>NC_143254.1:10365295-11615295 GCF_984573655.1 Nuphar pumila
GATAACCATTTACGATATACCCGTTGTAGCATTGCACAACTTTGGTCGGACCATTTTCTAAATCACATATTCCTTGATCTTTAACATCACCATGGCGAACCTACGCACAGACATAAACAATTATTGTGATCACGATCAATTAAGTAACTTAGTGTTGTTTATAAGTACAAAATTTATGTTAGCTTCTTTACCAACTATTTCAACCACTCCACAAACTTAGTTTCACGTTCTTTTTGTACTTCTGCATTAGTGAGATGTGAAACTTTGCTTTGCAACTCCAGATCAAATCGTCTGCAAACCACAAATACTTATATTACCGAGCCATGTATCCACATATAGAACATAAAAGGATTTATAATTGAGTTGCATATACATATACTTACTCGATGTATGGGTCGATCGCTGAACAATTAAAAAGAATATAGATGTGTGCTGCATCTTGCTCTCGATCTGTCAATAGCCTTGATCGGCAACTACCAAATGCATGCCCAAGTCGTTGAAATATCGACAGCTTGTCAGCTACAGTTACTTGTTCTCCATCATCGTTACGGGGCGGGCATGTGTAACGTGTTGAAATATGAGGTTCGAAGTACATAGATGAGAAATTTGAAATCTCTTCTAAAGTGTACGCCTCACAAATAGAGCCTTCTACTCTTGCTTTATTACGAACCTTTTTTTTTAGGTCGAACATGCATCTGACAAGAATATACATTTCAAATTTTAAATATCTGTCATTAAAGAGACAAATATAAAAAAACATATACCTTTCAAATGGGTACATCCATCGATATTGCACAGGGCCACCAACCCTTAGTTCATATGGCAGATGTATGATCAAATGTTTCATAACATCGAAAAATGCTGGCGTAAATATCTTTTCTAACAGACAAACAGTGGTGATGACAGAGTCCTCGAGATTCTTTACATCTGATACAATGACCTCCGATGCGCACAATGTTCTGAAAAATCCGCTCAACTCAGACAATACCCCCCATATAGGTTTGTCTAACATATCATGGAATGCTAGGGGTATCAATCGTTGCATAAAGATATGACAATCATGGCTCTTCAACCCATATAACTGTCCATCGTCAATCTTCACAGCCCGAGCAATGTTAGAGACATATCCATCTGGAAATCTCAGTTGTCTCAACCATTGACATACATGTTTTATTTGATCAGGTCCGAGCACGTACTTCGCCTTTGGTTTCAGTACTTTGCCATTATACTCTTTGAGTTCCAATTCTGGTCTTTTACATATTAATTTTAAATCCATACGGGCCTTCGGATTATCCTTCGTTTTTCCTTTAATATTCATTACTGTATTGAACACATTATCAAACACATTTTTCTCTACATGCATCACATCCAAATTATGTCGTATCAATAGGGTCGGCCAATACGGTAGTTCCCAAAAAATAGATTTTTTCGTCCAATTGTGTTCCTTCCCAAATCCACGGAAGGGTGTAGGACTGCGGGCATCTGTTAATACATTTGGAAAGTATCGCAATCTTCTTAAAATCTCTATGCCAGACAATCTTGAGGATGGACCTTCCATTTCAGTTGTGCCTGCTGTAAATGCATTCTTTTGACGTCGGAACGGATGATCGCTGGGTAGAAATCGACGATGGCAATCAAACCAGCAAGGCTTCCTTCCATGCCTCAATCTAAAAGCTTTGGAATCCTCCATGCAGTACGGACAAGCCAACCTCCCATGTGTGCTCCAACCAGATAACATACCATATGCAGGGAAGTCACTGATTGTCCATAGAACAGCGGCCTTCATGTTGAAATTTTGTTTTTTGTGGGCATCATACGTGGTAACACCGTCATCCCACAGTACTTTTAATTCATCAATCAATGGCCTTAGATATACATCAAGATTTTGGCCAGGTGAGGTCGGACCAGGGATCAACAGAGACAAGAAAAGATTTGGACGTTTCATACACAAGCTTGGTGGAAGGTTGTATGGAGTTACAAATATTGGCCAGCATGAGTATGGAGTTGATCTACCCCCAAATGGATTAAATCCATCTGTACATAGACCGAGTCTAACATTTCGCACTTCCATTGCGAAGTTCTGATGAGTACGATCAAAGTGCTTCCAAGCTTCAGCGTCAACAGGATGCGTGATCTTGTTTTCATCGTGTCGAACTTTATTTACATGCCATCTCATGTGTTTAGCTGTCTTTGAAGACATATACAATCGCTGCAATCTAGGAGTGATAGGAAAGTAGCGGAGCGACTTGTATGAAACTTCCTTTGATCTCGTGCTACCATTGCCTCTTGTCTTTGGCTTGAACCGAGGATGCCCACATGACGGGCATGATATGTCATTTTCCTGCTCCTTGAAATACAACATGCAGTGATTTGGACAAGCATCAATCTTTTTGTAACCCATACCTAGAGCGTTGACCATAACTTTCGCACGATAGAAATTTTGTGGCAATTTCTCATCTTTAGGCAACATACTCTTCACAATCATGCACAAACGGTCAAAACATGATTGACTCAAATTATACTCGGACTTCAAATTCATTAGTTGAAGAACTGCAGACAAGATAGTGTGACTCTCACAACCGTTCCAAAGTGGCTCATCAGCATCTTTAAGTAAATCATAAAATCTACTAGCTGCATCGTTTGGTGATTCTTCATCTACGACAGTTCTTACATCACTAGAACTCATAGCAGAACCCAGTTCTGTTCCTGCAGCATCAAATATCAAATTCGTATATGGATTATCGTGCACCACATTCACCCGTGCATCAAAATCGTTTCTAAATTCTTCTCCATGAAACGCCCAGTTCTGATAATCACTCACAAAACCCTTCCTGTATAGGTGATGTCTAACGCCATGAGGTTCTACAAATCGATTATTCTTACAAATCTTGCAGGGACACCTAATCCGACCTGTGGGATCTACCGTACTGACACTCGCCGTTGCAAATTCAATAAAACTATCGACACCATCCATATATTCATGCGATAACTCATTGTCCACTATCCTACGGTACATCCATTCACGGTTTGCAGTCATTCTGTCGTATGATGTTACGAATAGTATCCTAACGAATTAAGAAAAAAACAATCAGAATGCGACGATGAAGAAAATATCAAATTTATCATGCAATATACTATGTCAAACAATAACAAGAATTTTGATGCATGCATTGATAACTTAATATTTTCATGTGCAAACTATTAATGACATGATACAATCATTTGAAGCATGCTTTTATTATAAAATTTCACATGGAAGTCAAAATCAAATTGAAAGTAACTACATGCAAGCATGGATACAATTACATCAAACATTGCAATACATCATAATCATTCATATCAAATAAATGGCAAACATGTATCTGCAGCAAACACACTTCAATATCTCACTAACTACTACCATGCTTAGCATGGACTCCGTACTCCAAAAATAAGAACACTTCCATATTTCTACATTAAAATCATGCTCAGCATGATCTCCGAACTCCAACAAAGCAGTCCTAGATATCAACAACTAAGTGAGTGTGTGAACAATAAAGTGCTGCATTCAATAAATTAAATAACATGTGATACGTTTGCATCACTTACTCACCACGGGTATTTACCCGATTTGCATTGTTTTTGTCATTTACTTACCACAGGTGGCCGAGCACGAGTTGGTTCCGTTGAAAAATCTGCACAAAAACAAAACAAATTAAGTAACAAACTAACTAATCATGAAACAAGATGAAACACTAACTAAAAAAATCGGGTATTTCTCTCAAGGTACGGGCATTTTCTTATGTGAAACGTTTGAGAAATCGGGTAGAGGTAGGATTTCCATGCATGTTTTGATGGAAATCCATGGCGAATCAGTGGATCTACGAATCCACTATGTTATATTGATATTTTTCCTTGTTTTTCATTTTTTTTTTCAAAAAGAAATCCATGGCACGATCGATGTGGTATGGGTGTCGGCTGACAGACCAGCCGAAGTCAAGCCGTGAACCCTCGTTGTTGGCCCAGCCGAGTGATCGGCTGGGTATGATCCCTTTATTTCAAAAAAAAAAATCTTTTTATTCACGTTGGTGGCTGTTGGCTGGCTGGCAGCCAGCCGAGTAGCACTCGGCTGACTGCCAGCATGCTGGCAGGTGCGCCAGGCCCAGCACCCAGTCGGCTGGGTGCTAGGCGAGCCTATGACAGGGCCATAGCCGGCCCAGCCGGCCCAGCCGACAAAAATTCTTTTCAAAACAGGGAAGGGGGTTAAACCCCCTGCCGGAAAGGCAGTTCCGGCATGGGGGGTTGACCCCCTGCCGTGCCTTTACGGCAGGGGGGTCGACCCCCCATGCGTTTCCGGCAGGGGGTCGACCCCCCATGCGTTTCCGGCAGGGGGTCGACCCCCCATGCGTTTCCGGCAGGGGGTCGACCCCCCATGCCTTTCCGACAGGGGGTCGACCCCCCTTGCCGGAAACGCAGGGGGTCGACCCCCCCTGCCGGAAAGCACGGCAGGGGGTTAAACCCCCTCCGTTTCCGGCAGGGAAGGGGCGTACCCCCTGCGTTTAGAAGAAGAAGAAGAAGAAGAAGAAGAAGAAGAAGAAGAAGAACCTGCGCTTCGCCGGACGGTGGCGGGAGGTTGACGGGGAGCGGCAGCTGGCGAGCGCCGGCTGGCGAGCGGTGGACGGGGAGCGGCGGCTGGCGAGCGGCGGTGGCCGGACGGTGGCGAGGGCCGACGGGCGGCGGGAGGGTGCAGTACAGCGAAACAGGGAAAAGAGAAAGAGGGATGGGATTAGGGATTTACGCGACATTTAGCGACGGCTTAGCGACGGCTTAGCGACGGAAAAATTCCGTCGCGAAGCCGTCGCGAAACCCAAATACCAAAAAAGCGACAGAATATATTCTGTCGCTACTCCATCGCTAATTAGCGACGGAGTAGCGACGACAGAGTTCCCTCTCTAAATCCGTCGCTAAAATGGTGTTCTTGTAATCAAAAGTAGCGACAAAAACATGCAGTCGCTAATCCGTCGCTAAGTAGCGACAGATTAGCGATAAAAGTCGTTTCCTCGCTAATCCGTCGCAAATTAGCGACAGATTCTATCTCTAGCTAATCTGTCGCTAAGTAGCGACGGGAAAAATCCGTCGCTAATTTCCGTCGCTAATTAACAATTTTCTTGTAGTGTCTCCTCAATATAATATAAGCTCATAAATGTATTTAACACAATTATTAGAAGCTTTTTCATGTGCGGGGAAGCCCACTTCAAGAGCAGAAAACTCCTCGATCACTTCATTAAGAAGGAAGAAAAACTTCGGAAAACATGCTTCTAAAATATAAAAAAATTGATTCCCTTAGTGTGAAGCCAGCTTCCTCCTCGTTTCCCAAATTGATTCCCCTTTGCTTTTTAAACATTTCTCTCTCACTTTTTGTCACTTCTCACTTGCTTCCTCCTCACTTTCCATGTTTTTCACAAGCTTGCATGTTAGTTTTATATTGTTTTATACTTGTGTTCATATCATTTTATATTTGCTTTTGTTCGCAATTCATATTGTTTTCTATGTTTTTCCTTTTCATTTTTCATATACTTGCATAATCACTTCAATATCGTATCCTGGCTTCCACTTTATATCACTTTTTAACACTTGCTTCTCCGCTTTTACTTTATGCATCACTTCTTATATCTATTTTGTTTCCTGGTAATTATGGTTCAACATAGTTTATTTGCTAGCAATCATATTGTTCTGGACTGCCATGTTTTTCACCTTTTTGCTCTGATGTATATACCTCTTTGGCACTCTAGAGTGCCCCACAAGGCCTTACGGCCTAAGAACCCCGTGTATTCGGACCCTCTCTTCCCCTCTTGATGTACTTTGCTTTCAAGTATCTATAAAGAAGCTTTTTGCATCTCTCTCTCTCTTTGTGCTTGTGCATACGCGTACTCTTGCTTCCGCTCGTGCGCGTGTGTTGTGTGTTGCTTGTGCGCTTAAAAGACCTGCCTTCAGTGTGTGTGATTGCCCGAAGCTACGGCACGGGGGCCTTCGCTTTCCATCCCGTGACAAGTTGGTATCAGAGCCTTGTCGACATTGGGAGTGACAATGGCACCGAAGAAGAATGTCATGACTCCTTCAAGCAGTATGGTTCCTGCTAAAGAGGACTTCTTGGCCGATGATCGGGTGTCAGCCATCTCGCGTGATGTGGCGGAGCTAACTGGGTCAGTGACCAACATGGAGAAGTTGGTTAATGGAACTTGTGTCGCTTTTAGAGATCTCAATACAGAGATCAAGACAGCAGTAGAGGGAGTGAAAGACTCGATGGAAAGTCTTGCCACTAAACTTAACTACTCGGTGGAGGACTTTTCCACCAGATTTGATGATTTGTTGGGTCGGTTCAACATCATGGCTGCTGAATTGGATGTTATTCGACGAAAGAATGAATAGTTAGAGCGGCAGTTGAGAACTGCTCTGGTTGGCGGTGTTGCGACATATGAGGATAGACCACGTTACAGGCTACCTGAGCCCGTAAAGTATAAAGGCACGCGAGACTCAAAGGATCTCGAGAATTTTATCTACAAGATGGACCAATTTCTAGAAGCTGCGAGGATAGTGGAGGACGCAGATAGACTGCGCACCGCAACAATGTACTTTGCGGATGAAGCAACCCTTTGGTGGAGACGTCGCTTAGGTGATGTTTGACGGGGATTGGTTGCTATAGTCTCATGGGAAGATCTCCAGAAGGAAATGCAAAACTACTTTCTACCTAAAAATCAAGAGAAAATGGCCCGCAAAAGGTTATTAGCATTGAAACAGACAGGGTCAGTACATTACTATGTCAAGGCATTCTCTTCGATAATGTTGGAAGTGGAGAGAATGGATGATGAAGATTGGTTGTTTTACTTTGGCAACGGGTTGCAAGGATGGGCAAACCAAGAACTCATTCGGCATGACCCTGCAACACTGGTTGAGGTGCTTGTGGTTGCAGAGAAACTTGCCGAGCTGGATAAGAATGACCCTGCATTTCAAGGCAGACAGAAGGGAAATGTTCGCAACAATCGAAAGAACGACCAAGGACAAAATGCTAGTCGGGGAAACCAGCAGAATCATGGCCGACAAGATGGCCAAAATAATAATAAGAATTGGAATAACTTTCAAGGTGGTAATTATCGTCGCCGTGACTGTCACATCTGCCATGGGGATCATTGGCAGGATACATGTCCCAATAGAAACTATGGTCAAGGGAATGGAGATAATCGCGCACTCCGAGTTGCGAATGTTGTTCAGGCTGAGGAAGATGATCAACCTGCAGAGGCGCCAACAGTTGGCGCAATGCAGATGATGAATGCAGTAAAGGTCACAACCAATGTGGAACCGACAATATGCAAAGAATTGATGTATTTGGAACTTTTGCTCAACGGAAGACTCACCATGGCATTGATAGACACAGGTGCCACGCACAACTTCATCTCGCGTGAAGAAGCCGAACGGTTGGGATTACAGTGGGAGAAAAAAGAGAGCCGCATGAAAGCGGTTAATTCAGAGGCTAAAGCCATCTACGGTGTCGCTCGGGATGTACCAGTGCGGATCCACAACTGGTCAGGAAGGATCGTGTTATCAGTCGCACCCATGGATGATTTTAAAGTCATCCTCGGGATGGATTTCTTGAGAAGCAACAAGGCAGTGCCGATGCCCCACCTCAACGTTGTCAGCTTTGAGAGTGAGAGTCAGCCCTGCAAGGTTACTGCGATGACAGGGAAGCCTTGTGAGCGTTTGGTGTCTCCGCTCCAGTTGAAGAGAGACATAAAAAGTGGTGACGAGACTTTTCTTGTCACAATCAGTGCTACAAATGAGGTAGAAAAAGTCGCGGATGTCCCAGAGGCCTTAGCGCCAGTATTGAAGGAGTTCAGTGATGTTATGCCCGTCGTGATGCCGAATAAGCTACCTCTGAGGCGTGAGGTAGATCATCAGATTGAATTAATACCGGGTGCACGGCCACCCGCAATGGCTCCTTATCGCATGGCAATTCCTGAGCTGCAGGAATTACGCAGACAATTGGATGGTATGCTCGAAGCAGGAATCATCCAACCATCCAAAGCTCCCTTTGGAGCGCCCATGCTCTTTCAAGCAAAGCACGATGGGTCGAAGCGGTTGTGCATCGACTATAGGGCACTGAACAAAATGACGGTGAAGAACAAGTACCCGCTTCCTTTGATCGCAGACTTGTTTGATCAACTTGGAAAGACAAAGGTCTTCTCTAAGATGGATTTGAGATCGGGCTACTGGCAAGATCAAACAGAGTTGGCGAAAGCATATCTAAACAAGGCAACCAAGCGCATGAAGAAATGGGCAGATAAGAAGCGTCGCCCAGCAGAATTTTGAGTTGGAGACAAAGTGTTGGCCAAGCTCTTTCCTGACCGCACAACTATCTTTCGGAGCCACCACCGAGGCCTTATTCACAAGTATGATGGTCCCTTCACCATTATCAAACGTGTGGAAAACTTGGCGTACCGGCTGAACTTGCCAGCAAACTTTCAAGTGCACCCGATATTCCATATATGCAACCTAAAGCATTCCACGAATATGAAGGAGATCATCAACGAAGCATGCCTCAACGTGCTCCGATCCCGCAGCGAGCTCCTTCAACAGTTAGTGTACCAGGCAGAGATCCAGATATCATCATCAACCATTCCAACAACTATCTAGGGGAAGTCAAAAAGTACTTAGTGCAGTGGAAAGGATTGCCAGAATGTGAAGCCACCTGGGAGAAAGCTAGCAGCATGTTTCAGCATCGACAACTTGTAGAAGGCTACCATGAACAATTGGCGTCGAGGACGGCGCCAACTTAGGCGGGGGAGCGTATTCCGGACCATCATGTTTTTCACCTTTTTGCTCTAATGTATATACCTCTTTGGCACTATAGAGTGCCACACAAGGCCTTACAGCCTAAGAACCTCGTGTATTCAGACCCTCTCTTCCCCTCTTGATGTACTTTGCTTTCAAGTATCTATAAAGAAGCTTTTTGCATCTCTCTCTCTTTGTGCTGGTGCATACGTGTACTCTTGCTTCCACTCTTGCGCGTGTGTTGTGCGTTGCTTGTGCGCTTTAAAGGCCTGCCTTCGGTGTGTGTGATTGCCCGAAGCTACGTCACGGGGGCCTTCGCTTCCAAGCCCGTGACACATATGTTGGATCATGTTTTTTCAATGTAAAAATACAACTTTTAATGCCATGATTTTTTTTGTATATTTTGACCTATTAATTTTTATAGACATAAAAAAGCTGCTTAAATTATGCAAACACATTATTCAAAACTTATTACATTCTAAACAAACCTTAGAGGTTACATCTGTAAAGTTAAATGAAAGAATTTAAAAAAATCTACAATTTGTATTAGATTGTATGTACAGTCGACTATAGCACATATATGACTATATATATGTAAACAGATTCCCATAATGGCAGCCTTTTGAGGCCGTCATGACCACCACTAAAAGTCTTTTGTAAACACAAAATCTGTTGTCTGCATATCCAATGGTGCATGTCGGCATCGGTGCCCGCCCACATCGGCATGGAAGGGCATTCGTGCCTATTCATCAATAATATATATATATATATATATATATATATATATATATATATATATATATATATATATATAGAGAGAGAGAGAGAGAGAGAGAGCTAGTTTTCTAGCCTACTGCCTGCATGCCTACCATCAGCAATCAGGTGTTTTTGGATTGTTTTCACAATTAAATCTAGACCTGCAGATGAGTAAAACATGATGGATTTGCTAGAAAAAAATGCTTGGATTATGTTTTTTTTTATAAAAAAAAAATGATTTTTTAAGTGTTGAATATTTACGAAAATCTCAGACGATTTTTTAAACTTTATAAAATCTTACCTGTATGTTGGAATCAGACTATCAAAGAGTTGATTCTTATAAAATCAAACATAGAAGACACATCTGCAAAAAACCTTCAAAAGCTCTATAGACTGATGGTAAGCCAGAAAAATGGCAGGCAGCTACCACCTCTCTCTCTCTCTCTCTCTCTCTCTCTCTCTATATATATATATATATATATATATATATATATATGTTAGGACTTGAAAATTGTCGTGTTGCTCATATGGTAGATTCAAGGGAAGATTTTATTGGGTACAGTGATTTTTGTCGTAACCTTTGTCGTGCAAATTGATGGTGGGCATGCATAGAGAAACACACTGAAAAGTGAAAATATTGATGAGGCTAACCACACATTTCTTCACAATTTGGTCCGTAAGAGTATTAAATTAAAGTGTCATTCCATTAGCACATGGGAAGATTCTAATTTTTTTATTCTCTTTTTTCTTTTCCTTTTCTAAGACCTATTATACTATACATGTGATTATCAATTGTACTAGCAACTGTTGCAAATTGAATAAGGCCCAACATAATATATATTATGTTTTTTTTTTTAAGGGTTAGGCAGACCCCTACCAATTATACAATAATACCATTGGGATTCGAACTTGCAACGTTCCCAACACAAGGTGACGTGCACTAGCTGCTCCTGTCATACGAGCCGAGCCCCCACTGTTGGCTACTTTTATGGTATCACTCAACCTTGCATTTTATGTGAGTGGATCAGGTCAGTGTCACCTTTGATGGTATTCCGTCCTAAGAACCCTCCGATACCGTCCATATACAGGATGAAAGGCATCCTAAACATTAGATACTAACAGATCCTATCATCTGTGGTTGAATATATTTCATGTACATGATTTTATTTACTAGAGGGAAAAAGTAAATGCAATTGGTCTTATGTTTAAAATATTCTTTTGGGTAGTGTTAGTAAATCCCTACCAATAAGTTGAACTAATAAAGTTTTACATCTAATAAATTGTGAACCTCCTAAATCGCTCACCAAAAAATATTTTCTACAACTCATAGGGCCGTCAGGCTTAACCCGGGCCCGACCACGACCTTACCAAACTCTATAGGGTCAGGGTTCGGTGATAAAATAAGAATGCCCGATTAGAATTTGAGTTGGACCTAAAGGGTACGATTAATATATGGAGCCGAGTATGGTTTATGAAATTTCATACCAAACTCGGTCTTAATCCAAGTTTCAATTAGGATCCACGAATTTTTAATGTAAAAATGATAAAAAATTATTATTTTATCAGGTATAGTGCGGGTCCAGTTCATGTAATACTTATAGGATCCATGTATGATTTCTCTTTTAGTAGGTCCGATTAGACTTGGGTTTGGACTCGGTACCATCATTTCAAATCAAGTTTGGGCCTGGTAACACTAGGATTTGAACCAAACCCTAACACTTGACACCCTTACTGACACCCAATATTTAGGAGATCCCTTCTCGAACCAATGTATTTATGCAGGTCTTTTTGTAATGGATTTGTTAAGTAACATACATATTTATATTTTCCAGCCATGACCGGCATATTTTGTCATTGCACGGTACTCAGCTTTTATTTGTCTAGATGTGATCGAAGCATCTACAAGTACTTGAAGCGCATAACTACCAAATCAAATTAAGGAGGCTAGCTCGACCTTGATGCCTCCTATCAGTTGGTGCCATAAGGCTCGCAAAACTATTCTGACCCAAGAGAGAGGAAACGAAGATGTTGAATGCTTTCAGTAACTTTTTTTCTTCTTAGAAACTTAAGCTGAGGTTAGTCAGACCCCCGCCAGTTATACAACCATACCATTGGGATTTGAACTTTCAACGTCCCAAACACAAGGTGACATGCACTCACTACTCCTACCAGACAATGGGAGTCTTGCTACTTATACATATTTCTCTTGTTTTCCATGTTTGTAGGCCCTAATTCCTTACACTTGTATTGCTTTTCCCCCAATAGCGAAAGATGGAGCACATGTAATTATTTGGGATTGTTCTAAAAAAAGATATATGTATATGTATATATATATATATAAAAGTGCGGTCTTTGGGTGTGACTTTTCCGTCGCTGTTGAACTTTTTCTGCCATACCTCATAGTGGGTCCCACCCATGGCTTGAAGTAAAGCACGTTAGGTGCCGGTTTATGTTCTCTTACCCCCCCATCAAGCTTTAGCCACTTGGTTTGCCCATACGAAGCCAAAGCGCTTGGTCCTTAGCTTTTTTATTAATGTGGACTTACAAAATATGAACGGCTAGGCCCACCAATCACGTATGGATGATCAAGGTTCGATTCTCATGGGCGTCTTCTCTCTATGCAAGCTGACGTGCAGGTTAAGCCAGCACAACAAGGTCTTTGTGTCGAGTGGAGTTTCTTTTGGTTATTAAAAAGGAAAAAGGTCCACAAGACTCGGTTTTTTGTGTCATGCTAGGAGTGGCCGTAATTTGTCACTTAGTATGGGACAATCATAGTTTGAAACTGGTTTTTTTTACCTTGGCCTAGTAAAAAAAGGAGAAAGAAAAAGGAGCGTAGATGCAAGTAGGGATGCACACGAGCCGGGTTTGAGCTGAGCTTTGGCTGGCTCGGTTCGGCTCAAGTAGAAAACCTGGTTGTTCAAGCTCAGCTGAACAACTTTTGCCCGGGATTGGCTCTAGCTGAATAACTTTAATTTAAAAAGGTTTTTAAAAATGAGTGTAAATTGATTCTTTAAAGGAACAAAAACAATGAGATTTGAACTCATGTCATTTCAAAAGATGACCAATGACATCAACTAAGGTAAGCCCTCTCTTTGTGTTAATAATATGAACAAAATGAATACATATATAAAAATCTAATTTTTTTATATAAATATATGAGTTAAGCTTAATCGAGCTTACCAAGCTCATCCGAGCACGCTGGACTGCTTGTTCAAACTTGGCTCGTTTACCTGTACCGAGCCTGAATTAATCTTTATTCGAGCTTAGCTCATTTATTTTTTCAAACTGAGTTTGAGCTAAGCTTAAATGGGTCGAGCTAACTCAGCTCATTGTGCATCCCTAGATGCAATGGTTGGTGTTATCAAACTTCTTATAGAAATTCTTCTAAAATTGAGAAATGTTTAGTTCACAGTGTAGATCAAGAAAATCTTGAGAACTGTCACTTTGTAACAATGGTGAAACTCCCATTATGAACAGATAGCGACTTCGTCATGTCAATTAGGGTTGGCGGGTGGTGTCGGCGGGTTGGCGGGTGGTGTCGTCGGGTCAGCATACCTCAACATGAACCCGAACTGTTTATTAAACGGGTCGGCTGTGGCAAACATGAACCCAACCCATTTATTAAACGGCTAACCCGACACGACACGGTTAACCCGTTTAATAAACGGGTCGGGTCGGGTAAACGGGTTGGCAGGTTAGCGGGTCGGGTTCAGGGTTTTACATTGAAAAGTTTATGGGTTGGCGGGCGGGTTGGGGGGTCGGGTTCAGGTAAACGGGTTGACCCGCCCACCTAACCCGTTTATTAAACGGGTTGGCATACCCCTAACATGAACCCGACACATTTAATAAATGGGTTAGGCGGGTCGAACCGTTTACCACACGAACCCGAACCCGAACCCGAACCCGCCTAAGAAGCGGGTTGGGTGGCGGGTCGTGTCAGAAATACCTAAAATACTGGAACAAGTGGATTGAGAATAGTAGAAAAACAAACGTACTCTTTATCTTTCTAAATGGTGATGCAAACTATACTGGCTTGTTTAATGGGGAAACGCCATTCATAAGGTTGTCCGGTCATGATTTAGATCGTCGTCTTCTTAATTTAGGGGCAGCCATCGATCGGAGCGGGTGGTCGATGGGCTGTTGGGTACTGTGCCCGGGGACGGGCTTGAGCGAAAAAATGCAGTCCAGGACTGAATGAACTCATAGGGCCCTGCCCAATTAAAGAATTGGGCACAAATATACATCTGATACTGTGATAATGTGTCTTTTTTCTTTTGATATTTACTCAGAGAAACCGCCTCCAAGAACAGAAACTTAGCCGCGGTAGTGGCGATGTCACTGTCCTGAGACAGCGTAAAATTCCATGGGTGGTAGAGACGTGCCCATCTTTTCCAAACAGTCTATCTTGGACTCGGGTCACAAGATGTAATATAACAAAATCATTTTCCATATCCTTGCTGCCCAACTTTGTCACAAAGATACGGGTACGACCCGTCACAAAATGACACACAAACCAAACATTTTTTGTAAAAAAGTCACCAGGATATGTTTTTTTTTTATTCAATAAAAAACTACTCTGATATTTTAACATATAGAAATCTAATTTTTAGTTTATGTACAATATATATTTTGAGTTTAATATATATAAAAATTAATGCATAAAATATTATAAAAAAATAATGCATAATGAAATATTAAAAAAAAAGAATGCATGAAAAATATATAAAATATGAACTATTAAGTGTACTATATAAAATATATATTTTTTGAGTGTGGTATAATATATATATATATATATATATATATATATATATATATATATATATATATAACATGGAATGTTTGTACATGAGTCTGCTCGTGTTCGGCTTGTTTCATTGAGAGACGAGCCAAACTCAACCTCGCTCGGCTAAACTCAACACAAATACGAGCCGAGTCATGAACTCAATCAAGTGAGAAAGTAGCCAAACCCGAACCTGCCTTGTTGTTTGGTTCATTCAACTCGTTTACCAGCTGTATTGACAAGTATTTGATCTTCACTCCATTTTCACAAGTTTCACTTCTCCTTTTCTCCGGCCTTAAATTGTTAAATCTTTTTTAAAAGGAAGTAGATTTTGGCTGATAAACCTAAAAATGGACGGAAGAATTTGGTAGGCTTCCCTTTTGGTTATGACAAAAGGCAACATCTAACATACTTTTCTGCACTAAAAACTACTACATGACCACGTGAAACCCCTATATTTTTTTCCCTAAGAAACTCAAAAGTCCCCCTTGATTTTCTTGTTTGTCTTAAGATTGAAAAAGACCAAACGAGGCTCTTGTATCCCAAAAACAGAAAGAAAAGAAAAGAAAAGAAAAAAAACAAAAACTACGAGAAATCATAATCAGGAAATATGACCCATCCCCAATATCACGGGTGAAGATGCGAATATAGGGGTTGATCTTGCACTATATTTGATTGATGTTGCCTTGGTTGGAGCTTTGCTTTTTGTTGCATTGGACATTTCCATGGTCCCCTTTTGTGTGTGTGTGTGTGTGAGAGAGAGAGAGAGAGAGAGAGAGAGAGAGAGAGAGAGAGAGAGAGAGAGAGAGAGAGAGCAAACTGTTTTTTTTATAATTTAAGAGAAAGCATGCTTTTCCTAGTCCTATAGCATTTTCCCTTATATACTATTTTTTTTTTTTGAGGAAGAATTAGCAGGCTTCCTTCTTTAGCTTGGAAGTAAGGATGGCAGTGGACCTGAGGAAAGCGGGGCCTCGCCCCGCCTCGCCCCGTTTGGACCGGGGATGAAGGGTATGAAACGGGGATGGAGGTGGGGACGAAGGTTAAAATCCATCCCCGTCCGGGGGTGGAGGGGGGGATGGACGTGCACTTTTCCCCGCCCCGCCCCAACCACTTTTCCCTGCAATATCCCCGCCCCGCCTCATCCCCGTTTGAACCGGGGATGGAGGACATGAAACGGGGATGAAGGCGGGGGTGGAGGATAAAATCCATCCCCGCCAGGGAGCCGGGGGGGGGGGTGGTGGTGGATGATAAAATCTTGAGGCGGGGCGGGGGTGGAGACCTTGTCCCCCGCCCCGCCCCGCCCCACTGCCATCCCTACTTGGAAGCATCATCTCTAGAAGGTCTGTCTCATTGGCTTGGTAAATGAAACTGGGTGCGGACTCTTTTTGATATTTATTACTCATGATAAGTTAGCCAAATCACTTTTGGCATCCTCACCGTCTTTGTGGGATGAAGCAGTGAAGATGTCAAGTGATTTGACAGATCACCAGATCTGCTCTAGTGTGTGGGCCCCTTTGACTGGCGAGATCAGTTTGGGTGTTGACGACCCCCGCAGGCCCATTAAACGACTGGTTTTGAGCAAAAAAAAAAAAAAAAGTCAATTACAAAAATACCCCAAAATATTCTGTTCTTGTTGGAGGCATGAGATAAAATTTATTAAGAAGGTGAAGAGATTTCACCAAAGAGACAGGAAGTTCAGAAAGAGGACAAAAAAAAAAAAAAAAAGAAATATTCTCTTCTTCTTGCATGCAATGTTGAGCATGATATATCATATGAGCACAAATTAGTTGGTCCCACCAATAGGATAGAGTAAAGCAACGGTTGGATCAAGTTTAAATGGACCCCACCAGTAGTGTCATGAAATTGACATGTGGGACCCGGACAAAGCTGGTTTGGTCTTTATGGCCATGGAGGTGTAAGATTCGAGATCACTTTCCAAAAAGGAATCGCCAGTGTTGTACTATAAAAATAAATTACCTCTCGTATGTGAGTACTTTCCAAAAAGGAATCACCAATGTTGAAATATAAAAATAAATTACCTCTCTCGTATGGGAGTTTTGCAGGCATTTGACAGTACCAGCGTGATATGAGGGATCCATGTCCAGATCCAATATGGGGGACCATTGGAAACCAATATCCAAACCAAACAAAGAATGGCCTTTTTGTGATCTAGCTAATAGGGTAAAAAACCCTTTAAAATCCCTTTTCTTAATTTGCTTTTAAAATGAGTCAGCAACAGTGGGGCTATATCTAGATTCATCTGGCAGGGACGGACCCAGAAACTTTTATTGCAGTGTGGGGTGCAGGTTTTCTTAGGGGGCCAAAAAATTTCTTGTGAAGGAGATCAGAATTTTTTTTTTACCTACGTTGGGAGCAGCAGATAAAGGCGCCAATATAAGTTTTAAATTCTTGGGGGAGAGGGGGCGGTATATTTTTATTATTTAAATCAATATAATATATATAATATAGGTATATAATGGGTGACTTTGAGTTTGGACACACATATGGATCTCAGACCTGTTACCGAGGTCTATGATCCACATATAAATAAGAATTAAAAATACATATATAAGTTATAACTATAATAATAATAGTAAAATAATCTTTAAATATATTAGATATATATATTTAGAGTTAGATTATAAGGAGTCTCTATTTCCTTAAAAAATGGAACTCTTTCTATTTCTAGGACATTCCTTCGAAAAAGAAAAAGTCTTATTAGTAATATAAATAAGGGCGTGAGCCTCTCTCTCTCTCAACACCGACTTTGAGAGAGAGATGGGAGGCTGAACCAAGTAGAGAGACTGAGAACAACTCCCAACATGTTCCTCTTCTTCAACAACTTTTACTTCTTTCTTTTCTTCTTGTTACCACAAATCTGTAGCAAAGATACGGCTTCTTCTCTTTTTCCAGTAGATAAGATGCTAACATGGGTCGAATCGCATGGGTTTAAGGAAGCTTATGCTGAAAACTAAACCCACCTCAATATGGTTTTTTATTTCAGCTAGCCTGAAAAGAGTATGAATATGGATTGCGTTTATATATATATATATATATATATATATATATATAGGTCAGTATTCTTTTGTTTGAATCTGATCTGCGTGGACTAGGTTCATGCTGATCGGAGTTCTAACAAACATGCCAGGTTGACTATGTATGTATTTTCGTTGGTTTAAGCTGGTCTGAATCAAGGGGATCACCCATCGCTTTATCGATGGTTCAGGTCAGATTTTTGGGGCTGAATCGCAAACATTTGTTTAATTATTTAATCATCTACAAGTATTAAATATTCTTTTTTTACACAACTGCTGAATATAGATTTTATACATGCTTAAGATAGAATCTAGATCTATCAAACTCCAATTTATTAATTCACGCATGACTTGATTCATGATTCAATGATTCTTGGATGCACGCCCCCACATTGTTTATTTTTTTTTTTTTCATATCATATCAATCTTTAAATATTTGTTAATGCCATATTATAAGTTTTGTTTATTTTGTACTTAAGTTAGGTTTTGGATTTACGTAAATAAGAAGGTTTAAATACTTGATAAATCTGGCACTTGTTTGAGGTACGTAGGCAAATCTGTATTTTAGGTTTAACTGGTATGATGACAAGGTCTCCTGAACGAGTCTGCCGACTTGTCCTATTCTTGTTTTACATTACGATGGGTCGATCAGCATATATATATATATATATATATATATATATATATATATATATATATATATATATATATATATATATATATATATATATATATATATATATATATATATATATATATATATATATTGCAGTCAATGTAAATGCATTGGGTTGATTAGCATATACATATATGTATATATATATACCGGTATGTATATATACAAAAATGGGTCTGTGCTAACCCATTTGGTGCTAAACCACATGCTAAATGGGCTTCTTTGGCGCTTTTTACGTGGTTCTGACCCTATAAATGTATTGGGCATGGTCCATTACTATGAATCCAAACATTGATCATGTGTTTTCGATGAAAAAAATAATGTTTGGTGCTTCAAAATTTTACAAAGATTTTAGATTGTTGATTTTTCAAACTTTATTAAAACCCACCCATGTGTTGGAATCAAACGCTTCAAGAGCTGATTCCAATAAAATCAAGTACATAGATCATATTTGTAAGGTCATAATTTAAAAATAAAATAAAAAAAACCTAAAAAACTAAAATGATAGTGCACCAAATGGGTTTAGCACGAACACACACACACACACACACACACACATATATATATATATATATATATATATCATCATTTGTTATATGATTCTTTATCTGATGATATGGTTATGCATTATCATACCTAATTTTTTGTTTTAATTTAGGTTGCATGCACAAATTCAGTTATGTGCTTACTATGTTTCAAATCTGATTTCAGTATTTTGTTTGTCATGCTTTTAGAAATCTGATTATGATAATTGTGACTTAGAATACATGATATTGGTTTTATGTATGGAATTTTCTTTCTTAAATTTGAGTAATTCATTTTGTTAAATTGATTAGAAATCAGATTTGAAAGGGTGTTTGAAAAACTAAAATTTTACTCATGTTATCCTTAAAATCTAATTTCTTTTGGAACTATGAAATTTGGTCGAACATGAATATTTAATTGAATCTAAACCTAATGAGTGCTGAAATTAGTCTGTCTCAAAAAGTTTGGATTCTAGGCCAGTATAATACATCTGATATGCTTGATAAAGCTTGCATTCATTCACTAGCCATGAATATACTTTGGCGTCATGTAATGTGCACTGTGAATGCTAAATTGTATTCGTCTTTAGATGATTGTTGTTATTATAAGATTTACAATGCTATTTAATTTATAGTGGTTATGTGTGAACCACTGATGGGCCTTTGGAGGCTAGGAGCATGTGTTGCTCATGTGGTAGTAAATTGTAAATTCATTGTAAAACTATTTTGGTGCTGCTTTTGAATTAACTACACTGTTGAATTTGATAGGGCAAGAGCCCAAATCTATTATTGCAAGTTGATTTGTATAAATGTTCCTATGTAAAGAACTCTTAATTGTTAAAGAGTGGTAAAAAAAACCAAATAATGTAATAAATTTTCTTTCTTGGTGGCCCTATGATTGGGTGAGAACCTTAGATGGCAGTCACGGGGACCGTGAGGATACTAAACACCATGCACATTATTTTTTCTCAAGAACCCAATGTGTATTTCGTATTCCCGATCACAGTTATAGGAAACTCCTGCCACTTTTCTTAAAGGAGATGTTGTTAAACTCAGTTGCAGTTATTGGTATACCGAGAAAGTGACATCAATGAATATTGATTTTCTTATCATCCTGGCATTAAATGATGATTCTTAATATTCTGATTGATGGTGATGATTTTTGACGTTGGTCGAGGAACATGTATAAAACCAAATAAATAAAATACAAATTATGTGTTAAGATATTACTGAGAACTGCCTTGAACCTCGAGAATTTAGCCCATTTTGAATATCCATAGGCGTTAAGTAAATGAGAATTAAATTGTGTGCATTAAGTAGGAACATGCATGCAAAAATAATACTGATAATTGAATTTAAATAGTTAAACTACTTGTACTGAAAGTTTGTTCTAAATATGTGATATTTGTAGTGCCCTCTTAAACTTATCTTTGATTTGATTTATGCTAATTTTTTTTTACTGTTGGATTTCGAGAGGGTCTCATACAAGAACTTCAATTCTTATCCTATTTTAAAAATCTTTTTCAAGTACTGAGACATAGTGATGGAGGGACTAGTTTGTTGGAGGGCGCAAGGGTTATGATATGGTGGCATGTACTATGATTGTGTTGAGTAGTTTTTGTTTTGAGAAAACATGTGAACCCTAAGTGGGGACTATTCAATTAAATTAAATTTGATTTCAATTCATGGTTTGCTTTATTCTATATGTGAAATAATTGTTGGGTTGTGTAAACTAAATTTTAATATACCTCAGGTCCCTGGGATATTTTCTGCAATGATTCCAAATTATTTATATATATATATATATATATATATATATATATATATATATATATATATATATATATATATATATATATATATATATATATATATATATATCGAGGGTCAGTTTGAGGTCATTAGAGTGGGGGTCGGTTCCAGGTCCACTATTACGTAGTTAGACTCCAATAGATGTTATCAATTTTCAACGGGGCTCCGCTTGTCTGGTAGGAGAAGCTAGTGCACATCACCTTGTGTTGATACGTTGCAGGTTCAAAACCCAATGGTATAGTTGTATAATTGGTTGGGTTTTGCCTAACCCGAGATTACTTTTAACAAAAAAAAAAGGTGACACCCTTGGGCAGTATCCTTTATATCATAGCTTAAACCCATTAACCTATAGGTGGCTACAATCTTTATCGTACCCAATTGAAATCAACTTAAGACCAACCTCATTGGAATTGAACCACTCTATACCCAAACCCTTAACTCATATGGATCTACAATATTTAGCAAGACCAGGTCCCAAATCAAATTAGGTCGAGACAAACCCATTAACCAAGACGAGTCTACAATTTTCAGTCATACCAGGACATAGACCTAGCCCACCTCCATCCTTCGTTTCATGTCCTCCATCCCCGATCCAAACGGAGCAAGGCGGGACAGAGCCTCATTTTCCCTCACCATCTTTAAAAAAGGATCGGAGACAAGGGGGGCGGGACAAGGTGGGAATCATGGACGGGAATGGGGTGTCCCACCTCCATCTCCACACGGGTTTTGATTTTAACCTTCATCCCTCAATCCTGGGCGAGGTCCCCTTTCCTGCGATCCACTGCCATCCCTAGTTGAGCCCCTAGAAATGGCTACACTTTATATAATTCCGTGGGGCTTTTTGGCCCTATTTAAGGTGGCTAAGACTGCAGCTGGACATTGACATTCTTGACATCCAACCACCTTGTCTAAGAAAAGTTAAAATCTTGAAATAAATAAATAAAAAAAAAAATCTTGAATCCTGACCTTTTAGCATCAATGCTCCACAAGTAACCAAACTTTCTTTTTGTTGCACCTTGTTTTGTTTACAAGTTTACATAAACACCCTTTGATAAGATTGAATGGACCGAAAACTGCATCACCCAGAGATTGACAAACATGTCTTGGTCATTGATCAAGTTGTCTTTGATTCCTTCATTTAAATGTGAACCTTGTAGTCCAGGAACTATTCTACTACATATTTTAAAACTCAGAAGACCATAGAAAGCAAGAAAAGAGCAATGCAACCACCGAGGTGGTATCCCATGTGGTAGCGGGGTCCTGTGTCAAGCTGAAGGCCCAGGATCGAATCCCTCTGTCACATGGGGCGGTTGTTGCTCTGGTAAGGGTCCGCCTAACCCCAGCTTGCTTTTAAAAAAAAACAAAAAAGAACAATGCATCACAAACATGGAATGAGTTGGTCCCTACTACATACAAATGAGATTTTTTTTTTCAATAACTTTACAGTTGCAACCTTAAGGGGTTTGACACAATCTTGTCAGTACAGGAATCGGACCTGTACAGTAAGTATCAGCCGATTCAAGTCTGTATAGTATCGATTTTCTATTAGGTGGGTAGTCAAAGTTCATTTTCATGACCGTCAGCCCTAGGGACAGCAATGTACCAGGGTGGGGGACGGGGGACAAGGTCTCCACCCTCGCCCCGTCTCAAAACCTAAACCTTTATCCCTGCATGAGGATGGATTTTAACCTCCACCCCCGCCTCCATCCTCAGTTCAAATGGGGGCGAGGCGGGACGAGGCCCGGTTTCCCCTCAGTCTATTGTCATCCCATAAAAGGATTGGGGATGGGATGGGAATCCGAAGGGGGGAGGGAGAAAAGCATAAGTACATCCCCGCCTCCATCCTCGTTTCATAACCTTCATCCTCAGTCGAAACAAGATGAGGCAGGGCGGGGCCCCATTTCCCCCCAGGTCCACTGCCATTCCTAGTCAGCCCCTTGCGTTATCAAGAGTCAGGGTATCATGCCCCTTGCTTATGCCGAAGCAAGGCGACTCTCTATAAACAAGTGTGTCACCAGTTTACACCATCGTGACAGTGATCGTAAGTATGGCAGGCATAGCCAGAAAAACTAAGTCTATAATATCGGTGGTGGTTTCTCTGTTATTCATAAAAAATAAAAACGCAGATGTAATCAATGGGTGATTAATGCAATAATTGTATAACAAGGATTTTTGGTTGATACTCAGTGACATTAATTAAGGCAATATTTATATTATTATATTTTTGCTTGTACGTGGCTTATGCTCAGTGGGCCCTAGTCCTTTGGCAACTTTCCTATATTGGGATTGGAAATTAGAGTGGCAATATATGTATACGTTTGTCGACAAACAAAAACCAAAAAGCTAAAGAGTATGATGCATGTACTGACAATATCTTTATAGCAATCGGAGCTACCACATCATTCTCCATTGCTTAATAAGTATGCCAATGCTTTTAAGAACCATGCATCTCAACTCTCATGGGGAGGTAGTTGCAACTTGTAAAAGTATATATATATATATATATATATATAGAGAGAGAGAGAGAGAGAGAGAACTAAAAGGCTTATGCTAACAAAACCAACCAAGTAGTTATAATATACATGAAATACTCACCAAGCTATTCTGCTTTCCAAAAAATAAAGAAGATAACTTTCTATGTATGGGTTATTCTTGTCATTTTAAGCTAAAGAGCCTAAAACCAACATTGCCTTTCACATGATTTTCTTTCAAAGTGAACAAGGTGCCCCAAAACACAAGTTATGCTCATTTAACAAAGTTTACCTTCTGCCACTTTTTCTAAAAGTGACGGTATTGTTGTCACTCAAAAAGTCAGAAGCCCAAATGGTCGTAAAAAGGAACCAAAAACAAAGTTTATTTTCTTTTTACCACCTATTTCTTCACTGCGGTAATAAGAAACAAATTAGAAACTATGAAAATAGAGAGAATGGCAAAAGGTCTGTATAAAAACAGTCCCTCCTGTCAACGATGGCTCCACCTTGTTTTGTAAGGAGCAATCATGGTTTTTCACCTGACACAGGATGACCATGGTTCAAAACCTTTGAGGGGGCGGTCTCTTGGTGGTCAGGGGCGACGACTTCAAAGGGTTTTAATTAACCATCAGGATGACTGCTAATGTGCAGCTGGTGATGAAAGGTTATTTTCATTGACATAGAACCTAGCCCCATCCACCACTGCGGGGTTGCCCGCGTGGTTGAGAAAGTGCTGAGATGAATGCATCGAATAAACCTCACTGGTTCACGAGTGTGTTTGTAGCTTTCACAAGTGGACCATGCAAGGCAGGATGGTAGTGGGGCTCCACCTGAGTTTTTACCAGCTTCGGTCAGGTTCCTCATCATAAAAAAAAAAAATCTAGTCCGGCCCCGCCCTAGATTGGACCAGTAAGCCATCAACCATGTACCCAACTAAATAATAAGGCAGTCATCCATGATGTCACTTGTGGATTATTTTTGTCATTTGGTGGTATTATAAAGAAAAAGGGCAATTCATCATTAAGTTAAAAGTTTGGCATGGATATGTTAAACAGAGGTCATCTTGATTAGGAAGTTGAATATTCCTTGTTAGATGCTTAAAAAGTCAAATTAAGACAGAAAAGGCCTTTCAAATTATTTTTTAAAAAAAAACTAATCTTGAAAAAGAGTTTCTTTGTTAGTTAATTGGGTAAAATGATGCCAATCTTAACGTGACAAAGTCCTTAAACAATAACCCTGTTGGTAACTTTAAAGCTATTGGTTAACTGTGGATCCTAATCGTGGAACCAATTAGGTCTAGCTACTTTTATATGAATGTTACCAAGTTGACCGGACGTCATGAGTTTAAAACGCACGTGGAGCATTCCTTGCTGCAAGATAGAAGCTAATTACTTCTTTCATACTATTAACATTTTGACATAAAATTTTTAACCCAAGCTAGTCTCAGGTGTCAAAATTTTCTCTAAATTTTAAAAATTTTCTATGACAAGTGAATTTTCTAACATAATCTTGTTTACCAGAATTTGACTTTGACCGAACCTTAGATCTAATTGAGCTCACCTAAGCCCACAAAACCTAATTCCAAACTCAGTCACACATCAACTGGTATCAAAGAAAATTTCATATGATTCTAAAAAAAAAACCAAGACGAGTCTCCCAAAATAAATATTGAAACTTTCACCAAGTTCATGGAAGACACTAACACTAAAATCAGAGCTGTCAAAAACCCGATAGCCACCTTCAAGACTAGCCTAGTCAACATCACCTAGATGTTTCTAAACCATTATGTAAGTTGCCACCCAACACTTGCAATTCAACATTGGAGGTGAAGGCGATGAAGATTGTGAGGAGCAAGATGATCACGAGGATGAAGACACACATGATTCAATCCTTGGACTGCACTCGAATGAGCATGGAACCGGATTAAGGACACACTATGTTGACGTCTCTCTCCCTCGTTCTCTTAAAATTCCTTTTCCTATTTCTTCAAAGAAATACCCCCATGACTAGACGTACAAAGTGAAACAGTACTATGTAAACCAAATAGTACCCCATGAAAGTAGGATATGATGCATTGTTTTTCACCTCAAAGGCAAATCACTTAGGTGGAACCGTTGGCACGAACAACGCCATGGAACCCCCATTTTGATAGAATTCGAAAAGGAATTCTTGAAGTAGTTTGGACCCTCTCCGCATGTGAACCATAATGTGGAGATGAAAAATCTAAAACAAAAAGAATCCATACAAGAATATCAAGTAGAGCTTGAAGATTTAAGCATTATGCATAAAGAGTGGTCTGAACCCGCCTTGATCGACACAATTATAAGATGATTCAAACAAGAGATATGGGTTGAGCTTATGCCTATAGACCCTGAGACATTGAAAGAGTGCTATGTGAAGGCACAATTAGTTGAAGAAATGTGAAAAAGATCCAACAACATCAAAAAGCCTACTCAACCCCTCGATAGGTCAGGATTGCACACCAAAGTCAAGGAAGAAGGTGCCAAGCTCAAGCTCAAATTCAGATCCCATTAAAACTAAATTTGTGATCAATTTCAAATGGTAGATCGATGCAATAAGAGGTTATGTTATAATTGTGATGAGAAGTGAAACCCAGAGCACAAGTACGTGAAGACAAATCGGTCCAAGCTTTGAGAGAAACGAAAAAAGAATTAAACCAAGGACTTGGAATCTCCTTCCATGCTCTTGTGGGAGTGTCTGTTATGAACTATATACGTGTTAAAGGGTGGATATACCAACAACACATTGGGTGCTGGTTGACATTGAGTGATGTTACTTTTTTTTAAAGCTATTTTAAGAGATATTTTTAATGAAAATCAGGTGTAATCATTACATCAAATCTAAATAACCAGCTCACATAAAAGTGGTGAAGTCTGAGTCAAACCATAGGAAACAGGATAAGAACAAGTATTCCAAACAAATAACACTTTTATTGCCTAAAAAATAGAAAAGAATATGAAAGCAAATGCACATAAAACCTATTACAAAAGCACGAGCGGCAATAAAAATTATAACCTGAAAATGATAAAAATGGTCTAATGCCCTAACTATAAAAATAAGAAAATAAAAACTTCAAATATAATCTCGAGCTAGCTTCCTTCAACCCGTGTGCAAGAATCTTTAGTACGTCCACTTCAACCACCTTGTCCATCTTAGTGCTCATCAAAGCTACCATCTGCAATCATATAAAACGAAAACACAAAAGACAAAACTATTTATATACTATGTTAGTGACCTGACAAAGACTCAACTAGACTTAACTTAAGCACTCAAAACATAATTTTAGATTCTGAATTTCTGACAAAAACCAGCACCTAACACATACAAAGTAACTTAACTAATATACCAAAAAACTCACCAAATACACCTTAAGACACTTAGTCACCGAAAACTTGATAAAACTAACAAAACTACTATACCCGATTTAACTTAACCTAACTTAGCTTGGTATGACCATGGACTAGGTCTGAATGTATCTTAAACCTAACCTGGGTGGCCTAATTTACCCCATAATACTTGACTTACTAAAGACAAAGAACACAAACCAACAAAGAACCTAGTCCACCTAGCTAGATCACCTTGACTAGACTGACCCACCTGACCTAGCCGACCTAGCTAGGCTAGGTTAGGTTGGATCCAAGTGGTGGATGACCTTCCCTTCCTAAAAGGGAGGCCACTAGTTGACTAACACACACAAGAGAACCTTACTTTTAAAAAACATGTGAATTCAGAAGAGAGGAAGGAAAGGATTCCCAAGTTGGACTTTCCAATTTAGAAAAATGGAAAGTATAAGAAATGAAGGTAAAAAATGAGGACTTTCTCTCTTTTTAGCCTTCCAAAATTAAAATTAGGCAACTCTAAAAATTAAGCAAAAATATCTAGACACTTTCTAAACATGTCTAATCACACCCAGACAAGAAAAGCTTGATACTAACAAAAAAAATAAAAATAAAATTATTTCCAAAAATCACTGCAACTAAAACTAGAGGTCAAATTTTTGCAAAGCCAAAACTTTGGATTCAGTAAAATGGTCGTAAAATCTCAACCTCTGGTCGGATTGAGCTAAAATTTAAAGAGAACACTCTAGACACGTACAACTAACACATACTAAAATTTTAGACTTAAACTTTTTCTGGATCGGCTGGAACAATCTGTTTATCAGACCATAAAATTCTGGTCTGACACAAAAATTCTGGCTAGTGAAGAAATAAGTTTTTTCGGCAAAAATAAAAATTTGAAAATTTAAAACAATGGGTCTAAGTGATCCTAAACATTTCTAATACACAAATCTAAATATGTAAGAAGAATAAAATAAAACTTGATCTATATACAAGAAACCCTAAAAATCTAAAGAAGGGGTAGAAGAAGAAACTTACTCGCCGCGGTTCCCAATTTTGGATTGGGTTAAGAAAAGAGTGAATCTCCCCTATGATGATGATGCATCCCAGAGGTTGCCCACAATGTGAGGAGTGATGCCACATTAATCTTTTGGCTGCTGCATATGAAACTCACATGGAGAGGAAGAAGGGAAAAAGAAAGAAGAAAAGAAGAGAGAAGAAGAAAGAGGGAGATAAAGTTCCCCACGTTGAGAAAGAAGAGGAGAAAAGAGAGGAGGGTGCAGCTCCTAAGGAAAAAATCAACTTTTCCTTAGGTTTTCTAACTTATTTATTATGTTAACTTTATTAATTTTAATATTCTAAAAAATACTTCTAACATTTCTATTTTTAAAAACACTCAAAAGTAATACTTATTTCTAAAACTACACTACAAATATCATTATTTCATAACAATTCCAAAGTGGCACCCCCTATAAAGGGCTATTTTAGACTTTTTAACCTTTGTACAACTGAATTTGAGATTGAAGCTTGTAGGATTTAGATCTTGACTCTAGATCTTCGCTCTAACTACTTTGAAATAACTCTAAAATGCCTGAATTACACTCAAATTGGACGAAATTCGCACCAACGGCTTCTTGCACACAAAAACACCAAAATTCATCAACCATGGGTATTTTAACATTAAAATCAATAAAATTTATGCATAAATTATATAAAAAAATATATAATTTATGCATGATCAAATTCTCTCATGCTTAATGTTTGCTAGTTCTCGAGCAACCTAATCTAAACTACCAAAAAATACAAATAAAGTAGTCAAAACAACTAACTAGTCCAACTCATTTTTACAGAAATCACGGTGACATTTAGCATATGCAACAAACTCTTTAAACCCCTAGGTTACCCTTGTGAATGAGTAAGGTCTTGTGACGGTTTACAGTGATGCTACCCATAAACATTCATGCCCTATATATACTTGATTTAAAGCATAGGTCCATAGAATACACATTATACCATCATTCATCTTATGCATCATTGGAGCTTGTTGAACATAATGATTAGCCACCACAACACACACCTTTAGACACATGTAATTAAAATCAACATCTATCATATACTCATTAAGATCATAATACAATCGAATGCTTAAGTAGTTTCAGATATGCCCCTCGTATAGACACCTTGATGTCAACTGATCACACCTCGACCCTTTTCTTTTGTCACATATGCTTCCCTCATGCCTTGTGCAATGTTAGTGTTCCTTAGGCTTTCAACATGGTCTATGTAGCGAGCTTTGGGCTGGTGGCTCCCAAATCAGATGACCTTAGGATACCAAGTGCAGAGCATTCCTCAGACTTAATTACTCGAACCAAGTAGGTCACGACTACTGATTAAGCCTGGGAATTAGTTCCACTTTGTTCCCTTTTTCATATGATTGTAAACACTTTGTACAGTGCCTGAACCCAACTACTCCAGTCATGTCGCTTACTATGCATACAATTTTATGGTCTACAGTGCTCTATATTTTTATCTTGGTGTATTTCATACTTTTTTTTATTCAAGGGGTTATAACTTTTTTTACTTTAACACTCTAAAGCATACAATCTCATAAATATATTTAGACATCCAATTTCAATCTGATTTGCCTATGAAAGATCATGGGTGGGGCGTTCAAAATGTCTAACCTGCTTTTAACCCTTAGCATAAAAATGAAACAAGTTTAAATATGCATCCTAGAACCTAACTGTGAATTTTAGAAATATATACAATGACAAGCATGCTTCAAGTGTATCATACCCTAACTTCCCCCATGCTTGAAATTCATTGTCCTTAGTGGTATGTAATTGAAAAATAAAACTGACATACACATGACAATGCACACTACGAAGGGAAAGCAATAGAAGGAAAATGAATAGATACAACCTATTTATTTGTCAAGATTGTGACCATAATACCACCATGCAGGATGCTCCCCTACCACTGGGTATGCCCAATGCTCCTAGGAGTCCATATTGCTCATTTTAATTATACTGACCCTACTAAATCCACCTGCCTCACCTGAAATGCTCGTAAACACTCAAAACTCAAGATGATTAGTCAATATATACATGACAAAAACAAATAAAAAAAAAGAAAGAAAAAAATCCTATCTACCATGAGTTGCCTTTATGAAGCGTTGCATTTATTGTCAATAACCAGACAAAGAGACTCCTAGTCTTCGCAGTCAATCAGATCAATGGACTCAATATCCTATCTATCTGTGAGGCCTGAGATATAAGGCTTTAATTTTTTCCCATTCACTTTGAAATCCCCACCTGTTTTGGGATCCATCAAAGTGACTGCACAATGGGGGAATACCTCAAGCATCCCAAACAGGCCATCCCATATGGACCTTAGCTTCCTTGAAAATAGCTGAAGCCGCGAATTGAAAAGCCAAACTTTTTGCTCAGGCTCAAATTTCTTCCTAAGAATATGCTTGTCATAGAAGGCCTTAGTTCGGGCTTTGTAGATTTTGGCATTCTCATATGCCTCATTTTGTAGCTCCTCGAGCTCGCTGAATTGTAGCTTGCGTTATTTGCCAGCCTTGCTCAAATCAAAATTGAAAGTCTTGATTGCCCAATAGGGCCTATGCTCAAACTCAATAGAGAGATGACATGGTTTTTCAAATACCAAACGGTAGGAAGACATGCCAATGTGTGTCTTGTAAGCTTTTTGATAGGCCCACAAGGCATCACCCAATCGTTGAGACCAATCCTTATGGTCTGGCCGAACCATCTTCTCCATGATCCTCTTAAATTTTCTATTGAAAACCTCAACTTGGCTGAAGCATCTCTGGGTGATAGGGGGTGGCTATCTTATGATGTACTGAGTACTTCCACAGAAGAGAAAAGACATATACGTTCTTGAAATGCTTACTCCCATCACTGATCAAGGCATGTAGAACCCTAAACCTACTGAAGATATTATGCTTAATAAAATTACGCACCACTTTATGATCATTGGTCTAGGTAGCCACAGCCTCCACCCACTTGGAAATATAGTTCACTGTAATATATATATATATATATATATATATATATATATATAACCAAACGATGGTGAAAAATGGCCCATGAAGTCTATCCCCCAGACATTAAAAATCTCAACAATCAAAATGGGGGATTAAGGACATCATGTCTCTCCTGAACATGTTTCCTAATCGCTGACATCACAAGCATCTACGACAAAACTCATGTGAGTCCTTATGCAATGTGGGCCACCAAAATCCAGATTGCATGACTTTGGCTGTGAACTTTCTACTAGAGAAGTGACCTCCATATGCCAAGGAATGACAAAAGCTTAGAATGGACTCGACCTCCTCGTCTGGGGCACACCTCTGAATAACTTGGTCTGCACCAAGCTTGAATAGCTCTAGATCCTCCCAGAAATAGTACTTTACTTGCACCATAAACTGATCTTTCTCAGGTTTGCTCCAATGCGTAGGGAGCTTTCTGATCACCAGATAATTTATAATATCAACAAACCAAGGAAGATGCTTGACATGCAAGATCTTCTCATCCGAAAATGAATCATCAATCTGTCCCTGATTAGTAAACAAATCTACAATCTGTCTGGACAAATAGTCTGTTATTACATTCTCACTTTTGCTCTTATCTCGAATCTTGAGATTAAACTCCTGTAATATCATAATCCATCAGATGAGTCGCAGTTTCGTGTCCTTACTCATTAGGTACTGTAAGGCGGCATGATCTGAGTAGACGACTTTGGAGCCTAGCAGATATGACTAAAACTTCTCTAATGCAAATACTACATATAGGAATTTCTTCTTTGTGGTAGTGTAGTTCAACTGTATATCAGAGAGGGTCCTACTGGCATAGTAAATGACATAGGGCCTTCGATCAACTCTTTGCTCAAGAATGACTCCAACCGCGTAAACGGGTGCATCACACATGATCTCAAAGGGCAATACCTAGTCTGGAGATTGGAGAATAGGGGCAAAAAATATGGCATTCTTATGAGTTAAGAATGCCTCCATGCAATCCTCATCAAAGTGAAATAGTTGCTCCTTGGCTAGCAATGCGCATAACGGTCTGAAAATCTTACTGAAATCCTTTATGAACTGCCTATAAAAGCTATTATGCCCAAGAAAGGATCACACTTGCCTCACTGAGGTAGGCAGAAAAAGTTTGGCAATTGAATCCACTTTTGCCTTATCTACCTTAATACCATGTTTGAACAGGATGTGTCCCAACACAATGCCCTGCTTCACCATAAAATGACTCTTTTCCCAACTCAGCATTAGATTTGCCTACATGCATCATTTAAGCACACAAGTCAACTTTTGAAGACAATTCTCAAAAGAAGAGTCATATACATAAAAGTCATCCATAAAAATCTCTAGAATGTCATCCCTCATATCCGAGAAGATGACCATCATGCACCTTTGAAAAGTAGTAAGGGCATTACAAAGCCTAAATGACATATGTCTAAAGGCGAATGTGCCATAAAAACAAGTGAAAGTGGTCTTTTCTTGGTCCTCGAGATGTATGGTCACTTGATTGTATCCTGAATATCCATACAAGAAACAAAAATAGATCTGGCATGCGAGCCACTCAAGAATCTGGTCGATAAACGACAATGAGAAGTGGTCATTCCTTATTACATCATTCAACTTTCTGTGATCAATGCAAACTCACCACCCCGTAGTGGTTCTCATTGAGACACTTTCTTCTTTTTCATTAATGGTCACGATGAGTCTTGACTTCTTAGGAACAACCTGAGTTGAGCATACCCACTAAATGTCAAAGATGAAATATATAATCTCTGTGTTCAACCGCTTGACCGCTTCCTTCTTTACCACCTCCTTTATGTTAGGGTTTAGCCTTCTCTACATTTCTCTAGAGGGTTTTGCACCCTCTTCTATTATGATCTAGTGCATACCGAATGAGAGGTCTATACCATTCAGGTCAGCCATAGTCCACCCTATCGCCGCTTTATACTCTTACAAGACCTGAAGCAATTGGTGCTCTTGAGTGCTTGTCAGATCTGCAATAATAATCACGGGTAGTGTCTGCTTGTCGCCTAAGAAGACATACTTGAGTGAAGTCAGTAAAGGCTTAAACTCAAGCTCAAGCGAACACTCTACTGAGGGTTTGGCAGGTTTCTCTACCAGGTTTGAGAGAGGCTCAAACTTTCAGGTCCAATTAAGCTTGCCTGGTGAGACCAATAACCCTTCCATGATATATATGCTATCTTCTATGAGCAATTCATCATTCTCATCTTGAGCTAGACCGCTCAACGTCCAAAGGGGCTCTGCTTCAATCAGGTCATGGACTATGTCTACCTAGAAGCAAGCATCCTCAGAAACTTGCTTAAGTGGGGGCCCTTATGTCCTTGGGCTTAGGTGGAGTCTGGTGCTGAAACACTAAACTCACCAGCTCTGTGAGATAAACTCTCTCAGGTACATTGGACCTAAACTTTCTCTTCTGAGTGCAAAGCTCCTTCAGAAACTTTGCATAGGCGAGAACCTACTAAATGGCATCAAGCAAGAAAAGATTAATGTGTATTTGCTTGAATAACTCAAGCATTTATTGCATCTTGATTTTGCCAAGGGACTTGGGCTTCTCTAAGGCTTCAGAAAATGGGGCTCTAGGGATATACGAAGTGGATGGCTAGGTTGAGGAGCCTTACCACTTTCCTTGGGTCTTTCTATAGAGTTCGACTGGTCATTAGTCTGACTCTTAGGTTTCATATATAATCGTCTCCTGGATAGGATGATACTTCTTCCTACTTTGAAGGGTCATAACAGACTTGGCCTACTCTTGGTGAGTCTTCGTTATATGCAAGTCAGAGTGCATGGGTTTCTTACCTTTAGGGTTGATTACAGGTTGATTGGGTAACGCTCTTTTGTTGCGTCTGCTTAACACTTCAGCCAACTGTCCCATTTGAGTCTCAAGCTTCGCTATCGACTGTGTATGGGAGTTCAGATTAGCGTTTATATATGAAAAGGCTTAAAGGAACTTCTCCTCAAAAGATTGACTTATTGAATTCTTTGAATGAGGGGCCTAGATAATCAAAAGTTGACTAAGAGGCAGAGTGGGTCTCTACTAGCCGTGTTGGTAGCCACCTAGTTGAGTCTGAATCTGGGCAGAAATGGGGGCTTCGTTTTGTGGATTTCTTAATGATAAGTTAGGGTGGTTTCGCCAGCCTGGGTTATAGGTGTTTGAGAATGGATTGTTCATGGGTCTAGCAAAACCCTGTGTTGCCTGAATATGTTTTTGAACAAACTCAAGATTCTACAATGCAGATGGATATTCAGCCACATGATGTGATGGGGTAGCACACAATGCACACACCTGTTGCACTGGAGAGGAGCTTGACAACAACTGATCCAATTTCTGGGTCAAAATATCAATATTGTTTTGCAACTCAAAAAAGGCTCCTACTTTATATATCCCTCCTTTTTTTGGGACCCTCAAAATAGTGCATGAAGTTTTCACTCAGATTTTTAAATAGCGTCTATACCTCACCCTCACTCTTGAGCATAAACATACCCCCATAGGCTGCATCAACCATTTGAAGATTCTTCTCTGTCAGTCCATCATAAAAGTTCTGAACCAGTTGTCATTTGGGCACTTGGTGGTGGGGGCACTTCCTGAGAAGATCCTTTAACCTCTCTCAGGTCTCGTGGAATTTTTCTCCCTCTAGTTGGTTAAAAATGGTGATAGCCTTCTAGAATTGGTTCGTTTTACAAATCGGAAAATATTTTTTAAAAATTCTTTTTGCATCTGATCCTAAGTGGTAATCCGGACCGTATCCAGAGACTTCAACCAGTGCTTGGATTTATCTTTGAGGGAGAATATGAATAAGGTCAGCCTAAGTTCATCATTTCTAAAGTTGTTGATCCTAACAGTAGAACATATCTCTATAAATTCATTGAGATGATGATAGGGATCTTCGTTGCTAAGGCCATAATAGGATGGGTGCATTTGAATAACACTGACCTTGATTTCATATTGGTTCGCTCCTACATCAGGTCTTGCAATACAGGAGGTGAGAGTATACTTGGTAGGAATAAAGTACTCCTTCAAAGGACGGATTTGGGTAAGGTCTTCCGCCATGGGTCTGGCTCTACAGGATCTCCTACAGATTGATTCGGTGTTATCGGCTGAATCAACAAGCTCAGGGCCTAGAGAACATTGCCCTTGCATACACCGTTTAGTTGGACCCAGTGTAGCACGTGTTCTAAAGGCTTTCTACGTACATACACAATCAAGCCAAACCACACAAGCAAGTACTACAAAATCAAATAAACATGCAACCACGTATTTGCAACAATGAAGTTATTTTAACAACAATCAAACTAGATATTCGGTCACCTATAGTTTGGGTACCCTATTTAGGTGGGTCGGTCAATAAAAGTAAGATAGCTCTACAGTTCACAACCAAGCGTGGATCTAACAATCCTAGTTAATTTGATCAAAGCAAACTAAATACACCTAATGTATAAAATAAGGAAGTAAACTAAACAATCTGATATAATAAACTAAAACAAACTAGCAATCTTAGGTAAACGTGAACAAACACTAGGCACTAAAGTGAATACTTAGACCTTAATCATCGTTCTCTAGCAATGGTGCCAAAAATTTAGTGTTACTTTTTTTTTAAAGATATTTTCAACAAAAATCAAGTGTAAACCACACACCAAATCTAAATAACTGGCTCACATAAAAGTGGTGAAGTTAAGGTCGAACCACAAAGAATGAGATATGAACAAGTATTTCAAACAAATTACACTCTTTATTGCCTCAAAAATATAAAAGAGTACGAAAGCAAATGCCCACAAAACTGATTACAAAAGCATGGGCGACAATGAAAATTACAACCCGAAAATGATAGAAATGGCCTAATGCCTTAACTATAAAAACAAGAAAATAAAAACTCCAAATTTAATCTCGAGCTAGCTTCCTTCAACCCGTTTGTAAGAAACTTTAGTGCAGCCACTTCAACCACTTTGTCCACCTTAGTACTCATCGAGGCCACCACCTGTAATCACACAAAATGAAAACACAAAAGACAAAACTATTTCTATACTATGTTAGTGACCTAACAAAGACTCAACTAGACTTAAGCACACAAATCATAATTTTAGATTCTAATTTTCTGACAAAAACCAGCACCTAACACATACAAAGTAACTCAACTAAGACACTAAAAACTCATCAAATACACCTCAAGACACTTAGTCACCGAAAACTTGACAAAACTAGCAAAGCTACTCTACCCGATTTAACTTAACCTAGCTTAGCTTCGTCTGACCTTGGACTAGGTCTGGACGTGTCTTAAACCTAACCTGGGTGACCTAACTTACCCCATAGTACTTGACTTACTAAAGACAAAGAACACAAACCAACAAAGGGCCTAGCCCACCTAGCTAGATCACTTTGACTAGACGGACCCACCATACCTAGCCGACCTAGCTAGGTTAGGTTGGGTCCGGATGGGGGATGACATTTTCTTCCTAGAAGGGAGGCCTCTAATTGTCTAACACACATAAGGGAACCTTTCTCTTAAAAAAACATGCGAATTTTGGAAGAGAAAAAGGAAAGGATAACCAAGTTTGACTTTCCAATTTAAAAAAATGAAAAGTTCAAGAATAGAAGGTCAAAAAAGAGGACTTTCTCTTTTTGGAGCCTTCCAAAATTGAAATTAGGCAACTCTAAAAATCAAGCAAAAAATATTTAGATACTTTCTAAACATGTCTAACCACACCCAGACAAGAAAAACTCGACACTTACAAAAAAATAAAAATAAAATTTATTTTCAAAAACCGTTGTAACTAAAACTGGAGGTCGGATTTCTACGGGGTTAGAAAAACGACTTCAGTAAAATGGCTGTAAAATCTCAACCCCTAGTTGGATTAAGCTTAAATTTGGAAGAAATACTTTAGACATGTATAGCTAACATATACAAAAATTTCAGACTTAAACTCTTTCTGGATTGACTGAAGTAATCTTTTTATCAAACCGAAAAATTTAGGTATGACAAAAAATTCGACCAGTGAAGAAAACAGTTTTTTTAACAAAATAAAAATTATAAAATTTAAAACAACAAGTCTAAGCAATCTTAAATAATTCTAATACATAAAAATCACAGAGAGTATATCTAAATATGCAAGAAGAATAAAATAAAATCTGATCTATATGCTTGAAACCCTAAAAATCTAAAAAAGGGGTAGAAGAAAGAACTTACCGACGACGGTTCTCAATTTTGGATTGGGTTGAGAAAAGCGCGAATCTCCCCTATGATGGTGTTGCATCCTAGAAGTTGCCCACAATGTAAAGTGTGATGCCACGTCAAGCTCTTGGCTGCTGCACATGAAACTCACGTGGACAGGAATAAGGAAAGAAAAAAGAAGAAAAGAAGAGAGAAGAAGAAAGAGAGGGAATTCCTCATGTTGGCAAAGAAGAGGAGAAAAGAGGGGGTGCAGCTCTTAAGGGAAAAATCATTTAGGTTTTCTAACCTATTTATTATGCTAATTTTATTAATTTTTAAATTCCTAAAAACCCTTCTAACATTTCTATTTTAAAAAACACTAAAAAGTAATACTTATTTCTAAAACTATACTAAAAATACCATTATTTCATAACAGTTCTAAGGTGGTGCACCCTATGAAGGGCTATTTTGGACTTTTTAACCTTTACACGGTTGGATTTGAGATTGGAGCATGTAGGATTTGGATCTTGACTTCGAATATTCGCTCTAATTGCTTTGAATTAACTCTAAAATGCCTAAATTGTACTCGATTTGGATGAAATTCGCACTAACAACTTCTTGCACATAAAAAAACACAAAAAATCATCAATCGTGGGTATTTTAACATTAAAATCAATGAAATTCATGCATAAATTATATAAAAATATATGTAATTTATGCATGATGTCAACTGATAATTTTGTGGGAGAAGATCTACTGCTGAATCTTGGATATTGCATCAATAAGCAACCCATGTTAAGTGTGATGGTGGGGGATGGCAGGCACTTCGATTTGTACAACCCGGCTCCATCAAGTGGCTTTATCCTTAAATTTAAGGACAAACCACGAAAGTATGTCCTTCCTCGAATCCCCTATGGGCCTCCACTGAACTCCGAATAGACTCGAAGCCAGTCTCCTTGCACTCACCGGACATAGGAAAACTAAATGCTGGGGGCTGCAGCGCACACCTCACAGCGGTTTGGAAACTGCTGACCCAACTTGTTTAATCTGTCCTGTGTGAGTAACCGGCCTTTCAGGCCCACATGAGAGTAATGGCGGCTCTTGGAAACCTGTTCTTGACCCAGATAAATCAAAAAGTATGGATTTTCTGACCTTTTGCTCTAATATCATCCCAAACCGACTTCACTGAAAATGTTTGTTTATTTAGCCAATCAAGTTGATCAGGGAGCCTTGGCACCCCCATTGGCTGTTAACTATTTGTTTGATACTTTGGGGGATGTGAAAGCAAGACTCTTTGTATTTACAGTTGGGAGCTTGGTCCGGTTCCAGTTGATCACTTACCTTAATGAACCTCAAACTGTTGCACATAACCTGTTTGGTAAGCTAAATGAGGGGAGGAGACCTTCTGGGCACCAAGGGCCGTACCAAAATTCACCCTTCTGAGATATATGTTAAGGATTTACATATATTGGGATGGAACCTAAATAGATTCCAAACCTATTTATAGCCCCCAATTCAACTCTCAGACACTGTATTAAGATTCGGGGTGGCAATCGGGTCGGGTTGGTGGGTCGGGTCAGCGGCTTGGTGGGTCAGCATACCTCAACATGAACCCGACCCGTTTATTAAACGGGTAGGCTGTGGCAAACATGAACCCGACCCATTTATTAAACGGGTAATACGACACGGTTAACCCGTTTAATAAACGGGTCGGGTCGGGTAAACGGGTGGCGGGTTAGCAGGCGGGTTGGCTGGTCGGGTATGAGTAAACGGGTAAATGGGTTGGTGGGCGGGTCGGGATCGGGTAAACGGGCGGGTCGGCGGGTTGGGTTCGGGTAAACGGGTTGACTCGCCCGCCTAACTCGGTTATTAAATGGGTCAGCCGGGTTGGCATACCCCTAACACGAACCCGGACCATTTAATAAATGGGTTAGGCGGGTTGACCTGTTTATGACACGAACCCGTTTAAGCCAAACCCGAACCAGGCTAAGAAGCTGGTTGGCGGGTCGGGTTGGCCGGTCGTGTCAGATTTTGCCACCCCTAATTAAGATAGTCGTTTTTTTTTTCTTGCTTTTTGGCTTTATAGAGAAAAACCTATAGCTTAAGGTATACCTTGTTCTGATGCTTTAATATTACCAAAAGAACCCATCAAATCATATCACTAATCTTGCTTTTCCAAGTATATGGAGTGGATTCATTCTCCGTTGTATATTTATTTTGCTTTCAGACATTTCCTTTTGCAGTGATAAAAGAACCTAAACCTAGCTCAGGCTGTAAGCCACACTTAAGTGATAGAGAACCTATTAAGGGCAGACCACCCCTGTTTCTTTACCAAACCCTGTTGGACAAAAGTCACCAACATGTTCTTATTAACTGGAATGGTGGCATGTAGTGATACTATAGCATCCAAACAGTAACAATGAACTCCAGGTTAGATTCAACTTGGCCTCTAAAGTCTCATTTTAATCGTTTTTTTTTTTTTGCTAGGTCAAGAGAAAACCCAAAACCCTCTATCACCGAACACACGTTATCAGCCCTTTACTGTTGAGATTCCTCTTGCCCACCAGTGAGTACACTCAGCTTGTACTTTACGGCGATAGACACTATTCATGAGTTTTGAACTAGAGATGTCCTGTTAACTTGGGGTTGCCTCTATCATATGCGCTTATGCAAGGAACCTTTGTGGGAGAATAGTAGAATTGCAGAAAAAAAAAATTAATTAAACGATGTCTTTGTAATGTAATCACATGAATAAAGCTGCAGCATGGTGGAAGACCGTTGCAGTTATAACTTCAAATTTATCATGGTAACATTATAAAAGTTAAATTGCGAGGGGGTGTCTTTTAGTTCTGCATGCAGAGAGAGAGAGAGAAAAGTAAATAAAAAGGGCCGGGTAGTTGGGCCCATGCTCACCAGCTGGATATTGGCCGGTTCTGCACGTTATGTTTCCACCCCGCATGTCTTATCACGGCTTTCAATAACCCTATTTTCTGAAAATTTTTTATGTCTCTCTCTCTCTCTCTCTCTCTCTCTTCATCTATAAATTGAACTATCTGGACTCGAACACTCCCCTTCCGATCTTCGCTTCTTAGTTCTCTTTTGCTATAGGCTTTTTTGCTTGCGTTTCCTCCTTTGAGAGGCCTCTCTCTGTTGGTCCTTAGGTTCTGCTTCAGTATCCTGCCTTTGTTTAGCAAGGTCCCTCCTTTCAGTGTCTCTAAAGAATACCCACCGCGATTTCTGAACTTTTTGATACCAAAATCTCGATTTTAGGAAGATCTTGGGACCCAACCTCTTGCTTTATTGATTTTTTTTTTGTGGGTACTCTCTGGTTTGGGGTTCTACAGTAAGAATCCTGGGTTTCTTTCAAGGTGGTGTTCAACCCTGAGCCTTTTTTCAGTGTCATAGTGGGGTTTTGTTTGTTCTCTTCTCTTTGAGCAGAAATACCCAAAACACATCAAAAATCTCTGCTTTTCCATTGAAGTTCCCTTTCAAAGCCCTCTCTTTTTTTAATGTTTAATTTCAGGTCGCTGTACTGTGGTTCTTAATGGTTCTACTTCATGATACAGATATTATCTGAGCTCCTACTTTCAGGGTTTATGATCAATTCAACCCTGAGGCGCAGGACCCATCTTGTTCAGTCATTCTCTGTAGTCTTCCTTTACTGGTTCTATGTTTTTCATGAACTAGCTTCCTAAAGATACCTAAACAATTGGGTTCTGTTGCCCTTTTTCTTGCTTTTCTGTATCCTATTAGGCTCTAGTAAATCAAGTCCTAAATTGTACACTTATCTCTATATCTATCCTGTCAAATTTTCCTTTCTTTTCTGAACACAAAAAAAATCAGAGAGATGGGTTCGATAACTACTAGTTCTACTATGTCCACCACGTCTTCCAGTGGGAATTCTGAGGGAGATCTGCAACAGAAGATGGATGAGAGGAAGAGGAAGCGGATGCTCTCTAACCGCGAATCTGCGAGGCGGTCCCGGATGCGCAAACAGAAGCATTTGGATGATCTGATGGCTCAGATGGCTCTCCTTAGGAACGAGAACAACCAGATCATGTCTAGTATGCACATCACCAACCAGCAGTACCTGAATCTTGAGGCTGAGAACACAACCTTGGGAGCCCAGATCATGGAACTGAGCTCAAGGCTGCAGAGCCTCACTGAGATGCTTAATTACATGCAGCAACACAGTGGGTTGGCCACCGATGCAAACCAGTATTCTGATCCACTCCTCAGACCATGGGATGTGCCTTGCATGAACCAACCAATCACAGCAGCATCTGCAGACATATTCCAATATTGATAGGTCACAAAAATCATGAATATATATAATTGGCCAAACAAAAAGCAAAAAAAAAAAGAAGAGTAAATAAGGAGAGTGGTCTTATCTTCCTCTCCACCCCCCTTCCATCTTGTTGGTTCTGGTGTCTTTTTGGCAGGTCTTTTTTAGAGGGTTTTTTTCTTCTTTTCCTCTGGAATTGAAGGGTGGTCCATTTATGTCTGTAAATTAATTTATATTTTTAGGTATATTGTCTCATGGGGCTGTCACGTCAATGTAATTGGTGTTTATGTCATAATGTAATATCCAGTGTTTGGTATTATAGTGTGTTTGTATAACTTGGTGGTTTGATGACGTTTTGGCGTTATTGACAACTCTCCCTCTATGATTGAATTGAAGTTGGCGTGTAACAAAAGTAAAATTAAAGAGAAGTTGGTAGAAGTTTAAAAGGGTTGGTGAAGGGATCATCAGATTGTTGTTGGTTGCAAACTTTTCAAGGAAATGAGTGATTAGAGACGGCGATCGTCATTCACTGATTGAGGATTAATTGGATTTTTCAAAAATGAATGTCCACGAACATATAACCAGCAAGATGCCACTAGAAATAAATGGTAGCATGGCGCCCTACCACCAAGAATAATGGCTTCAATATATTTGTCTAGAACCTGCTATAAAAATGGATAGATTCTGCTGTCTGTTGAAATATCCTGAAATGGCGAATTAAGAATATGGTAGGTCTTTAGGCTACGCTAAGCCTTCAAATTTAAGGTTCTATTTGGGAGCCAGAGATGGGAGGGAAACGAGGATTCAGTGAATCCTACCTATCTCACTGCTGTTTGGAGGCTCCCTGATTTGGGAGATGGAAGTGGTGATGAAAATGAATGTGGGTAGGGCTGGTAAATGAGCGGGGCTTGGGCTGTTTGGGTTGGGCTTGTTAAGGGCATACCTCTGTTTGGGCTTGGCTTGTGAGCTTGTCACCAGCTGAGCCGAGATAGAGCTCTTCATGAGCCAATCTGAGCCGAACCCGAGCTCATTACAAGCCGATCATGAGCTGACTTGCCTTTTAAATATTTTTTAAAGCTTGACATAAATACATAATATGTAAAAAGAGACTATACCAGCCGAGCCATGCCTCGAAAATGATTGTTCGTGTTGATATTAATTAGCTGCAAATTTTAGTGGGCTTGGGCAAAGTCCCTAGGTTGTACTATTTATAAAGCACTGCAGGAAAATCCAAAAAGCAAAAACATGATCGATGTGAACTCGTTTCTTATATTTTTAAAGATTTCATAAAAGGTGTCTAGGCAGAGCCGCGTTTGGCAATGGACGATAGTCCTATTGCATGATTCTGAAATGGCTTTGTTATCAGATTTGCTAGAGAACTTATGTTGATATCATTAGGAAGTTGCGTGAGATACTTGCTACATCGATGATAGCAATTCACTCAGTTTTAACACTTTCTACTGTCATCTGCGTAGTTGCCAAAAACAAGTATGGGTATTAGTGCGTGCATGAGGTGCTGGTATTGGCATGTAAAGTCGTGAAAGTTAACAAGGTTCCATGTACGGTTGGCTCAAGGTTAACATCAACAGCCACCATGATATGATACGATATAGGATGTGGAGAGTGGGTTTTACCGATAGAAACAGTGGGTGTTTTTCTCGAGTTCAGTTTTACTCATCCCCTAATCTTCATACCCCTCTTAAATCTTATGATGCAAGTTGTTTTGATCAAATGGGACCTTATAGATGGATTCATCACAGTTGATTTTAATAAGAAATAACCCTTGGATCCTATTTTTTTAAACGAACTAATATGATTTTTAAATCACAAAATTTTGTATCTGCCAAAAAAACCTGCATCTAAGTCGGATTATTTCGGTGATTTAAGTGTCAATCTTCACTAAATGAATGATGTAGATCACATCTATGGAGTCTGATTTGACCAAAATAACTTGCATTAATGGAATCACAAAGAGGGTTATGAAGATAGAGATGACTTTGGGGATGAGTGAAACCGATTTGGCTTTTCTCTGCAGGCTGAATGTGTGGTGTGAGGCCTGTCAAGAACAGAAAAGGGTTTGGTGGCCATCTATTTTACAAAGGATACCTTGTTCATCTCGCAGGAATCTTCGAGACATGATTTAGTCTCATTAGTGAATCATCATCTGGAGGTCCGAGGTCGTGATGGTTTGATTCCTTCTCAAGTTTTAGAAATTTTACTTTGCTGTTTTGACAGATGTAAAATCGTATCTGTGGATAGATGTTATCAATATGTTGCTAAATCTCTTGCCAAGTTTACTGTGCTGGGGCAATGTAGAGTGTGGCCAGTGGAGTGGAACTAAGGGTGTCAACGGGTCAGGTTTGGTTTGGACTCAGGTGAAACCAGACCCATCCCTGATTTGAGATGATAGTACCAGGTGTGAACCCAGGTCTAATCGGACCCACTATAATAAAAACCATACCTGGATCCTACAAGGATTACATGAACCAGACCTGAACCATACCTGGTAAATAATATATTTTTATCAATTTTACATTGAAATTTTCTAGATCTTAATTGGAGCTAGGGTTGGGCCTGAGTCTGGTATGAAATTTTACAAACCATACCCGGCTCCATATGTTAATCAGACCCTTCAGGTCCGACCCAGATTCTAATCAGGCCTTCTTATTTATCACCAAACCCTGACCCTGTAGGGTTTGGTACAGGTTGGGTCTGGGTCAAACCCAACCCATTGACACCCCTAAGTGGAACCCTGTTATTCAGTCCTTGTAAAGTGATTCTTTAATATATATACTGATAGAGGTCCGTCTAACCCTAGATTTCTCTTTAAAAAAAAAGGCTTCATGTACATTTTTACTTGAAGCAAATGATGATAGGAGCTCAAGAAAATTGAATATACCAGCCTTTAACAAATATTAGTATGGTTTGTAAACGGTGATGATTTCAAAACAAAAATTTGTGTTTTATCAAATTTGCTAGTATACATATATCTAAATTAAACATGAAATACTTGCATCCCTAGGGGGGGGCATAGTAAGTTATATAAGCAGTACATTATTGCCATTTTATTTATTTATTTATTTATTTTAATGACAACTTTCCCTGTAGAAGTGTGTAATTTTGAGGCGAGTCACTGACACCCAAGCCCTTATAACAGAGCGCCCACTAGTGAAAGGCACCCTCACACTCAATGGAAGCCAAACTTGAGACAAAGGGATAATCGTTGCATGTTTTAGTTAATTATAAATCCAAAAGGGCGTTGAGCTCAGCTTTGGTAACATGTATTTTGAATTCAAGACTTGTCAATTTGATATGCTAGATAAGTTGGGCACAATTTTTGAGGATGGATCAATTTATTTGACAAACACAAATTTTTTGTGTTTTAAAATCACCACCAATAACAATGGTTTTTTCTGAGATATAAATAATATAAATTAATGTAAATATAATTGTTAAAGATGAATATTTAGTTGATTATTACTTGCATGGAGAGATGTTGGATAGTAACGTATTTGATACTCTCTCTTTTTTTTAATAGAATTGAGTTATTATTGCAGACGGTACAGGTTTGTGGATGAGTTTGTTAAATATAAAACAGGAGCCTTTGACTCAGATCGACCCCCTTTACGTGAACTGAATCAGGCAGGGGCATCAAGCTGTTCAATCTCGTCCTGCAGTTTCCCCAGACTGAACTCCCACGTGGAACGTAGATTCCTACGGAGGGTCTGAACTTAGAAAAATGTATGGGCTCCTTCTTTCTTAGGGATCTGGATAATATGGGTCTCATTGATGCTGGATAAAATTCTGCCTTTAACTAAGAAATCTCTGACGGCCACACAAATATCTTTGTAAACTATAGGCCAGAACGAAGAGATGAAACTACCTGAAAATCCAGCCAGCCCTTAAGTATTGTCGCCATCCAGATCAAAGAGAGCTTTGGAGATTTCCTCATCAAAGAGGACGAAAGGGGCTGTCATTCTCCTCTAAGCTAGCTGATGGTTCTGATGACCCCTCAAAGAAAGGAGCTGAGCAATCGGACCCCATAAAAAGAGAGGAAAAGTAGATTAACGCATCCTCGAAGACATTCTCTCGACCAACCACACGATATAATGACCTCAACTCATCCCGTTAAAAAGTGATTTTTTTTTCTTTTTTTTTTAAACAATGGCGAAAACAAAGCCTTACCGTCATAACCACAATCCACGCCACAAGGGATCTTACATCATCATCATCCAAATCAAAATAACTTTATTCATCAATCAATAAAGTTTGAAAGCAATAAGTAAAAGAATATCAAATAAAGTAAAATATAGTCACTCTATCCCAAAATAAATCGTTAAATAGTCACGCAGTCCTCGTAACTCCTTATAACAGTTGGTCTCATAACTGAGCTTAAGAAGCTGTAAAAACATAAAATATACGATGTAAGAATCATAGATCCTATGTATGAATCTTCTAATGAATCAAATAAGCAAAAAAAATACAAATCAAATTCATGCAATATTTTTAAAAGAATATATTTACAACAAATTCATAATCTAATTAACCATTCATGCATTAGAGAACAATCATCGTGTCATTATGTCACATCAATATATCACAATAAAGAGAACAGGTAAAGATGCATATGATCTAATGCATAACAGGAGTATGCATGATATCTATGCACATGCATGAGTAACTTATTATCTTTTATCAAAGTTTTCTTTTGTATGCATGTCCCTATTAAATCCGCACAATTTTAGTTTCACTTTTCATTAAAACCCGCAGAAACTCAAAATGCGCACAACAATTCTCGAAGTTCAAGTTAGGTTTTCAATTGTAGCTTAACATACAATTTGTATTTTATGACTGGGTCTCACACTTAGGCCTCGATCGATATCAGGAATCAACATCATTCATCAGAATATTATAATTCAGCATATAATGTCGGGACACTAGGGAAATCAGCATTCACTAATGCTACTTTCTTGGTATACCAATAACAACAGTTGTGTCTACACACCACTCCCAGGCAAAGTGAATGAATTTCTCTAAAACAGTGACCGGGAGATGAACCACCTAGTTGATTTCAGGGGCATAATCACACATAGAGTTTTAATATCCTCACGGTTCCCTAAAACCAAAGTCAAGTATTCTCACACTATAGAAGAGGCATTCAAGAAAAATCATTAATTACACTATTTTTTCTCTTTTTATCAAAAAAAAGATTTATTTCTTAATATTTGTTTTGCAAATCAGCATGCAAAACACAATACTAAAATTCGTTTTGTAAATCAGCATGCAAAACACAACACCAAAATTTATTTTATAGATCGACATGCAAAACACAACACGGGACCTCAGCCCATTACAATATGAAATAGTGCAATTAATTTAAAAATTTAATAAACATCAATTTAATTTTCATGATGCATATAACTAAACATAGAGCAACACTTGCTCGTGGCTCACACGGTCTGCAGTGGTTCACTTTTAACCACTGATGCATTTTATGCAAAAACCACAATGAGCATACACATATGCAATCATTCAACATGCTCACAAATGCATATTCATGCAACTATAATGAGAATGTACATCCATTTCATATATGTATAAGAACACATGCTTGCAAAATACATCTTTATTTTTCTTATTCATCTCATGCATAATATGCAAACATGCATGTGATCATGCTAGTACATCAACCATGTAAATTTCAGGATTCACATATTCATTAGATGCATATGTATGTAAATAACATATTAAATTTCATAAGCATGTGTAATCAACAACTCTTTCTGTCATTTCGGGCAAGCTTGGGGTACAATATATACCCATCGAGTCGAAGCCATGCTGCCCATACACGGGATAGCACTAATAGTCATATAAAAATATTACAATGCTCATATGCAAACATGCATAACAGTCCAGTTATAAACATGCATAACAAGAAACACCTCTCTAAGATTGATTTTTAATCTAAAAAACATGTTTTTATATATCTTTGTTACCATAGAATAAAAAAAAATGATTTTTGAAATAATACGATTTTCAGGCTTCTTTTATGAAAAATGATTTGAATAAAGTTTTTTTCTTGTTCTTTGCTAGATCTTAATTGATTCAGCATGTTTAATATGTTAATCTTAATTTATATTGATGAAATATAAGTTTTATAAGTTCTTGAAATTCATTATATGCTTGAATATATGTTCTTGTATAAGAAAGATCGTTTTAAAGAAGGTTTTGACAAAAATATTTTTAAGGTTTTGATGTTTTTGATAAAGAAAACTGATCTGAGCATGTATGATAGATTATTTCATGTTAGCATGATTAAACAACATGTTAATATATAAAGAATTTATGTTTTCATGATTGTTTAGGGTTTATTATGATTTTTTCATAGATGTAATCTTATTTGAGGTATTTCTTGGTGATTTTATGGTTTTTGGATGATGTATGTTATTTGTTTTAGCAAGATTAGCATGGATCTGAGCAAATATTTTTTGTATGATAATGTAAACTTGTTTAGAGCATCAAAAGTCATGATTTTATGGATCTTTACCTTAAATCTTGTTCTTACTTGATGGATCTTGCATGAGTTTGAATCTTGGCTTTTCTATCCTCACTTATTTTAGAAACAAATTGATATTTCTATGAAAACAAAGGTAATAAATTAAAATAAAAATATTAAAGTGTTTACATGTCTAGGGTTTGAATTTTGAATCTTGAATCACTTCATTTGAAGCAGTATTGAGGCTGAAATGTTCATTGTAACAGGGCACTAGTTTTCTGGTCTGTCTGCAAGACTGTTCCGACCCACGATTTTGTTGGTTCTAAAGACTCAACCAAGACTGATCAAAATAAATTAAAAAAAAATCTAGGTAAAATTTAATATGTATAAGAAATTTTTGTAAAAAAGGTTTTGTTATAGATTTTTATGTAGGTCTGGAGAAATTCTCCAAACTGAGATAAATTCCTGCATATAACAAGATCTGGCTTATATTTTTTCTGAATAGGGTTTAGTCCAGGAATTTTCATGATTTAATTATAATGAATTTTTCAGTTCTACTTCTTAGACTATTTTTGTAAGACATAGGGGCATTGCCAGTAAAATTGAGAAGGTGTAATTCGGTTCTTTGATTTTTGGTGGGTTTTTTAAAAACAGGTTAATAAAAATCTAAAATTATACATTATAACATGTTTGGATGGTTAAGTGTATTTTATATTATGCAGTGCAGTACAATTATATTATAACATCTTGAAATTTGAGCTGATATGCATATAAAGTGAATATGTTTCATGTTATTCTTAATTTATAACAATTCATATAACATGCATTATTGATAAACATTGAATATCATAAGGCATGGTCAATGTAAAGTGAATTGTTATACATGTTGTTGCTTGTTTAAGTATGATCATGAATTGCATGTAGTTGTAGCCTATATGTATGCATGTAAACATATGACATGGTGATAATGATGTGTGATATGAGCATATGTGTGTATGACTCAGGTGTGAGCTAGGGTTCGGCAAAACTTATGGGTGCTTTTAGTGCATCAGAGACAACAAAGATATTCATGTACATAATCATATAATTACCTCATGTTGGCCGAGCTCACAATGTTAACTGTGAGATCTGGATGGGTCAAAACAGACTTGCTTATGGAATCTTCAGTGGAGAGATTGGGCTGGTAAGCTTGGGTGCATGTGCTCTGTGAGAACATGTAATTTAATTTATGAGTCTAATAATTAAATCACACTCATGACCCATTTGGAATAGGTCCTTTGGATTGGGGCTCACTTTAGAGAGAGTGGGGGTACATACAACCAGGTGATCGTTGTTTTGTTTTAGAGAACGGTAGCATTTTCTGGTCCCTTGTATCCCATCGTAGGGACCCCGGACTACCATGTGTTCTAGGTGGTAGGTCAAAAATCTCTGCAGAGTAGAAATCAATTTCACATGAGACCACTGGGAGTTTTTCTTGGTTATGAACTACTTCAGTGAGACCTCGGTGTAAGGTTGCAGGCTCTTTCAGTTTAATGAGGCTAATAAAATACATGGCATAATATGCCCTTCATTTGATTGGAAGAATCAAAGTTACAAACTCGAGAGTATACCTTCGGGCATGAGAAAAAGTTGCACATAAGAAATCAAAATGAAATCATTACAATATTTTAGTTTGTGCATAAATTTTTATTTCATTGGCATGATGCATTGTAACATATTTATTTCTGTAATACGAATAAAAGCATGACTAGTTATGTAAATATGAGTTATGCTTAATTCAAATATTGTGATATTACGTGATTTATATGATATCTGAAAATACGCCAATGTTTATTTCTGTGATTGAAATATTTGTGTTCACATATTTTAGTGATTACCCACTGAGGCTGTGAACTTATGCATCTATTTATAATATTTTAAGTAATGAGTAGACTGGAGGGTGATAATGGTTGGCTCGGAGTGGCGCCAAGAGGGTTACAATTTTTTATGGCTTTGAGAGGACTTGATATTTTATTATTTGTTCATTTAATTAAGTCTTGTTAACTCTGATAATATTTGAGAGACTAGCATTTGATTTATTTTAAATGTATACTATGGTTTTATTTAGTTATTCTAGTCGTACTTGTGTGTGTATGTTGTATATGTAACTCGCTTAAAGCTTGAACCGTATTTAAAAAGAGTTTTCGATGTGTTTCTTTAAAATTGTGTAAAGGGGTTTTAAAAAAAAATCTAAATTTTTTGTTTCAAAAATTAGGGTGTTACATATTTCATCATAGAGTATATATTCTTCAGAATGATCAGCTCAGAAATCAGTTGTTGGATGAGGTACACCATTCTAAATATGTCATCTACCATGGCAGTACCAAAATGTATCAAAATTTAAAGGATATATTTTGGTAGAGCGAAATGAAGAGAGACATTGCTGAGTTTGTAAGCAAGTGTCTGGTGTGCCAACAAGTGGAGATTAAGCACTAACGACCCGATGGACTACTACAACCACTCTCCATACCTGAATGAAAATGAAAAGATGTCACTATAGAATTCGTCTTAGGACTTGTAAAAACCAAGATTGATATGGATTTGGTATGAGTGATTGTAGACAGGCTAACTAAGTCAGCCTACTTCTTCATCTGTAAGACAACTTACTCTTGCGACCAGTTGGGTCATCTTTTCATTAGAGAAATAGTCAGACTTCTTGGAGTATCCAATTCGATTATTTTAGATAGAGACTTTAAGTTTATAGTCGTGATTTTAGAAGAGTTTCTAAGAGGTAATGGGGATGTAGTTAAAAATGAGTAGGATATTTCTCCCTCAGACATACGGACAGTCAGAATGAACCATTCAAACCCTGAAAGACATGTTGTGAGCATGTACTTTTGAGTATAGTGACTCATGGAATGTCATCCTACCTCCAATGGAGTTTGCCTACAATAATAGTTTTAAGGCAAGCATAGGTATGACTCAATTTGAGGCACGCTATGGTTGATAGTGTCGAACACCCCTATGTTGGGATGAAGTCAGAGAAAGAAAATTGTTAGAGCCTGATTTAGTGTAGCGTATGTCAGACCAAGTGAGATTTATTCGAGAGCATCTTCTAGCAATACAAAGTCGACAGAAAAGTTATGCAAATCAAAGACGTCGTGAGTTAGAATTTGAGCAAGGTGATCATGTATTTTTTAAGATATCTCCCTTTAAGGCAGTGATGCCATTTGGTCGAAGAAGAAAATTGAGTTCAAGATATATTGAACCTTTTGAGATACTTGCAAGAGTTGGTCATAAAGCATACTGATTGGCCTTGCCACCTTTTTTTCCCAAATTCACAACGTGTTTCATGTCTCTATGCCATGAAAGTGTGTACCTAATGCCTCTCACATATTAGATGCAGTCGAGTCAGTGTTGAAAATACAGAATGACCTGAGCATGAGTGAGAAACGCATAGAAATAGTGGATGCGAAAGTGCAGAAGCCGAGAAACAAAGAGATATCTCTTATATTAGTTAGATAGAGTCATCACAACAAAAATAAAGCCACATAGAAGTGTGAATCCGACATTTATACATAATTTTCATAATTATTTTTAGGTAAGATTCAGGATAAATCTTCTTTTAAGGGAGCAAGGGTATAATTGTAAAACCACCCTCCGACGAAATCATAGAAAGGAATAGAGTTAAAAAAAATAAACAAACAAAATACAAGGAAGGCAGTAACTGTCGAGGAGGGGGTGTGAGGATAAACCTCAACCCCACGAGCTGTAGGAGGGGGTGAGGTTTATCTTCATCCCCCTCACCTGCCATGAGGGCTATAAAATCCCTCACACAGCCCCCCCTCCACCACTTATCAAGTGAGCGGCAGAGGGAGAGAGAAAGGCATGGAAGAAAAAAAATTGCAAAGGAACTTACCAGATTTTTGGGGTCGACGACAACAGGTATAAGGCTCTCCCTTTTCTTTTTCTTTTTCTTTTTCTTTTTCTCTTTCCTTTTTCTAATTAAAATGAGGGTTGGCAACCATGGTTGCTGGTGTAAGTTTTATGAAAATGATTTTTAAAACAATATTTTTAATGAAAACAAGTGTGAAAGTCAGACACCAAATAATAAAAACCGGCTCGCATGAATGGTGGAGTCCAGATTGATCTCAAGGAACGGGAAATATTGTGTATTCAACACACAATCTAAACTATACTTTATTGCCTTGAAGAATAAAAGATTAGTTAACTAAAATAACTAAGAGAGTGTTGCCCATGCAGAGGGCTTAAACAAATAATTAAATGGCTTATTACATACTCAATTAATAAATAAATAAAATCTGAATCTAAAAAAGAAAAGAAAAGGCTTCAATGCTTCAAGTTTTCTTGTCCTTTCTTGATTGATTTGCTTCCCTTTATCCTTCCCTCTGTGTATCATTTAGGTAATTAGGTTGAATACTTTTATATAGTTTGCTAAAGGGCTCTCTGAGGGCACTTCCGAGGGCATGAGGGGACCTCAGAGGGTACTTTGAGGGCACAAAAATGGCTTTATCGCACGTCCAAACGCTTCCTTGCAAGAAACAAAAACAAAACATACAAAAAAAACAAAAATCTATGAGAAAATCAAAGGCGAAAATGGGGAAAATCACAAAATCATGAACTAATTAACATGAACTAACTAATAACTAATTGAAAACAACTAACACTAAAAGACAAAATAGTAGAACTACCTAACTAACAATAATTCAAGAACTAATGTAACAAACTAAGCTTAACTAATTCAAGAAATCAAGAAGTTGCTAAACCTAAAGATCAAGAAAACAATCAGCTGAACATGGCAAACTACTTAATTAATTAATTTATTCTAATATCAATAAATTAATAAAAATTAACAAGAACTAAATTAGGAAAATTAACTAATAAACTATGCTAATTGCCTAATCTGAATCAAGTCAAACTAATTATTAACCTATATGCAAGATAAAAAAATTTAACTAACTAATGAATGGCACATAATAGAGGATGGTGTACGCCATTCAAGATTAAACTAGCTACCAAACTATGAAATAATATGATCCTTAACTTACTCTACCTAATCTAAAATAAATGCACAAAACAAAAAGACTACACGGTTCAGCTATTACCATTCAGCAAGGAACTTAGCTTTAACAATATGATTGAAATAAAAACCAAAGAATAGTCACATGAATAATAACTATCACACTAAAAAGCTAATTTAGCCTACAGCCAAAACGTTAACCTATGCTAAAGAATAGACCCTTGACTCTGAACTACTAATTAAATCACATAAATATGGCTAACACTACTTATACCAACTATGATAATCTATACCCAAACTAACCTGTTAAGAGCAATCTAAAGCATTTAGCTAGAACAAAAAAATTATGTAAGCCAAACTAATCTGAACACATCAAAATAACTTTCTCAACTTGCCATTTAACTAATGCAAAATTAACGACACCCTAGCACTACCATCACGCCCATGGCTTCTGCAGTTTTTTATTATTCAGACTCAAATAGCTTCAATCACGCATAATGTGTGATTGACGATTCTGGTGTAGCACTGGTCAGATCTGCATCTGATGAAGCACTATAGCGTGAGCACATGAACCACTATGCTTGGATCCAGAACTCGTATGTTCTGTAACCCTGGTTTAGCCCCCAAAAAAAAAGATCAGATCTACGATTGCTAAGGTTAAAATTTAACAATTCATTAAAGTCGTTTTGATTCAAATCATGATTTGCGATTTAGAAAGCTCGTCTGATCTGCAGATCACACAATTTTCCATGATCCTTAGGAAACTTAATTTAGGCTAAACAGAAAGTGTGGCCTGGCTAATAGACGTTAATGTTGCACTTGCTAAACAGATTTCAGGGCAAAATGATAAGATGTTAAACAAAAAAAAATATTAAAAAAATAATTCTTAATCTACTATGTAGGTATAGATGGATGCAAAATATGAGATGCAAGTGAGATACATGGCTAACATGACCGATATTATCCTTTATGCAGAGAAAGAAAGAGTATATAATATGAATCTAATCTATGAAACAATCAGACATAAACTAATCTAACTACTAAATTACTGTGAGATGGGGAAGAAGAAGCTCACCTCCTGGATCGCCTCTGACGATATGGGTGTGGTTCTTCCCGACTGAAAGCAAGCTCTTCTCCGACGATGTATACAAGAAAAGTCAATGAAGAATGGGTTTAGAAGACAGACGAAATGAAGAATGAGAAGGGGAAGAAAAAGGAGAAATAGAATAAGAAGAGAAATCGGCTTTGGATGAAAAAGAAAAGAAAGGGAGAAGGGAAGTTGGAGGCAAGAAGCAAGGGAGGAGGGCGTGTTTTTCACGAAGGGAAAAGACTCCCCCCTATGCTGGAATGTTACTATTTAATCAGCCCTAGTTAGGTTAAAACTTCATTTTTCATAAAAAGTTTAAAAACTTTCGATAATTTCTAAAACAACTTTTTTATGAAAAATGTGTTTCAAAAGGCCTCAAAACTAGCTAAATTGTAATTATTAATTTCACCATAGCACAAGCATGATGTGATCAACTATCTCTACTTCAACAGAGCACTTGATAGTTTTTAATTTTCTTGTCATTGAACATTTATGCATTCGTTATTTCTTATGTTATGAATGATGAACATTATGAAAGAAAGTAAGTCATTGAAAAAGAATAAAAAAAAAATAGTCATGTTTCTCTGTGTGAATTCTTTATGCTTTCCCTCTAGAAAGTAATACCAATCAGACTCTGAATTGCGAGGTCCTAGATCAGGGTTTTACATTTATACCGAAGATAATATGGTAGCTTCACGAAGTCCTAGATCGGAGTTTTGCATTTATACCAAGGATAATATGGTGGCTAAGTGCCTCAAGGAGAAATATGTCTTACTTGGATGGCCATGGCAATGGATTCAAGACACTAGATGGAAGAATGACTAAGGGTTTTGGAAGGGTATTTCATTAGTTTTACCGATTTTATGGAGTTCATCAAAGGTGTACTTGGGAGATGGTTGTTCTACAAGATTTTGGTAGGATGTTTGGTCGCAGGACCAAGCTTTGAAGGTCCGCTTATCGAGTTTATTTCATGTCATAACCAGATCTAACAGTTCAGTTGCAACTATGTAGTCGGATAATGACGGTTGGTGTTTTAACTTTTGTAGATTTTCATTTGTTGTGGCTTTTTGTTAGTACCAAGATTTTCTTTCCCTCTCTCCCAATGTGATTCTTTAAAACCGAGAAGATAGAATCACTTGGAGACCCTCTTCAAATGGACAATTTTTTGTTAAGTCATGTTATAGAGACTTATGCTCCTGGCGCGGTATGCTATCTTCCAAAGGGGATTATTTGGGGGAGAGGTCTTTCACATAGGGGTTTTACATTTGCAAGTATGGATGGCTTAGGATCAGGGTGGATGCGGGGGACAAGGTCTCCACCCCTGCCCTGTCTAAAAATTTTGCCCTCCATGCCTGCCTTCATCCCCGCACGGGTTTTGATTTTAACCCCCATCTCTGCCTTCATCCCTGTTTCATATCCTTCATCCCCAGTCCAACAGGGCAAGGCGGGGCAGGTCCCCATTTCTCACCGGTCAACTGTCATCCCTAAAGGTATTTTAGTTATATTACTAACGAGGATCAAGGCGTAGTTGTTGTTGGTGTTGTTGTACTAACGGGGATCAAGGATGGTATGGGGCGGGGAGGGAGAAAGTGTAAGTCCATCCCCACTTTCATCCCCACACGGGTTTTGATTTTAACCTTCATCCCCATTTCATGTCCTCCATCCCTGGTCCAAACGGGTCGAGGCAGGGCAGGGCCCTGATTTTCCCGGGTTCACTGCCATCTCTATTTGCAAGGGGTTTTACATTTGCATGGTTAAGGTAAGAATTGATTTGAACCTAAAATTAATGGGCTTTCATCTAGCATGTGTAGGATGTGTGGTTTATGTGAGGAAATTACCAATCATCTTTTTAATGATTGTAAATTCATGACATCTACATCTTTATGTGTGAGAAGAGTGGGCCGAACGATTGCTCCCAACTACTCTATTAGGGAATCACTTTTGGCAAAAGAATTTCACCATAAAGGACCCAAATGGGTGTTTGTAAGGCGGTGCTGGCTGATGTTAGCATGGAGGACAGTTTGGCTTGAGAGGAATGAAAAGACTTTTAAAAGGACTCTACAAACAATTGAGCGTCGTTCTTGAGACGATTCAGTGGGAGCTTAGGCAGCGCTGTAAGTTTAAATGGCCAGATTCACACTTGAATTGGATTGACTTTCCAAGCCTTGCTTGTCCATGAATCTGTTTGTGTCGTTTATTTGTTTTTCTATTATGTATCTCTTGACATTCGGGTGACATATTTTTCCCTTGTTCTGCATTGTAATACTCTGTTTTAATGCCAATGTTATAAATTTTTTGGCTAAAAAAAAATGTGTACCTGTATAAACCACAAAAAGACTACTCTTTGACAATGCAAATTTACTAGTTGGTCAGATTCTTGACCTTCTAGCTACTCAAACAATTCAAACTTACCAAAATATGAGGTTGCTGCTTGTTTTGGACATAGCACCATGATGGGCCAACTAACAAAGGCATGATCTTGTCATAAGCTAGAGTCCCTCATGGATCAATCTACCAAACATAGCCAAGTGGAGATGGTGTGGGTGTTGGCCCACAAGATGATCATGTCCCTGGGATTTAAAATTGTAAGCCTACAGCTGGTCGATTCAATACTGCCTGCAAATCAAAATCCAAGATCTAAATTAAGATTTGCAAATTACGTACCATACAAAGAAAAAACATAAAGGCTAGATTTGGACCAAGGTTTCATGGATGGAGTGACTAAGAAAATCCAGACCAATAGTAACTTTCCAAGATACCTTCTTAAATGACTATGAGAATGAGAAATAAGAGAAAACACCAAGGCTGAGTGTAATATCCGATCTAGTTCCATCCTTGATCCCCTATCTAACTATCTTAAAGCTCCATTGAAGAGCTTTGTTGAGTCCCATAGTTCCCTCAAATGCTACAAAATGGACTCAGCTAATCCAACAATTTGGGGTTTGATGCACAGGTGGGATTTTGGGCAAAAGCTTAACAAGTGTCAAGTGGACAACTATCAGGAATTATTTTTCAAACTGGTCTATGGAATTGTTTTTTGTTGCAATGCCTCATCAGTTCATTCTCATCTTGCCCAAAAATGGTTGTCTGTTTGCTTAATTTTATTCCTTGTTAGTAAGGGAAGGACACTTATGGATTGTTTCTTTTTTATGGGTTCATGGATCAGTGAGCCACACCCTTTTTCGAGATGGCTAATTACCAGCGGTTCGACTTCAACAATGACGCATCATGTGCAGGTATCAACTGGCTGAGCCTGCCAAGAAGAACCCTAGCTATTGGCACAACTACCAGAGGCATTCTATTGCTTGCTCATACCCGGGAAATGGGGTTTGGGTTGGGTCAGGATATCCGGTACAAAGTGGACCCATTGACGGTCTTATTCATAATAAGGGCCTTTCTCATCCATCTACTTAAGAATGGAATGAGAGAACACCAAGAGTCATCCTACTAGCACCCTCTACCTATTTTTTGCATATCATCAAAACCAATTCATATAAATGCACAACCGAGTCTCCTACAAACAAAGTTTGTTTCTTTTGAATTTTTTTATTTTTTGAGGAGACAAGTTTTTTGATGAACTTACTTATAATTATGTTTCTAAAATTTTCCAAACCTAATCCAAGTATAAACCAACTGAAATTTAATGCAAATTAGCCTTTTGGAGCTTCTCTCAAAACCTTCTAAATGCCCAAACTTTTTTTTTTCTACAGGCAAGCTGGGGTTAAGCGGACCCCTACCAAAACAACAGCCGCCCCATGTGGCAGAGGGATTCGATCCTAAGCCTTCCGCTTGACACAGGACCCGGCTTACCACATGGGATACCACCTGTAAAAAAGATTTGGATCCTAAATCAGTTGCTTAGTCAATCCATGTTATTTGATCCTCTTAGATCAATCTTAGATTCTAACCTAAGTCATAATAAACTCAATTCAGAACTTAAGTTCAAACCAGTTAGATCCAATCCAAAATAAACCTCTGATATCTTATCTAATATCTACATCCAAAAGCAGCTAATTTCCATTTTAACTAATGCAAGCCTCTCCCGATCCCTGAGTGCAATCAAAACAAAAAACAGAAAAAACAAACGAACAAACAACTCATAGTCATTTAGACTGCAATCATGCTGTTTCTCAGGCTTGGAAACTGATAATCACCGATAAACAACTGATCAAGACTATAATGCTTAATGAGGGATATCTTGTGGGATTCGAAACCGAGAACATCGAGCTCCCCTCGGTTATGATAGATGTTCATTTGGTCGGATGCTTTAAAGGGTTGTTCACCAATGTTCATTTTCAGTTCCTATCAAAAAAACAAGTATAATATTTTTTCACGTTTTGAGAGTGAAGACAACAGTTCTTGCTTACAATGGTATCACAGCCTTAGTGCCTTACTCGCCTATGACTCTACGTAATTCCTCTCTCTGCTCCCTTGTTTTTATTTATAACTTTTGGCGACTTACGTAATTCTCATGGACCATATGATCATGGAATGAGAATGATTAGGGAGATGATGAATGCTTGGACTAGATATAAGAACAGAAGAATCACTATGAAACGGTGGTGGAGCTGGACTAGATGGGGATGAATCAGGAGATACTGAGGGAGCGGGGGGCAAGGTAGGGGATGGATGAGGATCAAGAGATGGTGAACTGAGTGGAGAAGGTGGATCAAACCCACTGTTCACAACAAGTACAAGAGACACATGAGAGGGGTCAAGGCCAAAGTTGAGTGACTGATATATGGATGGTGAAGACGAGGAAGGAGACATCACAAATGAGGAGGAGATGCTAAGTGTAATTGATAGGAAAATGCCCCACTGAGTTAAGTTTGAAGATGATAGGAGATGCGAGGTCGATGTGACCTGAGAACTATGAGAAGATGACTCATCAAAATAGACATGTCAAGATATATATGTGCAACCAGTTAGAAGATAAAAACAAAGGTAACCTTTATAACATGATACATAACCAAGAAACAGACACGATAACATTTTAGGCTAAAATTTCAACTTATTATAAGGTGTAAGGGATAACAAAGACAACCAAATACTCATAGTTGAGTTAAGTTTGCGGTGAAAGAGAAGCTCATACGATGTGCGGCATCTTAAAACTAGAGTTGGTAGTTGGTTAATGATGTAGGTGGCTATTCTGAATGCATCAATCCAATAGGCAGAGGCTAACTTTATACCACTAAGCATGCTAAGGTTGGTTTTAACTATGTGTATATTCTTGCGTTTGACAAGTTCGTTATATTTAGATGTATGATGACATAAGAAATGATGTAATATACCATGATTTCGAAGATAAATTTTGAACTCAGAACTTATGAATTCTTCACCATTGTCAGACTGAAAATATTTAATAGCAAAGCGAACTTGATTTTCAACAATATATATAAAAATTTTTAAGCAGTCAAACACTTGAGATTTCTTTTTCATGAAAAATAACTAGCAAAACCTTGAGTAATCATCAACTAATTGCAAATAATATCTGAAACTTTCTCAAGAATCCATAGGCGCAGGGCCCCAGACATCTGCATACAAGAGTTCTAGAGCCCGTGAACTGCTAGATTGGGAGTGACCAAAAGGTTGTTTATGAGTCTTTTCAATAAGACAATCAACACAGGTTTTTATTTGCTTATTTTTATCAAAAGAAATAAGCTAGATTTAAGGAATGACACAATTGTCTTGTTGGCATGTTCAAGTCGTTGATGCTATGTATTAAAAGATTTGTACTTTCTCGCATATGTTGCCATCAATGAAGAATCACTGCTTGCCTTGATTGGATATAGGCCCACACCAATTTTCAGCCTCTGAAGTCAAATCTTGCCTATCTAATTACTCTTAACAATAAAGGGAGATGGAGTAAATTTAAAAATACAATCATTATCCATAGTAAATTGACCAACAAATAATAAGTTGTTTGTGATGGCAGGAACATGGAGGACATTCTTTACTATATAAATTGAGATCCTCTAGATGAAAGAACCATGTCTTCTATATGATAAATAGGTACAGTCTTACAGTTTCCTATCATGATGGACTCACTCCCTTGATATGAGAATTTATTTGCAAAATTCTGCTCATTTATTGTCAGATGATTAGTAGCACTCGTATCTAGGTACCAATAGTTGTCCCCACTCTATTGCATGAACATAGCCGAAAAAACCTTTGGAATGTCTCAACAATCTTTTACAAAAAGATCGTGCTTGTTGTAGTATTAAACAGTTGCAGGTAGTTGTTGATTTGAGTTACCTTGAATGAAGTTGTTGTTTGATAAAGAATTGTGTATGTGTCCCCTTTCTTGATTCTAGTGACCTCTATAAGGACCACGTCCTCGATCTCTACCTCGAGTGGCATAAAAGATAGTTTGGGTTGATTCTTGAGGTTCGGATGGTTTTGAGTGAAACAAGAGTACTCGCTTTTCTTGATTTATAAGAAGATCATATAGATTAGCAAAGTCATGAATAGAAGAGTCAATTGTAACAGATGTTACAAAGCTTTCATACTCAATGGGCAGCCCATTAAGAGTTGTCTGAATGAGATTCATGTCATCAACAGGATGACGTGAGGCAACCAACAAATCAAATAAAAATCTATTTTTGTCGAGATATGCCGACATGTTCATTGATTCTTTCTTGATAAAAGTTAACTCTATATTCAACATCATGATTTGTAATGGTGACTGCGAATCATAGGCTTTCTCCAGCACTATCTAAGCATCACGGGTAGACTTAGATCTCATGATTTGTCTAGGGACCACTTTCAAGATGGTAGTTTTGATCCAGCTTAGAGCCAACTAGTCAGATTTTTGTCATGTGTGATAGCCAGGATTGACTATCTTCCTTCCTTACTTGTTGGTGACAAATTCGATGGGTTGAGAAGATGACCTATCAACAAACCCTAAGAGGTCTTGACTCACCATGATTCACTTCAGCTGTGAACGCCAGAGAAGATAGTTTTCTCGATTGAGTTTAAACAAAACTAGACTTGCCACCACATTCCAATGATGTAGTGGGTATCATTGAGACGAACGAGTTTGATGAATTGGACGCCATTGATTTGCTCTTTGAAAAAGATGGCTCTGATACCATGAAAGAGGAACAACAATGTTTGAGAAATGCACACACTCACTCTATCATGAGATGTGGGTTTGATTCTTATTAAAGGAAATTACACGATAAATATATTTGTGGTTTTTCTATCACTTAGCCCTACACAATTTTAAGAAGATAATTTACATAGAGATACAAGATAACAAACAGTCAATACATTTGGCTGACCGAACATAAGATTTGAGGAGTCTTTATCGTGAGATAATAACAGTCATTTGGCTGCCAGTTACATTTGTCGATTTTTGTGGAATAGAGAATCGGCAAATGCTTTGCTGAATAATGATCATTCGTGATCCTTTGAATACAAGATTTGAGGAGTCTTTATCGTGAGATAATAACAGTCAGTTCGCTGCCAGCTACATTTGCTGATTTCTGTGGAACAGAGAATCGGCAAATGCTTTGGTGAATAACGATCATCCGTGATCCTCTGAGTGTAACTCTAGGGAGTCACTATTTATCTTAACAGTTTGGACTGTGGCAGAGATTAGGATCCAACATGCAGGACGCGCTGATAAGATGGAATCACTTGAAGTTTTCAAATGAAACTCTGAAGCTCAAGCTCAGATGGATTGTTGATTTCCAACTAATGGTGCCGAAAGTATGAAAAAATAGAAACATCATTTTTTAAGGAAAAAACATCATGGTTAATAGAGTTGTTTCGGAGATGCTCTCTATAGTTCATGAAGGTATTATGAATATTCTAAAGGTCATATATCACCCAATTAAGTTAAATTCGTTATATTGTGATAAATAGAGACCCCCTCCGACTGGTTGGGTTGATCTCTCAATCTATAGTCACTACTCTCTAAGATGGGCAGTTGGGTGTGCATTGAGAGACAACTATGGGGTTTTCATCAAAGGAGTGTGCTTAATTAGACCATGAAATCCTAAAGTCAGGGAATGAGATGGTGGATAGAGATTATTGACAATGTTGAAGCAGCGGATTGGATTATCGAGGAAGGATGCTTGTGCGGTTTTGAGAGCTATAGAAGGTAAAAATGCAGTGGCCAGGTTCCTGAGTTTGTTTGTTAGGGATTGTCTTCTTTGCACATATTCAGATGTGCATGGGTCCCTAAATAATGTAATTACATTCCTAGAATGTTAGCAAAGTTAGGACTCTTGCACTGATGTATGCTGGAAGGATAAACCACTAGACTGGTCCCTTTTCGAATCATGAATTTAGTAATTGTAATATCATTGTAATCTGATCGGGGTCCATCTAATATATATATATATATATATATATATATATATATATATATATATATATATATATATATATATATATATATATATATATATATATATATATAAATATATAATTTATAAATATACAAAATTTGAAACGAGCCGAAACAAGCTTGCCATGTGCGTGCTGGGTTTAGGTAAGGTGCTTGGCTCATTTACCTAAACGAGCTGGCTCACCTAGCTCAATTCACTAGCTAAGACGAGTCAAATGGCAAGCTGCTTATCTCGTTTCCCAGCCCTAAATGAAAGAAAGCAAAGAATTGTCTAAATTCTTTAAATCAACACAAGCAAGATTGTCATCCTCATGTTCATCTTTGCAAGTGCTATCAAGAACACTCATGGAAGGCGAATGAAGCATGGGACTTCCTGACATGGCAGTTTTCATTCCTCTCAAAAAAACATTGTGGTTTTCATGATTATGCCTGCCATGGGAGGCACTGGAGTTCATCACAAATGTCATTTTTGTTGAGATCCTCTTTTCAACAAAAGATGATACTCTCTCTGCATGATTAACAAAGAGGTATCCTACATATCTTTCCTTGTATAGTTATCTTGGATTTGCTCCTTTTCGCTTTCGTGTTCCTCTGGCTTTGGCTCTTATTCTTGTTACCAGAAATCCTTACAGGAGCAGCAACCATTCCTGAAATGGTGAAACCGAATTCTATCCCTGATGATTATCTCACGCCTATAGATCTTTGATATGAGTTTCATCGAACTATGGCAATCTTCACACGAGCGTAGATTCTTCACAATTAGAATTCTGTCATCTGGATTCGTACCAATCAATCCAAAAGCAATGGCCAACTTTTCACTATGGTGGTATAATGATGAAACCTTCTCCTCATTCTCTATATCAAGCAAGACTTCTAAGACTTTTGGATGGTGTCCTTCTAGCCTTAACCTCTCGGCTATTTCATCCCATTTTGCGTATATTTTTTCTGCTTCTGGATGTTCAGAATCACCTGCTAGAAACTCATGTATTGTGCCATTCACTTCTATCATGCTTGTTCCTGGTGGTTTCTCGATCTTGCGGTCCTTCATGAGCTTCCTCACTCTTGCCTTCTCTTGCCATTTTCTGGCTGATGTATAAAGATTGCAGAGAAGAACATAGTTTCCGCTATCATCTGATTCATGAGTAAGAAGTTTCTGCTTCATCAATCGTTCTGCTCGGCTTATATCACCATGGATTTTAAAGCCCCAGATAAGGGTGCGCCATAGAACTGCATCTGGCACGATGGGCATAGCTTCAATGAGATTCTCTGCTTCTTCAAGTTGCCCAGCTCGTGCTAGGAGGTCAACAACGCATCCATAGTGCTGAATTGCCGGAGTCATGCCGTAATTAGCCTCCATACTTTTGAAAATGTTTAGTCCTTCACTAATAAATCCAGCATTTCGGCAAGCTGCTAGGACTGCAGTGAATGTCATCTCATCCGGTTTTATGCCAAGGCTTTGCATTCTCGCAAAATGTTCTAGTGCGTTTTCGCATAGCCCATGGCTAGCAAGGCCAGCAATCATGGCAGTCCATGAGAAAACATCTCCCTGAGGTGATCCATCAAACACTTCTGCAGCTATATCTATATGCCCACATTTCGCATACATATCAATCAACGCGGTGATGATTTTCGCATTCGAGTGAAATCTCTTCTCTCTGATAATCTCATGAAGCTTCTGTCCAATACTCAATGCACCTGAATCAGCACACGCCCTGAGAACAGCCAACACTGTCGCCTCATTTGGTTCTACACCATCAGCCTTCAATTGCTTAAGCAGACGCAGAGCTTCAACTGGACGGCCATGATCGACATAGCCACTGATGATGGACGTCCAAGAGACCACATCCCTCTCAGGCATTTCAACAAACACTTGGTGTGCAGTACCCAATTCTCTCCCACTAGAGTACATATGCACAAGAGAATTCTGAACATAGCAATCCCATGCCAAACCAGCCTTACAGACGATGCCATGAATCTGTTTCCCTTCACTGGTCGCACGCAGACGGCCGCAAGCTTTCAGCAGAAAAGTGTAGGTGAAGTGGTCAGGCTGTACCCCTTGTTCCCTCATGGCACAGAACAGGAGGATGGATTTCTGTGGGGTGTTGCTTCTTGCATAGCCCCTGATCATTGCATTCCATAGGTAGGTACTTGGGAAATTCTTGGATCTGAAAATTGAGTGGGCATAGTGGATGTCTCCACAGTTAGAGAGTGCAGTGAAGTTCAGAAGCTTAGTGAGAGCAAGGGTGTTGCATTCTGTGCCAGTTTTGACAATGTGGGCGTGGATTTGGTGGGCATGGCTCATAGAGGTGACCTCCATTTGTGGGGATAGAATGGAGGGTGGTGTCATCATTTGTCCCAATTTGCTTTTATTCTCTACTCCCTCCACTCTCTTTGATCACCATGTAAAATATCCTTGCTTCCTGTTTCAGGCATCATCAATGTGTGGTCTGTGGTTGTGGTGTGATATAAGACTGACCATCCTTACAGCCTTACAAGGCGACAACAACAACCCCACTATGAAATTACAGAAAAAAAGTAAATGATGGCTTATTGGGTACAATCTTCTAAATTAATTTGAACTTACAAAATCTCCAGAATTCTGGACGCTTGTAGAGAGCAAGATCTGCAGGTCCTCATCGGATTCCTCCAGTTTCCTGTTTTGGAGTGCTATTATTGTGCGTTTTGTGTGCAAGATTGTCCTCGCGTCATACATTTTTAAAATTTTTATGGATTCATATCGTCTATATGAGTAACATATACGCGTATCCACGTCTACGTGGCATAGATTTTGAATAAGATACTATAATTGAATATACAATTTACTTATAAAGAAACGAGAGTTTTAGGAAATCTTCACCGCTCATAATCTAGGATTGATGCTGCTAAGTTTTCACATCAGGGTTAAGGGTGTATTTGATGGGTTGTCCAAGATTGAACGGAACAACAAAACATAATAGAAAGTGTTTGTTTTGACTTGACAAAAAATTGTGATCTTTGTGTTCAGTTTTTACGCTATGCAGACAATTTCAACACATAGGAATAATGGATCAGATAAAAAAAAATTGGATGGTATGACTCGATCAGTCCACTATATGAGTGTTTTAACATGTTTATTATGGATTTCAATTCAGTTTTGGATATAGATTTCAAATTGGATCTAAAAATACAAAAATATTTAAAGTTTAAATAATTTAAAAAATAAAAATATATATAAATACTTTAATTGATATCATATTAGATCTAATTATGAAAGTTTATCAAAAAAATATAGGTTTTATCCTTAAATATGAATCTCAAACTGAGTTTAAATTTTGGATAATTTAAAAAAAAGATAAGAATTCATATTTGTACAAATGTGAAAACTACAAATAAATTATAAAACTTTAAAACATACAAATAAAACAAATCATAAAACCCTAAATTACAAGAAAATAAATCATAAAATTAAAAATAAAAAAAAACTATAATTCAAACCCATTAAAAATTAAAAAATAATTTTAATCAAATACAAAAAAACTCTAATCAAATTAACTATAAAAAATTCTAATTAAAAAATAATTCAAAATTTTAATAAAAAAAACTAATCAAATTTTACATTAATTTATGAAGAAGGCAGTGAAGGGACAATCTCCGATGGTGTGGCAAGTGTGGGTTCCAGTAGCATGCAAGCAAGGAAATGAAAGGGCTAAGATGATACTATATTATTTTTGTCCAGCGGCCATGGAGTTTGACACATAATGTAACACGTGGCCTTTTTCTTGGATCTAATGTAACGGGGGGTGGGGGCGGGGGACAAGGTCTCTACCCCCGCCCCATTTCAAAATCCGAACCTTCAACCCCGCATTCATCCCCGCACGGTGATGGATTTCAACCTCCACCCCCGCCTCCATCCCCGTTTCATGTCCTCCAGCCCTGATCCAAACGGGGGCGAGGTGGGGCGGGGCCCGTTTCCCCTTAGTCTATAGTCATCCCTTCAAGGATTGGGGATGGGGCGGGGTGGGGCGGGGTGGGACTAGGCGGGGATTGGGACGGGGATGGGGCGGGACAGGGAAAAGCTTAAGTCCATCCCCGCCTCCATCGCCATTTCATGCCCTTCATCCCCGGTCCAAACGGGGTGAGGCAGGGCGGAGCCCCGTTGTCCCCCAGTCCACTGCCATCCCTAGTTGCATGTGTTATGGTTGTGGCCATAAAAAGGGGAGGAGGCTGGAAGGTTTGCAGGGAGTGCACAGCCAGCTGGACATAGATAGACAGTACTAGAGGTGCTTAAGCGAGTGTGAAAATTGAGATCTCTTGATGGTTGATTCCAAGCAAGTTTGGACTTCATAGCATGTTTGCTTTGAGAACAACATAATCCCTCTGTGGTGACGGTTTGGTTGACTATCTTTCAGTTGTTTTGACTACTATTTTCTTTTCAATGAGATGTTGGATGGATACACGTTTACAAGAACACTGCTCTTGTGGGTAGGGATGGCAGTGGACCGGGGTGCGGGTGGGGGACAAGGTCTTCACTTTGCTTCATCTCAAAATTTCTTTCTTCATCCTCACCTTCATTCTTGCATGGGTTTTAATTTTAACTTTCATCCTCGCCTCCATCTCTATTTCATGTCCTCCATTCCCGGTCTAAACATGGCGAGGCGGGTGGGACCTTATTTTTTTGGGTCCACTGCCATCCCTAAAAGCATTTTAGTTATTTTACTAACAAAGATTAAGTGTTTACCTCCTTCACATGAAGTATGCCTACATGTTTCTTTACTGACACACACTATGAAAAAAACATGCAATACCAAAATCATCATCAATGAACGAACATAAAGTTTACAAATAAAAGGAGACAACTTTTTTTCAATTGACTTCCTAATTTGGATTTGAGTTAATATTAGACAGACACTAAGATGAGTTTTCACATGACCTACATTTGAATATAAGCAGTTAGCTTGATAATTCCATGCAAAGGGTGAAGAAAAGGTACCTGACATTGCCAAGGATTATAAAGAAAAGGAGAAGGAAACATATAAACTTTTTCTTTACTAATAGTTTTTCTTGTAATACTAACCTCCCTGGGGGCAGGGGTGGGGAAAAGAGTAAGTTCATCTCCACCTCCATTCTCGCATGGGTTTTGATTTTAACCTTCATCCCCGCCTCCATCCTCGTTTCATGTCCTCTATCCAAACGGTGAGAGGCAGAGAGGTTCCCCGTTTTTTCTCAATCCACTGCCACCTCTACTTGTGGGCTTTTATGTTTATGTTGGTCAGGAGTATCAAAGAACTGGTTTAGTCTGACCAAAGTTAGATGTATAAGCTTTTGACATCCTAATTTTGCTGGACAGCCTTGAATGGGGCTGACCCACTTGATGAAGGCAATTGAATAAGGCTGTTTAGAAGAAATTTTTGGATGATAATGCAGGAAAGTGGCCTATCAAGGAAGCTCATGAGGTGGGCACATTTGGGATTGCGTTGTGCTGAATTCAGGCAAAAGGCTAGACCAGATCTAAAGGATGAGGTTCTTCCAGCGCTGGTGAGATTGAAGAAGGTTGCTGATCTTGAAAACACTCAATACTGGAAGTACATGGTCCTGCAAGTCCTTTTCTTTGCCCAGTACTTCAGGTTAGAACCCTACTTTCTAGTGTATATTCTGTTTATGTTTAAGATCTTCATGTTTATCATTTGGCTGCAACTGTATAGTTCACTAGTTCTTTTTTAAAATGTGCATTTATGTTGCTTCTTGATATTCTCGTATGTGTGTGTCCATGTCAGTTTATGTGCGATATGTTTCAGTTTGAGTTGATAGGCAGCTGGTGTTTGCTTGATTTATTCTATAAATGGGTATGGGCCTAAAAAATGGTGACCGGCATAACATTCAGATCCAATGTTGTCAATATCGGTTTCGGACTTGAATTGAATAGAATCGGCCGACTCAGACTCGAATCAAATCAAGTTGAATCGGTCATGTTTACTAAAATATTTTTTGGAAATATTAAAAATCGGGGGAGGAGAGGGCTGAGTAGACCCTTTTGGAAATATTAATTTTTTTTATTTGTGCTTTTAATATCTAGTCAATTAAGAATCATAGGACTGCACCTATTCTTTACAAAAGGACAAGATTTAGTTTGAAGGAGGATGTTCGAAATTAGAACGACATGGTCAATATCAGACTATGGACCAAGATAAGTGCCAAGACCTAATCCAATTTCAGATTCCTTTCAACCAGAATAGTATGGATCTGTAAGAATGATTTGGTTTGTTTGTGGGTGTAGATGTGGCTGGGCAACACCAGTTCCAACCCATTTGCTGACTTCGTTCTTACTGTATCCAAAGATAATTATGGGTCCCGGTTTCGTCTGGATCCTGACTCATCTGAGTCCTAGCTGACCTGGATTCTCTGGGAGCTTATATTAGGCCCACAGAGCGAGTTGCATCACCTCATGTTGATTCAGGTTAAGATAGGGATCCAATCACCTAATGCAAAATTATCTGGCAAAGTATCCTTAGGAGTCCACAGCACTCTACACACATGGCTAGGTGGGTCGACTTAAACCATTCAAGTTGAAAAAATGTCACAAGTTCGATATCCAAGTGTTGGAGGAGCCAAGTGTTGGAGAAGTGTGGAGCCTGTATCCTACTTAAATATAAATTCTTAATTTTTGCAGATCCAAACTACCTTGGTGATCATTGGGGGTATTTAAATTAGAAGATAACAGGGTCCAATATCCGAAGTGCATGTTTTGTTTTTCAAGGCCTAAGCCAGCAAGAAATTATCCCGAATCAGAGAACGCTCATAGGAGTTTTTACACTGTGGACATTGAAACAGAGTTAACGGTCGGCATGGCATCTCTCAGCATGTGTCACATCTGAACCATAATAATATTGATGGCTATCCTAGTCCACATCATTCATTGGATCATCTAAGATTCATATTATTTTAGGTCGTTGTAATGGTATACCATTTACATCGGTTACCAAGATAAAAAAAGAAGCAAAGTACCATTGGGAGTCTTTGTGGATGCTTTAATCTTCCAAACAACCATGTGAATGGCATATATAATCTTTAGTAATGCACAACAGTACTAATGGCAAGATGACTCGAACTCACTGTTGGTGAAATGACTTGGCACACAAACGAAACAATTGGTGGCAAAGTCTTTGCGGATGCTTTATTTTTTCCTACTGTGTGTGTGTGTGTGTGTGTGTGTGTGTGAAGAATACAAGAAAAGCCACATAAATTTGGCAAGAAATAAAGAGTATAGTTAAACTCCATTAGGGTATCCATCTACCATGGAAGGTGAATGCACCGACCCTTGTTTACTTCCTCTTTCACTCCTGCTATTGTCTGCGAACTTCAAGCTGTCTTCATGGTAGCCCTTTTCCTTCTCTCGAGCATTCCATTCCTTCAAGTAGTAGTCCTGCTCGGTCGAACCGGGCTTGGAGGACGGTCCACAGAGCATCCCACCCCACTGTGGGAAGTAGATGAGGTGCTGTGGGAGTGTGCAAGCAATAATCATCACCCCCATCCAGGTGATCCCTTTCGCCGTCGAAAAATGGGAGCCACTGAAGAATATCCACTGCGTTACGACCGAACCCACGTTTCCTCCACTTCCAGTCATCCCCGATATGATCCCAAGAGACCTGAAAAAACATGGTTGCAGCCAAACGAGCTGGTTATGGTAAATTGACCCAGACTCCATGCTTTCAAGCTTAGGGTTGGGAAACGAAACAAGCAGCTTGTTCGGCTTGTGGAAACCTCAGCTTAGCTCATAAATTGGGCTTGGCCAGCCAAGACTCGAACATACCAACTAGCTAGGTCTACAAGGAGCTTGGTTAGATAGTGAGCGACTTATATGCAGAAAATCTCAGGCACCATAATTAAGGCCATGACAAAAGCCGAAACGCAGTGTACCCAATGTTTGAGTATAAAAAAATACAAGAGGGAATAAAGCCAAGAATTTCAAGACAAGCTGACGAGGGTCATTAAGTTGAAACCAAGGCTTGACATTTTCAATGTGAATCCTTGGAAATTTCCAAGGACTTGCAACTTGATTCCGGTCCTACCTATTACATCACGACAATCCTTGAACCAATTATTCATGTTTGGAGAATGTACAGAAATTCAATGCCTCGGGGGTGGGGGGGAGACATTTTCACACCAAAATCTCCAGTGCACATCAGGTGCAATCACATTGTACACTTTGACGGTGCCGCTACACATGACTACCTTCCATCAATGGATACAGCCTTTGGTGCGCAACCGAAGATGAAGATAAGATCAGGTGCAGCAGCACACTAAAGTGTGCAATGCGATTGCACCCGATGTGTCGTCCAAAATCTCCGAGACCAAATCATTAATTAAAGATTAGGTGTACAGTCACATTGCACCCAAAAAAAAACAAAGAAAAAAAGTGACGTCTCATCTTACTGCACCATGGCGTTGGTGCGCCCCGCAAAAATGTCAAGAATTGATAGGTGTAGCGCGGTTTGTGGTGCATCACATTCTTTGTGGGATGTGATTGCACCTGAGCATGAGCATGTGCCACTCTTTCTCATGCAACGACGCCGCTCTGATTCAGCGGCCCCTAGTCTACCATCTGAATCAGAATCGAACAGGTGTCATTGAGCCAAGTGAAGCAGCACTTTATTTTTGTTCGAGCCGCATCCAGCCACTTTGAACGGATTAAGGACCCAAAATACCTCCCAAAAATATTCCCCTGTTTTTGTAAATGAAAGAAAAAAAAAGGTGGGGGGGGGGGGGGGGGGGGGAGGGGCAGAGCAGTAGCACCGACCTGCGTGAGACGAAGGGCACAACGCCGAAAGTCAGGCCGCAAGCGGCCTGAACGAACATAGAGAAGACGAACATCACCACGATGGCGCCGGACAAGGTGTTCATCGTCCCCAGGAGAACGCAGAGAAGCCCACCCGCCGTCTGCACTGCCCACAATGCCCAGAGCCTCCCCCTCATCCCGTACCTCTTGGCCATCCAATCGGAGAGCATCCCCCCGAAGGGCCTCGAGAACAGATTGGCCAGCCCGAAGCTGGCGGCAACCAAGCCGGCCGTGTTCAGCTGCAGATCGAACCGATCGTAGAAGTACTGCGCTACGATGTTGTCCACCGTCAGCTCCACGCCGAAGCAGTAGCCGTACGTCAGCGCCAGTATCCACGCCCTGTAGTTGGTGGAGGCGTGGTAGATGACCTTGGGAAGGCTGTCATCGACCTTCTTCCCCTTCTTCTTGAGATGCCCATAGTTGCCATCCGGGAGGTCCTGGCCGAACATCAGGATGGACATTGCGGTCAGGTACTGGAACAGCGCAGGGACGAAGAAGGCGACCCTCCAGGCGGTGAAGGACGTCACGCCGATGGCCTTGTGGATGAGATCGTAGACCAAGGGCATCAGCAGCTGCGTCGCGCCGCCGCCGAGATTTCCCCAGCCGGCCGCGAAGCCGTTGGCGTGGCCGACGACTCGAGTGCTGAACATGGAGCTCATCCAGAACTGGCAGGAGACAAAGCTCCCGAGGGAGATACCTATGATGAAGCGCACGGCGACGAAGGACCCCGGGGAGTCGATGAGGGCAGCACAGAAGATGGCGGGGCAGGTGAGGATGCAGAGGGTGGCACAGGAGCGGCGGGGGCCGATGAGATCGCAGAGGGCGCCCATGACGAGCCGAGAGGCTATGGCGCCGGAGACGGAGGCGATGGCCGCGTTGTTGATGTCGACGGCGGTGAGGTCGAGGTTGTCTCGGATGATGGGCATGAGGGGAGGGGCGGCGAAGGTGGAGAAGAAGCAGGCGAAGAAGGAGAGCCAGGAGAGGTGGAAGCAGCTCATGTGAGGCTTGGAAAAGGAGAAGATTTTGAACACGGTGGCCTTGTTTTCTGAGTCCACTGGAAGGGAGAAGGGAGAAGAAAGAGGGGGGATTGCCTCCTTGTTGGTGGTGACTGCTGCTTCTTCTTCTTCAGCCATGGCTAAGGATTGAATTTGATGCAGAGAAACTGTCCCCAAGTACTTCAAGGGGGGAGAGACCCTCTCTAATTGAAAGGGTATCTCAATCTCTCATCCTATTCAATTGATGGGTCCGTTTCTTTCTTGCATGAGACAAAGCGGAAGCCCAACCGCCTATTTATAGGCGTCCAGAGTCTGTCTGGAAGTGGTGGCGTGGGTAATGGTAATACACACATGTAAGCATATTTTATTATTAAACCCCTAGGGCCAGCTTCTCTCTTTTTCTCTTTCTATGACCTCACTCCTTTTTTCTTGATATATATATAGTCAAGCTGGGGGTGAGGGAGACCCCTACCATATATCTTGAGTCCCAGAACCGAGAGAGGGTTGTGTATGTTCGCCCCCGATGATTCACTGAATCCCACGTCTGTGTTCGGGGCTTTGAATGAGCACCATGTATACAAGCACATGGGGCTCATATTCCCGTCTATGTTGACATAACTTTGCATCGGACTCTGGTGTTATTGCAAAGACTTAAGTACCCTTTATTGCTATTTTTTTCATAAAGTGATGGTTTGAGAAAATGACAAAAATGCCTTTCATTCAAAAAAAAACAAATAATTCAAAAAAAGGACAAACATGTCCTCCATCCAGAAAGTCGAGGATGATGTTGACTCTTCAAAGTCTTCTTCTTTTTCTGTTCAAAAAAAAGACAAACATGTTTTCTTCTTCTTTCTCCGTAAAACACTGTAAAACTCTTTCTCTCTCTAGAGAAGAAACATGTTCATCTCGTTCCGGTGACGGGTATTCTACGAAATGTAAATTCCCCCTTCTGTAAGGGCAAAAGGCCATGAACACGTTGGGAGGAGCCCTCAGACCCCTCTTCTGTAAGGGTAAAAGCTCTGAATCAGACTCCATAACTCTTCAAGTTGAATGATGCTACCCACACTGGGAGGAGCTCTCAGACCCCCCTTTCTGTAAGGGTAAAAACTCTAAATCAGACTTCACAACTCTTCAACTACAGGGAACGAGATGAACACCCGTCACCGGAACGACGGCTCCGCTGAGACCTCCTCGCTAGGGAGAAGAAGACGACGTGGTGGAGCTTCTGCTGGCCATCCTCAGCGCGACTGCACCGACTGGGTTGCTGTCGAGGAGGAGGGCGAGAACGGTGACTCTTAGCTTGGGCAATCTTTCTTTTGATGATTGTGGTTGTAATGTATCGTTGAAGTTAAAATGGGGAATGAAATGACAATAGAAATTGCTGAAAATTTACAGAAATAAACTAGACTCAATAACGAAGACACCACTTTTTACGGATTTGGAATATGACCTTCGGTTAGGGAGATATGACTCTGACAAGTTGGTCCTAATTTGCGGAAGACACTACAAATCGCTATAGCGATTTGTGAAAGACACTACAAATCGCTATAGCGATTTGCGGAAGACACTACAAATCGCGGATTTGGAATATGACCTCCGGTTAGGGAGATATGACTCTGACAAGTTGGTCCTAATTTGCGAAAGACACTACAAATCGCTATAGCGTTTCGCGATTTACGGAAGACACTACAAATGCTACAAATTGCTGTAGGAAAGCCCGATAATACTACAAATCATTGTTGGAAGGCCCAAAAAATTTTTGGTCCGGAGGGCGCTGCCCCCACTAGGGGCGGCCCCCCCTGGACCCCCGCCCGCTGACCGCGTAGCGGGATCCGCGCCGGGGGGGAGCCCCCGGACCCCCCTCCTGTAAGGGCAAAAACTCTAAATCAGGCACACAAGTAGAGAGAGAAGGGAAAGAGAGTGAGAGGGTTGGTGTTCATGGCCTTCTCCAGGAGGAACCCTTTACCTCTCTTGATTTCTTCTCTACAGAGAGAGAGGGTTTTACAGTGTTTTACGAAGAAGGAAGAAGAAGAAGATGACGATGCAGCAATGTAGGATCGTCTGTTGGATGTGCACAGAAGTAGAGAGAGAAGGGAGAGAGAGTGAGATGGTTGATGTTCATGGCCTTTTTCAGGAAGAACTTTTTGTTTCCCTTGATTTCTTCTCTAGAGAGAGAAAGGGTTTTACAGTGTTTTACGGAGAAGGAAGAATAAAACATGTTTGTCCTTTTTTTGAACAGAAAAAGAAGAAGACTTTGAAGAGTCAACATCATCCTCGACTTTCTGGGTAGAGGACATGTTTGTCCTTTTTTTGAACTATTTGTTTTTTCTTTTTTGAATGAAAGGCATTTTTGTCATTTTCTCAAACCATCACTTTATGAGAAGAATAACAATAAAGGGTACTTAAGTCTTTGCAACAACACCAGAGTCTGATGCAAAGTTATGTCAACATACACGGGAATACGAGCCCCATGTGCTTGTATACGTGGTGCTCATTCAAAGCCCCGAACACAGACGTGGGATTCAGTGAATCATCGGGGGAGGAACATATAACCTGCTTTGCAGAACAGGACCCTGCTTACCATATAGGATACCACAACTCGGGGGATATTTGTTTACCTAGATTTGGGTCTTGTTTTGATATGCACAACCAAAGATCCTTGTTCACAAGGTTAAGTGGATGATCAAAATGGAGTCATTTATGGGGCGTTTGGATCTCCAAGGATATCCATGGACATATAGATCCATCTTACCCCTTCCCAAACAAGAAATCTCAGGCACCAAGATTTGATATTCTTTTTTTCTATTTTTTGAAAGGCAAGCTGGGGTTAGGCATATCACTTGATCCGATCCGTTCTCGTGAAAGCGTCACCATTTTTTTCATACCACTGGGGTTTTGAACCTGCAGCTTCCCACCACAGGGAGACGTGCAATGACAGCTCCTACTAACCACACGGAGCCCCCGTTGGTGGAAGCGTTTCCATTTTGCAACCACTAATTTCTCAATCAAATTCCACATCAAAAATGCCTTTTGCCAGGTCAACCTAAATAATCAAGTATTTGAATGGACTTTCAGTGAATCCAAAAGGTTCTTGGAGAATCTAACGAGAAAGGCGAAGAGGAAACCCCATCACAACCGTCCACCTCTACGATGAACGGCCTTCATCTCACCAACGTGATGGAAACCTTTTATATGCTTGATTTGCCTTTTGAGTTGAAGCGTCACGCATCCATACATTTTTTTATTATATTTACATGGAGAAACTGCCTTCATGGGCTGGGCTGACCCAGATCAGGTCATGCTGAACATGAGCGTTTTTTGCTCGTGCTGATATCGTGGCCATCCGATTTGCATTTTAAAAAGCTAAAAAGTCAAAAAAACCACGTGGCATTCATCGAAAATGCAAACAGACGGCCACGATGTCGGCATGAGCAAAAACGCTCATGTTCCTGATCTGCTTCCTACCCCTTCCCACCAAATCAGGCAAGTTCAAGTTTTTTTTTTTTAGCTAAGCTAAGTGAAAAAACACAAAACCACCTTTGTCACCGATTATATATACATCCCTAGCTAGGCCTCCAATTGGTAAAACCCTTGAGATCCTTTTGCTCATCAAGGAGTGATTTCGGTTTGGACCTTGCGGTAAGGGACGCCTCCTATGTGTTTCGAACCATGGTTGTCTTATATCAGGTGATAAACCACTTTTGCCTCTAACACATAAGGGAGAGAGAGATTCTTTTATTATCATAAATTTGCTTTTATCTTGAAGAACTGTACCAAGATATTTTTGATAAATTTCCAAAATTCATTTTTTTTAGTTGGGTCACTCTTCATTGAGTGACTTCTAATATAAATTATATAATAAACAATTTGAACAAATTTTTAAATTTCATTTCTTTTTAGTTGGGTCATTCTTCATTGAGGTGTCTTTGAATATAAATTATATAATAAACAATTTGGACCTTTGGATCCAACCTATGAATAGGTTATAGGTGGGAATTATTTTATAATGGTTTCAAAGTCGTAATCTCACTATCAAGTTGTTTTGTCAAGCGAGTTCATTGGAATGAAAGGTTAACCTTTCTTCACGAGTATTGGCCAATCTTCAAGCATTGCTCCTTGTTTCTCGAGAAAATCGCTAGTTTGCATGTGAAATAGTTATTTTCCCATAACCGTTTCTGGTCAACCAGTGGCATTTTTCTCATTGTTTACAGCTCGTGTAAAAATATTGTTCATATATCAGCCCCCTCCTCCGAATTTTTTTCACAGGTTCTCTCTGACAGGTGAGAAAACCGAGTGATGATTTTGGTTTTGTGTTAGACAATGCATTATCAATTTCTCACCTTTATAATAAAATTGTTTAGGCAGTTCCAGCTTGCTAATAAGAAAAAGGTTAACCTAACATTAAACTAGATTGAATTTAACATTGATAAATTCAATCTTATTAAAATGACAAATACTTTTTAAAAAATGGTATTGTTGAAAATACATGATAATTTTTTTAGGCTAAAAAAATATATTTGATAAGTTTATAAATTTTTTTTTTGAAAAAAGTGTGACTTTTCATTTACCTCCAAGTTCAAAAGACATATATTAATTCCCCAAAAAGTAATCACGTAAATATTATAATTTTTTAAAAGTATTTTAATCATTTTAATAAGATTGGATCTTTTTAAAGTTAAATACAACTAGTTTATTGTTAGATTAACCCAAAAGAAAATTTTGGTCCACCTTGGATCTGATCTCATGCTATATATAGACCCAACCCAAATATGGCTCGCTTGAACTCTTACTGCTGATTTGGCCTAAAAAGACCAGTTGGGTCTGCTTTGGTATCAGCCTAACTTCTAACCTATATTTAGATCGGAACAAAATGTGTACTAAATTTTTTCTCATCTTTTTCACATGAGAAGGAAAAAGTATGGAACATCTCATGAGGAAAAAGGAGGCACAAAAAACTTAGCTAGAGAAATTTGATACCAAGTTCATATTAGAAAAACTAGAAATTTAATTTTCATTGGTTATTCTTCCATGTATTTCCTACAGCTGCTAATACACTATTATGGATATCATATCAACAATGGCCAATGGTTCTAGTGAATATTGCATATTAGTGGTTGAGTACCTAGAATTTTTTAATTATTAATCAATAACAAATCATTTTTAAATATTTTATCATTAAAATGGTTTTTTATTGAAATAAAATTAAAAGTATTAAAATATTATCTAAAAATATTGAAATAATACCATATTTGTCAGCATCCGAGCCAGTGTCCCTGCATATCCACTCATGTCACTAGAGACATACAGCCAAGATGGTCATAGGTTTCGATGTGTACATTGTAAAAACTCATCAAAGTATAAGCTTGGTTTCACTCATCCCCTATGCCATTCCCATCTTCATACCCCTCATAAATCTTATGATGCAAGTTGTTTTGATCAAATATATCCTTATAGATGGATTCAACATGGTCGATTTAATTGACCCTTGGATTTTTTTATGAAAATATGATTTTTTAAATCACAAAATTGTGCTTTGTCAACTATTTATTTTTTAATCACTAAAAAATCCTGCACAAAAATCGGATTTTGGCAATTTAAATGTTGATTTTCAATAAATGAATGATGTAGATCACATATATGGGGTCCAATTTGATCAAAACAACTTGCATTAATGAAATTTCAAATACTGGTATGAAGATAGGGATCACATAGGGGATGAGTGGAACCCATTTGTCAAAAGTATCCGCTTCATGAGTAAGAAAGTCTTTTCATTGCTTTAGTCTTATGGCAAGAGACACACCTTAAGTATCAAACTCCCGACCCAGTTAAAATATATATATATTCTTCGATCTTGATTTTGAGTGACTTAGTCCTTACCCTCGTCTTCCCCAAATCCCCAGACTCCCGACGATCGATCCAACAGCCACCCAGCTTCTTCTCCGATGTCGGCTAAGCATCTCCTCTGGCGTCGACCGCCCACGCTTCTCCTCCAAGCCTCTGGCGCTGCTCCCGTGCTCCTGAGTGAGCGAGATGACGAGACACTGATCAAGCAAGATGATGAGACACTTATCTTTTGGGTAATTTGACTAATCAAATATGTGCTAGTTTGATTTAATCAAATTATAAGTGGATTGGAGTGGATTTAATCAAATCAACTCTGAAGTAGGGTTGATCCTGACCTGAAACAATTCACTGCATTTATTTTTTATCAAATTTTATTTAAAATAAAAAAACAATGTACCCACTTTGAGGATAAATCCTATTTTTTGTTCCTGAATGAGCTCCTATACATATATTCCTATGTATATATGTATATATTATATGTGAGTCAGGGACATCTGCATATAAAATAAAAAAACAATGTACCCACAATTAACATGAGATAAAAGACTCAGGGACATCTGCATATATGTATATATGTATATAATATATACATATATGCAGATGTCCCTGAGTCTTTTATCTCATGTTAATTGTTTGACTCACAAATTAAATTAAAGTGGAAGATGAATGTTGACTATTGATGGTAATTTATGTTTTTTGGTGCAATAATTCTACTTTATCTACTCATTTTAGTTTGAACAAAACTATGAAAAGGTTGTGAATCAGTGACTTCTGGATTTTTGAATAAGTCCTGATTTCTGAATTATATAATCAATTATCTACTTTATCTGCTCAAATTATATAAAATTATAGAAAAGTCCTGACTTCTAACTTGTGTTTTAATGTTCGGATATCCAAATTAATTATCTTTGGACAATAGGAGAAGGTTGTGAATCGGTGAATTTCTTTGAAGGACAAGAAGATATATTTGAAGGTTGTGAATTAGTAAATATCATTTCAGCGGTGCTAACTCTTATCTAGTTACTCTCCTAGTGACTTGTGAGTATATGTTTAACTCTTATCTAGTTGCAATTTACAAATTTATTGTTGTTATTTATCCTGATCCATACCCTATACACGATTATTAGTTTGTTATAGTTGTTAAGTGTTAATTGTTATAGTGTTAATTTGTTAATTGGTATAAACCTATAGTGTTATATTGGTATTTTTCTATTATTTATCACCAATCAGTAATTGTATCTGATTTGGTGTACTTGTGTAGAATTATAATGATTAATTATGTAGATTATTGATGGTTTATGTGTTTGATTAATAATTTTATCACCAATCGGTAATTGTATCTGATTCGATGTACTTGTGTAAAATTGTAATGATTAATTGTGTAGATTATTGATAGTTTATGTGTTTGATTAATAATTTTATCACCAATCAGTAATTGTATCTGATTTGGTGTACTTGTGTAGAATTGTAATGATTCATTATGTAGATTATTGATAGTTCACGTGTTTGATTAATAATTTTATCACCAATCAGTAATTGTATCTGATTCAGTGAAAATTTTATACTTGCTTTTCTCTAGTTTTTTTCACTACCTTAACATGATGTTATTCAATTATTTTTTTATTATTTATCACCAATCAGTAATTGTATCTGATTTGGTCTACTTATGTATAATTGTTATGTTGAACAGTTAAAGTAATACTTCTGTAAGTTGAAATAGTCAAAGTTATGCTCATGTAGTATCTTATTTATTTATAGAATTTGAAATGAAAAGAGGACATTCTTCGAGCACTAAGAAAAGAAAAAACTTGTTATCATTTTTTTTAAGTTAGACAACTCTTCAGATGGACAAGTCGAGGAAACTCCAAGTCCTACTCCAACCATTCCTTCATCACCTGAGCTTATTCCATCTCTGAATCCAACTTCAGAATCTAATTTTTATATTGAAAGAGATATGGGTAAAAGAAAGTGTATGTGTGATCACCCTGTTAATGAAATAGATCGAATTAGACGGGCTTATCTGAGGGCAGGACCTTTTCAAACAAAACTTGCATAATATCCAAGTAGACAATATGGTAAACAAGTGCATCGATGTCAAGAACATTGGTATGATAAGTTTCGTTGGCTAGAGTATTCTCCGACAGAAGATAAAGCATATTATTTTTATTGCTTTCTTTTTCTTGATAATAGCCTTCGAATCTCTCAGCATTGGCAACGGTTGGGTTTAATAATTGGAAGAGGGTTAGTCAAGGAGAAAAATGTGTTTTTCTTACCCATGTTGGTTCTTCACCGTCTTTATATCATAATGTATATGTAAGAAATGCAGAGATTTTGATGAGACTGAGTCATCACATTGACAAAGTGATGAATGTTGTATCCCAAGAGGAACGCCAGAAAGCTCGTTTAAGAGTAAGAACCTTAATGTTAGCTCTTTAGTGGTTAGCGCTCCAAGGTTGCACATTTAGGGGCCATGATGAATCTTTATCTTCATTGAATCGTGAAAATTTTATTGAACTGGTTGATTATTCTAGAAAAATGAATACAGATATTGGTAAAGTTGTTTTGGCTAATGCTCCAAAAAAATGCCACATACACTTCTCTAGATATCTAGAGGGAGATTTTGCACATTATTGCAAACCGAGTACAAGGTATGTTTCGTAATGAAGTTGGAGATGCACCGTATTATATCCTTGTTGATGAAGCACGAGATGCATCTAAACGAGAACAAATATGCATTGTATTGAGGTTTGTCAATAAAGAGAGAATTTTAAGAGAATGATTTTTTGCAATTAAAAGTGTTAGTGATACTACCTCGTTGAATATGAAAAATCAAATTTCTGATATTCTTAGTAGTCACAACCTTTAAATTTAGAATATGTGAGGACAAGGGTACAATGGTGTTAGTAATATGCGGGGTGCTTGGAATGGGCTCCAAGCTTTATTTCTGAAGGATTGTCCTTATGCATATTATGTTCATTGTTTTGTGCATCGTTTGCAATTAACATTGGTTTCTGCAACTAAGGATGTTCGTGACATTTGGCAATTCTTTTCTCATTTGGATAATTTTGTTAACATTATTACTTCTTTGCCTAAGTGTGTTTGTGAGTTGAAAGCTGCACATAGAAAGGAAATTGAGCATTTGTTAGAAACTGGGGAACGGTTAACAGGAAGTGGGGCTAATCAGATTGAGAACTTGCATAGAGCTGGAACTACTCGTTGGAGTTCTCATTATGAATCTGTAAAGAGCTTGATGGATATGTGTGTTGCAACATGTAAAGTATTTGAGTGCCTAATCGAAAATTCTCCAAGTGCTATATCTCACGCTGAAGTTGATGGTGCATACACTTGCATTACAAGTTTCGAATTTGTATTTGTCTTGCATTTGATGAATCAAATATTTGCAGTTACTGATATTCTATCTCAGACCCTTCAGAAGAAAAATCAAGATATCTTGACTGCTATAAGATTTGTCTACACTACAAAGATTGTGCTTCAAGCTTTGAGAGAAGATGTTTGGGAAGAATTCCTTCAAGAGGTAACATCATTTTGTTCAACGAATGATATTTGCCTACCTGACTTCAGTGGTTCATATATGGTTGGTCGTTCACGTGGTCGTGAGTATCCCTCAGTTGAGCATCACTATCATTTTGATGTTTTCAATAAAGCTATAGATTTTTTCTTGGTGGAGTTAAATACTAGATTTAATGACACATCAATTGAAATTTTTTCTCTCAGTGCAACATTGGATCCTAGAAACTCATTGGAATCCTTTAATATAGCTTATATTTGCAAGCTTGCAGAGAAGTTCTATCCTCGAGATTTTACACCACAAGATATATTTTACTTGAAAGCAGAGTTACAACATTATCAGATTGATGTGGTTTTTGATCGTCGATTTTAAGTACCTACTCTACCTGATTTGTATCAAAAGTTGGTTGCAAGTGGAAGGTTAGAAAGTTATGTCATGCTAACTAGATTATTTCATCTTGTATTGACATTACCAGTTTCTACGGCCACTACAGAACGAGCATTTTCAATGATGAAGCATGTGAAGACGGAAATTCGTAACAAAATGGACGACGATTTTCTTGCTGACTATATGACATTGTACATCGAACGAGAATATACTATGACTTTAGTTATAGATTCTCTTATAGATGAATTTTATGTTGTGGGTAATCGTCGAGGTCCATTTTAGTTGGTACTTTTATATTTTGATTTATTTTGTCATAAATAAAATTTATGCATTGTTATGAACTTCAAATTATCACACCAATGTTATATATTGCCATTAGATAATGTTTAAGAACTTTCCGTTGAGGTTGAGAAAGACTGCAGCAAATAGTTTGATTTGTCCATATGAAATAGATTTTTATTAATAATTGTAGCCATCTTTTTATTTGATCTAAAAAAAAATTCGGGGGCGCTGCCCTCAAACCCTAGACTATCACACCATTTTTTTTTCTACACCCCTGTTTGCCGCACCCCCCCCCCCTCACACGAATCCTAGCTACGCCCCTGATTTGAACACATTAAGACAACCCACTCAACCAGGTGTGTAGAGCCCTTGTGTGCAGTTAATAATTAATTAATTAACTGTAACATTAATAGTACTTAATAATTGACTTCTAGAAGTGTTCACCTAGATTCTTAATTCTCAGAAATTTGCTTTTCTTTACAAAAAAAGCCAAGATATTTTTGATGAATTTCCAAAATTCAGTTGGTTTTTTTTAGTTGAATCACCCCCTCGTCGAGAAGTCTTGAAATATAATGAACAATCTTGGACCTTTGGAGCCAATAAATGAATAGGTTGGAATTATTTTAATATGGTTAGTGTTTTGTCTACAAATTTTTGTTTACATAAAAGGTTGCTTCATGAGAAGCGGTAATCAGTTTTTTTATCACTCTTCAAGCAAGCTAATTGCTTTGAGGGGAATGGCGATGTGTAAGCATGACATGATCTTGAGATCACACTTGTTTCTCGAGAAATCGTTTGTTTTCATATGAAATGGCCATTTTTTATAACCGTTGCTAGTTGATGAGAAGGTTTTTTCTCATTGACTACCTGAAATCTTTATTTTTCTTCTCTCACAAGTTTTCTTATGTGGCGATTTTGTTTTCTTTTCTCATTGACCACTTCCGCTGGTTGTTGCACCTGGTTTAGACAAAATACGTAGCAGACGTAAAGGTGGCATTATAGATTATAACAGATCTAATTCTAGCATATTGGGCTAATAAGAGGGGGGGTGTAACGCCCCAAAATTTCGAACCTTATAATTTCCTTGAAATAGTTGAAAAATTCCTTTTCTTTACAGAGTTTATTTTTAAAATCAGTGGAAACTATTTCTTTAAAAGAAAAGGAATAAGTTTGACAACCTTGGGCACGTTAGCGAGAAAACAAAGATTTACCATGGACGATCTGTAATAATACTTAGAAAACCATTTCTTCTATTTAAAGAGAGTATCAAGTTTGTACAAAATTTGGATTTCCTCTAGGAAAAACCGTATCAAAAACCAAAATGTCCAGGAGAAGAACTACGAGCAGAAACAGTGGATCCTTAAATCATCTTACAGTCGCGCCATCGCCTGATGCACCTATTTGTCACATGTACCCATGAAATGGGTTAGTTTTGCAAAAAACTAGTAGGAGAGCACAAAAACAGAAAAAACTAAATTAGGCATGAATAATTTATGCAGCAGATAGTAACGAGCAAACTAAGCAGATAGACTGAAGAAACAAATTAAGTGCAACAAACTGAAAAGGTGAGCATGCTCAAATTTAGTCATTACTTGTTAACCGGCCATGCGGGTACATACATGGCACGTGAGTTGAAACAGTCGAGTCCAAGCCGAGTGTTCATTATGTTAAGTATTTTAAGATACCTTGGTTGTCTGACTGAATCCTATTCCTATGGAGACGGCCGATGGTCGAGAGAGTAAGTCCCCAAGGCCTGATAGGGATGCATCCAACTTCTGCAGAAGTGTTAGGCTAACTTATGTAGCCCTTATCCCCCCCCTAACCTCTGATGACTAGGGAAAAATGGGTCTTTTGCCCTTTTAAATGGTCTGTCCATCGGAGTTGGTACCCTTCGTCCTCTCTCTTGACAAAGCCAGGTTGAATTGAGCGTGACGGGGTTTCTTAGCCGTTGCCTCATTCTTCATGCTCTGATCCATTAGACCAAAACGAGCATCTTGCCTATGAAGGTGATCTCATTTTTATATGTGTTTTCAACAACGTGCACAAAGCACTAATCGAGGTCATATGACCCTTTCATCCAATCGTCGTAGTACTAACATGCCTCGCATGTTCAATAGTACACTTACGAGGAAAGGGATATAGGTCCTTAATAGGAGCCTTGAGAGTGCGTTTCGCAGAGATATAATGTTTTAAAAAGCTATTTTAACATTTTAAATCTTTCGAAATGACCCACAACTTGCCAACATATGGCATGTGATTTTCTCGAATCTGACAACTGATGACGCAGTGTCTAGGTGCTATGCAAGTCATGACACTGGTTTTGGTAAATGGGCTTCACAAATGAACCCATCACCCAACAACTTGATCTTGCCCCAGATCAAGGATTTTCCTAAAATATATCGGATAAAAATAGTGGAATAGGTATTCCTCCCGAATACGCTGAGTCGATGGCAAGGCAAAAACGAAAGACAATAATGCGATAAGAAAGAGTCTGGGCGCGAAGCGCGATGGCAAACAGAAACAGGAAATGCGAAAGCAAAGGACAAGGATCGCGAAACCGCGTCCTTGAATTAAAAGACAGTAAGTAGTAAATACGAAAGCAAAAGCCTGGGCGCAAAGCGCGACGGCAACAGAAACAGGAAATGTGAAGCAAAGGACAAGGATCGCGAAACCGCATCCTTGAATTGAAAGACAGTAAATGCGAAAACAAAATCCTGGGCGCAAAGCGCGACGGCAAATAGAAACAGGAAATGCGGAAGCAAAAGACAAGGATCGTGAAACCGCGTCCTTGAATTTAAAAGTGTACTTATATACGTATATGTATATAGATATATAATTAAGTCCTTTCAACCTTTAATTATTTAAGCTTGATTTAGTTATTTAAGTCATTGTGCAACTTCTCCTACCTTGGGGTATTGCGAGAAAGAAGTCGTCTACGAGTGTAGGTGATCGTCGGTTTAGTTCATGGGGCGTGAACGGGATCCGTTGCATAACACTGCAAAAGTACGTTGTTTAGCATGCATAAAACGAATAAAGATAGGGAGAAAACTCGGTTTCTCCGCAACTCAATGCAGGGGTCATCGCCCCCTACAGTTATGAAAAAGAACGAGGTAGGGTCCAATGACCCATGCCGTTAAAGGAGATAGGTGCAGGGGCCATCGACCCATGGCGGATATCTTAAGGAGGGCAGGGGCCATCGGCCCCTGCCGTGATAACAGTAAGAGGGGTAGGGGCCTTTGGCCCCTGCTGAGTCTTCAAAAGGAGGGGCAAGGGCCTTAGGAGGCCCTTGCTGGTTTTAAAGAAAGGAGGGGCAGGGGCTGATGGCCTCTGCCAAGGAAATGAATAGAGAGGGGGAGCGCAGGGGCTGATGGCATCTACCAAGGAAATGAATAGGGAGGGGGAGCGCAGGGGCCAAAGGCCCCTGTCGAGCCTTTGCTCGACAGAAAAAAAGACAGGGGCCAGAGGCCTCTGTCGATTAAAAGAGGGGCAGGGGCCATTGGCCCCTGCTTGGTTTCCGAGAGATGAGGCAGGAGCCTTTGGCTCCTGCCTCCTTTCTTAAGGAGAAGGGTAGGGGCCATCGGCCCCTACATGAAAAGGGAAGGGCAGGGGCCATGGCCCCTGCCAGAATAGTAAAAAGGGCAGGGGGCGAAGCCCCCTGCCTGCTAAGAAGATGAGGGCAAGGGGCGGCAGAGCCCCCCTGCCTGCTAAGAAGAGGAAGGCAAGGGGGGCAGAGCCCCTTGCCTGTCGAGAAAGAGGAAGGCAAGGGGGCGGAGCCTCTTGCTTGTCGAAAAAAAGGAGGAGGAAGGCTCGGCAGGGGCCGCCGGCCACCTGCCGGCCTTCTGGCGAACCAACGGAAGAAAAGAGGGGGGGGGTGTTTACCTGGGCTGCCGAGGGAAAGGAGGTCGCCGGGGAGTGGCTGTCATGAAGGGGTGTTGGCCGGCGTCGACAGTGAGAGGGAGATGAGAGATAGAGTCGGAGGGAGAGAGAGAGCAGAGACAGAGGGGAGAGACGAGAGATGAGAGAGAGAGAGTCGGGGTCGGGGGAGGCTCGTAAGCCTTCCCCTCTCCCCTCTCGCCTTTTTATAGGGAGGGGGCGCACACAGGGCCCGCCCCCTGTGTCGCTGGAGAACCCCCCCCCCCCCCCCCCTTCCGTGGGCTGCCAGCCCCCTCGAAAACCCTTTTCGAGGGGCTGGGCACGAGTTGGATCCGGGTCGGGTCTGGACCCGACCCGAGTTCAAGATTTTTTTTTACTGGGTTTTACAGGGGGGAGAGGAATGGTATATTTTGTCATTAGTTCACTACAAGATTTTTACTCGTGCACCTCTTATGTGGCGCCGGTAACGAAGCATCTTTACTGGTGCGATATACTCATGTCAATACAGTGGTACGTTATACATGCATGACATATATTGTGTTAGTATAACATTTTTACTGGTACGATCATATTTCATGCTAGCAAAGTAAAGATTTTTACTAGCGCGAAACACGCTCGTGCCAGTGAAGTGAAGTAAACATCTTTACTTACGTGAAATATGCTTGTGCCAATAAAGATGTACGTTATACCAATGTGATATTAGTTTACGTCAGTATAACTTTATTACTGGCAGGATTTTCAACCGCTCCAGTGAAATAAAGTTCTTTACTGGCATAAAAAATCATGCCAATAATGTGTTGTTAAAAAAAAAAGACCTCTCTCTCTATTTATTGCCCCCTCTCTATTTCTCTCACATTGTGTTCACCGGCAACCCCCTCTTCCTCCCTCATATTGTGTTCATTGATAAGGTAATTTTTTTTATTTATTAATTTTAAGATTTGTGTATTTTAATTACTTAATTTTGTATTTATTTAGTAATTGCATACTAAATGTTTTTTTATATGATTTAGATTTTAGAGGTTTCCATTTTAATGTAATATATTTATTGAATGCATGTTAAATATATTTTTTTCTCATATATAATTTAGATTTTAAGGGTTTTATATTTTAATTATCTATTTTATGATTTATTTATTAAATACATGTTAAATGTATTTTTTTCTCATATGTGATTTAGATTTTAAGGGGTTTACATTTTAATTGTCTATTTTATTTATTTATTTATTGAATACATGTTTAATGTATTCTTTTCTCATATATGATTTAGATTTTTTTTATAATTAAATAAGATTTTAGGTGCTTTGAAATTTATTTGTTAATATTATAATTAATTTAGTAAATACATGTTATGGATGCCGAAAGTTGGATTTAAATTTAGTAAATACATATGTATAGTAGTTTAATATTTTATATACAATATCCAGTTAGGCAATAATCTTTGAACTTGTGCATATTTGATGAAGTGTTAGACACTATGGATGCCAGAAGTTGGATCCAAATTGGAAAGTAATTTTAAGTATTTTTTTGAGTTGCCTTATATGCAAGTTAAGATTGAATTTTGATACAATGGTTGATGACGACATGTCCTTATTAACCTTCATTTCATAGGAGCGACCTTAATTGCTATTTGAAAGAAATTAAGAATTTCTTAAAAGTTGCCTAACACAATAATGTAGTATGGGAATGAAAGATCAAGTGTCCATGTCGAATGTGTATCAACTTCTTATGGCAGCCAGTGCAAGATGTATTTGATCATATAATGTGCAACAAAATTTTAGAAAGTTATGTGGACTAACATTTTTATGGTGAACCTATGAGGCCACAAGCAAGTGATTTGCCGATTGAAATGCTAGATGATATGGATGAGTTGATAGCGGATGCATTTAGAGTATATCCAAATTTGGCAGTCGATGATCATGTAGATGATGTAGTTGTTGATGAAAGTTTAAAGGGTGATGCATAATTTAGGTTGCTAGATGATAACACAAGAATTATACCTTGGGTGCTCGAAGTTTACAAAATTATCCTTTATTGTGCATTTGTTTTATCTGAAATGTATAAATGAATGGAGTAATAAGTCCTTTGATATGTCATTGGAGCTACATGGAGTTTTTCCTTTTGGTGTACAATTACCTAAGAATTATTACGGGATGAAGAAAAATATTGAAAAACTAGGATTAAGTTACAAAAAAATAAATGCATGTACCAGACATTGCATGTTATATTAGAAAGAGAACAAAGAAAAAGATAAATGTGTATAATGTGGAACTTTGAGATGAAAAGAGAGTAAAGGTGATTAGACAAGTTGCAAGAAACTTACAAATGTGCCTGCAAAGATTTTGTGATATTTTTCTTTGATTCAAAGGCTACAGAGGTTGTTTGTGTCAATGAAGACTGATTCCCAAATGATGTGACATGATGAAGGTCACGTTAAAGATGACAGTTTAAGGCATCCAATAAATTCATATATGTGAAAATCTTTTAATCTTGCTCATCTATCATTTGCAACTGACAATTATAATGTTATATTGGGATTGGTCAATAATAGTTTCAATCCATACAGATCTTTGAATACCACTCACAACATATGGACAATCATTGTCATTGCATACAACTTGCCTTCATGGATTGTATGAAGCAATCTTAGATGATGTTATCTTTTCTTATTCTTGGGCCAAATTCTCTTGGGAATGACATTGAATTGTTTTTGCAACCTCTTATTAAGAACTTGAACACATTATGGGTCGATGGTGTCCACACTTATGATACTTCAAATAATGGGTACTTTCATATGCAAGCAACTTTGATGTGTACCATCAACAATTTTCTTGCATATACAGAGGAGTACAAGAAAAAAGTTAGCATGCTCAGTATATCATAAGAACACATGTTCTATGCAGCTAAAAAAGAACAAGAAAATGTTCTATATGGGGCATCGTAGGTTCTTGCCTATGGATCATAGATATTAGCAGGATAAACACACATTTGATGTCATAATTAAAATAAATACAACTTCAACTCCTCATTCAAGCACATCCATAATGTAGGAATTGACAGATGCACATATCTTTGTTGCTATTGAACTTACTATTCTTTGTAAATAGAAGAAGAACATTTTTTTAGTTGCCCTATTGAAAGCATAATTTGCTTCGTCATAACTTGGATGTCACGCACATCGAGAAGAATGTATGTGATAACATTATTGAAACATTATTGAATATGGATAAGAAGTTAAAAAATCATCTCAATGCTAGGCTCAATTTGTAGGCAATGAATATAAGACATGCACTCCATCCACGAAGGCATGTTAATTCTACTAGAGTTTTCATATTTATTGCATGCTTTTCTATGAGCAAGAGAGATAAAATTACATTCTGCAAAATGTTGAAGAATATAAAAGTTTTAGATAGTTATTCAACAAACATGTCTCGATGCGTACGCATGAAAGACCGTAAGATTTTAGGCCTAAAGGGTCATGACTGTGTTAATATATCAATTTCTTCCTTTAGCATTAAGAAAGACATTATTGAAGAAGGTCAGTGCAATGATTATTGAGTGATGTGAGTTTTTCAAGGAAATGTGCTTAAAGGTTGTGAACGAGGATGAGCTTCAACAACTAAAAAAATGTATTGTTTTGTTATTGTGTAATCTAGAGAAGATTTTCTCTTTCATTTTTTAATATCATAGTGTATTTACTAGTGCATCTAGCATGAGAGGTTAGGTTAGGTGGGCCAGTTTAATTCCAATAGATGTATCCAATCAAAAGATACAAAAACAATACTTTGTAAATGCAACATTATTGTGATTCATTAATTAATCATATATTATCATTGATTACAATCTTGCAGAACTTTGAATGTCATGTTTTAAAACTATTTTGCAAAGAGGCATTGATCAACTCTTTCATCTTTAGCCTAAAAAATATCATTATATTTTTAAAATCGGTCCAACGTCGTTCGGTAACACCTGAACGATCTTGGCAACTCAGTTTTTTTTCAAAAACTAACTCAACCTTATTCAATGAGACAAAAATGGTCTCGGCAACCAAGTTTTTTTTTTAAAAAATTGATCTAACCTCGTTTGTCGAGATCCAAAAAATCTCAGCAACTCAGTTCATTTTCAAAATTGGTCTAACATCATTCATCAAGACTTAAATGGTCTCGACAACCTAGTTGTTTTTAAAAATTGGGCCAACCTCATTTGGCGAGAACCCAACGGTCTCGACAACTTAATTGTTTTTAAAATCTAGCCTAACCTCATTCGATGAGACCCAAACGATCTCGACAATCAAGTTGGTTTTCAAAACTAGCCTGACCTCATTTGGTGAGACCCAAATGATCAACAATCGAGTTGGTTTTCAAAACTGGCCCAACCTCGTTCGGTGAGACCCAAACAGTCGTAATAACTTAATTAGTTTTCAAAACTGGCCTGACCTCATTTAGCGAGACTCATCCAATTATTTTAAAAACTGGCCTAACCATGTCCTGCGAAACCTAATCTCGACAACCCAATTTCCATTTTTAAAGAGGTCTGGCATTGTTCAATGAGACCCAAACGGTCTCGGCAATCCAGTTGGTTTTCAAAACTAGCTTGACCTTGTTCAGCGAGACTTAAACGGTCTTGACAACCTAATTGGTTTTCAAAACTATCCCTACCTCGTTCGATGAGACCCAAATGCTCTCAACAATTCAATTGTTTTAAAAACTAGCCCAACCTTGTTTAGCGACACCCAAACAATCTTGATAACCCAGTTTTTATTTTTAAACTATTTTGACCTCATTCGACAAGACCTAAATTGTCTCAACAAACCAGATCCTATTTTAAAATTGGCTTAACCCTATTTTGCAAGACCCAAATGGTCTCGACAACCCATTTGTTTTCAAAATGGGTTGGACTTCATTCAGTGTGATTCAATCTGACTCAACAATTCACTTGGTTCTCAAGTCAGTCCAACCCCATTCAACATGATTTGGGGTATGTATTTATTTGTTATAAATCAAACCATGTTTGATTAATAACAAAGAGAAGAACTTGTAGACACCCAATTTTTTATAATTCTCAAACTCTAATATTTTGAAAAAATATATTTTTTTACTTCTCGGGCAAAAGTTCCAACAAAACTAGTCATTTTCTACTCTAGTTTCTGTAAAAAAACCCAAAAATTAGGCATAATCCATAGAATTTTAGGAAATTCTCACTAAAATATCAAAAATAGCCAAAATGAAACAAATTTTCCAATTTCTCAGGCTTTGCAATAACCATTCCTTAAACTATCATACCTATTATAGTCAACAATTTCTCAGGCTTTGCAATTTTCCAATTTCTCAGGCTGAACAAGGTCAGGAAAAAGTTGTTGCCATCCGCTATTAGAGTCAACAAAAGTTTTTGCCATCTACTGTAGGATGACAAAAGTTTTTGTCGTTCCATGTGGGACGACAAAATTTTTTTCCCTCTGCTATTGGGGATAGTAAAAGTTTTTGCCCTATATTGTATGATGACAAAAGTTTTTGTTGTTTCATGTGGGATGACAAAAAATTTTGCCATCCTCTATTAGGGATGATAAAAGCTTTTGTCTTTCGTTGTGGGATGAAAAAAAAATTGTCGTTTGTTACCCCAAATGTAGGGATAAGCCATGGGCCTTATCCCAGCCTCTTTGCACATATTTCTAGTGCAAATCTCTTCATGAGATAGCTTTATCGTTTCTTTATGGATAAATATAAATCTATTTAGGTTGGATCCGAATCCAAAATCTCCTTGACCCGTATTTAAAATCTCTTGGACTCTTAACTTCTATAAATAGGTGCTGACCTCTAGAACCTGAGCATTTTTAGTGCAAATCTCTAAGATAGCTTTCATTCATTTCTTGTGAATAAATGCAAATATATTTGGGTTAGATCTGAATCCAAAATTCTCTTAACTTGTATCCCATACTTAACTTCAATAAATAGGTATTGACCCATGGAACCTGAGCATCCGAGAGTTTTCTGTTTGAGTGTTAGCCCTATTAAGAATGAATGTTGTGACCCTTGCCCTCACTTTGTTCCTCTTGTCTCGATCCTAGACCCTTATACGGGGGGTTACTACTATAACCATTCCTTAAACTATCATACCTACGAGAAGGTGTAGCTGGACCAAGAAGTTGCTCATGAATCGTCATACACGCATCAGGAGGGGGGCTTTGGACAAAAAATAACCCGCCATTGGTGTTTAAAAGACTAACGGATTCAGAGCCTGAAAAAAATAAATTTTATATCTCTTCAATTGTTTATTTATTTAATTTTATTTTATTATTTATTGCATAAGTTCTTATACAATCTCTTGATCTAAATTACATATATCATTTCAGTGGGAGTTTGAACTTGGGATCTAGAATTTTTTGATAGTGAACTTTGAGTTGCGAAGACTGAACCTGCTTCTACAAAATCAAGGTGAGTGTATTTATTTTGTCACAATTTTTTTATTAACAAGTACATGCGGTTTTATTCTTTTTTTTGAGAGAAAAGAAAAGTATTTTATTAGAGCTTTTAAAACTTAAAAACAGTAAGCAAAGCCAAGAACAGTAAGATAGAGACAAAGAAGAACCATGAGTCCGGATTAGGTGTCCAGAAGCCTCGAAAACAAGTCATTGGGCTGCAGCCGACAATGTCACCCACCCGATTATGATAGAAGCCAACTGAGAATGCACCCAGATCGAGGGCCTTGTCTCTATTGGACAGAAAGACCACGTCAAGCACAAGCAAGCTGAACCTGGACAAATGTTACAAGGTCATGTAGAACAACATTTTGCTCATTACACGGAAACATTTAGTCATAGTCACATGAGGCACAAACACAGCTTTTTTTGGTTGTTGTTCGTGAAACTAGCCTGACATATGTGATTTGCACGTCTCCTTGTGGTTGGACGTTGCAGGTTCAAACCCCAAGTGGTATGTTGAAAATAATAATAAAAATGCAATTTCAAAAAAAAAAAAAAAACCAGGTTCAAACCCCAGGTTGCATTTAAAAAAAAAAAAAGTGAATTGCATGATTTTCTTAGTGGGAATCGACTTTTAATTTACCTAATTGCAACAGGCATGTGGGGTTTTATAAAGCTTAAAAAACCAACGGCCTACCATGTGTGATACTCTTTTGGGCCATAAAGCAGGAGCATAGTTATATGCTGGCCAGGGTGGGCAAGTGCCCCACCCTGACCGGGGTTTAGACCCAAACATTGTGCCCTTCTCTCTCTCTCTCTCTCTCTCTCTCTCTCTCTCTCTCTATATATATATATATATATATATATATATATATATATATATATATATATATATATTCGCAGTTCCAACCCCATAAAGGTGTTGGGCATGATCGATTTACGAGGAATCCACACCTGGATCATGTGTTTTGGATGAAAAAGATGATATTTGGGGCCTGAAAAATTTACAAAGATTTTGGACTGTTGATTTTTCAAAAGTTATAAAAACTCACCCATGTATTCGAATCGAACACTTCAAGAGATGATTCCTATAAAATCAATTACATAGATCACATCCGTATGGTCAGAATTTAAAAATAAATGAAAAAACCCTGAAAAACTCATTTAGTACACTTTTCTTAGCACGTTACCCATTACTCTATATGAGTAATGAGTAGGTACTAAATGAAATATTATAAATGATACATGCTAAATGAGCTTTTCTGCTCTTTTAGTGTTTTTTCACTGTTCTGACACCATAAATGTGTTGGGCATGGTCGGAATCCACACTTGGATCATCTGTTTCCAATGAAAAAAACGATATTTAGAGCCTCATAATTTTACAAAGATTTTTTATCATTGATTTTTCGAACCTTATAAAAACCCACCCATGTGTCAGAATAGAATACTTCAAGAGCTGATCCCTATATAATCAAGTACATGGAGAATTTAAAAATAAAACAAAAAAGCCTGAAAAACTCATGTAGCACTTATCATTTAGCATATTTCATTTAACACTGACCCATTACTATATATATATATATATATATATATATATATATGTGTGTGTGTGTCCACCCTAACTTGGATTGTGGTCTCTGCCCCTGCTACCAAAACATGTTTTTTTATTGAAAAAGGATTTAAAAGCTGCTTCCTACTATTGAGAACATGTTTTGAACACATCTATGAGGTCCTATTGAATAAAAAACAACTTGCACCTGTGATTTTCAATGGTGACATGATGTCATGAAACATTACCAAATATTTTCCCATCAGTAACACTAGGACCACTAGCTAAATTGCTGAACATGGCTCTATCAAAGATCTCCTTAGATAAGACTCTTGAAAAGTGGATACTAGCCTCTTACATCTCATCAAACTCCTGTAAAAGGGGCCACCTTCACCAATAATCTCCACATGAACACATTCTTCCTTTAAAATGGTTTTGCCAAGTTGATCGCTTGTTTTGCTTGAAACTCAAGGAAAATAATAGGATCTCCTTTTTGTGTTTTGAGAGACAGACAAATAAGAGAACAAAGATCAGTTGCTTCAGAATTTTCACCATCAGTTGCCCAATTGATTTCCCAACTTGAAAAGCCAATGAAAGATGGGATATATTCTCTCTGACATATTCTCGACAGTTCTTTTTCTTGTCTCCATGAGTGAGTCCTGATTTTTTTGGAAAATAGGACATGTGAACACAGATTTTTTAATTGATAAAGATTAATTTTTGATATTTTAATATATATAAAAATGCAATTTAATTGAAATATATGACAAACTGATAGTGCCATAGCCGACATGTTTCTATTTTTATTTGTTAGTGTGTCTCTTTGAATTTTAATTTTGTCTGCAAATCACCAAGTTTTTGAGGAAGATGGAAGCATCATGATATAGCCTTCGTAGAGAAGTCTTCAATATTATTGGATTAGGAAGGCCTTCAGGAGGCATACCTTAAAGGAAGAAACTTTGTATGCTATGAAATTTTCTTCATCCTGGGTCTCCTCATGTGCAACTTGTTCTTGTATGAAAGCAAATTTATTATTTTGTTTACTACTTTATATTGCAATTAGTGCAACACCTTGAGTGCTTTACGAAAGTTATATGCTCAAGTATATAGAATCAATTTTCTCTCTCTCTCTCTCTCTCTCTCTCTCTCTATATATATATATATATATATATATATATATATATATATATATATCAGCCTGGGTTCCTTTTGCTTCGTTACAAGCTCTCATGATTGAGCTCATCGGACAGAGCTCACCTTGTCACGAACTCGTGCTGAGCCTGAGTTAGATAGTCACAGGCTCAAGTCAAACCCAAGATAGCTCATTTTATTGAGAAAAATATAAAACGCCTGCCCCCCATATTAAAAAAGGGCTAACACTCACCCGGGACATTGGAACGAGGCTCTAAAACAGATTTGTGTCAAGCTCAAGCACCTGACATTGCCACCCAACTTAGAAAGTGCCAATCAATAAAAGAAAGAAGATTTAAACGGGGTTTGATTCAAAACGTCCCTTCATGCGGCTTACACACCTATCGATGCCTGCTTGAGAAAGATCCACAGTACCTTGCTCAAACACATGATTGTAAAATCTCTATGAACATCATGTATTTTTTTTCACAAGGATCCATCAAGACTGTGTATTCGTTAAGGATAGACAAACTGCCCACAAGGTGGGTCGACTCAAGGCTTTGAGGTCGAGAGTTTGATACTTGGGGTTTGAGTCCTTTACCACAAGACTTAAGCCAAAGGGAAAACTATCCCTGACAAGCAGGGGTAGGGATACTGTTGAGATGTGCCTTGAATTTAATTGTTCTGATTCGGAACCGTTTGCATCCTTAACCGGGAAGAATACTTGTAATGTTTTACATCGAAATCGGTTCTACTCATCCCCTGTGTCATCCCTATCTTCATACACGTACCCATCGTTGGGATTTCATTGGTGCAAGCTGTTTGGCAGATACGATCCGAATCATTCAACATGTTTGAAGATCTACATTTAAATAGTGGAAATCTGACTTGTTTGCAATCAACGGTTGATAAAATACAATTTTTTATAATTTTAAATCATATTTTTTTTGTTAAAAATACGTTTTGTGATCCGATTCTTACTAAATCGATCATGTTGAATCAATTTATAAGATCAGTTTTGATCAAACAACTTGTGTCATAAGATTTAAGAGTGTTACGAAGACGTGGAACGACATGGGGGATGAGCGGAACTGAACTCGACGAGGAGTGCTCCGCGTTTTATATCATCCGGTCAAACACGCGACCACAGCAACAACGATACCGTACGGACAAGCCCAAAAAAGAGAGTAGGGAATCTAAATTCCCTCTCCCTGTACAAAATGAGATGTCACCAATGCACCGCTCCATCGTTGCACGCACTTCCCTCCCCCATCAGCCTTCCATAACTGGCAGTTAGATCTTCGCCCGCCACCCCATTTAGGTACCATCATTTTCTCACTTTAAAATGAAGCCGGAATATACCTCTCTCTCTCTCATATTGGTTTCGCGTAAAGGAAAACAGGAAGAAGCATCCTGCAATGTTTTGCTTTCATGAATGTGAGTTTTGATTTATGGGCAGGTGATTATTTTGTGGGAACAGGGTTTTTGATTTGTGGTCTGGTGATTGTTGGGGAGCCATGGTCAAGGAGACGGAGTACTATGACATACTAGGTGTGGCTTCTGATGCATCCCCTGCTGACATCAAGAAGGCTTACTACCTTAAGGTTTTCGCTCCCCACTTAATCAAACGCCCTCTTTTTCATCATGGTGGTTGTGTTTTTTCTTCTTCTTCATCTTGTGACTCATTTATTTGCGTAACACTGTTTCCCCCCCGCCCTTTATCGGTTCTTTTTATCCATCATAAGGGTTTAGTCTGTTTAATAACCACGGGAGCTAATTTTATCCTTGTTGGTTATATTGGTTATGATATGATACTGTTATAGTCATGCAGCAACCTTTGCCTCAAGCGATTATGGTTCTTTAAGGTTTGGTTGGATTCTTTCATTGACAGAAAATAGTGGTTGATTGCTCAATACTGGATTAATATAATTTAAGTTCATTTTTCTGGAATTTAGATATTGTTCTGTTGGTTATTCGTGGGGAAATATGGTGATCTATTTTCTAAACACCTTGGGATCGATTTGAATGTCAGAGGTAGTATTTTATGTGACTGGCCATTAGTGTGATAGATCAACATTTTGACCAACCAATTGCTGGTTACTATCTCATTAGCATTATTATTGCTGCTGCTACTAGTTCCTGAAGGGTTAGAGGTTTCATGGGGCACTAATCTTATAAAGCGTGGATGTCATGATTTGTTCTCTTATAACCTTTGGTAGGAAGAGATTTGTGATTTCACTACATCGATTTTGAGAAGTTGAGAATGATTTATTTCAATCCAACTTATTGAGCTTCAACATTTGGTTATGTTGTTATTTTCATGTAGCTGCTCTTTGTGTATCTGATAAAGCCCACGTTTTTAAAACTTTAAAGCTTTATTGCTTGTATATTAATTGCCAAAATGGGAAACCCTATACCATACATCGCCAAGCTGTTGTTGTTACAAGTTCCTTGTACCAGTGACTGGTTTGAGTTGTTAGGCACACTGGTTCCTTTTGTTGGTATGCCATGATGAACTACATACTGTTCTATCCTTGGCATTGCAGTGATTGGAACAGTTTGTACACACTGGTTCCTTTGGTTGGTAAGCCATGATGAACTGCATACTGTTCTATCGTTGGCATTGCAGTGATTGGAACAGTTTGTACACACTGACTCCTTTTGTTGGTAAGCCATGATGAACTGCATATTGTTCTATCCTTGGGATTACAGTGATTGGAACATTTCTCTCTAAAAAAAACATTTTCAGGTGCCGGATGAGTAATCATTTTCTGTTTGTTTTGATCATGATTCAATTTCAATAAGCCTGTGGACAGAGTGTGGTTTGTTATTGTTTGTCATTATCCATCTTTTCTTTTTTCTTTTGTCCCTGCCATGAATCATTTGCCCAAAATGCCAGTCTGGTTCGTGCATGAAGGAGAAAAGCTTGTGTTTTATCTTACATCCATCAAAATTAATGATATAATTCTGTAACTTGTCTTTAGGAATCTTATGGTGAGCCTGATGGACTAATGGTCCTTTAGGTTTTAAATATGCTTCCAGCTCCCATATACTATGTCGTACAATTCAAAATTCAGGCCCTTTGTTCATTATATCTTTCAGAGGTTGGATGAATCTTTTAGTTTGAACTAACATTTATGAACTGCTCTTGTAGGCAAGGTTGGTGCACCCTGATAAAAACCCTGGTGATCCCAAAGCAGCTCATAATTTTCAGGTATTTCCTGCATTTTAAGTTATGAGTTCCTTCTATCAAAGGAGACGTAGGCCCTATTTTGATGACAGGGGCAAAACCTGTTTTTTTGGGAAACCAGGTTTTGCCTAAAAATTAGAAAAATCAGATTTTTGGCAAACCTGGTTTGCCAAAAACGAGCTGTCTAAAGACTGGATGACAAAAAACTGGTTTTCAAACTTTTGATCCTAAAAAAAAGAGAAAGAAAAAATAAAACCGGTGGTGTCACCTAGGTGACACCACCTGGGTTATTTTCTGGCCAGTGGCTGGCTGGAAAATGACCGTCTAACCCAAAAAAAAAAAGGAAAAAGAAACCATGGCCAGTCCATTTTCCAGCTAGCCATGAAAATGGAAACAAAAAAGCAACCTGTTTCCAGCCATTTTTCGGCTGGCTGGAAATGGCCAGACACAATGATATGGGGAGGAGGGGGGGAGGGGTGGTGGTGGAGAATGCCCCCCAATAAGCCAAGTTGGAAAAACAGAAGGGGATGGGTGGGTGCCCTGTTTTGCAAAACTGATATGGTGACATCCAAACAGCCACCAAACCAGGTTTTGGGTGTCATCCAAATAGTACCTTAAGTGTTCATTCCTTTATTGTATAAATGTTGATATTCTTCAGTGGGTTGAATGAGATAGCTGGATGGTTGGGTCACCTTACCACAACCGAGGGATCTCCTGTTTGAATCCCATGAGGGTTATCCCCCGGCTTGCCTATAAAGAAAATGCTTTCATTTTTCAGTTAAGGATGTAGAGGCAAAGATATTATGTACTGCAAGAGGCAACGAAAAGTAAAGGCACTAAGGTGGCTTGAAACTTGTGTGTGTGTGTGTGTGTGTGTGTGTGTGTGTGTGTGTGTGTGTGTGTGTGTGTGTGTGTTGAGTTATTCTGGTGATGTAGCAGAAAACTTAGATCATTCAATAAAGGGTTTTTTGTTAATCCATCTTTGTAATTGTGATTGCTTACAAGCTATTGATGCAACAGCTATATAAACACATACATTCACTGTTTCACACATGCCTTCATGGCCTCAAAATTTAATGGTAGTGCACGATTTCATGCTGTTGTTATACCTAACAACCAAAAAGATTCACTCAAGCAACTAACATGTTTGTTCTGGTGTAATTGGTGCATGACATGCCTCAAGCCAATTAATTTTCAGGTCAAGTTCATCTTTCTTAGTTGTCATGATATGAAGACTTGGTGACAAATTAAGCTCCACAAAACTTGCAACAGTGTTCCGTATTTGGAAGTCATTTCACCTCATTCTTTTGATTGTGTTTCTTTTTATTCTTAATGCATTGGCCTCTCAAATGCTTTTATATGATAGTTTGGTACATGAAAAGGTACTTGGGGAGGCTTATCAAGTTTTAAGTGATCCAACAAAGCGTGAATGTTATGATAATCATGGAAAATCAGGTGTACCACAGTAAGTACGCATTTTGATAAATTTTCTATCTGGCTTGTAGATTTTCTGGTTAGCATGTATGTGATACTCTACCAAGTTTCTTATATGTAAAAAAGGTTATTTGCTAATGGCCATATTCCATGATTTCATCTGAGCAATTGTCATACACCACTCTTCTTTGGCTTCAGAGAGTCTTTAGTAGATCCTGCAACAGTGTTTGGTATGCTTTTTGGAAGTGACTATTTTGAAGACTATGTGGGCCAGTTGGCTTTAGCTTCAATCTCTTCTATAGAAGTTGAAAATGAACCACAAACTCTTGAGCAAAGGAAACAAATGATTAATGAGAAACTGCAGGTAATGTTTCTTCTAATCATAAACAGAATTTTCATTATGAGGTTGATCTATGATGTTGTTCAATTTTTTGGTTTAATTAGTTTCAGAAATGCAAATGGTTCAGATCTGGAACAGCTAAATGCATGGGGATTCGGTTCGGAATTGGATCCGGAACAGCCAAAAATTGCAAAACCCCCATCCTAGATCTGACCCATTTTCATCCCTCACCAGAATCACTTCAGTTCATAAAATTATGCTGCTCTAGATGGTGGCACCATTTGAAATCATACTTTATTTACATCATGTTCTATTCTTGTTTGTGATAATGAGTTTTTTTCTGTAATGCCTCTTACTCAAGGTATCACAATGCCTCTTATCCATGTTATGTTATACATGATTGGATCAGAAGTCAATATATGTCATGCAGATAAAAGATGGCCCTGTGATGATTTTGAAGCCCATTTATATCATGAGAAAAATCCATAATATCCATTACAACCTTAACATAGTTGTGTAAATTTAACCCCCATATTGAGATCAAATGCCATTATTTATGTCACATAGACAAAGACACGTATACAGGACATGATGCAGATATAATTGGAACTGGTACAACAAGCTAGTTTTGTAGAACTAGGACGCAAGGATATATGCATGCAAACATACATATGTGCATGCATATTTACATTATTTATATTTAAAATTCACTATACGAAGTAATAAAGCATTAATATCATCTTATAAATGCAAATTCATGAACAACAATCCCTAGCCATTGTGATTAACAAACATTAAACAATAAATCTAAATTGAAAAGTACAGAACAATGAAAATAAAAAAAGAAGCAACGTAACTATAAAATAAAGGAACCAAAATAGAAAAAAAAAACAGGTGATGTTAGGGATATGGTGTTGACTGTGTTCAACACAGTTTGATTGTATTCGGGAAGTTTATAGCATATTTAGTGTCTACATCAGTGTTATATCATGTTGACATAGGACCCACATGCTAAGTGAAGCATCTGTATGACAGATTATAGTCAACTCAGCTACAAGTTCTGTGGAACATACTGCAGACTTTTTCTAAACATCATGTGGGAAAAATAATCATGATGATAAAAATCACACGAATACTCCTTTTGTCCTTGTGTTCCAGATTGACATGACTGGACACATGCATGATGAATATCAGTTTCTTTGAACTAATTCTTCATTCTACATTGTAGCTTTAAGTCAAATTCTTTATTCTGAACACACAAACAAGAGATTCGGAGTTCTTCACATGCTCTACTTTTACACTGTATATTCCCATCAAAATGACAACTTCTGTTACTCCAAGAAAAGAACATCACCAATCATTAGGCTGATATTATTAACGGCCTACCTTCTGTCTTATACTTCACTGGCTAACGGCTTTTCTATCCTTTTTCTCTTTTTCGCATCTAATCACGACTCAAAACATAACAGGGTGCATGTTTATTAGTCAGTCAGAAAGTCTTAATAGGCACCTCTAGTAGCATAGCAACACATACGGAAGCTATTGTGTGTTGCTGTAGAGCCTATTGCTTCTCCCATAACTTCTAACCAGGTTGCTCCTCTTAACTTCTTTTTAGGCTAGAGAACTTGATTTATCACAATAAACGGAAGCTTCTACACCTACTACTGAAGAAATTTAGCTGTTACATGGAAAACGTGGATACTCATATTGAACATGCATCTTAAACATGTGCTTGGTTTGAGAAATTGGAAGTTGTCCTATTGCGATTCAAAATTGGTCTTGACACATGGAATCCATTTTCCATAAAATTATAGGAAAAAGAAAATTCTTAACTAGTACCTCACAATCCCCTTTCCCCATTAAACATGTATTTCAAAATTTCATGTTCACGTGATAGAATTCTCATGTTGTCATGGTCTGCATATCTTTTTCCTTACTTTCAGTCTCTCTTGTGCAGGAGGTACAAAGAAAAAGAGAAGAAAAACTTACCCAAATATTGAAGGATCGGCTTCAACCATATGTTGAAGGTAGGAAGGATGAGTTTGTGCAACAGGTAAATGCAGAAGCTCGCCGTCTTTCAGAGGCTGGTAAGTTCAATAGGATGCTTCAGGTGGCCTCACACATGTTGAAAGTCTATATACTCAAAACTTGGTTCGTTTATCTAATAGCTTGTTATTGGGTTAGTGCATTCCACTTAGTATCGAGGAATTTTGCACAAAATGTTTAGTCTGTACCCTGTATGTTATTCCCATCACAGTTCGCGATAGACCCATATCTCATATTTCCTACATAGATTGGATCTACTACCACAAATGTCATCCTTGCTGTGTGGTTAGTATTTGCTTTGTTTTACAGTGTTCACAAACATCTAATGGGTTTGTTTGCCATGTCCCAAGCAATAAATACAGAGTAATTTTTCCTTTTTCCAGTTCATATTCAATGATGTATGACAGACACTTCTAGGAGAGCACCACTCTGCTCGACCTATATCACATGATCACTTTGCATCTATGTCACAGGGATTCACCTAGACAGGCGCCGCACCCACGTCGACGCGACGCGGGTGCGGCACCCGGTACGGTCAACCTGACCCTGGGTGCGGTCAACGCACCCAGGGTCATTTTGGTCCATTTTTTGGATTAAAAAAAAATCTGCTTTGGAAAATAAAAAAAAGAGACCCTTGCTTTAAATTCATTTAAACTGCATTGAACAACATTATTTTCAAGTGAATAAATTCTCATTAAACTCTCTCTCTCTCATTTAATAGTAATAAAACTTCCTCTCATCCACCGAAAACATAAAACGAGTTTCTCAACAAGGCAGCTTTGGAAAGTGTTGATAATAGAAAACGGTTTCCTAAAATCTATCTTGGAAATTAAAAGCTTTCATTGAGAATAGGAAAGGTCTCCTAAAGTCCAACGTGTAAATTAAACCCATATTTTGAAGTTTTAAATGATTTTATTTAGATTCTTGGAAATTAAAAGCTTTCATTGAGAATAGGAAAGGTCTCCTAAAGTCCAACGTGTAAATTAAACCCATATTTTGAAGTTTTAAATGATTTTATTTAGAAGTTTCAATTTTGGACCCCCCTTCTATATATATATATATATATATATATATATTTTCCCGCACCCCCGCACCCAAGGTTTTTGAAAGTGCCGCATCCCCGCACCCGCACCCATGTGACATAGCTTTGCATGTGTATCCCATGTCAGCTTCACACGGTGCTTGGACACACCGGGACAGCTCTTGGACATAGTCAAACTAGTGTTAGACACAGCCAACATTGTGCCATTAACTTTATCCCATGTTTTCACTTGTTTTTCTTTTAAAATTTATCATCAATGACATTACATTTCAATTTCATCTTAGGTTTATTATTTAATGTTTTTAACTATAGGGGTTTAGATTGTTGTCCAAGAGTTTGCACTTGATATTCATGTTCTATTACTTTAGTTTAGATTAAGCATTATATATATACACTTGTGAGGCCATGTTCGCATGTCCTAATTTTGGAGACTTGTGTTGTATCAAGTGTATCCACAGTGTCCCATTCTTGCATCTGTATCTACGTGACATAGGTGTTGACATGGTGCAACACGGGTATGAGTGCAGCACCTGCACAGGTCCACACGTGTCAGGTTTTCATCTAAAACTTGACTTGATCAACTCTGACCAAGTCCAGCTTTGTCCATTCAGAAAAAAAACACCTGCAAAAGGGATGGGTTGGGGGTTAGTGCCAGAAGACTTGCACGAACTACAACTCTCCCTTTCCCGGTCTTGTAACTGTGCAACTCTCCAACAATGCTTCTCTCTCTCTCTCTCTCTCTCTCTCTCTCTCTCTTTCATCGTGTTCTCCTCCTCCCCCTCCTCTCCTGCCATTGCCACCTCATCATCCTCCCTCTCCTCTCTTCTTCTTCTCTCTCTCTTTCTCTCCATAACAAACAATTGGCTGATTCAAACCTGGATCTCCTTGGACAGATATGAATACTGATGCAGGGGTTCTAGTTCTAGATCTGATCAGATTGTCCTAGAATTAGTTCCAGTTCTGGTTTGGTTATATTGACCCAGTACTGTGATCTGCTGGTTCTGGGTCTGTTCAGACTTGTTGAATGCATCTATGTGGTCAGATTGAGTTGATACATCTTGCACCTATGATTTCCAGCTCATAGTCCCTGACCTTCATTAGTACCAAATATTTTCTCATAATATATATATCTATATATATATATAGTAGAGTGTAGGTGCTTGTGATACGTGCTTGCTGGGTTTTTCAGGTTTTTTTCATTTTATTTTTAAATTCTGACCGTACAGGTGTGATCTATATACTTGATTTTATAGGGATCAGCTCTTGAAGTGTTCGATTCCGACACATGGGTGGTTTTTTATAAGGTTCAAAAAATCAACAGTCCAAAATCTTTGTAAATTTTTGAGTTTCCAGTTATCATTTTTTTTTCATCGAAAAGACATGATTCAAGTGTGGATTCCTTGTAAATTGACCATGTTTAACACATTCATGGGGTCGGAATTGAAAAAAAAAAACCGGAAGAGCAGAAAAACCCATCAAGCACGTATAGTAAGCACCTACTCTCTCTCTCTCTCTCTCTCTATATATATATATATATATATATCAGTGTTATAAAAAACGCGCCTTGAGGTGAGGCCCTCTGCACCTCAAGGCGCCAGACTCAGGCGTGAAGAGAAGAAGAAGAAGAAGAAGAAGAAGAAGAAGAAGAAGAATTAGAAGTGGCGTTAATCTCATATTTTGTGGTACTTAACTTATTTGAGATTTTCTATTGCTTATTGGTTGTTGCTTGCTTTATAGGGCATTATATTTTTCAATTATATAATTAGTTTGTAAGTTATGTAATGAGTTTCTTAGTTACTTTGAATTGATTAGATTATTTTAGTTTTATTTTTAATTAGTAAGCTTTTAATTAGTTTATTTTTCTTTTTATATGTTAATCTCATATTTTTTAGTACTTATTTGAGATTTTCTATTGTTTATTGGTTGTTGCTTTATAGGACATTATATTTTTCAATTATATAATTCGTTTTCCAGTTATGTAATCAGTTTTTTAGTTACTTTTATATGTTAATCTTATATTTTTTAGTAATGATTTGAGATTTTCTATTTCTTATTAGTTGTTACTTCATCAATAAAGCATTTCTTTATTTATTTGTATTTTTAGATATTTTTTATAATTTTTTTTAAGTTTTCAATTTTTTTTTGAGGCTTACGCTTTACGCCTCTCCTCAGTTTTTGGTGGAGCACCTCGCTACGCCTAACGCTTTTCACAACACTGATATATATATTCTGCCCATTTTTTGAAGTTTCTATGTCATACCTGCGACACCCGTATCCACACTGGCACCTATGTGACATAGATATATTCAACCAACATTTTAGAAAGCAGATTTGGATGGGAAACAGAAGTGTCAGTCTGAAATACATCAGCATGATTTGCTTTACATATTGGTTTTGGTCATACAAAATGGTGTTCAGGGGTCATATGTCATGAAGCAGTCTAACTGGGAAGCAATCAAAATATAATTAAATAGGATGGTTCCAGCAAAGTATAGGTGAGAATGATGATGGTAAGCTCAATGACACTGAATAGGATGGTACCATGTTATGCAAAGAGAGCTGTTATGAGTCGGTGACAATGTCTTTTGTCTTTGGTGATTTCTGGACAAAACCATTGGTATCAATTGAAAAGGTGGTGAAATATTTTCAGATTCATGTAACAACCTTTGACCATGAAATTGCAAATTCACTGAATACTCTTAGCAGTGTCAATTGACATACTGAACCACTATGACATTTTAAACTTAGTAGGACCTATACACTTGGTAAGTTCATTAACATGTGGATTACAAGTTTTTTAATGGAATTATTGATCTCCTTTGTAATATTATAATCTTTCTTCTGTGATTTTTTTTCCAAGTTGGAGCTTCTTTTCTCAATTCTCAGCCTAATTACATCCTTCAGCTTTTGGAGAGGCTATATTGCACACTATTGGCTACACATACACTAGGAGAGCTTCAAAAGAGCTGGGGAAGAATATCCTGTTTATGGGTGTCCCTTATTTGGCAGAATGGGTGAGGGACAAAGGTCATCATGTAAAATCTCAAGTTATTGCTGCATCAGGTGCTTTGTCTTATCCATTTTTGTGACAGTGATTTTGCAAGAAAAGTTTCTGGTGAAATGGTGACTAAGGTACCTTATTTTTTGAATTTTTGTAGGTGCAGTGTCACTGATTCTGATACAGGAAGAAATGAAGAAATTGGGGCAAGGTGAAAACCAAGAGGAGAACCTATTAAAGCAAATTGGAGAGAAGAAAGATGAAATGATCAATTCTCTTTGGAAAATCAATGTTGTTGACATTGAGACAACTCTTTCACATGTCTGCTATGCAGTAAGTAATGGAAGGTCATTGTTCAGGAGTCCTCAGTTAATTCATTTTCAATGTTCTATATGCTGAAGTTTTCAGAAATTTCTTGGCTAGTTTAGTTAAGCCCTTCATGAACTGTTTATATAGAGATAATGTTTTGTCTAAATGGGTTCCAAAGATTAACCGGCCTTGGAGATGACTGAAAGATTTCAGTTTCTGATTGATGGATAAACTAATTATAGTGTTCTTATCTAGGACATTATTAGGACTAATCACAGTTATGCAATGAAACCATTAAAATTTTGTCATATTCTCTAGATCAAGTGTCAGAAGTTTTATGTTGACAACTTCAATCAATTCTCATAGTTGACAAACTCAACGAGTCAACTCGTGACTTGGCTGAGTTGTCCGTCTTGGTGCCTAACCGAGTCAAAAATCAATGACTCATTTAAGAACTAACCTTGGCCGAGTCAATGTCATGACTTAGCCAAGTCAACTAAGACTCAGCTGAGTCAGCCGTGACTCATCACTGACTCGGCCAAACCAGCCGAGTCTTTTTTTTTAAGTCGTAATAAAAGATAGTAAATAGATTTTTTTTTCTACAAGGTATAATGTGGCATGTTTTTATTAAAGCCTCATTGATAACTTCACATCATAGTTGGCAAACTCGTGAATCGGGCTCGGATCGCCCGACCCTTGACTCGTGGGTCAGTAGGTCGACTCGATAACTCGGACAGGTTAGGACCTAATTTTTTTTAGTGTTTTTTAAATAATACTTTAAATATTGAATATAACTATGTTTTCTACAATGTGAATGCAAATGGTCAAACTCCAAACATCAAATTCAATAAATCAAAGCATCAAAGAACAAAAACTGCAAAATATTTGCATAAAAAATAAATAAATAAATAAGCTTCATAACTGCACATAGCCACATACATAAGAACAATAATGAAAATTGTGGCACGAATATTAATAATTAAGCTACACTGGTAGAAATAAAATAAGTAAAAAATGAACAAGTAAACTAGTAATCACTACCTTTCTAAGTTCTAATAATTTCACACACTGCGCACACACACACACACATGGTACACTGTGATATAGGGAAACCCCCAACAGTATGAAAAAAAGTGTGCATCGCCTCTCAGAGGCTCGCCTTGCATACACACACACAGAGTATTGACTCACCTCTCAGAATCTCGCTCGCACAAAGAGATAGCATCGGCTCGCCTCGGAGAGAGAGAGAGAGAGAGAGAGAGAGAGAGAGAGAGCTTGGTTGTCGGCGGCACTGGTAGTCATCAGTGGTCGCCGATAGTCGTCGGTGAACATCAACAAAGGGTCATCGGAAAATGGAGGGGAGGGGGAAAAGGTTCTTTGGAAAATGGGGAAGAGTCGACTCAGTCGACCCCCTTTTATATATTAAGACAAGTTCATCTCGGAACAAACCGATATGAATACCAGTTCGATCCAATGAATCAGGTCGGAACTGGTTCATGTATCAGTCTTGAATTGTTCGATTCAGGACTGACTCGGCGAGTTGCTGAGTCCATGCTAAGTTAGGCGATTACTAGCCAATTCCGCTCGAACCTGGCTAAAACATGTTTAGGCTGGATCAGTGGCCCAGTTAATGGGTGATTCAATCTGACTTGAACGATTCTCGAGTCGGATCACCAGGTTTGCAAACTATGCTTCACATGGCTGTAAAGGCATTACCTCCTAGAGTTACCGAAAGCTTCTTAGATAGGTGAGAAGCCCACTTCCCAAAAACTCATTTTGGAAGCGTGATACTCCTTGCTTCCAAATCTCGATTCTCCCACGCTTCTCCTATGCTTTCCACACATTTCATCTATTCTTCTTATATGTTCTCACACTCTACTTTTCATATTTTTTATGTGTTTCCTCTCACCTTTTCATTCATTTTCATATGATTTCTCTAAATTAGCAGTCATCATTTTTAGATTTTGTTAAAAATGTAATTCTTACACTAAAAAAACATGAAATTTAAAAAGTCACTTTTATTTTAGTTTTTATTTGTGTTTCATTTCGATTCCCATTCAATTCTTATATTGCTTTTTTTTTAATTCCTCGCTTTCCTCTTTCTATACATTTTAAAATGCATCGCTTCTCGCTTTCGCTTCCTGTGTCGTTTTTCGTTTTCGCTTCCTAGTCTGGCAACCTTTCTACCTCCTCTCACCTTATATAGAAGTGAGAAGCCCCTCAACCTTTCCTTTTGTTCGATATGGGACTAAACTTGTACCATTCTTTTTTTCAACTTTTGTCTTACATTAAATGAAAGGGAGAAATTATGGCCATAAAAGGTATGGATACAAATGGTTTGGATCCGAAACAACTAAATACATGGAGATTCAGATCAAAATCGGATCCAGAAGGACCAAAACTGCTAAAAATTGCAAAACCTCCATCCTGGATCTGACCCATTTGCATCCCTAATAAAAGGAGACCCACATGCAACATCCATAAACAGGTGAAGCATAAATGAAGGAGAAGGGTAGTTTCTCATGATTGGAAAATGATGAAAATGCCACTTGTGAAACAAAATATAACAACATGATGCAGCGAGGGAATCAGCTTCGATGCACTTGGTTGCGGAAGACGATGGCACGACTCTCACGGTCGTGCGATGTGCAGAAAATAAGAAGAATGTCCACCGAAAACAATGGCACTTGCTTTTATTCCAATATGAATCTCAATCGACAATAGGACGAACATAAACGAAATAAAGACAAACAATAGAAAGGAGTAAAAGCCAAAAGGAAAACTGCTGACAGAAAAAAAATAGAAGAAGGCTGCTGCAATGTTCAAGATTCTCTGCCCCACGCAACCCTAGAAGAGGGTTTTTAAAGACTGCTAGTGGACCCAGGTCTTGGGTCTAGTCGTGACCCGGGTCGTCTTCATGCTGCTGCTGGATCTGTGACGTCCAGACCTGTGCTCGTCTGGAGTAGGTACGCAGGGGTACACCATCCCCGCGTCTTGGTACTGTGATCTGGGTCGGATCCACGACGTGGGTCCAATCCTCGATCCCATCGTGCAGGTCCGATCCCCTGCCTAGGTTAGGCTGTGTGGATCTGGGTCGATCCTGCTCTGCATTATTCTTCCCTGGTTGGGAAGAAGTCGGCACTGATGACTTGTTGTCTCCACAGTACGCATATAGATCAGACACATTGAAGACAGGTGAAATGTGCCAATCTTCGAGCAATGCAAGGCATTGTACCCGACGGACACTTGATGCAGCGAGGGAATCGGCTTCGATGCACTTGGTTGCGGAAGACGATGACACAACTCTCACGGTCATGCGATGTGCAGAAAATAAGAAGAATATCCACCGACAACAATGACACTTGCTTTTATTCCAATATGAATCTCAATCAACAATAGGACGAACATAAACGAAATAAAGACAAACAATAGAAAGGAGTAAAAGCCAAAATGAAAACTGCTGACAGAAAAAAATAGAAGAAGGCTGCTGCAATGTTCAAGATTCTCTGCCCCACGCAACCCTAGAAGAGGATTTTTAAAGACTGCTAGTGGACCCAGGTCTTGGGGTCTAGTCGTGGACCCGAGTCGTGACCCGCGTCGTCTTCATGCTGTTGCTGGATTTGTGACGTCCAGCCTTGTGCTCGTCTGGAGTAGGTACGCAGGGGTACATCATCCCCGCATCTTGGTACCGTGATCTGGGTCGGATCCACGACGTGGGTCTGATCCTCGATCCCATCGTGCAGGTCCGGTCCCCTGCCTGGGTCAGGCTGTGTGGATCTGGGTCGATCCTACTCTGCATCATTCTTCCCTGGTTGGGAAGAAGTTGGCACTGACGACTTGTTGTCTCCACAATGCGCATATAGATCAAACACATTGAAGACAGGTGAAATGTGCCAATCTTCGAGCAATGCAAGGAGTTTTACCCGACGGACACTTGATGCAGCGAGGGAATCGGCTTTGATGCACTTGGTTGCAGAAGACGATGGCACAACTCTCACGGTCATGCGATGTGCATAAAATAAGAAGAATATCCACCGAAAACAATGGCACTTGCTTTTATTTCAATATGAATCTCAATCGACAATAGGACGAATATAAACGAAATAAAGACAAACAATAGAAATGAGTAAAAGCCAAAATGAAAACTGCTGACAGAAAAAAAATAGAAGAAGGCTGCTGCAATGTTCAAGATTCTCTGCCCCACGCAACCGTAGAAGAGGGTTTTTAAAGACTTCTAGTGGACCCGGGTCTCAGGTCCAGTCGTGGACCCGAGTCGTGACCCGCGTCGTCTTCTTGCTGCTGCTGGATCTATGACGTCCGGACCTGTGCTCGTCTGGAGTAGGTACGCAGGGGTATATCATCCCCGCGTCTTGGTACCATGATCTAGGTCGGATCCACGACGTGGGTCCGATCCTTGATCCCATCGTGCAGGTCTGGTCCCCTGCCTGGGTTAGGCTGTGTGGATCTGGGTCGATCCTACTCTGCATCACAACATTATCATTTGGGTTATTGAATACAATCTATTTGCTTCTTGAATTTTAATGACCTGCTAGAATCATTCAAAACAGGACTTCATGGCTAGAGACATGAAAAATGGTGAAAATGCTCATAAAAACCCTTTTTATTTTCTGCAGACTCAATTGACAATATTGCCTCTCAGAAATTGGGAACTAGGTAACTTTTGGTCATTAAGGTTGAACTTGAGCTTTAAATTATAAACTTGTTGAAAAATATAGTATACGATGCACAATTTTTGTTTCACTTAAATCTAATTTTAGTATCTTTATGACTGGTTTAGAAACTTGGATTATTTAATTTTTATAGATGAAACTATAAATTATATGTTTAATATTCATTTTTAGTACATTAAATAAAAAACCGTGACTTGTTTGAGTCATCAAGTTGAATCGCCCTAGTCACCGAGTCACATATGGCCAATCCGAGACTGAGTTTCGAGAATGCCAAACATGTTTATTTTTTCAAATGAAAATGGCAATTTATAGGTATTAAATTAATGGCTGAATGGTGAAATTTAAAAATTGACTTGTACTGAAGAACTAACTGTACATGAATATTGTTTCACGTGGTGTCTAGCCCCTCCAAATCTAAATGCCTTTAATTGCTGATTAATTTTTTTTTTAGTTAAAGAAAATGACAACTACAAGAACTTCCATAGCATAAAGGAAATATTTATTTCACAATTAGCACCACTTGAACCGGCTAAAAATTTATCGCTGTCAAACATAAGAACGCAACTTGAAAAGTAAACAACAAAATATAATGTTGGAGAGAGATAAAAGTAGTTAACCTTAAGTAATGGTTATTGACTTCTCTACTTTTATTCAGCAACCCAAATCCACCATCTTGGATCATGGGTCTCTACCATGTTGATCCATATTGAGCAAACTTCATGACCTTTGGTCAGCTGACAATTTGGGACAAAGTATTCTTGATGGCCTAGTCAGTTGACATATTTCCAGAAGTTCAAGTTGAATAAGCTGTAACATACTTTTTGGTTTGCAAATGTGTGTTCCAAGCTTGGTATCCTAAATCTGATTGAACCTGAGAACTAATACCATTGATGACAGGGATGATTTACCTATTCAATCTCCGCTTCAACTGAATGAACTTTTTCTATGTACTTCCGTATGTTATATGGAGAATTGCATCTTGCAGGTTCTTCATGATCACACTGTTTCAAAGGATATCTTAAAGCAACGGGCTAAAGCATTGAAGAAGCTAGGAACAATTTTCCAGGTATTACATTGGTTCATAAGCACTTTTAGGACCAGAAGAATTTGACACACAAAGATGATACATAAATCAAATCTTTATCTCATGAAAATTTTACTGATTCATATTAACTCATTGAAACATTTGCAAAGCATATTAAGATAATGATGAAAGAATATCTTCCATTTGATGACAACTGTGGAATATAACAAATGATTTGCTTCATTAAATATGATGGAATTCTTATCATATGCTGTTGGATGACATGCTTTCTCACAGAAAATTTGTAGCTTTATTATGAAGTGCCTACCACAACACCCTTGGGCACTTGAAAATATGTATGATTTGATCATGTAGCATCCATTGTAGCACCATCGGGCATGCATGGTGAGTGACATTTAAGTTGGTGTCCGTAGATCACTGGAGAACTGCTATGCTTGTTTCCCTTTGCTAAATGTGCATACTAATCACATAGAAAACAACATGAAGAAACAAACCTCCCAGATATTCATCAAACTGACATGCATTATGCACAATCGCCATGCCTATTTTGGTTGGGCCACTGCAAGTACATGTCAAGATAACTGAATTGCATTCAGTGTGTGCTTCATTGGCTATCCTTGAGCCAACTTAATGAAAGATGCATCAGATTGTGGTCTCCTAGTTATTTTTATTCCGTAAGCCATCGGCATTTATTTTGGACTATCTCTACTCTGTGATGGACTTCTCTGTAGAAAAGACATATCGAAGAATGGTGCAACCTGTTTTGTTGCTTATAAATTTCTTCAATTTGATGACTGCTTGATGAAGAACGCAGGCAGCTAGAATGATTGGATGGAATTAGGAGGCTTTATGTCATGCTATAAATGTTTTGTTCAATAATTCGTGTTAGAGGTAATGATGGTATTCTACAACTAGAATATTTATTTCTTTCAAAGTTCATCATTTTTGCAGCCTCAATGCTTTTTCTGTATATCAAGACCATGTTGGAGGTGAACACCTTGTCAACTGTAATGAAATATGCGAAAATGTATAACAAGAATGCTTAATGCATTCACAAGGTCCAATAATGGACAAACACTAACCCACAAAAGAGAATATAGAAGTAGTCCACTAAGGGACAATACAAGAGGCCTTGAAAAAGGCTACACATAAAAAATATAGACTTTATTGAATGGGAGCTCAAAGAGCCATAAAATACAAGAGAGGGGAATCCCCTATTTATACAAAAAAGGAGGCATGAAGGGAGCCATTGGGGGCTCCCACATATTGTCGTTGGGAGCCCCCAATGGTCATATTTATGACTGTTGGGGGTCCCAACGATTATATGTGGGCCCCCCAATGCTTTTAATAAAAAGCATTTTAAAAAAGAAAAGATAAAAAATAAAAAAAATATCCTATTTAACAAAAATAGTTGTTTCTAAAACAACTATGTGAAATTATGAAAATACCCCTATCGGGTATTTCACACACACACACACACACACACACACACACACACACACATATATATATATATATATATATGAGTACATATATTTTAAGAGTCAACATGTTCTGTTTCTACTTTCGTCCAAGTCTAATCTGCTTTTCCTCTTTCATGGATTTTTTTTTGAAAACAAAGAAAATTCATTCATTAAATAAATCGGATGGGGAGGACATTTTTGCTGTCACCTTGAATAACCTTCTATTCTTCTTACACCAAACCTACCACCAAGCCAAGAAGACCCACCACGTTCAAGCTCACTCCATGTCCCACACTTAGCAAGGAGCTAATAGGAACTTCCTGACACAGTTCACTTTCCAGCTATTGGATCCCATTCTGGCCAGGCCAATTTAAGGAGTTGCTTAATGTATGAACATTCCCATAATAGATTGAAGCACTACTCTTTTGGGAATCATGAAACTAGCTGAAATTCCTTTCTCTTTAAAAATAATTGGGTGTGTATACAGCCAAGGATGCCAGCCAAGCAAAAGCAACTGTGTAATGAAATTGCACAAAAAATGAGACAACGAATCGGAATTAAGACCAAAAATTTTATTCATGAATTATCATGATCTACAAATATGCATTTGAGATGAATGAATCACAATGGGGCATATGCCCCTTATTTAGAGGGATCTAACACTAGAAATTAGAGAACATCTAAAGGCTAGTTGAATCAGGGTTACCCGAAATGCCCATAGGGCTTGGGAAGTGCGCCTCCCCGGAAAGCACTTCGGAAGCGCGAATCGCGGCGCTTTTGAAACATGGAGGGAAGCACGCTTCCCATTAAATGGGAAGCTCACTTCCCAATATCTTTCCTTTTTAGGGGGGGCTTGGAGAGTTTTAAGATAACCTTTAATAATTTTTTTACCCAAAAAATAAAAGAAATTCAATTTTTTTAAAAGGATAAAATAATCATTTTGAAATATTGTGAAATATAAAAAACAAAAACTGAGTAGAGTTTGGGATTTTCAATTCCCAAACGCTAACCTCTCGTTCTAGAGTCCCAGACTTCCGGTGAAATCTAGCGAGCTTCGACGACCTCCATGGGTGTGTTATGATTTTTTTTTGATGAATTTATTTATTAAATGTTTGCAACATGATGCATTTGTTAAATGATTGCAATAAGAATATGAATTTTTCTTGATGTATTATTTAAATGCTTGCAACAAGATGCAATTGTTAAATGGTTGCACTTGTATATATGATTTAGTTTTAAGATTAATAGATAAGCTTTATTGTTATCTACTCATGTTTTATTTTGTCAATGATAATATAAATCTTCTATTTTGGTAAATTAGAAAAAATATAATTACATTTTCACTTTCCACTCGAATCCTAGGTCGTTTCTCTATTGTAATGAAATAAGAACGAAAGCAAATGAGAGCCTCTTGTGGGCTTACAAGAACACAACTAACCCACAAAGAACCACTTATGGATCAATCCATACCAACTAGCTGGAGCTGTCCCTTTCAAGTACAATAGCTCATAAAGAGCTGAAAAATAACAAAAACATATAAAAAATACACAGTCAGCCCCTAATGGGCTGATCACTATTACAAAGTAAAATGATTGAAATACCTCTGATGGGTATTTCAGTTTACATACATATGAACACACACACACACACACACACACACACATATATATATATATATATATATATATATATATATATATATATATATATATATATATATATATATATATATATATATAATCTTAACGCCCCCTCTGAAACTTACGTTGTAACAATCGAGAGTTTGCTAAGTAGGAAGTGAAATTTAGGTGACGAGAGTGCTTTAGTGAAGAAGTTTGCCGGTTGATACTCAGATGAAACATATGCAACGTGATGATCTTTTTCAAAAATTCCTCACGAACGTAGTGACAATTCATTTCAATGTGTTTGATCCTTTCATGGAATGTATGATTGCTTGCAATGCATATTGCGCTCTTGTTGTCACAACATAATCTCGAAGGTTCTAGAATGTGAACTCCCAAGTCTTCTAATAATTGTATCAACCATATTAATTCAGAAGTAGTTGTCGCCATGACACGGTACTTTGCTTCAATGGAAGCGAGGGACACCTGTCGCTTCTTGTATTTCCATGAAATTAGAGAATCACCTACAACCCCTCTCCAATCAAAATCAGAGTATGCAATAATTTCTAACGTGGAAGAGGATAAAAGAAATAACCCATAATTAATAGAATTTTTAATATATCTAATAATTCTCATTACAACACTCATATGTACTCTAGTGGGAGCATGCTGAAATTGACTAACAGAATGAACAATATGAGAAATATTAGGATGAGTAATAGAGAGATAAAATAAAGCTCCAATCATTTGTCTAGACGGAGTTGGATCCTTCAGAGGTTCTCCATCATCTTTCTTTATCTTTGCATTGATGACCTCTGGAGTATCAACTCGTTTTTCATCTGAAAGTCTTGACTATTCAATGATTTTTGCTGCATACTTAGTTTGCGATAACAAGTAACCATGAGGTGAGTAAGCCACTTCTATTCCAAGAAAGTACCACAAAAAACCAAGGTCTATCGTATCAAACTTGGCTTTAAGCACATCTTTGATATGGCTAACTCCCTGCTTATCGCCTCTTGTGATAATTATATCATCAACGTAGAGAAGTAATATCATCATTCCTATATTAGAAGACTTACAAATAATACAGTGTCAGTATAACAAGATTTAAAACTAAGTTGTGTCATCACAGAATTGATCATACAAAGCCTTTGGGACTTGTTTTAGACCATACAACGCTTTTCGTAACTGAAGGATTTTTTTATGTGCTAAACTTAATCCTGGTGGGGGATCCATGTAAACTTTCTTATTGAGATTACCATTCAAACAAATATTTTTTACATCCATTTAAAAAATTGGTCATTTTTTAATTGATGTTATAAAAATAAGACTTCTAACAGTAGTGATTTGAGCGACTGGAATAAATATCTCATCATAATATATTCCATGTTCTTGATTATATCCTTTAGCTACTAGTCTGAATTTATATATTTCTAATGTCCCATTACTTTTAGTTTTAATCTTATAAACCTATTTACATCCTATAGTTTTCTTCCCTTTAGGTAATGTTTGAATTTTTCAAGTTTTTGCCATTTATAAAATTTTCAATTCATTATTCATTGCCCTAATTCATTTTTAATGATTTTTAGTATCATGATAAGACGATGGTGGATCTTCTAATACTAGAGGAATCTATATCTTAATTTTGAGAATATCTTTCTAAAGCACACAGTGGATGGTCTTCGATATGTTGAGTATAGATTTGAATTTCACCATGAGCTTGGTCTATATTATCAAGACCCTCATTCACATTCTCATGTGCATCATGAGTGTCCTCATTGTCATTGTCACTCTCATACACATCATGGATGTCATCATAACTCACACGCTCATTGGCAAGGTAAATAAGAAATGAATAGTCACAATACTGTTGGTTTTTCTTTTTACCAAATTCATTTTCGTTTTCAAGAAAAGTAACATTTCTTGAGACATATAGCTTGTTCATTTTAATTTTATAACATCTATACCCTTTTTGATTTTCGGTATAACCTAGAAAAACACAATGAATAGCTTTTGGGGAAAGTTTGTCATTTTTATCAGTAACGACAAAACATTTACACCCAAAGACTCTCAACCTTTTGTAATCGGGAGATGTTTTAAATAATTTTTCAATGGGGGAGATGTTTTCGATAGTTTTTTAAGGCATCCTATTTATCAAATAAACCGTCATAAGAGCGGCTTCAACCCAAAACATTTTTGGAACATTTATTGATATAAGAAGTATTCTACTAGTCTCAACAATGTCTATGTTTCCTTTCCACTAGTTCATTTTGTTGAAGAGTATAAAAACATGATTTTTGGTGAATAATCTCATGTAAGTCAAGGTAGTTTTTGAAATCCTTTTATATAAATTCTTCTTTGGAATCGATTCTAAAGATTTTAATATTGGTTTTAAATTGAGTCTTTGTATAATAATAATTTTTTGGAAACGATCAAATATTTTGGATTTGTGTTTAAGAAAAAATATCCAAGAGTATCTATTATAATCATCTACAAAACAACATAATAAGATACTCCTTTTGATATAATCGGAGCCGGTCTCCATACATCTGAATGTACCAACTCAAATGGTTTTTTTGATATAAAGTCACTAGGCCCAAAAGGTAACAATTTCATTTTACCAAGAATGTAATCTTTCTAAACAAAATCTTTTTCTTTATAACTTGTAAGAAATGAAAACAAATATAATTTTGACACTAAAATGTCCTAGTCTCTTGTGCCAATTTTTTATATCTTTATTTTCCACAAAATTACAAAAAATATGTTTTGATAATTCAATATTGTCCATAAGATAGAGATCTCTTCTTCTATGGCCTCACTCAATCGGCTTCCCAAACTGGAGATCTTGTATAAATAATCATTAGGTGAAAACAAGATTTTGCATCCATGTTCCACAATTTGGGAAACTGATAAAATGTTTAAATTTAATTTTGGTATTAATCTAATATTTGATAAAAAAAAGGTTTGATGTTTTTGTAAATACCCAAAACCATTGATTTTTAAAGAAATATCGGCGGTTGAAACATATAAATCATTTGAGTTAGTATGACATTTAGATAATGTGAACTCATTTGGGGTCATATGAAATAAGCACCAGAATCAAGAATTTAAAAAGTTTTTTGGGATCAATGCATGCGGATACGACCGCTTCCGAGAAGGAAGAAGCTTGATTATTGAACATTGGTTGTAGTGCCTTTATGAGTTATGCCAAGGATAATGAGTCAATGCATTTAGAGTCATGTACACCATTTCTTTCAAGAGATGGTTCCACCAAAGCCACTTTCTTATCATCTCTTTGATCTTCTTTCCTTTTTTTAGGACAAAAAAGCTTGATATGACCTGTCTTATAGCAAGATAGCATATTAGTTTGTCACTCTTCTTGTATTCATGATTGCCTCTTTTATCGTTTTAGCTCGTTCCATAATCATTGGAATTTCTTTCATTCTCATTGTAACTTCTTCTAAAGTGAGGGGGCTTATAAGCCCTTGTGTGATTTTCAGGCCTTGACATAGCAAGCACAAATTCTTACTCTTTTGAAGAGGATGATTTTTTCAACATATTTTTCTCCATGGTTAATTCTTCAAGTGTTTCAAGTATGGTAGGTACATCTCCTCTATGAAAAGAGCCGTTTTGGTTCATTCAAAATTTAGGTCTAAGCCCATTAACAAATTGGTAGAAATGCTTTGTTCTAATTTGTTTTTCACGGAGTTTTATATCTTGGGGGCAATGTCACTTTGGCTCTAGATGAGTCAATTCATCCCAAAGAAGTGAGAGGACATTATAATATTCCCTAATGCTCATCTCTTCTTGGGTCATAGTTCTCACTTTATTTTGCACATTGCATATGTGAGTAATATCCTTGAGACTATACATATCTTTAAGATACTTCCATGCATCACTAGCAAAATCAAATTTTGTTAAGCTCAACCCTTTTTTGATGTCAAAACTATTGATGAGCCATCTGGAATCACCCATCCTCCATTCTTTTCATTTTTTCTCATATTCAGTAACAACCTTAGACATTTCGTCTCCTTGAAGAGCCACTTCCTTTCCTTCTTCTGTCTTTGTAAGTATAAGTTTAGGCTCTCTTTCTGTGCTATCAACCAAACTTCATAGACCATTTTCCCATATTTTATGTTTTACTATGGATGCTCACATCACATAGTTAGTATCATTGAGTCTCACGGGAATGGAGATGACCACTTATCTTTCATCCTCCATTTTTACAACAATGAGAGAGAGAAGGTAGCAAAAATTTTGTTGAAGAGAACTTTGATGGTGCGCTTTTCAACTTACAAATAACTACTTATGGATCAATCCACACCATCCTTACAAGGGCCAAGAGAAAAATATAAATGCTTGAGAAAGCATTAAAGAGTTACAAGGGGAGAACCCCTGTTTATAACAAGAGAGAAGGAGCATGTTCCAACCCACAAAGAACTACTTATGGATCAATCCACACCATTCATATAAGGGCCAAGAGAAAAAAATATAAATGCTTATGTATTACAAAATGCTTGAGAAAGCATTGAAGAGTTACAAGGGGAGAACCCCTATTTATAACAAGAGAGAAGGAGCATGGGGCAGCCCTACCCAACTAGCTTTTGGGCTAGCTCCCACCCTTGGGAGCAGCTCCAACAGCTAGTTGGAGCTATCACTTTCAAGTACAACTCATAAAGAGCTGAAAAATAACAAAAATAAAATATAAAAATTACACAGCCAGCTCTTAATGGGCTGACTACTATTACAAAGTAGAATGACCGAAATACCCCTGATGAGTATTTTGGTTTACATATATATGAACATTTATATATATACATATATATATACAATGTTAACACCTCTTCCTTTTCCTTTCGAATCTTGGTTCGCTTCTCTACTCGCTTTCATGATGATTTTTGGTTCACTTCTAAGTCGTTTTGTGCTTCCTGCTTCCTAAAATTTTAGAAGTGCTTCGCTTCTCGCTTCCACTTCCTGAATCGCTTCTTCGACTAGCAACCTTGAGTTGAACTAGCCATTAGATGTCCTCTAGCTACCTCAAATGGCTAATTATACTAGCCATTATACAAAAGCACCCTCAATACAAATAAAATTCCAAAGGAGGACAAATATATGTACAAGAAAACCTATACAAAAACCTAGTATATAAGAACCTAGTACATACTCTAACAGTGTGTACATTCTAACACTCCCCCTCAAACTTGCCATTGAAAGAATGAAAGTTTGCCAAAACTAGGGTGAGGGAAAAGCTTTAGTGAAAAAGTTTGCAAGCTAGTGTTCAAAAGATACATAGGGTAAGGAAATAGTGTTCTTTAGACGCTCCTCTTGGACATAGTGATGATTTGTTTCTATATGTTTATATGTTTGGTGCACTCATGAAATCATGGTTGCTTGCAATTTAGATGGAAATTTTTGTTGTTACATAACAGCTTGAATGGCTCAACCATGTCGATGCTCATGTCTTCATGAATTCTGCTCAGTTGTATAATCTCGGTAGTGGTGGTAGTCATGGCCCTATATTTTGTCTCTATAGATGATAGAAAAACCTTTTATTGCTTTTTGCATCTCCAACAAAAAGGCTGACACCTTGCCTCCAGGCATATACTTGACTACTAACTTGATTTCATCCTTAAAAAATGGTTTTATGAGCTTCGTCCCTGTCTATTTCCTAAAGGTGAATAAAGGCAGGTGATTTGTCGCATAAAGGGATTTGAATTTTTCCGACATAATCCATTTTAGCTAGTATTGCCTTGGAACCATCAAATCTCTAATCACCAATCACTAAGGATTCCACATGGTTTCTACTTTGTTTATCAAATACCATATGAAGGAAATTTGTGTATCCTCCAGCATCCAAGTGACTTTTGAACATTGTTTCTGGTGAACCTTCCCCCGCAACCTCTACTCTCTGATTTTGATCTCTAAGGGTGCATCTCCTGAATTACTATTTCATCCCTACTGGCTTCCTCTATATTTAATATCGACCTTTGCAGCTCTTGAAGTCTCCCTTCCCATTCTCTAATATTCTTGAAATGTTCTTTCCCAATCTAGTGTCTCCAAAACAATATCTAGTTCTTGACATGCTCCAGTTGACACATCAATTTGAAAACATCACATTGCCCCTCGTACTCCCGTATGTTAAAAGGGCATTTAGTTCCCTCCTAGTGCTTTCGCCCTTGCACACAAATCCTATTTTGCTCCCAAACTGTATCCTCATCACGGGGAACCCTAGAACTTTGAAAGCTTCATCCTGTTGTGATTTGTAACCCTAGGCACTTGGAAATATCCTCTTTTATCTCTCGAGCCTGCTGTTTTTAGTTTGTCAACACCTCATTAGAAACTATCCTCTTAGAGCTGAAGGTTCTCTCTTCCACGTTGGTTCCAATCTCTCATGTGAACTAAGATGTCCTTTGTCTTTTCATTAACTTGTGCTAATCATAGGCTAACCAGGGCATCCTTAGGGATGGCAGTGGACCTAGGCGGGGGCGGGGGACAAGGTCTCCACCCCCGCCCTGTCTCAAAATTTTACCCTCCATCCCCACACGGGTTTTGATTTTAACCTTAATCCCCGGTCAATTTCTCGTTTCGTGTCCTCCATCCCCGGTCCAAACGGAGCGTGGCGGGGCCTCGTTTCCCCGGTCCTTCCGCCGCTAGAGAAAGGAGAGGAAGGATAGGAGAGAAATGGGAGCTCGCGCGGCTCGTCAGAAGGAAGGAGAGATTCGAGAAAGGATTTTATATTAGGGTTAAGAATATATATAAGATTTTATAATATGTATAAGGGTATAATAGTAATTTTCTTAACGAAAATCGGGGACAGGGTGGGGTGAGGGAAAGAGTAAGTCCATCCCCACACGGGTTTTGGTTTTAACCTCCATCCTCGGTCCAAACGGTATGAGGCATCGGGGCCCTGTTTCCCCTTGCTCCACTGCCATCCCTACGCATCCTCTCTCTCTCTCTCTCTCTGAACATGAATTTCATTTATTAACATGATGCTTTGAAACTCATCACTTTGTATCTAATTGACAACTATAATAAATGCAAAAGCATGACAACTCTCAATAAATATAATGCATTACTTTATTCTAAATTGAATGTTATAATGAACTAGGTACACACTCTCTGTCACACATATCATAAATCATCAAGTCCTCATTCCCTAATTCTATGTATCACTATATAACGACTCCAACTCATCCCTGTTGAAAAGTAGAATTTTTCTTTTAAATAATTGTGGAAACCAAAACCCAAGGATCTGGGGCCTCACAGACTTAACAACTTCCAAACCACAAGGGATCTATACATTAAACCATCCAAACAAAATAACTAGTTTTATTAATCAAAAATCAAAATCTGAGTACAGAATTAAAATAAAATGTAAAATCAGTAAGCCACACTGTCTAAAACTAACATAAGTCACACAATCTTGTAGGCTCCCTGTGGCAGTCGTCCTCATCACTGAGCTTTAGATCCTGTGAAAAACATAGGGAGTACTAGGTAAGAATCAAAGATTCTTTATATAAATTCCTCTAAAAATCAAAATAATAAGCAAGAAAAAAATAAATCAAATTCATGCAAGTATTTAGAAGAAAATATAACTACAACAATCTCATAATTCAATTATCATTCAAGCATTTAAAAGAAATTATCATGCAATAACAATATCTCAATGAAACAGAACAAGTATGAATGAATGAACTAATGCAGAACAGTAAATATGCATGATTTTAATGCACATGCATGAACAATTTATTAAGTTATTATCAGAGTTCTCTTTTGCATGCATGTCCATATTAAATGCACATAAGTTTAGTTTCACTTTCCATTAAGACCCGCATATACTCAAAACGAGCACCACAAATTCTTGAAGTTCAAGATAGGTTCTCAGTTGTAGCTTAACACACAATTTGTATTTTATTACTGGGTTTCATACTCGTTCCTTGACCGATATCAAGAATCAACACCATCCATCAGAACATTAGAAATCAACATCTAATGCCGAGACACTAGAAAAATCGATATCCACTGATTCCACTAATAACAATAGTTGTATCACAGCACTACCCCCAGGTAGAGTGGTTGAAAATTCCCTAAAACCGTGGTCGGGAGACGAACCACCATATCGGGTTCAGGGGCATAATTGCACACGGACTTTTAGTATCATCACGATTTTCTCAAAACCGCCATCAAGGATTTCCACACTGTAGAAGGGACATCCAGGAACAAAAACATTAATTAAACTGTTTTTTTTTTTCTTTTTAACAAGAGCCAAATTCTTTACAAAAGAATCATTTTGCAAATCAACATGCAAAACACAACACGGGACCCTGGCCCGTTACAATATTTAACAGTGCAATTAATTTAGAAAGCCAATAATTTTAAAATGAATTTTGCAATGCATACACACAAATTTTAGAGCAATACATGCTTGTAGCCCGCATGGCCTAGAGTGGTTCACATCTGACCACCGATGCATCTTATGCAAAAATCCTCAGTGAACATGTTACCACAAATATTAAAACATGTCCACAATGCACATTCATTCATACACAACAAGAATTTACATATAAAACACATTGCATATGCACATGAACACTTGTTTGCAACATGTATTTTTCTTTCATGATTCATCTCATGCATAACATCCAAACATGCACATGATCATGTTAATGCAACATTAATATAACTTCAGAAATTACATGTTCATGATATGTATGTTTATGCCAACATAATATTCAATTTCATGAGCATATGTAAACAACAAACATTTTTGCCAATTCGGGCATGCTCGGGATACAGATCATAACTATCGAGTCAAAGTTATGCTGCCCCCCGTATACGGGACAACACTAGCATGCTATTGACAACATGTTTCTTATGCATAAATATGCAGCCAATGGTAGTAGACAATGGACAATGCTGCACCTAAATGTACAACATTGGTCTGCCCTACAACAACTCACCAAAAGCCGAACTGATTACGTGTTTAATGCATCTACATATACAGGAATGTAACATGCAAGAAATACTCTATTAATGCATTTTTGTACAAGGAAATATCGTGTACGCATACAACTATTCAAACACAGTTACTAAAATCAACATCATTGTGTGAGCAATCCGATCAACATATATTTGGGTCTGGTCTGCACTCAATACAACATGTATTCAAGTCTGACCATCCACTCGAAAACATCAATTTATCAGGTCTGGTTAGCACCCAATATAGCTTGTATCTGGGTCTGACCAGCCACCCAAAATCACTATTTTATCGGGTCTAGTCAGCACCCGATACAACTCGTATCTGGGTCTGACCAGCCACCCGAAATCAATCTATTTTTGAGTTTGGTCAGTACCCGATACAACAGGTATTCGGGTCTAATTAGTCACCCGAAATAGCTATATTTCTGGGTCTAGTCATCACCCGATACAACGTGTATTCGGGTCTGACCAGTCACCCGAAACAAATCAATACTAGCAGGAGGTGCTGCAACTTATGGAGCTCACCATCTGAGTCATGGTTCTCATTCTGGGCATGGTGGATTTTTTGGCCATGCAGCTGGGTATGGCCATGGGAAGTTAAAGCATATAAAGCATGGCAAGTTCAAGAAGTGAAAGTAATGCTGTACATATCTCCTAGTCCAGCTGCATATCCAATGATGATGCTCTTATACTTCTTTTAGATAGACTTCTTGTGGTGATTGCGCAAAGCTCGTGCCCTGTTGCTTTGCTTAAATTTTATTGCCCTTACTCGCTTTAATCATTTGATTTCGATGTCATAGTGGATAAGTGTTTAATAGAGTATATGTTTGTTGCAGTGGATTGTACCTACAAAGTAGTTGGGATTGCACAATGCCTATATATATATATATATATATATATATATATATATATATATATATATATATCAGACCTTGCGGCAAACCTGGCTTGCTTGCGTGCATACGAAAAGAAATCGGCAAATTTGGACCAAATCTGCATACCAAAAGAAAATCTGTAGATCTGTCCACTTGTACGGTGGGACAGATCTGTCCAGATGGACAAGAGGCAGGTCTGTCCAGATCTGTTTACACTCAAAGTGTGACAGATTTGTCCACATGGACATTTGAACAGATTTGGCATGAAATCAGAAAATCGAATACATGTCATGATGAAAATAAATAGCTGATTTAGCATTATATATATATATATATATATATATATATATATATATATATATATATATATATATATATATATATATCGGCTGAGAAAAAAAGGAAATCATATCATGTATATGTATATAGGTATATATACATAATCAATGCAACGTTATATATATATTCTTGTAATTTAAATCAGATTTTTTTCCTTTCTTTTTTTTCTACCAAAAACATCACATAAACTTAATCTAAGCTATTTCTCCCCATTCGAATCGATAAAAGAACCCGTACCTTCGTTGAGAAACAAAAAAGAATCGTAAGTATACGTCGGACGATCTGAACGGAAGGATATCCTCTCCTTCTTCTTTCTTTTCCTTTTCCTCTCTTCGCTTTTTTTTCTCTTTCTTTCTTTTCCCTTGATGGAGATGTAAATCATAGGATAAAGGTTGGGTGGATGAAATGGAAAAGTGCTACTGGAGTGTTGTGCGATCGTAGAATGCCATTGCGGTTGAAGGGAAAGTTTTATAGGACGACTATTAGACCCGCTTTACTATATGGTACGGAATGTTGGGCTGCCAAGAGACATCATATTCAAAAAATGAGTGTAGCTGAGATGCAAATGCTTAGATGGATGTGTGGAAATACAATAAAAGATAAGATTCGGAACGAAGAGATACGTAAGAAGGTAGGTGTTGCACCCATTGAAAATAAGATGCGAGAGAATCGTTTACGGTGGTTTGGACATATTCGGCGAAGGCCTAATGATGCTCCAGTTAGAAGGTTGGAGAAATGGGAAAATATATTTGTTAAAAGAGGTCGGGGTAGGCCTAGGAAGACTTGGATGGAGATGATAGGAAATGATATGAATGCTTTGAACCTCACCGAGGACATGGCGTTGGATAGAAATGATTGGAGGAAAAGGATTCATGTGGAAGACCCAAAATGAATTTCTTTTTTGGTTCATATCGCTGACCCCAATTGTTTTGGGATGAAGGCGTAGTTGTTGTTGTTGTTTCTTTTCCCTTCATCCTTTTCTCTCTCTCCCTCTCTCTCTCTCTAGAAAACGAAATCTATAGAGAGGGGCGAGTTAGACCCTTTTATAATTTTTTTTTTGTCTTCTAGAGAGAGGGTGACGTCTCTTCTTGAGTTTCTCACCCATTTGGCTTGGAGATAGAGTTCTATCAGTGTTGAACTCTATCTCTAACCTCTTTTTCACTTTTTAACAAATTTATTACTTTATTGTTTTTACTTTTTACTATATGGGGGCTCTTCTAGAATCCCTATATATTAGGTAGAGTTTCACATATGTAGAACTCTGCCATACCAAAAATAAAATTTTGGAATTAATTAAATTTTAATATTTATTTATTTATTTATTTATTTATTATTATTTATTAAATAATAAATTTTCATAAAGTTTCAGAGGGTATGTCACCCATTTGGGAGTCTTTTTAACTTGAAAATTCACTCAATTAAACTTTTATATTGAATTTAAAACTTTAAATTCGTTAGAATTAGTTTTTGGAACTGGATCCAGATCTAATATCCAAATCCATATCCAATATCCACATGAATCTCGAACTGAACTAAATCTTGATTAATATGGGTCTTGGACCGGGTCCAGATTCATATTAACTTGGATCATACGGATCCGATCTGATCTAATCTAATCCAGAACTGATCACGTCGAGATAGGTCATTTTTGAAAAAATGCGATTTTCGGATTAATCGTAGCTAGAATTTAGAAAAACAAAATATCAATGTTTTCAGAATTTCGAAACGCATCTAATGATATATTACTTGAATTTTGCTTCCGAATTTCTTCTACATTTAACTCTAATTTCGCTGGATTTTAAAGGTAAAAAATAAAAAGTTTTACCACATCTTAATTGGCTTGTTTAGGTCTTGTCAGTAAGACTTGAGCCAAACCCAAAATCAATTGATGCCACTTAAAATAAAAAAAAATTATAGACTTTCCAAAGTACTTAGTCAATTTTTCAGAAACCTCAAAATTTTAACAAATGAAAAGTACACAATATTACACACCATGTCAAAAATGGTTTCAAGAGGAACCATTTCATTAGATATCCTAAACAATAGCAGCAATTGTTCTGCTACCTCCCCCAACTCATAGTGAGCAACTTTTCAGTGTTCGTGTGATACGATATCATCCATTTTGGCCAATTTTCATGTAAAAGTCATATCCATTTCCTGGTCAATTCTTGCATGGATGTATATTTTTCATTCTAATGCCCTGAAGAGTGGGTGTCAAATGCATGTGTCTACCTACCTATGCAAACAAGTTAATTCCCCAGCCTTTTGTCTCTTTTTTTTTGAGAGAAAACATTCAATATATTGGCATGTTAAAGCAGTGAGTTACATACGTAGGGGACGAGGTGTCACTCTTGTACCAACAAAGAATCTGAAAATTACAGATCGTTAAAATAAAAGTGAACCAGACAGAAGTTCATAGCATCGTCATGGACACCCAAAACCTGGTAAATTTAGCCAAATCAGATCTGAATTTTAGGCCATTTATGCTTGCAGCGTTGTCTCACTTCCCATTGAATCATATCTAGTATGGCTGACATCTGTTTGAATCTACCAGTAAAGGTCCTTTCATTCCTTTCCAACCATACTGAACGCCATGCTGTTAACAGCCAACAGCGCCTCACATAGGCCCATTTAGACCAAGGTTGCCAGTCTAGGAAGCGAAAGCGGGAAACGATACGGAAAGCGGAAGCGAGAAGCGATGCATTTTAAAATATATAGAAAGCGGGAAGCGATGAATAAAAAAAATATAAGAATTGAATGAGAATCAAAATAAAACACAAATAAAAACTAAAATAAAAGTGACTAATATTAAATTTCATGACTTTTGAGTGTAAGAATTACATTTTTAACAAAATCTAAAAATGATGACTACCAATTTAGCGAAAGCACATGGAAGTGAGTGAGGAGCCAGAGAAAACACATAAAAAGCATGAAAAGTTGAGTAAGAGAACATATAATAAGAATAAATGAAGCGTATGGAAAGCATAGGAGAAGCGTGGGGGAATCGAGGTTCTCATCAAGTTTCGGAAGCGAGGAGTATTGCGCTTTCGAAGTGAGTTTCCGGGAAGCGAGCTTCCCACCTATCTAAGAAGCTTCCGGTAACTCTGATTTACACCCTTTCGGAAGGAAAATGTGACCATGTTAGATGTTTGTGATGACAATGGATATACACTGCTGCTAGTCATGAACCCTTTTCATATTACAGTGTAGGCATGAGTAAACAAAAATTGATCACCAATTAGGCATCACACATACAATTGTCATTATAGAATGAATAGTCATATAGATAAACAAGCTTGAAACCCACCTCTTTCTTATGCTTATGCTTTCACAAGGAAATAAATCCAACGGTAAACCTTTACTGGAACAATAGTATGTTCAGTATCCACTTACATAGGATGAAAATAAGTTGCTGAAATTGTTTTTAACCCGCATGATGAAAAAAAAATTCATACGATTACCAGTTTGTATTGAAATGTATATGTTAAGGGCCTTTTTCTCTTAACAAACTTCACATTGATACTTCATTTTTCTACTTTGCTTTGCTCAAGCTCCCTTTGTGATAGCGAAACAGTTTTTAAAATATGATTACCTTTATAAGGTGAACGTATTATTTAACACACAAAAGAAGCCACAAAAAAGGATGGAACTGTCAATTCAATCTCCTAAACACAAGTAATTATTTTGAGATGTATTCTTATGCATTTTACTCAAGATCCCAGATTGCTCACATGCTCCACAGTGAGATGCAAACTACACCTACTCTTCATAGAGTAATAGAGTACTAGTGCTTCATTTATCAAGAATATTAGGATAAAATAATATGAAGCAACCAACTCTAGTTATGAAGTGAAGCCATTTTCATCACCTGATTGAAGATTGATGGATATCCAGTTGTGGACAGAAGAAATGATTCATAATTTTTATTATATAAAAGTAAACAAATGTTGTGATCTTTCAATAGCTCCTTCCCAATTAGAATGAATTGGATTGTACTGCTGTTGTTTTGGATGTTATACTTTTTGGCTCACACACGCTTACACATCTTTCTTTGAATATGTGCACCTAATGGAGTAATTGTTCACAATTTCACATGGAATTTTTCCTATAGGGTGCAAAGGTTCTATATAGGAGAGAAAATAGTTTGCGACACGAGTCTGCCACAAAGGACTCCACTGCATCATCAGCAACTCAGTGATGACAGTCAGAGATAGCAGCATCCTTGTGAGTTACATGGCAGTGTATCGGTGCTTTACTTCTTTCTTGAGATAGATCAACTGCAAGAATTTTAAGGCTTGAAGCTATTCTGTCAGTAAATTATGGATCCAAGGGGACTTCAATTCTTAAAGAAAAGCATACTTGGCCCTTGCTTATAGAGAACCTGTTGCTTGTATTATTATTGAGAAAAAATTGCAATAGCTTTATTTTTGCCTGATGAATGGTTTTGAATGATAATGATAACTTCTTTTCCCTGCTTAAGAAATCCTGAAAATCATTGCGTTTGTTTCAAGCAGCTGATAACTTTAATTTTCTAAGAGCCCATTTTTTTCACGGCACTTTTCCAGGAAATTGCTGAGCTGGTGGGAAAGTTCTGACTTTTCCCACCCCAGCTGAAACAAATAGCACAGCAATGGGTTGGGAAAAGTCCACGTTGGCAATGGCGGTTCACAGCTTTTCCCTTCTCATCCCTATTTTCATGAGTAAACCCATTCTCACCAAGCAATTGACCGTGTCGAACAGCTGGGAAGATAAAGTACAACCCTTCAAAAGGAAAAAAAAATGTTTACAAAATGTTGCGTGGCATAATTCACAAATGCACCTAACATCTGAAAATTTTCAAAAAATACCAAATTTTGTTTATATTTTTTTTAAATAAACTTTTTGAAATTACTGACCTATATTGGGTTAGTAGAAAGATATTACGTACCACTTGGTCATTTTTTTTATAGAAAAACCTTAACAATCAGAAAAAAAGGCCTTGTTCTCTAACTTCAATTTGGAGAATCATGAATTAGGTAGAATTTGATTTGATATCGTCCTCCCCTTGATTGTGACTCTCCTTTTCTTTAAGTCATCTTTAAAACAATTGGGAGAATCATCAATTAGGTAGAATTTGATTTGATATCCTCCCCTTGATTTTGACTCCTTTTCTTTAAGTCATCTTTAAAATTGATCTTTAGATTGTCATCATCTCCATGAAAACGATGAGTTGGTTAAACTTTTAGGCTATCTTTGGGAGCCTTGAATCGGTGGTTGTTTGTGTTTCCGCCATGCCCCCATACTCTCTTGCTGTTTGGGAGCAGTAGCGTTGCTGAAACAATGCATTGGGACTGGTGTTGTCTGGCCCAACACCACATTTTAACACCTTTCCTGAGAGGATGTTTTTGGTAACTCCATCTTTCAACATCATACATTGGCCAAACAATATTTTGGCTACACACTATAACTGTGTTTTCATCTCATTGCAAGACCCCAAACATATAGCCTTATAAGATCAAACTTTGGAGGCGAAGAGAGGAAAACTGAACTAAAACTTTAGATGTCATTTTAAATTTTGCTGCGGATTTAAAGTGAAAACCACCCATAAACCTTTTTCTTTTGCTACTACAATGAAAAATCCTCTATCATCAACTGCACATTGACTGGCCTATGATGACTAAAACCCTTGAGGGGCTCATCGGGGATTACACAGCTTCAACTTTGTGACAAAGGACGTCCTCTTGTCGGTTTTGAACTCACTACATCCTGTCAACTATTGTCATTCACAAGTTTTCCCTACCAGATAAGCACAGTCCTTGTGGACACCCATGCCTTTTGCTTTCTTTATTGCATCAAGGAATGGTTTGATTAACTATGACAACAGTTGGGTGCAATTTTGAACATTTTCAAATGGTTGGTATTATGTATATTCTTGAATTATGCTGCAAGCTTGGGTGCTAACTTGACTCTCCCTTGCTACTTATAATATTGTAGTATTTTGTTTTCAAACTAAATCTCTTCAACTTGTTTACTAAAAAAGTAAAATGAGTAGTTTTGGTACAAGTGGTAGCACAACTATGCAGGCTTTCTTGTCGGTTGACAGGCCCTATCACTACTCAAGAATAGGGAAACTTCTGTTTAGGGGGCAACTCTTTTAGCCCTGATCTCAAAACTGGGACTCAATTGTCTGAAATTCATATGGGCTATAGATTTTCTGGAAACTATCAAACGTTAACCTCAAGTTTGACATCCACATCTCAGAAAACATGTTTTTTTTAGTTTCCTGAATTGTCCTTTGAAATTGAAATGCTCATTCATCCTCTCAATCTAACGCTAGTTTTCCAAATGTGTCCGTGCATATTATCTCTTTCACGAAACTGAATTAAATAATATGATGTTTGCTGATGATCTACTATATTGTTTAATTGCAGATAAAGGAGCGGATGCAGGATTGACTCATTTTCAATGAAAAGAATTTGAAATCAAAAGTCTCATTCAAATCTGTTTCATTTTTTGCAAATAAACCTGCCACTAGTTTATTTTTCTGAATCTAAACCTCAATCTAGCATTGTTTTTCAAATGAACCTTGTCTCATCATAATTTACTTCTGTAAATTGGGTAAAATAAAGGTAGGCCTTTGTTTGGGAGTTTTCAGGAAAACAGAGGCTCATATCAGGAAATGTGAGGCACGGGTCAAGCAATAACAATTAATATATCTACTTTTAGCCCACAAGATCTCCTCATTTGGTAGGGACAACTTGTAAATTTCACCAAGTTGACGGGACGTCACAAGTTCCAAACTCATGGGTGGCATCCCTTGCTGCTGCAAGGTCGAAGTTGAGTTTATTCCCTGGTAGGTAAAAGGGACCTCTAAGGTTTTACCAATTGGAGGCTAACCAATGTGCTGTTGATGATTGGGTAAGGGTAGGGGGGGTGGGGAAGGGGGTTTCCCTGGACTCTCTAAAAAAAACACTAATATATCCAATTTCATTTTAGTTTTGCATTCAACTAATATCTTTGTGTTTGATCCTTTGAGCCAACACTAGAGCTCTGCCTTGAGTAGTACATTGGTGCGCTATCAAACACATCCCAGTTGAATGTGTCCAAGATTGCATCGAGCATGATGATTGGTAGGTGGAATTCAGATTATAAAGAATTATAGTCTTTACTTATTATGGCAGCCGTTGATAAGAACTTTAATTGAGGCATAGAGTATGCTCTGAGCAACATAATGCCTAGCTGTTGTACTTGCTATTCAATTTCTGCTTTTTGAGTGATTCTTTTTGCTTTTAGGTTGTTAATACTAGAAGGGGTTGCATGTAGGCTTGCTTATTTGGCTATCATTCTTCAGGTACGTTCACTTTCCAATAGAACAATAATGAGAGGGACCCTTTGGGCCTATGTCACAGGGACATGCCATTTGGGCTTAGTGTCACCTATGATACGACTGTAAAGACGTGGTTATATGCATGGCATGGCATGACATGATATGATTTTAACTGTCAGACTCAGTAAAAGGAACACGGTCAAAATGGCATCTATCGTCATTTAAAACATTTTAGTAAGAGACCAATTTTTTTTAAATGGTATAATATGCGTGACATGTTCACGCTCTCGTATGATGCCTTAGGTGTGTGTTTGATTGCTTATCCAAGATTGGACGGAACAATAAAACATAACAAATAAAACACATGTTCTTTTTGTTATATAACAACTATACTACATCCAGCATTTGTTTTGACAGAACAAGAAGTTGTGTTCTGCGTTTGATTTTTATGTTTGTTTGGACAACTTGGGCACATATGAATAATCGATCGAATAACTTCAGTTTGAATTGCATGACTTGATCCGCCCCACCATATGAGTGTTTAAACACGTTTATTAGGGATTTTATTCTCGGATATGGATCTCATATTGGATCTAAATACTAAAAATATTTAAATTTTGGATAATTTGAGAAAAAAAATAAGAATTTATATTTTATATATATATATAAATACAAAAATAATAAATAAATCATAAAACCATAAAAAGCAAGAAAATAAATAATAAATAAACTAAAAAATCCTAAACTACAAAAAGTAAAAACCCATAAATACACAATAAAATTAAATATAAAAAGCCCTAATTCAAACCCTAATAAAAAAATCAAAGAAAAACAACCCTAATCAAATAAAAAATGCTTAATCAAATTAACCATAAAATTGATTCAAAGCCTTAATCAAATCAAATAAAAACCCTAATCAAATTAACTATAAAAACTTCCTAATTTAAAAAATTTGATTCAAATTCCTAATAACAAAAAGTAAAAAAAAAAACTATAATCAAACTAAATATAAAAAATCTTAATTAATAAATTTATTTCAAAGCCCTAATGAGAGAGAAAAAGAAGAAGAGAGAGTAAGGTGCAATCGGTGGCCTCACCGCCCGGACACTGCACATGAGAGAGAGAGAGAGAGACCTCCCGACTTTTTTTTAGAGCATCCCCCGTCCTGTCCTAGACGTAACAAGGGTGGGGTGGCAGGACGCTGAATAACCATTCCACGAACACACGCTCTCCATATCCAATATTTGATCATCGTGGTGTCCGGCAATACGGGCTACCAAACACACCCTAAACGCCCAAAAATCACCATCCCCAGCTTGTCATTATATAGAAGAGAGGCCACCCACCTCTCATTCTCGTCGATTTTTCAATTACCTAAAAAAGAGAGCTTTGCTCAGGGAATAGCTTGGAAACAAATGGCTGTTTAAAGTCAAATTAATGCAGAATCAGTGGGAGGTCGTAAGCTTAAAAGTAGTGTTTTACATGTGTTTGGGTTAGGGCCCAAAATTAATCAAGATTATCTAACTCTATCAAAATTAAGTATTTTCATAAAATTAAGCTATGAATTATATATATATATATATATATATATATATATATATATCTTTGTTTTTTTTTTTCAAATCCGTATCACGTATCCATATCCATCCATGTCTTTGTGACAGCTTTTGGCAGGGGGCTTGTCAACTTGGCTTTAATTGGTTTGGGATCGAATGAGTCAATTGGATGGTTCACTCGTGCATCTCAGGTTCGAATCCTATGGGGCTGGTTATCCCCCAGCTTGCCTGAGAGAGAGATATCTAATCATGATTAGGTTGCACTATCATAATCTAGGGTTCTCGTGTTATCCACCTGCTTGGCAATCAATAAAAAAAAGAAAATACTCATTGTCACCTCTATTCTGCAATAAAATCTTGTCAAACATTTTTTAGTCTTATAAGAGGAAAGGTTGCTGCAATCTTGAAACTTGTAAGCTTTGTTTCCCTCATTGTATTTGGAATTGGAAAACTTGGGGTTAGGCAGATCCGTTCCAGTTCACTGTCAATGAAAAATTAGATGCAAAACATGACTCATCATACGCCTAATCTTTGCAATAAAGACCACTTGCAAAGGCCAATCTTCTCACATTGGTCTGCCGAACTTACGTATACAAATATATGCATTTATTGTTTTTCGTTCTTTTTTTGAAAAAAAACAAAAATAATAATGGTAACCTGCCCCAGTGGCGGAGCCGCATTGGGGCCCGGGTGGACACGTGCCTACCCAGGCCCGGGATTCAGGTGAGGGTTGGCAGTGCCCACCCTGACCCCAAGTCAAGGTGGGCACCACCCAGCTTGGTGCCCACCTTGACCGGACCCAACCCTCTCTCTCTCTCTCTCTCTCTCTCTCTCTCTCTCTCTCTCTGCATCGTGTCCAACCGTATGCCGTTTGACAGCTCTCCAGTGCACACCGCTTTTTGGCTGGATCTTCTTCCTCCTCTCCATCTTCTTCTTGTTTTTTTTTTTGTTGTTTAATTATTCTTTGAATAGTGACTGAATTTAGTTTTTTTCAAATTATTTCATTAATCACTTGATAGGGTTTGGATTTTAAGGGTTTTGTTTTTTTAACTAATATAATGTGTGATGTTTGTTGATACCACATTTACTTGTCTTTTTAACGGCATAAATGTTTAATTAGGATTTAGGTTTCTTTTTGTGTTTTTTAAGAGTTAGGGTTTTGATTTGTTTTTTTAATGGCATAAATGTTTAATTATGGTTTTAGGTTTTTTGTGTTTTTTTTTTCAAATAACATAAAACATGATATGAATATTTAATTAGGTATTTATGTAATTTTTTAATAAACATTAAACATGATTCTATCAATGCATGCTTGATTTTGGTTAGAATTTTAAAGGACGTTTTCAATTAACATATCTATAAATGATATTTATTAGGATTTAAGGTTTTGATTTTTTTTTACTGTGAATTTGTGCTCACCCTATTTTAGATTTTTGGCTCTGCCGCTGCCTTGCCCTATGGATTTAGTCTGACAGGCAAGCCCAGGAGCTCCTGACAGTAATTTAACATAAGATTATTACAGGAAGCATCCCTTGCAGCCTGGCCATCCTTGACTGTCCCAGAAAAGAAAAAAGTTCTAGAGGTATGAAGCTAAAATCGTGCAAACTTTTTTTTTGGGGGGGTTGAACGGCCAAGCTGGAGTTAGGCAGACCCTTATCAGTTATACAATTATACCATTGGATTTTGAACCTGCAACGTCCCAATACAAGGTGACATACACTAGCTGCTTCTACCAGACAAGCGAGCCCCGCAACTTTTACCAGCCCATCTTTCCTTTCCCAACTTATTTTATCACTCCATGTCATGGTATTAATGGAGTTATAGCACCTTTATCTTGGCCTCCTCTTTCTTTAAGAAAAAAAAAAATAACCAGTTTTATTTTTTTTCATTGAAACCGCTAGATCCAACCCCATTCTATTGAGTGTTGCGGCAATGCCCAACGCGTTGGATCCAATTTGGTCGCCTACAACACTAAGTAGGCGAGCCAGTTAGAGAGCTAATAGATAAGAGAGCTTTGGTGATACGCCTACTTTAAAATCAAGTTGAGCCATGAAATTTCTTCTCTAAAAATCATAACAAATATTATCATTACTATACATCTAGAATGATAAGCGGGCCCATATGTTGGGGGTCTATAAGTAAAGCGTATGTCAAAATTTTATTACGAGAATAAATTAAATTAACAAATGTATAAAAAGAAGTCTACATGTAAAATAAATTGATTTTTCTTAAAAACATGTGCATAAAAAATATTAAAGCAAACAACCTCTTTGTTTCACCATTTATAATTAAATAAAAAAAGCTGAAAAGGAACAGGAGTAATTAATTTAAAAATATTTGGCAAAAAGTGTTAAAAAAATGCGTACCGCCCAGGGTACTGCATATAAGAATTGAGAATTATATGATCCACAAGAGAAGGCGGGGATGCCATTGGAATGGAAAATCCATAGGGCATGCATAGTGACAAAAGTTAAAAACTGCAAAATCTAGACATAAAAAAAGCTCGAGAGATTTTGAAAATTTTCATAAATCTTGCCTTTTGGCAAAATCTTGGGAATAAATTTTTTTTTAAAATATAAACAATAATTTTTATAAGAAAATATAAATAAAATACATTTAAAATTAAAAAACTTGGGGGTTTTCATGATAAATATCTTTTAAAAATATAAATATCATGATATTTGTCACAACTTGAAAATCTCCCAAGAAATTGTTGTTTTAAACTTTTAGGTAATTTCACTACAAGAAAATCATGGATTAGCGACGGCTTATATCCATCGTTAATCCGTCGCTAAGCCGTCGCTAAACAGTTTAGCGACGGATTAGCGACGGATTAGCGATGGATAGAGGCCATCGCGAATTTTTGCTCGCTAATTAGCGAAAAAACTTATTTGTCGTTAATTCCGTCGCTAATTTGCGACAGATTAGCGACGAACATTATCCGTCGCTAATCCGTCGCTAAATTTAAAAAAAAAAATAAAAAAAAATGATCCCTGTCGGGCGGTATTCCGGCAGCAATAAGCCGGACTTATACCGCACCCGACAGGCATCGTCGTCCTCCGTGAACCGGCGTCGTCGTCCTCCGTGAACCGGAGGACGACGACGCCAAAGGCAGACCTTGCGTGGCACCACCTTCGGGGGCAAGGGCTCGCACCCCTTGATCATCAGCCGCTGCACAAAGATGTCGTCCGCCGGGCACGTCCCCCCGATGTCGTACGACATGTACTGCTTCAGCTCCTCCTGGAACCGTCGGCAGGCGTGACCCACCGGCGGGTAGATCTCCTCGGAGCCGAAGGTGGGCGAGAAACCCAGCGGCAGCTTGTGCGGACCCACCACGTTCCTCACCTCGTCGGGGACATCGGGGCCCCAACCAGCCAGGTGATCTGTCTTGGCACCATCATATTGTTCAAGGACCACGGGGTCGTTCTGGCCGCTATTGCTCCCCCGTTCCGGCAGCGACTCCTTCAGCCGAGCCAGCTCCGTGAGCAGGTTCTCGAGGAGGGTGTTGGAGGAGTGAAGCTGGTTCTGCACCTCGGAGAGATGGGCCTCGGTCGTGACGAGGCGATTTTGCGTGGTGTTGAGCTCATGGAGAAGCTCGTGGGCGTCAAGTACGCTGCCCAGGCGCTGAGAGTATTGGGACCAGTTGAAAGGTTCAGCCCGGCCTCCGTGGGAATAAGAAGGGAATGGAACGGGATGGAATGAAGCAACCCGGTAGGATAAAAAAGCAAGAGGAGAGGGGGAGAGTGGGCCCGATTTAAATTTCGAAAGGGAGAGAGGGAAAATTTCGCGCTCGGTTTAAATCGAAAATTAGCGAGGGCTTTAGCGACGGAATTTTTCCGTCGCTAATCCGTCGCTAATTAGCGACGGATTAGCGACGGAAAAATTCTGTCGCTAAATCCCTCGCTAAATTGTTTTTTTGGTATTGAGAATTAGCGACGAAACAATTGTTGTCGTTAATCCGTCGCTAATTAGCGACGGATTAGCTAGAGAAAACTTTCATCGCTAATCCGTCGCTACTTAGCGACGGATTCATGAAGAAAGTTTTCTCTAGCTAATCCGTCGCTAATTTGCGACGGCAAAAATCCGTCGCAAATTTCCGTCGCTAATTAACATTTTTCTTGTAGTGTTTGAACCTAGACCATTTGTAAAGCATCACTCTCTATCTTGTACCGTGGGAGTCTCCAAGCTTCGGCTTGCACAAAGGGTGACACCCATGTGACCATTTGCCTAGCGGCGCAGGTTTCATCCCACTATGCCAAACCTCTTTGGGGCAAGGGGTGATACCTTTGCTTCTGCTTTTATAATATTTAGGATTATGATTATGTAAAACCACCTGAAGAGTTCGTCGAGTGGAGAAGGTAAAAAAAAAGAGATCAAGGTAAGACGATTTTTCCATTTGCGGAATTGCCTTCCTCATTATCATCGCAGGGGGCTGAGGATAAACCTCGTCTATCATGATCGATGGGTAAGGTGAGGTTTATCCTCACCCAACGTGAGAGCCCTTAGGTGAGCCTTCCACACCTTGATACACAAAGAGCAAGAAAGTGTGTGAAAAAAAAACAATGAGAAAGAGAGTTTCAAAGAGAAGCTTACCGAAACCCACTGTTGGCAACATGTACGACATCATCTCCCTTCTTTTCTTTCTTTTCATTTGTTTAGAGGAACAACAACCATGGCTACTGACGAGTTGCAGAAGGAAAAAAAATCAGACAACAAAGTCGAGAGTCATGGCTACTGGCCTTATTGCCGAAATATATATATATATATATATATATATATATATATATATATATATATAGAGAGAGAGAGAGAGAGAGAGAGAGGGTCAACTTTGGTTAAAGGCCCTTTTGCAGCAGAGGGAGAAGAGTCAGAAGGGGCACAACCCCTTCCGCCTTATATCAGATACCGACTTGGGTTGGTTTGGGTGCGGCCCAAACTGAACCAAGTGAAAAAAAATTGATTGTATCTGTCTGACTCGGACCAACTCAGTTGGACCGAACCGATCTGAGTGTGAACCAGACTAGGTCAGGTTTTGACCACGACCAACTCAATCTGGTTCAGTCTAGACTGAGTCTGATCAACTATTTTGTACTCGACTCGATTGACTGAACCAGTTCTAACCGAATTGGACTGAGTCGGGTCTGACAGTGTCTCGGTTCCCTGCTTGGATCTGGTTTGATCTGGACCAAACCAAATCTGGGTCCAGTTTGATCCAGTCGGTCTGCATCGATCCATATTGAACTGGATCCAAACAAAAATTGGGTCTAGATCTTGTCTAACAAATCTGGATTCAGATCAAAATTGGATCTGGTTTAGATCAGTGTTGAATCTGGATCCAACTAGATGGATCAGTTCTAGATCCAGATTAGAACTGGGTCTTGATCCAGTCTAACAGTTATGGATCTAGATCAGAGCTGAATCTAGATCCAACTCATAACTGAATGAATCATTTTTTGATCCAGATTAGAACTGTGTCTTGATCCAGTCTGACAGTTTTGGATTCAAATTAGAATTGGATCTGGATCCAGTTTATGATTAATTATGAATTTTAATAATCCAATTGAGTTTTTTTAAACCAAAGTCAGATGAGTCAAGACTAGGTTCAGTAAACTAGTACTCTAAACTCAGGCGAATCATAAGAGTTAAAATGACAAAATTATCCCTTTGTGTACCCAATATCCGATTATGTAAAATAAGCACAACTTTGCACTCTGAACTTATAATTAAGTGAAGTTTGGTGTGTTCGACTTGTATTGTAGAGGAGAACTTTCTATGAATATTTTGATAATTTTATCAAAATATAAAAAAAGTTTGTGTATTAATATGAACATGCTTGTATGATTATCAAATCCTATTGTTAGAGCCACTTGATACTCGATTGCGACTAGAGTACAACATTCGTATTTTAGGTAAGAGATATTATAAGTAATCTTAGTTGTGAACAAACTATATTATGTTGTATATTAGCATATTTAGAAATATAGCTTTTGAGTGTGAACGTGATATGCATAAAATGATCATGAATGAGATTATTGTAATAAGATGATTATATGCACATGTTAATCATGATATGTCATGCATATTAAAATGAGATTGATTTTATGATAAAATATGTATGTTATAATTTGCAAATAACATATAGTGTGATGAGATTGTGATTAGCTTTGAGTCTCTTGAATCTAATCATGTCATGTGAATTTTATATTAAGATTAGCATGCTTAATCCCTTAAATTCTAAAAGTGACAACCTGTGAAAAATGCTACCTGGTTCGCGGTCAAAGTGCAGCTATCATGGAGAATGAGCCATCGGTGATTTAACGACGTAGAGATTTTACCTCATTTATGATACAAAGTATTAACCCTAATGTCATTCTGAGATTGAGAGTGAGAGCAAATGGGTCACTATGCCAATGACTGCTCATAGGTTGACTGGAGAAACAATGTAACCCTGAAGTAGAAGTTTGCATTACCAAGTCGCGCATATGTGGTCACTCTTCAAGCGGCTCTTGCAAGCCCTGAGGTAGTTAAAGGTACACTCTATTTTTGGTATTTTAGCATATGTATTATTTGATTCTGAAGTTACACATAGTTTTACCACCTCAATCTTTGAAAAATGATTATCAGTTGCACCTTCACGGTTAATTGTTTCTTACTTAATAGAAATAGTCATAGAAAAGTTTACCATAGTGGACACTATGTGCAATAACTGTGTAGTAAAAATAAAGAACCATGAGTTACTTATGAATTTGTTGCAACTCGATTTCAAGGAGTCCTAGGTATAGTCTGGTTGTCAGACCACTATGCTACTATTGATTGCAGAAAAAAGTGTGTTAGTTTTCAAAACTCTGGACCACCATGCCACTATTGATTACAGAAGAAAGTGTTAGTTTTTAGAACCCCCATATACTAACTTTCACATATCAAAGTATTAGAAAACTACCTAGGTCGACGATCATATCATGTATGAAAGCCAATAAATACATTCAAGATGAATGCATTTGATTTTTGGCTTACATAAAGACTGACGAGAGAGATGACCTCACTATATCAGATGTGGACATAATACGAGAATATGCAGATATTTTTTGGAGGAACTATCAGGTCTCCCTCATGATCGAAAGATTGAGTTTCACATCGATCTAATCTTGGGAACAACAACTATTTTAAAGGCTCCCTTATCGGATAAGACTTGTAGAACTTAAGGAACTTAAAGAGCAACTGTAAGAATTATTGGAGAAATGTTTTATACTACCATCGGTATCTCCTTGGGGTGTTTCAATTTTGTTCATAAAAAAGAAAGATGAATCACTGCGAATGTGTATAGATTATCAAAAATTGAATAAGTAACCATAGTTGGATAAGTTCGTGATGATATTTGTCGATGACATTCTTATTTATTTAACCATGAGGGAGCAAAACAAAGAATATCCGAGGATAGTTCTGCAAACACTCAGAGAACATGGGTTATACGCCAAATTTTTAAAATATGTATATTGGTTAGAGCAGGTGCCCTTCCTTTGTTATATCATATCCAAAGAGGAAATTATAGTAGACTCTGCAAAGATTAAAGCAGTTACCAAATGGGTTAGACCCAAGAATCCTATAAAGATTCATAGTTTCTTGAGATTAGCTCGATACTACCGATGATTCGTAGAAGAATTTTCTATGCTGACAACTCTACTGACCAAACTCACTAAGAAAGACATAAAGTTCAAGTAAAATGACAAGTTGATCAGAGTTTTCAGGAGAAAGAATTGTTTGACCACTGCTTTAGTTTTGGTTTTACCTTCTAGATCTGGGGGCTTCACTATTTACAGTGATACTTCTCATAAAGGATTGAGTTGTGTTATGATGCAGTATGGTAAGATGATAAACTATTCATCTCGTCAACTAAAAATGCATGAGGTTAATTATCTAATACATGACTTGGAGCAAGTAGTGATTGTATTTGCTCTTAAGATATGGAGACACTACTTATACACCAAACAATTTAAAGTTTTTACTGACCATCAAAGCCTCAAGTACCTGTTTTCACAGAGAGACTTGAACTTGCGACAGAGAAGATGACTTGAATTTTTAAAAGATTATGACTTTGAGTTAAAATATCATTAAAAAAAAAAGTGAATGTAATTGTTGACACTCTTAGCAAAAAGTTAGGAGCATTGGCTAGACTCGCAGATTGAGATTTGTTTTCTTTAGTCGCGTATCAGAAAGCAGAAGTTTGATGCTTACCAAGTCGATTATTGTTTGTACAAACCACATTGAAGTCATAATTATGGGAGCAGATTAAGGAAAAGCAATTGTTAGATCAGGAGTTGGCTAAAGTTAAAAAGAGAAATTTTGAAGATAGAGAATTAGATTTCAAGGTTGATGATCAGAGTCTTCTCAAATTTCATCATAGAGTATGCATTCCTAAAGATGATCAACTCAAAAGTCAGTTATTTGATGAGGTACACCACTCTAGATATGTCATCCACCTTAGCAATACCAAAATGTATTGAGATCTGAAGGATACGTTTTGGTAAAGCAGAATTAAGAGAGACATTAATATGTTTATAAGCAAGTGTCTCACATGCCAGCAAGTAAAGATAGAGCACTAACGACCCGAAGGACTACTATAACTACTTTTCATACTTGAGTAAAAACGTGCAAATGTTACTATAGACTTTGTCTCAGGACTTTTAAAGATCAAGAATACGATGAATTCATTATGGGTAATTGTAAATAGACTAACTAAGTCAACTCATTTCTTAACTTAGAAGATAACTCACATTTATGACCAGTTGGCCCAACTCTTTATCAGAGAGATAGTTAGACTTCATGGAATATCTGATTCAATTTTTTTAAATCGAAACTCCAAGTTTACTTTACGATTCTGGCGGAGTTTGTAAGAGGCAATGGGGACATAGTTAAAAATGAGCACAATATTTTACCCTCAAATAGATGAATAATCAGAGTAAACCATTCAGACCCTCGAAGACATGTTGCGAGTATGTAATTTAGAATATAGTAACTCATAAAATGACATCCTCTCTATGATAGAGTTTGCCTACAACAATAACTTGTCTACAATAATAGTTTTCAGGCAAGCATAGGCATGACTTTATTTCAGGCACTGTATAGTCGACGGTATCGAACACCCTTGTATTGGGATGAGGTTGAAGAAAGAAGATTCTTAGGGCCTAAATTGGTGCAGTGTATGACAGACCAAGTCAAATTCATTCGAAAGTGTCTTCTGGCAACAAAGTCTACATAAAAGTTATGCAAACCAAAGACGTCACGAGTAATTAAAATTTGAGCAAGGTGACCATGTGTTTTTAAAGATATCGCCCTTTAAGAGAGTAATGCACTTTAGTAAGCGAGAAAAAATGAATCTAAGATATATTGGACCTTTTAAGATATTCATGAGAGTTGGTCAGACAACGTACTGATTGGTTTTGCTACCTTCCTTGTCTAGAATTCATAACGTATTTTATGTCTCTATGTTGCGAAAGTATGTGCCTGATGCCTACCACATAATGAATGCAGTCGAGTTAGTATTGAAAATCAAAAATGACTTGAGAATGAGTGAAAAACTCATAGAAATCTTAGATGCGAAAATGAAGAAATTGCGAAACAAAGACGTATTATTGGTCATATGGTGTCATCACAACAAAAAGAGGCAACATGAGAGCGTGAATTAGGCATAGGCATCTGTATGCAATTTTTATAATTATTTTTAGGTAAGATTCGAGATGAATCTTTTTAAGGGGGGTAGAATTGTAAAACCACCCAACGAGTTCATCGCGTGGGGAAGGTAAAAAAAAAAAGATCAGGGGAAGATAGGAAACTATCATAAGTGGACAGGTGGGATTAGAGTTTTACACTGCAAAAATTTAAACAAGGTCATGGTTAACGTAGAACATGTTAGGGGTGGCAATTTCTGACACGACCCGCCAACCCGCCTCTTAGGCGGGTTCGGGTTGGGCTTAAGCCAACCCGTTTAATAAACGGGTTGACCCGCGTAACCCGTTTATTAAACAGGTCGGGTTCGGGTTGGGGGTATGCCAACCCGGCTGACCCGTTTAATAAACGGGTTAGGCGGGTGGGTCAACCCACCAACCCGCCAACCCGACCCGTCAACCCGACCCGCCAACCTGCCTACCTGCCAACCCGATCCGTCAACCCGCCAACCTGACCCGCGAACCTGAAAACCCGTTTACCCGACCCAACCCATTTATTAAATGGGTTGGCGGGTCGTGTCTGGTTACCCGTTTATTAAACGGGTCGGGTTCGTGTTTGCCACAGCTGACCCGTTTAATAAACGGGTCGGGTTCGGGTTGAGGTATGCTGACACGCCAACCCGCCAACCCGACCCGATTGCCACCCCTAGAACCTGTTGCCCTGGAAAAGAACGTCTGAACTATAAAGATGGTTTCTTCTCGTTATTAATAAGAAGAAAAAAAGAGTGTTCAAAGTCACTAATGCGTTTTGTTGACTTTCTAGTCCTTGCTTGATCTAGCGCACTAGGGTTCATCATGATTCATGACAGACCAACCTTAGGTAACAGCATAATATTATAATGCTAAAGTAATAAATTCGTCAAAATGCTAGCAAAGCCTGTTATAATGAGGGCCACATAACTCAGAATCTGGGGCATTAGCTGTATTGGTAGTGATAGTGCCTAACAGTGGGGAAAATAAATAGAAATCTGTTCTTAATGATCGATCTGTTATAGCATGAGCATTGCGCAACTCGCTTGTGCATGAGCCTGTGATTTTAGCTCTTTTTCATGATGAGCTCATGTCCAAACATCAATCAGGGCCGTTGATTTTCAAGATTGTAGGCCCAAGAAGCAATTCCAACTTTGGGTTTATGGGGATGTTTTTTCAGGGTATATCATTCATCGTCTACTAATTGGTAGTATTAACCATAAAGCACCCCACCTGGCAAAGTCACTAGCAATCATCATTATTCAAAAACCAAAGTGGATCCCTTTATTCCCCACTTTTGTCCTATAATGGGTATGTGTTGACATTTCCTTGTCCTCAATGATAATTCTAAGCACTAGCAATTCATAAATCAATTTTGCTTCAATTAACCAATACAGTCTTGGGGCCCAAAATGCTCTGACTCATTCTTATATTTCTTGTCTCCCTATTGTCTAGTACACTCTAGCAATGCATATTTCAAGGAATAGCAGTATTCTTTTCATCAAAAGCCATGTTATGTGCTCTTGCCTTTAACAACTTGTGATGAAAAGGACTCCCCAACCTCCAAAAAGGACTGAAATGCCTAAAATTGAAAGCTATGGTTGCAATGCTGGGAAAACAAAAGAGTGCACGAAACCAATTTTTAGGTAAGATGACGCATGGATCTATTTAGCCCAAATAAAGAAAGTAAACGGTCAATTGGTGAGTTTCAATTTGAACGAACTGGACGAAGAGTGGAGTCTGGAAAGAGTTCTTTTAGAAAGATAATTAGAAAAATATCTTGTCTAAGTCATGTTCAATTTTCTTAACTAGCACACTCGAATCTGTTTGACAGATAAAGTTAGCATTATATATATATAGTCACTACATTATGAGAACTGGAAACACGAGAACTAATGTGTGAACCGCGATTTTCATGGTTTTTTTTTTTTGTTATTTTCTCTTGAATCTAACCATACGGTTGGTTTTATAAGAACACGCTTTTAAACCATCTGATTTTATTGCATAAGCAGGATTTTTTTAAGGCTTTAAAATCAATGACTCACAGTCTTTATAAATATTCAAGTATTCAAAAATCACATTTTTTTTTATGAAAATATACGATCCAATGGTTGATTCCTATCAAATTCACCATGCTAAGCACATCCACATGGTTGGATTTGCAAAAGGTTCTATTGAGGCAATTCAAGAGCAGGTCTCTAGCATTTGGAACATGCTGAACATATCTATAATGGGTTCTATTGAGGCAAAACAACCTGCAACTATGATTTACAGAGGTCACATGGTGCACAACACTATTACCAAACGTTATCCCTACACACACATATAATCGACCTAAGATCTCATAGTTGCAAGTTGTTTTAACTCAATTTGAGTCATAGATGTGCTCAAAAGGGGTAATTTGTTGAAGATTGACCCTCGGATCATACTTGACGAAAAAATATATCATTTCACAACTGAGTTTTGTGCATTTACAATCACCAATTTTTAAAACCTATGCACTCATCATATTCCAGAGTTTTAAAATGCTGATTATCGCCACTAAAGGAGCATATAGATCATATCTATGAGGTCTGCAAAAAAATAATAATAATAACAAAATTAAAGTTTGCCAGATCGATTGCACATATAATCGGCAAATATATTTCCCACCAACACACTTCTTGTGGTATATTATTTATCATTGTTAAATATTTTTTATTGTCATTTGCCATCTATCTTAGTGACGTTTGGCTCATTAATTCTTGTCATGACGAAATCTCAAGGAAGTGGAGTGCAAGAAAACCATTGCCTTATGATGGTTGGTAGATCCATGGGACTGAAGCAAAAGAAAAGCCACAGGCCACAGCGAATGATTAACACATCCATTCAAAGTCAAGGGTATCTAGTATGCTAGCTACCAAACAAACTTAAGGGCATACATGGAAAACACTTAAGCACTTGAAATGATGCCGTCCTTACCTTATATATATAGTTGCAGTGCAGTTTGAATACAGATAACGTGTAGGTCTAGTCATCAAAAGCAAGCACGCTCAGTCTTACCTTTTAATATAAAACTAAGGCACATAGAAATGAGAAGGCCACCTTTGAATTTTTCAACTTAAATGAGGTCGTTATCATAAATAATAGTTAAAAACAAAAGGTGGTAACACTAATTTGCAGAGAGATTTCAAACTTTGGAAATCATATCAAATATTGGAGAGTTTGGTAGAAGAAAGCAGGAGCTTTCTTGTCCATGAATTCCACAGGAAGACTCTTTAAGATTTCTTCTTTCAAGTCGAGTTGTGAGAATTAATGGGCAGCATGGTTCTCAAAAGAGCCACCGTAGCTCTCTTCATTCTCATCTCAGCATCCCTCTTTGCTTCTTCCTATGCAGGTGCGCTGTCTGAGTCCTGTCATTTCATAGCTTTGTTACAGTAAGTCCAATGATCGGACCGGGTACTTAACAAAGTACTCGGGTCACAAAAAACACAGAAAATCGCTGCATGAAACAGAGAAAATCGCTGTGCTAACAATGCGCGTTACGCGCAGCGTTTTTTCATGTTGAGTACTTTGTTAAGTACTCGGCCCGATCATTGGATCTTCTCTCTATCTCTGTAGGTAACATGCATCCCACATATTCGGCTACTGCATGCAATTCACAAATTCAGGTGACAAACATCATGCAAGACGTGACTGAAGAGTTCATGACGCTTTTTAACATTTTTGGGTTAATTCATATAAATTCCATCATTTCTCTTAGTAGAATCAATTCTAAATTGGTGAACTGGTCAAGTTTTAGGTGATTATTCCAATTGAAGTTTCTTATTAGTGACGGTATTGTTTCATTTTTCTTGCAAGTGAAAAAGAGAATTGCACTGCGTTTCTTTGTTTTCCAAGAAAAACTAGTGTGATGATATAGTCAGCATTCGTCGTGGAAACTAGCATGGCCAGTTCTGTTTTCTACTTTTACCAATACATGCTTGTGAATATTTTCTTAGATTCTCTTGAATTTTGTTTTTGTGTTTTACTTTTGAAAGGATGAGACAGAGAATTCTCAGCAAAACTTAATGCTATTGTTTGCTGTTGAAGTTCTTTATTTGATTTTGAAAATAATGCTGATTGTTGTTCTTATCATCTGAGTTTGCTAATTTATGATCTTGAAAGTGTTCTACATAGTTGCTTCTGAATTGGTTGAAGAAGACGAATTGGTTTTCTTAGCAATTCCTTCTGGTGTTATCCCATCATTAGGACAAAAACAATCCTGAATCTTTTGATCTGATTGAATAGATCTCATGATTGAATATTTATATTTATATTTTCATCTGATATAATTAAGATTCTTGGTTGCGAATTTCATTTTACATGATTATCTTAATCCAGATCTACTTTTGTAGGTGGACGAGTGAGGTTCATGAATGAGTTGGCCACAGCGCATAGAGAAGTGGCAGAGGTACACACGATGAAGCATAACTATTAGGCATATGTGCTTTCACCTATAACCTAAACAAAAAAATCCGTTTTCTTTTCAGAAATTTACCTTATTTAATGAAAATTGAGTCTCTCTCCTCACTACTTGATTATTGAGAATCATTATTGGTCGATATTAATATTAAATATGATGTAAGCTGTAAATATGAGAGACAGAGAGTTCATGTGAGAATATTGCACATACATGATAACAACTTAACAGAAACAAGTATGTATTATACAGGAACGAATTGAAATAATGGTATGTGGTTACTTGACTATTTTGACTTTGGATTAATGTTTGCTACAATCGACTTAACAAAAATGCTGCTTTTTTTGTCCTGTCTAACATCATAGATGTAATCTACATGTTTTATTTAGTAGGAACAGGCTTTTGGATCACCAGAATCCGACCTGTATACAGGTTTTCTTGCGATCTAAAAATCAATGGCTATGAATGTATCAATTTTTTTTTACTCATAAAAATGTGTGTTTATTTGAAAAAACATTATCCAAGAGTAGATTCTTACTAATCGATTGAGTAAAAGAAATTCATATCATGAGATTCCAGCTCGATTGCAGGTACAATAGATTGTAGCAAATATATCCTTTGACTTTATGGATATACAAATTAATAATTTTTTTTCTTAAAGAAAAAAATATATGGATACAATGACAAATCAATTTACATTAACTGCTACATTTTCTTTTGATTAATTTCCAGTTCTTTTCTCATCTCATCACGTTATTAATTTTCCTTAAGGTTAAACTAACAACCAGTTTTTGACATGCTAGGAGGTATACCACCATGAAAGAGGCAATGGCGTCCACCCAAGAATGATGATAGTAAATACGCAGGACTATGCCACTTATGATCCTGCACCAGCCATGGTGAAGCCTCCCTTCAAGCTTATTCCCAACTAGTGACCAAGCACTTAACTTTGGCAGTCCACAATACTGTTATAAAAAAGGTCAACTCGGTGCTTAAGCACGTATACACATATGTTGATATATACAGATTAGGTTTTGTGGAGTTCTCAGTAGATGTAAAATAGGCTCGTGTTGAATAAATAAATTTTCCTTCCCATGACCAGATTCACATGTGTGGTTTCATGGCACATGTGAAACAGGTAAAAGACATGCCTCATACATGGGTGCACGCATGTATTGCAGAGAGAGAGAGAGAGAGCATGACATGTGCATGTGCTTTGATATACTTACACCTGTGTTAATGCACAAAAGAAAGCAAAAGGCAGGCATGCGAAGAATTTATGTAATGTCCCACATGTTAGATCTCTCTCTCTCTCTCTCTCTCTCTTGCTCTCTCTCTCTCTCTCTCTCTCTCTCTCTCTCTCTCTCTCTATATATATATATATATATATATATATATATATATATATATATATATATGCGTGTGGATGTGGGTGCATGTTTGCAAGCAAGCTGTGTGCAATGGCAAGCAATAGGTGCATAAAGGTGTCATCTACAACAGTTCGAGCAAGCATGCACCAAACCAACCAACACCAATCCGATGCCTCTTCCTGTTGAGATAAATGGGGCCTCGGCCTGATGGTTAGAGCGCACAAAAATGATCGGATGGAACTCACTTCATTAGACAGCTGGCGAGTTTGGATCGAGGACATTGAGGCACATGAACCATAGTGCAACGTATGTTCAGAATGGTGCACGCACGCATGCACACACACACGTCATTTATTTGTATGTGTTGCCATCCCTCCCTTTGCTTCATAGTAAATTGTGAAATAATTTGATATGGCATTTCTTATCTATATTGTTATAAGAAAATTAGTTAAAAGATCGTTAGGAATTAGGCTTGCAAATGCATTCCTCACAAAGACTTGAGCATCGGACCAGTGGAAGGCTTTTCTTCTTTGGTTTTTGATCGATCAACAATCTAGGAACCCGATCTTAAGCTACATATTGATAATTCTTTCCCAATAGGCTTGAAAGGGATTCCTAAGGGGAAATGCCCAAATAGATCATAATGGAGTGTACCCAGTTGACTACGTTTTTTCTCATTAATTCAAGTCCTGATAACGCAATAATTAACGTTCATGATACCAGGCAAAGCCCTTATATATTCTTGATGGATGCCACACAAAAGACCAACACATCATTTGCAAACAGAAACTGGTTAAGCTAAGTAAAACCTAGAATGGAGTGCCATCAACACAACCAATGCATGTCCATACGAAGAAAAAGGATATGCTTGTCTTAGACCCCTATGAAGATGAAAGAGATTTGCCTACTTATTGTCAACACACACTGCAACAGAGGCCATAAAGATACGCTTTCTAATCGTTCCTTTCAATTTTACTGCAAAACCCATATTCTCCAAGTATGCCGAGAATAAATTTTGCCCAACGATGCCAAATGCTCTCGCTTGAGGTCCACTTTGAATCAACTTATCTTTGCGAATACTGTGAGTCGTTTCATAGGCAATGATCTCACATTCAGGGCATTTATCTTTTGTGGATAAAGGCACATTTTTTTCTTGAAAATTCATCCATGGATGTGACTTCAACCACAAAGTGCCCACTTAATTTTATTTATTTTTAATTGATAATTAAGCTGGGTTTAGGCAGACACCTACCAAAAATACAAAGTAGTATGATTGATCATTATATACGGGTATAAATTTAGAAGCCATTCAAATGGTTTATCCTTGCATATCCTATCCACACTGATCATACTAAGCCTTGACAAATTATGAGGTACTTAGTTACATTCTTTATTTATCTAACAACGCGTGCGTCTTCTAACCTGAAAATCATATCGAGGAGCTCCTCATCTGCAAGTAATCCTCTTCCTTTCTAAAGCTTGGCTGAGAATTGTGTTCACCTCTATGAGAACATTTTACAATTAGCTGATGGTGTGTTGGGATTTTTAGTAAGACTTCCAACCGCGCCATTCTCTTCTAGTTGTCTAAATGTTCTGATAAACAACGCCATATAAACAGACATTCCTTGATCATTAACTGATCGTGAACCCCATGCACCAATTTGTCATAATAGAGACTTCCAATCTACAACTCTCAGGGGGACTGGATTCTAACTTTACACAATCTTGTCCATTACGCTGTAGTTGTTAATTCCATTCCAAGACTTTTTTTTCACACTTCTTAGATTTGATCGAAACCCATTTTGATCTTTTGACTCTAGCTCCTTGTGGGGTTTCATTACAGTACCTTAGAAATTTACCATCATGGTGATAAGTGGGGAACCACGATGAGAACAAAACAGTCAGTGACTCGTGTTCAATGGCTCAGATAAAGGATTCTTCTTGTTCAATTTCAATCTCTATCTCTTTCACTAGAACAAAAAGAGGTTAGTACTTCCACATGTACGAGTGTATAAGGATCTGCAGCAATGAGTTTATCTTTCAAGAATGATGCTATACTCTCATGAAGAAGTCTATCGCCCATAGTTCCAAGGATAGTCTCACAAACTGATCGAGAGTGGAACATTACTTATTGCTTCCACCTTGTTAATGTCAAATGCGAAAGATGACACTGAAAAGTGCATGATTAGTTGATCCATTCACCTTGAAAACTATAGAACCTTATAATGATGATACATATAGCAACCTTGTCTATCCACCTATTGTGGAACAACCTTGAGTTGGCATACCAACTTTTTCATTTGGGTGAGGTTAAACTACATTACCACAACCATTTTACCACTTACATGACTTTAAAACCAATTTACCCAATTGTTACCGCAATAACTCCAACACTCCCCCTCAAGTTGGAGCATGGACATCTATCACACCCAACTTGCTTTTCAATCTGGTAAATTGCTCATGTTCCAACGCCTTTGTCAAGATGTTTGCCTGTTGCAGTGAGGTAGTCACAAACTTAGTCACAAACCAATTTCGTGATGATTGTTCAAGTCCATAGATAAACTTTCAACATACACAATTTCCCTCTTATCGAGTGAATTCAGTAGGCAGTCACATATAAACCTCTTCTTTCATATCCCCATGTGGGAATGCATTATTGACATCGATTTGAAGCAAATGCCAATTATTGATAGCTGTAATGGTAAGCAAGCAACGAACGATAACTAGCTTGGGAATGAGACAATTGTTTCATTATAGTCCATGCCTTGGGTAAATCCATGGGCGACCAAACATGCCTTATTTCTTTTGATGGTTTCCTCATATCTAAATTTTGTTTTGTAGATCTACTTGCAATCGATAGGGTGCTTTCCTGGAGGTAGGCTAGTCAACATCTAGGTGTTGTTTGCTTCAAGGGTCATCACTTCGACAACCATAGAATCCTGCCAACGCTGGTGGGCCAACGCTGGTGGTTTATAGCTTGGGCAAAGGTTATGGGGTCTTGGTGTTGTGTTATATTGCTGCAAGGAAGACCTTGTGAGAAGTAGAAAAATGGTTAAAATTAAGATATTAAGAAAGAGAATATTTGGTACATGCGTGAATCTCACATGTAGAGACTGATTGAAGAACGAGAGCAACAATATAACATTTATAATCTTTAAGATGTCTAGGTGGAGATCGATGCCTTGTAGAGCATGTGATTGGAACATTGGTTTGGCCGTGGGTCATGGGATTGAAGTTTTGGGTATTAGTTGGAGCTGGATGTTGTTCGTTATTTTGGCTGAGAATGTGGGTTTGGGTTTGTAGTTTGGTCATGATAATGGGGCTCACCAACATCAGGAATAAGCAAAGGCAATACCATATTAGAGTCTTTGTCTGACTTGCAAAAGTTTTGAAATGAAAACTCGTTTTCATAAAATTTTACATCTTGAGTGGTGAAAACATTTTGACTCTCAAGGTCATAAACTTTGTATCAAATTTGTTCATGAGGATACCTAATAAACACATGCCCTTTAGCTCTGGAGTCAAATTTATCACTATGATGTATAGTGTAGGCATAGCATAAACAACCAAAAATTCCCAAATGATCATAGTGAGGTTTTTTATTAAAAGAGAATTTCATATGGGTTTTATCAAGTAATGGATGTGAGGGAAGCCTGTTGATCAAGTAGGTGACAGTCGGGATACATTCTCCTTAAAATTTCAAAGGTAAGTGGGCTTGAAATCAAAGTGCTTATGCTATGTTAAGAAGATCTCGATGTTTGTGCTCAACCACTCCATTTTGTTGGGGGGTGTCGAGACATAACGATGTTGGTGATCAATTCCTTTTTCTTTTAAATATGCTTACATATCATTGGAAAAGAATTTGGTCCCATTATCAGTATGTATGCCTTTGATTCTTCTATTGAATTGATTTTCATCCATAGATACAAAGTTTCAAAAAAGACTATAAGTTTTCGATTTGTATCACATCAAATAAACCCATGTATTACTAAAATTATTGGCGATGGTTAAAAAATAATGAGCACCAAATAATTACGGAGTTTGGTATCCTCCCCATATATCAATATGAATTAATTGAAATATGACATTAAAAGATATGAAACTTGTGAAAAATGATAATTTAGTTTGTTTGGCAATATGACAAATAGAGCAATGATCAATGGAATGATAATCATCAAGCTTATTGAATTTAAATAAAGTTCTCAATCTGTCATTAGACAAATGTCCAAAACAATTAAGCCAAAGTTTAGAAGAATATAAAAAAGCACTCAAAGCAAGATCACCACTATGCATCTCCAAGATATAAAGTAATGGATGTGAGGGAAGCCTGTTGATCAAGTAGGTGACAATCGAGATACATTCTCCTTAAAATTTCAAAGGTAAGTGGGCTTGAAATCAAAGTGCTCATGCTATGTTAAGAAGATCTCGATGTTTGCGCTCAACCACTTCATTTTGTTGGGGTATCGAGACATAACTATGTTGGTGATCAATTCCTTTTTCTTTTAAATATGCTTGCATATCATTGAAAAAGAATTCAGTCTCATTATCGGTATGTATGCCTTTAATTCTTTTATTGAATTGATTTTCAACCATGGATACAAAGTTTCAAAAAAGACTATAATTTTCAATTTGTATCGCTTCAAATAAACTCATGTACTACTAAAAATTTTTATGATGGTTAAAAAACAATGAGCACCAAATAATGACGGAGTTTGGTATCCTCCCCATATGTCAATATGAATTAATTGAAATATGACATTAAAAGATATGAAACTTGTGAAAAATGATAATTTAGTTTGTTTGGCAATATGACAAATAGAGCAATGATCAATGAAATGATAATCATCAAGCTTATTGAATTTAAATAAAGTTCTCAATTTGTCATTAGACAAATGTCCAAAACAATTATGCCAAAGTTCAGAAGAAAATAAAAAAGCACTCAAAGCAAGATCACCACTATGCATCTCCAAGATATAAAGTCCGTCCCGAAGCCTACCCTCTTCAATCGTTTGTATCGAGATAGGGTCTCAAAATAAACAAGAGTCATCTTTGAATATAACATAAAATTTTAAATCTTGAATAATTTTGCTCACATATATAAGATTAAATCAGAAGTTCGGAACACATACAACAATTTTCAAGGTTAAACGAAGTGATAAAATTATGTTTCTGATATGAGAGACAGTGTTGGCCATCCCATTAGGGAGGCCAACCGAACGACATAAGGACTTTTCGAGTGAGGACATGCATGAGAGAGAATGGGTCATGTGATCAATAGTTTCTGTGTCTATGATCCATGATTGAGCTACAAAAAGGAAAGCAAAAGAACTGGGTATATCACTTACAAGATTGGCTTGAGGACCTTGGTTACCTGAATTAACAATATTTATGATCCTTTGATACTGATATGGAGAAATTTGAGGAGATGGTGGGTTTGGATTTGGTTCTTGTAGACTTTGGATAACATTGGCACTTGCATTGACTTTGACATCATTTGAGCCCAAAGAAGAATGTATTGGACGTGCTGAAAAGCTGTGAAGAAGAAAGCACTTGGCCTTTACATGGCCAAGCTTGCCGTAGTGATCACACTTAGGTCAAAAATGACCTTGGCAGAATTTAGGTGCAGCTACAATGGTGGCTGCTACGACTATGGGAGTTTCAAATTTTGGTATAATGTGTATTTTGCGTTGTCATTCTTCTTGAACAATCAGTGCATAAGCTTTAGAAATGGAAGGAGTCGGATCCATACGAAGTAGATGGTTCCTAATAGAACTATAACTATCATTCAATCCCATAAGCAATTGCATTAACCTTTCCCATTGCTGATTCTCCTGAATCACTTTCATCGCCCAACAAGAACAAGACATGATGGTAACATATGTTGATAGCTCATCCCATAAACCTTTCAGTTTGGTAAAATAAATCTCAATTGAATACTATAATTATTTATGATTTATTATTTTATGTTGAATTTGATATATCCTCAGAGATTGAGAGAATCTATCACTCAATTCTTAACAAACTTCAGATGTAGATTAAGCATATATGACATTGTAGGAGAGGTCCTTAGAGAGTTAAGAACCCCAAAAAGGACCATGTTATTCCATCACTCCCATGATGCAACCAACGATGAAAGTCAATTAGGTTTCAAAATAGATCCATCGACAAAACCTAGTTTGTTTTTGGCACTCAATGCTATGCTCATAGCACATTTCCACATGTGATAATTGTCTCCCATGAGAGGTTGTGAGATAAGGGAAACACCAAGATTATTTGAATGATGCAATTAATGCGAGTCGACTATCATGGACTCACGTGAAGAATCGTTGTACAACACACTTACTTGATTATCGTTATTGCCAGCCATTGTTTGAGATCAATGTTGAACTTGGGCGCAATCAAGACTTGTTGCAGTAGAATGATGTTCCAACCAGAGGATCAACCACCACCATAATTAGCTCAGCATTCACTGGGTATAGAACTGCCTATGAACGATAGAACAATGGTCGGCGTACATGCAGGAATCATAGATGCTCCGATACCATGTTAATGTCAAATATGGAAGATGAAATTGAAAAGTGAATGATTAGTTAATTAGAACCTTATAATGATGATACATACATATAACAACCTTATCTATCCACTCATTATGGAACAACCTTGAGTTGGCATACCAACTTTGAGGATACACGGTAACCTCATTTGGGTGAGGTTAAACTATATTACAACAACCATTTTACCACTTACACGACCCTATAATTGATTTACCCAATAGTTACAGCAGTAACTCTAACACACACTTTCCATGGAATGGGTAAGATACCAACAATTTAGAATCAATGTTCTTCCAGACTCTTTTATGCAAGGTGTGAATAGAATCTTGTTCATTGCCTAAGTGTATCTAGAACAACCCACTTTTTCGAGTTGAGGATATCATTGTAGCCATATTGCTCCAAATCATTTGGAGGCTACTAAAACTGTAGGTGAAATCCATCGTTGTATATAGATCACCACCAATAGAACTGGCCAATGGGATTCAAAATAATGGCTTAACCATTTATTTATACCTTTGAGCTAACACAGTCAGGCAATTCTTGTCATTCACCACTCTGGTTGTCAATGGTCTAAATTGAGCTTTCTTTTCTTTACCTTTTTTTTTATGACAAGGAACCCTCACCGAGAACTAGGCCACTTAAAAAATCCCTCTCCCTCCAAAGCAAAGGTGGGGCCTACGACCACCCTGCCTTACAACCTTCAAAATCTATGGACACTTGCCAACGGGGTTTGATATGGTGCCTTCATCTCAATGCCTTCACAAGTATCTCTTAGGTGAGTTTTTCTTTTTTATGCTCTTCTCCTATAACTTTAGACCACAACCTGCCTTTGAGTGGCTCCCTAGACCCAATTTGATCCCCTTGAATACCAAACTCGCCTTTGAGATCCCATGGTGGACCATAGGTGGGTTCTTTGCCATGAGCACCATCTTTGTTCATGTTGCTCTTCACACTCATGAGCAGGTGCTTGGAACATCCAATTATGTATTATAGTTTAGATAGTATACAACATAAATGAGAAATGTAAAGAATTGGTAGCTATTTTAATTTTTGTTGTTGAGTTCTTTAATTTCAATTATTATATATATGTGGTCTTTACCGTAAACTTGGAGAAATTATAGAAGGTGGATCATAATATGCTAATTGCTGGTTATCTTTTAAGAAGACACTCCTAAGGCATATCCTATGAACACCATCTCTATATATAATTTATTCATTATTTTTTTTTATTTTATACTTAAAATATATATTATACATAAAAAAACATATATATATATATATATATATATATATATATATATATATATATATATATATATATATATATATATATATATATATATATATATATATATATATATATATATATATATATTATCTATTTGAGCTCCCCCGAGTCAAGTTGATCCTTGCCCAACACCTTATATTCAAGCTCAACTCCTTTAAGCTATGGCTTGACTTGCCAGCTATACGAACCTATCATGATGAGTCAACTGAGCTGAGTCATGAGGTGCTTGGTTTGTTTACCAGCCCTAATGACGTCATTTCAAAGTGTATGTAAGATTTGGCAAGGGTTAAAAATCAACAGCTTACAATATACCAATTTTTCAACTCTCATAAAATCATATTTTATGTCAAAAAATATGGTCCAAGGGTTTATTCCTATTATTTTGACCATGTTGAAAACATCCATAGAGTTTGATTTAGCCAAAACAATGTCCCACCATGAGTTCTAACTAGGAGTTCCTGATCCACGAGGATACCAAATACTTTCCCATATAGACTTTAATGAAAGCATACAAATTTGAATAGGTTAAATGCTTAACTTTTTATCTACATCCGGTCTGGACTCAAAAGCAATTAGAAGAACACTCAATTGGCGAGATGTCTTCACCAATGTAAGACCATATAGGTTCCAACCTAATCAGATCTAGCTTAGTTAGATTCAAATTCAGATTCGGAGTTGAATGGAAAAAGGTAATGCGGCAATTGAGATCCAATTAGCTAATTGGATATGATTTATTATCTATAGATTCACTTGGCATTCAAATTGGGATGCAGTGCATACCAAATCAGAATTCTATTCTTAACCGGATTTTACTTGCTTTTTTTAGAATCTGGCTAATTGGATTCAGATTCAGTCTGATATCTGACCCAAACCCAATGTATTGACATCACTAATCTATTGCCGGCAGGGATGTAAACAGTTCAGATTTGGGTTGCAGCAAATACCATATCCGACTAATCAGATGCAAGCTAAACGTGATTTAGATTTAGATGCTAAAATGCTCTTATCAAATCCACTTTTTTATATGTAAACGGATTCGGACATCTCTTAAAACCAGATATTAATTGGATTTAGTAGCACAATATAAAAAACCATAGAGTAACGGATAAAATCCGACCCATTGACATTCTAGTTGCCTGGGCTTGCCTTGTTTTCTCGAAAGGAAAAAATGTGAACTAGGCCGCTAGGCAGTGGCATGCTATCCCGACTTTGTCCCTCGAGACAGCACAAATAAAAGGAACTGCTGATGAGATGAAGACTCGGACTGCATCGGCGAACCCTCCTGACTTACGCACACACAGGGATGAAAACGAAGAGAGAAGAAGAGGAAGGAGCAGAAGATGATCTTCTTCCGGAGACGAAGAAGCAGAAGTTGGTGCACGAAAATGATGACGACAACATCGACGTTCTCAATGCGGTGAGCAACTCCCTTCTCCCGCTCGCTTCCTATAGCGACGACGACGATGAAGACGAAGAAGAAGAAGAAAGACTGAGAAGAGGAGGAGGAAGAAAAGACGAAGAAGATGATGGTGATAAAGAAGGAGAAGAAGAAGGGGAAGAAGAAGAATCGTACGAGAACGGCTCGAATGCAAGCCCTCCTCGACAACGGCATGTCGAGATCCGAAGGGATTGCCCTTATCTCGATACCGTCAATCGCCAGGTTAGCACCAAAGCTTTCCTTAGCTTTTGATTTTCCTTCTTTCGTTGTATTTTTTGTGGGTTTTAGCTCCCCAATGAGTTTAATGTGTTCGAAAGCCTGGTAGGAAGAACACCCAACTTTGATTTGATGATTTTGGCGCTTGATTTCTACGAAATCAAATCAATTTAATGCAAATTAGGTTTCATTTGATGTTATTCGGAATGTTTTCATGATCATATTTGGGATTTATTAGCACCCAGTTGCTGTATCATCGTTTCCACTCACTACCCGTAAGGTTAGGAGGTTGTGGATTTGGTGTTTTAGATAGATGATGTTCGTTAAATACTCGAAACTGGAGATATATTATATGAAATGCTCTATTGGTGATGATCATTTATCATATTTGATTCTTTAACTATGAAGAAAAGGACTAGCCTTGGACAACAACAACCAGTCTTCCGTTGATCTCAACTTGTATAGGACAAAACAAAAGATAGCTTCGGATTTTATTTGAAATTTTACCTAGTAGGATGGGCTTTTCTTTGTTGAGGGAAACAACGGAATTCATTGTTAGAAAGAGTTGGGAGGAGGAGTTGATATTACACTTGAGTGTTTGAGGGCATGTCACCCACTCATCCAAAATACCAAGATGCTGCAATTGTCTTATTCTATGGGAACAAATCCACTTTGGTCCTTGCTTAGGAGTTTGTGATTCTTAGTCCAGCATCCTACAGGTAGCAACAGAAAGCAACATAATGTGTGATATTTTTCGGTATAGAGCTGTGAAACATTAGAGTATATTACCTTCAATATTGAAAGAAGGGAGCAATCAGCCAAAACAGTGTAGCCTGTGCAATTGATATAAACAGAATATTCTTGCTTTCTTCATTCCTGCAATGCTGATATGACTGTATTTTGGATCCTCTACATGTGTTATTCTCTGGAGATTAGGCATGAAATATAGATTGCATGCATGCTGATAAAAAGTGCAAAAGTCCACTAGGGGTTGGACCACTGAATAAATTGCTAGTATTCTCACTGTGGCCTACGGTAGTTTCCCAGATGAAAGCATGTGATGCGGAAGAGGACAGGAAAGATTCGGACTATTGGAAACATACACTTTGACAGGTCCAACACCATGAACGTGTTAAAATGTAATGTTCTTTATTTATTTATATATATATATATATAGAGAGAGAGAGAGATACATTTACACACACATATATATATAATATATATATATATATATATATATGTATGTATGTATATATATTTTCAAAACCCGATAAAGGGTGTTTCGGTCATTTCCCATTTTGCGCATATTCTCATTTGAGAATATAATTGTATTTTTCTTGTTTTTACTATGAATATGAACCAATATGAGAATTTCGTTGGGGCGTTCCCTACTGAGCGATGCGTTGTACTCTATAGGCCCGGAGGCAGTGATAAATGGGCAAGGGTTGCTAGGTCGTCGCCCGGAAGCGACGCGTCACACCAGCGCCCGGGTGTGGTGTCAAATAGGCAAGGGTTCTCTCACTTTGTTGGACGGGTGGGGGTAAAGAAGTTAGTCCAAGACCATAAAATTAGGTTAGCCACTTGGAACATAGGATCTTTAAGTGATAAGTTGGTAGAGTTAGTAGATGTTATGTGTAGGAGAAAGATTGATATTTTATGTCTACAAGAGACCAAATGGGTAAGTGAGAAAGCAAAAGTGATAGAACCTTGGGGATATAAGATTTGGTATACATGAATAAATAGGAATAAGAACGGAGTAGGGATTGTTATGAGTCGTGAGTTTATAGATAATGTAGTTGAGGTCCGTAGGAAGGGTGATAGGATTTTACTTATTAAATTAGTATTAGGTACAAATATTATTAATATTGTTAGTGTTTATGCACCTCAAGTAGGTTTAAATGATTCCATTGAGCGTCAATTTTGGGAAGATTTAGATGGAGTAATATAAGGGATATCTTATGGAGAAAGGCTTTTCATCGGCGGTGACCTTAATGGGCATGTAGGCATTAGTAGGGATGGATTTGAGAGTATCCATGGAGGCTATGGTATAGGAGAAAGAAACGAAAGTGGAGAAAGGATTTTAGATTTTGGTTTGTCCTATGATATGATCTTAGCAAACACTTGGTTTAGGAAGAGGGAATCTCATATAGTAACATTTAAAAGTGGGGTTAATACGAGTCAAATAGATTTTTTCCTACTTAGAAAGAGAGATAGGGGTTGTTGCATCGATTGTAAGGTTATATCGGGAGAAAGTGTAGCTACACAACATAGAGTCTTAATTTTAGATCTTAGAATTAGACAATGCCGCAAAAGGGATAGACATAGGATATATCCTAGAATTAAGTGGTGGGCACTGAAAGGAGCTAAACAAGGAATGTTTGTAGAGCGGGTAGTTAAGGAAGTTGATTGGTGTCTCGAGGAGGATTCAGAATCTATGTGGAATAAGATAGCGGGTGGCATGAGAAAGGTGGCTAAGGAGGTATTGGGTGAGTCTAAAGGCGGTGCACCGCTAGGTAAGGATACGTCGTAGTGGAACGAAGATGTCAAATTAGCTATTAAGGTTAAAAGAGAGTGTTATAGAAATCTAAGTAAAAGTCGTGATAATGAGGATTTGGAGAAGTATATGATAGCAAAGAAGGAAGCTAAAAAAGTAGTTTGGAACGCGAGGGATAAGGTATATAAGGAGGTTTATAACAAGTTGGATACCAAAGAGGGCGAGAATGATATTTATAGGCTTGCAAATATGAGAGATAGGAAATCGAGAGATCTGGGTATGGTTAGATGTATCAAAGATGAAACGCAAAGGGTTTTAGTCAAAGATGAGGAGATTAAGGAGAGATGGAAAGATTATTTTGATAAGCTATTTAATGAAAGTCATGCTCAAGATCTTGGAGACTTTTCCATTCTTTTTCATGAGATGAATCGTGACTTCATACGCAAGATTCAAAAGATAGAAATTGCAGAGGCTTTGAAGAAAATGAAATCAAGAAGGGCAGTTGGCCCATATGGTATACCTATCGAGGCTTGGAAATGCTTGGGAGAGAAAAGTTTGGAATGGTTGACAAATCTTTTTAACAAGATTTGGTGGACAAATAAGATGCCGAATGAGTGGAGGAAGAGTACTTTGGTACCTCTATATAAGAATAAGGGTGATATACAAGATTGCACAAACTATCGGGGTATAAAACTCATGAGTCATACTATGAAACTTTGGGAGAGGGTGATTGAGTCTAGGTTGAGGAAGGTTGTCATGATATCGGAGAATCAATTTGGTTTTATGCCTGGAAGATCAACTATGGAAGTTATACATCTTCTTAGACAACTTATTGAGAGAAATAGCAAGAGGAACAAAGATTTGCATATGGTTTTTATTGATTTGGAGAAGGCATACGATAGAGTACCTAGGGACGTTCTCTGGTGAACAATGATGAAGAAAGGTGTTTCTCTCAAGTACATTTGTATAATTAAGGATATGTTTGAAGGAGTAGTAACCAATGTCCGCACTTGTGGAGGGGTGACAACCAATTTTCCTATAACGGTTGGGTTACATCAAAGATCTGCTTTAAGCCCTTTCCTATTTGCTATAGTGATGGATGAACTTACGAGATCAATTCAAGAAAATGTGCCGTGGTGTATGTTGTTTGCTGATGATATTGTTTTGATTGATGAGTCTAGAGCTGGGGTTAATGCTAAGTTAGAATTATGGAGACAGACATTGGAAGCAAGAGGTTTTAAGTTGAGTAAGAGTAAGACAGAATACATCAAATGTCGATTTAGTAAGCAACGAAATAGAAATGAGAGTGTAGTGAAGCTTGGTGAGCAAGAAATACCGGTGGATGATTCTTTCAAATATTTGGGATCTATCATTCAAAAGTATGGAGAAATTGATGGAGATGTAAATCATAGGATAAAGGTTGGGTGGATGAAATGTAAAAGTGCAACTGGAGTATTATGCGATCGTAGAATGCCATTGCGGTTGAAGGGAAAGTTTTATAGGATGACTATTAGGCCTGCTTTACTATATAGTACGAAATGTTGGGCTGCCAAGAGACATCATATTCAAAAAATGAGTGTAACTGAGATGCGTATGCTGAGATGGATGTGTGGAAATACAATAAAAGATAAGATTCAGAACGAGGAGATACGTAAGAAGGTAGGCGTTGCACCCATTGAAAATAAGATGAGAGAGAATCGTTTACGGTGGTTTGGACATATTCGACGAAGGCCTAATGATGCTCCAGTTAGAAGGATGGAGAAATGAGAAAATATATTAGTTAAAAGAGGTCGGGGTAGGCCTAGGAAGACATGGATGGAGGTGATATGAAAGGATATGAATGCTTTGAACCTCACCGAGGACATGGCATTAGATAGAAATGAATGGAGGAGAAGGATTCATGTGGAAGACCCAAAATGATTTTCTTTGTTGGTTCATATCGCCGACCCCAATTGTTTTGGGATGAAGGCGTAGTTGTTGTTTGTTTATTTCTTTTAGTTTTTCTTTTTTCTTTTTTCTTTTTTGTCATTGATATAACATGGGGGGGCCTCAACACATACGTTGGAGCCCCCTCCAACGGTTATATTTATAACCGTTGGAGGGGCTCCAACGTATATGTTGGAGCCCCCACACTCCTCCAACATGTATATATAGGGGTGATCCCCTTCAAGCTTTCTCAAGCTTTTTGTAAAACCCCTTTGGGATTCAGTATATTGAAATTCATATTTTTTATGCCTTTGTGCATGTGTATCCGTGCCTTTGTGCACTTGTGAAAGTTCTCCTTGTGCCTTTGTGCACACTTCTTGTTTCTATATTTGTGTTTACACACAAATTCTCTCTTTTATAGAGATTTTCACATTGTATCATAGCATTGTTGTTTGGAGAAAGAAAACCTTGTGGTTCTTCACAATATCGAGTGCCTCGAAAAGCGTGCCTTCAACTTTTTGGTGATTGGCGTGAAGACTCCTCTCCATCTAATATTTTAGAAGATTACTACAAGTAAGATTTAAAATCTTATTGTGGTACGTATCCTTTTCTCGCATCTTGCCTCTCTTATGGGTGAAAAAGACTTACATTTTTCTCTTGACTTCAAGCTTAATGGCTCCAATTATTACGTATAGGTCAGAAATATGGAAGTTCATATTAAAGAAAAAGGGCTTTTGGGTTACGTTCAATGCTCGATTCCGGAACCAGAACCGGAACCTAAAATCACTTTGGTTGAAAGAAGAGAAATTAAAATTCTTGAGGGAGATGAAAGAACCAAGGTTCTTGAGGAATATAGCAAAAACCATGAGTGAGAAATGAAGAACTTCAAGATCTTGTCATGGATCTTCTCCTCCGTTGAGACAAGAATCAATGCCAATATTATAAAGTTCAAAAAGGCATCCCAAGCATGAAAGTACCTTGAAAAAATGTACACTTCTAGGGACTTGTCCCATAAGTATTATCTCCAAAAGAGGGTGTTTACTCTTCTTCAAGGAAAAATGACTATAAGGGAGTATTTTGCCGAATTCTCTTCCATTTGGGATGAGCTTTCTATACTCGAACCAAAGTGGAGTGGAGAAGCCATGGAGCTTCGTCATAAACAATTAGAAGAAGATCAATTCTTTAATTTTTTGAATGGGCTAAGGCCCGAGTTTGAGCAAATTAGATCTTCTCTTCTATCCTCCTTCACCTCTCCCTCTCTTGAAGATGTCATTACAAAATTAAGTGGAGAGGAAACTCGTATGGGCATTAGCCAGCAAAATCTAAGTGTTCTTGCAATACCTATAAATCAAGAAGAGTGTGATGGGGTGAATGCTATTTCTAGGCCTGGGAACAACTTAAGGACATATAAACCTCCTTATTTTAAAAATCAAGATCAGGGATCCAATGGTGGACAAGGCGGAAGAAGGGACTATAGTAAAATTGTATGTCACTTTTGCAAGGAATCGGGACACATCAAACTGGTTTGTCCTAAGTGAAAGAAATTATTGGCTATGACAACCACATCCCAACCATAAAAAGAAGAAAGTACATCTACTTTCACAAATGGAGCTCTCTCTCTCTAAATCAAATTATGGAAGCCCTTCAACCTTTTCTTAAGGAAGTCATTTCCGGTGCCACCGTATCTACTCCTTCCCCTCCAGGTAAAACTTCTTGGCTTTTAGACTCGGGTGTTTCATTTTATATGTCTCCAAACATCTCTTCTCTTTCCGAATATTCTAAAAATTTGTCATCATCTTTTGTTTCAACCACGGATGACACTTTTCTTAAAATTAAGGGGATTGGAAACTTTGAAACTCAAAATTTTTTTATTCCCAAAATTAGATTTATACCAAAATTAAATTTGAATTTACTTTCCGTCTCTCAACTCTCGGACCTTGGATGTGACATTCAATTCTCATCTAATACGTGTTTAATAAAGGGTCACCGGTCCGGGAAGTTGATTGGGGAAGACTCTAGGAAGGGAGACTTGTAATATATGGACTCTCTTCAAAATCCTAAAACTTCTTTTTGTAATGTGGCCCAACATAAAGACATAAATGTTTGACACAAAAGACTTGGTCATCCCAACATCACCAAGTTATCCTATTTGCATTTTATTAAAAATTTGTGTAAAAGTACCTTCTCTTGTAATGATTGCATTCTTGAAAAAATGAGAAGCATGTTTTTTGAATAAAGATCTATGTTTACTACCAAACCTTTTGAAATTATTCATTCGGATGTTTGGGGACTGATACCCGTCATATCCAAGGGAGGCTTTGCTTATTATGTGATTTTTGTGGATGTTTTTTCTCGGTATTGTTGGATATATTTTCTTAAACATAAACATGAAGTCTTTTCATGTTTCAAATCATATAATATGATAATTAGGAATCAATTTAATAGTAACTTAAAGATATTTAGGACCGATTTCGGAGGTGAATATCTCTCCAATGAATTTAAAAAATATCTTGAAGACTATGGTATTGTCCATCAAAGATCGTGTCCTAAGACCCCACAACAAGATGGGTTGGCCGAAAGGAAGCATAGGCATATCATTGAAACCACTAGAACTCTACTTATATCCCAAAGCATTCCAAAAAAAATTTGGGCCGAGGCGGCTCTTGCATCCGTTTATCTTATTAATCATCTTCCATCCAAAAATTTAGATAAAATTTCTCCTTTTGAGACTCTATATGTAAAAGAACCCGATTATAATAGATTGAGAATTTTTTGTTGTAAGTGTTTTGTTCTTACCGATAAAAATGATAAACTCTCACCAAAAGCCATTCCTTGTGCTTTTCATGGCTATTCTGAAACCCAAAAAAGATTTCGATGTTATGATACTAAGAATGATAAGTTATATGTCTCAAGGAATGTAACGTTTTTGGAAAATGATAGTAGCTTTGAAAAAAATGATTTGATTTATTATCTAAAGAGACGATCTCTCTAGTGATGATGAATTTGTTAAAACATATGTAATAATACCATAATACTCGATAGGGGTATTATGGTCATTTCACAAAGTACCCCATAGGGGTACTTATTTTGTTTCTCATATTTCCCTATTTTTTATTTTTCTTTTTATTTTTATTTTTGTATTTTTTGGATACCGAAAAGGGGCCCCACAATGGAGTCGTTGGGGCCCCCAACGGTCACATATGTGACCGTTGGGGGCTCCCAACGACTCTATTGGGAGCCCCTTTGGTCTCCTCTTCTTATAAATAGGGGGAACCCCCCATGTATGTAGTATTGCTTTTGAGAGCTCCTCTTCAATAATAGTGATATTATTTTTCATGTGTGTAGCCTTTTTATAAGGCCCTTTGTATATCCCTTAGTGGATTTTCTCTCTCGTGCTTGTTGCATTTGTCCGTGTGGGACATAGTGAATGCTTTAGCATTCTTGGTTTCTTCCGCTTATTTCATTACATGGTATCAGAGCCATAAGATCTTCTAAAGGTAAAATCTTGTCTCTCTCTACTTCCTTTCTTTCTCACATCTTCCTTGTGTAGCAATGGAAGTCAAGATCGATCTATCATTCAAACTCAATGGAAAAAATTACATGATGTGGGCATCCGCAATGGAGAATAATCTCAAAGGCAAGAAGCTTTGGGGTTATGTAATGGGAACCGTTCCGGAACCCCAACTTAAGCTCACAAAGATAGAAGGAGATCAAGAGAAAGCACTTGAAGGCGATGCTCGTCTCAAGGCCATTGAAGATTATAATCATCAAATGGAAGATTGGGAGAGCAACCATGCAAAAATCCTTGCATGGTTTATGAATAATGTCGAACTTAAGGTATGTGCAAATATTGCAAAATTCCGCCGGGCAAATGAAGCTTGGTTTTTTATGAAGGGTATGTTTACCCAAAAGGATCTTGCAAGAGCTTATTTCTTGCAAGAAAAAGTAAGAACCACAAAACAAGGCGACATGAGCATACAAGATTACTATAGTGCTCTAAATCCTTTGTGGGATGAATTGGCTCTTTTAGAGCCTAAATGGGTATCTATGGAGGATGTGGTTCTAAGACAAAAACAAATGGAACAAGATAGATTGTTTCAATTTTTATTTGGGCTTCGTCCCGAATTTGAACAAGTGAGATCCTCACTTCTCCATAGATCCACGTTTCCTCCCTTAGAAGAAGCTATTTCCGAGATTACTCAAGAAGAGACTAGGCATAGCATGGGAAAAAGCATAGAGGAAGTTCTTGCCGTATCTAAACCCGGCAATCATGTTAAAACATACAAACCACCTCATTTTGGTAAGCAAGGGAGTGGTGGAAGAAAAATGATTATATGTCACCATTGTTATGAGCCGGGACATATTAAACCCGTTTGCTCAAAGCTAAATGGGGCATTCAAGCCAAAGGTGGCTTCCGTTGAAGAATCTACCACCAAAGAAGATGACGGCAAGAACGGGGATCTCAAAGACACTCTTGGACAAATCTCCTTGGCTCTTCAACAAATCTTAAAGGTCACTTCTTCCACCTCCGGTGCCGCCATTGCCTCATCATCACCTCCCGGTACGTACTCTTGGATTTTAGATTCCGGAGCTTCTTTTCACATGACCCCTCATGAAAATGCATTAACCAATGTGCACACCAATTCAAAAATGTCTTGTGTCTCTACGGCCGATGGAACTTTTCTCAAAATAAATGGTGTTGGAACTCTTGATTCTAAAAATGTTCAAAATTTCCTTGTTCCAAAAGTTAGAATAGTTCCAAAATTAAATCTTAACCTCTTTTCCGTTTCTCAAATAGCCGACCATGGATGTGAAATATCTTTCTCATCCCAAGGGTGCTTTGTGCAGGATCTCCGGTCCGGGAAGCGGATTGGGCAAGGCCATAGGAAGGGAGACCTTTATTTTATGGATAATTTAATGCTTCCAAATACCTCATTTTGTACTTATGTCCAAGACAAAAATATTGAAACTTGGCATAAAAGGCTTGGACATCCAAGTTACTCTAAAATGTATCTTTTTCCTTTTGGACACAAGTTTTGTAAAGAAAAAGATATCAATTGCAAAGATTGCATTTTTGGCAAAATGAAATCTACTCCTTTTCCTATTAGATCCTTTGTGACAACAAGACCTTTTGAATTGGTGCATTCCGATGTTTGGGGGCCATCTCCGGTTCTATCTAAAGGTGGTTATTCATATTATGTTACTTTTATTGATGATTATACTAGATATGTATGGATTTATTTTCTTAACTTTAAATCGGAAGTTTTTAACTTCTTTAAAGAATTCCATGCAAAAATTCAAAATCAATTTCAAAGTCAAATATCCATTCTTAGATCCGATTCGGGTGGAGAATACTTATCAAATGATTTTCAAGCATATCTAAAACAACATGGCATTTGTCATCAAAAATCTTGCCCAAGAACTCCTCAACAAAACGGTCTAGCGGAAAGAAAACATAGGCATATTTTGGAAACCACTAGATCCTTACTCATTTCTAAAAATATTCCTAAAAATTTTTGGGCCGAAGCCGTGTTAACCTCCACCTATTTAATCAATAGGATGCCATCTTCAAAATTGAATAATATCTCTCCTTATGAAAAACTTTTTAATATGACACCCGACTACAATCGTCTTCGGATTTTTGGGTGTAAATGCTTTGTTCTTTTACATAAAAGAGATAAATTGTCACCTAAAGCAATAGAATGTGTATTTTTAGGATATGGTGAAAATAAAAAAGGCTATAGATGCTTTGATCATAAAAACAATAAGTTATTTGTCTCCAAAGATGTAACCTTTTTAGAAGATGAAAATGGATGACATATTGGAAAAATCAAATGAAATTGATTATATATTTATCAATGATCTTTTAGAAGATTCAAATGATGACTCTTTGAGTCATCCGGAAATTTTAGAAAATACTCATGATTCTCATGATGATGATGTATCACCAACTAATGGTGACAATCTCCAAGTATACACTCGGCGTGAGGAAGCCCAACCTATTAGTGCTTTAGAAAAATTCTTGCGGCTTAATGAACCCCTAGAAGAAACCTCCCTTAGGCGTTCTTCTAGAGAATCAATTCCACCTAATAGGTTTGTCTCATATGAAACTCTTTCACCTAAATATAGAGCTTGTCTAATAGCCTTGCATTCTTACTATGAACCCTCCCATTATAATCAAGCAAAAAGTATACCTCATTGGGTTGAAGCAATGAAAGTTGAACTAGATGCTTTAAATAAAGCTAAAACTTGGGAAATAGTTCACCTTCCTCCAAATAAGAAAGCTATAGGATGTCGATGGGTCTACAAAGTCAAAACTAAAAGTGATGGTTCCCTAGAACGCTGTAAAGCTAGATTAGTTGCTAAGGGATACTCACAAGAATATGGCATCGATTATGAGGAGACTTTTGCTCCCGTGGCTCGCATGACAAGCGTTAGAACTTTAATTGCGGTAGCATCATCTAAGAAATGGCCTATATTCCAATTAGATGTTAAAAATGCCTTTCTTAATGGTCAGTTGAATGAAGAAGTATATATGGATCCTCCGCCGGGAATCAGTGTTAACCAAGGTCAAACCCTTCGGTTATTAAAAGCCTTATATGGTCTTAAACAAGCCCCTAAGGCTTGGTATGATAGATTTAGTGCTATCATGTTACAATTGGGATTTCGCTCATGTTATACTGACACTGCTCTTTTTGTTAAAAATGCAGGTAATAGTATCATCATCCTTCTGCTTTATGTTGATGATATGATCATCACTGGCAATGATGACAGCGGTATTCTTAAAGTTAAAAATATGTTAAAACATAATTTTGATATGTCTGATCTGGGTTTTCTCAAGTACTTTCTTGGCATAGAAGTTGCATACTCTCCTCGAGGGTATATACTGTCACAGATGAAGCTTGCTGCAGACATATGTTCCAAATCTGGGATTTCAGATGATAAAAAGGTGGAGACTCCCGAGGTTATCAATGCTAAACTACGACTGGAGGATGGAGTTCTGCTGGACGATCCTACGCCCTACAGGCAACTCATAGGCTCCCTCACCTATCTGACTATCACCAGGCCCGATATTGCTCATGCTGTGCACTCTGCAAGCCAATTTCAGCATGCTCCTACATCTGTGCATATGAGTGCTGTGCTCCGGATCATTCGATATATTAAAAATACTTTGACTAAAGGGCTATTCCTATCCTCAATCTCTTCCTTAGATTTACTAGCTTATACTGATGCTGACTGGGGAGGAAACCCAAATGATCGAATCTCAACTATTGGTTTTTGTGTATTCCTAGGAGATTCGCTAATTGCTTGGAGGTGCAAGAAACAGCAGAAAGTCTCATTGTCTTCTACTGAAGCAGAATACAGGGCTATGGCAACCACTACAATGGAGCTGGTGTGGCTTCGAAGTCTTCTTCAAGATATGGGAGTCGAAATTACCGGGGCTTCGAAGCTTTGTTGCGACAACAAAAGTGCTATCTACATTGCCAGCAATCACACTTTCCATGAGAGGACGAAACATATTGAAATGGATTGTCATTATGTACGTGATGAATATCTTCGTGGGACAGTAACACTGCCATATGTCACTTCAGAATATCAATTTACTGATTTCTTCACCAAAGCCCTGCCTGCTCCTCGCTTCTTGTTCCTCCTTGGCAAACTTTCGGTCATTCCCCCGTAAAGTTTGAGGGGGGGTGTTAAAACATATGTAATAATACCATAATACCCGATAGGGGTATTATGGTCATTTCACAAAGTACCCCATAGGGGTACTTATTTTGTTTCTCATATTTCCCTATTTTTTATTTTTCTTTTTATTTTTATTTTTGTATTTTTTGGATACCGAAAAGGGGCCCCACAATGGAGTCGTTGGGGCCCCCAACGGTCACATATGTGACCGTTGGGGGCTCCCAACGACTCTATTGGGAGCCCCTTTGGTCTCCTCTTCTTATAAATAGGGGGAACCCCCCATGTATGTAGTATTGCTTTTGAGAGCTCCTCTTCAATAATAGTGATATTATTTTTCATGTGTGTAGCCTTTTTATAAGGCCCTTTGTATATCCCTTAGTGGATTTTCTCTCTCGTGCTTGTTGCATTTGTCCGTGTGGGACATAGTGAATGCTTTAGCATTCTTGGTTTCTTCCGCTTATTTCATTACAGAATTAACATATGATAGTGACAATGAATTGGTTGAAAACAACAAAGATTCTAATCTCCCTACTTCTCAAGAAGAAAATATAACTAGAGTTCCTATTACCTATACTTATAGAGATAGAAGTACCTTTAGAAGTGCTATTGAACAGTACAATAAACCTAGCAAATCTATCTCCTCACATGATACAAATCCTAGAAGAACCGAAAGAATTAGAAAAACTCCCTCTAGATTCATATCTTTTGATTTTTTCTCTCCTAAATATCGGGCTTGTTTAAGTGCCATCCACTCATATTTTGAACCAAAATTTTTTGAAGAGGCCAAAAGATGTGTTGAATGGAGAGAAGCCATAGAGAGCAAACTCAAAGTACTTAGGAAAGCTAACACTTGGGAATTTTAAAACCTTCATAATGGAAAGAAAACTATAGGATGCCGATGGGTGTTCAAAGTCAAAACCAAGAGTGATGGATCTCTTGAGAGGTATAAAGCTCGCTTAGTGGCTAAAGGGTATAGTCAAGAATATGGGATTGACTATGAAGTGACATTTGCTCCAGTAGCACGTATGGTTACTGTCAGATGTCTCATTACCATAACTTCAATTAGAAAATAGAATATTTTTCAAATGGACGCCAAAAATGCCTCTTCAAATGGAGATCTTAATGAAGAAGTCTATATGGATGCTTCACTTGGCATGAAAATCCCTAAAAATAAAGTTCTCCGTCTTCGAAAAGCTCTTTATGGCTTGAAACAAGCTCCCAAAGCTTGACACGATAGGTTTAACAATGTAATGATAGAAAATGGTTTCTCTTCTTGCTATACTGACATTGCATTGTTTGTTAAGAAATTTGGTGCATGAATTGTTATATTACTGTTATATGTTGATGATATATTAATAACAGAAGATGATACAAAAGGAATCAAGAGCATTAAATCTATCTTGACTTCAAAATTTGAAATGTCAGACTTAGGATTTCTGACATATTTTTTGAGAATTGAGGTTGCTTATTCTCACAGGCTATTTTTTGTCTCGAACTAAGCTTGCTTGTGAGATTCTCGACAGATCAAGAATCGCAAATGACAAGGTCTGTGAAACTCCTGAAATAGTGGGTTCGGAGATGAAGATTGATGATGGGATTCTCCTAAAAGATCTCACACCTTACAGAGAACTGGTTGGATCTCTAACGTATCTTAGCATTACTAGGCCAGATATCTCTCTTGCAGTACATGTTGCTAGTCAATTTCAACATGCACCTACTACGGTTCATATGAGTGTCATTCTCCACATCATCAGATACACAAAGGGTACAATAAACAAGAGGGTGTTTCTATTTTCTTCATCTGAATTGAATTTAATTGCTTATACTGACTTTGATTGGGCAGGTGACCCGAATAACCGTCACTCCACCACTGGTTTTTGCATCTTTTTAGGGGAATCTTTAATTTCTTGAAGATGCAAGAAACAACAGAAGGTCTCACTTTCATCCGTAGAAGCCGAATATAGAGCCATGGCATCTACTACCATGGAGATTGTTTGGATTCACAGCTTGCTGGAAGATATGAATATTCAAGTTCAAGGGCCCACAAAACTATATTGTGATAATAAAAGTGCAATTTACATTGCAAAAAATCACACATTTTATGAGCGCACGAAGCATATTGAGATGGACTGCCACTATGTTCGTGAAGAATACTTAAGAAGAACCATAGACCTTTCATATGTTACATCAGAATACCAACTGATAGACTTCTTCACCAAAGCGTTGTGCTCTCAAAGATTTAACTTCCTTCTTGACAAACTTTCGGTTATGTCACCCTAAGTTTGAGGGGGGTGTTAAAATGTAATGTTCTTTATATATATATATATATATATATTCAAAACCTGATAAAGGGTATTTTGGTCATTTCCCATTTGCACATATTCTCATTTGAGAATATGAATGTATTTTTCTTGTTTTTATTTCTTTTAGTTTTTCTTTTTTCTTTTTTCTTTTTTGTCATTGATATAACATTGGGGGAGCCCTCAACATATACGTTGGAGCCCCCTCCAACGGTTATATTGGAGCCCCCCCACTCCTCCAACATGTATATATAGGGGTGATCCTCTTCAAGCTTTCTCAAGCTTTTTGTACAACCCCTTTGGGATTCAATATATTGAAATTCATATTTTTTATGCCTTTGTGCATGTGTATCCATGCCTTTGTGCACTTGTGAGAGTTCTTGTGCCTTTGTGCACACTTGTTGTTTCTATATTTGTGTTTACACAAATTCTTTCTTTTATAGAGATTTTCACAGAACGGTCTAGGGAAGAGTTCTATAGTTATTTCTCCATATGGTGAGAATTTGCAGATTCATTTTATCTAGATTTCCAGTATATGTTTAAGATTAATTTGGTAGGTCCTTCTTTTGACATTTGATGTGATTCAAAAACAAGGTACACTTTCTTGACCAACTGTCTTGTTCAGTTCAGTGTAGTAGATTCCTGCTGTTGAATTTCAAGGTATTTTTACTTTTTTCAACAAAAATTACCTAATTCTTGGTTGAAACCTATTCTAAGTTACTTGTTGATATCCTCAATAGCACCACACATGTTTGTAATTCTTTTTACTAGGAGAGTGTACATGATACCAAAAAAGACTTGAGACTTCCAAAATTTTTCATACCTGCAGGGAAGGAAATATAGTTCCTGAGCTCTTTTATGGATGTTCATATAGGAAGTCATTGGCTCATTATAAGTAATAAATCTGCTACTCACCATTAAAGAGTTCCTGCTATGAGCACCTTCATTGTGGTTATCATATAATTGAATGAGGTTACAGTCCTATCATGTATTGTCCATCTTTTATTTTCTCACACCATCCAAGGGTGAAAATATTTTTGAGATTTTTGCAAGCATTAGAGTTGTATAAGGGCATTTAGGTGCCCAATGTGGTAACTGTCTCCCATTTTGAACATGCTTGTGCACTGGGTGACACCTGATACCTATGGATATATAGATACTCCAAGCACTAGCCTACCCTAATAATATGCACTGTATATTCGACAATTGTTTAACTAATCACTCCATTTGAGTGTTAGATCGGTTCTGCATAGTCTGTGGGACTTTTCAGTGTTAGAACGTTTCTTCATGGCCTTTGGAATTGATTATAGCTTATGGTCCTAATTTTCTGCAAGTTTTGTCTTTTTCATGTTTTCTGCAAGGGCAAGTAACCCGGTTCTAGAAGGTCTCTGTCTCGTACTTCTGTTCTTTCCTGTACTTTGCTTGTATTGTTGGTGCGACCTTGTGTTTTCCCTTTAACATATGCTGATCTCAAATTGCATCCTAGAAAATCTTATTTATTTGTCGCAACTAGAGGTGTTATTGGGCTATGATTGCTGAGTATTTTTTATGTAGATGTGTTCCATTACCATTTCAAGTTTTAGGCCTAGCTGCCTAGGTATCTCTTTTTCTTATTTTCCATTAGTTGGAAGCTTTTTAATAGAATTAGCTCTTCCTTGAATGCACCCATCTCATAGCCTGTTTTAACTTTTAGTTTATGTTGTTCTAACAAATTTTCCAATGGTCTCATCATTTTATGGCTAACTGGAAAGATTTTTTTTAATTCTTTTTCCTAAAACTTTGCAGGTGTTGGATTTTGATTTTGAGAAGTTCTGCTCAGTTTCTTTGTCTAATTTGAATGTATATGCATGCTTGGTTTGTGGGAAGTATTACCAAGGAAGAGGAAGAAATTCACACGCATATACTCACAGCCTTGAAGCAGATCACCATGTTTATATAAATTTGCGAACAGAGAAGGTCTATTGCCTTCCAGATGGCTATGAGGTTAATGATCCATCATTAGATGATATTCACCATGTCTTGAACCCAAGGTAAAGCATCATTTATCTGAATTTTTCTTATGTTTACTGTTATCATGTTGTATAACCTCTTATATAATTAATTGCTGTCTGCCTCTTTAATTTTATATTATTTTGTACTTTCAACAGAAGGAAAAAAAACTCATGCACAGAATTTCAGTGACCCAAAAAGACTGCTTTATTTGAACAATCAAATCTGTGGAATAGAGTCAATAGACCTTGGATTTTTGTATGCTGATGTACTTTTTGTCTGTTTATGATATGATTGTGAAAATCTTAGCAAGCAGCAACTTACATGTACACCAGTTAATGTTTTTAAGAGGAAATTAATAACATAAGCTATGTCACATGGACGCGGCTAAAAGGACATGGGATACACCTTCTTGCATATTTTACCATTAATGACAGTATATAAGTTAACACGAGATGAGGTTAAGCTGGAGTATCCCTGTGACATAGCATGAGAGTTTTGTGAGTTATAATAATCATCATAGTAGTAGCAGTATTAGTTGCGGTATTTATTATTTATTGTTGTTCAAAAATGCGAAAATGACAATGAAAACCAAAATATAAATGCTGTTCATGTTTATACCGAAGAAAAAATTGAAAATAAAACATTTGCAATTTTTTGGAGAAGAGGAGATAAAATTTTCACATTATATTGACAGTTGCATAATATAAAGCTGCTCTTTTTGCTCTAACAATGATACTGGGAGAATCTCTTCAAATACTTCATTTTGCAGTTTCAATATTTTTTTTGTGTTTCATTTGTGTATGCTTCCCCATCTTGTGCTGTTTTGACTTTGATGGTGATCCTTGTAACATTTTGTAGCTGGAGCCCAATCTACTTAATCTTTAAAACAAATAGGCATTTGATTGCATTGATTCTCTCTTTTTTCTCTAAAAAGACTCATTCCATAGAAAAAGAATGCAGTCAATGGCTAGGTTTCTTGACAACAATTAATGGCGGAGAAAACAGGAGAATGCAGGTATATCATATATGTTTCCAAGATAATCTCACCAACTTTGCATCATCCTTTATCTTCTGTGGACATCACTTTGACATGGTTCCTTCATGATGAAATGAAACATAGCCTTTGACCCATAAGAGGAGTCTCCATGTAGTCGATTTTCTCTTTTTTTCTAAAAAAGTAGACTCTTATTGATAGAAAACGAAAGTTGGTAGTGTTTGTATCACCAGGATCTGTTGCAGTGAAGAGGAAGACACGATGGGAAGGGCTAATACCAATTGGGTATCGACTGCAGCCAATATCACCCGCAGCCCTGAAATTAATTATTTATAGTTTGTGTTTACAAACTATTTAGGGTACTAAACTGCCCTACAACCAAAGATGAGAATTACAATAAAGCCATTAAGTGGCACATAGCACACACGGGTCTGGATCTGGCTCCAGACCCATACTGTTTTTCACCCCCCCTCAAGTTGTGCATGGTCTTGTACCATGAACAACTTGTTTTTGAGCTTCCAAAACCTGTCTTTAGTTAATCCTTTAGTGAACAAATCTGTTACTTGATCTTCGGTTCTCACAAATTCAGGTTTAATCTCGTTCTCTTCAACCTTCTGCCGCACGAAATGTTAATCTATCTCAATGTGCTTTGCTCGACTATGGTGGATTGGATTAAATGACATGTTGATGGCACTTTGATTATCGCATAGCAAGGATGACTGCAAAATTTCTTTCCCTACTTCTGTCAATACGTGTCTAACCCACGTAACTTCTGCAGTGGCAACAACCATAGATCGGTACTTTGCTTCAGTTCTTGACCTAGCTACAACTTTCTGCTTCTTACTACTCTAGGAGACCAAATTTTGTCCAATGAAAACACAATACCCCGAGACAGATCTTCGCTCATCTGGATTCCCGACCCAATCTGCATCACTGTAGACAACAATTTTATGCGCCCTTTGTTCTGTCGGCCTTTGCCTGTAGAGAAGTCCATCACCAATTGTCCCCTTTAAATATCTAAGGATTCTTTTGACCGCCTCCATGTGCCCAGCGTGCGGTTCATGCATGAATTGAGATACTTGATTGACTGAGTAGACAATGTCAGGTCGGGGTGAACGTAAGATGCTATAACATCCCAACTAGGCTCCGATATCTGGTAGGGTCGTCGTATAAATCCCCATCTTGGGCACTCAGTTTTTGATGAAGAATGCTCGGAGTGGCTAAAGGCTTACAGTCTTTCATACCTGCTTTGCTCAGGACATCCACTGTGTATTTGTGTTGGGTGAGTGCCAACCCGTCTTCTCTTCTATCAACTTCCACCCCAAGAAAGTATCGCAAGTCTCCAAGGTCTTTCATTTTGAATCTCTGATTTAGCAGTTGTTTCACCTTTGCAATGTGATCCTCTGAGTTACTTGGAATAACAATATCATCCACATATATAACCAGTAAAGTGACTACATCTTCACTTTTGAAAATGAACAAAGAATGGTCTAGAAGAGATATGCCAAAACCATATTTTTGTATCTCAGACGAAAAACTGTCGAATCAGGAGCGGGACGCTTGCTTCAGCCCATAGAGGGCTCTCCTCAATCTGCAAACGTAGTTCCGAGGATCCCCTTCTGCATATCCAGGAGGTTGTTCCATGTAGACTTCCTCTTTTAAGTCGGCATGCAGGAATGCATTTTTACGTCAAACTGACTGAGCTTCCATCCATGTTCAACTGCTAGGGAAATGATAATTCTAATGGTCCCCATTCTCACAACTGGGCTGAAGGTCTCGTCATAATCCTGACCTGGCGCCTGTGTAAATCCTTTAGCTACAAGTCTTGCCTTATACCTTTCAATGCTTCCGTCTGGCTTGTACTTTATTTTGTACACCCACTTGCATCCTACAACATTCCTGTGGGGCGGTCTGGGGACAACCTCCCATGTTTCACACTCATTTAAAGCTTCCATCTCATCATTCATGGCTTCTACCCATTTCTTATAGTTATTTGCTTGATAGAATGTTCAAGGTTCATCCTCTTTTTGTAAAGCCGTTAGAAACAACTGAAAATCCATAGAGAAATTGTCATAACTAACCCATCTTTCAATTGGGTGGCGAACACAAGTGGATCTCCTAACATCAAGAGCATGCGAGGAAGTGGATGGTTGTTCAGTCCCTTGTCTCGAAATTGATGGATTCTCTCCATTTCGTCGAGTGTAAACGATGCCCTTATACCTGTCTGGTCCAGGCGGTAAAGTCATTTCTCTTGGGGTTGGTGTCTCATCCTCTGCGCCAGTATACCCTTGTGACTGCATACAACTTGAAGGAAAATTATCATCAATTCTGCAAAAAAGTTCTGAGCTAAGCCAAGGATGATAAATTTCGCCCGGTGGAGGATCTGCAGGAGTCATGTTGGTTTAAAGATCAAAGTTCAACTCATCAAATATAACATTCCTCGATATCTTGATGTGTTTGCTTATGGGATCATAACATCTGTATCCTTTATACTCGTCTGCATACCCTACAAACTTGCACTTTAATGCCTTGTCCTGAAATTTGTGCCTCAAGGACCCATCAATATGAACATAGCAAACACAACAAAAAACGTGTAAGTCATGGTAGTTGGGATGTACACCAAGAAGAGAGAAATAAGGTGACTTATTTTTCAAAAGAGTCATAGACAATCTATTTATCACATAACAATAGAATAAAAAGCTTCCGTCCACAAAGAAATAGGGAGATTGTTGTCATGCATCATACTCATTGCAATCTCAACAATACATTTATGCTTTCGTTCAGCTATGCCATTTTCTTGTGGTGTATGAGGGCAAGACACTCTTTTTCCTATCTCATTAATTTGGAGAAAATGTATGAAGTCACTGGAGGAAAATTCACCACCTCCATCAGATTGGAAATGTTGAATAGATTCAGAAAACTGATTTTTCACTAGAGAGTGGAAGTTTTGAAACAAGGAAAAAACTTGAGATTTACTTTTCATAAAGTATATCCAAGTATAACGATAGTAGCTGTCGACAAAAATTAAGTAGTATCTGCTTTCAGAACTAGAAGTAACAAGAGCAGATCCCAACACATCAAAACAAATAATCTCAAAAGGCTTTGAAGCTCTTTTATTAACGGAATTAAAAGGCAGTACATGACTTTTGCATAGACGACAACTGGAATACATCTGATCACTCATTCCTGTATTCATACTATCCTTAGGAATGAGGTTATTGGAAACAAGCTTTTCAATAAAATGACTCCCACAATGACCCAACCGACTATGCCAAACATATGGCTTATTACATTCATAACACACTTAGTCAACACTGAAGATGACATGGGGAAATTCTTTGAGATGGAATGACTAGGACGAGTAAAATCCAAGATATGTTCTTGAAAGACGTACATGTCCCCTTGCCTTTTTCCCTCAACGAATGTTTCCCTCGTGCGAAGGTCCTTGACCTGCACAAAAAAGGGAGTGAATTCAACTGAGGCATGATTATCATCGACAAGCTTGGAGACAAAAACAATGTCTTTCTTAATATTGGGAGCATAAAGAACATTAGATAACTTAAGAGTAGAGGTTGACATAGGAACAATGGAGTTTCCAATGTGAGAGACAAGGTGATGAGTTCCGTCTCCAGTGACGATGTTACCTTTACCAAAATAAGGGATAGGATTAAGAATCTTACCAGCATCACCAGTCACATGGGTTGTTGCATCGGAGTCAACATACCAAGTCCCCTGATCACTTTGCTTCAAATTTAATCCTGCCAATGCAGATAACAGTAACTCTCTGATTTCATCATTAGCCTTGACACTACCAGACTCTCTCTTGATATCTGTTTGTGGGGACTTTCCTTTATTCTGAGGATTAAACCAACAATTTGCCTTAATATGTCCTCTTTTATTGCAAAGATAACAAGTGTGTACTGTCTTTTGCCCTTGCGCATTTGGCATCATATTTGGTGTAGGCAGCAGTCCACGTCCACCTTGCCCTCCCCGTCCTTGTCCTCCTCTTCTACGAAACCCAAAACCTCCTCGTCTTCGCCCATATGACATTCCTGTAGCAAGAACCTCCTGAGCATGTGTGTGAGAGTGTGACTCCTCAAAAAAACCCTTCAAAGTCATTTCATACTGAATCAACTTGGCGTGCAACTCTTCAAAAGTAAAGAGGACTGGCAAGCACAATAGAGAAGTAACAATCATGTTATAATCAGGCCCTAGCCTACTCAGAGTCTGCTAAACCATATCTGTGTCACTTACCGTGCACCCCACAATGGCAAGCTGGTCTGTGATAGTCTTCATCTTATTTAAAAACTCCATGATGGTCATGCTGTCCTTTCTGAGCAACTGAAACTCTCGCTTTAAAAACACCATTCTCGCCTGCGAAACTTGAGAATATGTCTGAACTAATCTATGCCAAAGCTGGCTAGCTGAACAATCATCAGGTATAGCTACGAGCACTTCCTGCGATAAAGTTGAAGTGATATAGGCCACAACTGACTGTTCTTTCTTTTCCCAAGTCTCGAATTCTAGATTTTTGACATATACAGTTGAGATCGCCCATTTGTCATCTTTTCTTTCACATGCAATAAATTATGGAGGGACTGAAGTAGTTCCATCCAGATGACGAAGGAGGCCTTGAGTCCTTATAAAAGGAATAATCTGTCTCTTCCAAGTCAAGAAGTTTGAGTCCAAGTCAAAAACAAGTTGATTAAGAAAGCTCGAGGAAAGGCCCGAATGAGATGGGAAGGACGAGAAAGAATCCATAACACAAGAGGAAGGAAAATGCAAAGCACACACAAGAGGTGTAAATAAGATTAACCGTGAGCCGTCCTTCTTTACCACCCCCCCCCCCCCCGCCCCCTTTTTTTTAGGGTTTAGGGTCAACAACTGTTCACAGGCTCGAATCTGAAATCAGCTGCCAATAGACACGTTCAGATCCTACAATTAACCAATATTTTTTGCCCTTTTTTTATATAAATATATACTTTGCCTTGAATAGCATGCAAAACAGATATAAAACGCAGTACACAGTAGCAAAAGGAACTTCCCAGAAAACCCAAGCACATGAATGGGGAATACTGGGCTGAAATTGGGTGACACTTTGAAAGGTTCTCAGAAAGCCCAAGCACGTGAATGAAATAGATCTCAGAAATAGAAGTGGCTGAAACTGGGAGGACGTTGATTCTTAAGGAAGGGGCAAGATAACAGGGAATAGATGTAATATCCAGAGCTAACGTTCAGTGGGGAGAGACAAAAGAGGGATAACGGGAAGTGGATGATCTGATTTTACCAGATCATAGACTTGTTATAAAAGAAAAAAGAAAAGAAGAAGACTTCACGCAGGAATAGATTTCAGTAGAAAGGGAGATTCAGATCGTGAAAAACAGATTCTGTTTAGAGGCAGATTAGGTAAAAGAGAAGAGAGAGAGAAGCTATGGAAAAAAAATTGACTTGGAGATCAGACGTCTCTTTGGTCATACCTTTTGGAGACTTCTTCAAACCCAACAGTGGTCTACTCTGATACCATGTTAATTTTTGTATCACCAGGATCTGTTGCAGTGAAGAGGAAGACACGATGGGAAGGGCTGATACCAACTGTGTATCGACTGCAGCTAATATCACCCGCAGCCCTGAAATCGATTATTTATAGTTTGTGTTTACAAACTATTTAGGGTATTAAACTGCCCAGCAACCAAATATGAGAATTACAATAAAGCCATTAAGTGGCACATAACAACACACACGGGTCTGGATCTGGTTCCAGACCCATACTGTTTTTCAGGTAGTAGTCAATGGCTTTGTTGCTCGATAACAATTAAGAGGAGGGGAAAACTGGAAATTGCCAGCCAAGATTCATCCTAGATGTTTCGAAGACAGTCACAAATTTCGACAATATTTTTAAAATATCGTGATATTATTGCTGTATTTTCAACAAACGATATTATAGATAAAATATCATGATATTTTGAAAATATCACCAATTTGATAAGATCGTGATATTATCACGAGAATATCCTGATATGCTCATGATAGTATCATGATATTATCAATTGTTGTTACTGTTTTTATTTATTTTCTAATCTTAAATATGTTTTTCTTCTTTATTTTTCATTTTTTACTTATTTCTTTTATTATATGTATTTTATTATCTAAACATGATATTTTCTTACTTATTTTTGTTATTTTTATATACTTTTATTATTTTAAGTCCTGAGAGTTTTCACCAAACCTATAATATTGCGAGAAATGCCTCGCTGAGATATATCCAATACCGATATTTGTGACTATGTTCTAAGATAATGTCACTGACTCAACATCATCCTTCTCTTTGGTAGGAATCTATTGACATAATTCTTTTATGACAAACTCAAACATAACCTTCTTTGGCCAATAACAGTTCAATACTTTACTAAGAATAGTCCTAGGAATAGCACTTCTAGAAAAAGTTAGCTTAGATTTGAGTATCCTATCAAATCAATTGTTATGCAAACCGATGGTATTTTGCCACTAATCAGAGGAGCACTGATTTATGTATCATAGACTGGTAGTAACTTTTAGAAGCTTTACATCCTGATCTCCAGCATCACTACTGGATGCCACTGCTGGTTGGAGAGTTTTTCTGTCCTGTTCCTTGTGGATTGACTTTCTTAAAGACTTCCACCTAGCACAACGGGCAACTCTTTAGTTGTGCTTGCGTATGATAAGATATTGAAATTAAGGGCATGACACTTTTGAACCTTTCCAAGAGATCTTGAAACTTGGCAACCAGGGATAAAAGATGTTTGAGTAATGAGCAAAAAAAAAATTATTCTAAAGCTTCAGCTGCAATTGGAAATGCCAGGAGTGAATGGCCCATTTGAAATTTAGTTTAATCTGCAGATTGGACTAAGATGTCATGTTATATCTGGGTGAATGGATCCTAATCGATCATCATAAATACTCTAGCCTTCCAGCATTCCCCTTCTTTCTTGCTTTCTGACCTATTTTGCCTTGGTGACAGAAAAGTAATGTGTGCGGTCACATACACACAAACATATTATAGCCACCAAAAATCATGTTATCTTCAATTTATCACAATTCAAGAGCCTCTTTGTAAATGAATACTCCAAAATCGTGTGCTATATTAAAAAAAATGAATAATAATAATAAAGAAAACTCTAAAAATGAAAGTATTGCAGTATCATCACAACAATTCGCTGATGTCTTCCAAGAAATTGATTTTTTTTAAATCTGAAGATTTCTTGAGAAAGCCACTTTTTTTAATTCCACCGAAGAAAACCCTTGCCAATGTTATTGCAAGACCAATACCGGTTGCTATATATTTGTCTACATGTGTGTTACTGTTACCAAATAATTTGGTACTGTTAAGTCATTTTTTTGAGGCTGAATGTTTTAGCATTCTATTATATCAGCTACTCGTTCATTATAGGCTATCATATTATTTTGATGGACATATCAATGTCGTAAAAAACATATCATACAATACAACATGATGTATCAGTATAGTGGGACCTGAATTGACAAGGTACAGGGCCCCGTAATGTCTAATCACGACTGTACTATATGATATGACTGGTACCATACAGTCTACTGTTTCTCAGTGATTTTCCACTTTTGGGTGGGGTTTGTTTTGGCCAAGGGGATCCTTTATTTTCACACCCAAACCTTTAAAAAAAACAATCATTCTCTCGATTTTCCATCAAGGCATCAAATCACCCTACAAATTTGAGGATTTGTCCAAAACCATGCCCCCAACATGTTTTCCTGTTTTTCTTTCTTTTGGGAGATCCACCCTCATGTAACCCAATAGAACCTTAAAAGTTGTTTTTGTGAGAGATGTACCTAGGGGCGGAGCCAGAAATCCAAGTTAGGGTGGTCACACACACATCCATGTTAAAAATTGTATATACATAAATGTATAGATATATATAATTATATATAATACATGTATATTTTTATATTTTTATATTTTTTTCTTTTCTTTATTTTATTTTTGCCTTTTTAGGTTGCCTAGTTCCTTTTGAACTAGACTCAAACTAGTCAACATCAAGATGTTGACTAGTTTGAAAAGCCATTGGCGCTAGTCCAACAGCTACAAATAACAACTCTTTTATAGTCTCTTCAAGGCACTTCTCTCCCTCTCTCTTATATGTAAAAATAGGGGTAACTCCCCTCTCATTGTAATATGCTTTTATTTTTATATGAATGAAATCAATTTATTATTTGTTTCTTGAGCTCTCTCGTTTGTGCCCTTTGTGGGTTATGGTTATGGTTATGGTGTCTTTAATAGACACTTGTGAGCATTTGTGCTTTTGTAAATGGTTCATTACATAGTATTAGAGCTTAGAAGCTTCTAGATCTTGGAAAGTTGTTGCCTCGATTTTCATGCCATTATGGCAAGAAGTTTATTTGTCTTGTTTGTGATTCAAGTATTCTTGTGCTTGCATAGTTGAAGAAAAGAGTGGTTCGTTGGTTTAAAAGATCGTTGACTCTACTCAAAAATCATGGAATTGTGATTGTGTTATTGCTCTTTCTCCTTTTTCTCATATTTTCCTTTTCTTTCTTTTTCATCTACTTTCTCTTTCCCTCACCCCTGTAAGAATGGATGACAATAATAAAGTCACCATCATGCCCATAAAACTAAATGATACCAATTATGTGATGGGCTTCAATTATTAAGCACCACATTTAGGGGAAGGGGTTGTGGGGGTTAGTCGATGGTTCTGATTCGGAACCAAAATTATTTCTCATAAAAATAAAAAATGAGAAAGCGACTTCTTGTAGAAGGAGAGAAAACTAAGGTATTAGTTACATATGAGAAAAAATGGAAAGAACGTTGGATGAGACATGCCAAAATCTTGTTTTGGCTAATTAATAGAATAGATATCAAGAAATGCTCTAGTCTTGCAAAGTTTAAGCATGCCAATGAGGCTTGAAAATACCTTAAAAATATGTATTCCTTCAAAGATATTGCACATGTGTGCAATTTACAAGACAAGGTGTGAACTATGACCCAAAGGGACAAAAGTATTAGAGAATACTATAATAAATTGTCCAAACTTTGGGAAGAGTTGTCTCTTCTTGAACCAAATTGGCATTATTCTAAAGATAACGAGTTTTGTAAAAAATAACTTGATATGGAACATTTTTACTAATTTGTAAATAGTTTGAGGCCGGAATTTGAAACCACCAAATTGACCCTTCTACATAGAGGGAAAGTTTCCTCCATTGTTGACACTATTGTGGAATTAATTATAGAGGAGAATAGGCTAAAAAATCATACTCCAAATAATGAAGAGGATGTCGTTGTAGCCGTATCTAGATCGGGGAATTATATGTGCACCTATAGGCCGCCTCATTTCGGTAAATAAGGCAATGATTATGACAAAAAAATAGTGATTTGTCACTATTGTCATGAACTGAGACATTGTAGGCCTCAATGCTCCAAATTAAAAAGATGAGATAAAAAGAAAGTTGCATCAGTCGACTCATCACATGAATCAAAAGACCAAGGCAATCAAGATGCACTTGTATCTATGGCGCAACTAATGAAAATTCTTCAACCTCTTCTCAAAGGAGCATCTTCCTCAACTGAAGCCTCAACAAAAGCAGTTATTTCATCATTTTTTGATCCCGATAATTCTCCTTAGCTTCTTGACTCTGGTGTTTCTTTTCATATGACCCCAAATAATAATAGTTTGTTCAAATGTCATAACAATTCAAGTGTGTCAAATGTTTTCAAAGCCGGTGATAGATCTCTTGAAATAAAAGAAATAGTAAATTTCAAAGATTTTCAAAACTCCAAAAGATTCTTTATCTCAAAAGTTAGATATATTCTCAAATTAAATTTAGATCTTTTGTATGTTTCTCAAATATCTCATTATGGGTGTAAGATCTTCTTCTCTTCTAATGGTTGTTGGTATAGGATCGCCAGTCAGGGAAGCTGATTGGGGAAGACCATAGAAAATGAGGCCTTTACTATATGGATTTTTTGGAATTACCCAAGAATATTTTTTGTTATAGTGTTCAAAAATTGGACTTGCATCTATGGCACAAAAGACTTGGTCATCTTCATATATCTAAAATCTAATATTTTTCAAGTTTGGTAAAATTTTGCTTGTAAAGATTGTATTCTTGGTAAAATGAAGAGATTACCATTTCATGATAGAACTTTTGTTTTCTTTGGGCCACTAGAGTTAATACATTTAGATGTTTGGGGTCCCACACCAGTCATATCAAAAGTCGGATACACATATTCTGTAATTTTTTTTGACGATTTCTCTAGGCATACTTGGATTTACTTAAACATAAATCGAAGGTCTTTTTATATTTTCAAACATTTCACAAAATGGTTAAAAATAAATTTCAAAATGATATTTTCATTTTTCGTACCGATTCATGAGAATTTTTGTCAAAAGAATTTAAGAATTATCTCAATCTACATGGCATCACACATCAACGATCTTGTCCTCACACACCATAATAAAATGGTTTGTCCGAACGAAAACACAGACACATTATGGAAACTACTAGGACCTTATTGATACCAAACCAAATACTAAAAGAATTTTGAGCTGAAGCAACCCTAACTGTTACCTATCTAATTAACAGAATACCATCTTCTTCTTTGAAAAATATAACCCCAACTAAAAAACTTGTTAAATTAACTCCTGATTACTCCTGATTAAGAGTTTTTTTATGCAAATGTTTTGTTTTGACTGACAAGAATGATAAACTCTCTCCTCGTGCCATTCCTTGTGCTTTCTTAGGTTATGTAGATAGCCAAAAGGCTATAGATGTTTTGATAATAAAAATGAAAATTTGTATGTGTCAAGAAATGTATCTTTCTTGAAAAAGGAAAGGTTTTTTTATTTTGAAAAAGCCAGGGAAGTAATCGAGTATTCTTTTTTGATAGATTTGACTTCAAAGTATGATAGTTGTGACTATGAACGTGACCTTGATGATGGTCAAGATATTATAGATACAGAACAAAATGTAATTAATAAAGAGCAAACCTATAGGGACACCAATTGTTTGCAATACTCAAGACATAAGATATCCAATCTTCCATGTGCACTAGAAAAATATTCATGAGTACAAAACAAAAGGTCATCTAGAGTCTCTAAACCTCTCGGTAAATTTGTTTCCTACAAATATTTTTCTCCTAAATATAAAACCTTCGTTGCATTAATACACTCGTATATAGAACCTTCATCCTATACTTAAGCTGAAGAATTTATTGAATGGATAGAAGCCATGAGGACAAAATTAGAAGCCTTAGAAAAAGCTAACATTTGGACTATTCAAGATATTCTATAAGGAAAAAAACCTATAGGTTGTAAGTGAGTTTATAAGATTAAAACCAAGAGTGATGAAACTCTTGAAAGATATAAGGCCAGATTAGTGGTCAATTAATATTCCAAAGGGTATGGCATGGATTACTAAGACACTTTTGCTCCCGTTGCTAAGATGATTATACTTAGGACCTTAATAGCCTTAGCTTCTGTTAGAAAATGACATATATTTCAAATGGATGTCAAAAATATTTTTCTTAATGAAAACATAATTGAAGCATATATAGAGGCACCACCTAGTATAAGTATTCTTAAGGGTAAAGTTCTTCATTTAGAAAAGGCTCTTTATGGTCTTAAACAGGCACCAAAAGCCTGGCATGATAGGTTTAGTCATGATATGCTCGATATTGGATTCAAAACTTGCTTGACTGACACTACTTTGTTTATTAAGATTTCTTATGTATGTGGATGACGTGATTATCATCGGGAGAGACAAACAGGGAGTTGAAAACATTACAAAACTTCTTAAAAATCATTTTGAAATGACTGATGTAGGTTTATTGAGATATTTTTTAGGAATTAAAGTTGCTTATTCCCCTCGAAGTTATTTATTATCTCAATCTAAGTTTGCTTTTGATATTGTTTTTGTTAAATTGTAATATCAAAGCAATATAATTATATATATATATATATAATATTTATTTTTTGTAATAGTCGTAGGGGTAGTTTAGTCTTTTTATACATTCATTTTTCGAATATGTTGTAATTATTTTCTTTAATTCTTTTTTCTTTTCCTTTTTTCTTTTCTTCTTTTTGTAAAAGGTAGTGTACACCTTGGAGGGGCCCACCATCTAGTCGTTGGGCCCCTTCCAACGGACATTTGTGGCCGTTGGAGGGGCTCCAACGACTAGAAGTGGAGCCCTTCCAAGGCTTCCACCTCCTCTATAAAAAGGGGTATTCCCCCTCTTGTATTCCTATGGCTTTGGGTCAAAGCCCAAGTGATTAATAAAGTTTTCCTATTCTTTTATGCCTTTGAGCATTTGTGAGATTTAGTGGATTGTGCTTTTGTGCACAAGTGTTCTAAGAGTTCTTATTGTGCATGAGTGCACGTGTTTTATCATCAAGAATATTAAGGTCTTGATCGTAGTATCTTATTAAAGATACTTTCACATGGTATCAGAGCAAGGTTGGAGAAAGAAAGATTGTGTGGATTCTTTTTTTTTCTGATGCCTCGAAAAGTGTTCTCTCAAATTTTTGGAGATTGGAGTGGATCATCTTATTCATCCAATGTTTTAGAAGATTCTTCTATCAAGAAAGATCTAAAAATCCTTTGTGGTACGTATTCGTTTTCATCATGTCTCCTCTTTAATGGGTGAAAAAGACTCCCATTTCTCTCTCGGCATCAAACTCAATGGGTCCAACTATCACGTTTTGGTCGGAAACATTGAGGCTCGTATTAAAGGAAAAGGGCTTTGTGGCTATGTCCAAGGCTCGATTTCCGAACCAGAGCCAAAGATAACCTTGATGGAGAAAGGAGAAATAAAAATCCTTGAAGGCGAAGAAAAAGCCATGGCTCTTGAAGACTACACCAAAAAGCATGAAAAATGAGAGAGGAGAAATTTTAAAATCCTCTAATGGATTTTCTTATCCGTAGAAACAAGAATTAACGCCAATATTATCAAGTTTAAGAAGGCTTCTCAAGCGTGGGAGTACCTTGAAAAGATGTACACCTCTAGGGACTTGTCCTATAAGTATTATCTCCAAAAGAGGGTGCTCACTCTTCATTAAGGGGAGATGACTATAAGGGAGTATTTTGCCGAACTCTCTTCTATTTGGGACGAGCTTGCTATGCTCGAACCCAAGTGGAGTGGAGAAGCTATAGAGCTTCATCATAAACAATTAGAAGAAGATAGATTTTTTAATTTTTTGAATGAGCTTAGGCCTGAATTCGAACAAATCCGATTTTTTCTTTTATCCGCCTTCACTTCCCCCTCTCTTGAAGATGTAATTATTAAGCTAAGTGGGGAAGAAACTCGTATGGGTATAAGAAAAAACAACCCAAGTGTTCTAGCTACATCTTCTAATAATGAAGAAAATGAAGGTGTTAATGTCGTCTCAAGACCGGGGAGTACCTTAAGAACCTACAAGCCTCATCACTTCAAGAATCAAAACTCAAATGGTCCAGTAGGGAAGAGGGATTATAGCAAGCTTTTATGCCGCTTTTGTAAGGAACCAGGGCACATTAAGCTTATTTGCCTAAAGTGAAAAAAGTTATTAGCCATGGCTACTGCATCCCAACCTTAAAAGGAAGATTGCTCGTCATCTTCAAATGGAGTTCTCTCATTGCAACAAATCGTGGATGCACTTCAACCTCTTCTAAAATGGGCTATTTCCGGAGCTGTCATGTCAAACTCTTCTCCTCCCGGTAAGACCTCTTGGCTTTTAGATTCGAGTGCTTCTTTTCATATGACTCCAAGTTTTAGTTCTTTTTCCCAATATTCAAAAAAATCATCTTTTTCCTTTGTTTCAACCGCTGATGAAACATCTCTTGAAGTAAAAAGAATAGAAAATTTTAAAAAACAAGGGTTCTTTATTCCAAAAATTAGATTTATACCCAAATTAAACTTAAATTTACTTTTCGTTTCTAAACTCTCGGATCATGGGTGTGATATAAAGTTTTCATCTAACAAATGTTGGATACAGGATCGCCGGTCCGGGAGATTGATTGGGGAAGGCTCTAGGAAGGGCGATCTATACTATGTCGATTCACTTCAAATTTCAAAAAACCCTTTTTGTAATGTTATCTAACAAAAGGATATTAATGTGTGGCACAAGAGACTTGGACACCCAAATATTGTAAAAAATTCTCATTTACCTTTTGTTAAAAGTCTATGTAAAAGTGATTTCACTTGTAACGACTATATACTTGGAAAAATGAAAAAATTACCTTTTTGTCAAAGATCTATGTTTACAACACGACCTTTTGAAATTATCCATTCGGATGTATGGGGACCGACATCTGTCTTGTCAAAAGGAGGTTTTGCATATTATGTCATTTTTGTTGACGACTACACGAGATATTGTTGGATTTATTTTCTTAAACACAAATATGAAGTTTTTTTGATCTTTAAAACCTATCATATGATGATTAAAAATCAATTCAATGGGGATCTAAAAATTTTTAGAGCAGACTCTGGTGGAGAATATCTTTCAAGTGAATTCAAAAATTATCTTGAAAGTCATGGTATTCTTCACCAAAGATCTTGTCTGAAAACCCCTCAACAAAATGGATTAGCCGAAAGAAAGCATAAACACATAATAGAGACAACTCAAACTCTACTTATTTCTCAAAATATTCCAAAAGGTTTTTGGGATGAAGCTATTTTAGCGTCTGTCTATCTAATAAATCGGCTACCTTCGAAAATTTTGAACAATATCTCGCCTTTTGAAATGTTGTATACCAAAGAACCCGACTATAGTCGGTTGAGAATTTTCGGTTGCAAATGCTTTGTTCTTACTGACAAGAACGATAAGCTCTCACCGAAAGCCATTGCCTGTGCCTTTCTTGGATATTCCGAAACCCAAAAAGGGTTTCGTTGTTATGATATTAAGAATGATAAATTATATGTTTCCAGAAATGTGAGTTTTCTGAAAAATGTTGATGGTTTTGAAAAGAGTGAACCCTTTGAAGAAAACATGGATTAGTCTTTTTTATTTGAAATGTTAGCACATGATGATGATAATAATGATGATTTCATTCATAATGAAGTCAATGATAAAAAAGATGGTTCCTCCCATCCTCCTATTTCCCAACATACTAATGAAGGAGCATTGAGAGATCCTATAACATATACCCATAGAGATATAAACAATTTTAGGAGTGCAATTGAAAAATACAGTGAACCTAGTAATTTCAACTCAACAAATGATGAAAACCTACGAAGGATTGAGAGAAGTAGAAATATGCCTTCTAGGTTTATTTTATGACTCCTTTACTCCTAAACATAGAGTCTGCCTTAGTGCCATTTATTCCTATATAGAACCTCGAAACTTCGAATAAGCCAAAAAGGATGATGAATGGCTGAAAGCAATGAAATGTGAGCTTTCAATTCTCAACAGGGCAAAGACTTGGGAGTTCCAAGATCTCCCTAAGGGTAAGAAAGCAATAGGATATAGATCAGTATTTAAAGTAAAAACTAAGAGCGATAGATCTCTTGAGAGATATAAGGCTTGATTAGTAGCAAAAGGATATAGTCAAGAATATGGGATTGACTATGAAGAAACTTTTGCCCCTGTGACCCGAATGGTTATTGTTCGATGTCTCATTACCGTTGCCTCAATCAACAAATGGAACATCTATCAAATGGATGTTAAAAACGTCTTCCTAAATGGTGATCTGAATAAAGAGGTATATATGGATGCTCTACCAGGAATGAAGACTCCTAAGGGGAAAGTACTTCGCCTTCGCAAAGCACTTTATGGTTTAAAACAAGCCCCCAAGGCTTGGTATGATAGTTTTAACTCCGTAACGATAGAAAATGGATTTTCATCTTGTTTCACTGACACTGCCTTATTTGTTAGAAAAACCAATGCAGGGATTGTCATTTTGCTTTTATATGTGGATGATATACTTATAACCGAAAGTGATTCTAAGGGGGTTAAAAGCATAAAAATAATTTTGAAGGATAGATTTGAGATTTCTAACTTATTTTTTGGGTATCGAAGTAGCATACTCTCATAGAGGGTATTTTTTATCTCAAACTAAACTTGCCTCTGAGATTATTGACAGGTCAGGTATTACGAATGATAAGGTTTGTGAAACTCCTGTTATAGTAGGAGCCAAAATGAAAATTGATGATGATATTCCTCTCTCCGATCCCACTCCCTACAGACAGCTTGTGGGGTCATTAATGTATCTGAGTATTACTAGACCAGATATCTCTCATGCAGTTCATACTGCAAGTCAGTTTCAACATGCACCGACATCAGTCCACATGAGTGCCATCTTGCGGGTCGTAAGATACATAAAGGGCACACTAAATAAGGGAGTATTTTTGTCCTCTTCTTCTGAATTAAAGTTAATTGCTTATAGTGACTCTGACTGGGAAGGTGACTCAAATAATCGTCACTCCACCACTTGTTTTTGCGTGTTTTTAGGAGACTCGCTGATCTCATGAAGATGCAAGAAGCAGAAAAAAGTGTCTTTATCCTCAACTGAAGCTGAATATCGTGCCATGACAACTACTACCATAAAAATTGTATGGATTTATCATTTGTTAGAAGACATGGGGATCACAATAGAAGGGTTCACCAAGCTATGCTGTGATAATAAGAGTGCAATATATATTGCCAAAAATCATATGTTTCATGAGCGGACTAAACACATTGAGATAGACTGTCACTATGTTCAGGAAGCCTATCTGAAAGGAGTCATAGAACTTCCGTATGTCACTTCAGAATATCAGTTGGCAGATTTCTTCACCAAAGCACTGTGTTTTTCGCAGTTCAACTTTCTTCTAGGCAAACTTTCGGTCATCATGCCCTAAGTTTGAGGGGGGTGTTAAATTGTAATATCAAATCAATGTAATTATATAATATATATATATATATATTTATTTATTGTAATAGTCGTAGGGGTAGTTTAGTCTTTTTGCACATTCATTTTTTGAATATGTTGTAATTATTTTTCTTTAATTCTTTTTTCTTTCCCTTTTTTATTTTCTTCTTTTTGTAAAAGGTAGTGTATACCTCGGAGGGGCCCACCATCTAGTCGTTGGGCCCCTTCCAACGGTCACATTTGTGACCGTTGGAGGGGCTTCAATGACTAGAAGTGGAGCCCCTCCAAGGTTTCCACCTCCTCTATAAAAAGGGGTATTCCCCCTCTTGTATTCCTATGACTTTGGGTCAAAGCTCAAGTGATTAATAAAGTTTTTCTGTTCTTTTATGCCTTTGAGCATTTGTGAGATTTAGTGGGTTGTGCTTTTGTGCACAAGTGTTCTAAGAGTTCTTATTGTGCATGAGTGCACGTGGTTTATCATCAAGAATATTAAGGTCTTGATCATAGTATCTTATTAAAGATACTTTCACAGTTTGAGGTCTGGAATCATAGATGAAAAGAGAATTGATACTCCAGAGGTTGTCAACACCAAAATACGAATTGATGATGGAGAACCTCTTAAACATCACACTCCTTACAAATAACTTATTGAATCACTTTTCTATCTCTCAATTACTAGACCTGATATAGCATCCACTGTACATATATCTAGTCAATTTCAGCACACTCCCACTTTTGTTCACATGAGAGCCATTTTGATTATTATTAGATATATTTAGTCTTTCCTTTCTCAAGGCCTCTTCTTGTCCGCTTCATCTTCATTAAATTTGATTGCTTATATTGATCTTGATTGGAGAAGTGATCCTAATAAGAGACATTTATCCACTGATTTTTGTGTTTTCTTAGGTGAATCCTTGATTTTGTGGTGGTGCAAAAAGCGGCAGAAGGTCTTTTTTTCGTCAACCGAAGTTGAATATCGAGTCATGACCACCACAATGATGAAGATAGTTTTGCTGAAAAAACTACTGGCTAACATTAGAGTTGAAGTGATAAAAGCATCACGCATGTGCTGTGATAGCAAGAGTGCAATCTACATAGTCAACAATTGAACATTTCATGAATGCACCAAACATATCAAAATAGGTTGTCACTACGTCAGAGATAAGTATCTACATGGGATCTCTGCGTTATGTTACATCGGAATACCAATTAGCAGATTTCTTCACCAAACCTCTCGTCACTCCTAGATTTTATTTTCTCTTAAACAAACTTTTGATCATTGTACCGTAAAGCATTTTTATGTGAATGAAATAAATTTATTATTTTATTCTTGAGCTCTCTCATTTGTGCTCTTTTGTGGGTTATGGTTAAGGTGTCTTTAATAGACACTTGTTGCGAGGATTCGTACTTTTGTGTAAGGTCTTCATTTCATTACCACACACACACAGGTATATATATATATATATATATATATATATATATATATATATATATATATATATATATAGATGGGTAGGTGCCTGATGCTTTTTGCGCCTACTGCACGCCTACCGAGCTTGGATAAGGGTTTTAAGGTTGATTTTCAAAAATTTGACCCTATAGATGTGTTCTGCATGATCTATTTGCTAGAAAATCACACTTGGGTCATATTTTTTTTGAGAAAAAATGATTTTTTAAGCATTGAATATTTTTAAAAATTGTAGACCATTGATTTTTGAATCTTATAAAAACCTAACTTGGTGTTGGAATCGGACGATCCAAAAGTCGATTCCCACAAAATCAAGCATGTAGATCACATCTATATGGTCAGATTTTAGAAAAAATAGAAACAATCTTCCCAAAGCTCGGTAGGCACCGACCTACCCATCACACTCTCTCTCTCTCTCTCTCTCTCTCTATATATATATATATATATATATATATATATATATATATATATATATATATAGAGAGAGAGAGAGAGAGAGAGAGAGAGAGAGGAGGGGAGGGGATGTAGGTGGGGGGCACGCAGGGAGGGAAGGGTAAGCACTTGCCCACTCTGGCAAGTATGTAGCTCCGCTCCTGGATGGGGTGAATATCTCATCCATATTTTTTAGTATATTGGAAAGAGCAGAAACTATGTCTCTGTGATTTGTACTGTCCTGTCTTTAAGACAAGGCCCAGATGAGTTAATGACACTATGTTACATGTGATCCTGCATAGCTATTCTTTTCAAGTTAAACTAGCTGTGATTTTCTGATTTTCTATTTTTAGGAGGCTTTTGAGTTTTATGAAAGCATACATGAAGCTTCGGTTAAAGCAAATTTTCAAGGAAGCAAACTTTGTTAAGCAGATAAAGCGAGTAGCCCAATGGCTTACATGGTTGGTTTTATATTGTAAATGCAGGTTTAAGCCTGAGCAGGTTGAACAAATAGACAAAAATAAGCTGTGGTCACGGGCACTTGATGGTTCTGACTATCTCCCTGGAATGGTGATTAGCTAGCTCCTCGTGTTGTGCATTTGAAAACTTTGGGGTTCAATGTTGTTTTCTGTTTTTATTTAATTTAGTTTTATACATCCGTAAAACATGACATTTGTTGTATTTTTCCCACAGGTGGGCCTCAATAACATAAAGGAAACTGATTTTGTGAATGTTACAATTCAGTCTCTGATGCGTGTTACACCCTTAAGGAACTTCTTTCTTATTCCTGAGAACTACCAAAGCTTCAAATCACCACTTGTTCACCGTTTTGGAGAACTCACACGTAAAATCTGGCATCCCAGAAACTTTAAGGGTCAGGTATGTAACTCATGATACCCCTTACAGGTACTAGCTTTACAGTATGAAACTTGAATGCAGTTTTAAATTTAAATTGAACTCACCTGCAGGTCAGTCCTCATGAGTTTTTACAGGCAGTCATGAAAGCTAGTAAAAAATGCTTTCGAATAGGTGTGCAGTCTGATCCAGTCGAGTTCATGTCTTGGCTACTTAATACACTGCACAGAGATCTTGGAGGCTCAAAGAAACCCAACAGTAGTATTATATACAAGTGCTTTCAGGTTCTTGAATTTGCCAAAACTTTTAAGCATTTGTTTGCCCATAAAGGTTCTTATTGTGTTTGTGTCATTCTTCTGTCTAAACCAGCTATTTGCAACAGGGGGAGCTGGAAGTCATGAAAGAAATCCATAAGAAAGTATCTTCTGAGAAGAAAGAAAATGCAGATCAGCAAAATAAAGAAAATGCCGAGGAGGGTGGTTTGGAAAATGGTAGTGTTATCATGGAAAAATGCAAGATGCCGTTCTTAATGCTTGGACTTGATCTTCCTCCGCCTCCTCTGTTTAAAGATGTGATGGAAAAGAATATTATTCCACAGGTTTGTGAGCATATCTAATGATTATTTAACTTTCTATTTAGGAAGGCTTGTACTATCTCCTATAATTGCCATATGCTGAGGATTTTCATTGTATTAATTTTTCTCATTGTTATCCAAGCATGTCATTTTTTGATGCAAAGGTGGGGATTAGTTCCTATGAACTGTTGACTATATAGTGAAGACCTTGCTCTCTGTGCATGTGTGTGTGTGTGTAAACAGAAACGGGCACATGAGTTGAAAAGGTAATGAAAAATTCAAAGAAACAAATCCATAGATTCATAAGGGAAAGGAATGCCAATCCAAGAAGTATCAGAATTTGACCACCTTAGAAAAAAATATGCAGTCACTTCCCCCTGAATGATCTTGTGCCAGCCAGTGGCCCTGCATGATCTGGAATTAAAATTTCTTGAGTTTCTTTCTGGCCAATAAGCCCATTATGCAGTAGAGAGCCACAAGGCAATAAGAGTTGAGAGTTATCTTATTCGACATGCATGTGCGTTTGGATAACATTCATGTTGGTCCCATATCTTCATAATTTCATGGCCAGGTGAAGTAGTCATTTTTAGTAAAGAACTGATATCATGTGAAACTTCCTGGCCAATCAATATGAAGATACTGATGGTTTGATTAGTGCTCAAACTTGATGAACAATTTGCTTTTTTTATTTTTTTCTGATCTATTAGGTGAGATTTTTACCCAGGGTTATGTTATTTTAGGTTCCGCTATTTAACATATTGAAGAAATTTGATGGGGAGTCTGTCACTGAAGTTGTGCGGCCATGCATAGCAAGGATGAGATACCGTGTCACAAAGCTGCCACAATATTTGATTCTGCACATGCGCCGATTCACAAACAACAATTTTTTCATAGAGAAAAATCCTACTCTTGGTTAGTGTTCTTTTCTTCCTTTTAGTGTTCGCATCCTATATTTCTCCTGTACTTTCGGTTCATGTTGTTTCCTTTTTTAAACATGTTTTGATCGGTTCTGGTGTTGCATGACACAGTTAATTTTCCTGTGAAGAACCTTGAGTTAAAGGATTACATTCCATTGCTCACCCCTAAAGCCGACAAGAAGTTGCGATCAAAATATGATCTCATTGCTAATATTGTTCATGATGGCAAGCCAGGGGCAGGATTTTACAGAGTATTTGTTCAAAGAAAATCAGAAGAGCTATGGTGAAAACATTTTCTTTGGCTTTATAGATTGTATACCTTAACATAAAGTAAGTTTTTTTTTTATCTCCCTGTTTGTCATTCCAGGTATGAAATGCAAGATCTTCATGTGGCTGAAACTCTTCCACAGATGGTAGCTCTATCTGAAGCTTTCATGCAGATATATGAGCAGCAGCAACAGCAGCAAGAGGAACAGAAAGCACTGCAACAGCAGGGATGAAACTAATATCAAATAGATGACTTAGGTATGCTAGATTTTACAGATGGGACGGACAAAATGGTTCTGCATGGAGTGGACCTAGGAGAGGATTGTAACAGTGATTAGGTAACAGTCAGCTCTTCAATGAGGTTTAGAACTTTCCATTGTGGTTGCATCCTCTTCACTACTGGGCGTCTTGACGGTTGAACCCAACACTATGTGTGTTCAATATGAAAGTTGTGGGCTTTTTGGTACTCAACAAGTATGAAGCTGGAGGTACCTTTGTAATTCCTACTTTAAATCTTTTGGAATAAATCATATATATAGGGGCTTGGATATGATATGGTCCTTTTTTGTTCCATTCCATCTGACACTATCCATTCAGAAATTGGAAAAGAGGAATGTACTTTTGTAGATGAAGTGTGCTTCATTGTCATTAGTTTGGTTTTGTTAGCTTTAAAATACTCCGACATTGGATTCAGATGTGTGGGTTGGTGTGCGTCAAATATTAAATTGATGCAGCACTCGTGCATTTGTAGATCTGACTTCTTGCTGAAGTCTGTGTGCTCTAGGATGACTTAAGCAGGCTCCTAGACGTGTTGGTAGAGTTCTTGGTTTGCCCAAGTCTCTGGTCAGCTCAGCACTAACCCAGTTGAGACCTAGAATATAACATGGTGATTGACCCCGGGTTGAGTTGGACAAGGGTTGAGTAGGTCTGTGGTCAGATGCAAATTGGAAATCCACAAACTAGGTACTGTTCCTTCTAACCTGATTGATTCAATCAGGTAGATTGAGATCTAGACCCGGATGACCCTCAAGGCCATTTGAATGGCGGGCCAAATGCATTCTGGGCACACTTGTTCATACAAGTGCATCCAAAATGTCATTGTCGCACTATGGCATCCCACCGAAGCAGGCCGCAAGTTACAAATCCGTCCTGCTTGATCGGGACTGCCACAGTCCTGCGTGTGGGGTATGCGGGACGAGTGTGCCCCGCCATTCAAGAGCACCCTCAAGGTATGATGGTCCATAGACCTTGGTAGCCTTATACTGGACTCTATCAAATACAAATATCCAATTGCTTTTATTTTCAAAGTTGGCATGGTCCATAAAAAGTGGTGCCCTTATATATGTAGATACTAAAGTCTAGCTGCGGGATAACCCCTGATGGGACTCAATTTGTGAGCGTCAAGTAAGACGGTGTAACTCTAGCGATCCAGCTATCACGTTCAATCCTCCTTATATAAACTTCTGTGACAAGTTGAATGTTTCTTATTTACATTTTTCAAACAATGTTGAGCTCAGATTCCATGTAAAGATAAGGATAAATTTGAAGCCAAAGTGAACTGGTGCAAAGCAAGGTTGTTAAATGCGATGAGGCGAAGCTAGGCGTTGAGCATGTTATGAAGCGAGGCGTTGAGCATGTTATGAAGCGAGGCGTATGCCTCAAGGCGTTCTAGCGTAAGCTTCATGATCAAAATAATAAAATATATAATATTAATAAAATAATGGAAATTTTAAATAAGAACCACTAATTTGCTTTTAGTTATTTTAGTACAAAATCATAAGAAAATAAAATAAAGATGTTTAAAGAAAGGCAAGGTAGGCAGTAAGAGGACACTGATTTTTCATTTTTAATTAATAAAACTTATTTTTGATATTTGATAGATAAACTTACTTTTTTAGTGAAACACTATTAAAAGGCATTAAAATCATATTAAATATTGAAGTAATGTTTTAAATTTTGGGCTTATGAAGCCGAACCGTTTATCTAACCGGATATGTTTGCATTAAGACTGAACTCGAGTCCATATCGAATCTTGCCATCATCAGATTCATCACCGATCTCTGCATCCGCCATTAACTGATCGGGGCCGGACAGGGAGGTGATGTCAGAATCGACAGTTTAAGCTAAATTTACAAGCAAACAGGCTGAGCTGAGCAGAAACTAGGCTCGACCCATCAAAGCTCACCAAGAACCCACCTCCCTCCAAGCTCTAGGATAGCCGACCCCCAACACCCCCACAATGCATGAGCGAGTGCACCCTCGCTGTCCATCTTACCAACTCTAAGATGGACGGTCGACAGGTTCTCAAACCACAAACCTCTCCTTTTTAACATCGCACCACCCTCTCACCTGTACTCACAAGCAGGGGATGGACGACAACGACATTTTCCTATTCTCAGGAGCATAATGATCAAATAAGCCTTTGATTGCACAACATTGCACGTGACCCAACTACAAAAAAAAACCTTCATTAAGCCACCACTCTGAACTAACCTTACATTTCAGTACGCTTCAGGTATTGAGTGTGCGCCTCAGTACCTTGAGCGTGTGCCTTGCCTCTGAGGCGTACGCTTCATGTATTGAGGCGTACGCCTCTCACAACATTGGTGCAAAGTATTTTTTCTTTTTCAACTTAGTTTGAAATGACATGAAGAACCTGTTTGGTTTTTTTCTGAAAAGTTTGGTTTTGTACCAACGGGGCTCCGCTTGTCTGGTAGGAGCAGCTAGTGCATGTCTCCTTGTGTTGGGACGTTGCAGGTTCAAAACCCAATGGTATAGTTGTATAACTGGTAGGGTCTGCCTAACCCCCGCTTGCCTTTCAAAAAAACAAAAGTTTGGTTTCATATACAAAGTATATGTTTGTTTGTTTTGTTTTTTTGCTGTCCCTGCATGCGCCTTGGAGGCGTAAGTTTCTCTCTTGGATTTTCGCTGTTCTCCTCAAAAGGAAAGGGGGGAAAGTCATGTTGGTTCTCCTTGAGTAAAAACTTACCTGGCATATCAAACGCCCCCTTAGAGAAGGCCTCAAACTAGCAGGAAGGGAAGGAGGGACGCGGCAATTACGGGTGTTGAAGATTTTCAAAGAGAAACAAAAGTGGCATTTCATAGTTGCAGTCTTCAAATGACACTTTTTTATCTTTCTTTAAATTATTGAATGTCACTTTTGTATTTGTTATAATTAAAGGCAAATAAGTAATTTTAAAGGGTAAAAGTAACACAGGCAGTCAATCAAACAATTTTAAAAAAAAATAAGGATATTTATAACATGAGGCAGCTAAACATAAATTAATTATACATGTAGGTGCTTATATGTAAATTTCCCTTTTAATTATAAGTGGGATCCAAGTGCTAGGCAACTTACTGTAAAGGACACAACAAACTAGGATGGCAGTAGCAGTGTAAAAGTTAGATCCTTTATGGCACTCAAGAAAAGTATCTCCCTTGCAAGTATCTTGGCATTTAAGGCAAGCACTCACTGGAATTTACATTGTGTTTTGGTTTGGTGCAAGTGATAAAAGGGTGGACTAATGGACCATTCAATGCCAAGGCAAAGCTTTTAATATAGCAGACTGCAAGAGATTAAACACCTTTTCACACAGAAGGTACACTAATAGCTAAAGGCTCTAAAAATATGAAACTTGTGAGAATAGCAGGATCAATGAAAAAAAAGTCCTCTGTCACGATGAAGACTTAGGATAGAATTCCTCTGCCACATGGGGGTGGCTGTCATTCTGGTAGGGGTCCGCCTTACCCCAGCTTGCCTTTCAATATATATATATATATATATATAGTAGAGCGTAGGTGCTTGAACATTAGGTGTTTGTGATACGTGCTTGATGGGGGTTTTTGCTCTTCCTGGATCATGTGTTTTCATGAAAAAAAAATGATCTTTGGAGCCTCAAAATTTTACAAAGATTTTGGACCGTTGATTTTTTGAACCTTATAAAATCTCACCCGGGTGTCAGAATCGAACACTTTAAGAGCTGATCCCTATAAAATCAAGTACATATATCACATCTGTATGGTCAGAATTTAAAAATAAACGAAAAAACATGAAAAACTCATTAAACACATATCTCAAGCACTTAATATTCAAGTTTTACTATATATATATTCACTAGAATATGAGAACTGAAAATATGGGCATTTCAACACTTTTTTTGCAAATCCAACCATGTGGATGTGCTTGGCATGATGAATTTGCTAGGAATCAATCATTGGATCATGTATTTTTTTATGAAAAAATGTGATTTTTGAACGCTTGAGTATTTATGAAGATTGTGAGCCATTGATTTTAAAGCCTTAACAAAATATTGCATCAAAATCAAATGATTCAAGAGCGGGTTCTTATAAAACCAAGCATAGATTTAAGAGAAAAGAACAAAAAATCTATGAAAATCATAGTTCACACATTAATTATTATATTTCTAATTCTCATATTCTAGTGATTCTCTCTCTCTCTCTCTCTCTCTCTCTCTATATATATATATATATATATATATATATATATATATAGAGAGAGAGAGAGAGAGAGAGAGAGAGACGAACTATAACCATCAACATTACGAAACAGGTTCAACCAACATTGAACCTACCAGATAACCCACCAGGCCCAAGACATGCCAAGGAGCCCCAAAACGAAAGAAAAAAAAGAAGAAAGAGAAATGAAAAATGAGAAAAATGGAAAAAAAAAAGTGAACAGAAAAGCACGGAACAACTCCAGTTTGTCGGCGAGCATCACCTTGGGTCATGAGTGGTCCTAGTGGGCAGATTGTGTTGAAGATCAGGGATGTTGATGCGAATAATGGCATACACGTCCGCCAAAATAAGGTTCACCATTTTGTTGAACACTGCCGGAATATGCCGAAAGATAGCATTGTTGCGAGTCATCCATACAACCCACCATGACGAGAGAAGCCAGGTTCGCCAAATGATCCGCCAATAGTTGCAATGACAAACTTGCTTAGGACCCCATAACAAATCGCTGGCGAACGATTCCTGGCGCACGCTGACCCCCGGCTTATTCCAAGTCACCTTGAAAATGTTTTGAAAGACAGAGCACTCCCAAAAAAGGTGAATCGCAGATTCTTCGGCCGCCTCGCACAACACACATCTACTCGGCTGATGGAATCCGATGGATTTGAGGAAATTGTCAGTCTGCACCCGATCGTGTAAAATTTGCCAAGCCAAGAAACATGATATCGGGGTCGGACCCTTGCCCCAGAGCAGGCTCGTCAGAAACCGGTCCACCCCCGACGGTAAGAGAGCGAGGTAGCCTTCTTTTGAGCGGAAAGATCCGTTCGGAGCAAAAATGTGACCAACGAACTGAGACTGCGAGTCAACATTTCCATTATGAAACAGAACCGCAGACCAAGCTTGGATCCATGATCGACGAAGCTTTGACATTGTGCGCTGACGCACGCTAATGGCCCCCACCAAGGATTCCACACCTCCGTATTTAGCCAGAAGCATGCTTGCACACGGGGACCCAGGTTGGTGTGCAAGCCAGCTCTGCTTCACGACGAGAATCATACTCCTCATCCTTGGATCCTTGATACCCAACCCCCCCTGGATAGGGGAAGTCGAAGTGTGTCCCACCCTATAAGGTGGCGTTTGTTTTTGGTACCTCTCCCCGACCACAGAAAGTTTGCCACTACCTGAATTAGCTTCTTACTAACCCCCATAGGCATCAGGAACATAGACATAAAAAATTCTGGCATAGCAGAAAGAACGTGCTTGATGAGAGTCAGTCTACCTGCGATAGAAAGGTAAGAAGCTTGCCAGCCCGATATTTTGTTCTGAACCCTTTGAATAGTAGCGCTCCAGGCTGCCGTTGTTACACGACTGATTTGAAGCGGCAGACCCAGGTAAGAAAAGGAGTTTTCCGATACCGAGCACCCGAATATCCGCTGGCCCATGTCCAGCATTGACGGAGGAGCATTGACCATGGATAGACAACACTTATCGTAGTTGATGGATAACCCTGACATCGATAGGAAAAAAAGAAGGACAAGCTTGAATCTTAACATCTGTTGGATGGACGCCCTTCTGAAGATAATTATGTCATCCGCGTAGGTCAGGATCTGACTACGACACTCCTGAATACCGAGAGACTCAATTAGACCATCCTCTACTGCCCTCTTAACCAAAACCACAATGCCTTCAGAGACGATGTTAAAGAGTAACGGAGACAGAGGACATCCTTGCCGAAGACCACGACCAAGTTTGAACTGATTTCCCTTGACCCCATTGATCTGAATTTGTGACTGGGCATTGGTAACCAGCTCCTGCACCCAGCTAGAGAAACGCCTACCGAAGCCCAGGTTCGCCAACATGTTGAAGAGGAACGACCAATGAACCGAGTCGTAGGCTTTATGAAAGTCAAGCTTAAGAGTGAAAAAGCCCCCCCCCCCCCGCTGATCTTCAGAGAGTGCAACACTTCTGTGGCCAGAATGAAGGAATGTTGAAGCCTTCTGTTAGGAATAAAGGCAAACTGCGCCTCCGAAAAAATCCTAGGAGCGACTGACCGCATCCTATTAGCCAAGACCTTGGCAATAATGCGATATAAGCTCCCTAACACTGATATAGGTCGAAACCGCGAGATATCCGATGTGGCTTCCTCCTTAGGAATAAGTGACACAATTGCTAGGTGAACATGAACCGGCAATCTGCCATTGCGGTGAAACTCAGCGAAGACACTAAGAATGTCACTCTTAACACATTGCCAGAATATGTGAAAGAAATCCACTGGATACCCATCAAAACCTGAAGCTTTCCACCCAGACGAATCCTGCACCGCCGAGACGATTTCTTCTTCGGTGAATAACCCATGAATCGAGTTGGAGAGCGCTCGATCCAAGGACAAAAATAAAGTCGTACCCATATTGCCACCTGCAGCTTGGTTGCAGGAATACAGTTTAGAGAAATAGTTGGTAACAACATTGATTACCTGATCGCCCGAAAAGGAGACATCGTTGATATACATAGAATGAATCGCATGTACTCGATGCCTGTGCGACGCTAAAGAATGAAAGAACCTTGTATTCCCGTCACCCGCTTTAAGCCAAGTCACCCTTGACCGCTGCTTCCAACGAATCTCATCCTTCAGACGCTAAGATTTCACTAGAAGAGTCAGCTCGGCCGATCTAGCATTGAGGCTTTCAATATCTGATGCATTCATATGGGTCGTATCCAAGAGAGACTGATTTATAGAAGACAGCTCGCGCTCCCAATCCTCCATATTTTGGAATTTGCTTATTTTATTGGAGATAAGCCAATATTTAATATCCCGGGATAGGCAAAAAAGTTTAACCACGCATCTAGTAGCCGCCTGGACCGCATAGCAAGGCTGACTCCAAGATTGTTGGACTAGTGACTCGAAACCCGCCTCCTTAAGCCACCATTGCTCAAATCTAAAGGATCTGTCGCCGGTGAAGCCTTGACCCCATCGGATCACAATCTGACTATGGTCCGAAACAGATGGTGGAAGTAGGTAACATGAAATGTCATTAATAGAACTCAGCAGATCTGACGAAACAAGCACCCTATCTAGCAGACGAAAGCATGGTCTAGATCGTCGATTGGTCCACGAGAAAGCTTCGCCTACATGAGGAACGTGGTACAACCGGTTCATCTGAATAAAGTTTTGGAAAATCCTCATGGAAGCCGAATAGGGCACCGGAATACTTGAGTCGATAGGAGACAGAAGGCAGTTGAAATCTCCCATGATAATATGATGGTCCCCAAATGAAGCAATGACCCTATTCAAGTCCAACCAAAACTCCTCTCGCCGACTTTGGCGGTGGGGACCATACACCATAGTGACCACAGCTGGATTTGCATTTGAAGGAAGAAGAAGAGCAATGGATATGGAAAATGTACCTACATCCACCTGTTGTAAGGCTAGAGACTGCTTCCCGAGGATGAGGATGCCTTCCGCATATTGAATCGCAGGCTTGAAGAAGAACTCTGCACCACGCCAGATTTCGGAGACGACGGATCTCGGGATATCTGCCATCTTCGTTTCACAAAGTGCAATCAGATCAGGCTTTTCTTGACGGATCCAACTCGCCAGGAAAAGACGTTTGGAGGGGCAATTCAGTCCCCGAATATTCCAACACAAGATCTTCATAACTGAAAGTCCGGAAATCCCCGAGGAGTGCGGATCCTCATAGACCGCTTGGTAGAGACCCCAGACTCGCCGAAAGGAGAAGGCGGGGGCCGACGACGTCTCCTAATCGAAAGACCACCCTGCTCAGGTTGAGATAACCCCCTGACCAAAGGAGAGAGGGCGCTGACGTTCGAGAAACACCCCTCATCCACGACCGAGATCGGTAAACGATCTGCAATCGCAGCCAGGGACTCATGCATAACAGATTCGATGCTGAGTAATTGGGTTTGGGTAAGCGCAAGTTCGAGACGCCGAGCTGCATCGTCCACAGACAGACCCATAGCGGATGAAAAAAGATCACTCATAGATGACGAAACCGCAAGCGACGGGTAGACCGAGTTTGGGGAGCCCCCCGTGCCTTCGAAGTCACCCTCCCAGATAAAAGAGGTGTTGTTCAATGCCGGCTGAGCCCTGCAAAACACGGCCAACAGAGGGGCACTTACCCAACTGATGAAGACCAGGCGAAGCGGACAGACGGTGCAATTGTTTGAGATAGACGAAACCAAAGCTGAGAGGCCATCAACTAGCCTGCAGAAAAAACGTTGTCGGATCGAGAGTCCGATACTAGGCGGCCTGTGGGCCCGAGCAAGAACTGAGTCCTCCGAAAGGTGAGACCTCTTTCGAAAGAAAGACCCAATACCAGCCTCCTCATAGGACATAACAAACGAATCTAAAGATATTGCAACTGCATAGGGGATGAGAGAACCCTTAGTCGCCCAGGCGACCCCTGACATTCCCCGATCCTCATCAACCTCGAAGAATGGATCCACCAAAAAGGTCCGCAGCAACATAACCTGAGAATCAGACCGACCGGATTCCCATGACCACAAGCATCTACCTGACCGAGGCACAGAAGCCTCGTCATACCCGCCAATCCACCTGATAGCCCGCCCGCCTTCGAGCAACGAGCCCAGAAAAGATGATACTACAAATAATGATGATGACAGCAGTCTCACACCCCGAGGATGCAAAAATCCCCCAGCCAACACAGGGGCACATACACTGCCAAGGAGCCGAGGAGGCCTGTACCCCAACGCCCCCGAGGGAGAGCAATATGATGACAGCGGACGAAGAGAGTCCCCGCTCGCCCAAGAGGACCTCATGACGTCTGAAAAGGGGCCCCCACCAGCCACCGAACGTCGAACGGCGGGATAACCGAGTGCCCAGCACGACCACCAAAACAAAGAGAGGCGAGATCTCGGTCTATGGATCGAGGAGAGCCTGCTTGCTAGCCCTCTGGCCTTACCATCTCTTCGAAAATCAAAAAAGGCGAAAGAAAAGAAATTGTACCTTTGTCGAAGAGAAAAACATGAATAAAACGATGGCACCCCAGAGCCCGCAATCTGCACCCCCAAGCTTCGACGAAGAGGTACATACTGATAAGACGCAGGCACCCTAGAGCATGCCGCCAGCACTCCCAAGACTGGCGCCTGCACCCTCGTGCTGCAAGAATCACCGGACGAGGGGCCCTCATAGACGACGTCATCACTGCGGATAGGCGGGCCCGACAAAGTAGAGCAGGGAACGACCCGACCCATGAGAGCAAGCGATCCCCTGGGGCGGTCACGACAAAGATGGTTGAGACTGAAACACTTCCCTGAGAACGACATCGGCGCGGACATCGACGATGACATCGGCACCCAAACAGAGCCGATCTTGATACCCAAAAACGACGTTGAAGGATCACCCAATATGCCGATCTGAACCCAAGGCGCGAAAGAAGTTTTGCGATGGAGGTGCCTCTCTGGCAAAGAGGATCGCCCTGGGGAGGAAGGAGAAGCTACCGCCCACGAGCGCCTGAGAACCGGGTGCCGTCGAGACCTGAACAACGAGGCACAACGAAGGCATTCACGACGCCTGCGAAAGTTGAGCGAAAGGCAACCCGCGCACCACCAGTCACCCGGTTGAGCCCGGGAAAGACGAGAACGAGACAGCTTTTTAGAGAAAGACTGTTGCCAGGAACCTTTCACCTCCTGCCAGCCCCGACCGACGCTTGAACTGGGAGGCCTACGAAAGAAAAACGGAGCCCGGAGAGAGGCGCCAACAGAGCAAGCCTGAAGGGATTCCACCCTGACGGCTCGAAGGAATCGGCCGACATCACGAGCAAGCAGAGAGAGAGAGAGAGTAATGAACAGCTCCAAAACAGTTTTATCTCTTTTTTTTTAGAAGAAATTTCATTCAAAAACCGCGATAGTGGCACGTGATGAGGTATCATGCCCAACAATATAAGTTGCCATTTACAACAATGACTCAACGGCATGAACATGGCAAAAACAGGGTACATGGGACAGGATACACATGTAGTTTACAATTAGTTATGCTAGAGCTAGATGTTCTTCCCAATCCAGTCAACAGGAGCCCCAAGCCATTTCCGACGAGTTCTCTACAGAACCTCCCACCTCAACTGATCGTGTAGACGAGTGAAATCAGATTGTGCATCGTGAAACCTATATGGTGATTTCGTTCAGTCCAGATTAAGCTTTCAAGCCTAAAACACCCAAACCGTCCAAATAAATTTTCATTTTTTGCCTAGGCCACTGAAGTTCAATGCGTTGATAATGTCTCTAGAAAAGTGAAAGTCTGCCCAGCATAAGCAGGCTTAGGATTTCCGATGGGTTCCGATGTAGTAACAAGGCTCAAGAGCCTTCGGTGGGTGACCAAAGCTCAACTACTCATGAATATTTCCTTTTTGTGGCACTCGGGAAAACAATCATATCTCTTAAACTGTCCTGAATGGATTCAAAAATTTTGGTGTTTGCTTAATCTTAACTTATAGATATATTGTTTATAGTTTACTTAATATAAAAACATGTATTTATTAAGTATTTTCTTACTTAGATGCATATTTGAAGCTTTTGAAAATGCACAGCTTATATTGCTCCAAAACTTGGTAAAATAGAAATCCAATTTTCTCATCAAATTGATTCAAACCGAAACATGTTGTAAGCAATAATAAATGCATATGCAAGTTAGGATTAAACAAAAAACATGTGCAACTAGGGTTTTAGTGGGGTTTGGGATGGTATGACACATAAATGGTTAGTAACATATACATTATTTTAGGAGTAGAAATCAAAGTTTTTCATCAAATTGATTTAATCCAAATCATGTTGTGTAGTGAATAATAAATGCATATGCAAGTTAGGATTAAACAAAAACATGTGCAGCTAGGTTTTTAGTGAGATTTGGGATGGTCTGAGATATAAATGGTTAGTAACATAAACATTACTTTAGGAGCTATATATATATATATAGAAATAGAAATCGGCAGCTGCTCACGTATTAGGTGCAAAATCATACTTGCTAAATAGGTTTTTCTGCTTTTTGATATTTTTTTCGCAATTCCAACCCCATAAATGTGTCAGGCATGGTCCATTTATGAGGAATCCATACCTAGATCATGTGTTTTTTATAAAAAAAAATGATATTTGGAGCCTCGAAAATTTACAAAAAAATTGGAATGTTAATTTTTTGAACCTTATAAAAACCCACTCATGTGTTGGAATAGAACGCTTCAAGAGCTGATCCCTATAAAATCAAATACATAGATCACATATGTATGGTCAGAATTTAAAAATAAAATGAAAAAAAAGCTGAAAACCCCATTTAGCATGTTCATTTTGCACCTAACGCTTAAGCAGCTCTCTCTCTCTCTCTCTCTCTCTCTCTCTCTCTCTCTATATATATATATATATATATATATATATATATATATATATATATATATATATATATATATATATATATATATATATATATGAGATGGGAGTAGCTGTAACGGTGTTGGCAGTCAACCATGGCTAACGCATGTTAAAACGCCCATTAGTGCATACCGCTTAAATCCCATTTTTTGCGCATGCAGGGTGTTTTAGTGTTGTCTATCATTCGTGATGGACAATGAAGGTGTGATAGCAAGGGGTGGCGGCTACTCTCTTCTTATATATATATATATATATATATATATATATATATATATATATATATATATATATATATATATATATATATATATATATATATATATGTGTAATGGATTGTTCAAGGGCATTAGTGGAGAAAAAAATTGAGTTAAGAACATTTTAAAAATGATGAAAGGATTGATAGGGGTTGAATGTCTTTTATTCAATTATTTTGCATTTTTTATTTGTGTAAGAAATACCCCAATCACGCAACATTTTATAAAATGACTAAGTATTTAGGTTTTATTATCATTCACTAAATTATTGTGACTTTAGTGTCTTTTATGTTTTTTTTTTTGTTTATGGAGATAAGAACGATTTCTATTGGTTTTACAGAAAGAAAAGGAAAACGTTCTTTCTCCTATAGTGTATCCGCACCCGAGTCCATAAAGATTCATTTAGATCTAATTTGATTTAAGATTTTTATTTGAATTTCATTTTTAGAATTAGATCTTTCTATACAATGGATCCATGTCCAGAGCCGGACCTGTCAAGAGGCCAATGAGACTTGGGCCCTTGGGCCAAAAAAAAATTTAGGGACCCATTTTTACTAGGGATTTCATTTTCAATAGGGGCCCCAAAAAAATTGGAGCCGTTGCCCTCGAACTCCTACTATTAATAGGGGATCAAAAAATTATGAGGCGTTGCCCCCAAACTCTTACTATTAATACGAGGCCTATTTTTAGGGCGCTCATTTTTAATAAGAGCTCAAAAAATTCTGAGGCGCTGCCCTCGAACTCCTACTGTTAATAGGGAGCCTATTTTTAAGGAGTCCATTTTTAACAGAGGCTCAAAATTTTTTTTAACAAGGGCTCAAAAAATTTCGAAGCCCTGTCCCCCCAAACTCCTACTATTAATAGGGGGCCCATTTTTTCCCTCCGCCTCAGGCCCCATAAAAAAAACACAGGTACGGCCCTGTCCATGTCAAATCCAAAGTAGACGAGGGTTTTATCATGTTTTCCTACAAATACCCATTATAGAGATTTCTGAGGTTGAGTTGAACGAGATAAATTAGTTATTTTTTTCTTTTAGTTTAGTATTTTTTTTTTATTTCTAGCATTTTTCTCAATTTCATGTTTTTCTTAGGTAATTAGTAGAGATAATAGAATTGGATAGCTTCATAAATTTGGTGACAGATTTGCATCAATTTGATATCAGAACGTGTATGGACTGAAGTATGCCATGTAAAACAACAAATCGATAAGATGAGACAAGACATCACGTCGTTGGTAAAGATGTTCAGGATGCAATTCGAGACACATATGGAGCCTGCTTTGAATAGACTTCAACCACCATTTGTCCTGCTATCATCATTGTCGACAAGTCTTGCATCACCGCTGCTACCCTACCCAACACGGTTGGGCTAGCGATGTCGTCGTTGATATGGCGTACGATGGCGGGAGAGGGCAGAGATGACGGGAAGGCCTGCACACTCTCTCTCTCCCTTTTTCTTTCATTATTTTTCTGGTAGACTAGCACACAGCAGGCGATGCAGGCAAGTCTGGTGAGCATCCGACGGACGGGGCTGACCGGCGGCCACCCAATCCACTGGTGGTTCTCCCTCAATCGACAACAATCATGAAGGGCCAAAGGGTGCTCTCTACTCCTCCCCCTTCTTTCTCTTTTTCAGCAAAGCAAAGGCAACCAACCAGAGGGTTGTCGTTCGGCAAGCTGTTGCTGGATGGGGACGATCAACAAAAATCTAACTCACTGATGGTGAACTGCGGCTCACCACCCTTGTTGTTTCCCATCTCTCATCAATGGCGGGCAAGGGAGGGTGCTCCCATCGGATGGCCGCCATCTGGCAGCTTGGCGCTAGACGGAGCAGGCCCACAAGATCCCATATTAGTCGAAGCCCACGTCAGTCGGAGGAGGCACCTGCGTGGTGGTACCTCAGGCAGGGGGAGGGGCGCCTTTCACAGTGTTTGCCAACATGGGTGGGAAGCCACCCGACGCCATAACATTCTGAACTGGCTTTATAAATTGGGTTAGTTCTGTTGTAACACACCACACCGGTTTGACTCAGAGTCAGACCAGTTTGTGGGGTTTTTGGATTGGTTCAAAGCATTCTCAAACCGGTTCTAAGTCTTTTCAGACTGTTTTCCGCATCCATAACTTGTTTCCATTACTTTTAGACCTAGATCCACCTTTCTTACTTAGATTTAGTTGGTTTGGTATGAGTTCCTTTTTGGATCAAATCTAAATTCAGGTCTTTAGTCCTACTTCTAAATGCCCAACCCAAATCTAAATTTAATCTTTTCCGTTTGACCCAGGTCCTACCCCAACACACCACCAAAACTTGGACCCAATTATAAACTATTTGGATTCGTTTAAACTCAATTGGATCCAAAAGTGTTTACAACTGAACATTTATTCTTTGAATCATATATTACAAGCAGATCTGTTTGGAGTTGTTTTACACCAGGCCATCAGGGAGCAACAAAGTCTAAATACTCTTCCTATTTGGATCATCAACAAAAAAGATTCTACCATGGCCAACTTTTGTGCTTGATAGATTCATGCTTGTTGGGGACTGTATTACTTTTATAGTTCATAAAAGTCAAGTGAAACTGGAAGAAGTGTAAATGAGACCTAGGCTTGAGGGCAAGTCTTCTTTAACCTGAAGAGAATGATGCAAGAGCGAAGCAGAAGACCCAGGTCCATAATTAAAGATCCATTTAGATCTAATTTATATTAAGATTTTTATTTGAATTTCTTATTTAGAATTAGATCTTTTTATGTAATAGATCCATGTCGGATCTAAAGTAAACCTAGGGTTTATGGTGTTTTTCTATAAATACTCATTATAGAGATTTATGAGGTAGAATTGAATGAGATAAATCAGTTATTCTCTTTTTCTTTAGTTTTTTTATTTTTCTCTTTTTTTTTCTTATTTTTCCTCAATTTTGTGCTTTTCTTCGGTAATTAATAGAGATAATCGTAGTTTGGTAGCTTATTAGTAAATCTGGCGACGAATTTGCAAGGAGGAGGAGGACTCCGCAGAGAAGTTGGGGATGGAAGAAGCTGACAGAGCATGATCTGCTCTCATATCATTCATATCATCACCATGATTAACGCCCAACTGATTGCTATCATCCTTGTCTAGTTCAAATAAGATGATTTACAAATCTTGGAAGGTTTGAATGAGCTGTGGCTATATTTGCCTCCACTGTGTAATCCTTCTCAGCAATCCCATGTTTGATGCCATCTTTTTTTTTTTTGAAAGGCAAGCTGGGTTTTTTTTTTTTATATAATCCAAGGAAAAGCCCCCATCACCAACCGCACCTTGTATGGCCTCCTGTTTGTAAAACCCTTAATGTCCCCCCTGCCCACCGGTGAGTACACCCAGTTATGACCTTGCGGCAAGGGATGCTACATGTGGGTTTTGAACTTGTGACATCCCGTCAACTTGATGACATTCAAGTCGCCCCTACCAAATGAGCTTAAGAAGACCGGCCCACCAGTTATTATTCAACATACCATTGGGTTTTGAACCAACAATGTCCCACCACAAAGAGACGTGCACGGACAGCTCCTACCAACCCGGAGGAGCCCCCTTTTGAACTCTCCATTTGATGTTTTCCCTATCTCTTTCATTGAGTTGTGGATCCGGATCTGCTTCTTCTGATCCAATACACTTCTCGTTTCTTAGCATTTTGGTGCTCATTGTAATTACAAACCCCATCCTAGATACATGGCCCAACATTTTCCATTGCCTACATGCTTTTCACATTGAACAATGGTTGATTTTGCATATTCTGTCCTTGGTTATGATGTCATTACTTGTTGAGTTCTCATCAGTCTCGTGGCTTCTCCAAAGGGTTGTGTTATTTACAGATGCTTTTAATAGATTCATACCTTTTGGTGTCAGTCACCATGCTGCAAAATGGTATGCTCATCAACAAAACAGTTTTACTTGACTGATCTCAATGCTCATTAGGCAAAACCAAAGAATTTCCTTGCTACATATTTTGCTTTTTTGTTTTTTTGCTCTCAGCTTTCTGTGTATTCAATACTTACCCTCAACAGTGTTTGATGTTGTTATTAATTCATCCCCATCCGGGATGAATTTGTCTTTGAAAAAAGAAAAAACTTTTCACATGCTTATATTAACCTATTCTCCAAATATTTTGTCATGCCTTGTTTTTGCCTTTTGAGAGGTGCTATATTCATGTAAGGAGATTGTGGCATTTGTGCATCTTAGTGTACCCATAAATAAAGGTTTTGCTAGCTAATGTTTAAAGTATCTTCTATGAAAATATATTTAAAAGTAGACTAGTTCCCATAAAAATTTCAATTCATTTTGCTTTTATGTCAAACTTTAATTACAAAATTATTTATTTATATGTTTTTCTTGAGATTAATTGATGGTTGTAACCACTGAAATTGATTTCGTTAATCAAGTTTATCAAAATTTTGACAGTAGTAATGTGCCGGAGACATCATATTCAAAAAATGAGTGTAGCTGAGATGCGTATGCTTAGATGGATGTGTGGAAATACAATAAAAATAAGATTCGGACCGAGGAGATACGTAAGAAGGTAGGGGTTGCACCCATTGAAAATAAGATGAGAGAGAATCGTTTACGGTGGTTTGAACATATTCGGCGAAGGCCTAATGATGCTCCAGTTAGAAGGATGGAGAAATGAAAAAATATATTAGTTAAAAGAGGTCGGGGTAGGCCTAGGAAGACTTGGATGAAAATGATAGGAAAGGATATGAATGCTTTGAACTTCACCGAGGACATGACATTGGATATAAATGATTGGAGAAGAAGGATTCATGTGGAAGACCCAGAATGATTTTCTTTTTTGGTTCATATGGCTGTTTTGGGATGAAGGCGTAGTTGTAGTTGTAGTTGTAGTTGTTGTAGTAATGTGCCTGAGGCAAAGATAAGTTGCCCACGTATTGGCTTGTGACCATGGTTAGACTTTGTATACTGTATTGATTCATACTTTATTCTTGCCTTCAGTGATATATCTTGCATACCCATGCCCTCAAAATGCAATTAACTCTTCTTTCTTTAAGGAGGTTTTATATTTTTAGGACCTAAAATCCTCGAATGCATTTAGCATGGAGCAATAGATCTCATCTAAAGGGTGAAAATAAAAACCTTACTTTTAATGAGTTGACCTCAAACTATTGATCTGGGTGCTTGGGAGAGGGAAATATGAAAACTCAACCAATTTATTTTTTATTTTAATTATCTAGAGAAAAAACTCAATTATAGAATTAATGCACTCAGCATCCAAACTTTTTGTTCATTATGTCTTTGTAGTTGTCAAAAAAGTTCTCTTTTTTTACATGTATAAAGAATTAATGAGGAACTTTCCTCTTGTCACCATGTGATGGGACTGCAACTGTGATGTCCATTGGTAAGTAGGTCGTTGATTAACTGACGTAAAAGGAGGGGTCCCTGGTGAGAGCAGACCCCGTGATCTGTCAAATCACTTTTTTTTAAAGTGATTTGACATCGCCATCCATATTTCATCCCACCAGGACCATGGCCCTTGTGTACATTGTCAATGTGAGGATGCCAAATCACTTTTTTAAATATATATATATATAGAGAGAGAGAGAAATGAAAACCTACCCCAAAAAAAATGTCAAACTTACCCACTACATATTTTATTGAATTATTATTATTTTTTTTTAATTTCAACCATACACGTGAAGTGTATGTTTTATAGGAATCAATTATTGAGGCATTTGATTTGGATGCATGGATATGCTTTTATAAGTTTCAAAAATCAATGGCGTACAATTTTTATAAAATTTAGCTCTAAATACCATTTTTCTATCCAAAATTCATGATCTAAGTGTTGATTTCTTGTAACTTTGAAAAAAATACCATTTTTTATTGGATTGATAAACATGCAAAACCGACCCAATGAAAAAGTTTTAGTATTTTTTTTCAAAATTGTGATGGTACATATGTTTTCAACATGATTGATTTACAAGAAATCGACACTTGGATCATGAATTTTGGATAGAAAATTGATATTGGGAGCTTCAAAATTTTATAGAAATTATACGTTGTTAATTTTTATAACTTATAAAAACCTATCCATGCATTAGAATCAAATGCTCCAATAACTGATTCATATAAAAACAAGCATATAGATCACATATGTACGGTTAGAATTAAAAAAAAAAAAACTCAATAAAATGTGAAATAGGTAGATTTGACATGTTTTTTAGTTGGTAGGTTTTCATATATATATATATATATATATATATAGAGAGAGAGAGAGAGAGAAAGAGAGAGAGAGAGATGAGCTAGAAAAGCTAAAGTATAATAGAAATTTTATAACTCCACTCCATTTCACGTCCAAATGATTTGGATAATGGGTATATTAATTATGAGTAGGAATACCATATTCCACCACTCTTTGTGGGTCATGCTCCCTCATGGAGGAAAATATTTTGCCCAACACACCACGACATGGTCTATCATCCAATGAAGCAGGTTATATGTTCCCCCGGGAACACGTAGGTGTGTGTTCTTGGGTCTGAATGAGCACCACATATGTAATCACGTGGAGCTTGTTTCCCCGTGTGTGTCAGCATCACTTAGCATCGGAGTCTGGTGTGTTTGCAAAGACTTAAGTACCTTTTCCCACTATTAGCGTCATAAAATGACATTTCGAGGAAATGATAAAAATGTCCTCCTGCCAGAAAGGGTTCAAATCAACATTGTTTTAGCTCTAAAGAGTAAACTCCTCTGCTTTAACATGAGCTCCTCACAATATGTCATCCTAAACATTCTGGATCACCCTTTGATGATGCATCATCTGCTGTAAAAGGAGCTCTGATTGATGATGCACCATTTGTTGTCGTCTACTGACGCCGGAGCACCCTTTGTCATTGTCTATTATCATCGAAGCACCCTTTGACATCGTCTGCTACCGTCGAAATACCTTTTGTCATCGTCGTCGTCGTCTATTATCGTCACAACACCCTTTATCGTCGTTTGTTCGTGAGAAATAGTTGAACTACCACAAAAATCAATATTTTGTCTATTGTTCATTATGATATCAGGGTGTAAGCGTCGCACTGAGTAGACAGAGAATAACGATTTACAGTAGAGATAATGATGGCAACGTCAAACTGAGTAGAGTAGTGATTTATAATAGAAATTAGATAAGTGAGTAGTGATTTACAACAGAAATTAGATCAGAGAATAGTGATTTATAGTAGAAATCAAATCAAAGAGTAGCGATTTACAGTAGAAATCAAATCAGAGAGTAATGATTTATAATAGAAATCAGATCAAAGTGTAGCAATTTACAATATAAATCAGATCAGAGAGTAGCGATCTACAATAAAAATCAGATCAAAGAGTAACGATTTACAATAGAAATCAGATCAGAGAGTAGCGATTTACAGTAGAAATCAAAACAGAGAGTAGCGATTTACAGTACAAATCAGATCATCATTCGATTTGCAACATCCTTCAGCAAATTGTTGTTTGACTTGCTATTTTCTTTAGCAAATCGCTATTTCAATTTGTGGTATCCTTCGACAAATCATCATTGTGATTTGTAGTCCTCTTTAGCAAATCATCATTCGATTTGCGACATTCTTCAATAAATCGCAATTGCGATTTATAATTTTCTTTAGGAAATCACAATTGTGATTTATTGTGTCTCTTAGTAAATCGTTGGGCGATTTATAATTGTCTTCAGTAAATCACTATTGTGATTTACAATGCCTTCGATAAATTGCTATTGCAATTTACAGTGTCTTCAGTAAATCGCTATTGTGATTTACAGTGTCTTCAACAAATCATTATTGCGACTTATGGTGTTATTCAGCAAATCGCTATTCAAATCAGGGCCAACTTGCCGGAGGCGTATCTCCCTAACTAGAGATCGTATTTTTGATCCATAAAAAGTGGTGCCTTTATAATTAAATCTAGTTTATTTATGCCAATTTGCAGTTATTTCTATGATCATTTCATGCCTATTTTGATTAAAAATCAGACCCCTATCATTCTACATTATTTATATTGCATAAATTTTAGTCCATTTTCCCAGAGTCATATCTCCTCAATGAGAGATCATTTTCCAGATCTGTAAAAAGGGTTGTCTTTCTTTATGCGTCTAGTTTATTCCTGCCAATTTTTATAAATTTTTATATCTATTTGTTATTTTAATTCTGTTTAAAATCAGAACTGCTTACAGAACTTTAGGTTCTGTAATAGGTTCATTTCCTGAAATAGAACGATGACTTCTCGAAGTCACCATTTCTAAACCAAAACTGATTTTCCCATTTTATAACTTGAAAAAGTTTTCTAATCATGTTAGAAAACTTTTCCCACAAATTTGGTATAATTTGAATTCGTATGGCCTCTAAAACATTTAAATTACAGAAGTTTGTTCACTTTTTCTCAATTTCCTGTTTTTGACAAAAGGCCTTCAATTTCGAATTTTCCTTCCATGATTTCTCAAAAATCTTCAATCTTAAATGGTTTTAAGATAAGTCCAAAGTCTTCATAACGATTATGAATATTTTGATACATCATTTATTTCATTTTGCTTAATTTTCCTTATTTTGGAGCTCGAAAGGCCTATTCTGGATGATTTCCTTCAATTTTCCAATACAACAAACAACAACAACTACGCCTTCATCCCAAAACAATTGAGGTCGGCGATATGAACCAAAAAAGAAAATCATTTTGGGTCTTCCACATGAATCCTTCTCCTCCAATCATTTCTATCCAATGCCATATCCTCGGTGAGGTTTAAAGCATTCATATCCTTTCCTATCACCTCCATCCATGTCTTCCTAGGCCTAACCCGACCTCTTTTAACTAATATATTTCCCCATTTCTCCATCCTTCTAACTGGAGCATCATTAGGCCTTCGCCGAATATGTCCAAACCACCGTAAACGATTCTCTCGCATCTTATTTTCAATGGGTGCAATGTCTACCTTCTTACGTATCTCCTCGTTCTGAATCTTATCTTTTATTGTATTTCCAGACATCCATCTCAGCATACGCATCTCAGCTACACTCATTTTTTGAATATGATGTCTCTTGGCAGCCCAACATTTCGTACCATATAGTAAAGCGGGCCTAATAGTCGTCCTATAAAACTTTCCCTTCAACCGCAATGGCATTCTACGATCGCACAATACTCCAGTTGCACTTTTCCATTTCATCCACCCAACCTTTATCCTATGATTTACATCTCCATCAATTTCTCCATACTTTTGAATGATAGATCTCAAATATTTGAAACAATCATCCACCGGTATTTCTTGCTCACCAAGCTTCACTACGCTCCCATCACTACTTCGTTGCTTACTAAACCGACATTCCCTATATTTTGTCTTACTCTTACTCAACTTAAAACCTCTTGCTTCCAATGTCTGTCTCCATAATTCTAACTTAGCATTAACTCCGGCTCTAGACTCATCAATCAAAATAATATCATCAGCAAACAACATACACCACGGCACATTTTCTTGAATTGATCTCGTAAGTTCATCCATCACTATAGCAAATAGGAAAGGGCTTAAAGTAGATCCTTGATGTAACTCAACCGTTATAGGAAAATTGGTTGTCACCCCTCCACAAGTGCGGACATTGGTTACTACTCCTTCAAACATATCCTTAATTATACTAATGTACTTGAGAGAAACACCTTTCTTCATCATTGTTCACCAGAGAACGTCCCTAGGTACTCTATCGTATGCCTTCTCCAAATCAATAAAAACCATATGCAAATCTTTGTTCCTCTCTCTATTTCTCTCAATAAGTTGTCTAAGAAGATGTATAGCTTCCATAGTTGATCTTTCAGGCATAAAACCAAATTGATTCTTCGATATCATGATAATCTTTCTCAACCTAGACTCAATCACCCTCTCCCAAAGTTTCATAGTATGACTCATGAGTTTTATACTACGATAGTTTGTGCAATCGTGTATATCACCCTTATTCTTATATAGAGGCACCAAAGTACTCTTCCTCCACTCATTAGGCATCTTATTTGTCCGCCAAATCTTGTTAAAAAGATTTGTCAACCATTCTAAACCTTTCTCTCTCAAGCATTTCCAAGCCTCGATAGGTATACCATCTGGGCCAACTGCCCTACTTGATTTCATTTTCTTCAAAGCCTCTGCAATTTCTTTCTTTTGAATCTTGCGCATGAAGTCACGATTCATCTCATGAAAAGGAATGGACAAGTCTCTAAGATCTTGAGCATGACTTTCATTAAAAAGCTTATCAAAATAATCTTTTCATCTCTCCTTAATCTCCTCGTCTTTGACTAAAACCCTTTACGTTTCATCTTTGATACATCTAACCATACCCAGATCCCTCGATTTCCTATCTCTCATCTTTGCAAGCCTATAAATATCCTTCTCGCCCTCTTTGGCATCCAATTCGTCATAAATCTCCTTATATACCTTATCCCTCGCATTCCGAACTACTTTTTTAGCTTCCTTATTTGCTATCACATACTTCTTCAAATTCTCATTATCACGACTCTTACTTAGATTTCTATAACACTCTCTTTTAACCTTAATAGCTAATTTGACATCCTCATTCCACCACAATGTATCCTTACCTAGCGGTGCACCGCCTTTAGACTCACCCAATACCTCCTTAGCCACCTTTCTCATGCCACCCGCTATCTTATTCCACATTGATTCTGAATCCTCCTCAAGACACCAATCAGCTTCCTTAACTACCTGCTCTACAAACATTCTTTGTTTGGCTCCTTTAAGTGCCCACCACTTAATTCTAGGATCTATCTTATGTCTATCCCTTTTGTGGCATTGTCTAATTCTAAGATCTAAAATTAAGACTCTATGTTGTGTAGCTACACTTTCTCCCGGTATAACCTTGCAATCAATACAACAACAACTATCTCTCTTTCTAAGTAGGAAAAAATCTATCTGACTCGTATTAACCCCACTTTTAAATGTTACTAGGTAAGACTCTCTCTTCCTAAACCAAGTATTTGCTAAGATCATATCATAGGACAAACCAAAATCTAAAATTCTTTCTCCACTTTCGTTTCTTTCTCCTATACCATAGCCTCCATGGATACTCTGAAATCCGTCCCCACTAATGCCTACATGCCCATTAAGGTCACCGCCGATGAAAAGCCTTTCTCCATAAGATATCTCTTGTACTACTCCATCTAAATTTTCCCAAAATTGACGCTTAATGGAATCATCTAAACCTACTTGAGGTGCATCAACACTAATAATATTAATAATCTTTGAACCTAATACTAATTTAATAAGTAAAATCCTATCACCCTTCCTACGGACCTCAACTACATTATCTATAAACTCACGACTCATAACAATCCCTACTCCATTCCTATTCCTATTTATTATTGTATACCAAATCTTATATCCCCAAGGTTCTATCACTTTTGCTTTCTCACCTACCCATTTGGCCTCTTGTAAACATAAAATATCAATCTTTCTCCTACACATAACATCTACTAACTCTACCAACTTACCAGTTAAAGATCCTATGTTTCAAGTGGCTAACCTAATTTTATGGTCTTGGACTAACTTCTTTACCCCCACCCCTCCAACAAAGTAAGGGAATGTGTATTTGACACCACACCCGGGCGCCGATGTGACGCGTCGCTTCTGGGCGACGACCTAGCAACCCTTGCCCATTTATCACTGCCTCCGGGCCTATAGAGTACAACGCGTTGCTCAGTAAGGAACGCCCCAACGAAATTCTCATATTGGTTCATATTCATAGGGTATGACTAAGTTTTTATGCTGGCTGTCACAGGCCTACTGCAACCCTCCTTTATCTGGGCTTGGGACCAGCCGTGGATAACTAAACAGTTATACACAGGCGGAGTTTTCCTTCAATTTTTCAATATTGAAGGAAAATCCGACTAGGCCTACATTTATTACTAATATGTTTGCTCAATTTTGCAGGTATTTTATTTTCTTTATTATTTTTCTTTTCAGTTATTGTATTCAATTTGAGGGTTATAATTAAATACTCAATGAGAATTTTTACTTTATGCTTAGTTTAGGAATGAATGACCATTTAGTTTAAGCTTAATTTCATGATTACCTTGTTTCATTTCTTTTTTTTTCAAATATACAATGGAAAAACATGAATGACACGCGCACCATTCTAATAAGAGGTAAATAACCCTAAGTAAGCGATTCACATTTATGGCCATAGTCAAAATGTGAACAATACTTAGGATTTTTATCTTTCATGGGATAAAATTTGACCTCCACTTCAGGTCGCTTTTTGAAAATCATCATACTTCTCTAAAAAAAATTTTCTTTTCTTCCTCTATCAGAGTTTAAGATATAAATTAATTTGAGATATATTTGTGGCTATAGTCATAAATATATTCAAAATTGATTTTGTTTTAAATCTTATAAAGGCCCAAAATTTTATTTTATTCTTTGTTAGAATTCAAATGAAGATTAGACAACAATATATTTGGTGACCACAGTCATGAATATATTGAAATTTAATATTTGTTTTTAATTCTATTAAAGAATGAAATTTGTTTTTAATTCTAATTTTAAATAAATTCTTTTAATGCATTCATAAATTAAGATAGAATTACATCATTATTTTTCATCTTTTTCAAATTATTTCAAGTTATTTTAAAATTTCCAAGTGATTTTCGAAATAAGTTTTCAAAAACAATTTCCATTTCTAAATTCAAAGTCATTTTTTATTTCCAATTATAAATTCAATTTTGTCTTTTTATTTCATTTTTCAATTTCATTCAATTTGAAATCTTATTTCAAATATCTATTTTTCAATTTCCAAAATTTTGACTTTATTTCTAAATTTTATATTCCAATAATAAATTCAATTCTTTATTTCTTTCAAAATTCTAAAATTTAAATTCTATTTTCATTTTAAATCCAATTTTAAAATTTCAAATTTAAATTCTGAATTTAATTCTAAAATTCAATTTTGAATTTCACTTTGAATTTCAAATTCCAAATTCAATATCATTTTCGAATCTCAATTTTGATTTTTTATTCCCAGTTTAATTTTCAAAGTTCAATTCCATTTTCAATTATAAATTTTCATTTCAAATTTCTAGATTAATTCCAAATTCTATTTCAAATTCAAGTTTCAATTTCAAAAATTCATTTCAATTTCCAATTTTTAGATTTCAATTCCAAATTTTATTTCATTCTTTATTTTAGATTCTAAACTTCAATTTTCAAAACAATTTCAAAATTCAAAATAAAAAATAAATTCAATTCAGTATTAAACTCCAATTTCAATTCTAAAGTTCAAATTCGATTTTCAAACTTCAATTTTGATTTCAAGTCAATTTCAACTCTGATTTCAAGTTTCGAATTCAATTCTAATTTTTAAAATTCAAGATTTTCATCTTAAATTCAAATTTTAAACTTTGATTTCTAAGTTTGAAGTTTAAGTTCAATTTCACATTTCAAACCCAATTCTGATTTTCAACTTCAAAATCCTAAAAATTCTAAATACAATTTCAAAATTCCAAGTCGTATTTCCAAATTCAATTCTCAACCAAACTCCAATTTCGATTTTTCTTCTTTCAAATCAATTCAGATTTCAAAATTTTAAAACTTAACTTTGAATTCAATTTCAAAATCTTCAATTTCAAACTTTCAACTCAAATTCATTTCAAGTTTTGATTTTTCAAATCAAAATTGATTTCTAAAGTCATTTCTTAAAAAGATATTTTCAAATCTATTTCAGAATCACTTGGAAAACACTAAATTTCTGAAGCATTTCCAAAAGCATACATATTTTTAAGTTCAAAATCATAGCACAAGCCTCATTCAATGTGCATTTAGGACTTTGAATAATCACTTAGATAAATTTAGGTAAAGCAAAGACATGAATTCGATTCTTGGTCCAATTATCCCTGGTAAAGGTGCCAAGAATGGTTGAGTCTTGTACCGACGAGGGAATCCCGTCTCTCTATTTTTCCCACAAAATTTCAAAATGAATGTGAGTAATTTCAAAACATCTTTTTCAAAAGGTCAAGTGAGACCTTGCAAAGAGTTTCTCTTCTCTCTTCTGCTTTTTCCCCTAAAAATGAAAAGGAAGAAAGGGAAAACGGAAAATTTTTGCAACGATCACGACTTGGAATTTTGAAATTGTATTTAAAATTTTTAGGATTTTGAAGTTAAAAATCAAAATTCGGTTTGAAATGTGAAATTGAACTTAAACTTCAAACTTAGAATTCGAAGTTTAAATTTTGAATTTAAGATGGAAATCTTGAATTTTAAAAATTAGAATTGAATTTAAAACTTGAAATTAGAGTTAAAATTGACTTGAAATTAGAATTGAAGTTTGAAAATCAAATTTGAACTTTAGAATTGAAATTAGAATTTAATACTGAATTGAATTCGATTTTTATTTTGAATTTTGAAATTGTTTTGAAAATTGATATTTAGAATCTAAAATAAAGAATTAAATGGAATTTGGAATTAAAATCTAAAAATTGGAAATTGAAATGAATTTTTGAAATTCAAACTTGAATTTGAAATAGAATTTAGAATTAATCTAGAAATTTGAAATGAAAATTTAGAATTGAACTTTGAAAATTAAATTGGGAATCAAAAGTCAGAATTGAGATTCGAAAATGATATTGAATTTGGAATTTGAAATTCAAAGTGAAATTCGAAATTAAATTTTAGAATTAAATTCAAAATTTAAATTTGAATTTTTAAAATTGTATTTGATATGAAAATAGAATTCGAAATTTAGAATTTTGAAAAAAATAAAGAATTGAATTCAATATTGGAAATGAAATTCAAAATTGGAATATGAAATTTGAAAAATGAGAAATTTAAAAATAAAGTCAAAAATTTGGAAATTGAAAAACAGATATTTGAAATAAGATTTTAAATTGAATGAAATTGAAAATGAAATTGAAAAATGAAATAAAAAGATAAATTTGAATTTATAATTGGAAATAAAAAATGACTTTGAATTTAGAAATAAAAATTGTTTTTGGAAACTTATTTCGAAAATCACTTGGAAATTTGAAAATAACTTGAAATAATTTGAAAAGGATGGAAAATAATTATGCAATTCTATCTTAATTGATGAATGCGTTAAAAGAATTTATTTGAAATTAGAATTAAAAACAAATTTCATTCTTTAATAGAATTAAAAATAAAAATTAAATTTCAATATATTCATGACTATGGTCACCAAATATATTCTAGTCTAATCTTCATTTGAATTCTAACAAAGAATAAAATAAATTTTTGGGCTTTTATAGGATTTAAAACAAAATTAATTTTCAATATATTCATGACTATGGCCACAAATATATCTCAAATTAATTTATATATTGAATTCTGATAGAGGAAGAAAAGAAAATTTATTTTAGAGAAGTATGATGATTTTCAAAAAGCGACCTGAAGTGGAGGTCAAATTTTATCCCATGAAAGATAAAAATCCTAAGTATTGTTCACATTTTGACTATGGCCATAAATTTGAATCCTTTACTTAGAGTTATTTACCTCTTATTAGAATGGTGCACGTGTCATTCATGTTTTTTCATTATGTATTTGAAATAAAATAAAAAGAAATGGAACAAGGTAATCATGAAATTAAGCTTAAACTAAATGTTCATTCATTCTTAAACTAAGCATAAAGTAAAATATCTTATTGAGTATTTAATTACAAACCTTGAATTGAATATGACTGAAAAAAAAAATAACAAAGAAAATAAAATACCTGCAAAATTGAGCAAACATATTAGTAATAAATGTAGGCTTAGTTGGATTTTTTTTCAATATTGGAAAATTGAAAGAAATCATCCAAAATAGACCTTTCAAGCTCCAAAATAAGGAAATCTAAGCAAAATAAAATAAATGATGTATCAAAATACTCATAATCATTATGAAGACTCTGGACTTATCTTAAATCCATTTAAGATTGAAGATTTTTGAGAAATTATGGAAGAAAAACTCAAAATTGAAGGCTTTTTGTCAAAAACAGGAATTTAAGAAAAAGTGAACAGACTTCTGTAATTTAGATGTTTCAGAGGTCATACAAATTCAAATTATACCAAATTTGTGGGAGAAGTTTTCTAACATGATTAGAAAACTTTCTCAAGTTATAGAATGAGAAAATCAGTTCTGGTTTATAAATGGTGACTTCGGGAAGTCACCATTCTGTTTCAGGAAATGAACATATTACTGAACCTAAAGTTCTGTAACCAGTTCTGATTTTTAACAAAATTAAAATAATAAATAGATATAAAAATTTATAAAAAATTGCAGAAATAAACTAGACACATAAAGAAAGACAACCTTTTTTACAGATTTGGAAAATGATCTCCCATTTGGGAGATATGACTCTGGGAAAATGGACTAAAATTTGTGCAATATAAATAATGTAGAATAATAGAGGTCTAGTTTTTAATCAAAATAGGGCATGAAATGGTCATAGAAATCACTGCAAATTGGCATAAATAAACTAGATTCAATCACAAAGACACCACTTTTTACGTATCAGAAATACGATCTTCGGTTAGGGAGATATGCCTCCGACAAGTTGTCCCTGATTTGAATAGTGATTTACTGAATAACATCATAAATCGCAATAGCGATTTGCTGAAGACACTGTAAATCACAATAGTGATTTACTGAAGACACTGTAAATCGCAATAGCGATTTATCGAAGATACTGTAAATTGCAATAGCGATTTACTAAAGACAATTGTAAATCGCACAATGATTTACTAAGAGACACTGTAAATCGCAATTGCGATTTACTAAAGAAAACTATAAATTCCAATTGCGATTTATTGAAGAATGTTGATTTATCGAAGGACACTATAAATTAAAATAGCGATTTGCTAAAAAAAGTAGCAAGTCGAACAACGATTTGTTGAAGGACACTACAAATCGAACAACAATTTGCTGAAGAATGTTGCAAATCAAATGACGATCTGATTTATACTATAAATCGCTACTCTTTGATTTGATTTCGATTGTAAATCGCTACTCTCTGATCTAATTTATATTATAAATTGTTACTCTCTGATCTAATTTATATTATAAATTGTTACTCTCTGATCTAATTTCTATTATAAATTGTTACTCTCTGATCTAATTTCTATTATAAATTGCTACCCTCTGTTCTGATTTCTATTGTAAATTGCTACTCTCTGATCTGATTTCTATTGTAAATCGTTACTCTCTGATTTGATTTCTACTGTAAATCGTTACTCTCTTATCTAATTTCTATTGTAAATCATTACTCTCTAATTTTATTTCTATTGTAAATCACTACTCTCTGATTTGATTTCTATTATAAATCGCTCTTTTCAATAAAGAGAATAAAAAAAATCATGACCGCTCAGAGAGAAATCTTATTGCTCTTTTCAACAGTTGCAAAAGAGAAAGAAAAGAAAAAATTTATACAAGGCAAAGGCGACAACCCTAAACCTAAACAAGTTGGGTCTGATCCATAAGAATTGAGTCTCAAACATAAGCCCAGAAAAAAATCTTCTGGGGGGGCGCTGCCCCCCACGACTCCCCCTAGACCCCCTCTTGCTTACCGCGCAGCAGGACCCGCGCTAAGGGGAACCCTCAAACTCCCTTTCTGTAAGAGAAAAAACTATGAATCAGGCTCTACAACTCATTAGGCAGGAACGAGAATGCGGCCATGTGTTGTAACACAAGCTAAAAACAACGGTGAAACATGCAAATCTATTTACGGGGAGTGAGAGGACATTTTCATCAAACGCATATCTATCTTACAGGAGGACATTTCCGTCAAAAGCATATCTACCTTTTATATGTTATTTTATTATAAAGTCATCATGGGCAACATTGGCATATGAATTATCACGGTTTCCAAGATATTCCTTCGTACACACAGGAACACGCGAATTTGTGTTTCGGGGAGAACACACACCACCCTCTCATCATCCAACGACCGCAAAACTTGTATGAGCATGAGTACCATGTGATTGGTTGCCATCCATATCAATGATGGATTATGACCCATCCTAATGATAATTCTATGGAGGCAGAGGCATTTGTTTCATTCCCTTTCTTGTGAAAGGGACCTTTCTTTTCTAGAAAAAAAAAATCTGTCTTGTGTGGCTGAAAGCAAACATGTTCATGAAAAAATATGTAGTGAAACCTACACAATAAATGCAAAAATATCCTTATCAGTGTGTGTGGTGTGGGGTGGGGGGGGGGGGGATAACAAATGCTCATTATGGTTCTTCGGAAGGTGGTGGAACCCCATCTTACTCAGGATCAATTCTCCTAAAGTTAGACCGATGGTTTGCCGAGTGGGTGTTCTTTGTGAGCTAGGGCACTCACTCGGGGTTTTCTGTGTAGAAGGGAGGCCCATTGGATACTAGTTGCTTAGCTTGTCGTCTATTCTCCATCATCGCAGTCCGTACGCACTCACATGCAGAGACACACATGAACTAATATGCCTAGATATGATTTATCTCGAATCCTTAGTAAAATTAGGGTTTCTAAGGTTTTCTTCTCTTTATTTTACATGTTAAATGAATGAATTGTGAGTGATTTTTTTTTCTTTTAATTTTGTATTATTTTCTTGTTTTTAGTAGTTTCTTAGTTTTATAGCTGTGCTATGATGCCAATTCCGAGTTCAGGTACAATCCTACTGTCCACTGCATCATAAATGAAGTCAAATCTCGCCTCCATACAAAGTCAGATTCAGAGGGTATATTTTACTGGAGATGTGATGACATGAAACTGAATCTGATTTGATTAATCAATCTTTTCACCAAGTCTGAATAAATGATTCTGCTATGTCAGATATTCAACCCAAATCCGTACTGTTTACCTTTGTTGGCTCGATCATTCTCCGAGATACTATCCTATAAAAGACAATTTCTGAGATCCCCAAGTATGGATTTTGATCCTTCTAACTAAAGCTGTCTGCCTAGATTATGTATATAATAACATTTGTAGTACACATACCACATGATTTTCCATGCTACTCAACGTAATTCACTGAGATCTGACAGTTGGTGATGTATGCAATTTTGTTATTTTTGTTGGACCCACTTGTTTATGTGGCTGATTGTAACCATAATCACAAATACCGTTTATTTTTTGAAAATCTCGGCGTCCTTTAAAAACCGATATAATTAAAAAAAATTGATATTTTCAAAATATCTCACATTATGAAAATATTTTTGTAGTGCGATATTGGCATGGCACTAATATATATATATATATATATATATATATATATATATATATATTAATGTTTTTACTTATATTTTGATATAATTTTAAATTTTAAATATGTCAGGATTTCTTAAAAATACAAAGATTCTTCAATTTATCACAAGATTTTCCTTATACCAATAAAATCCCGACAATGAGATTTCTGACTATCGTTCTACTCATGTATTTGGAGTTCCCTGTAGACTAGGGGTATCAACGGATTAGGTTTGGTTCGGACCCAGGTAGAACCATATTTTCGTGTATGGTATCAGGTCCAGACTAGTGTCTACTATAAGAAAAACCATACCCAGACCCAATAATAAGTACATGAACCTGACCCGGACCATACCCGGTAATTAAAATAATATTTTTTTATCATTTTTACATTGAAAATTTGTGAGTCTTAATTGGAACTCTGGACGGGCCCGAGTCTGGTATAAAATTTCACAAACTATACCCGGATCCATGTATTAATCAGACCTTTGGGGTCCAGACCTGGGTCTTAATCGGGTCTTCTTATTTATCACCATAGCCAAACACTAGAGGATTTGGTCCGGGTTGGGTCTGGGTAAACCCGACCCATTGACACCCCTAGTGTAAACCCACAACATTGGGTTGGGAGTCCAAGAGTAAGAAAATGCTCCCTAGCTTTGTCACCATGCAGAACCAATTTGCTTCCATAGCACTACATTTTGTTGTGTGCCCATGTGGAGTCTGAGTTCTTGAGGGAAAACCAGATGGAGCATATGCATTGTGAGCCAGCTAAGCTGACCTGATTAGTGAGTTGGCTCGGGTCAGAAATTCGACCTACTTGAATCCATGGAACTACAGGGCGGATCAGGTGCAATCACATTTCACAAAAAAAATGATACCTTGTAGAATGAGTAACACGTGTTTGATACGTTTCATGGAACTGCTTGGTGGGATTAGGAGTGAGATTTGATTAAGTTGGATTAGATTAGAGTCCTGCTGCCTGGATCGTGGACTCGGGCTCCTTGTTCCAATCCAACAACTTCAGATCCTATTAGTACGGATTTGTTATGCATAGGACTAGACCAGGTCTAACCTGTTTGCACACTTAGAAGCAAAGGAGGGTACTTTCATGGGGGAGCATCATCTTGGCAGCACTTTGTTGTTGAGAAGATCCATATCGTAGGCGTTCGGATCCGGGAGGCCGAGTTTCAGGTCCTTTTTTCATAGATGACCTGATCTGATCTTTGTTTATGGTATAAACGTGCACACAATTGAACACAATTTGAATAAACCTCTTCCTAAATGCGCCCGAATTTCGCTTGAACCTATGCTACAGATTTTGGTGAAGTTTTAAACTTTGTGATTTTATCGTGATAAATTCACAAAATGTAAAATCCCCGTAGCGTCAGAATAACTTCAAAGGATCATCTCCTTTCAGCATTGGTGCAAATTTATCACTGTTTTAATGGGTTTTAATTTATTTATTTATTTTGAATTTTCCAATATTTTTTTTATATTTTCTCAAGAGAAATAAAAATTTTCATTTCATGACAAGTTGTTTCTTTCCTGACAAAATACCAATACAATATATGCAACCATGGCTTGAGCTTCTTAATCAAAACTTGAGGAAAGGATTTGTTTTCCAAGATGATTGAACATGTTTGGAAGTGAGAAAATGGTAGGAAAATGCAAGTAGAAAAGAAAATTGGCTACTTTTTCAACCGTTCCAAACGAGAGAATTTTTTAATTTAAGTTTTTCTAAAAAGTTTGATTTTTTATAGGAAAATTTCCTTCACCTAGACGGGTGAAAGAATTTTTTCTATCAAAAAATCTTTTTGCATTAGGACAAACGTTCACAATACACCTCATTCTATGGGATTTCTACAAGAAGAGTTCTGTTCATCTCGATCTTCCTCCTGCCCACCACCATTTTCAGATCTCTCTCTCTCTCTCTCTCTCTCTCTCTCTCTCTGGGTCAAACTTCCTTTCTCTAAGAGCTGCCCATGCCTATCTCACTCTGAGAAGGGGCTGATCGACCCTCTCTCCCTCCCTCTCTTATTTTTTACATTTTTTCACTCTGTTTTTTCTCATTCTACACAAACAAGTGAAAACTTTTCATTTAGAAAAGTTATCATATCAAAACATCTCAGGCAAATTATTTTATGAGAGTTTTTCTTGCTTCAAAACGTTGGTGGGGAAGGAAATGGCCCACCACTATAGCAGCAGGTTTTCATTGCCTAAGTAAAGCTGTTAACTTGACTATCCCCAGCCTACTTTTCTTGGTCTTTTTGTCTAGAAGAAGGAAGAAAAACTTGCCAGATTTTGACTTTGACTCGGTGGGCGCAACATTCTTGACTAGATTATGTTTTTTTCTCATATTTGACTTTACTTGCTAGTACTCCACCTTTGATGCCTTTGAGTCAAGGTTTGAATCTTTTTGGGCGCCTATATAAAGTTAAAAATAGATTGGATATGGATCTGACAAGGATATGGATCTGACAAGGTTTGGCCAACATCCATATACCTCTTGATTGAAAGTACCATGACATCTTTATATGAATTCAGCTTTGAGTTGGGTATATTTGATCATCAAATGCTAGATCTAGATCTTTAGAGGCATTTAACATGGTTTATTGGCAATTTATGCCATAGAATTGACCCAAGTAGATTTTGTCAGCCATTTTACAAGCAGTGTTGCACCAATGCGAACACTCCTTAAATCACAAGGTCCCCTGTCTTTTATCTAACCTATCAAAATAGCAGCAAGCTAGAAACATAATAAGCAGAACAAGATGAATACATCCAAAAGGTTATATTTGGCATAATATTATACCCAATCAACTGAAGTGCATGATAATTAGGTATTATGTATTGATATCATAGTATGGGGTAAATATTTGGCACTAATGAAGGTACTATTGAGATAAAAAAATTATTGAGATGAAAATTATAGGTGCAAGATGTATGAATGCAATATGATCACATAGATGTCTTCAACATTATTTGTTTATTAAGAATTGGAACTTGGGTCATATTTTGCTGTCATGAAGTTTTACATTGTGGGTTATTGATTTTTAAAACTCAAACATACAGAATCACATTGTTCAAAGCATTTTTCTTACTAAAAACAACCGTGTACATCACATTTGCAGGGTTTGATTTAAAAAATAAAATAAATAAAAAGCGTCAAAAGTAAATGGCTTATTTCAGGTTCATACCCCATAATATAATGAGATAGCATTTGCTACCCTCGGGGGTAAGGAACCCCTTTTGGAACTCATAGGGGAGGTTATTTTGACCAAATCCGACTACATGGATGTGTTCAGCATAGTTAAAATACTATAATTCGTCTCTTGGGTCATGCTTTTTTTCATGTAATTTTTTTTTTGAGGTCTGAAAATTTGATTCATTGTGTAGGCAGTTGATCTTTCAACATTCATGAAAACATGTACTTCAGAAAAACATGATCTAAAGTTCAATTTCTATTAAATTTAATATGTAGATCACATATGAAGGGTGAGATGTGCTAAAAACTGAAAAAAAAATATTACATTTTTCACTAGGGTCTTCTTACCCGCGAGGGTACCAAACATTACCCTTAATATAATGGGTCAGATTTGGTAGAGTTCCATTACAGCATAGTCATAAACATTACTGGTAGTTTGAAAATATTGTGATGTTACGAGGATATCCTCAAAAGATGATATTACAGCAAAAAAAAAATACTTTTAACATATCGCCTATTCTAAAAATATCATATTTCTAACTTGATATTAATGCAATAAAAAACCTATTTTGCATAGCTTTTATATTGTTCATATGATCCGCTTTTTATATTTTATATATTGATACGATATTTTTCAATAAAACATGACTTTTTGAAATATCATGATATTTTCTTTGTTGACATTCTCTATAGAGCGAGATTTGTGAATATGCTCTAGGGGTGCTCAGAGAGAGTGTATTAAGGTTAGGCTTAACTTGCTTCTTCTTTCTTTGTTACCTTTTTTTTTTGAAAAATAACAGTGTTGTACGACAAAATGATATATTTTTCCAAATGTCTCAAAAAAATTTAATCCTCAAGAAGATTTGCAAATATGTGGCTGTCTACGTAAATTTTTTGCATGTGAATTTTCGTACATTCGCTTGCTTGTTAAATCATATATAAAGCCTTCTTTTCATTTTGTTTTTTTCGTTTATTTTTACAAAAAAACCCTAACCATTTTTCCTTTATAACTCTCAACATTTTCTCTCTCAAACCCTTTTTGTGAGATACCTATGATTTATATGAAATATTTTTTCTATATTTTGATGAGGTTGTGGTATCCTTCTCATCGACTTCCCTGATTAAGTTGAAAGGTGAGATCCATGCAAATAATATATATGCATAGTATTTTATTTCATTATGAACTTTTTTTTGTAAATATAAGCATTTAATAGCCCCATGTGTATTTGTGTTTGGTTGTTGTTGTAGATATTTTTTGTATTTTTTTTATTTTATTTAATATTTGTCATCAGATTTATCATTTAGGGTTTATTATGTTTAAGGTTTTTTTATAAATATATATTTGTTTCTTTTGTAGATGGTTTATGTTTGTTTGTTTATCTTTTAGTAAATATTTGGTATTTTCATGTTGGAGTAACAGGGCTAGTGTTGACTGTGCACAAGCATTAAATAAGGGTTAAGAGTTATTGTGGATAGTTGGTTTTTAGAATGGTTGTTGTAGATAATTATGTTAATTGATTGTATGAAGTGTATATGGAAGAACTTTTCTCACATGTTATTTTTGTTAGATGAATTATATGTGTGGTTGTTGTAGACGGTTAATGATGGCCTCTTAAAGGGTTAAAATATATTATCGTAGCACAGATCACCCTACTTGAAGATCTATAGTGGTCTTTAAAAACAATAGCTATAAGAAATGTATAGCTTTGATGTCCCATAAAACCAGATATGCGAAAGAGACAATGATCCACTGGTATAGTTGTTCTCCAAAATTAGATGGTCAATATATATTGATAGATGTATTTAATGATAATGATATAGAATTGTTGTTATTTAATATCGACATTTATGTAGTTGCTCGTAAAGTTCAACAAGAAGTTGTTACTTGTGAAGTTGAACAAGCAATTGGAAGTGATGGATAAGAAGCAATTGATGAATGAAATGATGAAAATTCTATAAAGAATGTTCATCTATCTTAGGCACCATGATCAAGCTTAGTCCTTTGGTGAACATCCAACTGTCCCAAACTATGAACAATATTGATATCCCAAACATTAAGTTCAAGCACGTAAAGGGCATGCAGTTGCCTGAACCAACTAGAGATATAGATGTTCGATGTACATGCAATGAAGAGCTTTCACGAATAATTAATACTATATATGATCAAAGGATCACTGCAATGAATGCAGAACTACATGAAAAAACCAGTGACTAATTTTTATCACAGTAATATTGTGGATGACATCCAACCTTCTAGGGCAGATAACAAAATTAGGTATAAGTTGTTTGACTTTATAATTTATGCTTGAGATGCAAGTGCGATGATGGATATTATATTTTTATGGTTAATCTTGAAAGTTGAAAATGCATGAATGTTGCATGCATATAAACAAAGGAAGTGATAGATACGATACATTTCGATTTAGTTTATACAATGAAACATTCAATTAAACGTAGCATTGATGATATAGGCAGTGGAGAATCGAATGATATCGATAATGATGATTATATCATGTTTGTTGTATCAGACTCAGAAACTATAGGAGAGAACCAAGACACTAATGACATGGGATAAATAATGGTGAGTGAAAATGATGCATAAATGACAATTGCGCAGTCGAACTCTTGGTATGTTGTATAAGTTATATGAGCATTTATTAGTGTAGACACCCAAAATTTCTCCTTTGTCCCATGTATCTGACCACCTCTAATCTAATGTAACAATCTGGATGGTGGATGTTTTGTCGTGCCCCCCCACCCCCCACCCCCCACCCCCCCAACACCCCAACACACACACACACACATACACACACACACACACACACACACTATTTTTGCCCTCTGGTCGGAACCTAGACGGTGGAACACTCATCATCTGGCCCATTCTGTGGACCCAGATGACAAATGTTCTATCATCTGGGTCCCCCCCTATTGCCCTCTATCTGGGACCAGGATGGTAGAACACCTGTTGTTTGACCTATTTTATGGGACCCAAATGACAAATCTTCTGTCATCCATGCCCCCTTTTACCCTCTGTCTGAGACCTGGATGGTGGAATACCGGTCGTCCAGCCTATTTTGTGGGACAAGGACAACAAATATTTCATCGTCCAGCCCTCCCCCCCTTTTTCCCATTTGTCTGAGACCTGGATGGTGAAACTTTTGGCCTCCCTTAGTCCTTTTTTTATGGGACACGAGCGGCGGTACTCCATTGTCCAGTCCCTATTTGGCCCCATATCAAGGACTCGAACAACGGGTCCTCACGTCATCATGTCTTCCTTTGTCCCTTGTTCTGTCTATTCCCTACAGTCATGCCCAGGGACAACAATACCTGACATCATCTCCATCTCGGGATGATGGTTGGTCTGGCCGTCCCACTTCTAGGATGAAAGTGTGTTTGATTGTCTGTGTTAGGGATGACCAAACTATTTCATTGCCTCACCCATCGAAGGAGAGGATAATCCATTTGGCTTGTCCTCATCTTATCTATTCCAACCTTCTCTCCTTCCTGCACGATTTTCAGGAGAGGGGACACTTCTTAGATAAGACTTCCAAGAATGAGGACTCTTTTGGATGAGTCATATCTTCATTAGGGATAGACTTTGATTCATTTGAACCGGATCCAAACTCAGAAAATCTAGTGATCCATATCTCACTCAAAAAACTATAAATAAGGCTCCATACCTATAGTCTGATCATCTGAAAATCCCATGTCGGATTGTTGGCCCAAGAGAGAATGATCCCTAGCCCTGTCATACCCTTTTCTCTTGAGTCGTCATACATATGCAAAAGTGTTGCTAAAGTGATTGAAGAAAACTCATACCTGTGTGAAGGTACTGTCAAACAAAAAAAATGAGCCTAAAAGCTTAACGGACCCTCAAGTCTAAAAAATATAATTTTTAAATTATTTTTTAACTCAATTTTTATTATTTTAAGAATAAATACTAATACACTTTGATCTTATTTGCATACTTGAATCTGCGATGGTGCGCTTCGAAATACGGAGATCGAGAAACTGGTCTAGGCTTTACCTTTCTGTCCAACGAAGGACGATCGAGATCTATATACAATGTCCCCATAATTTCTCAAAAGCACTTCAACTAATCCGGGTAAGTCCATCCTTCCCTTATTCGAAAAACTTTTATTAATAGTTTTGGCAATCACAGTGGGACATCGTAGTTGTTTCTTTGATTTTCTATAGTTAGAAAAGCATCTTAGGATTCAAAAAGTTTATTTTTTTACTCAAATGGCCAAACCCTATGACTGTCTGCCTTTATTGTTCGGACCCCGCTGTCTAGACTTCTGAAGTCTATTGTTGCTCTATCTACGAGATTTGTCATTTGAACCAACTGTTTGATCCTATTATCATCTAGATTTTTGCCATTCAGACCGCATTATCTAAATACCCTCTTATCTGGACTCACTATCCAGCCCTCCATTGTCCCAGGCTTGGTCCTTTGACCCGAGTTCCTCAAGACCCACCGTCTGATCTTGTTGTCGTTCGGCCTCTATCGTCTGGAGTTTTGCCATCTGACCCTTTGCCATCCCAGACTCGGCCATCTGGCATAAGCTTTGCTGCCCTTCACCCTCTCTAGAACTCTATCATCCGGCAACCCTGCTAGACTTGCTATTCAACAAGATTTTGTTGTGCATCTTCTGTTGTCGAGACACCTGCCTGTCTAGACCCACCGTCCAAGGCTCAACCCTTTGACCCAAGTTCCACAAGACCCACTGTCTGACCCTGTGGTTGTTGGAACCTCTATTTTTTGGACTCCTGTCGTCCAGGACCCCTGTCATCCAGAGTTCTGCTGTCTAGGCCCCCTGCTATCCGGAACCTTGCTACGGAATTCCACATCCACTCCACTTTGTTGTTTTAGTGATTTTCTTAATAGTTATTTTTATTATGTTTTAACACCATTTTTCTTTTTCATCACCTTATGTATAGGTTCTTTGTATTAGTTGCATTCGTTCATAATATGACTATGTTTTATAACATTGTTTAAAAAACCCTTACTGAAGAATATCCTGTCATATAAAATTTAGAAAAATATCACCTCATGTAAGTCAGGATTTTTGCGGTGAAACATTATTTAATTTCTTTTGTGTGCTTTTGATTTTTATCCATCGTTTAGGAATTGCACCCTTTTTTAAAAAACAAAATTTTAAAAATCATATCCTATCATTTGGATCTCTAAATCCCCACACTAGTACTCTTAAGCAGTGAGCTTGAGTATATCAGTGGTGGTACCTTTTGAAGCCGGATAATTCATCTATCAATATCTTTAAGTAGTTAGCTTAGGTATATTGATAGTGAATCCGAAAGGGAGCGCTTATCTGTAGAACCCGAAGAGACCTCTCAGATCACGAAGAGAATTAGAGTACTCACTGATTTTAAAATCTATCATTACTTGTTTGGCATTGTTGAACCATTGTTTGGGGTATCATGAATACCCGATCAAAAACCTATAAATTCAAACCTTCATCCATTCTAATGGACTCATTCTTGAAAAATCCTACCTATGAGATGCCATCTATGGAAAATTTTATGTACAGGATGCCATCCCATATGATGTTGAATACCCTCTTTAATGTGGATCCTGAAGATGAAACCCACATGGATATTCTTGATGAACCTAAGCGAGATCCAAGGAAATGAAAAGGACCTAAGATCCTGAAACCTCACTTCAGAAGGACTTCATGTCATTCTTACAAGGATCCTCCAACAGATTATGAAACGGATGCCTGCAGCTCATATGGGTCCACAAGAAGGAGAGCTTCAAGGATCCCTTATATCAGATCTCTAGTCATAGGAAAAGATCTTTGGGCATAGATGAGACAATATATGGAAAGGATGAATGCAAAAATGATAGAAACTCAATAAAGGAAAGAGTATGAATAGGCCCAGGCTACAAAGGACATTCGCAAAAGAGTAGAGTATGGACAAATTCGAGCAACGGATATAGACAAAAAGGTTAGGCAGGACCAAGAGCAAGAGTATAGCCAACACGGTGAATTGCAAGCCTCGAATTGGAAAAGAATAGTTCGTAGACTTCGGTTAACCCATCCAATCCAAATAGTGTCATTTAAGTCAGATCAAAAATTAAAGACCCAAATTAAAGGCCCTGGAAGACATGGTCCAAAGCCTCAGCACCAGAATAAGGTATATGAATATGGATTGTAGGGAATACTCCTTAAAAGATTTTTTACCTTAAAGGTATGATGATGAGGATGATACTCCCCCTAGGTTTTAAAAATTTAATGAAAAGGGGAATCAAATAACTCATATGGCTCTATTTATGGGAAGTATATTCAAATATAGAAACAATGATAGAAGCCTAATTAACTAGTTCTTCTGGAGTCTGAAGGGAGAGGTATTGGAATGGTTTTCCACCATGGACCTCCAAGGTGTTAGGAAATTTAAACAAATCATCAACTACTTCATGGATCGATTATGATCAACCTTGAGGCCCTTTCTACCATCAGTTAGTTATACGACTTGAAGCAAAAGAAAGAAGAAAGTGCTTATGAGTTTATTAATAGATGAAGGTCTATAGCCAACAGAATGAAGAAACCAATTTCTGACTCTTATACACTAGTCATGATAATAGATAATTTCTCTCAACCCTTGAGGAGCCTGATCAACATGGCTCAGGTAAAGACATGTGCCAAACTCATCAAAAAGGTTGTCTCCTTTTAAGTATGCATCAAAAGAGGAGCGTATGATGGGTTCCTGATGCACAAAAGGGATAATAGCATCTACAAAAAGTCAGACTCGTCCATGGGTCAAGTCAATGTTGTTTGAGCCTCAAGGCAAGGTCACCAAAAGCAGAGCAATTAGGGACAGAAGGTGAGCAACCAAAGAACCACCCCAAAGAAGGCAAACTCAAATGAAAATGGATATGGTGGAAACCCAAAATAGACAAGGGACTGAACAATTTTAAAGTTTAAATAAGCCCAATCACAAGTCCTTGATCTTCTACTAAAGGATGGCCTAATGAAGTTGCTTGAAGTATTGGATCCACCACAGATGAAGGGTAAAGATCTATCCAAATATTGTCTATATCATTGGGCGGTGGGTCATGATACTGAAGAATATGTCATTCTCGAACACATTATATAATACCATATCGAGAGTGATGAGTTGTTGGTTGACGAGGAACCACAGAACTAGAGCGACAATGACCTGAGCATTTTTCTAGAACCTTTCTCTAATCATATTGCAGAAGAAGGGGTCCAAGCCTGCGAATCAAAAGAAAATTGGTTTTCAGAAAAGGTTATAGAGTACATATCACCTGCCAACTCAGTGATATGCCTTCCTCAAACCCTCATATACAATGCTGGTTTTTGTCAACTACCGATGGCACATCAAGTCTACTATTAAGGAGGCATGAGGGTACAAGAGAGGCATGCTCCGGAGAATCGAAAAATTCTAATAGAGTTCCGTCAAATAAGTGTGATTTGTTTGAACCATCCAAACAATAATCACACCAAGGTTCCTCTTCTGACGTTAATCATAAAAAAGGATGGTCTCCCTATACAGTCTCCATTGTCCAAATCTAAGGGACAAATAAACATATCTACAGTTCGAACGAAGGAGAAAACGATCTCATCATCTAGTTCAATCGTGAATGTGGCATCGTACAGTTCAGGCCAAGTGTCAGTTAGAGATCTCTCCAAAAGGACCAAGGCTTTTAGGTCCAAAAGACGAATAGATGACTCACACCTCAAGAGTCATCACATGTATCAATATGTGCAAAAATGTGATAATGAATAGAAGATCACTTTGTACATGGGGTATCAAACTTTTGAAGGGTTGAAAAAAGGAAACAAGGCATAAGAGAGTCTCACACCTCAAGAGTCATCACATGTATCAATATGTGCAAAAATGTGATAATGAATAGAAGATCACTTTGTACATGGGGTATCAAACTTTTGAAGGGTTGAAAAAAGGAAACAAGGCATAAGGAGAAAACGATCTCATCATCTAGTTCAATCGTGAATGTGGCATCGTACAGTTCAGGCCAAGTGTCAGTTAGAGATCTCTCCAAAAGGACCAAGGCTTTTAGGTCCAAAAGACGAATAGATGACTCACACCTCAAGAGTCATCACATGTATCAATATGTGCAAAAATGTGATAATGAATAGAAGATCACTTTGTACATGGGGTATCAAACTTTTGAAGGGTTGAAAAAAGGAAACAAGGCATAAGAGAGTCTCTCTTAACAGTATCAAAAGTAAAAACCCAAGGTCTAGGATACAAAAGACCTAAACAGAAAAAGGGCAACTAGGAAAAGCTCACGTGGGTCTTGAAGGAGCATTTAAAAAAGGGGTCCACAATCATCAGTTCAATAAAGAGTCTGGTTGCATCTTAGAACACAAGACTAACACTTCCTCTACATCAACTCAATCTATGCCTATAAAAGTCAAACAACCCCTCAAGCCCTTCCATCTCTCATTCTAAAAAAGATCAGCATGTTCAGAGAAAGGCCACACAGGTCAGGGCAAAGTCACAATGGTATTTAAAAAAAGGGTGTCACGTATGAATTATCATCCCACGGCCATAGGTAAGACTTCAAAACCTGGATCTTGTAAAATAGTTTTTTGAAAAAAAAACCCACAATCCCAAAAAAATTAAAAAGTTTTAAAAATCCAAAAAAATGAGAAAAGCCAAGAAAATCTAAAAATATTTTATTTGCCTAAGTCTAATATATCTTCTTCATTGCAAGAGCATGTCATTTCTGTTAACAAGACTAAGGAAACCTTTGTCAAACCCTTCTTTATTTTCAAATCATTCTCAATGATGTCTTTTGTCAAAATCATGTGGAGGCATGTTAAAGGAGTTTGAACCAATCTAAAACTCAAGCATAGTTCATCATAAAGTCATCCAAAGTCCAAATCTTTTAGAAAAAAAGGAACCGCTAACAACTAAAGATACAAATCTCAAATCAACTCATCTTAGAAGCCTGGTTTACCCCTGGACACTGGCACATCATCATTCAATAGGAACCACATCATTCTCCACATCCCAAATGTCCTTAAAATGGTTCAACCTCGTTTAGCAACACCCAAAATGGTCTTGACAGTCTAGTTCACCTTTACTCCAACAATCATAGGAGGAGGATATAGCTTCATTATTACACAAGGCATATCATTGAAAATTTATTAAAGGTCAAGAATCATGTTCCAAAACGGATCTAGCTCTCTTTAAAATGTTTTCTCTGCCAAGCATATCCCTGCACCCGAAAGTCTACCACATAAGACATTCAAGTCTTAAGGAAAGATAGGAAAATATCATAGTGAGGCTAAAGCACTTTAATCTGATGCTTCTAGCCCATGAGCCTATAAGAATGAATTATAAGGGCATGAGATCATTATCAATGCATAAGTGTAAAACTTGTGGGACCCACCTAGGCAACCAACTCTCCAAAAAAAGAGTTAGTTGTTGAAAACATTTGGTTCAAATCTACTTCATAGATTGGCCCCATATGGAGTCTTTTTTTTTATATCGATAAGGAATGACATTGAAAGAGCATGAAAAAAATAAAAAAGAAAAAAAGTATAAAAAGGTAAAAAAAGAAAATAAAGTACAAAAAAGAGCAATCCATTTAAGCTAACACCTACCCTAAGTCCATGGCGAGGTGGCAGGCTTTGATTATAAGACTATCTTAGGGGTAGAGGTTAGAATAAAAAGGTGTGTGCTAGGAGAAAGTCAATACTTACCTTTAGACCTATTAGAATATGACAAACTTCGATCATATGGCCTTTTGTAGCAGAAGTTGTCTAGCTAGAGGCATCCCTCCTAGACCAAGAAGTCGTGAGACCCATGGTTGTCAGGTCTCAAGTCAAAGGATGACAAAAGTGAGAAATAAAACTCATAAGCTAAAAATAAAGACTCCAAAAAACTTACGTAGGGGCAGAAGATGCATTTGAAAGTATTTTCATAAAGCCTCAGTCCTTTAAAGTTTAAGCTTTAGTGTGGACTATTAGACCTAACATGAATGCCTTGAGACCTAATCTCATGTCCCTATAACTAGTCACTTAAAAACCAAGGCAGAATTAGAGGATAAATTTTCTAATGAAGCTAAGTGTCGCTATATTATACCAACCTAAGAGGAGGAAAGTTTAAAGTGTAGGAATCTCAATTGCAAAAATTAACTTGTTAGAAATATTCTAATTTTCAAAAAAAAAATAAAAGAGCAAAAATATATGACCTTATATGATCAATCATTCATATTTATCATAAGCTACTCACTCTACTACAAATACATGAGTCCCATTGAATATCATAAAAGATAATTGCATGCATTAAATATTATAGTCATATAGATCCTGAGTCTGAGGAGTACATATGAAGATCTACTCTTTCTTCAGTGCCATCAGACCAAAGTATGTCTGACTTCCATCATTAGGGCAGGAAGTTTCATTTCTAAATTGATTGTCTTAGAAAGGGTACCTTTGCCCTAAGACCTTACTGGGACAATTTTACCCTATTCATGAACCTGCAAGTGGTGTAAGACTAGTGGTATTTGCACCTATAAATTCTCAAAAAGAAGATCATCAAAAGACATTTAAAATCAAAATGGGCCTAAAAAGTATGAAAGGGCGCTACATTCCTCTTGTTCTACCCCTGCCTGAAGCCCAACATTTTTTCTCTGTACTACAAATAAAGTATTTCTCGAACTGGCCAAACTTCATTCGGTGAGACCAAACGGTCTCCATATTTCAATTATTTCTCTTTTTTACACTGGCATTGACCTCATTCGGTGAGGCTACCAATTGGTCTTAGCAATCTAATTGTCCCTGCATTGGTACCGACCTCGCTCGACAAGACCACCAAACAATATTAGTAATCTAGTTATCCTTAGGTTTACCTATCCTCGTTCGATGAGATCCATAATGGTCTCAACGGTCCAACTCCCATGTTCAGATGTTGGCCTGACCTCGTTTGGCAAGACAAAGCACGGTCTCGGTAACCCAATTTTCTATGGAAAAAATATTTGATTGATCTCGTTTAGTGGGACCTAAATGGTCTCCAAAACCGAGTGATCTTCAAACTGACCAGACCATATTTGGCGAGACTAAGCACAATCTCAATAACCCAGTTTTTTTCTAAAAAACACTAGCCTGACCTTGTTTGGCGAGACTCGAACTCGATAACTCAGTGGTTTTCAAACTGGTCTGACCTTGTTCGGGGAGACCAATCACAGTCTTGGCAACCCAGTTTTCTCCTAAAACACACTTGTCTGGCCTCGTTCGGTGAGACTCAATCTCGACAACCTAGAGATTTAAAAAAAAATGTGTCAAGGTCTAAAGTAATGTTTTCTATATATGACCTATATATCATGTTGGATATTACATAAAGCACTTGACAAAGAACTTTACTAAGAAATTTTATTCAGCAATCAATGATCTTTGGTAGATTGCAACTCGAACATACACAAAATAATAATGCACTTATTTTCTTAAAAAAAAACTTGGTGCAAGACTTAGCCACTTGCAATTATGTTATCATTAACATGAAACTGAAATATTGGACTAACAGTCACTTTGCAACAAAAAAATATGAGTTTTTAACATCTAATATAGCAAAAAGCTTCAAATCATAGATTTTTGTCATATATGATAAGCCTTTAATTTATCTTATTGAATGACTTCATCTCATGGTGACAAATTTTTTTATAAAAAAAAAGAATATTGTGCAAAAAATGTCAGGCATTGTGGTGCTTCCGATAAAAGAAAAGCTAGAGAAAATAAAGAGAAATACATAACAACTATGTATGCAAGTAGTACATTGCCACCAATACCGGTACAAATCTCGTGATTGATCTCACAATTACAATTTTGTTGTTGAGAAGTAGTTATGATCTTGTGAAGAGTGTCAGATTATCGAGATTTTATACGATTACATGCATTTTGTATGAAGGCAAGCTACCAAAGGATTATTGTGATAATTTCTTCACAATTGGATCTATTTAGTCTCATATAATACATATTCATTTCTTCTAATGGCCTATAATGTCTTATACATCACTCTATCTACTCTTATGCTTGTCTATCTACCCAAAGTAGTTCGTAAAATAGGGTGACCTAAGGTAAAGAGACAGAGAACAAAACATAAGGATGTTATATCATACAAGTGCAGTTATTGTGCTAAGGTTAACCACAACAGGCAAAAGCACAATTAATAGTAAGTTTGAATACATGTGTTTTGTAAATATGTATTTGTTAAGAGTTGTTTAATGAATTACTTCTTTATATTTATCTATTATTTTTTAATAAACGACTTTAATGTCTTATGCCTTATATTTATATCTTAGGCATTTTACTTATATACATAAAAGAAAACGTGACAACAGAAAGGAAACCAAACCCTCACCCCCACCCTAAGCGATTTTTCTCTTAAATATGTAATTTTTTTCTTAAATAAGCTAATTATTATATTTTATGCATGTCCTTGTTATAGAACAATAAACCTAAAATGAAGTTAAAAATACAAAATTTGCATAACTTCTATCTATTTAAAGTGCATACAAAATTTATAAAACATAATTACATAACATCAAATATTTAAAGTATTAAAAATTTAATTCATAATTTATAAAATAATTCTATCATATTTATATCCAATGTTTGACAATTCTGTCAAATTTATAATAGTAATCAAATTGTGGTTCCTAAGGTATAATGAATATCTCGAGTGAAGTGTGTATGCAACCAGTGATACTAGCATTTACGTGTTTATATTCAACTTTAATTGGTGATGAAAACAAGTTAATGAGAATGAAAAAGATGTACAACAACTAAAAGAGCCAAAAGAGCATGAATTTTATGATGAAACTATGTTGGCAATTGACGTAAGTGTTATATTTGTATGTTTATTTGTTTATTCATTTGTCATGTTTATATAAAGACTCATTTAAATCTAACATAAATGTATCACATATTTTGAATATATACTATTTAGTAATATTCATAGAAAAACTTCAAATATCTCACAATAAAGACATGGCAACATAAGCAAAACTGCCAATGATTGTTTACCTTACCTTGTATTTCTCTGTGTCTCAAAAGTGATGTTTCTATTATTTTTTACTCGACTAGTAAAAAATAATTATTCATAGCAAATAGTCAAAACTAAAGTGATGCAAGATGGAGCTCATGGATGCTTGGAGAACGGTGAATTGCCATATCCTTTCTTTGAATATGACAAGGTATCTGTTGGACAACTTTGCATACTTACAAAACATAAATTTTCATGTACACAATGACCTTAAACTCGATTTATGTTGTATATCTTAATTTCTATCAATTAGAGCAATCAACAGAGTTCTTTGAAAAATTAATATGAATGTGAGGGAATTCAAGTTATATAATTCGATGAAGTCCACAACTAATACAAATAAGAATATTAGAGCACTAATATGATAACATTATTTATTCAATAATATGCATATTGTGCTCTCATACTTGGTAGGTTTCATGTTGTATTACAGGGTTTTTTTTGTAGAGTGGTTTGGCTACAACTGTTATACCGATTGGATGGCCTGTCCCATATAGAAAATTCTTCAACAAGAGAATGAGTAATTATTTTATATATGTTTGTTAACTTAATTCGTACATAGACATATTCTTGACTTGGTATATGATTGTTATAAGTATGATTATAGTATATATGTTATACTATGTATGCAGTACTTTGGGCAAAAATACAAAATTGAACTTCAAGTAAGTACGTGTTTATATATCATGTTTTGTTGTATTTTTTTTATGTAAGATATAGTTAATTGTTTACTATATCTTTTTTTTATAATAATGTAACCGATTACAAAAAGTGTATGATCAAATTCTATAAACACATGAGGAGAAAACAATTTTAAAGGATGTCAAAGAGAAGACTGAAGAGAAAACAAAGAACAAAAAAGGATTATAGCATAACACAAAAGGTTAAAAGGCCAAACAAAAGGCGAAGGATGAGGTGACATTGAACAATGAGTTGTCAAATGGCAAGATATTGAAAGTTGAGCTATGAACAATTATAGAAAGTATAGGAAAATCATATATTTAAGGTGAAATCACATATTTAAGAAAAAAACACATATTTAAGATAAAATTTATATATTTATAAGGAAAATCACATATTTAGGAGGAAACCCACATATTTTTTGTTATAAAAGTTCTGAATATCCTTATGTTTCACAAATATTGGTCATTGTTCACAAATTTTTTTTGCAGACTTTTTCATCCTTGCAAATCTTAGTCATTATTTGCTTACCTCCTTACGTAAAGTTGATTAACTTTAACCATAGTGTGTGAAGTTATATGTAACATTAAAATTTATAATTCAATAGATATACAATTCACCTATAAAATTTAAATTTATATTGGGTAACATTCAAATGTATAGTAGATACACAATTACCTATATCAATCAAATTCACTTATAATGTTCAAAATTACATCGAGTAACATTCAAATTTACCGTAAATATACAATCCACCTATAAAATTCAAATTTATATAAGGTAACATTCAAATTTACAACAAATACACAATACCTGTAACATTTAAATTCACCTGTAATATTCAAATTTAAAGCATATACACAATTCACCTGTTATATCAAATACAAAATCATATATATTCATTCACAATTCAAAGTTAAGTTGTTACAATCACACATGCATATACAATTCAAACTTGACATACATTCAAACTATTTAAATTGTTATAGATATTTAAATACAAAACTATATACATTCATTCACAACTTAAAGTTAAATTGTTAAACACAAAATCAATTACAATTATATTTACAATTATTTACAAAACAATAAAAAATATAAGTCATTATTTTGGATGCGTCAGGCATGCTCGTAGCTCCTCAATGATCTTATTATCAACGATAAGGTCAACTTGAGTTTGTATAATAGTCTCTTTGCTTGAAACAACTCTTAGCACATGCAATTTTCAGCCAGTGCAAGAGTGAACTTTGCATCCCCTCCACTTATAGTCTTTTTATTCTTTGGACTCCTCATCCCAAGTTCCTCCTCCTTAGTGCTCCTCTTTGTGGAGGGACTGCTTACAAACTATATGTTGTTTGTAGCTACATTATCATGCTTGCATGTATGAACCATAGATGACAAACTAATGTCTTTGTCATTATTTTGTCACTCTTCAAGTTTAGAGAGAAACATCATGGGGTAATCCTTCATTCGATCCTTTATTGTGCTTGAAATAGTTCTGCTAATTGCGCGAGGGACACATGATGGTTGTTGACCTGCCATGGATTGTGTAACCAAATGTCACTTGTTAAAGATTGGGTTTAAGTCAACTTGTCTATTGAAATAATATTAATATTAATATAAATATTAATATTATTAATAATAATAATATATTTGGTTAGAGAATATGAATTTTAGTTCAAAGGTTTTGTCATGAAGCTTGAATTCGGCTTAGCTAGGTACGAGCCCCCACATCCAATGGTAAATGAGTTGAATCCTATGTCACAATGATACACCAAAAAAAGACATGAGATACATCATTTTGTGGATTTCTTCATTGAAAATAGTATAAAAGTAGAGTATCCGTGTGACATAGGCTGAGTCTGAACAGCATGTGTTTGCATCATTCAATTTGTTTACCTGCCATGGATTGTGTAACATATTAACCTATAGTACCTATAATACCGCAAACTAGTTGAATATAGATCGGATCTGAATCTAGTTAAGATCCAAATCTAAAACCACATTGGTATGACAAGACGCTGGCTTTCCTTTTTTTCATATGAGTGTTAAATATGCACCCCAATCCATATCTTTATAAAGCATATATTGGCATGGTGGGTCCAAAGTCCCACCCGTATAGTGCTGTCATGCCCAAGGATGAAAATGGTTAGTTATGGATCAGGAAAAATTTACTGGTTTCTAGCTAAAAAATGTAAAATGAGGTTTAGACTCGATTTTGACCTGATTTGATTGCTAATTCGTACCCGATTCTGACCCAGATCCAAATCGTCCAAACCAAGATCTGATTTGGAATCAAATAGCATTTTACTATATGAATCGGATCCTCCCACCCGTTTGTAATTACGAGGGTATTTTCGTCATTTCCAAAGTAAAACGATTTGCGCGTCGTCCTTTTCTCTCCCCCAAAATTCGGTGAGGTCAATTATTTACTTGTTGGGGGCATTTTGATAATTTCTTTGAAAAATAGAAATTTTACTTAGTTTTGTAGTAAGAAACACATTATTGGACTTGACTGCAGGTATCCGTAAAATTTTCGTAATTCCCAAACTACCCCTTCACTAGAGACCAAGATTTGGTTTGACGGTTGACTAACATCATGTGGTCCCTTTGACTTGTTTGGACTTGCACCTTTCTGTCCGTTAGATGACCAAAGAAGCATAGTACGAATAGACCCACTGGGTTCAGCCTGTCTTTCGGTGGGCTCGGACAACTAGGGGCCATTTCTAACGGTTAGCCAATCTTGTCAATAGCTTGACTGGCTGAACCCAGTTAGAATGTGGATCTACGATTAATGATTTGTGTACATTACATTACACACTCCAACCTGGCTAAATTGGCTTGACTCGGTTAGACCGCTGATGGCCTAAGCTGGGACCGGTCACAGGCATAGTCAAGCTCAAAGGCCTTTGTCTGGTACAAGCATAGTCTTTGGAACCTTCTAAGCGTGAAGACGGACCGGTTCAGATCCAACCCATTTGTTTCCAAAATCTATCATAAACCAGTCAAACCGTGATAGGGTTATACAAGTCTAGAAATATTAAACCGAGTCCAGTCTGAACGAGCAACCGGATCCTGTTGACCTTACTTGATCAGCTTACGTGGGCCCAAATAACAAGGTCAAAACCGAACAGAGCGATCCCAGAAAAGAAAAGAATCTTTAATTTAATTTAGAAGCCCATTTTAGTAATTTTATGAATCCATAGTTTTATATGTAAATTTTATTTCCGACGTGGCACGACGCCGCTACTTCCAAGCATACCACGTACGCTTCCATCAACTCCGTCTAACGGACGGTTAACGATGTTGGTGCCATGGATCGAATTTTCGGTCCAAATGCGACACGAAACATAAGCTCCAAAATTGTATTCGGATCGCATTCAGAGTTCCAGAGTTCAGACTTACATTTTCGGGCCTTCTCCGGGTCTGGACCAGTGTTTTTCCATCATGTGATCAAGAACAAATTGCTTCTCCGGATTTGGACCATTGCTTTTCCCATCTGCTCTTTTTATTACAAGTAAAATCTCTTGTTTTTAACTGTTTTTTTTATCGGCTCCTGGGTAGTAATCTAGAGAGAGAGAGAGAGAGAGAGGGAGAGGGAGATTTTGTTCTGGTGTTCTCTTACTCGCCGCTTCCTTCTTCCCCCACTTTCCGAAACCCTAAGAGAGAGACAGAGAGGTAAGTGTCAAATTCCTCCTCGATCTCTCTTTTCTTCTTCGATTTTCTTCCTCTTTGTATTTTTTTTTTGTTCGGTTGATTTTTCATGCTTCGTCTTTCGACGAAGATACGGTTGCTATGCGATCGTCTTTGGTCGATTTCTTTTTTATTGGTTTCGCGTTGAAAATCGGTGGATTTTTCGCCTGACTTGAAAACCCTAGTTTTGGTTGTTTGGGGTTTGGATTCGACATCGGTATCTTTTAGCTAGGGCTTTCTTCTTCGGCGAAATTCTTGCTTTTCGTGGGGTTTCGATCGCCTTCTGAACGTCGAGGGGCAATTTCTGATGTGAGGCTCTGATGGTCTGCTTGGGGTGTTGTCGCGCCGTGTTGAAAGGTTGTGTCTTGAATTCATCAGGGGATGAGTTTCGAATGGATTTCCAGAGCTGCGTTTTTCTTGGATTTTTGGATTACTAGTGTCAAAGTTAGGATTTTGATGTAAAAATATGTAGTCCAATATTTGAGTGCAAAAGGATTTTGAGGGTGATGGGATGAGTTTCGGTTGGATTTCTAGAACTCTTATTTTCCTGGATTTTTGGATTGTTAGTGTGAAAATCAGGTTTTGATGTAAAAATATAGTCGGATATTGGATGAAGGAAGAAATTTGGGGCTTACAGGCTTATGTTCTTCTTCTTCTTCTAGGTTGAGTGTCTTTTCCTTCATAAAAATAGTGTTTTTGGGTGCATAATATGGGAAATTTTAGGAATGAGAATTATTTAGGGTTTTGATGTGAATTTTGGCTAAGGAACAAATTTAGGGAGTATGTTTTTTTTTTATCGTTAGATTTCGTCCATCGAGGGTTTCTCCTGAACCTGATTTTTAGTGTGATTGATTTTCTTTCACTTCTTTTTTAATGAACATTATATTTTTGAGATTTTTTTGGCTTTCTTCGTACTTTTCTTTTATCATTTCTGATGATCAGATGTTTATTGGGCTCTTCGAATAAAAAGGAAGTGTTTCTTTTTTCATTTCTGTATTAGAATTTATTTGCTTTATTGAATTAGTATGGAATTTAGTTCTTTACGCGATACTTCCTATCATGTATTTGATGTGACTGCATGTCGATCCAGTAACTTGAACGGTAAGTTGTTCTTGTTTCTATGTTGGTCATCATATAAAATTCGCCAAAAAAGAATTTTCCCTTTTTTTGGGTGGTGGGGATGTTTATATGTTTTTGCTTTAGGTTTCGGTTTCTCTAGGATGGTTGTTTCCCAAACAGTATCTTAGTTATTTGGTTCTGCTGTTCAGTGTAACAATAATTGTAGAAGAGTTCCATTCTTGAGCCTCTGTTTGGGATTCTGCTTTAAAAGGTTTTGGTCTATTTGCAGGCGGTTAGATACTACTGGATGAGGTATTAATAGGAGGACATGTCGATTTTAGAAGGGATGGCTTTTCAGTGCTGTCTGTTCTAAGAATCGACCAGCCTTGGCAGAAACAAGGGTTTTCCTATGATCTGGGTAGATTGTTCTTTGATAACTAATCATGGGTTCAGTTTGTTGCGTTGCTGCCAGAGAGAAAACTGTACCTCATGGAGAAAATACTGGATCCTCTCTTCGTCATGCATATTCACATAGGAATGCCATATACTCACCCTCATGGAGCTTCCGGTGGGATAGCAGATCACACATGGAGAATAGCATAGATAGTTCTCTACAGTTCCATCATGATCTCTCCTTGAGCAATAGTGGGAACACGGTTGGAGAAAGCAAGGGAGGTTTTGCAATCGATACTCTATCAAATGGGGGAAGCCCAATGGAAAATTTTCAGACACCCACTTGGCCAAAGTCCCCCATTTTCTCTGATACTGTTGAGGATTTTGCTGCTGGCTGTCCGGGTAAGTGTCTGATGCATGACATGGTTATCTTGGTACTGCACTTTTGGATTTTTTTAATCAATGATTATGTGGCATTCTTTGGTGATGCTCTTAGTGCTTTTTCATGGAATGTCAGTTCACCTTTATAAGGGCTTCATCTTAGAACAATTTTCTCCCCGTAGAACCATAATCTCATATGGAAGTTACTAGATGCAGTTTTTTTTGGGGAAATTTTACTTTAGGGGCAATTTTCTCAAGTACTGGGACTGGTATTGGTACTCATGTTGACATGATACAACACGGTACTGGTATTGGTAATATTGTTGTTTCCAGTCTGACCTGATCCAGTTCCAACCTGTAATATGGAAATATTTTCATCCATTTTGATGCACATAATGTGTCGTTCTTGTTCATGTATATATATATATATATATATATATATATATATATATATATATATATATCACTGTCACCAATATCAGCGATATTTTGAAAATATCATGAGAAATACCGATAATTTAAGGTAGCAGATATTAAAGGGAATATCTCACGATATTTTCAAAATATCGTGATATTATCACGATAATATCACAATAATTTTTTAGAAAAAACATTTTTTTAAGTTTGTATTTCCTATTTTTTTGTTTCTTTTATATTTTAAAACCTTTAATACATGTTTCTTTATAGTTTTGGAAGAAAAGTAATGCAAAACGTATTATTTTCTTATCCTTTTTGTTGTTATTTATATTTTTTTTTCAATTTTTTAAACTCCCAAGATTTTCAACTTTTGAAAATCTATCGCAGAAACATCATCGCCAGGAAAGGGGACCGTCCAACTAAGGGAAGGTCCAAAATCTATAACCAACATGATCAGATGCTCCCCTTGTCCAATGCTTGAGCATCTCATCAATCAGACCTCATATATTTGTTCTTTATAATTTATTGAGTAAGAACCAAGGTTGTAAGTAGTGTATCATTACTCGTATCGGTTGGGCCCATAGTTAGATACGTATCGTAGTGTATCGTAGCGCATCGTAAATATCAAAAGTTTTTAATAAAAAAAATTCTAAAATTTTCAAAAAAAAATAATAGCAAAGATTCTAAAAAAATCATTACACATGAAACAATGATGAATTGCACAAAATACAACTATGAAATCACATATGTATGTCTCTATATGCTGCATAAGACATTATTAAGCATCAACTAATATAGATAATATTGCATGCATATCTCACAAGAACAATGCAAAATATTAAATATCTTATCATTAAGAACATGGCACAAGACTCATACTTTTATATTACATAAACAAAAACAAAATAGCCAAGTTTATGAACACTTAAGTGTTAAATAATCAACTTTTTTAAAACTATAACCTCAATCATTATCATCATCATTATTTTTTTCTTCTTCTCCTGATGTTATACTAGGGACTTTAGGATCAGAAGTAGGGTGTTCATCTTCGTCATACACATCCTCCTAGGGTTGTGCATACCCCATTTTTGCATTTTTCTTATTTTTTTTCAGACCAGTGATTAATTGTTGGCATTGCCATTTCACGGCATCCGACAAATCCCTTGACATGCAAGGGGCAACATTGTGATTTGCTCCAGCTAAATGATGCTTCTACCAAGAGATACCACCTGAAACAATATGAGTGCAATAGTTGCACTCATTTTTTAATCGGTTTTCACTCACTACTTGAGTGCTCTATTGCCATGTCGAGTCATTTGATGTCACCTTCCCCCAAAACAATTCAATGAGAATCAAAGAGTACGAATTTGTTACCTTAGCCTATTCCTTTGAGTGAAAAAATGATGAAAATCCATTCTTACGTGAAAAATCCGCAAAAGCTCTCTCCCTTGCACACAAATCAGCTCCCAAATCACTCTCATGCCTCTTAGGGTCCTTGGATTCTCCTCTAAAAGCCTCTACACAAATGAGAGAATCGGCCCTAGGAAAATATTCAAAACCCAAAATTAAAAAAGTTGAGTTTCGGCAATTTAAAGTACACCAAATACATGTACGGTACACCCTGTATTGTACATTACGGTACGATACATGGTTTATCGTATAATACAACCAATACGAATACGATACACACTCATATCGTGATACGAGTGTGTATTGTATCGTGTTAGGCCATAGTTACGATATGTACCTTATTGTACAATACGATATGGTACTTACAACATTGGTAAGAACTATGCTTTACATAAAGACTTTACGACATATAGACATGTTTTTCGAAACGTAAAAAATCGATGACTCACAATGTATTTAAAACTTTACAATACAAAGTCTTGTGGGTAGGGATGGCAGTGGACTGGGGGAAAGCGAGGCCCCGCCCCGCCCCGCCTCGCCTTGCCCCGTTTGGACCGGGGATGAAGGGTATGAAACGGGGATTGAGGCGGGGACGAAGGTTAAAATCCATCCCCGTTCGGGGATGAAGGCGGGGATGGACTGACACTTCTCCCCGCCCCGCCCCATCCCCAATCCTTCTAAAGGATGGCAATAGACTACGAGGAAACGGGGCCCCGCCTCATCCCCGTTTGAACCGGGGATGGAGGACATGAAACGGGGATGAAGGTGGGGGTGGAGGTTAAAATCCATCCCCGTGCGGGGATGGAGGTTCTAATCTTGAGACGGGGCGGGGGTGGAGACCCTATCCCCTGCCCCGGTCCATTGCCATCCCTACTTGTGGGCTGTTGATTTTTAGCACTTTAAAAAGCACATCTAAACATCGAAAATTCATATTCCAAAATATGACACTAAATAAATGATAAAAATCCAATATGTAAAGTCTGATCGATGAAAAACTCAATCGTTAGAGAAGGAACACTGTCGATTATAATCAGTTATAGATTTTGGACCTTCCCTTGGTCGGTCCCCCTTCCCTAAGAAAAGGTCCAACCAAGGGAAGGTCCAAAATCTACAACCAATGATGATTGGACAAGTCTCCTCCAAAGTTTGAGCATTTCATCAATCGGATCTTATATATTTGTTCTTTATAATTTATTTAATAAAAAATATTCTTTGCATGAAGATTTTACAACATCGAGATATGTTTTCAGAACATGAAAAGTCAATAGCACAAATAGATTCAAAGTTTTACAATACAAAGTATCGTGGGCCGTTAGTTTTTAGCACTTTAAGAAACATGTCTAAAAATCGAAAAATCACAATCTAGAACATGTTTTTTACTAAATAAATTATAAAAATCTAACATGTAGAGTCCCATCAATGAAAAGTTCAATTGTTAGAGAAGGAACACTACCTTTGGTTGGATGGTCCTCCTATATATATAGGATTAATATTTGTTCCATTTGAAGGCACCAAATTATATGGAACTATTGAGCTAAAAATCATAGGTTCAAGCCTTCTCAACTCAATTCAGGAAGGTTTGTTTGCTAAGGATCAAGCCTTGGATTGTGTTATTTTGATCCAAAAAATTGATTTAGACCATTCATTTTTGAAGCTCTTATATGATTCAAAATTCATTTCCCACTAAACAAACATTGTAGATCACATCCATAAGATTTAATTTGCAAAAAACACTAAAAATTATGATTTTCAGCTCAATAGTTCCATATAATTTGGTGCCTTGAAAGGCATCATATATATATATATATATATATATAGAGAGAGAGAGAGAGAGATTATCAATGTGGCACAGGAGTGGAACCATCTTTATAAAGTAGAGTAATGATCCTGTCTAAAGTTCTTTAGGCAGAGAGGGGTGGTTCTTTAAGCAACAACAACCTTCTTTAAAGAAGTGATTAAACTTTATATTTTGAATCTCCCAAAAGCAAGTTTTGAGGCTTAAGCAACCTGTTTTTGTCAGGAATAATGATGTGGGTGTATAGTCTGTGACAAACCCTAGTAGCTATTCCCTGTACACTTGTTTGTTTAAAGACTCCTTGAGGAAACATTGTTAACTTTAGATGGATAAAGCTTCCATCTTTTCACAGTATTTACTGATAAGATGATTTAGGTGGTTGCAGATTGACTATTTTACTGAGAGTTTTTCATAGTCTAACCCATGTTCCTGTTTTTATGTATTTTGCCAGGGGACATAACAAATATCTCTTTGTTCCATCAGCTCTTAGTTTTTCTGTGAATACCTGTTCCATCAATAGCCATGCTTTTGGAGGTTGAGATACCATTTCCTGAGTTCATTTTTTGTAGACTGCTTTAATTACTTTTAGAATATCAATTCTCCACTTTATCGAATTGGCTGCCCAATTGAACGGTTGCCATTTGCAAAATTGCTTCAGTTCAAAATTAAGAACATGAGTGAGGAAATTTTACTTGAGGGGCAATTTTCTCAACTAGATACCCTGTTCCATTTGATCTGACTGCACTCTTTTGAAGGCTACTCTCATAATTTGTGAGCACAGGTGACCTTATCTGTAGCTGATAAAACTCATTAAAACACATGAATGTGTTTTTCAATTATATTCTTTGAATGCTAAATGCTAAATGCATTTTCAGGCAAGCTTTTATTTATTGTGGTCAGAATCCCTTCTGTGAATGAGGAATTAAAAATATACATTCCACTGGTGGCAACATTTAGCCACTGATTTTGTATTTGGAGTTAATTTTCCAAGGGGATGGCATGGTTTCTCACTGGATCATAATAATATCATTCTTGCTCATCTATTTCTCTTTGGCTAGGCTAAAGTAAAACCTGGTTCTTATCAGCCACAACCTGGATAGTTGTGAACCCAGCTGATTCTAGAGTAGACTCCACTGATAAAAAACTTTGAGGTCCAGCGTGTCCCTTGATGTTGCTGTATTTTTTCTTTCAAAAGGAGAGGAACATTTGGTGAATCAGAAAATCTGAAGGGGACAAGCAATCACCATTCATTGGAGTTGCTAAGGCTCAGAAGAAGTACAATATGAGCTGATCCAGCAAGGATCTGAATTTGGATATCTAATAGAGGCACAAAAACAAATCTCTGACTGAAGCTGCTTATGTAATACTAGAAAATGGGAAGATTTGGCCTGGAATAGTCTATTGTTCCTCTCAAGCCAAGTAAACCATCACATAGTCATGATCCACCACTTCTACACCATCTTCCACCCCTTTAACCTTCTGAAAGACTTAGGTCCCAGCAGAAAGTCTCTGATGTCTCTAATGCAGGAAACTTCTGTTACTCAATTCGTAAATTGGGTCAAGAGAGCCTGAATAACCACTGAAAGATTTTGCAATACTATAGAAGGTGGCCAGCTGACTCCTCAACCTCATAACACATGTAACATCTGCTAATAATTTGAATCCCTTTGGATTTCAAAGTGAGTTCATTGTTTATCTTGACAAGTGACAAAAACCGTGCTAAGGTTCTCACTCTGTGCTAAGGGGCCCAACTGTTAAAATACATTGTATACATCTGATATACATATATCAGAGGCATTTTGGTCTTTTACTGTCCTGTAATAAATACAGTCCAATAGGGACTGTATTGTCTTTTTATTTTATTAATTTTTCTGTTTTTATATGTTAGTCAAAGATGACTGTTGACTGCCTCCTCGTTTTGTATGTATGTCTCTATTTCTTGTACAGTAAGCTCCTTACAAGCTTTTTGTGAAGTAATATAAAAATATTTTGTTTTTATATTGTTGTTGTGATAGTGTGATATTGTGTCTCCTTAGTAAGATTGTACTTGATTCATTTGAGATCCTTTTGTGATTGTGCACTTGTGTAGCCCTTTGTTGGCATTGTAATTGTGCACATCTTGTTTTCATTTCACCAACCCCACCAAATATAGTTAGGATGCTACGTATGGTTCAAGCAGAATCTATAAAAATATGCTACCATAAGAGCCATAACACTGGAACACATCCAGATTACCTAGTCTTTGCCATCTATTGGCTGAAATAGACTGATTGGATGAGGGCTATCCTCAATAAGGTCCTTGCAGAGTATGATAGCCTAACTGACACCTTTATAGCATTAGTGGTCCTTAACTTCTGGATTGGGAGCCAGCTTGAAGATGGATGAAAGGTGAATGAAAGGGAGACAGCTTGAAGATGGATGAAAGGTGAATGAAATGGACTGATCACCACCACACCATGGGTCCAGTCAAAAGGACAGCTGATCTCCCCTCCCAGTCTAACCATATCCCAAACCACACCTCCATTTTGTGTTTGGCTTCCATTGCCAAGGTCATCCCACTAAATAGTACGTACGTTTCATAAGCTGTCTCCATGACTTTTCCTCCACACATAGTGACCACCACCACTTTCCCAAGAGGGCATGGTTAAATGCATAAGTCTCTTGATTCCCAAACCCCTTGAATCCCATGCTGCTCTGATGAGGTCCCACTTAACCAGAATTTCTATGGTAATTGGCTCCCCAAAGAAAGGCCTTCATTAGTCTACTGAGGCACCTCCCAATCTTCTTGGGAAACTTGAAAGGAGAAAGGTAAGGGATAACGTCCAATGCATGTTGTACCAAAGTGACTGTTGTTGTGAAGGAGAGATAGCAGCTGATCCATGATTGAAGTTTCTTTGACATTCGGCTCTCAACATCAGTCCATGGAGAGTCCCTTGAATATCCCTTAAATGCTTTCATGCCTAGGTATTTTAAGAGGAGGCTACTTTTCTTACAACCAAAAATGGATTCTGATGTATTTGTCAGCACCTTGTCTGCATGGAAAACAATAGGTCCTGATCATCTGTGTCAGTAAGGCTTCACCAAACATAAGAATGTTATCTGTGAATTGCAGTATGCTGATGATTCCTCTTCCATGCGCAACAGCCCTGGCAGGATGTGAAGGTCTTTCACCTTATTGAAAAGGGCAACTAGCCTTTCGTTGGCTATGTTAAAGAGGGGAAAGAGGGGGCACACCATTGTCGAAGTCTTGTCACGAAGCTAAATCATTTCCGCACTTCCCGTTGTCCTTAACCACTAGTAAGTGGTTGTGATGAGCTCCTGGATCCAAGAGGGAATTTCCACCGATTCTGGTACACTTCAGTCTATTAAAAAGGAACTCCTAGTTTATTTAGTCAAATACTTTGTAGTGTCCACTTCAATTAGTCAAACTGATGGAATGCAAATTCATTTGCTATGATACCACATTTTGTAATCCTCTGTGCTTCCGTGAAAGCGCATTGGGTTGTGGATATAGACTTGGAAACTTCTTTTTAGTCTTGTGGCAAGCACCTTAGTGATGATTTTGTATAATGATCCTAACAAAGAGATTGACCTGAACCATGATATATCATTTGTCCGTCCTCCTTGGGTATGAGGTTCAAATAGGTTTTATTGAGTTTCTTCAGGAGTGAGCCATTTGCATGGGATTCCTGTATGAAATCCACCTTTCCAGTTCTTCCAAGACTACAGAAATTGGGTGGTAGTCCTGCCTTGCATTTAGATACAGTCCAGACTGCATCCTTTTGTATCCTCTTTGCCTTCACGTGGTCCAAGGTTGCAAGGTTGCTCACCCAGAACAGCCTCGGTCCCCGCACAAGCCTGAAATGTGATTTGTAATGTCAGTTATGGACTGCACAACCTTGACCCCTTGTACGACAAAATCCCTGATTTTTTGATATGTGATTAGATTCACCCTGCATCTCTAGGATCTATTTGGTGAAAGTATCTGGTATTGGAGTCTCCATCTCTTGGCTAGTTGATTGGAGACTGTTGTGTGTATTTGGTTTATTTGTGGGCGCAGACCTGAAATGTGATTTGTAATGTCAATTATGGACTGCACAACCTCATTCCCTTGTACAAAAGAATCCATAATTTTTTGGAGATGTCATTAGATTCACCTTGCATGTGTAGGAGCTATTTGGTGAAAGTATCTGGTATTGGAGTCTTTTCTTGGCTAGTTGATTGGAAACTGTTGTCTATGTTTGGTTTATTTGTGGGTCTTTCAATCTTCGATTTTCTTTATCAGAGCCTGCATTTTCCCATCCACTTGAGGCGGGGCATCCTGCTACTGTGAAGTCCACAAACTATGTCACTCAGCTCATCTTCCCAGCCTTCAATCGTACTGAATTCAGCGTGCCCCTCCTCCCTGATCCATTGGTTAAATATTCCTGTATGAACTGGTTCTTTAGTTTTTGTTGTTAGTTCTTTAGGGTGTTTCATTAATTATATGTTTCTTTAACCCTACTTAGCTAGATTCCATAATCTACTAGTCTTGCAACCCCGTAGTTGATGTTCACTCCATATTTCAAAAATTTTCACCAGATTTATCTCCTGATCAGAATGTTACTTTTAGTTGTCATCTAAGTTGTCTTTTCTTTTTGGATGTTATCAATTCTTATTATTTTCACCTAATCCGTTCTCAATCCTGAATTCCCTGTTTAATACTGTATGGTTCATCTGACATTCCGGTGTATGTGACAGATTTACTTTCAAGCCCATGTGCATCAAACAAAGTGTCCACTGAGGTGAGCTCAACCTGGTCAGGTGGATTTGGTTTGTTCTACCAACACCAGTGTATCCCTGTCTTCTTTTCCTTTTTTTTTTCTGTTTTAGCTTATTAACTTTTTAGATTTAAGCTCTGCCAGGAACTTTAATGTGCTTGTCTTATATATTTATAGGTAAAGAATTTTGTAAAACCATCAGGAGTTGAGGACAAATTGGAGTTGAATACTGTACCTTCAGGTTCTTCATTAAAGCCTAAGAATGATCCATCAACTTCTCGTAGCCCAGCTTTTGCTTCCAATTCAACTCCTTCAAGGCAAACACGACGGTCACCTGGGCACCCACTTTCTAGACAAATTTCAGACGGTCGGATCTTGGCACTGAAATCCTTTGAAAGTTCTACATCCGAAGGAAGGCCATCATTTGTTTTATCTGTTTGTAGCAATGATCCAACCTTGGGATCACAGGGTGGCTCGTCCGATGGTTGGTCCATGCGCACTTTCTCTGAGCTTGTTGCCTCTTCTCAAAGAGAGAGGTGGTCTTTCGATAGTGAGAACTTGAGCTCCAACCCTGGTAAGATAACAAGATCTAACAGCATGCAGTTCCCTTCTTCCTCCATGGATTTGCAAACGTGTGGACTCTGCTTGAAGAACGTGGTGGATAGGTCTCCCTGGTTAAGTGGTAGTAATGTTTCTGTAGTTGCAGTTCTGGTCTGTGGACATGTATACCATGCTGAGTGTCTTGAAAGCACAACATCAGAAACTGAGAGGTATGACCCTTGCTGTCCTGTCTGCACATCCAGTCAGAAGTTGCCTCTGAAAATACCTCCAGGAAAGGCATTGAGGGTTGAATTAGATTCAAGGGGTAGAAACAAGATCTCAAGAATTGGAGTCGCAGATGGTGATCTTGAACAGGTCTCTTTCTCTGGGCCTATCAAAGGCTCAAGGCGCGAAGGTAAAGGTCCAAAGATGGCAGCAAGCTCCAGCACAAGGGGTTCTTTTGCAAAGCCTTTTTTGAAAAGACACTTTTCAATTGGATCAAGACCATCTCGGTCACTGTCAGAGAATGATTCTACCCGGAGGAAGGGGTTCTGGGCAAGGTATTTCAAGGAATAATCTTCTCCCACCAAGGAAAATATGGTGAGAAGCTCTGTTTCTTTACAGATTGCTTTAGGCCATATATAAATATATTGTTGGAAAATATCTTTCTTGAGATAATAAATCCAGTATATACACGTCCAATATGTGCTCGAACTCTAGAAATCTTATAGTTCAAAGCTCATTCAATCTGAAAATATGGATTCCACACTGTTTCTTGGGAATTTAATCTTGTAGTATCATGCCTGCTTGTGTATCCAGTTGTAATTGTTCTCTCTGCTACACTGCAGACCCATAGATGCCAATGAAATTCTGTATCACCAGGGATCTCTGAAACTTCATTGTATGCTGAAACGAGATCAGCATGGGTGATTTTGGTTATTCATTCGATGTTTTGGTCAATGGTACATATTGCTGGAAGATAGTAAGTGTTCATAGAATTGTCATTTCTTGTTCTATCTTGCTTGAGATTGAAATGAAGCCGTTTTGTGCTGTTGAAGTTTATGCACTTCATGCTTTACATGATTCATTCATGCCCCCATTTCACTATAATAATTGTTCTGTACCGCGTGTGCTCGGAGTGCAATTTATTGTTATTCCCTTCATCCAGATAAGTGGATCGATCCAATGATATCACTGAATAGGGCTGGGAAATGAGCGGAGCTTGAGGTGCTCAAGCTTTGTTTGTTCTTGCAGCGTGCTGAACTGAACTTGAGCTCGGAGAGAGAGAGAGAGAGAGAGAGAGAGAGAGAGAGAGAGAGAGAGAGAGATCATGTGCGAGTATGTCATGACGTGCACACGTGTGTGAGGGCATATCCAGTTTTATTAACGGCCATGAGCCTCACTTAATTTATGGTTGCATAGCAGTGCTTTATTTAACCCCTCATCACCTCATCGTATTGGATCTTAACAAATTCAAGGCTTTTGATTGGGGGAATAGGTGCTTCAGAGGCGGCCTCTTCACTTGTATATATATAGAGAGTAATGTGTAGCTTTCAGACCAGTCCATTTATCTCTCGGACGCTCTTAGACCCTTTTAAAAATCATACTTTCATGTGTTTTTTGTTTAATCCAAACCTGTAACTCCATGCTTTATTTAGTGGAAAATATGTATTAGTTAATTTGCTTGACCTTCTTAAGTGCACCAACCCCAATCTTACTTCTCTCCCTCTAAATGCCTTTCTCGCGTAAATCTCTCTGTACATAAAAGACACAAGAGTTGGGATCCAAGCCTAGAATGTATTATGTGGCAATCTCTCGGTTTTGAACTTAATAATTGAGAAGGGGGATAGTCCTACTACCCCTTTTTTCTCCTCTCTCTCTCTCTCCTTTAGCCAAATCTCTCTTTTATAACCAGTTTATCATCCACATTCAATTCATTCCATTAATTTCCTCATTGATGAGAAGCTTATTTGTAGAGATTCAGTGATATCCGTGCCCAATGACAGTCAAAGTTTTGCAATATATTATGAGAGGTCTTGAATTTTGGACCCTGCTTCGATCCATAACCCAATCTGTCAGATTTTGATCACTGCACAATAGGAAATTCCAATCAAGTTTATGGAGGTAGCAAAGGGCTTGGGTCGATAGGCCCAAGGTCCAAGCTTGAAGCCCACCACAAAGTTCTCCCCGGAGTGTAGGGGTAGAGCCTTTGCAGTATGAATGTGCCTTATTTTATAGTTTTTCCTTATTTACCAGCTAGGGTTTTGTTCTCTTTTTCATATATGTAGCTGCCTTCTTTTGAACTTAGATATCAATGAAGTAATATTAATAAGTTAATTAAATATATAACATAAACTAACCTTATGGCAATGATGGACAAGGCAGAGCGGGAGGGATTTATGTCTGGCATTCGCATTCATGGTGCCCAGCCTTTGCTTATTCAGCAATTTGCAGACATCTTAATTTATGGTGTTGCATCTTTGCATCAACTAGACCTGGTTCATCCTTCATGCATTTTCGGCGCTCTGGTATGCATATAAATGAAGCTAAATGCAGCCTAGTAATGTTCAATGTCGTTGATGATCTGAAGGCAGCTGCAGAGTGCATCTTTGGGTGTAAAAATGAGTCGCTTCCAATTCTATTTCAAGCCTGGAAGAGTAAAGTATGCTCGGCCAAAGGTTGGGATGGGGATGAAGGTTGGGTTATTCAATTCAAACGTCCAGTTACACGCCTGAGATTCAAGAGTGGACATTATTGCTGACTATTCTTCAAACTCAATACTTGTCTTCATCTTCGAACATTGTAACCTGGTCAGTCAACCAAAAAGGTAAGTTCACAGTCCATTCATCAAAGCATTCAGTCAAGCTGGTCCGAGTCCCTTCCCCGTTCACCCGATTCATGAAATTGGGTCATCAAGGCTTTCGCCTGGCTTGTTTCTCTGGAAAGAGTCAATGCCCAGCTGCATCTAAAAGCCGAAGGACTCACTTGGGGGGGGCTGCAGAGGCGTCCACTATGCATATTTTTGCGCACCCTCCAGCCTTTCGTAGTCTTCTTCAATTATCCTGGCCTGATTATTCCTTCTGTACATTATGGTTTGAGATATCTGATTACTGGCTCTCCATCACTGCTGCGGGGAGGAAAATGGCGTCTTATATGGCATCGGTGTCTCTATTTCCGCATGGTGGTATGTGTGGTTGGAACGCAACAATCGCTTGCTTTCAAGTACCCATTCTGTTCTCTTAAAACACACTTTTGTATTCAGGGTGATATACCATCATGCACAGCATTTAAATGACCTAAATCGGATATAGACTGGATCGGAAAATCAAGATTGGTGTTGTATTGGTTCTTTGTTTTTTTTATCTTCGTTTCTGTTTCTTTACCCCTCTACCTTTCTCTTTTGTCCCTTTGCTGGGGTGATCCCTCACCACCCCCTTCTGAGTAAAATTTACTTTTATTAAAAAAAAAATCAATTTAGCTTGTTATTCAAGTTCAATGCCAAAAAAGCAGATCCCGTTTCTCTTGTTTCACACTTTGGTAGATGTCCATAACTTGGTTTTACCTATCAGACTTACAGAATGACATGCTAAGAGAATATCATTGATCCAACAAACAAAGTGAAGCACGGCCACCATTCAGAGCGTAGTAGGCACATACATTCAACTTCAACACATGTTAAGGTACGTCCTAAATCTGGAAGGATGGCCCCTAGTGGCATTCAAACTAGACCTCTCACTTAGGACAATGTAACTAGGCTCATCCAGCTATCACATTCCACCTTTGGAACTTTTGCACATAATGACATATCCAGCCCTTAAACTTTGGTGAACTTGGTGCAATGGATAGTTAATTTTTCCTAGATTGAAAAAATATCACTGCGAATTCTTGAGTGAAAAAGCATTGACATGCCAACACAAAAAACCATAACTTGCTCATCTTCAGTTAGAGTGCTTGGTCCATGTAAACAGCTTTGGGGATTCAACTTTTCAAATTCTTCGAAAAGCCCCAAGGGAGGTTGGTGTAGTGGGGTGGGGCCTGACTGCTAGATGGGCAGTCAAGTTTTGATTCTCATGGACGTCAACCCTCTGTGCAAGCCAATGCATAGCGTAGGCCCCGGTGGCAAGGATTCTAGCCTCGGAGTTTTACACGACCAGCATGACAACCGTAGGTATGGCAGGCTGAGCTAGTGCGACCAGGTCTTCGTGCCGGGTGAGGTTTCTTTGGGTTATAAATTCCCAAAAAAAATCATTTAAAAAATGCCAACGGGCCTGAACCATGCGATGCAGAAATCATCAATAACCCTACCATAGTTCAAACAATCACAACAATTCTGTAGAGCATTTTTGAGTGAGAGAGAGAGAGAGAGATTTAATACCTCTTTTCTTTTCTTTTCTTTTCTATTTACAAAAAGTTAAACCAAAAAAAAACTAAACCAAGCACGACTCTCTGACATAGCTGCGACATCAACCATATGCAGAGGATGGGTTTGGTGGTACCCGGAGGCCGGTTCGACGACCACACAAGCTAACTCTCACACTTGGTAACACACTCGGTTTGCACACCACAAAGAGCTCCATCCATGTACAAGGTACACCTCTCACCTCTCTCTCTTCATTTTTTATTCTTAATGGGGAGGACCAATGTACAAGTTATGTAATTAGTAGATGACTGTACCTAGTAGCACTGGTCGATCATGAGTAATATAGAAGCAGACACTGACACGAGGGTAAGTTGTAGTAACCCTGCAAATAGATGAGAAACTAAAACAACCTCTGCAGGAAAACTGTAAAATAGATGAGAATCCAAAACAACCCTCTGCAGGAAAACTGTAAGCACCCAACTGGTAATAGGTGTCAACAACAACCTAGCAGCAGAGACTGCCCAACCCACTGGCAGCAGAAACTAAGCAACGGATTAGCAAACTGTGAATGGCACCAAGCAGCATCTGTGATACCAGAAGTACTAACAAGTTCCTGCTTGCAGCTACCATGCAAAGGAAACAAGAGTTAGCCCCATCAGCAAACTATCAAGCACCACCGTGGTGAATTAGATCAACGAATCCAAAAAGAATGAATAACTCCAGCCCTCCTACAAATTGAGAGTGGATGTTCCTTTGACATGGAGGCATATGTTACACAGGAGAAAAGAGACCAGCAGCAGTGAGGTCCCAAGGATGCAGGCAGCTGGGAACAGCCTACTCAAACCGATTGAGAGGTATCGCTGTAGATGAACCATGAAGCCACAAACTCCACCTCGGGCCTGCTCGCAATCAGTAGTGTTGCTTGCAGGGTTTTCATTCTTGCTTGATAAGAAAGATGATATCCATCTCTGAGCAGGACCAGAAACAGAGGCTGGACCTGTGGATTTCAAGCTAACTGCTGCTTTCACGCATTCATTTGGCATGGATTTTTCATTCTTTGATACTTCTTTTGATGCAGATTTAGTGCCACCTGCAGCTGTGGTGAGACCTGAATCAGTATCTGAGGTGTTCCATTTGCTTTTAGTTTCAGATCGGCCAGTGCTGAAGTTTTCCACCAGAAGCAGTTGCTCCTGAAGTCCGTAATCTGAATCGTCATGTTCATTAAGAACTCTGACGGATGGATCTTTGTATGTGCAGGTTTCCACTGTTCCACTTGCAGCTGATTCCATCTTATGGATCTGCAATCTGATCCTCTGATCTATAAACTCTTTCGGCAACTCATAATTGCTTCTCCGGATCAGAATTCCAGTCTCATTGTTATCAAAGATGCTATTTGTAGTTATTGGATCCACTGCCAGCAGTATGTCATCATAGCCAAAATCAGATAGAGAAACACCATCGTCCATTGATGGATAGCTCAGGGGCTGTCCTGTGGCAGCCATGTGTGTTTCTTCAAGATTCTGCCTGTCATATGCAGAATCAATTTTGGAATAATTTTCAACATGGAATTCAGTAGGGTTCTCGAGGTTGCTAACGATGCTGGATTTTATTTCCTGGTATGCAGACTCAGCAGCAAGCTCGTGATTGGAGGTTGCAGCAGCAGCCAAGTCATCCATCTTTGGAAGGTCAAGGTCGAGCTGCCAAAGCGTAGTGTGATTCTCAAGGTTGCTAAAGAAGCTGGATTCTGATTCCTGGTATGCAGATTTGACAGCAAGCTCTTGATTGGAAGTTGCAACAGCAACCCAGTCCTCCATCTTTGGAGAGTCAATGCCGACCTGAAAAAGTGGTGTAAATTACCAGTCATCAACTATTTATATATACTGCTCCCCAGAATGGAACCACTCCTACCCTAATACTAGGGATGTCAATGGATCGGATTTTATCCGATAACCGACTGAATCCGACTTAGTTTAGCCAGACCGAAACAATACCTAATTATAATCGGATGCAGATATGGTTTTGGTTGTTTGCTACAGAATCCAACGGATATGCAGATTTGATGGATATCCTAATCCAATTACATGAAAAAAGTGGATCTTGTATGAGATTTTCACCATCTGAATTTGAATTCAAATCTGTTTCTGGTATTGACCACATCCAATCTGAATCCAAACCGTTTACATCCCTACCTAATACCGCTACTAAATATGCTAAAGCTTGAGACAGAATGGGTGGAGCATACCATGAGTTCACTTTCACCGTTTTCCAAGTAAGAAGCTGCCCATGGGTCATGATCATCAACAATTGAGTTCAGGAACTCCTCAAGTGAGGCTTCAGTGAACCCATCTACCCAATCAGATGAAGAAGTTACAGGTGCTGTCTGTACTACCCCTTTAGCAGACCCCTCTTCCGCTCCCAGTTCACACTGTGGAACACTTGAAGTTTCTGCTGAAAAGCAACTGTTTGTTTCAGTCTCTACAACATGATCATCTTTGTGACGTGAATCCAACCCATTTTTCTTTGAAATGCGACAGAGGACATAAGAATCCTGTTCCATGGAAAACAATTAGAAAAGATCCACCCCTGAAAGAAACAAAGCTTCTATAAGCAGAGTGGCACGATAATAAGTGCCTACTAGAGAGAAAAGTTTATATTTGCAGTAAAAGAATAAGCAAACTAATGGAAAGAAGTCGATAAAGAAAAACCATACATGTATGCCAGGTACTACAGCTTGACATTCTTTCTCATTGAGATGGTACTCATGCATGACCCAATCTGTACGCTTTCCTTGAGGAGCACGGCCTTCATGGAACACTAACGTTTTCTTGGTCCCTACAACACACTTAGCATCACAGACGTTTCTGTCCTTTCCAGTAGCTTTCCAGTAACCAGCTTCAGTTGCCCTGTTCTTACGAGAACCATTTTGATACTTTCTATCCCTCGGGCTGAAGAAATGCCACTCGCAATCTCTGCTAGGAATCTTGCATTTTCCTGAAAGTAATACCCGTTGAATGTTCAAAACAGCAAGGTCTTAAAGATGTTTTAAAAGGAATTCATGCCTGCATTGATCCAAAGTATAGAAACAGTGAAATGCATATTCATGCACGGATGAGTATTTCAAAGCAAATGAAACGCAACAGCAATATACTTCTGCGAAAGAGTAAATACCTGGTAGATCCCAAGGTTCGTATTTATACAGGTTGATTTCTTGTATGACCTCGAGGCCTTTCAGCTTTTCACCCAGGATTTTCCCCTTTAGATAATAAGAAACTAGTTGAGCATCTGTTGGATGGAACCCAAAACCAGGAGGCAGTGACAGAATGTCTACCATAGCCATGATTTGAAAGATCTTTAAGACTGAAACAATGGACAAACAAAACGTGTTAACAAACGAGTTCTGAAGCAAGAAAAACCCCATACCGATGATACAAGAAAAGCTACAGGTTCAGATGATAAACATGACAGGTGCAATGAAGGAACATTATTTGAGTATAAAAAATCTCAGGAACCACCAACACTAGGAAAACTACCACTAGTGCAAATCTTTACCCGAATCTTTAACCCTGAATCGCAGCTCCTGAGATATTAAACCCCAAGAGCGTTTTAATGTCACAGCACACTGAAATAAAACATATAAACACTCACTTGCGCGCACACACAAAGAAGCACACGCTGTTAACTTGTGAAGGCCTATAAAATTTAGCACCAAGTAAACATGCCCATTGAGAAAGCCAAGAGAGACATCAATATGAGTTGGGCTTGAACCATTCAATGCAAAAGAAAAAAAACATGAACTACATTCAGAAAATGGATATTGAAATTCAAGAAAACTACCACTAATATATCAAGTTGGTTGGCACGAATCTGTCTATATTGAGCGAAACATTACAACCCTGTATAATGTTGGCATAAAATTGTCAAAAATCATTCATTCAAAAGAATTATATGCAACTCCTATGCCTGATCAAAATACTAGCTACCAAAAAAAGAAGAATCTAGGCCAATCATACCAACAAGTATATAAAATCGCCATTTTTACCGTCAAAAGCACAATATTACACAACCAACGGGCTTGTGGCCCAGCAAAAATCAAAATTTTGAAAACCTCATAACAGATCGAACCAGTAAACAATCAAAGGATAGCCAACAGACATGTTTCAAACCCCAACCTTTCTACAAGAACAAAAAATTCATAGCTACACAAGATTGTCCAGCAAAACCTACTTAAAGTTCAAAATTTTCGAACCAGAATGCAACAATTTCCGATACAGATGAAAAACAGCAGGGCAAAGCAATATAGACAAAAAGGAACTACAGCACGTAACCTAATCTATCCGATTTTCATGCATCAAAATCCAACTTTTTCAAGCAGTACATCAAGAACTCGAAGTTTCCCCAGACTTTCGAGCAAAAAACCGAGAAAATTTTTGAAAAAAAAATCCTGCCAAAAGCCCCACATAAAACCACACAACTCGCCGAAGCAATCCTCGTCTGACTTTTCATTATAACGATCACCATAAAACGAAGGTCCCCTCATTCTTTGAGAAATTAAACACAAATATTTTTTCTGAAAATCAATACTAGATCCCAAAAGACACAAAATCAAACTCAGGCCTTCAATTCCCAACCGAATCAGCGAAAAAAAATCATTCATCTACTAAATTCAACTACTTCCCAAACCCCCGATCAGGGCAAAAGGCGGGAAACCCCCAAGAGAGATCCCCAAAAAATCGCGACATAAAACGAGAAATCCAAACTCCCCAAGAAATCGAAACCAAAAACAATAAGGAAGAAAGAAGAGGAAAGCTCACCAGAGGGTAAGGCGATAATCAGAGGAGGAGGGGGAGGGGGAGGAGGAGGAAGAGATACTCAGAGCTGCAACCCGATTTTAATGACCAAAACCGCGTTTCCGTACCATTTCCTCGTATTTCCATTTTGTTCTATAAATTTACAAAATGACATCCAATTTATATAGATAGTCAGGTTGCTGCACAGATTTTAGATTATTACAATTAACTGCCTATCTTTTTAATCCCCTTGTCACAAAAAATATATTGGATATATTGGGTTGCCGTTCATCACAACGGATGAACGGCTGCCTTTGATCTGATCCTGTCGAAAAAAAAATGGGAATATAAGATGGCTCAAAGGTATGTTATGCTACATGAAAAAAGAGGTTAAACGTAATAATGAAAGATTAAGGACATTTTTGCGAATTCTGCTTTTTTCTAATTTACTCCAATTTTCACAAAGGGAACGTCATTCTTGGGAACGTCATTCTTATGGAAGCTTCGTTCCATCATCAGCAGTGACGCCATGGTCAGTGGCCAGTGGGACTGAGCCACGTCGTCATATTGATGTCATCTCTCAATCATTTATGGAAACCCCATAGGGATGGCAGTGGACTGACGGGAAACGGTTTGAACCCCGTTTGAATGGGAGATTGTAGGACATCAAACAAAGATGGAAGGGAGGATAAAGGTTAAAATCAAAACCCGTGCAAAAATGAAGTTGGGGATGGACTTACTCTTTCTTCCGTTCCACCCTATTCTCGTCCTGATCCCCGCCTTGTTTTGTCCTACTCCCACCTCACCTCACCTCACCCATCCCTAATCTTTCTTTAGGGATGGCAGTAGACCGAAGGAAAATGAGGCCCCAAACCATTTAGCTCCGTTTGGATCAAAGATAGAGGACATGAGGCAGGAATGGAAGGGAGCATTTTGAGATGGAACGGAGGCAGAGACCTTGTACCCTGCCCCGCCTCGGTCCAAGGCCATCCCTAAAACCCTTTTCATTATTAAAAAGAAAATCTAATCTATCCTTCCAAATGGCTTTTTAGCTTAAATCATCGTCACAAGCCAATATATCAGTAACTTATCGTGTTTATCGGTTATATATAGGATCCCAAGCCCGAATAAAAGAGGAGGGTTGTGGTAGGCCAGTGATAGCCAACATAAAAACTTAGTCACACCCTATGAATATGAACCAATATGAGAATTTTGTTGGGGCGTTTCCTACTGAGCGACACGCTGTACTCTATAGGCTCGGAGGCAGTGATAAATGGGCAAGGGTTGCTAGGTCATCGCCCAGAAGCAACGCGTCACACCGGCGCCCGAGTGTGGTGTCAAATAGGCAAGGGTTTCCTTACTTTGTTGGACGGGTAGGGGTAAAGAAGATAGTTCAAGACCATAAAATTATGGTTAGTCACTTGGAACATAAGGTCTTTAACTGGTAAGTTGGTAGAGTTAGTAAATGTTATGTGTAGGAGAAAGATGAATATTTTATGTCTACAAGAGACCAAATAGGTAGGTAAGAAAGCAAAAGTGATAGAACCTTGGGGATATAAGATTTGGTATACAAGAATAAATAGGATCCTACAGGATATCGCAGGATAGTGGGGATCTTCAATATCTCACTTTTACTCGCCCTGATATTGTCTATTCAGTCAATCAGGTATCTCAGTTTATGCATGAACCGCGTATTGGACATATGGAAGCTGTTAAACGCATTCTTTGATATTTGAAGGGAACTATTGAAGATGGTCTTTTGTACAAAAAGAGTATGAATGAACATAATATGCATGAACTTCTTGTTTACACAGATGCAGACTGAGCAGGAGATACAGATGAGCGTAGGTTAGTGTCAGGATACTGTATTTTCGTTGGCCTAAATCTTGTATCTTGGAGCAGTAGAAAACAAAGGGATATTGCCAGATCAAGCACAAAAGCTGAATACAGATCAATGGCAGCTGCTACAGCTGAAGTAACATGGATTAAACATTTGTTGACATAAGTAGGAGAATCAATATCTAAATGTATTCTCCTATGTGACAATCAAAGTGCCATCAACATGTCATTCAATCCTATCTACCACAGTCGTGCCAAGCATATTGAAATTGATCAACATTTTGTAAGACAGAAAGTCGAAGAGAAAGAAATTGAACCAAAATTTGTTCGGACTACTGATCAAGTTGCTGACTTGTTTACCAAAGGACTTATCAAGGACCGATTCTGGATGTTGAAAGGCAAGTTGTTCATGGTTCAAAACCATGTACAACTTGAGGGAGGATGAAAAGGAGTGTGTACACACGACTGGGTTTGGATCTTATCCAAACCCAATCTGAGTTCATCCAACTAGCACTCTAATTAGCACATGTTCATTAAAGTCACTAATGACATTTTGTAATTTACATTTCTTGTATGATGGGTATTTTCGTACCCTAGTAATTGTAACAACATGTATTTATAGTGAAGCCCAATACCACAGTCGTGTGATTCATTTTGGGGAAAATCCTGCAGCTTTCTCTTCTCTCTCTCTCCCATTCGACTGCTCTTGTGTATGAAACAGAGAACCACGATTTCTATCAAAACCAAGAGTATACACAAGTTACTTATTAAATTAGTATTAGGTATGAATATTATTAGTGTTTATGCACCTCAAGTAGGTTTAGATGATTTCATTAAGCATCAATTTTGGGAAGATTTAGTTGGAGTAGTACAAGGGATATCTTATGGAGAAAAGATTTTCATCGGCGGTGACCTTAATGGATATGTAGGCATTAGTAGGGATGAATTTGAGAGTATCCATGGAGGCTATGGTATAAGAGAAAGAATTTTAGATTTTGGTTTGTCCTATGATATGATCTTAGCAAACACTTGGTTTAGGAAGAGGGAGTCTCACCTAGTAACATTTAAAAGTGAGGTTAATACGAGTTAGATAGATTTTTTCTTACTTAGAAAAAGAGATAGGGGTTACATCGATTATAAGGTTATACCGGAAGAAAGTGTAGCTACACAACATAGAGTCTTAATTTTAGATTTTAGAATTAGAAAATGCCGCAAACGGGATAGACATAGGATAGATCCTACAATTAAGTGGTGGGCACTGAAAGGAGCTAAACAAGGAATGTTTCTAGAGCAGGTAGTTAAGGAAGTTGATTGGTGTCTCAAGGAGGATTCAGAATCAATATGGAATAAGATAACGGGTGGCATGAGAAATTTGGCTAAGGAGGTATTGGGTGAGTCTAAAGGTGGTGCACCGCTAGGTAAGGATACATCATGGTGGAACGAGGATGTCAAATTAGCTATTAAGGTTAAAATAAAGTGTTATAGAAATCTAAGTAAGAGTCGTGATAATAAGAATTTAGAGAAGTATATGATGGCAAAGAAAAAAGCTAAAAAAGTAGTTTGAAACGTGAGGGATAAGGTATATAAGGAGGTTTATGATAAGTTGGATACCAAAGAGGGCGAGAAGGATATTTATAGACTTGCAAAGATGAGAAATAGGAAATCGAGGGATCTGGGTATGGTTAGATGTATCAAAGATGAAACACAAAGGGTTTTAGTTAATGATGAGGAGATTAAGAAGATATGGAAAGATTATTTTGATAAGCTATTTAATGGAAGTCATGCTCAGGATCTTGGAGACTTCTCCATTCCTTTTCATGAGATGAATCGTGACTTCATGCGCAAGATTAAAAAGAAAGAAATTGCAGAGGCTTTGAAGAAAATGAAATCAAGAATGGCAGTTGGCCCAGATGGTATACCTATCGAGGCTTGAAAATGCTTGGGTGAGAAAGGTTTAGAATGGTTGACAAATCTTTTTAACAAGATTTGGCGGACAAATAAGATGCCTAATGAGTGAAGGAAAAGTACTTTGATGCCTCTATATAAGAATAAAGGTGATATACAAGATTGCGCAAACTATCGTGGTATAAAACTCATGAGTCATACTATGAAACTTTGGGAGTGGGTGATTGAGGAAGGTTGTCATGATATCGGAGAATCAATTTGGTTTTATACTTGAAAGATCAACTATGAAAGCTATACATCTTCTTAGACAACTTATTGAGAGATATAGAGAGAGAAACAAAGATTTGCATATGGTTTTTATTACCTAGGGATGTTCTCTGGCGGGTAATGATGAAGAAAGGTGTTTCTCTCAAGTACATTAGTATAATTAAAGATATATACGAAAGAGTAGTAACCAATGTCCGCACTTGTAGAGGGGTGACAACCAATTTTCCTATAACGGTTGGGTTACATCAAGGATCTGCATTAAGCCCTTTCCTATTTGCTATAGTGATGGATGAGCTTACGAGATCAAGTCAAGAAAATTTGTCGTGGCGTATGTTGTTTGTTGATGATATTGTTTTGATTGATGAGTCTAGAGTTGGGGTTAATGCTAAGTTAGAATTATGGAGACAGACAATGGAAGCAAGAGGTTTCAAGTTGAGTAAGAGTAAGACAGAATATATGGAATGTCGGTTTAGTAAGCAACGAAGTAGTGATGGGAGTGTAGTGAAGCTTGGTGAGTAAGAAATATCAGTGGATGACTGTTTCAAATATTTGAGATCTATCATTCAAAAGTATGGAGAAATTGATGGAGATGTAAATCATAAGATAAAGGTTGGGTGGATGAAATAGAAAGATGCAACTGAAGTGTGGTGCGATCGTAGAATGCCATTACGGTTGAAGTAAAAGTTTTATAGGACGACAGTTAGGCCCGCTTTACTATATGGTATAGAATGTTGGGCTGCCAAGAGACATCATATTAAAAAAATGAGTGTAGCTGAGATGCGTATGCTTAGATGGATGTGTGGAAATACAATATAGATAAGATTCGAAACAAGGAGATACATAAGAAAGTAGGCGTTGCATCCATTGAAAATAAGATGAAAGAGAATCATTTACGGTGGTTTGGACATATTCGGCAAAGGCATAATGATGCTCAAGTTAGAAGGATGGAGAAATGGAAAAATATATTAGTTAAAAGAGGTCGGGGTATGCCTAAGAAGACTTGGATGAAGATGATAGGAAATTAAGGATATGAATGCTTTGAACCTCACCGAGGACAGAGGACATGGCATTGGATAGAAATGATTGGAGGAGAAGGATTCATGTGGAAGACCCATAATGATTTTCTTTTTTGGTTCATATCGCTGACCCCAATTATTTTGGGATGAAGGTGTAGTTGTTGTTGTTGTATACTACTATTAAAATTTAAATGATTTTGATTAGCTAAATCAATTTCAGTGGCTAAAACTATCATTTAATCTTAAGAAAAACACATAAAATAGAGAATGTTTGTAATAAAAGTTTCACATAAAAGCTAAATGAGTTGAATTTTTTACGGAATTGTAGATCAAAACAAATCATTGGTATCAAATTCTGATGCATAAATTCTATGTAGTCTTTTGAAAAAAAAATCTGATAAGTAGACCGAGAAAGAATGTCGTGTACAGTTTTCTCTGCAACTAATTAATAGTTCAGTCAACCGTAAAACTGCCATATACAAACTATGCTCAAGTAGTGTAATTAAATAGTTAAATTTTCACAAAAAGAATGAAATAAAAGGGAAAAAAAAAGTGACTACTGTTCCAAGCGCAATTCAGAGTATTCTAGAATTCAACCATTTTTTGCCAAGGCCCCACCCACTAGGCAAACCTCCCTTATTGGGATCTCCTATTACATTGGAATTTGTTTTATTAAGTCCAACCCATCCCTATTTTTCTATTCGATTAGTATTTTGATAAAATGGAAAAATAAAGAGTGAGTTGTACGTATAAAAGTTTAGATGTTATAATGCATGGGCCCCTCCCTGGTTAAACTCATCAAATCAGCCTTATTGCATCTCAAAGATGCTAGGCTAGTGGGTACAAACGGCCAATTCTTTGATAGACACATTTTAATTATTTAGACAATTGAGTTGTTGACCAAGGCAGACGGACCATAGATGAACGAAGAACTTAACGTTTAGAAATAAGAAGCAAACCATGGATAAATTCAAGTAACACTTAAGAATAATCTCAACTTTCAATCTCACAAGCCCAAAGCCCTTGAAAAATAATTATAATTATGAAAATGTATAGCTACTTCTAAGTCACTACATGTTTTTGATATTTAAAAAAAAAAGGTCAAGCACAATTTTTAAAAGTAAGGTATTTTATAATATAAATTTAAAAATAAAAATAACTCTTTTACCTTATATATATATATATATATATATATATATATATAAGAAAATGAAAAATCCTCCCAAACCTCTTCAATGGATGTTTTATTGTATCTTTTGTATTTTTTTCAAAATTACTTAATTTATATGCTTGCTTTTATAGGAGTCAGTTCTTGGAGCATTGGATTTCAATGCATGGATAGGTTTTTATAAGTTTCAAAATCAATGGCGTGTAATTTTTATAAATTTTTGAGGCTCCAAATACTATTTTTTTTATTCAAAAATCATGATCCAAGTGATAATTTGTAGTAAATCAATCATGTTGAACACATCAGAATTTAAAAAAGAGCACAAAAAAAAAATCATTGGGAGGGTTTCCATTGGGGAGGTTTTCATTGCATATATAGAGTAATGGGTAGGTGTTAAATGAAATATGCTAAATGATATGTGGTAAATGAGTTTTTCAAGGTTTTTTTCATTTTAGTTTTAAATTCTATGTACTTGATTTTATAGGGATCAGCTATTGAATTCCGACACATGGGTGGGTTTTCATAATGTTCAAAAAATCAACTGTTCAAAAATCTTTGTAAATTTTTGAGGTTCCAAATATCTTTTTTTTTCATCGAAAACATATGATCCACTGTGGATTCCTCGTAAATCAACCATGCCCAACACATTTATTTTTGTTTAACTGTTATTAATTTAAGCAGGCTAATAAATGCATAGTCACTTCTTAAGGTAAAAAAAGTCGCACAATTACTTTTAACATTAAAAATACATAAATAATTTTCCTAACAAAAGACAGTCAATTAAGAGCCTCTCAGTCCACCTAAACTCTGCCGACCTTTGGATGCAAGAAAGATGCAGGAAAAGTAATGTAAAATAGAAAATCAGTATGTATTTTGGGTACTTCCAAACAAGAGAGACTTTTTTGTTGAAAGAGTTTTTCTAAAAGGTACACTTTTTTTATAGAAAAGGGATGGAAGAATGTTTCCTAGAAGTGGTATCCTATGTGAGCCCTATGCCAAGTTGAAGGTCTAGGTTCGAATCCCTCTGCCACATGGGGCTTAAGAGATATCTCGTAGGGGTCTCCCTAACCCCAGCTTGACTATATATATATATATATATATATATATATATATATATATATATATATATATATATATATATATATACTTGTTTTTTCACTCCCCATTACCCACCATCTCACCATCACCCTCCTCCTCTTCTCATTTTTTCACATTTTTCTACTCTATTTTTCTCTTTAGAAAACTTCTCGTATCAAAAACTCTCATAGGCAAAACGTTCTTTTTGTGTAATAGTTTTTACTCCCTTCCTATTTCAAATGATGGGATCCGTGTTCTACATGGTGGTGCCCACATGCATAAGTTGGACAACTTTTCTTGGCATGGACTCAGGGGGGCCACCTTGTCCCCTAAAAGATTTTCCCTCTTTTTTTCAACTTAAAACATTCTCGTTGGTGGACAATTCTAGAGAAAAATAAGCTAAATTGAAGGCGGGCAATGGCATCTTCAAAGATTTACATTGTAACACGGCAGACCTACACTTGACTCATCTTACACCATTCATCTACCAGATAAACGGTGGGTATTGAAACTTGAAATTCTTCTTCTAGAATGTTCATGAAAGCATACATCCATAATAGTAACCTTGACTAAGGTAGTGCCAAAAATTCAAACATGCTATTGTTCAGACTCTTGATGTGAATGATGAAGAGTAAGCTATATAAGAAGAAGCAGTAATGCATATAGGATGGTGTTGCTATTTTAATTTATTTGGCGTCAAAATATTAGAAGAATTTAAGTGTTAAATATATTACATGCATCTATCTACTCTTTAGTTTCAAGATTTGTGCCCCTTACACCAACTTTGTTCTCAGTGGGGACTCCTCGTGGGGTCTGGCACAATGTGGTGTATCAAACGCTTTACTCCTGTCCTGAATAAGTTATTTTTTTAATAAACATAAAATATTTAAAAGTATTTTTAATATTATTTTAATTGCTTTAACACGTGTCATGTTCTAATTGACACATAATATTTAAAAAAAAAAAAAAGTTGACCGATTCACGTGAGGTCTCTGTTTGACCACAAGATTTTTAAAACGATAATTTCTCGCAAGATTTTTTAAATATTGCAAGATTTATGAAAAAACATAAGTACCACGATTTAAATGTGATATTTACCTTTTAAACGGCTATTTATCATAAAAATCATGTATTTTTATTTTTAAATATTTTTTATTACCGAGATTTTGCCAAAAAAATAAGCGAGATTTATGATTTTTTTTTTAATTCTCATGAGTTTTTGAAAAATGAGATTTTACCGTTTTTAACGTTTGTCACTATGATGCTAATGAACCTCCGATTTGGATCAAGCATTTTATTTCTAAATAGGGATCTTAAGGGAGTACAAATAGGCGACACCGGTCCGGCCATTTCCGGACCGGTGGCTGGCTGAAAAATTGTCAGCCTTATTATTTATTTATTTCTTTTATTTTTTTAGTTTTTGATGACCAAAACCTTAAACTGGGATTTTGGTCACCCAAACAACCCTAAACGTTTAGGTTTTGGCAAACCAAAAACTTGGTTTTTAAGCAAAACCCTGTATTCGGCAAATCAAATTTTGCTCGATGTCATCCAAACAGGGCTAGGAAGGAGTTTTTTTCTGGCATAGCTGAACAAGACAAAAGCCTATTTTTGTCTTAGTAAAAAAAAAATCTGATTATGACTGCACATTTAAGCGGTCAAGTATTTGCCACTAGGGATGACAACGGGTCGGATCTAAGCATTACCGAATCCGACCTAATCAGATTCGGATTTGAATTGATGAAAAAAAGAAAAAAATGAATCCGAGTCCAACTAGTCTAAAACCCTCTATTTACACTTGATCGGATTGGGTTTTAATCATATTCAGATTCAGATTTTAATAAAAAAATAATACCAAATCCAACTAATTGGATTAAGATTCGGGGCGGATGTCAGGTTACATCCGACCAGTTATCCCTCTTTGCCACCGCTTCAAACTATGTTACAGAGGTACCTCATTTTTTGTACGTATCCCGTATGATACGGTTTGACACGAGATCCGTTTGAACACGATCAGGACACGTTGTTGACCATCTCTCTCTCTCTCTCTCTCTCTCTCTCTCTCTCTCTCTCTCTCTCTCTCTCTCACCTATTAATTTATTATGAAAATTCCATCACCTAAGCTCCTAAAGTAAATTTTAACTATAATATATTACAAAATTTATATACACCGGGTTTTATTTTTATAAAATTTATGAATTTGTGATTCATATGCCAGCCATGTACGTGTATGTGTTCGTGTCTTTGTGACATAAGAGTTCAAAGTCTACGCAGTTGATTGCAAAAATGGAATTATTACTCTTTTTTTAAAGGCAAAAAATGGAATAATTACTCAAGACGGTGAATGTGTAGTTACTTTTTAAAGGTAAAAAGAGGCTATCGTTTTTCATAATAAGGGATTATTACAAAAAACACCCCTCACTTTCTTAAACGTGCATTATTTAAGAATTTCTTTTTCCTTACAAAACAAGTGACCTGAGATTAGGGGGCGGGGCGGGGCGGGACGGGGGCGGGGGCGGGGGGGCCGTCTCAAGATTGGAACCTCCATCCCTGCACGGGGATGGATTTTAATCTCCACCCCAGCCTTCATCCTCGTTTCATGTCCTCCATCCCCGGTTCAAATGGGGATGAGGCAGGGCGGGGTGGGGCCCCGTTTGCCATCCTTTAGAAGGACTGGGGGCGGGGAAGGGCGGGGCTAGGCGAGGATTGTGGCAGGGACGGGATGGGGCGGGGCGGGGAAAAGTGTAAGTCCATCCCTGCCTCCATCCCCGAACGGGGATGGATTTTAACCTTCGTCCCTGCCTCCATCCCCGTTTCATACCCTTCATCCCGGGTCCAAACGGGGGGAGGCGGGGCAGGCCCCGCTTTCCCCCGGTCCACTGTCATCCCTACCTGAGATACCCCTAGAAGAAATTATATGTTTTTTTTATATATTTAGCACAGTCTACTTGAACCAAACAACCTTTGTTCAATATCATGTTTCAAAAAAAGAAAAAGAAAACATTTGTTAAATATTGACTTTTTGGCATAATGACATCATCATTGAGCTGGACTGAGCCAATTGCCAGCCCTAAAAGAGTGGAAATTGATCAGGAAGACTTGATAAGACTTGATTTTGTAAATGCAGGGTGGCTTTTATCATTTTATGGCATTGGCCTCTTAGAGGAGAATCTGCATCCTGGTCAATCTCAGTCCACCCAGCCCAACTCTAGTGTGAATAGGGATGGCAGTGGACCGGGTCGGGGGACAAGGTCTCCATCCCCACACGGATCTTGATTTTAACCTCCATCCTCGCCTCTATCCCCGTTTCATATCCTCTATCCCCGGTTCAAACGAGGAGAGGTGGGGCAGGGCAAGACGGGGATTGGACATGGGGACGGGGCGGGGTGGAGAAAAGCATAAGTCCATCCCCACCTCCATCGATCCCCACATGGGCTTTGATTTTAACCTCCATCCCCATTTCATGTCCTCCATCCCCGATCCAAATGAGGTGAGGTGGGGCTAGGCCCGGTTTTCCCCCGGGTGCCCACATGCATGATAGCACCATGTCTTGGCATGGACTCATGGGGTCCACCTTGGCCCTAAAGAATTTCAATTTTCCAGTTGTATTTTTTTTTTCAACGCAATTACAAGGGTATGTCTTTATGGCATAAACAAAGTTTTCATTATGTACAATTCGAGGGAACAATAAACTAAATTGGAGGGCAGCATTGGCATTTTCAATGATTTTACATCCTAACAAAGTAGACCGAACATCTGTCTCATCTTGCACCATTCATCTGCGAGATAAACAGTGGATATTAAAACTTGAAATTCTACCATTATACATGCTTATGAAAAAACATACATCCACAAGAACTTTTGACTGCTTATGAAAAAGCATACATCCATAAGAACTTTGACTAAGGTGCGAAAGATCCAAACATGGTACAAATCATACTCTTGATATGGACGACGAAAGGTACATTTAACATACAAATTATCATAGTGATGTATTCCACTCAATTTTATAAGTAACTGAATAAATAACATAATTTATGATTTCAATAGAGAATATGGCCTTGATTATCGTTTATAAATTTCTGCTTGGTTCCTCATTGTAGAGCCCTCGAATCTGGGTCCCACATTGGCTGCTGGAACAATGATTATTTTCCATGCAACAGTACCTGAAAAGCCCTTTTGCTTCGGTTTTAAGCAAACGATGAAGATTGAGCACCACCCTGCTCTTAAGTTTCATGGTTGGTATTTTAATAGCTTTACTTGCACCGACCATGTTATGGTGGGGGACTCCTTGTGGGGTCTGGCATCGACTCCAAACTCCTTTCCTGAAGTTCTAGAAGCCTCTTATCTCTTGGCTGTCTATAAACCAAAGTTTGTTTGTTTTTTTCAGAGAGAGCTGGGTTAGGCAGATCCCTACCAGTTATACAACCATACCACTGGGATTCGAACTAGCAACGTACCAAAACAAGGTGACGTGCCCAGACAAGCACAGTCCCCGCTGGTCTATAAATCAAAGTTACGAAAACACCAAGATGAGATTTTTTTTACCAAGATGACTTTTTTAGTAGATCAGACCTCACAGATGTGATCTAAGGGTACGTTTGGAAGAAAGAAAAACCCTCATAAGAAAAGAAAGTTTTGCCTATGAGAGTTTTTGATACGAGAAGTTTTCCAAAAGAAAGCTTTTTGTCTGTTTGTATAGCATGGGAAAAACAGAGTGGAAAATGTGAAAAAATGAGAGAGAAGGGTGGTGGTGATGATGAGATGGTGGGTGGTGGTGGTGGTGAGATGTGGTGGGGAGTCTAAAAATAAATTCTCTTGATAGGAAACATTTCTCCACCACCCCCATGGAGGAATGTTTCCTATCAAAAAGTGTACTTTTTAGAAAACTCTTTCAGTGAAAGTCTCTCTCATTTGGAAGGGTCGGAAAATCCATATGGATTTTTCATTTTGCATAGCTTTTTCTACATCTTTTTCGCTTCCAAACATGCCCTACATGTTTTATCGTAAGAAATAGGTTTTGAATCATGGGATTGTGACATGTAAACAGTTTTTTCAAAGACTTCACAAATTGACAGCCTACTTGGCGACTGAAATAATGTACTTACATTGGAAAAACATGAACCAAGGTCTGATCCTTAGCAAATAAATTAAGTGTCGAAGAGCGATATGGTTAGATTGAATTGTTACAACTTCACATCTATAATACATGAAGTGGGTATAGAGCTTTTTAAAATCCAATGAGTGAGGAATATAGTAACAAAATCACTAATAGTCGCCATTATATACATGTATAGAACCACCCTTCTGCTCCATACCCGTACAGTCAAATAAATGGACCAATAGCTACCCTCCCCCTGGTATGTGCTCGTGCACACACAGACACACAGAGTTTCATGTGCGAATGTACTTGAATGCGTGAATGTACTTGAATGCATGCAGTGCACAGCCAGCTATCTAAATTGACACTCCATGGTTTGAGCAATGTTTTTTAGACCAGACCTGTAACTTGGATGCAAAAGATCGACCCCCAGTTCAATCTTCATACGGGTGTTGGACACTAGCTTTTCTGCAATATGCTCTCCTCTCTGGAGATGTAGATTCACAGGGTCAGCTGCAATACTTCCATGATCCAGCTTCCCCGGCCATCTTTGCATGATCAGGGCATGTGCATAGGAGAAAACTTCTGAACGTGGTGCGGGGTCATCATCGACGATATTAAAAATTTTCCTGCAATGTGCAAGAAAGGAATTTGTAAAGGATGCTTACCATGAACCCAAAAGTTCTTCAGTGCCAGCAAATTTTAAACAGAGATGAGATCAATCATCCGCTGGTTATTTCATTGAAAAAAAAAATGCATTGGCATTTGGACTTGTGCAAACAAATTCCACTATCTAAAATTAGAAACAATAAGGGGGCGTTTGGCTGATGCTCAAAATGGTGTGTTGGGAATCAATTTTTCTCAAAACACCATTTTGGACGTGTTTGAAAATGTTGTTTTGGTATTCCAAAACGATATTTCCAAAAACAAGGGGCGATTGGCAAAGGGAACATTTGAGCTCGAGAATCCTTCTCCAATAGGCCCTGCATGGCTGGTTTCCTTTATCATCCAAAAACAAAAGTCCTAAGAACATACTGGCCAGTTTGTGGCTTATGAATGATTGAGAATACTGTAAAAACCATCTCTAACCAAGGGTTTCATATTGATTAGCCAAATCCACGCGTCCCAAACTAATGACCTAAAACAAAAGCCTGACTAAAATTAAATGCTAAAACAAAAGTAAGCAAAGGCTAACTAAAAGAGAAACATACCTAGTTGATGGTCTGCTCATACTGGCTCTGATTGCTTGACACACATCAGCGACATGAATACGTGCTGTGTAACGCCTATGCTGCCGTATCTGCTGATCTTTTGACAAAGGCCTTTGTTTAATTATGGTATCCAAGGCACTGCAAGAAAATGAATTTTATTCATGATAAGATGGAGCCAACAAAGCAGACAATCCAAATGCAAGCTTTACCAAACTAACAGTCTTAGCTCGACATCAAAATAAACCAAAGTCAATAAAGACAAACCAAATGTACCATAGAAGAATAGTCAGACTGGTGAGTAGGTATACAAAGGCATGAAGCTTGACAAAAGCACAGTTAACTTTGTAAGTGCAACAATTAATTGACAAATGGATATCATGTACAACCACAGGAGCCTTTCTATGAAAACCTTTTACGTTCAGATAGCACATTATTTAGCTCCAACTATCCATCTGGTACTGGATGTGATTATTGACAATGGCCGATAGGAATAAGTGATGATCATTAGCATTATGCTCTTGTAATTTTAAAAAAAAAATGTGAACATCCTATAACAAGCAAAGGCCGTGAAGATAGCAGCAAGGAAAATGAAAAATCAATTATATTTAAAGAAATAAATATCCAAAATCTCTGGAAAACGCCACAAACTTAACAGTTGCTCTCTCTTAAAGTTGTTCATTTTGCATTAAATGCAATATGAAGTGGATTTAGCAATTCTCCAGATCCAATGAATATGTAATACTTCCACTTGTGACCATGAAAGGAGTTTGCATAAAAACTGATTGAACTTCCAGAGGATTACACACTGAATCAATGTCAACCATCACTTTAGGAATAGGATAAACATGCAGACATAGTGAAGCCTAAAATAAGACATAAGGCACACAAGTCAGACCTCCTCCCAGGGCCATAAACTCCTCCAAGCCGAAACACATACACAAGCACACCGATATCACAACCAAACCTGAGCCATGCATTCTCTGCGTCCAACCTTGCAACAGCCAACTCATTCTCAGGCTTCGGAGGGAAACTGAGAAAAACCATGAATAGAAACATAATGTTATGTATGTTCGACCTAAGATAGACAATGGCAAGAGAAGCATGCCTTAATGTACATGAGCCTTACTCCTCATCAACCCAAGAACCACCATGATCTCCATAAACACCTAAAAACATTAAACACATTCATTAATGGAAATGCCAAATATTCTTGGGATGTGCAAACAGTACACTTTTTTTTTTCTGTAACACATGATTATGAATGAAGATACCATGTACTCACTATTAGATAGTAGTAAAGTAAAACACTGGTATGCTCAATGCATTTAAGGAGAAGCTTTGGATTCAGTTCAGTTATTAAAACTAATCACGTGATGGACATATCAAACTGCTTGCAAAGCAGGCACTTGAACTATGTAGCATCATCAAGTCACTTTAATTTAATTAGCAGATAAGGAAAATGCAGAGACATGTTTAGTCATAAGCAGTAAGTCCAAAATCCTACTATATGACCATGGGAAATCCACAAATTTTGGTTCAAACAGAGATGGCAAAAATAAAAGCATGTAATACTAAGGAAAAGTGGTAGAAAGGAACACACTTCTAGTCAACACTCTCAGATGACAACAGCACTGATGACCTACTTGAGAAAAACTCAGGATTGTAAAAGTTAAGACTATAATGTCCTTAAACATTGTTGAAGAGAATAGAGAGTAAAGAACAAGAGGAAAAAATATGCAAGATACACCTGGAGAAAAAAACAACATCAAGTAATCAGCATCAGTTGGGTTGTCAAGTTTAAATAGAGAAAACAAGACTGCGCGCTAAACACCAAGAACAAATATATCAATTCTCAAATCAATGAGGAACAAACACTCCTATATCACCTAAAAGGAAAAATAAATTTGAAATACAATATCTAATCTCATAAGCATCTTTTGCTAACTATCTAAAACTTTAGAAAGTATGTACCATATCTAGTTTCTCTAATGAAAGATGGCTATGATATCCATATTATCAAATAAAAAAAGCAAACTCAGAAATATGAATGCATGGTCACATTATCATCTAAAGATTAAGGCCCTGACATCTTACCAAGTGGTGTCAGTTTCAAACTCAACAGTAGCTAATTAGAAAAGTAACACATTGAAAAAGGAATCAACATTAATGTGTTCAGTATTTACAACAACAACAATAACTACGCCTTCATCCCAAAACTTGGGGTCGGCGATATGAACCAAAAAAGAAAATCATTTTGGGTCTTCCACATGAATCCTTCTCCTCCAATCATTTTTATCCAATGCCATGTCCTCGGTGAGGTTCAAAGCATTCATATCCTTTCCTATCACCTCCATCCATGTCTTCCTAGGCCTACCCCGACCTCTTTTAACTAATATATTTTCCCATTTCTCCATCCTTCTAACTTGAGCATCATTAGGCCTTCGCCGAATATGTCCAAACCACCGTAAACGATTCTCTCTCATCTTATTTTCAATGGGTGCAACGCCTACCTTCTTACGTATCTCCTCGTTCCGAATCTTATCTTTTATTGTATTTTCACACATCCATCTCAGCATACGCATCTCAGCTACACTCATTTTTTGAATATGATGTCTCTTGGCAGCCCAACATTCCGTACCATATAGTAAAGCGGGCCTAATAGTCGTCCTATAAAACTTTTCCTTCAACCGCAATGGCATTCTACGATCGCACAACACTCCAGTTGCACTTTTCCATTTCATCCACCCAACCTTTATCCTATGATTTACATCTCCATCAATTTCTCCATACTTTTGAATGATAGATCCCAAATATTTGAAACAATCATCCACCGGTATTTCTTGCTCACCAAGCTTCACTACACTCCCATCACTACTTCGTTGCTTACTAAACCGACATTCCATGTATTCTGTCTTACTCTTACTCAACTTAAAACCTCTTGCTTCCAATGTCTGTTTCCATAATTCTAACTTAACATTAACCTCAGCTTTAGACTCATCAATCAAAACAATATCATCAGCAAACAACATACACCACGGCACGTTTTCTTGAATTGATCTCGTAAGCTCATCCAATACTATAGCAAATAGGAAAGGTCTTAAAGCAGATCCTTGATGTAACCCAACCGTTATAGGAAAATTGGATGTCACCCCTCCACAAGTGCGGACATTGGTTACTACTCCTTCATACATATCCTTAATTATACTAATGTACTTGAGAGAAACACATTTCTTCATCATTGTCCACCAGATAACGTCCCTAGGTACTCTATCATATGCCTTCTCCAAATCAATAAAAACCATATGCAAATCTTTGTTCATCTCTCTATTTCTCTCAATAAGTTGTCTAAGAAGATGTATAGCTTCCATAGTTGATCTTCCAGGCATAAAACCAAATTGATTCTCCGATATCATGACAACCTTCCTCAACCTAAACTCAATCACCCTCTCCCAAAGTTTCATAGTATGACTCATGAGTTTTATACCACGATAGTTTGTGCAATCTTGTATATCACCCTTATTCTCATATAGAGGCACCAAAGTACTCTTCCTCCACTCATTAGGCATCTTATTTGACCGCCAAATCTTGTTAAAAAGATTTGTTAACCATTCTAAATCTTTCTCTCCCAAGCATTTCCAAGCCTCGATAGGTATACCATCTGGGCCAACTGCCATTCTTGATTTCATTTTATTCAAAGCCTCTGCAATTTCTTTCTTTTGAATCTTGCGCATGAAGTCACGATTCATCTCATGAAAAGGAATGGAGAAGTCTCCAAGATCTTGAGCATGACTTTCATTAAATAGCTTATCAAAATAATCTTTCCATCTCTCCTTAATCTCCTCATCTTTGACTAAAACCCTTTGTGTTTCATCTTTGATACATCTAACCATACCCAGATCACTCGATTTCCTATCTCTCATCTTTGCAAGCCTATAAATATCATTCTCGCCCTCTTTGGTATCCAACTTGTCATACACCTCCTTATATACCTTATCCCTCGCGTTCCGAACTACTTTTTTAGCTTCCTTCTTTGCTATCATATACTTCTCCAAATTCTCATTATCACGACTCTTACTTAGATTTCTATAACACTCTCTTTTAACCTTAATAGCTAATTTGACATCCTCGTTCCACCACGATGTATCCTTACCTAGCGGTGCACCGCCTTTAGACTCACCCAATACCTCCTTAGCCACCTTTCTCATGCCACCCGCTATCTTATTCCACATTGATTTTGAATCCTCCTCGAGACACCAATCAGCTTCCTTAACTACCTGCTCTACAAACATTCCTTGTTTAGCTCCTTTCAATGCCCACCACTTAATTCTAGGATTTATCCTATGTCTATCCCTTTTGCGGCATTGTCTAATTCTAAGATCTAAAATTAAGACTCTATGTTGTGTAGCTACACTTTCTCCCGGTATAACTTTACAATCGATGCAACAAACCCTATCTCTTTTTCTAAGTAGGAAAAAATCTATCTGACTCGTATTAACCCCACTTTTAAATGTTACTAGGTGAGACTCCCTCTTCCTAAACCAAGTGTTTGCTAAGATCATATCATAGGACAAACCAAAATCTAAAATCCTTTCTTCACTTTTGTTTCTTTCTCCTATACCATAGCCTCCATGTATACTCTCAAATCCATCCCTACTAATGCCTACATGCCCATTAAGGTCACCGCCGATGAAAAGCCTTTCTCCATAAGATATCCCTTGTACTACTCCATCTAAATCTTTCCAAAATTGACATTTAATGGAATCACTAAACCTACTTGAGGTGCATAAACACTAATAATATTAATAATATCCGAACCTAATACTAATTTAATAAGTAAAATCCTATCACCCTTCCTATGGACCTCAACTACATTATCTATAAACTCATGACTCATAACAATCCCTACTCCATTCCTATTCTTATTTATTCCTGCATACCAAATCTTATATCCCCAAGGTTCTATCACTTTTGCTTTCTCACCTACCCATTTGGTCTCTTGTAGACATAAAATATCAATCTTTCTCCTACACATAACATCTACTAACTCTACCAACTTACCAGTTAAAGATCCTACGTTCCAAGTGTTCAGTATTTAGCTCGCAAAAAAAGATATGCAACATAGACATGTTCTAAGCAAGGAGAAGTCACAAAAGAATTTACTTCCCAACCTCAGAAACAGTTATATGTACATAGTCATTTAATAAAAAGGCATCATTCTGAAGATTTCCATAGCCACAGATATGAAAGGAGCTGAAAGGGGATCAAAGCACATGGGAATGAAAGATGCAAACGCTTCTGAGACTCAAGTAGTAGGAGCTTGTGCATCTTACGTATGGGGAACATTTTGACCACATTTAAGCTTGAAAGACCAGGACAGCATAGTGCTGAGCAAGCATTGCCTGCACCTAAGTGAGCATCTACTTGTAACAGCCTCCAATTGTATACAAATATGCCTTTTAAAAGCTTCCCTACCTAATGAATAACTAATCAAGTTGAAGAAACTAGTTTTGCAGCAATGAATGAAATTATTTTGCATATGCTTTAACAGTAAATGCACAGTCAATAACATTAACATTCAGGATAACCTTTTCGGCTATTCCTGTAGAACCAAATGATCATGAAAGAAAACCTTAATGAAAGAGATCTTAAAAGCATACACCAGTCAGATCAAGGATCTGTGCAGATACATACCAGTTGAGGATAAGTAGCACAACCAGCGAAGGTTGCCACTGCCTAATTTATCCAATACGAGGTCCTGATGAAAGTGCAACACCTTCATAATAGAAACAAAAATCATGAAAAACAATATTCTCAAGCAACTATTCCCAAAAAGGAGAAAGATGTAGAAGGATGGATAAGATCTTATTAGCTCACAGGATCCCCAAGGATCACGGAGGGAGGGATGGAAACCAGGAGGTGTGTTGCATCACGCAAACTGTGCAAGCTTCTGTGTTGATGAAGAAAGCAAGATGACGTTGCACTTGAAGTACTACAGATGAGAAATGAGTTAAAATAAATGAGCAAAGAATCAGAGAGAAGAAGCATCATAACTAAAACAAAAGCTGCCCATTAGTTAATGCCATCATCAAAGTATGCAAAATTCCCTCCATTAGTATCCCCATGCATGCTGACAATATCACTTGGTGAAATTGTCAGTTTTCACTGTTAAAACAACCAAGCAGAATTAAGAGAACATAACTCTCACAGTGGAAAGTTATCCTAACAATAGATATCACCAATGATTGGTAAAAGACAATCAACTGATCAATTACGCTGACCGTAAGTACGGCAGGCAGAGCCAGCACGGCTAGGTTTCTGATCTTGGGGTGGTTTCTCCATGTAAATATCAAAAACTTACACCTAAGTACACACCTAAGCCATTGGGAACACATTTTCTTGTTTCAGGCAAACAAGTTCTAGATACTCGTACAAAACCAGTTTCATGTACTGCCATGTATCTTTCGCAAGGACAAGAAACTGTTATTCGGTATCAAAACCTAGAAATATGAGAGAGAAAAGGAAGAAGGAAGAACAGGTAGAAGAAGATGGAAGGAGTAAGCTGCAGCATGACCACTTTCACTATTCATTAGGTGAGGGGAACACCTCTAAAAAGATTCATTTATACTACTTCACATTAGGGTATATAACAAATAAGCCTGCATTTTAATTAATATTACAAAGATGCCATTGGGTGTTGCATATGATCTACAATGACTAATATTACAAGAATTACACCAATTATAACCTGAAAGATTGAATTGCGTCAAGTATGGGTTGCCATTGTGTGTGTGTGTATCATCATATGGAAAGTATTTGCTAGCCTTGTGGATAAGGAACTCCTTGGTTGAAAATCATAAAGGAGGTTGTTTTGACCAAATCTGTCCTCATGGATGCATTCAACATGGTCAAAATAATAAGAATCAACCCTTCAATAGTATCTTTTCAATGTCAAAATACAAGTTTTTGAGGATTGAAAATTTGTATATCATAGGCCATTGATTTTTCAATCCCCAGAAAATCCGACACACACATCAGAAGAACATGATGCAATGCTGATTTCCCTTTGTACCTGTGTCCTATGTCACACAGGTAGTCCATTTTGTCCCTGTATCATGTCCCCTTCTATACTAGTCATGTTGAAAACTTCATAAAAATGGCCATATCCTCATATCCGCAGCCATATTCATGTGACATAACCAACAACTCATCTCCACTTCCACCATTACAGTCATTGCCACCACCAACTAGATTCCAACTCCACCACCACTACCACCATTCAACCATCAGCCTTGCTTTCATGGACACTACCACTTCATAGCTTAATGCCATCATCACCACCACCAATCAAATCTGGTGAACCAGCATCATCCCCTCCTTGGCTTCCCTTTTTTCTTCATTTCATTCTCCCCCTTCAGCCTCATGGGCTACCATTATTACCTTCAAATAGCAACATGCATGATGACATTCATGTCCAGCAGCAGCTAACTAAAGCAAGAAGGCCACGCATGTTTTATTCAATGTCTTGGGTAACCAATTCAAGCAATTCATCCATGTTTTTAGTTGAAAGAGTTTATACATCCAAACAACAAAAATTTTGCTTTTAATCTTTAAAACTATTTATAGACAAAAAAATGGGGAGACCTTTTTTTATATATTTCTATTTTTCTAATAAAGAGCATGATTTTTCCCTTCACGACATGTTTTTCTTGAGGTACCCTCAAAACGAGGCTATGCATCAATGAGATGGACTCTGAAATGTTGTCAAAGAGGTAGTTTCATCCAAATCCAGCTACCGAGCTCGTTTGCCTGAGCCAGTGAAGTTTAGGAGCTTACATTGACTAAACTCCAATGCAACCTAGAACTTCTTTCGGACGGAGGCCACCTTGGAGTGTTGCTCTAGCTTGCTTCTAGTTGAAGAGGCCGTAAGGGAATAAATTCTTGTTCAGAATTTTTGGATGTCAAAGAATTGTCGATGGAAAAGGAAAAGGGTTGTAGAGGTGGTTGATGGACTATGTAACATGAACACATCTAAAAGGTCGATGCACCTGTGTTGCACTCACGTCCAAGTGGGTGCAACACTTGGACATGGCTTTCACAGTGTCAAGTGTCAGGTGCGGTCAGCTACACCGCAGTCGATTTCTGTCCAAAACCGGACTCAGTTAACCCTAACCAAGTTCAATTTTATCTATAGTATATAGTATATAGTATAGACATAAATATGTATATGTTAAAATAGGTATATTTTTAATCATATATATGTACTTATATATGTACTTATATATATATATATATATATATATATATATATATCAAGTACATTCAACCCTGTGATTGGTAATGCCCATCAGAGGCATTTTTTTCTTTTCACAGCATTGTAATAGGTTGTGCCCATTAGAGGGCACAATAGTGTTTTTAATTTCTTTTTTATTTTTTATTGTATTATAATGTCCTTTAGCTTAAAGCTAAAGGGTATTAATGTAGTTGATCTTAGAGTCGTTGGGACTAAGGGTGTCAACGGGTTGGGTTTGGTTCGGACCCAGGTGGGACCAGACTTGGATCAGATTTCGGGTATGGTATCGGGTCCATACCCAGGTCTAATCAGGTCTACTATAAGAGAAACCATACCCGGACCCGATAAAAACTACATGAACCAGACCCTGACCACACCCAGTAAAATAATATTTTTTATCATTTTTACATTGAAAATTTGTGGGTCTTAATCGAAACTTAGGTCGGGTTCGGGTCTGGTATAAAATTTTACAAACTATACCTGAGTTCATGTATTAATCGGACCTTCGGGTCCAGACCCAGGTCTTAATCAGGTTTTCTTATTTATCACCATACCCATACCCTATAGGGTTTGGTCCGGGTCGGGTCCGGGTAAAATAGGCCCATTGACACCCCTACTTAGGACCTCCCAAACTACTCTATTTCTAGCCATTGGGGATGGTCCCAAGATTCTAAGTTTTTGTGTCTGGTGTATATATAGGGGTGAAACCATGGTTGGCATTCTCGGGACTCAGTATCGGATCGGCCACAAACAACTTGTTGACTCGGATGAGAAAACTCGATAACTCAGGCGAGTCAAGAATTTTTATTTAATTTATTAAAAAATAAATAACAAAAATAAAAAATAACATATTGGGTGTGATTTATTATATAGAGTAATAAACATAACTTAAAAAACTATAATAATATATTAGTTAAAATATTAAAAAAATGGTATTTTCACTAATTGAATTAAAAAAGTGTGTTATTTGCAAAATATCATAATGTACTTGATAAAATGTAAATATCACATTGTAATCATGATATTTTATATTCTAAACATAATTTGTTTTGAGAGGAAACATTTCTTTTTTGAAAATTTTCAGAAAATATAAATAATTGCATGAGAGTTAATTAGATGCATTAAAATAGTTATTTTGGTCAAATACCTGTTTATTACCATTATTTCACTATCAAATATTATCACTTAATTCTCTCTCTCTCTCTCTCTCTCTCTCTCTCTCTCTCTCTCTCTCTCTCTCTCTCTCTCTCTCTCTCTCTCTCTCTCTCATAAATTTTCATCTACGTACCCGCACTAAATGCAACTTTGAAACTTGAAAGTAAAAATATTTTCAAAGTGACCCTATATATATATATATATGGAAAATATTTGCTACTAATGAAGGTACAGAACTAATAAGCTAGAAATCATAGGCGCAAGTTGTAATGTGTTCAACATGGTTTGTTTGCTAAGGATCAAGCCTTGGATCATGTGTTCAGCATGGTTATGAAGTTTTGGCACATTGTGGGCTGTTGATTTTTGGACCCCTTTAAAAACCTAATTACTTGTCATAATCACATGATTCAATACAAGTTTCCTACTAAACAAATCATGTAGATCACATCTGTATCATTTGATTTACAAAAAATTAAAAGTTTTTGAAGAAAAGAGTGATTTTTACTCATTAGTTCCTTACCTTCATTAGTAGCCACTATTTGCCCATATATATATATATATATATATATATATAGGAAAAGTGGTAGCGTCCTACCACTTTTCTGGCATACCACCAGCGAACAGGCATTTTTGAATTGTTTGTCATAAATCTGACCCTGCAAATGTGTTCGACATGGTCGATTTGCTAGGAAATGGCACACTTGGATCATGTTTTTTGGATAAAAAACATGATTTTTTAAGCCTTGAATATTTATAAAAATTTTAGACTGCCAATTTTTAAATCTCATAAAAACCTATCTACATGTCAGAATCAGATGATCCAAAAGTTGATTCCTATAAAATCAAGCATGCAGAAAACATCTATATGGTAAGATTTAGGCACTGTTTGGGAGCCCACAGTCAGAGAGGAAGTGGGGAAAACCTAACATCTATCATTGTTTGGAGATGAGAAAAAAGGTAATTAAGGGTGTTTAGAGAGAATTTGTCAACACCATTTCCATAAATGGACTGCCACCACAGGGAGGTGGTAGTTTGCAACTACCATGCTGATCCCATCTTTGATGGCCTTCTGATTGTCTTTGGCACTCCTGCCAGCCATAAAGAAAACTTTGAACACGCTATTGGTCACAGTAAAGACACAGGAAGAGTGCTTGAAAATGTTATTGGTCACATTAAAGGCATAAAAAGGCTGTTTGAAAAACTTTTTTTTTAAGGATTTGAAAATGTTATTGGTGTCCCAAATAGCTTCCACTAGATTTGGTGAATACCTGGCCCAACTTTTTAAGGTGCTCCCAAACAACCTAAGATGAAACGGGGTTTCCTTACTCCTTGTGGATTCTAGAGTTGCTCAACCAGCTACCTTCGACGACCGGCTCCCAAACAGAGCATTAAGGAAAACATAAAAAACTCTTCAAAAGCCCAATAGGCTGGCAGTAGGCCAGAAAACTATATATATATATATATATATATATATATAGAGAGAGAGAGAGAGAGAGAGAGTAGGTGGTAGCCGCCTACCGGTTTTCTGGCCTACTGCCAGCCTATTGGGCTTTTGAAGAGTTTTTTATGTGTGTGTGTATATATATATATATACACACACGCGCACTCCCACATCCAAGGATTTTGAACTTGTCATGCCGTACCCTTCGCACCCACACTTACATGACATAGTTGATGGAGAGGAAGAGACACCCAATGCTCAACAAGATGGTAGCATCTCCTACAGACTTTTAGTGACTGAAGATCTCTCAAACCAAGTTGGGGATGTTATGGAGGCCATTGAGGTAACTGCCAATTTATCATTATAAATAGCATTGCATCCAAAATTTGTTGTGGTTCACCAATGCTAACAAACAGCCATTTATAAATTTTGTTTTTTCATTGTTTATAAAAATAAACAAAAATACATTTAAATAGGGCCTAAGAATATAAAGATCATTACTAATGAACTGTCATTGGTAGTGTAAGATATGAAACAAAGAATGACTGTATAAGGCTCCACATAAGCACAAAAGGATCAAAAAATAAATTTATATGATATACTCTTACTCATTATCTTCTGCATTGTAAACGAATATCTCAAATCCGCTTCCCTCAAGCTTTTTCTTTTTAGTCTCATCCGAGCATGTCCCTGAAACTTTCCTGAATTTGAAAAAGTAACAGTCATCCTTTTAATTGAAGAGTAGAGCACAGTTAATTAAATTGAAATCTAAAATAGTATCTGAAAATATTTGAGAAAGCAAGTGCCATCGTCCTCGGCATGAACAAATTGTATTTTCATCAGGCACTAAATACCAAATTGTTTAACAAATATTTCCCAAAAAAATAGCTAGATATATATGAAACACTAAAAAATTAGACCCAGTAGAGCTTGTGGATACTACGTTACACCTCTTTAACAATGAAAAGTTATTGAGCTCTTAGACAAAAATTTTCAGCATTCTATCAAAATAATGAAAAATGAGTGTAGCTGAGATGTGTATGCTTAGATGGATGTGTGGAAATACAATAAAAGATAAGATTCGAAACGAGGAAATACGTAAGAAGATAGGCGTTGCATCCATTGAAAATAATATGAGAGAGAATCGTTTACGGTGGTTTGGACATATTCGGCGAAGGCCTAATGATGCTCCAGTTAGAAGGATGGAGAAATGGGAAAATATATTAGTTAAAAGAGGTCAGGGTAGGCCTAAGAAGACTTGGATGGAGATGATAGGAAAGGATATAAATGCTTTGAACCTCACCGAGGACATGGCATTGGATAGAATTGATTGGAGGAGAAGGATTCATGTGGAAGACCCAGAATGTTTTTCTTTTTTGGTTCATATCGCCGACCCCAATTGTTTTGCGATGAAGGCGTAGTTGTTGTTGTAATGAAAAATTAAATGACAAAAATGAAAGATAAATGAATAACTAAGAAGCTTTGTGTAACTCGCTGGCACCATATAGACAAAAGCCTTCATAGTTTTTTTTTTCTTTTCGATAGGCAAGCTGGGGTTAGGCAGACCCCCACCAGTTATACAACTGCACCATTGGGTTTTGAACTTAAAACGTCCAAACACAAGTTGACGTGCACTAACAGCTCCTACCAAACAAGTGGAGCCCCGCATTGGACAAAAAAAAAACTTCATAGTTGGACAAGAGATACTTCACAAAAGCAACCAACTGTACTAGAAATCATCACCGGCCAGTCATAATGGAGGAAACAGCTTAGAAAATATCGGTTGGCAGAGACAATCTTGACATGTTCAGAAGAACCATGAGTCTAATCCATACTTTACGGCAGCGGTACAAAGAAATTCCGTCCAGTGAGAAAAGCAGAACCAAAAAGCAAGAAGTCAAAGCTTATTCAACTAAATGAAATGCAGACAGGTAAGGTGACAGTGCAATCCAACGACTTTGGTGCAGAAGCAATGCAAAAGAAAGACAAGCTCTAAATCTGTAGGATGTTAGGAAAACGCGAAACCTCACTACCTCTCTCTCCAGCAGCAGTTTCATAGATTAGCTACTGGTAGGCAATTTCTACAAATTTATCAGTAGACAAATTCTACAGTAAATAGAAGGAACAATAAAAAGATTACAGCAAAATCCCTAAATTGAAATGTCTTCAAGTTTGATGATAAGCATATGATGGTTGAATGGTAGAGCTGCAACTACCTAGCCAAGGGATGATGGATTGGCAGTTGCAAAAGAAGTTCATATTCACGTTCTGCTGTATGAAATGAAGTTGACTTGTAAGTCTACCATTAGTAAGAGAAAGACAACAAAATCACCTTCTGAAATCAATGTTGTTGATTGCTAAGTGAAAGTAAAAAGATCTGACCCTTTGAATCAACGCATTAACATATGGGGCTACATTATATCCCATTATTCATGCTCCTTAGATATAAATGCAAATTATACAAGGGAAGAAAAACATACCTACGGCTATTCTCCCAGATCCAATTGATTATAGATAGTAGTTCTCTATATTTTTGCAGTAGTATACTTCTACCACACTGACTATGAAGCAATTTGCTAGTTTACACGCCCAGAGCCATCTAATCAATTCCCTACATCAGGGATTATCTTTGTTTCAGAAACGCACCAATGGGCTCAAATTTCTGTGGAAACAGAAAATGCCAATACTGAAGATGACTCAGCTAGTTTCTGAAAAAACAACCATGCTAAGTAGCTCCGCAGATCAAATTTCAAAACTATATCTAGGAAGAGAAGCGACAAAAGGGAGAAAAATAATTTCCGGAAGGATCATCTCAACCCTAGTTCAATTTCACCAAGAACTAACATTCTAACGACCTTCTCTAAACCCTAGCTCCTATTACAGAAGCATCCCCCGCGAAATGAAATAAAACCACAACAATCGAAAACCAGAAACAAAAGAATTCACGCTCAGATCAACAATTTGTCGATTTGTTTAACCCCAAGCTTGCATACAACACAAGGCCCTATTAGGTTGGTCTTCGAAAGCTAAATTCACGACCAGTAGAATAAAAACGGAAAAATAACTCCAGTTTTTCATCCTAATCTACCTTGAACTGAACGATCCACACGTCATGAAAGAAGAACCCATAAAACGGATCATTAAACATATAAAACCATGACCGAAGAGAATAAAAAGAACAAGCAAAACTACAGATTTTTCAGCATAATCTGCCCTAGAATACAACGATCCATGGACAACAAAATGGAAAGCGCGGGAAGGTGGAAACGTCAAAAGAAGATAAATTAGGGGCAAAGTTTACCATCCGTCGTCCTTCAATTGTCGAGCCAAGAATTGGCCGACGAATCCCATCCCTAAAATGAATATGTGATTCTTGCTTTCCTTCTCAGATCTCGATCCGGCCGCGTCGCACCGTAAGTTCGGAGGACGCCGAGCACGGAATCGAAAAGCATTAGGGTTCAGAAGAGGAAGAAGTCGATCCGCACCGATCCTCGTTACGCCGGAGACGACGAGACTCGACATTCCTTCTGCAGGAATTCGAGGGTTTCCTCTTTCCCGGCGGGAGAGAAGAGGAAGACAGCGAGGGCGACCAGAGAGTATCTCAGTTCCTTCCCACGCGCCCTCGCTCGCTCGCTCGCGAGTAGATCGGGTTCCACTCGACCCGGTCCGAATCCAACCATTTACCCTACTTGGGTTCGGATTCGGAGTCTTCGGACCCGCACAAGGCTGGTTTCTACCAAACCAAATATGTAAATCAGATCGGGAGGGTCAGACCTAATTAAAAAAAATAAACAAGAAAAAAAGAAGCTTCTCACTCATGGGTTTGTGCAGCCAACATTTTTCCGTGGGCTAAAAGAGAATAGTTAAGGTCATATTGTATATAGCCAATGGTAACCATATACAGGAAAATATATTGGCTATACTCTTATGTTCTGAACCCCTTAGTTTAAAGTTACAGAAGTAGGTCCTTTTGACCAAATTTGAACATAGTAAAAAAATAGAAGGAATATTCAATCCTTAGATCATACTTTTTTTTATGTACAAATATAATTTTTGTTGGTTGAAAATGTTAGAAAAGTTTCAAAATATAGCACATTTTGTAAAGTTTTTGTGCTTTATTGTTTTTCATCAAAAGTGCTTTGAAAATATTTAGTCTTATATCTAAGAGAGAAATTTTTCTGGTGGTTTAAATAGGTTTGTTCTCTATTCTTTACTTTAGTTAATTTTGTATGTTAGGGTGACTTGCGGACGTTGTTGCTCTTCTCGTAGGAACGAACGTTGCATACGCACGCACGTGTGTGAGCAAGGGCGTCTGAGGCGCAATGTGACATTTTAATGAAGCACTTTGCAGAGGTGCGTGTGAGGTGCTGAGGTCCACTTTGATCAAGCCATCTTTGACTTTTTGTTTTCTCGAATAGCTTATGAGAGGCTGTATGACTGTTGAATGGTTTTGAAAGTCCTTGATCGTTAGTCAAAGGCAAGTGATTGTTCAAGATCATTTTTGTTCAATTTTCAAAGTGTTGGATTTATGACCTTTAATTTCATTTGTCACAAAAATGTCTTAGCCTTCTTAAAATCTATAAATTTCTTCATTTTCATTTTTTGGTTCATCAGATTTTTTTTATTCTCAAGTTTTCTTTCTTTCTATCCTTTTGTTTTTTATTTGGCTTGCCAAGTTCAAGTGTGAGAGAAGTCACTTGATCTTGTGAAGAAGTGACACTCTTGAGGTTCAAGCCTAGTTGTATCTCGAGAATTCAATCGTCAATAAAGCCTTTTCATATCTTTAGAAATCTCAAAGTAGAGCAATTAAAGTTTTAAAAATAACGATCTTAAGAATGTGCCTCTAGGCTTGGGATCTTGATTCTCCTAAATCTTACTTTTAGTCACCATTTGTTTCAACAACAAATTTTGAATATTGTAGGCTCTACAAAAAAAATCAAACATATATACTGGTCAAAAAATGATTAAAAGGCCAATTTCTGCTAAACCAACCATGTAGATTACATTTGGAGGGTTGGATATGCAAAAACAAACAAATTAATTAATTAATTAAAATTTTCACTAGTAATTTTAAAACGCACGTGTAGCTAATATGTTCAATCCCCACCAAACCTCTCACTTAGAAATCGTGAGGTCTCGTGCACATCTCGGAGATGTGCAGTGGTGATGGAATGTAACATCTCATTCATTATGATGGTACTATTCTTGCTTAAAAGATGAGTCCTGATTTGAAAATGTCCTGAGCCTTGTGAGATTGGAACCCCAGACAGGATTTGCTGGTACTCAGCTCAACTAGCTCATATGAGCAGACCTGAAATTGTGCTCATGCAAGCTCAAGCCTAACACGAACTGGCTCGTTTAAAAGAAAAAATCCCTTTTCTTACATGTCAGAATTGAACTACTCATGACTGCAAGTTTAGCTGAATACCAATCCAACCAATTGAATTTTCTTATTGTTTTTGACATGCAACGTACATAAAGTTTATATAAAACTCATCTAAACAAGCTGAGATGAGGCGAAACACTCATTGTTCATACTGGGCTCATTTGCGCTATATGAGTTGCTTGTAGCTCGACTCACCAAGCTCATTTGACTAATTTGAACTGGCTTTTGGTGAGCTTAAAGAAGCTCGAAGCTTGTAGATGCCCTTTGTGCACTTGGTAAGCAAAGAACAATACATGAAACATGACATACTACAAGTTTTGTTGTAATAATCAAATTATAAATCGTACCATTATTTGCAATGCATGCTCACAAATTATGAATATTACAAAATGTTCACTTTAGAAACATTTAGTAAAGAACATACACAATCACCACTCTAACCCCTGTGGACCTGACAACTTAGTCTGATCTTGCTGATGTTTCATTTGAGAAATGAAGTAAAAAAAAATGAGGGTTTCATAAATTCACAGCATAGCACCTCTTCCTTATCTCACCATGGTGCCCAGTCTTCACTTCAATCTCTCCCAATCTGATCATGGATTTGATGAACTTTTTCTTCCACAGGTTAGGCTTATGGGCAAAGGACTCTACTAGCTTCTTTGTTGATTTACTAGTAAGAAGTGCTGCATCAGATGTGAACAACAGAGCAACACCCACATAGTATTTATTGTCCAAGACAAGTGGAGTGAATGGCTCCATCGCAACAAGTGAGTCTGTCTTGCTTTCGGGTGGGCATTCTTTCCTTAGACTTGCTGCAAGCTTGGGATCAAGGGTGGGGTCAGGTTTCCCGGTGTTGTTGAAGTTACTGTGCCTCCCTCTAATAGCGGAACAGTGGGAAACTCCAAGGGAGTGGGCACCTAAAGAGAGAGAGAGAGAGATTGTTTCTTCAAGTCGTATATACCTGAAAGAATAACCATATCCTTAGCAGAGAGCCCTTTGACAGCAAAGAAATTGATGAGAGCACTGATATCCTCTAACTTTGTAGCGTGGAAATTTAGCATCCTGGTAGTGGGCAAGCAAAACAGAAAAATCAGCTCCTAACATATATCCAAATAGTACGTGCCACCGGCGGATCTAGGTAAGGGTCAGGGCGGGACCACCCTGACCCAAAATTCCCCAATAGAGGCATTTGGGTATTACACTGCATATCAAAAAAATACTTTCTACCACTGTACAACAATTGTGTGAATGGTAGAATGGTTTACACAGGTTGGTTGGAAGGTTCTTTGTTATCTTGTATTTCAAGTTTAAACCTTTTTAGTAGAGAGGGTGGTGTATGTTCACCCCCGATGATTCACTGAATCCCACGTCCGTGTTCGGGGGTCCCAAAAAGCACCACGTATATAAGCACATGGGGCTCGTATTCCCGTGTATGTTGACATCACTCAGGATTGGAGTCTTGGTTCGGTTGCAAAGACTTAAGTACCCTTTCTTGTTATTCTTGCCATAAAACGACAGTTTGAGAAAATGAAAAAAATGTCCTTCATTCAAAAAAGGAAAACAAACGGTTCAAAAAAAGAACAAACATGTCCTTCATCCAGAAAGTCGAGGATGATGTTGACTCTTCAAAGTCTACGCAGTGAAACGAACCTTAGTCGATGATCCGATGGTGATCCGGCGAAACAATGGTGAGTCGACGATCCGATGGTGAGTCGGCGATCCGATGGTCATCCGGCGAAACGAACCTGAGCCATCAAAATTGTCTGTTTGAACTTTTCATCGTCATCTTCTTCTTCTTCCTTCTCCGTAAAACACTGTAACCCCCCCCCCCCCCTCTCTCTCTCTAGAGAAGAAATCAAGGGAGACACAGAGTTCTCCCTAGAGAAGGCCATGAACATCAACCATCTCACTCTCTCTCCCTTCTCTTTCTACTTCTGTGCACATCCAGCAGACGATCCTACATTGCTCCATCAAACACCGACTGACCTGCACACTGACTGTAGCATCGTTCAACTTGATTCGTTATGGAGCCTGATTCACAGTTTTTGCCCTTACAAGAGGGGGGTTTGGGGGCTCCTCCCAGCGTGGGTAGCATCGTTCAATTTGATTCGTTGTGGAGCCTGATTTAGAGTTTTTGCCCTTACAGGAAAGGGGTCTGGGGGCTCTCCCCTGGCGCAGGTTCCGACAATACTACAAATCGTTGTTGGAAGACCGAACAACACTATAAATCGTTGTGGGGCTCGTTGGAGACCGGACAACACTAAAAATCATTGTAGAGGAGTCATTGAAAAAATCGTGGAAAAGAAACAGAAAAAGAAAAATAGAAAAATCGTGAGAAGGGGTGTTACGAAAACTTCGAGCAAGAAACAACTGAAGGAAACATATGCCCCACGATTAAACAAAACGCTTTATTGCTCTTTTTCGATAGTTAAAAAAGGAAAAGAAAATAAAAAATTTATACAAGGCCCCCAAAAAATTTAGCCCCCCGCCAGGGGCGGCCCCCCTGGACCCCTGACCGCGCAACGGGACCCGCGTCGGAGGGGAGCCTCCGGACCCCCCTCCTGTAAGGGCAAAAACTCTAAATCAAGCTCCACAACGAACCAAGTTGAACGATGCTACCCACGCTGGGAGGAGCCCCCAAACCCCCCTTTTGTAAAGGCAAAAACTCTTAATTAGGCTCCACAACGAATCAAGTTGAAGGATGCAATCCACGCTGAGAGGAGCCCCCAAACCCTCCTCCTATAAGGGCAAAAACTCTGAATCAAGCTTCACAACTCATCAAGTTGAATGATGCTACCCACGCTGGGAGGAGCCCTCGGACCCTTCTTCTGTAAGGGTAAAAACTCTGAATCAGGCTTCACAACTCTTCAAGTTGAATGATGCTACCCACGCTGGGAGGAGCCCCCAGACCCCTCTCCTGTATGGGTAAAAACTCTGAATCAGGATCCACAACTTATTTAGTTGAATGATGCTACCCACGCTGGGAGGAGCCCCCAAACCTTCCTCTTGTAAGGGAAAAAACTATGAATCAGGCTACACAACAATTAATGTGCAGGTCAGTCGGTGCTTGATGCAGCAATGTAGGATCTTCTGCTGGATGTGCACAGAAGCAGAAAGAAAAGGGAGAGAGAGAGTGAGAGGGTTGATGTTCATTTATATATATATATATATATATATATATATATATATATATATATATATATATATATATATATATATATATATATATATAATGTGAGTGTAAGTGTGTGTGTGTGTGTGTGCGTGTGCATGTTCAACATGGTGAATTTGCTATGAATCAATTCTTTGATCAGGCATTTTTAATGAAAAAATGTAATTTTTAGATGCTTGAATATTTATGAAGATTATGAGCCGTCAATTTTAAAGCTTTAAAAAATCTTGTTTACAATCGTTTGTACATACAAACAACTTAGCAAATTTAATTATTATTCTTTTGTTCAGGTGACCCCAAGGATTTGATCTATATGTTGTATACCAGGAACAAGCTTTTGAACCATAGAGATCCAAACGGTGTATAGGATTTTCTAGTGCTGCAAAAATGGAGGGTTGTAAATGTATCATTTTTTAACTTTAAAAACATGTGTTTTGCACCAAAAAACATGATCCTAGGATCATTTCCTACTATATTGAGCATGCTAAACACATCTACATGGTTTGATTGAGTCAAAGCTATTTGTATTATGAGATTCAAACTAGATTGTACCTATAATGAAAGAAATTACCTCTTTACTGGCGTGACTCATATGTGTGTCACTAATGACACAAATTATTCTCGCACCAATAAAGAGTTATGTAATACTGGTACGATATACATTGCGCCAGTATAATACCTTTACTGGCTCGAAATATTTTAGCACTAGTAAAGTAAACACCTTTACTAGTGTGAACATATTTCACGCATGTAAAGGTTAATACTTAAAATTGTAAAAAAAAAATCCTAAATTGGTTCCAAATATGCTTGCACCTGGTGCAAAACTAAATCGTGCTAGTAAAGGCTAATACTAAACAAAAAATCTTAAATATATTTTTTTAGCCTTTACTAGCATGACATTTTTTTATGCCAGTAAAATCATCATCATCAAACATTAAGAAAAAAAGGGTTCGAGAGACGCGAGAAGGTCGCATCTCTCGAACCTTCTGGTCTCTCTCTCTCTCTCTCTCTCTCTCTCTCTCTCTCTCTCTCTCTCTCTCTCTCTCTCTCTTCCCCATCTCTTCTCTCTCTCCCATCCTCTCTCTCTCTCTCTCTCTCTCTCTCTCTCTCTCTCTCTCTCTCTCTCTCTCTCTCTCTCTCTCTCTTGCTTAGATTTTAAAGGTTTTGTGTATTATTTGTCTATTTTGTGATTTATTTATTGAATGTGTGCTAAGTGTATTTTTTTCATATATGATTTAGATTTTAGGAATTTTATATATTAATTATGTATTTATTTATTTATTAAATACATAATAATGTATTTTTTGTTTAATATATGACTTAGATTTTAGGGGTTTTACCTATTAATTTCTTTTTTTATGATTTATTTATTAAATACATGCTAAATGTATTTTCTTTATATATGATTTTGATTTTAGGGGTTTTACATTTTAATTATTTATTTTCTGATTGATTTATTGAATACATGCTAAATATTTTTAATATATGATTTAAATTTTAAGGGTTTTACATTTTAATTCTCTATTTTATGATTTATTTATTGAATGCATATTAAATATATTTGTTTCATATATGATTTAAATTTTAAGGGTTTTATATTTTAATTTTTTATTTTATAATTTAATTATTGAATGCATGCCAAGTGTATTTTTTTCTCATATATGACTTATATTTTATGAGTTTTATATATTAATTTCATATTTTATAATTGATTTATTGAATGCATGCTAAATATGTTTTTTTAATTATATAATTTAGCTTTTAAGGGTTTTAGATTTTAATTTTCTATTTTATGACTTATTTATTAATACATGCTATATATATATTTTTATATATGATTTAGATTTGTAGGGTTTTACATATTAATTACTTATTTTATAATTTATTTATTAAATACATGCTAAATATATTTTTTTCATATATAACTTAAATTTTAAAAATTTTACATATTAATTGTCTATTTTGTGATTTATTTATTGAATGCATGCTAAATGTATTTTTTTCATATGTGACTGAGATTTTAGGATTTTTATATATTAATTGTCTATTTTATAATTTATTTATTTAATTCATGCTAAATATATTATTTTTATATATGATTTAGATTTGGGGGGTTTTATTGAATGCATGCTAAATGTATATCTGTATATAGTAGTTTAAGAATTTTAAAGGTTGTAGATTTTTTTTCTCAAATTAAGCAAATATATGTATATAGTAGTTAAATATTTGTACACAATACCTAGGTAGGCAATAATCTTTGAACTTATGCATAATTGAAGAAGTGTGCAGACATTATGGATGACAGAAGTTGGATCCAAATTTAGAAGATAATTTTAAGTATTTTTTTGAGTTGCCTTATATGCAAGTCTGATTTCTACTATAAATTGTTACTCTCTAATCTAATCTTTTTTGTAAATTGTTGTTCTCTATCTACTCAGTTCGACATTGGCACCATTATCTCTTCTCTAAATCACTATTTTTTGTCTACTTAGTTTGACGCTTGCACCCTGGTATCATGATGAACAATAGACAGAATGTTGATTCCTCTGGTAGTTCAATTATTTCTCACGAGCAGACAACGATAAAGGGTGTTCTGACGATAATAGACGATGACAAAGGATGCTCTGTCGGCAACAGATGATGGCAAAGGGTGCTTCAGCGGCAGCAGACAATGACAAAGGGTGCTTCGACGATAGCAAACAATGACAAAGGGTGCGTCGTCAAAAGGAGTTCATGTTACAGCAGATGGTGCGTTGTCAAAGGGTGATCCAGAACATTCATTGTCGAGTTCATTTCCTGCTGCAAAGCAATTCTATATATAGTTGATGATACATCATCTCCAAGCAAACAAGCTCATTACTAATGGCAACCCACTAGACCATTTTCCTCGAATTGAGGCTGATTCTCAAAGACTCTAGTAATGGTGTACTCTTGAGAATATGCTTCACAAACTTTAGTTCAGGCATTGTCCCTTTGAAGGAGCCGGTGGGCTCCGACTCAGGCGATGATAAGAGTCGTGGGAATGTATAAAGCTATTTACGAGAAAACATTTTCGTCAAACGAATATCTATTTTATGGGAAGACATTTTAGTCAAATGCATATCTACCTTTTTTTATGTTATTTTATTATAAAATCATCATGGGTAACATTGGCATATGAATTATAGTGAGTCCCAAGATATTCCTTTGTATGTACCAAAATACGCGAATTTATCTTTGAGGGAGAACACACAACACCCTCCCGATGGGTGTAGTGTAGATCTATCACAGGGAAATTTTGGTGGTGTATATTGATGAGATAAGCTTGGATACGTGAACGTGGACACTGACACATATAGATATTATTTTATTGTTGTTTATTATTTATTATTATTTTAAAGGTTTATTTTAATAAAATACATTTTTTAACATTAAAATAAAAAATTTATTTTTTATTAATTAAAAACTTTAAAAAATTGTATCCTCATGTCTTATTTTTCAAAACATTTTCAAACTTACAAGTAGAACCTGCTCATGCATCCTCACATCGAGGACATGTCTTTCTAACATAATTTGAGATAAATGGTCATCGGAGTAGAGTCGTATGCTAAGCATGCAGTACCATTGCAAAAAAAATGAACTTGTTTGGTTAACCCGATGTCGTCCCACGACACTTCGAAAATATCACCAGAAAAACACAACATTTTAGTGATGTTTAAACAATCAAAATATCATGATACTTTCAACAAATCGTGATATTACCATTCAAATGGAAGTACGGATGTTGATGGATCAGGTTTTATCTGACATCCCACCAAATGGAATTCAACTCCGTTTGGTCGAATTTCGTAAGCCAAAACCACATCCAATTATAATTAGATTCGGATATAGTTTTAAATTTTACTACCGAATCCAATAGATATCTGGATTTGATGAATATCCTTATCCAAATACATGCAAAAGTTCAGATACAGTATTAGGTTTTCTCCATCTCAATTTGGTTTCGACACGGATTAACTGATATTTGATTAGTTGGATACGGTATTAGTTACATCTGACCCGAATTCAAGCCGTTTACATCCCTAGATGGAAGGCAGAGTGATCAATATCTGATCAGAATAAGGTCAACCATAAAAATCTTTCATTAGGTACTCAATCATATTGTGATTTTATTGTGGGGGTAAATATTGGCTGCTAATGAAGGTATGGAACTAATGAGCTAGAAATTGTAAGTTCAAGTTGTATCAACTCAATCTAATCACATAGATACATATATGTTTTTTTTTTCAGCATGGTTTGTTTGCTAAGGATCAATCTTCCTGGTGTAAAAATGTTATCTTTTGAGTTGACACATTGTAGGCCATTGCTTTTTGGAACTCTTTAAAAACCTAATTACTTGTCATAACCACATGATTCAAAACAAGTTTCCTACTAAACAAACCATGTAGATCACATGGGTAACATTTGATATGCAAAAAATTTAAAAAAAAATGAAGAAAAAAGTAATTTTTACTCATTAGTTCCTTATCTTCGCCAGTTATTGTGATATTTGCATTTACAATGGCATAGTAACGTTTAATATACTGACTATTTTACTTTTTCATATTATTCAAAATTTTACATTTTATTTTGAATTTATTTATTTTCTTGAGATTTTAATGATAAAAAATCTGAAAAAACAAACAAAAAGGTTAAAGGAAAGTTTTCAAAAAGGCACCTAAGTTTTGAAAATTTTTAAAAATGCACCTAAAAAATATCGTGGTTAACAAGTTTTCAGTTTAAATGTGATGTAGAATTACCATTTGACCCCAATATCATATTTTCAAAAAATGCACCTAAAAAGAGGAAGAAAGACTTTGAAGGGTTAATTAGTAAATTAACTCTCTTAACTCTTCTTGGGTTAGTGTTAACCTAGGTTAAATGGATAAAAGTTTGTTTTTTATTAAGGGTGCACAAATTTAAGTGCCTTTTTTAAAAAAATCAAAACTTAGGTGTCCTTTTTTTTTAATGCCCGAACTTTAAGTGCATTTTAGAAAAATTTTGTTAAAATATCACGATTTTTTCACAGCTGTTAAGTTGTCCTATAATATGTTAGTCTCTATGCTCTCAATTGGGCTTGTCAACAATTGGGACCGGATCTGAACCCTAGATTTCAGGTTCACGTTCAATAAAATGGATATGAAAATAATAGGGTCAGATCTAAGATATCCAATCATAGATGGAACTGGGTTTTGTTTAGAGGTTTATAAATCAGACCCTAGTTTGATTAAGATCTAACTTTTCATAATCTAAAATAATAGCGTTTGATAAATCAGACCCTTGGTTTTCCGCGCTTGAGAGAGGGTTCTTTGTCATAACAAAAAAGCTTTTTACAAATTGGAGCCTGCATTATAGCCCATTTGCAAAATAGTCTCTGCCTTATGCCATTTTACAAATGGGTTTGTAAACTGTGAATAAGGTAGGGAATAGGGACTAATTTGTAAAAAAACTAATACACAAACAACTATTTGATGAAGGGCATTTTAGTGACCAGCTAACCATGGTCAAACTAACAGCTGTTGTCAGAAGGGTCAGTTTGTAATAACAGTGAGAAACGTGAGGACTGATTTACAAAATGACATAAGGTAGGGACTATTTTGCAAATGGGCAAAAAGGCGGGGATCAATTTTCAAAGAACCTTAATAATAAATTACATAGTTTCTTGATCTGGTCTTAGTATCCAAACCCGAACCCAGATTTCTTACAGACTATGCCAGATCTGGTCAGATCTGGATGTGGGCCCGGTGTTAGTTATTCAATGTTGGATCTAAGTCCAGACTTAGTGGACCCACTTTAGAGGTGGCAATATAAAATTGCGGTAACTTGTACTAAGTTGACTTCGTAACATGCAACTATATTTTGTTTTCTTTATTTTATTTTTTGTGTTACTTTGTTAGGTTATTTTTATTTTGTTAAGTTAACGGGGTCAACATGATCATGGGCGAAACACTAAACTATCAAATTGCAAAACTTGTTTCCAAAGTAGAAGTTCGAACATTTTTGTGTCTTTTTTACATTTTGTTAAAAATTTAAAGATATTTTTTGTGTTTTAATAATTTAGAGTTTAGACTAGTTTGCATATTCATACTTGAGCTATTTGAACCTTAATAAATATATGTTTATATACAAAATACTAAAGAAACTTGATTCTTATAATTTAAATACTAAAAATGCTTGCTCAAGGGGGGTTGGCATAGTGGGGTGGTGCCTTGGCTGCTAGGTGGGCAGTCAAGGTTTGATTCTCATGGGTGTCGCCCCTCCCTAAGAGTTTTATGCTGCCAGCACGACGACCATAGGTATGGCAGGCTGAGCCAGCGCGACCAGGTCATGGGTTATAAATTAAAAAAAAAATACTAAAAATGCTTGTCGTCATGTCATTTTTTTAAATATGGTATAATTGTGTCTCATGACCATATCAAATCTGTCTTGATTTTTGGCTAGGAGAATTCCTACCCTCTTGGTAGGATCAAAAGAGAAGAAAACCCTAAAATTCAACAAGAATGAGACCACACAAACTGGCTCAGTATAAGAGGCATGCAGTAATCCTATAGCCTGAATGTAGGCTCAGGAAATAAAAAACTGACTGCACTCAGTAAACAACTATGGTTAATCATATCTAAGTGCATGAACTTAAACCAACCTCATCATTTCATGTCTGATGATCAACCTGCCATATATTGCGAAGGATATATTAGTTACCACCGTTGACTGCATGTGCAATCGACCTAAGAACTCATAGTTGCAAATTGTCTTGACTCAATTCAGCATGGTTGATTTATTGGAGACCGACCCTTAAACCACATTTTTAACGAAAAAATGTTTTATTTCAAGTCTTGAAATTTTGATGTATTCACAGTTATCCATCTTTTAATAGCCAGAAAAACCAGTACACGTCAGAATCTGGTAATTCAAAAGCTGATCCCCAAACTTGACCATCTAGATCACACCTGTAGGGTTAGATTTACTAAAAAAGACCAAAAAAAGGTCATGGGTCAAGCACACCGAAACAAATATATCCTATTACTAACAAAGCAAATTCTAAATTCATTATAGTTGCTTGAGAAAAATAAGTACAAGCATCTCCATAAACTTCAGTATTAGGAAAGAATGATCAAAAGAAATCCTTGTTAAGAAAATCACAGATCCCATAGGAAAAAACATTCATGGATTCACAGTTTTTACTCTTGTTCAGCACGCCGAAAGTGAACTTGATGTTCATCACAAAAAGAATATAGGTCTAACATTTACCATTTATGTGTGTAAAGCTACAAAATAACTCATGAGATACAAACTTGTCCAAACTGCAAAATTTTGGTGCCAACAGTCACTTCAGAAGCATCATCATCTCTCACCCAATCAGATCCTCTGCAAGAACTTGCTGCACCAATTCTGTGTTGAAAACCCAGCTTGCTCATGGATATCAAATGTTTGAGTGCCTGATTCTGCACTTGCTAAAAAATTGAATCACCATAATTTGTTGCGCACCCAAAGAAGCAGGAAGACTACTCCTAACACAACAGCAACAGGAGCCCACTTGCGGATCAAAGCCTGCAGTTAGCATTATGGAGTTAGCTTTTTGAGTATAGGAAATTGACTGAAAGACCCAATTATTATTCCAATTCGGCTGATGAAGCCAGAACCATTGTTTTCACTAAATCTAACCTCATAGATGTGTTCAGCATGCTCGATTTAGTAAGAATCAACTCTTGGATCATCTATGGTGTTAGATCTGAGAAAAAAAAACAAAAAAGGGGCCCCAACACTTTGCTAAGTCGATTGCACATACAATAGATTGTAGCAAATAATATTCCTCTCTCTCTCTCTCTCTCTCTCTCTCTCTCTCTCTCTCTCTCTCTCTCTCTCTCTCTCTCTCTCTCTCTCTATATATATATATATATATATATATATATATTAAAGTTATTTTTAGGTTATGTTTTCAGTCGAAATTTTTTCTTTTGTTCAAAGAAAAAAGACTTGTCCTTGCACATGCAAAAGGGGCCCCAACACTTTGCTAAGTCGATTGCACATACAATAGATTGTAGCAAATAATATTCCTCATATATATATATAGTGAATTTATTTTTAGGTTATATATATAGTAAAGTTATTTTTAGGTTATGTTTTCAGTCGAAATTTTTTCTTTTGTTCAAAGAAAAAAGACTTGTCCTTGCACATGCATGCCAACAGCATGAAACCAAATACTTTGTTTCTTAATTTCCTATTATGCCTCCTGTATGCACCAGCATGCACAAAACACAGTTAACACGCATGTTTGTTTGCATTTGCTTGCATCAGTGATAAGTATGCATTTCCCCAGACTCATGAGCTTCCAGTTGCATCCAAACATATGCATTAGCTACGTGAGGGAGGCACATTCTTAAAGCAGAAAAGTTGGCAACAAAGTTGATGTTAGGTAGCTATATGGCTCATCATTTAGTAGTCATATTAATTGCAGGAGCACAATGAAATGGTATAAAACATTCTGATCGTACTAAGAAGCGCAATTTGCATGAAGCTAATAATGTGATTCAGGCCACATTAGCTCAAATAAAAGGCATGTCGCTCTAATACTAACACCGCAGCATCAACTGAATTTACTATTGATAGGAATTATCTTCTTGAGACCCTATGAATCAATTGAAACCTCAGATTCCTACTAGAACCACAATGATTCAACAAAGAACAAAACAGAACAAAAAAGTTCTCTGAGTAAGAATCCGTTCTTTTGATCATCACTTCATTTATTCAATGAACAGATATAATAACTAAGAATCCATAGAAATATTTGTCATGTCCCTCGTCAGCTCAAACTAAGCATGAAGGTAAGAATGAAATCACTAAGCTTCACAAGCATCAGTTCTCAAACCATGTTGACACTCACTGTTGTGCAACTTGTTATGTAGCATGACCTAGATACCATTCCTCCAAACTCTCACAACCCCATAACACCCCAGAAAAGCAGGAAGTGGGACAACCATGAGTCTATTACATATTTACTGTTGGGAAGGGCATATTCTAGGTATGAGATTGTTTGAACCTTCATAAATCTATTACCATCTAAAGTTGGCATTCTAAAAGCAATGATAGTTCTGTTAATTCACAAAACCACAACAGGAAATGTTATGAGATTCAAGTACTTGAGATTAATAACCTTGCAGCCCATCATCATTATTTACATGGAGCACTTTCTGTTTTTCATTTAACGGGTGGGCCATTGGTCGGGCCTGGTTCAGGATGGCCTATGGACAGATGCCAGCTTACTGTCCACCCATTAGGCTTATGGGTCTAATTGATTCTGGCCTAGCCTAGGCCCAGTTTTGGCCAACCAGGCTGCTGTGCCATTTGACCCATTGCTAAACCCCTAATTTTTATGATATTTTTCTCACTGACTTCTGCGTTAAAGTTGTATTTCATGTATCCTACTTTTATTCCAACAATTCTTGAACCATTTTTCTCTAATGTGTTCCTCTAAATTTTAGTGTATTCTGTGCAGCTTCTCTATATTGACTAACAAGCACTATGTCATCTACAGAGAGCATACACCCTAGGTCATTCTCCTAGATAGGGGATGATACTTTGTCTATGATTAACGCAAAAAGATACGGGCTTGAACCCCTAATTTTTTTGATATTTTTCTCACTAACTTCTGCATTAAAGTTGCATTTCATGTATCCTACTTTTATTCCATCTATTCTTGAACCATTTTTCTCTAATGTGTTCCTCTAAATTTTAGTGTATTCTGTGCATCTTCTCTATATTGACTAACAAGCACTATGTCATCTACAGAGAGCATACACCCTGGGTCATTCTCCTAGATATGGGATGATACTTTGTCTATGATTAACGCAAAAATATACAGGCTTAAATTGGATCCTTGGTGTAACCTAACTCTAATTGGGAATATACTAGTCTCTCTACACATTCCCTTAACAATAGTTTACAGTTCCCTCATACAGATCTGGAGCACGAGATGTTCAGTCACTATTTCACCATCAAGGCATCTTGAAAGTGATTTGAGTGAAAATTAGAATGAAGGACTTTCAGAAATTTTCAATATGTTGCTTTAGTAAAAATATAGTTTTTATTGTCCATCTTCATGGCATGAAACCAAATTTAATTCTCCAATATATATGACTCTCTTCTCAAATGTTGCAGTATTATTCTCTCCCAGAACTTCATGATGTGACTCATAAGTTTAATACTTTTACAATTAGAGAATTTTTAAATACTACCTTTATTCTTATATATACGAACCAAAATACTCTTTCTCCATTCACTTAGTATTTTTTCTATATATAAGATACTATTAAACAATTTTGTTAACCATTTAATCCTAATCTTACTCATCCACATCCAAAAGACAAACAGAGACATTATCTAAACCTAATGCTTTATTTTTTCATCTTTTTTATTGTTATTTATACTTTATTAATTCTATTGATCATTCCCTAGTTAGGTTTCCCTTCTTGTTCTACTTCATTTTTCTATTCTTCATTTAGCAAGCGACAATAATACTTTCTCCATCTCTTCTAAATTCGGTCATCATTGTAATACCGGGAAAATTTAAAGCGGTTCTATATGATTTGGGCTTAGGATCCGTTACCCGAATCCATAAGAAACCTACAAATATGTATTAAAGTATATATAATAAATAACTAATATTAATTATTGTAAGAAAAATATTAATTAAAATTGGGTATGATGGATCGAATCCACAGTTGGAATCAAATAGATCCAACTATGGATCCGTCGATCCATTCATTTTTCGACCTGGATCCACGCTAAAGGTGGATCCAGCGTCGCGGGTCACGGTTCGGACCCAGATCCGAACCCGGGCCGCGACTCGTGTAGCGATAAAGAAGCAAAGGCCGTGGTTAGGGTTCTGAAGGAACCCTAACACGAGTCTGGCAAAGGAGAGGGGCGCGCAGCCGCCGTGGTGGGGGTAGCGGCCCTTCCATTTCGGGGGCCACCATCCTACAAATCCCCTATCCTCTCTCTTCCTCACACTCTCCTCTTCCTCTCATCTCTCTCACCCTGCGCTCTTCCTCTCTCGCCTCCCTCTCGGCTCTGCACTCCTTGCGTGCGACTGAGCCGGCGCTGGACCTTCTCTCTCTCAGCGTGCGATGTTGGTCGATGGCAGTGCCGCCTCCCTCTCTCCATCGATGTCGTCGCCAACGACCTCCCAACAACCTGAGCCGTTGTCCTCTGCAACTTTTCCCCTTTGCGAGCTCCGATGACATCGCCGCCACCTTCGCTTCCCCTTTCTCCGGCAACACCACCCGACGACGACTCTCCTCTCGTTCCCTTCCATTCTGACACTCGTCGGTGAACATGAGTTCGGCTGCACCCAGATTCATGGCAGAACAAGAGGGGAAATCATCAAACAAGGTAGGATTTACTGTTGTTTTCCTTGTTTGGTATGTCTTGGTTCGAGCATGCTGTGTGGGTAGCCAAAAATCCCTAACGGAAAGAGGATTTTGGGCTTACAGAAATCCCAAATCGATTGAGTTGGGGATTTCGGATACCTGAAAGAGGGATTCAATCGAGCTAATGCCTTTCATGTTGAGATTTTTTGTGTAAGTCAATAATACGATAGATGACACCGTGTGTTAAATCGATGCTAGGTTTAGATTGATCGTGTGTTTTAGTCTGTGGTAATCTGTGTTGAAACTTGAAACCCCCGTCCTTTGAATTTGATTGGGTATAATTGCATAGTTCGTTTGATATCATTTTTTTGTTTAAATGTCGCTACCTATGAGCAGGACCATATAACAGTAAACACTCGGGTGCACTAAGCCTTTGGAAATAATCAAAGGATAGGAGAAAAATAAATAAATAAATAGGTAATTTAATTCGGGCCGGCAAGAGAAGGGAATCTAACCTGTATCTTCATTTGTATTTTTGTAAGTCTGGTGGGTTAATTTTTTTTGTATCAGTTTCTCTAACAGAAACAGTTTGTGTTACTATATGCCTTGTAGATTCAACTTTTGCATGCTCTAGCTTTGGATGTAATGTTAGCTCTACTATTTACTAATATGTATGCTTAATACGGAAATTCGGTCATAGTATTGTCTCAGTTCTGATAGGGTAGGGGTGAGTGTTGCTATTAATATTAGGGGTTGAACTGGCATCGTTATATACATAGTAACTTATACAGACTGCTCCTGACAGAAAAATCATAGGTTGTCATATTATACTTTATGCTGTGGAAAAAAAAAGATTAGTCATTGGCATAGCTTGTCTGCGATATTCAAATATAGATATATATATTTATATATACCTCTGCATATTGAATTCTGCTAATAAAGGAAATTTACTTTGGAATGATTACCAGTGGGGCATATTGTGGTGATGCAATTCAGATGAACCATAGTGGTGCAATATTTCTATTGAAATGTCATGATAGCTCAGAATTTTGTTGACTTTTTTATGTAATTAAGCAACAATAAGTTCTTTGATATATGTGTGCTAAGTGTGGCTCTAAAAATGTAGACTTATCTTAATTGTTAATTCTTGTAAAATGGTCCTACTAGCTATATTATTATTGGACCTCAAAGGAGGATCAATGTTAATCTATTTTGTTGTTTCATCATAGGATTCTGGAAATTTAGTTTGACTAGCCCTGTATGTGATATCAGTGATATCTGTTAAATGAAATCTATAGGTTCATAACATCATGTGATAGGATTAGGAATCAACATGCTTATTTTATGGGATCGTTAAAATTGTTTGGAAATGGATTGAAACATTTGCTATTTCTGAATATACATACCTGGTAATCTGTTGTGGGAAAAATCTTGGAAGCATGTATAAATGAGAAGCTAGTTTGATTCATGTTAAGTTGAAATTTAAGTTAACATTTACCTGCATATTCAGTTGATATGCAAATTCCTATTTAGATGCCTATAGGTGGATGCGCGGTTCCATATGAAGCTGCATATTAGTTAGATGCTCAATGCCTATGTAACTGCATAGTAAGTGTATGTTCAACTTCGTACAAAGCTGCATATCAAGCTGATATTCAATGCAAACTTAATTGCATATTAGGTTGTTATTCACTGTTACATGAAGTTGTATATTAAACTAATGCTCAAATGCATATTTAGTTGCATGGTAAAATGATATTCAATTTTATATACTAAGTTGCATAATTTAGTATGTTCAAATGCATATTTCTTAAAATGATCAAAATGCACATTAAGTGTATATCTTTTCGAATGTTCGAATGCGAATGTGTTGGGACATCACAAGTCAAAACCTAATGGTACGTTGTGGCAATTTGCTATTGAAAAATAATTAAATAATAATAATGAAGATGAATGATGATCCGATAACCGAACCTATGGGTCAGTTTGTTGTGGACATATGAATGTCAAGCCAGTGTGTTGAGGGTCATGCATAGACCATCGAAGTTATGATGTGAAATCACATGAAAATGAGAATATAATATTATTGTCTGACTGGTTTAAAGGCACCGGGGCATTCGTGCTTGACTGGTTTAAAGGCACCGAAGTACTCTGAGTGGGTTTGTACAATCAATATGAAAAAAATTTGTGATGTGTATGCCTTGGTAAAATGACTAAGGTTGGGGACCTACTACTAAGATAGTAGGAGGTAGTTTGGGGGAAACGCTCCTCTACTTTGGATAATTTAAATAAATGAAAGAATTAACTCACTCAGATTCGGGCTTACCTTGGAGAGGGTAGGTGGTACAAAACTCTGGGGACATGTGTTTAACTGTTTCGAGCTAAAGTGACTCGTTGGTCCTCAGTCCTCAGAGTTGGGGGGCCTAGACTACCAATATGTCCTAGGTGGTAGTTCTTTGTTCTTCTGCAGAAGTTAGGGATGCATTCTGTTTTAGTTTCGGCCTTTGGGAGGCTCTCTCGGTCACTGGTCGCTCCCTTAGGATTTACAGTTTTGGTTAGAACGTTCGGGTTAATAAAACACCCATGAATAATAAACATCAATTAGAACATTTTAGGTATCACGCTGAGTTGAATTACTGGATTGCAGTTTCACACTTAAATAGTTGTTTCAGAATGTATTTCTTTACTCTTAGCATACTTTAAAAATTGTAACATTGAGATGTTTGAATCTTGTTGATGTGTATTTGTTAGCTAAATGTTATCCATGTTAATGTTGTGGTTGTGAGTTAAATGATATACATGTTACTGTTGTTGTGTAATTTCTTTATTTGATCTTGTATATGCTGAAAATCACCCACGACATCAACATCACATACTTGACACATGATATACCTGCAAGAAAATTTACAGTAATTCCTACTTAAACAGTTGTAGTCTAATTTCAATCAATTTACTATTTTTCAGGTAAAGAATAGGGTTTATGAGCGGTTGCGGGATGAGGCATCGGATCGAGATTTTTTGATTTATTGTTTCAGGGATAGTTTGAGTTCCTTTTATGTTTTAAAACTCTGATATTGTTATTCATTGATAGTGAAATGAAATAAACGTTTTGGCTTTCTCTCCACTGTAATGTTCCAGAATGTTTAACCCCATAATATTACTTGTTTCCGCTGTTATAAAAAAAAAAATCTTAAATTTGGGTTAAAATTTTGGGGCGTTACAATCATTACCTAAGACTATTTTCTTCATTTCCAATACACCTTACTAGATTCAAATATCTAGTTTTTACATCTTTACTTTTGGCTAACATTTACCCATACACGCCTTTGGAACAGATTTCATTTTGAGCGATTTGAAAATGCATTATCTCATTGAAAGGCTCTATACTCCTCAACACATTTCTTTAGACAAAGATTCCATTTTCTTTGCGGATGTAAATATTTCTCAGAACATGGAGTGTGAATCAACCCCATGTTTGAATTGAAACTGACATACTAATGCAAGTTCTTTTCTCAATCACATAGATTCACATTTTAAAGAGGTTGAGATTTCTATAAGTTATACGTTTTGTCACCACTTTGTGAAAAATCATTAGGTATGTATATGTCAGATAGATTGTGACTCGATTGGAGAAATAGTATCTCTCCGAAAAATCACTTTTTAACGATGCACAAAGAAAAAATCTTGTTGTGGATCAAAGAGATATGAAAGAATTGTCCATATATAATATCATAATTATCGATACAAGTTTTTTTCTGCATAAAAAGGGAATCTTTTGTTAGAATAGAAGCAATAGTGATGTGGATTATTCAATAATCAAAGTAGATTTGCTTTATCAAAAGAAGATAGCAATGAGCTTCTATGAAATCGTTTCATAGGATTCAGCCAATTGTCGTGAGATATCATTGAGAAATAGCAATAGGTGTTATCAAGAATTTCCAGTGATTATTCCTAGTATGAAGTGATTCAATCATCCATTTTGGTATCTCATTATCTTATTGAACCAAAATGCTGATATTATTCCTCCATCAATCAAGAATTTTGATCTTTAGGAAGTATCATGACCATCCAATAAGAAAGGTTTCACTTTATTCAAATGAACGATTTGAACTGTTAACTTGTATACATTATGTATATATGTGTTGATATACATATACATGTATATATATATTTTCTTAGGGTTTCTATGTATTTTCTTTTACTTTGTATTTGTAATGGGTCGTGCCCATTAAGGGCATTTTTGTCTTTTTCTTTTTGTAATAGATCATGCCCATAAGCGGCACTTTTGTTTTTAACTTTTTAATTTTTGAATCTTTTCTAGCCATTGGGACTAGCCCAACTAGCTGTTGGACTAGTCCAATGGCTTGTCAAACTAGCCGAACTAGTCGTTGGACTAGCCCTCTTGCTCCCTCTATTCTCTATATATATGGGATTTCTCCCATATATTTTGCATGCTTTTCCTAAGCATTTTGCAGTGAATAAAATATTAATTTTTTATATTGTATGTGGTCTTTTGGGTGCCATTGTGAGTTATTGTCAATGTGCCCTAGTGGTCTTGTATTTGCCCATTGGTGGCTAGTGTATTGCCTTTGTGGTCTTGTGCTTGAGCACTTTCTTGTATGCACTTAGTAGCATTGTGAGTGTATTTTTGTTTGTGATTTCATTACATTGAACACCTACTGATTATAACTGATTGCAGAGTCAATCATTCAACCTTTCATTTCATACATGTTTTATCTCAGATCTATGAATGGGGATATTCCCAATACTCACAAAGAAAAAAGTAATGACATCGGTGTAAGAATGTGCCCAGCGTCGTTGGTTTGGTGCAAAGAAGGGAGAAGACGCCTGTGAGAGAGAGGGAGGCTGCGGCAATGAGTGGTGTGATCCTTAACAGTAGGATCGTGCCCTATATGTTATACTTATATTAAAATTAGATTGTGTCTGGATATTACATTATGTTACATTAGATCCAGACCCAATACAAACAATAGAATAAATACATGGACTTCGGGTCCAGGTCCAAACCCATAATAGGTACAATGATACAATGATCCAGTCAGTCTGAATATCCTCCCTCAAGTTGTGCATGGTCATGCACCATGGACAACTTGCTCTTCAAGAACCAAAATTGTATGTTGGTAAGACCTTTAGTGAACAAATCCGCCACCTGATCAGTCGTCCGAATATAAGCAGGTTCAACTTCCCTGTCTTCTACTTTTTGCCGAATAAAATGTTGATCAATCTCTATATGCTTTGTACGGCTGTGATGAATGGGATTAAAGGAAATCTGGATGGCACTCTAATTATCACACAAAAGAGTAGTGGGTAAAATGGTTTCTCCTAATTCTATCAAAAGATAGATCAGCCATGTAACCTCTGTTGTAGCTGCTGCCATAGACCTATACTCAGCCTTTGTACTGGATCGTGCAATTGCACGTTGTTTCTTGCTACTCCATGCTATTAAGTTTTCATCAATAAAAACACAATAACCAGACACTGACCTTCTGTCATCTGGATCTCCAGCCCAGTCAGCATCTGCATACACAATTAGTCTATGTTGCTCTCTTTTGGTCTTAGATTGATGATAAACTAAGCCATCCCCAAGTGTTCCCTTTAAGTACCGAAGAATTCTCTTGACAGCATTCATATGTTCTGTGCGTGGATCATGCAAGAATTACGAAACTTGATTCACTGCATACACAATATCAGGTCTAGTGAAAGTGAGATATTGAAGCATACCCACGAGGCTGCGATATTGTCTGGGATCTCCATATGCCTCCCCATCTAGAGCACTGAGTTTATGATTCAATACACTAGGAGTGGACAGAGGTTTACAATCCTTCATACCTGCCTTATCCAGTAAATCCAAGGTATATTTGTGTTGAGTTAGCGAAAGATATTTATCCCGACGGTCTACTTCAACCCCCAAGAAATAACGCAGAACCCCCAAATCTTTCATCTTGAACTTTCGACTCAAGAGAGTCTTTGTAGCTTCTATATGTTCATCAGAATTCCAAGTGATAATAATATCATCTACATATATGAGAAGTAAAGTACTGACCTGACGATCTCGAAAAATGAATAAGGAATGATCGAGATAAGATCGAATGAATCCATGTCGTTGAACTTCGACAGAGAAGCTATCGAACCAAGAACGAGAGGCCTGCTTTAGCCCATAGATGGCTCTTCGTAATTTACAAACATGAGTGTTGGGACTGCATTCTGCATAACCAGGGGGTTTCTCCATATACACTTCTTCTTTCAGACTGCCATGCAAAAATGCATTTTTGACATTGAGCTGACGGAGAGTCCAACCATACTGAACCGACAAAGATAAAATTAATCGAATTGTTCCCATCTTGACCACTGGGCTAAAGGTCTCATCATAGTCTTGCCCATATTCTTGAGCAAAGTCTTTGGCTACAAGTCTCGCCTTGTAGCGTTCAATGGATCCATCAGGTTTGTACTTGATCTTATAGACCCATTTAGAACCAACAACATTTTTGTTTGAGGGTCTAGGGACAATCTCCCAAGTTCCACATTCATGTAAGGCTTCTATCTCCTCATTCATGGCTTCAATCCACTTGGTTGACATGTATGCATCCGAGAAGCTGACAGGTTCATCTTGCTTTTCAATCTGAGAAACAAATAATTGCAGATCTGTAGAGAAGTTGTTATAACTGACCCATCTCTCAATAGGATGGCGAATTCTTCCAGTTCGTTTGGGCTGCACATCAATTGGTTGATTATTATTCTTATTTCGTCGTACATAGACGATTCCTTGAAATTTTGCGGCATCTGAAGTAGATATGCTAGGAACCTGCGCATTTCTCAATTCTTCCATCTGAGGTTCAATACCGGTCTCACTCGGTTCAACAGGTGGCGTGGTCTGAGGTTCAATACCGGTCTCACTCGGTTCAACAGGTGGCATATGACATGAGGAAGCATCATATGTCTCTATCTGGTTAAGCAACTCAGTGGCAAGCCACGGCTGGTACCACTCAACGGCCTCGTTGTGTCCATCTACACTTCCTGGGTGTTGAACAATGGTTTCATCAAACACAACATTTCGTGAGACTCTGATGCGATGAGTGATGGGGTCATAGCATCGATACCCTTTGTATTGGTCAGCATATCCCACAAACTTGCACACACATGCCTTGTCCTGAAACTTATTTCGTTGAGAGCTATCAATATGAACGTAACATATACAACCAAACACTCGCAACTCATTATAATCGGGTTGAGTCCCAAAAAAGAGCAAAATAAGGGGATTGGTTCTTTCGCAATGTCATGGGTAGACGATTTATGATATACACAGCTGAGTGGAAGGCCTCAGTCCACAAACTCACGGGAACGTGAGTGTCATGCAACACACTCAAGGCACTTTCTACAATGTGCCGATGTTTTCTTTCCGCCACGAAGCGAAAAATGAACGAAAGAGTTTGAACACTTCAGATTTATGTTTCATAAAATAAATCCAAGTATATCTAGAGTAGCTATCAATAAAAGTTACGTAATAGCGACTTCCGGATAAAGAAGATCGTGGGGCAGGACCCCAAACATCAGAATACACAATTTCAAAAGGTACTGAAGCTCTTTGATTTATTGAATTAAAAGGAAGAACATGACTCTTGCATATTTGGCAACTGGAACAAAGTGAAGTATCACACTCAACACTCAGACTAGACTCTGGAACAAGTCCACTTGACACTAGTTTCTTAATGAAGAAACCATTACAATGACCTAAACGACGATGCCAAATCTCTGGCTTATTACACTGAGATAAACTAAAACAATCTTTAGACGACACTGGCTGGACTGGCTGAACGACGGATGAATTTGATGAAGCACTACGAACAGAAGAAGAAGAAAGTTCCTTGAGGATATACATGTTTCCTTGTCGTTCTCCTTCAACGAGCGTCTTCTTCGTGAGAAGATCCTTGACACATACAGAAGGAGTGAATTCAACAGAAGAATTAGTATCATCAACAAGTTTAGAGACAGAGACAATATTCTTGACAATACTTGGAGAATGATAGACATTGGACAAATTTAGAGAAGAATTAGGGAGAGGAAGGTTAACATTTCCAGTGTGAGATATAGAGTGAAGAGTACCATCTCCAGTTTTAATATGAAATTTTCCGCGATAAGGAACAGGTTTTAAAATCTTACCGACATCACCTGTCACATGCGCTGCAGCCCCAGAATCAATGTACCAGGTTCCTTGCTCATTCTGCTTGAAGCTTAAACTTGAAAGGGCAGATATCAGAAGATTCTTCACATTATCCTTTTCATCATCCTTCGAGTCTTCTCCTATTCTTCCTCTGTGAGAGGATCTTGCACCATTGAATTTTCCCTTGTTCTGTGGATTGAACCAATAATTAGCTTTGATGTGCCCCCTTTTGTTGCATTGAAAACATGTCGGTATTTTTTAGAGCTCTAATTCCTTGGGAAAGAATTAGGTGACACGTTGGGCGTGGGCAACAATCCTCATCCTCCTTGACTATTCCTTCCTTGTCCACGTCTACCTCGAAAGCCTCCACGTCCTCGTCCTGACATCACCCCTGTAATCAATACATCATGGTGACTGGAGTGCATCTCATTTCCTCGAATAGTAACTTCATATTGTAATAGCTTCGCGCGAATATCCTCAAAACTTGGTAAAGAAGGAATGCATAGGAGGGATGTGACCAGCATGTGATAATCAGATCCAAGACCATTTAGTGTCTGTTGAATTTTCTCTTTGTCAGGACTCTGTGACTGACAAGTTTTCCTTCTTTAAGAGCTGAAATTCTTTCTTCAAATGTAGGATTCTGGCCTCTGAAATCTGTGAATAGGTTTGCGCCAACCCCTGTCATAGCTCCATAGCGGAGCATTCATCGGGAATGCCCACTAATACCTCTTGGGAAAGAGAAGTAATATATGCCACAACCGCCTGATCCTTTCTCCCCCATACTGTGAATTCTGAATTACGAACCGATTTGTTGGAAACCTCCCCTTTATCATCTCTCTCCTCTTGCAAAACAAACTCTGGTGGTGTAGAGACAGATCCATCAAGATATCCAGAGAGATCCAAACTCCTAATAAAAGGCAATATTTGCCTCTTCCAAGTTAAGTAATTCGAGTGGGTGAGTTTCTCGGAAATAAGTTGACCAAGGAAGCTAGATGGAAGGGAAGGAGAATAAATGGAATTGAAGGACAAGAAATATATCAAGACAGTCCCACAAGTTAGAGAAACAATCGGTGTTCACGACCTTTTTTTTTTTTAGGAATGGGTCACTGCTTCTCGAATACCTTTAGTGGACTGCAGTCACTGCACAATTAGTACTGGTCAGAAGCTCCACAAATTATCGCAGACTCCAAAATGCAACGTCAGGCTTGACAAAATTGGGTATACAAATTTGAAAACCAATAGATGTTGGAAGATGAGAGTTCTGACGTGAAGAGTCAGAACTGATGTTAATGCAAGGTAGATACACCAATCAGATCTGATGCACCAATCAGATCCAGAAGCAGCGATGAAGGGGTAAAAGAATTTTTATTTTTTTTTGCAATAGAAAGACACGAACTCAGATCTGGAACAAAATCAGAGCCGGAACGAAATCAGGTCTGGAACAATAGAAGATGGAATGGAAATAAAGAATCGATGAGAAGAGAGGCAGATCTAAAAAAAATGTAAGAATAAAAAAAAATTGTTTTAATAGGAACAGACGAACTCAGATTTGGGACGAGAACAGATCTAGAACGAAATCAGATCTGGGACAAACACAGATCTGAAAACCCAAAGATTGAATAAAGAATCGGAAAAAAAAATTGCGTGGTTTTACTAACCTGGAACAGAAGATGAATCTCTCGAGTTATTTTCTGGAATCGGATTCGCGCCCTTGAACCGAAATCAGATGTGATCCCACTCTGATACCATGTAAGAATGTGCCCAGCGTCGTTGGTTTGGTGCAAAGAAGGGAGAAGACGCCTGTGAGAGAGAGGGAGGTTGCAGCAATGAGTGGTGCGATCCTTAACAATAGGATCGTTCCCTATATGTTATACTTATATTAAAATTAGATTGGGTCTGGATATTACATTATGTTACATTAGATCCAGACCCAATACAAACAATAGAATAAATACATGGACTTCGGGTCCAAACCCATAATAGGTACAATGATACAACAATCCAGTCAGTCTTAATAATCGGGTGTCATCCTACCCCCTTTTTCATTAACTACAAGGACTCCAAAAATTGTAGTTTTAGGTGTTTAATACCCAATCTAAACCAGTAGATGCATTTATCATTGTGTATTCAGTAGAGAAAATTTGATTAGGTATTTTTCATGCTCAGATCTATTTTTTGAAGAGATGTAAAAACAATAGTTGATATTGCACTACAATTTGAAGATAAAATATTCACATTCTTATGTGAAATCAATTTGAAAGTTTGTTTTTTAGTAAATAAACAATGATAAACACATCTAATAGTTCAAATCGGGCAAAAAACACCTAACTACAAGTTTTGGAGGATGACCTAAAAAAAGTGTAGGTTGAGCCCCTATAGAGGCTTGAAAATGCTTGGGAGAGAAAGGTTTAGAATGGTTGACAAATCTTTTTAACAAGATTTGGCGGACAAATAAGATGCCTAATGAGTGGAGGAAGAGTACTTTCGTGCCTCTATATAAGAATAAGGGTGATATACAAGATTGCACAAACAATCGTGGTATAAAACTCATGAGTCATACTATGAAACTTTGGGAGAGGGTGATGTAATGAAAAGAGGCGGAAGCACCAATAGAGCAAAAAGTCACTCCTTAAGAGTGACTACAAGAGCCAAGAACACAAACACCAAATGTGCACACACAAAACTCACAAATATAGGAAATGACTTAAAGTCATAAGTTGGATTTATTGAAGAAAGGAAGAGAAGGGTGTAAAAACCCATACATTTACAAGGGGGAACCTCCTCTTTAAATAGAGGAGGGAAGCACTAAAGAGGACCCATAAAGGGGGCTCCCTTCTAGTCGTTGGGAGCCCCAACGGTCATAAATATGACTGTTGGGGCCCCAACGACTAGATGGGTGGGGCCCCTTTATGATTCCAAAAGGCAAAAAGACAAAATAAAAAAGGAAAAAGAAAAAAGGGAAAAAGAGAAAAAGGTGAAAAAGAAAAAGGTACATTTGGGAATTACCAAAATACCCCTATCAGGTTTTTGGTTTATACAAAACAGAAAAAGAAAATATAATTATGTATATATACATATATACGTATATATACTTATATATATATATATATATATATATACTAATGTATATATATATAAGTATATGTATATATATATTTATATATACATAATTTAACATGCCCCCTCAAACTTTACGGGGAGAAGACCGAAAGTTTGCCAAGAAGAAACATGAATCGTGGAGTTGGGAGCGCCTTGGTGAAGAAGTCAGCTAGTTGATACTCTGAAGTGACATATGGCAATGTGATGGTCCCTTTGAGATATTCGTCTCGAACATAATGGCAATCCATTTCGATATGCTTGGTCCGCTCATGAAAGGTGTGATTGCTGGCAATGTATATCGCACTCTTGTTATCACAAGAGAGCTTGGTGGGAGTGGAAATGTTAACGCCCATGTCACTAAGAAGACTTTTGAGCCACACAATCTCCATAGTTGTCATTGCCATAGCCCGATATTTAGCTTCAGTAGATGATAAGGAGACCTTTTGCTGCTTCTTGCATCTCCACGAGATGAGAGATTCACCTAAAAAAATGCAAAGACCCGTAATTGAGATCCGATCATTGGGATTTCCTCCCCAGTCAGCATCAGTAAAAGCAGTTAATTCAAGAGATGAGGAAGAGGATAAGAAGAGTCCCTTGGAGATGGTATTTTTGATATATCGCACAATTCTCATTACGGCCGCCATATGAACCGTAGTAGGAGCGTGCTGAAATTGGCTCGCTGCATGAACCGCATGAGCTATATCTGGGCGTGTGATGGATAGATAGGTGAGGGATCCAATTAATTGGCGGTAGGGGGTTGGATCTTCAAGAAGAACACCATCTTCAAGTCTTAGTTTCGCATTGATAACTTCAGGAGTCTCCACTTTCTTTTCATCAGATATTCTTGATTTGGTACAAATTTCCGCAGCTAACTTCATTTGAGATAAGATGTACCCACGCGCTGAATAGGCCACTTCAATTCCTAAAAAATATCTCAAATAACCAAGGTCAGACATATCAAAAGTATCTTTTAATATAGACTTAACATCATTTACTCCCTTTTTGTCATTCCCAATGATGATCATATCATCAACATACAGCAGAAGCATAATAATGGAGTCACATGTTCTTTTGACAAAAAGAGCAGTGTCAGTATAACAAGAAGAAAAACCTAAATGATTAATACATTACTAAACCTGTCATAGCAAGCTTTAGGAGCTTGCTTAAGTCCATATAAAGCCTTTTTTAATTTTAAAACTTTTCTATTTAAATTCATACCTAGAGGTGGTTCCATATAAACTTCTTCATTTAAATTACCATTCAAGAAAGCATTTTTAACATCAAGTTGAAAGATGGGTCATTTTTTGACAGAAGCTATACAATAAGGGTTCGAACACTAGTCATTCGAGCAACTGGGGCAAAAGTTTCATCATAGTCTACCCCATACTCTTGGGCATAACCTTTGGCTACCAACCTAGCCTTATATCTTTCCAATGAACCATCACTCTTAGTTTTTACTTTAAACACCCATCTACATCCAATGGGTTTCTTGCCATTGGGAGGATCAATGATTTCCCAAGTTTGTGCCTTTTTAAGGGCATTAAATTCAAGCTCCATAGCTTCATTCCAATTATCATATTGTTTAGCATCATTGTAATGTGATGGTTCATGAAAGGAGTGAAGAGCAAGAAGACATGCTCGATAATTAGGGGGAAAAGAGTCATAAGAAACAAATCTATTTGGAATCTTAGGAATGCGATTTGATCTTCTTTGAGAGGTTTCTTCTATCGACTCATTTTGAAAAAATCTTTCAAGGGCACATGGAGGATTTCTTTCATTTCTTCTAGAGTAGACTTGTATTTGTCTTGAAGCATTTTCTTCTAAGTTTTGATCATTATTTGGATGTTCAACAAGATCTTCAAGAGGTTCATTAAGATCAATATGATCATCTATGATGTTTTCTTGAGGTAACAAGTCAAATAAAAAGGAATAGTCAATATTTTCATTTGGTTGATGCGAAAAACTATTTTCTTCTTCGAGGAATGTGACATCTTTTGAGATATAAAGTTTATTATTAAGGATGTCAAAACATCGATATCCTTTTTGTTTTTCGCCATATCCCAAAAAAATACATTCAATAGCCCTAGGAGAAAGTTTATCATTTTTGCGAGTTAAAACAAAGCATTTACATCCAAAAATTCTTAATCTTTTATAATCGGGAGACATATAGTAAAGTTTTTCAAATGGAGAAAGATTTTTCAAAGAGGATGAAGGGATTATATTGATGAGATATGTTGAAGTTAGAACCGCTTCGGCCCAAAAGGATTTTGGGATATTTTTTGAAATCAATAATGTTCTTATAGTTTCTATTATGTGCCTATGCTTTCTTTCCGCAAGACCATTTTGTTGCGGAGTGTTGGGACAAGAACGTTGATGACAAATTCCATTTTCTTTTAAGTAATTTTGAAAATCATTAGACATATATTCACCTCCCGAATCGGACCTAAGAATAGATAGATTTCCCAAAATTTGATTTTTAACCATTGCATGAAATTCTTTAAAGAACGAGAAGACTTCAGATTTGTGACTTAAGAAGTATATCAACGTAAATCTAGTGAAGTCATCAATAAAGACCACATAATACGAAAAACCTCCTTTAGATAAAATTGGGGAAGGTCCCCACACATCGGAATGAACAAGTTCAAATGGCCGAGTGGCAAAATAACTTCTTTGAGGAAACGGAATAGCTTTAGATTTCCCAAAAATGCAATCTTTACAAGTCATGTGATTGTCTTTACAAGTATTGTTCAAAAAAGGGAAAAGATACATTTTTACAAAATTTGGATGACCAAGTCTCTCATGCCAAATTCCAATACTTTTGTCTTTGACAAGATTGCAAGATGACTTAAATGGAAGCGTCAAAAAGTCCATAAAATAGAGATCACCCCTTCTATGACCTTGCCCAATCAGCTTCCCTGACTGGAGATCCTGCACGATGCAATCTTTAGGTGAGAAAGAGACTTGGCATCCATGGTCGGTGATTTGGGAAACGGAAAAAAGATTTAAATTAATTTTTGGAACAACTCTTACTTTAGGAACAAAAAAGTTTTGAGAATTTTTTAAGTCAAGTGTTCCAATACTTTCAATTTTTAAAGACATTCCATCGGCCGTTGAGACATAGGAGGACATAGGTTCGGAAAAAACATTGGAAAGGGAGTTTTTATGAGATGTCATATGGAAAGAAGCACCAGAGTCTAGTATCCACATACCTGGACGTGATGAAGAGTAGGCGATGGCGGCTCCGGATGTTGAAGGAGAAGACTTGAGAAGGTGTTGGAGAACTTCGGAGATATGATTAAGAGTTTCTTTGATATCTCCTTCTTTGGTACTTTCTTCCTACTTTGGAGAATTTTCTCCAACCGCGGCAACCTTTCCTTTAAGCTTAGGACAAACCGGTCTAATGTGTCCCGGTTCATTACAATAGTGGCATATGATTCCCTTTCTAGGCCCATTGATATTTTTGTTAAAAGTGGGGAGGTCTATATGCTTTAACATTTGAACCGGGCCTATTAACGGCCAAAACCTCATCATTCCTAATACTCAAGCCAAGTCGAGTTTCTTCTTGACATACCTCGGCAAGAGCATCTTCAATAGGTAGGGCTTTGCTTCTACGGAGAAGAGATGCCCTCACTTGTTCAAATTCCGGGCGAAGTCCATGAATGTAATAATCGCAAATTTTATAGAATTACCTAAAAAAATTGTGTATATACATATTTTTTTAGCATGATTTGGGCCTAGGATCCGTTACCCGAATCCAAAAAGAAAAAAAAATATGGGTATAATAGCAAATAAACTGGTCGAATCCAACGTTGGACCCAAGTGGATCCAACCCATGGATCCACTATTGTTCACACGACATAGATCCACATTTTTTTTTATTCCCCGGATCCAAATCGCTACCTGGTTCAGCGTTGCGGGTCGCGGTTCGGACCCGGACCCGGCCCACACCCTGTAAAAAAAGATACAGGGGCTGCCCGATAAACATAACAAGAGAGGAGTTGGGAGAACCCCTCCCCCCCCCCCCCGATATATCGGGTGTTAGGGTTCAGCTGAACCCTAACACGCAAAGAGATGGGGAGTTGGGGGAGCACCCCGCAGCCGCCGGAAAGGTAAGATTTCCTCCCTTTTCGGGAGGCCACCCACCTACATAGGGGGGGGGGACCCCGAACCCCTCTTTCCCTCTCTCTCGACATCCCATTCTCTCTCTCGATATCTCTCTCTCGATATCTCTCTCTCGTTCGAATCGCCCCCGAGCTCGGGCCTGCTGTCGAAGCTTTGTCAGGAGACGCAACCGACCTCCTCTCGTAGCTGCCGCAACAACTTCGCCGGAAAATGGTAGGATTCTGAAATTTTTCTTTTGGGTTTTGACTGTGTTCGGTCATGTTGAGGTGGGTTGTCCAAAACCCAGATGGGTCGACTTGCAAGGGGGGAAAATCTTTAATGTTGGGGTTGTCTGTCAACCCCAAACCGAAAACCCCAAATTTTTAATTTGGGGGTTTCGGATTTCTGTTTTTTTTAGGGATCGATCATGTGTGGGGGGGGGGGGGGGGTTCGGATTTTCTGTTTTTAGGAATCAAGCATTAGTATGTGTGAATACCCTGTACATTAGGTCCAGCATATACTTGCATGTTTGTTAGGTTGAAATCAACGACTTATCTGCGTGCGATTGTTTCTACTTATGGGGTATGTTATAATTAACGACCTAAGTGTGTGTGACACGTTGATTATGCTGCCATGTCAAGTTTTTTTTTTAGCCTCAGCAACATATACTGCTACTGCCTTTGTGCTGAAACGTTTACAATTGCTTGTGTTTCAGAATTTATAGTGAATAGTTGGTTGACTTTTTATAGTGATCTGCAGTTAAGTCAGTAGGGCTTTATCTACTTCAGCTTGCGCAATAACAGATAGTCGTCGGTTAGTAAGGACATTCTGTTTTATATAAAGTTGCACATGGATCTGATGCTACTGCCCATTAGGAGAATATACTGTTTTCATAAGAAGCTGCATATAAATTTGATGCCAATGTATCTGGACATTTAATAGGCATTTAAACTCATGATAGGCTGCATGATAACCCTATAAATTATGCCTGTATAGAAATAGATTAAGTGGTTATTGGAATTACTATTTTGCTGTGCATAAATTTTATATGAGTATAAAGTTAATTTAGATGTTTGTTAGGTTGGAATTAACGACCTATCTGCGTGTGATTGTTTCTACTTATGGGTTACATCATGCTGGTTATGTTATAATTAACGACCTAAGTGTGGGTGACACGTTGTTGATGCTGGCCGATTGGTACAGCTGTTGCTTTGTGATTATAAGTCTTCCCTGCTAATTCTGATCACCCACTTGATATTCTTGTTATTGCTCAATGTTGATGGTTTAGTCTGTGAAGTTATGCTGAACTTAGCATAGTTATAATTAGCCTATGTTGATTTAATTATTATGTAAATCCATGTTAAACATAACATAATTTATGTTGACTGATGCTAATGGTTTCATCCCGTAAAATATAGCATGTTTATGCTGGCCGATTGACACTATTCCATTATGTAAACCCTAACTTGTGTAGGTAAATTCCTGTTAGCTTATTTTGTCTATGTATTATGTTGGGAGATGTGGCATGCTTATGATAACTCATGTCAACTATTGAAGATACTGGTAGTTACCCTGTTTGTTGGAAATTGTCATAATGAGACCCTACATGATAATAAATTTTGCTGAGCATACATAGAAGTGGTTACATATTAGATGAACATATAACTTGGTGTACACTGAAATCTTTAGACATGTGCCTTGTCTAATGGGCAAGACAGATTGGACTACCCGATCCGGGTTAAGTACCTAACGAAGGTGTGTGGTCTGGTTCAAGTATGTTGGTAATGAAATTAAATAATAACTTGTGTGCTTGACTGGTTTAAAGGCACCGGAGCACTGTGGGTGGGTTATGTAATTAAAATGACTGAGACTGTTATATACACCTGGGTAGAATGACTAAGGTTGAGAATCCTACTACTATGATAATAGAAAGAAGTTGGGGAAATGCCCCATACTTCGGGAAATGAACTAATGAAAAGAGTAACCCACTCAGTTTCGGGCTTACCTTGGAGAGGGTAAGTGGTACAAAACTCTGGGGACATGTGTTTGGTTTCGAGCGTAAAGCGACTCGTTGGTCCCAGTCCTCAGAGTCGGGGGACCCAGATTACCAATTGTGTCCTAGGCGGCAGTTCCATGTTCTTCTGCAGAAGTTAGGGATGCATCCTGTTTTGGTTTTGGCCTTTGGGAGTTTCTCTCGGTCACTGGCCGCTCCCTTGGGGATTTCAGTCACAGTTAGAATGTTCGGGTAAATAATACAACCCTGAATAATATACCCCCGGACATTCTCTTCTGTGATGGTTGCCTTGGCCCGTGTGTACCCGCGGGATAAGAAAAGATAAACATTAATTAGAACAGTTAGGTATCACTATGTTGGAGTCATTAAAGAGACATTTGCATACTCTTTCATCATGCTTTATACTCGGTATTTATGATGAAGCGACATCCTAAACTGTGCATAGATTAGTTAAATGAATTCATATTAAGGATGTTATGTTGATGTTATTCATGTTAGTGTAAGTTCTGCTTTAATTGCTTAATACCTTACCTGCTTAATTGTTGTAGTCGCATAAACTGTTTCTTTGTGCTTAAGTATAACTGTTACATAATCTACCTTTCTATTTAGACATATGTCTGTTATTGCTGTTGCTTCGAATTCCTTAGGTGTTTAGGTTTAGACTGAAATTTAAATACGACACCCACATCACACACCTGACACATGATCTACTTGCAAGAATAATTACAGTTTTCCTACTTAGACGTGGTAGTCTAATTCCTATAATTTTTATTATTTTCAGGCACAGAGTAGTCTATGAGCGGAACGGGATGAGGCGCAGACCGAGACTTGATCCATTTGTTCCCTGGCGGTTCTGCTTACTTTCAGATTGAGATTTTTGTTTTGAGACTAAATGTGAAAACTCTGATGTTGGATTTTATTATTATTAAAGTGGAAATAAATGGTGTGGTTTGCTTTTACCTTCCTGTATCTTTCTGAAATGCTTAACCCGAGAATTATTAGTGTTTCCGCTTTTAAAAAAAAATCCCTAAAAATTTGGGTTAAATTTCGGGGCGTTACAATGAAGGAATTGAAAAAAGTGCTCCTTTTCAATTTGTTCCCTTCTTAGTTCAATGTCTTGTGGAGCAACCCATTTGGGCTCAAGAAGGGCAAGCTCATCCCAAAGAGGAGTTAGAGAGCTAAAATAGTCTCGGACACTCATATCCATTTGTTTGGTGGAACGAATTTTTTCTTGGCAAAAGAATTGCCGAGCAAGATCCTTTTGGGTATACATACCCTTAAGGAAAAACCAAGCCTCATTGGCTCTTCTAAACTTGGCAATATTGGCACAATTTTTAAGATCTACGTTGTTTATAAACCATGCCAAGATTTTGGCATGGTTACTTTCCCAATCCTCGATTTTGGATTGATGTTCATTAATGGCTTTGATGCGCTCATCGCCATCTAAAGCCTTTTCAACTTCATTTTCAATTTTGGTAAGAACAAGAGAGGGTTCGGGAGTAGTCCCCATAACAAAACCCCAAAGTTTCTTACCTCTTAGATGATTTTCCATAGCGGAGGCCCACATGAGATAGTTGGACCCATTTAGCTTGAAAGAGAGCTCCACTTTAGAGTCATGTTCCATCGGCACCAAATATTCTTCCTTTCTTCAAAACTTTGAGAGGCACGCTTTCCAAGATGACAAAAGAGAAGCCCAATCACCAACCTGGCTTTGATACCATGTAATGAAAAGAGGCAGAAGCACCAATAGAGCAAAAAGTCACTCCTTAAGAGTGACTACAAGAGCCAAGAACACAAACACCAAATGTGCACACACAAAACTCACAAATATAGGAAATGACTTAAAGTCATAAGTTGGATTTATTGAAGAAAGGAAGAGAAGGGTGTAAAAACCCATACATTTACAAGGGGGAACCTCCTCTTTAAATAGAGGAGGGAAGCACTAAAGAGGACCCATAAAGGGGGCTCCCTTCTAGTCGTTGGGAGCCCCAACGGTCATAAATATGACGGTTGGGGCCCCAACGACTAGATGGGTGGGGCCCCTTTATGATTCCAAAAAGCAAAAAGACAAAATAAAAAAGGAAAAAGAAAAAAGGGAAAAAGAGAAAAAAGTGAAAAAGAAAAAGGTACATTTGGGAATTACCAAAATACCCCTATCGGGTTTTTGGTTTATACAAAACAAAAAAAGAAAATATAATTATGTATATATACATATATACGTATATATACTTATATATATATATATATATACTTATATATATATATATATACTAATGTATATATATATAAGTATATGTATATATATATTTATACAACAACAACAACAACAACTACGCCTTCATCCCAAAACAATTGGGGTCAGCGATATGAACCAAAAAAGAAATTCATTTTGGGTCTTCCACATGAATCCTTTTCCTCCAATCATTTCTATCCAACGCCATGTCCTCGGTGAGGTTCAAAGCATTCATATCCTTTCCTATCATCTCCATCCAAGTCTTCCTAGGCCTACCCCGACCTCTTTTAACTAATATATTTTCCCATTTCTCCAACCTTCTAACTGGAGCATCATTAGGCCTTCGCCGAATATGTCCAAACCACCGTAAACGATTCTCTCGCATCTTATTTTCAATGGGTGCAACACCTACCTTCTTACGTATCTCTTCGTTTCGAATCTTATCTTTTATTGTATTTCCACACATCCATCTAAGCATCCGCATCTCAGCTACACTCATTTTTTGAATATGATGTCTCTTGGCAGCCCAACATTCCGTACCATATAGTAAAGCGGGTCTAATAGTCGTCCTATAAAACTTTTCCTTCAACCGCAATGGCATTCTACGATCGCACAGCACTCCAGTAGCACTTTTCCATTTCATCCACCCAACCTTTATCCTATGATTTACATATATATACATAATTTAACAGGTGATTGAGTCTAGGTTCAGGAAGATTGTCATGATATCGGAGAATCAATTTGGTTTTATGCCTGGAAGATCAACTATGGAAGCTATACATCTTCTTAGACAACTTATTGAGAGAAATAGAGAGAGGAACAAAGGTTTGGATATGGTTTTTATTGATTTGGAGAAAGCATACGATAGAGTACCTAGGGACGTTCTCTGGTGGACAATGATGAAGAAAGGTGTTTCTCTCAAGTACATTAGTATAATTAAGGATATGTATGAAGGAGTAGTAACCAATGTCCGCACTTGTGGAGGGGTGACAACCAATTTTCCTATAACGGTTGGGTTACATCAAGGATCTGCTTTAAGCCCTTTCCTATTTGCTATAGTGATGGATGAGCTTACGAGATCAATTCAAAAAAATGTGTCGTGGTGTATGTTGTTTGCTGATGATATTGTTTTGATTGATGAGTCTAGAGCAGGGGTTAATGCTAAGTTAGAATTATGGAAACAGACAGGTTTTAAGTTGATTAAGAGTAAGACAGAATATATGGAATGTCGGTTTAGTAAGCAACGAAGTAGTGATGGGAGTGTAGTGAAGCTTGGTGAGCAAGAAATACCGGTGGATGATTGTTTCAAATATTTGGGATCTATCATTCAAAAGTATGGAGAAATTGATGGAGATTTAAATCATAGGATAAAGGTTGGGTGCTATGTCACAGTGACTCGGCAAAACAGATGCTGCACCCGCGTCGACGCGACGCGATGCGGGATCATGTGCGGGTGCGGCACCGGGTGCGGTCAACACGACCCTGGGTGCGGTCAACGCACCCAGGGTCATTTTTGTCCACAATTTTGGGCGAAAAAAAAATTCCCCCCTTTGAAAAGGAGGAGGATTAGGGCAAAAAAAAAAATTCCCTAATCTCTCCTCTCTCTCCCCCTGAGCTCGAGCTCTCCCATCGCCGCCCCCAGCGCTGCCGCCCCCAGCTCCGCCTCCCAGACTCCTCCTCTCGGCTCATCCTCTCGGCTCCTCCTCTCCTTTCGCAGGTATGTCTCTCACTCTCTTCTTGGGTCGGGTGGGGAGGGGCCGAGCACCCCCCCCCTCTCGGTCTCTTGTTGGGTCGGCAAGGGACGGGTTGAGCCTCCCCTGCTCCCTCGTTTTTCGGCACAGGAGGGGCCGAGCCCCTCCCCCATCTAGCTGTCTCGGGTTGTTCTCTGGCTGTCTTTGGACTTGTGTCTGTGTGTGGTTGTGCTGCATGCATCAAGATTGCAGACTCCATGCGGGGGCTATCAATGGATCGGGTTACGGGATCAGATCCGTGGTTCTGTAGATGGGTCAAATGGGTTTGTTTTGGATCGGATCCGGATTAGGTCCTCATTGATCTTTTGTTGTGTCCCAAGTCCAAACAGGACAGGAGTGCTATTCGTGGTATGACATGTCTGCTCTGAATATCCGACAAGAATCTCAACGTACCACAAAAGTATCTGAAGTCCAAAACCGCCTGGGGATTTTCCACTATATTAGTCAGACTTGGGGAACCTATGGGGGTAGTCCCTGGGTCTGGGTACGGATCTGGTCTGTCGTGTCGTGACCCTGTATCCAACTGGGTCCGACCAGGAACGACCCGATCACCTAACCATGTTTAGCCGGACTAGAGGTCCAGAGATTTCAGATCCACAGATCCCTAGGATCTGTAATTGCGTGGAAACGCACAGTAAGAGAATGTGCATCATCCATTTCTTACATCAAGGTGAGGGTGGTTAATGACATTTGAGGATAAATTCCATTACCCCACTTTGTGCACCAACGATTTAGTGAATGGGAGAATGACCAAGAAATTGGCAGGTCCAGAGTTGAATTCCAAAGGAATCAAGGATCAACCATTTTTTTTTCTTTTCGATTGCCTGGACAAGAGAGAAAACATCTTGTTGTTTATTCAATAATTTCTGATCTCTAATGAACCTCTTGGTATGAAAAGGTGTATATCATATGCTGGAGAGTCTATTCTGATTGATATTTAGGTCGATTTATGTAATTGCTTTACTTATTTGATTGATAATTTGATATTTAGGTTGATATACTGCATGCATGATGAATCATATTATGAGTTTATGACAATGTTTACTGTTAAATGTTAAACTGTTAAAACTTCAAAATTATATATATATATTTTTTTTTTTTGCATTTTTGCCCCTGCCGCACCCCCGCACCCGGGTTTTTTGGAAGTGCCGAATCCCCGCACCCGCTCCCGCACCCATGTGACATAGGTTGGGTGGATGAAATGGAAAAGTGCAACTAGAGTGTTGTGCGATCGTAGAATGTCATTGTGGTTGAAGGGAAAGTTTTATAGGACGACTATTAGGCCCGCTTTACTATATAATATGAAATGTTGGGCTGCCAAGAGACATCATATTCAAAAAATGAGTGTAGTTGAGATGCGTATGCTTAGATGGATGTGTGGAAATACAATAAAAGATAAGATTCGGAACGAGGAGATACGTAAGAAGGTAGGCGTTGCACCCATTGAAAATAAGATGAGAGAGAATCGTTTACGGTGGTTTGGACATATTCGGCGAAGGCCTAATGATGCTCCAGTTAAAAGGATGGAGAAATGGGAAAATATATTAGTTAAAAGAAGTCGGGGTAGGCCTAGGAAGACTTGGATGGAGATGATAGGAAAGGATATGAATGCTTTGAACCTCACCGAGGACATGGCATTGGATAGAAATGATTGGAGGAGAAGGATTCATGTGGAAGACCCAGAATGATTTTCTTTGTTGGTTCATATCGCCGACCCCAATTGTTTTGGGATGAAGGCGTAGTTATTGTTGTTGTTGTTGTTGTTGTTGTTGAGCCCATATATATATGGTAATACATTTGTGCTAAATGGGGACGGTGCTAAATGAAACATGCTATTAGATTTTTGGTTTTTTTTCTAAATTATGGTCGTACAGATGTGATCTATAATGCTTGTTTTTATAGGAATAGGTTCTTGGAGCATTTGATTCCGATGCACGGATAGGTTTTTATAAGGTTTCAAAAATCAATGGCCTACAATTTTCATAAATTTCTGAGGCTCCGAATACCATTTTTTCCATCCAAAATGCATGATCCAAGTGTCGATTTCTAGTAAATCAATCATGTTGAACACATCTATTGGGTTGGAATTGCGAAAAAAACACCAGAAATCTAATAGCATGTTTCATTTAGCACAGATGTATTACCCTATATATATATATATATAGGGTAAGGCTTTGATATCAACGCCCATACGGTATCAATGAGTCGAAACACAGACGCAAGTTTTTTTTACTCAATCTGACACCATAGATGTGATCAACATGTTCGATTTAGTGGAGATAACCATTGGATCATGGTTTTTCAACAAAAAAATATATTTTTTAAGCCAAAAAATTCCAGCCGTTAAATTTTTTATTTGATGGTAAAACCTATTTATACATCAGAATCCAGTGATCCAAGGGCCGCTCTCCACTAAATCAATCACATAGATCACATCTACCGTACGGACGTTGACACCAAAGACTTATCATATATATGTATATATATAGCTAAATAAATTATGCCAAAGGAAACATGCTAAATGGGTTTTTTAGTCTTTGTTGTTTTACTTTGAAATTTTGACTGTAAAGATGTGATCTACATGCTTGATTTTTATAGGGGTCAGCTTTTGGAGCATCCTGTTCCAACACATGGATAGGGATTTTGGAAAATCAATGGCCCAAAATCTTTGCAAATTTTCAAGGCTCCAAATATTGTTACCATTGAGGGCATCATATATATGAATTGAGACGCGTGGTTGGTAGGAGCTGTCAGTGCACATCTCCCTGTGGTGGGACGTTGCAGGTTCGAAACCCCAATGGTACGATTGATAACTGGTGGGGGGTCTGCCTAACCCCAGCTTGCCTTTCCAATAAAAAAAACAGAAGGCTCTTGAGATGTAGTTGGAATAGATAAATCAATAGGGCATGCTATGGGCTATTCTTGCTTTTAGATGGGTTGGAACTCTTTATACATTATTTATTTAGAGTAATGCTCCGGTGCTCCGGGAGTACCTACTCCTACATACTAGAAATCATGGTTGTATGGTTGTAGGTTGTATCTTTTCAATTAAACCTTATGGATGTAATCAACATAGTTGATTTGACAGGGACCATGCTTTGGATCATGTTTTTTGGACATAAAAGTAGGATTTTTAGAGTCATTAAATTTTGATACATTGTGAGCAGTTGATTAAAAAACATACATATATGCTATAATCACATGATACAAAACTTGTTTTCTCCTAAATAATGCTTATAGATCATATCTATAGGGTCTGATCAACTAAAAAAGTTTAAGAAATTTGACAATCTAAAACTTCTATTAAGTGGGAGTAGGTACTCCCGGAGCACCGTATCATTACCAATTTATTTATAGGCAAACCTAGTAGATAATGATAGTTGTCTTCCAAAATAGCCACTTCTCAATTAATCATGTATGAAAACTTTCTCAACTAAAATGTGCATGTCATGGATAAAATTGTTTAGTAGCCAAAAATGAAAAGGCATGGTGGTCATGGAGCCTCACTCTGGGATTTTCTTGTTTCGACAAGGGTTCCTCATCATAAAAAAAACAATTAATAAAAGAGAAAGAGAGAGCGAGAGATTTACAGATAGGAAGTGGGAAAGACATTTTAGTAGGAAAAATGTTGGTAACTATTGGAAGAGAGGGAAAGAAAGAGTTATAAATGTATACTTGAAAAAATATTATGACACTTCCATGTAATACTTTTGGTTTTTTGGAAAAATACGTAGAGAAAGGCCAAACAAAATTTTAGTTAGATTGTCAACATACATGGCAAGAATGTTATTTCAAGAGATTTTTTTCACTTGTTACACTCACTTCTGCTATATTTAGGATTTAAGATAAGACTAGAATATAAATCATAAGATCCATGTATTGATTCCTAATAAGTCAACCATGCCAGGCACATCTATGGGGACAGAATTGAGAAAAAAGCACCTGAAACCCTGAAAACCCCATTTAGAATGTTTTCAACACTCTATGTATGTATGTATGTATGTATGTATGTATGTATGTATGTATGTATGTATGTATGTATGTATGTATGTATGTATGTATGTATGTATGTATGTATGTTTCCTTCTTTTATCTTTAACTTCATATGTATTTCATCATATGCATCATATTTAATTTTATGACTTTCTTTGCCACTTTCTTTCCAAACTTGTCAAAGGTGAAAAAAAAACAGTTTTACACCTCTATGGTTAGAAAATTTTGACTATCGTCTTTACTCGAATGAAAATTTGCTTTCTCAACTTATTTGGCAATTTTTCCTATAGGTAAAAAAGTATTATTCTTGATCCAAGTCTATAGATGCTAAATAATCATTGAATAAATGCACAGTGATTCAAAGCACCTACAGTCTAATGACAATGCTGGCACTTCAAGGGAACTGAAGTCATACCAACCATATCTTTGTTCCACTAAACACTTGTCACCATCCATGTGACGTTGCTCTCAATAATGGTTCTGTTTTCCATATGATTGTCTATGTTACAATAATTTTCAGCACTTAAAATGTCAAAAAGGAAAAGCAAAGGAAACAGAACATAAAATTCACTGATTAAGGAAAAGAACAGCAAACAGAACATAAAATTCACTAACCATATAATAATAACAATATGGCCCCTTAGAAGCAAACAAGAATGTTAGATCCACAAAAACATAAGAAAAAAGACAATGAACCAGAATAATATCCACCTTAATTACCAAGATCATATTAGCATGCTATTTTCAAATGACAGATTATGCAAGTAACATGCCTCTAATTATCAGTATGATAATCAAATGTATCTAACCTGTCGATTCAAGTCCTTGGCCTTTTCAGCATATATACGAGATTCCGATGTCAACCGGCTGGACATCTGACTGACCTCTGCAAAATGAAAGCCAAATGAAGGTGATTCTGAGAAACCATAAGAACCATGTGAATGAGAGAGAGAGAGAGAGAGAGAGAGAGTGTGTGTGTGTGTGTGTGTGTGTGTGTGTGTGTGTGTGTGTGTGTGTGAGTGGGATAAAGATTTTGTATAGTAAACAAGAACAAATCATCTTCATTCTGGGTACAAAGAGAACAAAAGTCTTTAAGAATGGGCAAAGAAATGCTTCCCAAGCATGAAACTCTTTAATAGCATGATAATCGTTACAAAGTATAATACTCTCAAAAAGATGGATATAGTGGACAAAATCCTAGCACAAACTCCCATTCACCCTACTGAATCATGGCAGCAAAAAAAGCTGTTTTTCTCACAGATAGGCACCATCTACGTAATGATAACTTCTAGGAAGGATCTACAATTTAAAAGCTTCAACTCTAAACATATTTAGAGTAGAAACAAGAGCATGAAGGCACAAAGTTCAATGATTGAAGCTTCTTCTCAGAAATAACACGTCTGGCAAGTGGTAACATTTCTAGTTCTTGAAAATTGCATCTTATCATTCTTTTCTCCAAGTTTCTTGATCAAGAAATTTGGTGACATAATCCTCTATGTGTGTGTGTGGAGTTGCTAACTGCCACAGCCTTTCATGGACATTAACAAGCTTAGTCCCCAATATATTCAGAAACAACACAGTGGTTTTGATGCATCAACTACACAAAGAATGCATCATAACTACTAGACCCTTTCTAAATTTGATTAAGGGTATAAATTTATGGTGGACTTGCTAATACGCACAAAAGGTTATGAAAATTAATAGCTCACACATGCATGCACACACACCAATCATAGATATTACTGATATTTTGAAAAAAAATTGTAATATAATAGAATATTAATTTAGCAGGCAAAAACATCATGATTCATAATATGAAACTTAGAATACCATGATAAAAATGTTAACTTTCTTGTTTTCTATGCTTTTATTATGACCTTTATGTTTAAACAAATTCTATATTTTCTTTACGTTTGTGCAAAAAGTATTTTTTAAATAATTTTGCATTTTTTATAGCAAGTGCTGATATTTTCCCAAGATTCATCAAAAAAGCCTATCATATCTGGAGATTTTCCTTGCCAAGATATAGCCAAGACTAGTGATGTATCAGTATCACACACTGTGCACAATTTGGAAACAAGTTTGAAATAATTACGTCACCAATCACTCCTGGTTTCCATTCTTTTTATTCAGTATCAATAAGAAAGATCATGGCAGAATACAAAGAGAAGAGAATTAACATACGGTCCAACTTTTCTCCAACTCCAAGAACTTCTTGAATATTGCGAGTCATTATTTGGTGGACTTCATACAGGTCATCGTTCAACTTGGCAAGATTGCGCTGTGTACGGGTGTCCAGGTACAGTTTCCGGGTCTTCTGAATGAATGCATCTTGAAAATAAAGAAAAAGAAATTTATTTTTATTAGCTAACAATTTAAAAGCATAAAATGAAGCATCCCTAAATCCAAATCAGAGAAAAAATCTAGCATACCAAATTTTATAAAAGCATATGGCCTTGCAGCAGTTTCAATTTGACTTCCATTAACCTTCTCAAATTCATTTTTGAGATCTTCAAGGTACTGAAAAGCAAGCTTCTTTGGATAAGAACGATCACACATTGTCAGATAACATACTCGGCCCTCAATTATGTAGCTGTAAAATTCGGTCAAGTTAAACAGATCACTCTAATAACTGAAACAAGTTCCCCATTAGATGTGAAGTGAATGGAACAATAGGACTTAAAAGAGTTCATTACAAAAAGATTGGTCAAGACACATCTACGATGTTCAGGGAATATATGTTAATTTTTTACACGCGAAATAAATATAAAACTACAGTGAGATGGAGATCATATAGCATTGACAACTGACATTGGGGCTGTGAAGGGGTCAGACCTGCACTACACCCAGGTCTGACTCTGAGGTGCTAGTACTAGGCCTTGGTCCAACGGAGCCTACCATAGGCAGAACCAGACATTGATCTGGATATATATAAGGAGGGGGATTGTCCTCCCACCTGTCCACACTTTCAAAAATGGTATTTAGAGATGATTTTCAAAAAAACTGACCATACAGATGTGATCTCATGGTCAAAAACCTAGAAACAGACTCTTGTATCAAATTTTTTGGTGTGTAAATAGGATTTTGTAACAGAAAATTTCAGAAATTTCAAAACGGTTGATTTTAGACCATTGTAAATCCTGTCTATTAAAAAAATTGACACAAGAGTGCGTTTATAGGTTTTCAACCATGGAGATCACATCCATATGGTCAAATTTGCTGAAAATCATCTCTAAATACCATTTTTGAAAGTGTGATCTGGTGGGTGGACCATTTAGTGGTATATATCTATATGTACATACATATATATAACATAACTATTTGATACAGTCGTGTGCACATACAATCTAGTATAAAACACCATTTTTTTCAACTTTTTTGCAATATGTTTGTGGATCTAACCTTATAGATGTGATCAACATAGTTTGTGTAGTAGAAAACTAGGTGACATGAACATGCATCCGCGCGTGTGTGTGTGAGAGAGAGAGAATCATCAAATTGTTGAAATAAGAACAAAATTGAGTATGATTGTCAATGCAAAATCTAGTTCAATAATAGAATTAAAATCTTGTAGACTCACACATTAAATTAGTAATAATAAATAGAAACTATGTTTTTTAAAAAATCTTATAAATATACATAAAGCAATCAGACAATATAATTTGAACATATAGAAATGGAAAACATAATATCAGAAAAAACGTTGCAATGAAATTGTGACAGTTCAAAAGAGATGGTATTATGAAGTGTCATATTTTCTTTAGGACTTCACCTTTTTTATAACTTGGAAAGTCCATATGCATTGAGCAGCTGAGTGGGCTTGAGTCTATATTAGATTTAGCTTGAATGATTGCCACCTTTAACCATGTTTTTCTTTCAAGCAAGGCCCCTCCAACCAAAGCCTTGTATGGTTGGACGTTGGACCAGTTTCTCCATTATAATAAAATATAATAAATATAATAAATAATTGCCAAGTTAATGTGAAGATGACCTCTGGAAAGCACTCCTGTAACCCACAGACAAGAGAGAAGAAAAGGAAGAGAAGATTCTTGAAAACTGCAAGGGACGTCTCACCCTGGCCTAACGTGGCATCTCATCTTTTATATTAATATATGAGAAATTACAATGTTGCCCTTATGTTGGAAGAACAAATACATCTCTACACACAATCGGTGGAGAACCATGGACATGCCCCCAGATCCAATCCTAGTACATTCTTAACACACCTCAAACTGAGCATGGTGGAGAACCTTTGTACAGTGGATTTCAAGTGTCAATGACAGATGACAGTAAGTGCTTTAGTGAATAAATCAGCCACTTGATCTTCTCCTTTAATGAACACCTGTTGGGTTTTTTTGGACTCTACATTTTCTCTGACAAAGTGCTGGTCAATTTCTACATGTTCCATTTTGCCATGTTGTACTGGACTAGTAGATATAGCCACGATACTACGATTATCGCAATACAACAACGAACTAAAAATATGTTGATGTAGACTGAAATATATGTGCTTGATCCATGCAACTTCAATAGTAACAACTGTCATGGCTCGATATTCTGCTTTTGTACTTGACCGGGCCACAATTTTCTGCTTACTACTGGCCCAAGACAACAGATGAGAGCCCAAATAAACACCATAACCAGTAACAAAAGGTCTCATAGAAGGCTCATGAGCCCAATCGGCATCAAAATATGCAACAACCTTAATAGAAACTTGGTTACTCACGGAAAGGGGCCTAACATATACAAGACCATCTGAAAGAGTACCTTTGATGTATCAGAGAATTCTTTTCACTACTTTCATATGCTTTATTTGGGGTTTATGCATGAATTGTGATACCTGATTCACTGAAAAAGTCAAGTCTGGGTGAGTGAAGGTCAAGCACTGTAGGGCTCCAACAATACTGCGATATTTTTCTGGTTCAGTCAGGTTGTCATCATCAGTAGAGACATCACCTAATTGAGTGTGAAGAGCCATAGGACCAACTGAAACAAATCTCATGTATTTGAGACTACCAAAGATAAGGCAATTCAAATTGTTTCCATCCGAACAACCGGGCTGAATGTTTTATTAAAATTCAGCCCAAGTTCTTGAGTGTAGCCCTTAGCTACTAACCTCGCTTTAAAATGTTCAATGCTACCACCAGATTTTCGTTTAACCTTATACACCCAGCGACATCCAACTACATTCTTATCAACATGTCTGGAAACTATTTCCTATGTATGGCACTGATGAAGAGTTGCAATCTCATTGGTCAATACTTCTATCCTATGTCACACAGACTCTTCTAACAGGGCACCGCACCCGCGTCGCACCCAGGCGGGTGCGACACTTGGACACAGCTTCTTTTGTGTTAGGTGAAGTCAACCACAATAAGGTTCATTTCTATCCAAGAGTAGATTCAGTTAACCCTAATCAAGTCCATTTTTATCTATATTATATATATAAATACATAAATGCACACACATACACATAGTGTTAACTTAAAACTGTTAAAAAATTTATATATATATATACCTTGCCCGCACCCAAGTTTTTTGAAGTGCCGCATCGCCGCATTCACACCCACACCTATGTGACATAGCTTCTATCCAATGTGGGTTTTGGATAGCTTTAGCAAAGGACTTTGACTCTTGGACATTATCGAGAGCAACAACATATATTTGAAAATCCAACGAAAAAAATTCATAACCCATATTTCAGGAGGATGTCTAATTCTGCTTGACCCCATGGTTGAATCAGTCTATCGTTGGTTGAGCTGACTGGTTTGGATAGCTTTAGCAAAGGACTTTGACTCTTGGACATTATCGAGTGTAAGAACCACAAATTTTACACTAAAAACTTAAGAATTATGTGGATTTGGGCCTAGGATCCGTTATTGGACCCAAAAGAAAATTTCGGATATTAGAATATTTTAGTAATATTATATAATTAAATATTTAAAGAAATTAAATACTTCAAATACTCGGTTCAGACCCAAGTGGATCCAACCTTTGGGTCCACTGCTGTTTAAGCGACCCGGACCCAAATCAAATTTGGGTCCAGCATTTCGGGTCGTGGTTCGGACCCGGACCCGATCCACTCCCCCCCCCCCCTGTTAAAAAAAAAAAAATTAAAGAGGGGTTAATAAGGGGGGGCAACCCGATATGGGTTGCCCGATAAAATGCTTTTGAGGGGAAACCCTCTCCCCTGCGATAACGAGTGTTAGGGTTCAGCCGAACCCTAACACCTAAAATGATGGGAGGTGGGGAAGCACCCCGCAGCCGCCGGGCTTCCTTCCTTTTTGGAAGGTCACCCACCTACAAAGGGGGACCCGAACCCTTTCTTCTCCCTCTCTCGCTGTCCCATTCTCTCTCTCACTCTTTTCTACCTTTCTAAACCTCGAAGCCCCTCCAATCCCAAGCCGCAGCTCGAGGCCTTGCAGTGAGGAGCCAACTTCGCAGGTGGTGGTGCTGTCCAAGCCGACCGACCCCTCTCGTGGATGCCGCAACAACCTCGCCGGATAATGGTAGGTTGCTGTTTTTTTCTGTGTAGGTAGCTCGCGTGCTCGGGGTGTGAGTGAGTGGGGAAAAGAACATCCCCAGATCACGAGTGGCGTGGGGACAGTTGGGGATTTCTACAAACGCAAAGTTCGTGAGTAGATCTCCCTGATGGTTTCTTGGGAGTTTGAGGTCAAGTATGAAGGGTGGTCCGATTAACCCCAAATCAACTAAATTGGGAGATCTCGATTGTTGAAAAAAAAAATATATATATATATATATATATAAATAAATAAAAAAAATAAAAAAATAAATGCCCAAATCTAAACTGGGAATCTGGGGTTTATCTTCTCAGATCTTTACATTGTTATGAAACCTGTATTCAGTGTTATGCAAATAGTTTTTTTTATTTGTATGATGTAATTTCGATTATGCTGAAAAGTAAAAAGAAAAATTCTGGAAATCCTTGTTACATGATTATTCTTTGAACTAAATTATGGTCTGAATATGTGTAACCTGTCGAAATGGGGCAGAATGGGTTATAATAGGGAAAAGTTGTAAATTATTCCCTTAGTATGATTCAGTTGTAGTTGGGTAAGAGAAATTAAGATTTCGTAACAATGGTTATCATATTTTCCTTCCGGTCATTTTCTCGATTAATATGCTGTTATTAAATGCTATTAAGACTGAATACCTATGTTTTAACTACCGGTAACCATACGTTATTCATTTTTATCAGAATTGAATTCCTCGGATTACATGTGTACAGTGATGACGTTTGTGTATCATTAAAGTAGGTATACTTCAGAAATTTCCGGGAATCATACATATAGTCAGGGTTTGAACTCTTAGGGTGTTCTATAGAAAATGGATTTGGGTCTTTCCTGAATAAATCGTATTAGGAACTGTGATAAATCACTGTGGAATGACTCATGTTTCCATCTTGTATATGCATGATTTATTGATCGGAATTGGGGACATGTTTTAAACAGTAAATGGTGAGTTTGCATGATTGACATATTAAAATAGTAAATTAGGAATGTGTGTTTGGTTGAAATAACAAATCTCTAAGTGTATGACAATATAGAGATGTTATGCTGGTTATAATACTAGAGCAATACGTAAATTTGGGGTTTTCTATTAAGTCCGTAGTTTTCTATTAGTTGTTAGATGTGATCAGATCTGAGAACTTGAAACCATGTATAAGAGTGTATAATTGTATGCATGATGTTGGGTGAAATTCTATATGTCACAGTCCCATAAGTTTTTTTTTTCTCATAGTTAAAGTATTCTGGAAAATGATGTTGAACTTAGCATTAGTTATAATTAGCCTATGTTGATTTAATTATTATGTAAATCTATGTTAAACATAACATAATTTATGTTGACTAATGCTAATGGTTTCATCCTGTAAAAATATAGCATGTTTATGCTGGCCGATTGACACTATTCCATTATGTAAACCCTAACTTGTGTAGGTAAATTCCTGTTAGTTTATTTTGTCTATGTATTATGTTGGGAGATGTGGCATGCTTATGATAACTCATGTCAACTATTGAAGATACTGGTAGTTACCCTGTTTGTTGGAAATTGTCATAATGAGACCCTACATGATAATAAATTTTGCTGAGCATACATAGAAGTGGTTACATATTAGATGTTGATTCAACACATAACTTGGTGTACACTGAAATCTTTAGACATGTGCCTTGCCTAATGGGCAAGACAGATTGGACTACCCGATCCGGGTTAAGTACCTAATGAAGGTGTGTGGTCTGGTTCAAGTATGTTGGTAATGAAATTAAATAATAACTTGTGTGCTTGACTGGTTTAAAGGCACCGGAGCACTGTGGGTGGGTTATGTAATTAAAATGACTGAGACTGTTATATACACCTAGGTAGAATGACTAAGGTTGAGAATCCTACTACTATGATAATAGAAAGAAGTTGGGGAAATGCCCCATACTTTGGGAAATTAACTAATGAAAAGAGTAACCCACTCAGTTTCGGGCTTACCTTGGAGAGGGTAAGTGGTACAAAACTCTGGGGACATGTGTTTGGTTTCGAGCGTAAAGCGACTCGTTGGTCCCAGTCCTCAGAGTCGGGGGACCCGGACTACCAATTGTGTCCTAGGCGGTAGTTCCATGTTCTTCTGCAGAAGTTAGGGATGCATCCTGTCTTGGTTTTGGCCTTTGGGAGTTTCTCTCGGTCACTAGCCGCTCCCTTGGGATTTCAGTCACAGTTAGAAGGTTCGGGTTAATAAAACAACCCTAAATAATATACCCCTGGACATTCTCTTCTGTGATGGTTGCCTTGGCCCGTGTGTACCCGCGGGATAAGAAAAGATAAACACTAACTAGAACAGTTAGGTATCACTGTGTGGGAGTCATTAAAGAGACAATTGCTTACTCTTTCATCATGTTTTATATTCGGTGCTTATGATGAAACGACATCATAATTTGTGTATTTATTAGTTAATTGAATTCATATTATGGATGTTGTTCATGTTAGTGTAAGTTCTGCCTTAATTGCTTAATACCTTACTTGCTCAATTGGTGAAGTTGCCTAAAATGTTTTTTGTGCTTAAGTATAGCTGTTACATAATTTACCTTTTTATATAGGTCTGTTATTGCTGTTACATCGAATTACTTATGTGTTTATATTTAGACTGAAATTCAACCACGACACCCACATCACACACCTGACACATGATCTACTTGCAAGAATAATTACAGTTTTCCTACTTAGACGTGGTAGTCTAATTCCTATAATTTTTATTATTTTTAGGCACAGAGTAGTCCATGAGCGAAACGGGATGAGGCGCAGACCGAGACTTGATCTATTTGTTCCCTGGCGGTTCTGCTTACTTTCAGATTGAGACTTTTGTTTTGAGATTGAATGTGAAAACTCTGATGTTGGATTTTATTATTATTGAAGTGGAAATAAATGGTGTGGTTTGCTTTTACCTTCCTGTATCGTTCTGAAATGCTTAACCCGAGAATTATTAGTTGTTTCCGCTTTAAAAAAAAAAAATCCTCAAAAATCTGGGTTAAAATTTCGGGGCGTTACAATCGAGAGCAACAACATATATTTGAAAATCCAACGAAAAAAATTCATAACCCATATTTCAGGAGGATATCTAATTCTGCTGGACCCCATGGTTGAATCAGTCTATCGTTGGTTGAGCTGACTGGTGATTGAACTATATCAAGATCAGTAGATGGATTGTGCTGAACTGCAGCAGCATCAAAGGCATGTGAATCCTGATTAGCAATAGATTTTGTTTAATGCTGCATCAATTCACTATTGTCGACAGCTGGTTAACTTTGTATTAGAGGCTGCATGTCTTTCCTTCTAGTATACACATGCTTGAAGAACTGAAAGGATGGCAGCACAGTTGGCTGAACACTATCGACTGAAGATGTGCTAGCTGAACTTGGCAATTCAGAGTAGAACTATTTTCAGCACACTGTACTCTTTGTGTTGAAGGCCAGAAAGACTGTAGCAGATTGCTATTGGAGGGCTGTAACATGCTGCCACACATATCTTCATGAAATATGACATGGCGTGAAACAATAAATTTATTGGCAGCATGATCCAAGCACATGTAACCCATATATTCCTCATCATACCCAATGAATTGGCACATGGTGGCCCTAAGAGATAACTTGTTTCTCAACGTATTGTCAATATGAACAAAGCACTGACAACCATATGCCCGTAACCGAGAATAATCAGAATGTGCTCCATTAAGCAAAAAATAGGAAGATTCTCCCCTAAGAGTGGATAGAGGCATCATATTTATTAAGTAAATTGTTGTATGAAATGCCTCTGACCGCAAACCAGATTTTAGATTTGCATCATACATTATTGTTAGGGTTGTTTCCACAATATGACGGTGTTGGGGTTAAGCAACTCCATTTTGTTGGGAAGTCCTAAGATAACTCAACTCACGCTAAATACCATTATCGTGTAAAAATTGTGTGAATTGATTTGATATATACTCACCACCACCATCACTCCGTAGGGCTAAATTTTTCTAGAAATTTGAGTTTTGACATACAATTTGAATCTACGAAAAATAGAAAGAACCTGGTCCTTGGATTTTAAAAAATATATCGAAGTGAAGCGAGTAAAGTCATCTACAAAAATCACATATTATTCGGATTTTGACAAAGACATAACGGGGGAAGGACTCCAAACATCCGAGTGAATAAGCTCAAATGAAAATGAAGCCCCTTTATTAGACCTGGAAAAAGAAAGTTCATGACTCTTACAAGTTCAACAACTAACACAAGAAGATAAAGAGCTTCTTCTCTTGACATTAATCAAATCTTTATTTGGTAAATTATTAAGAAAACTAGAATTGCAATGTTTCAATCTACGATGCCAAATATCAACTTCTTGATGAACTCCTGTACTTGACAACGCAAACAACGAGTGACTAGCTAGTGATGAAGAAGACTCTGGAGCTTCATCGAAGACATACAGGTTTCTGCATCTCCTTCCTTCGGCGAGTGTCTGATTTGTGTGAATTTTCTTAAAAGAAACATAAGACGAAGAAAAATAGACACATGAATTAGTATCATGACAAAGTTGTGAGACAAAAATAAGATTTTTATGAAGATTAGGAACAAGCAAGATATTATACAAGGAAAGGGGTCCTTCACTAGTAGGAATAACATCGGTGCTTACATGAGTAATGTGATGGTATTTTCCATCTTCGATTATCACACGTTCATTACCACGATAAGGTTCAGTATGAGAGAGTTTACATTAATTCCATGTAACATGATGTGCTGCCCCGAAGTCTACGAACCAGCCTTGAGAGGAAATAGCCGGATGATGTCCTGACATGTGAAGCATTCCTATTGAAGAGGAGGAATGCATATTCGTAGCCCACGGGTTTCCAATAAGATTATGACTCTACTGAAGATTAAGTCGTCTGAAACCCGCACTAAGAGTCTCTAAATCATGCGAGCCAACTACTGAAGGAGGATATGTATTGGTAGAAGTTGAACGTGTGGAGTAGAACTAGCCGATGGTGGAGCAGCAATAGCTAGTGCCCGAAAACAAGGAGGTATTGGTACCGTGGGTGGCCGGTATGTTGAAACATACCACCAATAGCAATTAGAACACGTGTGACCCTTCTTACTACACATCTGGCATATAACATTTGCTTGACTAGGCGAAGAAGGTGTAGGTAAAATACATGTCCCACGCCCACCAAAGCTACATCCACGACCACGTTCTCCCCCTTGAAAGGGGTAAAACATGTAAAACCTTGGGCAGCAACCATAACATCGTAATCCACCTCATCCTTCCAAGAGTCAGACAATATACCAAACATAGTTTAATGCAACAATTGTTAAAATGTAAGCTATATATATATAGAGAGAGAGAGAGATACATATATATATATATATATATATATATATATTATGTATCTATATACATATAAATATAGATATATGTATTTTTGTAATACCCGATAAAGGTAAAACGGTCATCTCCCTTTTTGCGCATATTCACCTTTTGAATATGATAGTATTCTTTTTCCTCTTTTTATTTTTTTTTTCATTTTTTATTTTTGTTTTTCCTTTATTACTAGCCATTGGGGGGGGGGGGGCACAACATAGACGTTGTGCCCCTCACCGTTGGAGGGGCTCCAACGTCTATGAGTAGAGCCCCTCCAAGGCCTCACTTCTTGTATAAATTGGGGTTCACACACACACACACACACACCCTTGTATTTTCTAAGCTTTGAGCCAAAGCACTCTCACTTCTTCAATAAAGATCCATATTTTTTATGCCTTTATGCATTTGTGTTCTCTTGAATGTGTTGTGCCTTTGTGCTCATTTGTTCCAAGTGATCTTATTTGTGCACATGTTTTTCATTAAGAACTTAGTGTTCTTATGTATGTTGTCTATTTGAAGACATTTTCACATGGTATCAAAGTTGGGTTTCTAATAGAATTGCTCGTGCATTACCTCATTTCGGTGGTTGCCTCGAAAAACATGCTCATATTTTCTCCTTATATTTTAGTGTGGAGAGCTTCTACATCTCATTTCTAGTGAAGCACACTACATCCAGTAAGCTTAAAAGACCCGTCGTGGTAAGCGCTTCAAGAATAATGAACTTAGAGCTTTTAGGAAAGCCAAAACTTGAGAATATCAAGATTTTCCCAACGGAAATAAATCAATAGGATATAGGTGGGTTTTCAAAGTTAAAACCAAGAGTAACGGGTCTCTTGAGAGATAAAAAGCCTGTCTTTTCGCCAAGGGGTATAGTCAAGAATATGGTATTGACTATAATAAAACTTTTGCCCCGGTTGCGAGAATGGTTACTGTTAGATGTCTAATTACAATTGCATCTATTAAAAAATAGAACATATATCAAATAGATGTTAAAAATGCTTTCTTAAATGGAGATTTACATGAAAAAGTTTATATGGATGCCCCTCCGGGTATGAATGTGCTTAAAGGTAAAATCCTTCACCTACGAAAAGCTCTCTATGGGTTGAAACAAGCTTCCAAGGCTTGGTATGATCGATTTACCAATATAATGGTAAAAAATGGTTTTGTTTCATGTTACACTAACACTGCTCTATTTGACAATAACTCTGATGCATGTATTGTAATTATGTTATTATATGTTGATGATATGTTGATCACAGATAAAGATGCAGTAGGAATTAAAAGTATCAATTCTACTCTAACTAAAAAATTTGAAATGTCGGACTTAGGTTTTCTGACATATTTTTTGGGCATTGAAGTTGCTTATTCTCACAGGGGTTACTTTTTGTCCCAAACTAAACTTGCTTACAAGGTTATTGACAGGTCAGGCATTTTAGATGAAAAAACTTGTGAAACTCCTGAAGTAGTAGGAACAAAAATGAAGATTGATGATGAGATTCCTCTAGAAAATCCTACTTCTTACAAGCAACACATTGGTTCATTGATCTATCTTAGCATCACCAGGCCAGATATCTCTCATGCAGTGCATGTTACAAGTCAATTTCAACATGCCCTTACTTCAGTTCATATGAGCGTTGTTCTTCGAATTATCAGATATGTGAAAGGGTCCATAAATAAGGAAGTATTTTTATCTTCATCTTCTGAGTTAAATTTAATTGCTTATACTGACTCTTATTGGGGAGGTGACCCAAATAACCGTCACTCCACCACTATTTTTTTATGTTTCTAGGTGAATCATTGGTTTCTTGGAGATACAAGAAACAACAGAAGGTGTCTTCATCTTCTACTGAGGTTGAGTACAGAGTCATAGCAACTACAACCATGAAAATAGTTTGGATTCAACGGTTGTTGAAAGATATGGGGGTTCGTGTTCAAGGGCCTACAAAGTTGTGCGGTGACAACAAAAGTACAATATATATTGCCAAGAATCACACATTTCATGAGCGAACAAAGCATACCGAAATGGACTGCCATTATGTTAGAGAAGAATATCTAAAGAAAGTCATTGATTTTCCTTACTTAACATCAGAATATCAGCTGGTTGACTTCTTTACTAAGGCATTGTTCCCCCATATTCAATTTCCTTCTTAGCAAACTTTTGGTCATCACACCGTAAGTTTGAGGGGGGCGGTGTTAAAATGTAAGTTATATATATATGTATCTATATACATATAAATATAGATATATGTATTTTTGTAATACCTGATAAGGGTAAAATGGTCATCTCTCTTTTTGCATATATTCACCTTTTGAATATGACTTCTTTTTTCCTTTTTTTATTTTTCATTTTTTATTTTTTATTTCTTTTATTCCTAGCCATTGGGGGGCTACAACGTCTATGAGTGGAGCCCCTCCAAGACCTCACTTCTTGTATAAATTGGGGTTCACCCCCCTTTGTATTCTCTAAGCTTTGAGCCAAAGCTCTATCACTTCTAAAATAAAGATCCATATTTTTTATGCCTTTATGCATTTGTGTTCTCTTGAATGTGTTGTGCCTTTGTGCACATTTGTGTGTTCTTATTTGTGCCTTTGTGCACGTGTTTCTCATTAAGAACTTAGTGTTCTTATGTATGTTGTTTCTTTGAAAACATTTTCACAACAATAACATGGTCAGTCAATCAAAAGGCGGATGTGATACTGTGTTGGTATAAACAGTGATGAACATATTATATTCTATTCCAAGCCATCTAATTGTTTTTGTGCGTACATCCTCATGACAAAGGAGATCCTATGACACCAAGCTGATCCATAAGGGTCTTGATCTTATTGAGGTATTCCACAACAAGAGAATCACCTCTTTTCGTATTAGCAAACTCAGCCTTCAGCTGGTAAATCTTCGGGGTAGAAATTTCTTCATACCACTGATGCAGAATGTCCCATAACTCCTTTGCGGGAACTCATAATGGAATATGCAAAAGGACTTCCCGGAAAAGAGTGGTTGTAGTAAATGCCACAATCGATTGATCATTCTTTCTCCACGCAACAAATTCTGGATTTATGACCATAGTCTTCAAGACCTTCTTTGTACTTCCATCATGGACTGAAGTTGATTGGGAAACAAATTTCAAAGGCACAAGAATCGACCCATCAAGGTGTCTCATTAAATTATGGCTGCAAAAGAAGGGTATGATATATTTCTTCCGGGTGATAAAATTTGAAGAATCAAGTTTCTCAGTAATTAAATGACTGATAAATGAGGCATTAATGGTGGCCATTGGAACCAACAAGAAGAAAGGTAGAGGAAAATAAAGAGAAACAAGGACAGGACTGTAAGAAAGTAAAGGAGAAGAAAGCACTCGACAGAAAACTGAATTGTCTTTTTTTCTTTGGATGATCATAAACTACAGATAAAGGGAAATATATGCTTTTAACTTAAGAGTCCAGACAGTATATATTCTCTCGAAATATAGATCCCTGACAAGATAAATAGAAACAAAGAGAACAATGAATTGATTTTTTTTTTGGAATATTTGGAGGAATAGCAAGAGAGAAAAAGGGATTGTCAGATCTGACCTGACGTGACGTAAAAGATTACAAGGTTATGATCAGATTTGAGATTAGATCTGATCAAAGAGAAAGAAAAGAGATCGAAAATATCAGATCAGATCTGATCTGTTTTTTTTTCTTTATATATCCGATAAGAGAAAGAAATATTCTCAGATCTGTAATGATTTCAGATCAGATCTGGAAACTTTAAGCAGAAATGCAGTAAATAAAGAATAAGGAAAGTTGAATTTTGAAAAGAAGGTTCTTTTTTTTTAGGAGTCACTAGGATAAGAAGGTTCTTTTTTGATCTAACATAAAGTAGATTTTTTTGTGTGTGAGAACAAGAAAACAGATTCTGATGGAGAGGAAAAGTTGCAGCCAAGGTCTAATGGGACTTGCCTCTTCTAGGCTTTAATACCATGTGAAGATGACCCCTGGAAAGCCGTCCTGCACAACCCACATACAAGAGAGAAGAAAAGGAAGAGAAGATTCTTGAAAACTGCAAGAGACGTCTCACCCTGGCCTAGGGCGACGTCTCATCTTTTATATTAATATATGAGAAATTACAATGTTGCCCTTATGTTGGAAGAACAAATACATCTCTACACACAATCGGTGTTGGATCTGGATCTAATCCAGATCTAATCCTAGTATATTTTTAACACTTAATTGGTTGATTTGTGAGTTATAGATGGTTTTTTGATCAAGGTGGATTGCCAAAGTTTTTTGAAAAAATAAAAGGGTTAGAAACTAAAACACTATGTAAAAAATGAAAAATCCTTTTTTCTGAACATGATAATAAATTCATTGAAATGCAAATATCATGATGTTCGTGATGTTTAAGCTGGTGATAAAATTTTCCACAAGGGCTCTTCACATGGCTAGTTGGGTTGACATTAAGACCTTCAAGCAGGACATCATCATCCCTTGCTGCAAGGCTGAAGCAGCAGGCTTCTTGGTGGGAGAAGGGGGCAGTGTCGAGGTTTCACCTTGTTGAGTATGGTGACAGTAGCTTGGCAGTACTTTCCAATATGGCAGGTCTCCCAACTTGATGATAGTTTTCACGTATAATAAAAAGAAAAATATTGGGCATTAACTTAGTTGTCAAAAGCGCTAGTCGGCGCCTAGGTGGACGACCCCAAATAGGACTAGTCGGGGCTTAGGCAGGACCAAGAAAACAAAATATCAAAAAAAGCATAAACATTACAATAGATAGTTAATTTTAGTAACAAAAATATTATTGTAATTATGAATTAAGCATTATCGCCGACCCCAATTGTTTTGGGATGAAGGCGTAGTTGTTGTTGTTGTTGTTGTATGAATTAAGCATACATGTGTAATTCAGTGTAAAATATCGTAAAAATCATAAAACTGCATAGTGTTGAACATAAAGCATATCAACAACAACAACAACAACAACTACGCCTTCATCCCAAAACAATTGGGATCGGCGATATGAAAAAAAAAATCATTATGGGTCTTCCACATGAATCCTTCTCCTCCAATCATTTTTATCCAATGTCATGTCCTCGGTGAGGTTCAAAGCATTCATATCCTTTCCTATCATCTCCATCCAAGTCTTCCTAAGCCTACCCCGACCTCTTTTAACTAATATATTTTCCCATTTCTCCATCCTTTTAACTGGAGCATCATTAGGCCTTCGCCGAATATGTCCAAACCACCGTAAATGATTCTCTCTCATCTTATTTTCAATGGGTGCAATGCCTACCTTCTTACGTATCTCCTCGTTCTGAATCTTATCTTTTATTGTATTTCCACACATCCATCTAAGCATATGCATCTCAGCTACACTCATTTTTTGAATATGATGTCTCTTGGCAGCCCAACATTCTGTACCATATAGTAAAGCGGGCCTAATAGTCGTCCTATAAAACTGTTCCTTCAACCGCAATGGCATTTTACGATCGCACAACACACCAGTTGCACTTTTCCATTTCATCCACCCAACCTTTATCCTATGATTTACATCTCCATCAATTTCTCTATACTTTTGAATGATAGATCTCAAATATTTGAAACAATCATCCACCGGTATTTCTTGCTCACCAAGCTTCACTACACTCCCATCACTACTTCGTTGCTTACTAAACCGACATTCCATATATTTTGTCTTACTCAACTTAAAACATCTTGCTTCCAATGTCTGTTTTCATAATTCTAACTTAGCATTAACCCCAGCTCTAGACTCATCAATCAAAACAATATCATCAGCAAACAACATACACCACGGCACATTTTCTTGAATTGATCTCGTAAGCTCGTCCATCACTATAGCAAATAGGAAAGGGCTTAAAGCAGATCCTTGATGTAACCCAACCGTTATAGGAAAATTGGTTGTCACCCCTCCACAAGTGCGGACATTGGTTACTACTCCTTCATATACCAGTGCGAACATAAAGCATATCTATATTGTATAATATATCTACGCACACACACACACACATATATATATAAGATAGACAACCCCCCCCCAACACGCACATGCACACATGCAATTTTTGAATTTACATGTGTGTGTGTGAAAAACATGGGCATACATGTGAGGAAAAAATAAAATAGAAGGAAAAAAGGAAGAAAAGAAGGGGTAAAACTTCTCTTCTTTTGTAAACCCATCAGCCTCCTCCTTCCATTTAGGAAAACAACACCGGAAACTATAAAACTCACGAAAGAACATATAAATAGTTAGGTTTTGAATCATATATTTGCCACACTTAAGCAGGTTTTTTAAGGGCTTAAAAATCAATGGCCTACAATGTGCCAAACTTTGATGAATGACAACAACAACAACTACGCCTTCATCCCAAAACAATTGGGGTCGGCGATATGAAAACTTTGATGAATAAAAAAAAATTACGTAATAAAAATATAATCCAAAGTATGTTTCCTAGCAAACAAAATATGTTGAACACATCTATAACGTCAAATTGAGTTGATACAACTTCCACCTATGACTTTTCAACTAGATTGTACATACCGTAGACAGCATATATATATATATATATATATATATATCATAGTCACAAATATTGGTATCAGCTATATCTCAATGAAGGCTACTTCTCGCAATATTATAGGTTTGGTGATATATCTCAAGAAAATCTCGGGGCTTAAAAAATATATAAAATATAAAAAATAACAAAAAATAAGTAAGTAAATATCATGTTTAGACAAAAAAATACATAAATAATAAAATAAATAAGTAAAAAATGTAAAAGAAAAAAAACATATTTAAAATGTAAAAAATAAATAAAAAACATTAAAACTAATTGATAATAGCACGATATTATCATGATAATATCGCGATATTATCAAATTGATGATATCGCGATATCATCAAATTGATGATATCGGGATATTATCAAATTGATGATATTTTACCTATATTAACGTTTGCTGAATTTACAGCGATAATATCATGATAGCAATAATATCATGATATTTTGAAAATATCGCTAATATCTATGACAATGATAAATATATATAGACAGAGAAAGAGAGAGACAGAGAAATTGTAATACCGTAGACAGCAGCAAATATTCTCTCTCTCTCTCTCTCTCTCTCTCTCTCTCTCTCTCTCTATATATATATATATATATATATATATATATATATATATATATATATATATATATAGAGAGAGAGAGAGAGAGAGAGAGACAACGAAAAGATAAAAAGCAATAAATCAAGGGTTCTATTTCACAGAGCACTAACAACAACATTAATGTACTATGATCACAAGTTTCCATGAGAACCCAACGTAAGTGAGAACCAGAAGTAACACAAACTATTCCATTTAATAGGAAAGATGGCCCGCATTGGATCTACTTTTCCTTTTTTATCCCAACAATGCCTTCTGAGTTCTGATGCTTCTGAATGTCTAATTCGGAGTAATGGCTACCACAATAATTTAAAATTTATGTTTTTTAAAACTATAACAACAAAAAACGATACCAGGGATGCCTAACATGATATTTGCAATTTATTACCATTTATAATGTATCAAATTTTTTTCCCCTCTAACCATGTTTCTAACTTTCTCGTTCCTTTTTTTTTTTGTACTTGTCATCTTTCAATTCCATTTTTTCCTCATTTCCAAATATGAGACATTTACAATACTTTAATACTTTAGTACTTCAAATGCTCTGGCCTACAAACTCTGATCACTTCAACTATATCTGAAACACTGCTTTAGCAAATCTCAACACAGATGCAGTACTTCCACACATGACAGGTTGTGTACAATGATTAATAGAAATCCACCAGGGGGGAAAGTAAAGTAGAGGACAACAAAAGTGGCTGTGCAATATTTATGGAAAATAAAATAAAAAGGATACTGGAAAATGTAAGGACCAGTCTCAATTGACATCCGTGAAGGATCATGCTGGCTATTTGATAGGTTTTTGAACAAAGACTTGGCCTGCTGCTTATAAAGTTCCACATTATTCACATCACGACCATCATCCAATCCCTCAGCCAGTGGTAGGCCATCAGTAACACGAGCTATCATTGTCAGCTTGACCATCTTTGATTTGCAGTTTCAACACCCAGCAATAACTGATGGAATGGGGCACCTCCAGAGTTGATAAGGTAGAAAAACTACTGCAAACGCTTACATGGCAATGAACCACAGGAAAGCAACACTCACTTAGAGATCAGAATAGGGCAATAAAAAAGAAAAGAGATACTTCAAATGATAACTGAACCTTAAACTCATGAACTAGTTTCCTCTTATAGAACCTTATTATCTTATAATGACCACCATAAATCTACATGCAATTAACTTTTACCATGCACCTAGGAGCAAGTAACTGGAATTCAACTAGCATGATAGGAACTTTGTCCAAAGCCTAAACTAAAACTGGAAAATATGATGGAGAAAAAAAGCCTCAGAAGTTGAAGAAAGATATTGAACATGTAAAGGACAAGACTAAATCCAAATCCAGATAACAGCAATGCCAAAAATGATTAGCATGAAACCACTTGGTGGTAAATCCAAATGGTAATGAAGGGTAATAATAAATGAGTGCTGCAAAGTATGCATCTCCATGACCAATTGGCTTAAGGCCCATTAGAACTAAAAAAAATAAGATAGTGGTAATAGACAAAGTAATAGTGGTAATAGTGGTAATAGTAGACTAAATCAGTTCCATGAAAATCTGCAGCCCTCATAAGTATATTCCAAAATGCTCTTCCTCAAAAAAAAATTAATTAAATAAATCCTCCATAACCATGGGATTAGACCTCTTGTTTTCCTTCTCTGTTCCAAAAAAAACTAGGTAGAACAAACGTTGCTTTGGTAAAAAAAAATTATAAGAATTGTTTCCAAAACCCTTTTGTTTTAATTTTCAATTATTTATATGTTAAGCTAACATTGCGGCAAAAGATACTTGTCCTAAATTCTAATTGATACAGAGGTCAAACCAGTCACAATATGCTGCTAGCTATCTTTCCTCACAATTCTTGCCTTTTTCTAGTTTCATGTTTAACAGTTGCAATAAGAAACAAGGTCCTTTTCCATTCCATGTTGGGGAGATTTTCATAAATATATTATAGGGATTAATAGTTAATGAAATCTCTCTCCTAAGTAAAATAAGTCGAAGTCAACAAGAGCAAGGTATGCATTTTTATTTTCATTTTGTATTAAATAACAACAAAATAATCCAAGTAGATTGTAATTCAACAAAATGAACATCAAATTGTTTTCTTTTACTTTATAATAATTATTTTACCTTTTTTACATCTCAGATTGCCTGACATGCTTTTTCTAAAATCTTTTGGTTTTATGAAAAAAATTGAAAGATAAAATGAGTGATTTCCTCACCTCCTCAGTTTTATACTGCCTTTTTATCTTGCATCTATTTAATTGTTTCTACATTACTTTCTGTATAGAAAAACAATTACAATAAGTCTTAATTTCAACTTAACACTATATTTTGCATTCTTTTTCACTGAGTTCAAAATATTTGATAAACTTTTAACTCATATAAAAATAGCAGTGAACAGCGCACGAGGTCTCAGCCTCTCCAGTTAGGGGTGACCATAGTTTGTCACCTGACATGGGATGACTATGGTTTGAAGCCTACAAGGGGCATCTCTTGCCACAAGGTCAAAGCTGGGTGTACTCCCAGGTGGGTAGAGGGGGCCTCAACGGTTTTAGTTCATCAAACAAACATATTATGGAAGAAAAGTAAGAATATAGTAAGTTCCATATAAAACTCTTCGACCATACCCCAAAAATGAGAACATCAATTTTTTCTTTTACCAATTTTCATTGCTCAAAACAAAAATACTGTGCAATAGGACAACAAGGGCCAAGCATATGTGATTTACTACATTTCAACCCAATCACCAATTGACAAAGGCTGACAAGTCATCAATGCTTGCAAAAGTTTCCCATGAAAGAGCCCATGCAAGAAAAGGGACATTCTAACAGTCCCTAGGAAGAGTCGTATCGTCTTAGAACTATAAAATCCCAGAAGATACATGTAGCATATGTTTTGCAGAACTGCCATCCAAATTACACAGAAACCAGCATCGCATTTCAAGCATTATGAAAAAATATGTAATCCATAAACATGAAAGTCAAATTCTGTGTAAAAGAGTATCATGCTTCATGAATTAGGAAAAATATGTAATCCATGTTATTCCACGAGAAAAAAATAGCAAATAGGTGACAACGCCCTTTCTTCAACAGAAACCTTGGAATTTCAAAAAAAGTGCTTGATTCCGTGGAAAGGGTCTTCAATTCCATGAACTAAACACGCTAATGGAAACAAATCCATCCAATCGTCGCCAAATCCAATGGATGCAATTCAAAGGAACTCCTCATTGCTACTTGATGATTCTATACCGAAGGGTTTCAATCATGATTCCACAAACTAGAAAAGGGGAAGAACGAAAGAACTCGTTGATTTCACAAGAGGTGACTGGATTAATTACTGGTGAAAATTGCAAGCCAGCATGGGTCATCATCGAGTACATTCTTGAGAAATATTGTGAAAAGCGATAAGGAAAGGTAAGACGCGGAGGCTCAAGACTCGAGTCCATGAAGCGTGAGCTTCAAAGAATCAATTAACTTTCTTAGAAACAGGCAAAGCAATGTTTAAAAAAGAAAAAGAAAATACAAATTATATGTGCAAAATAACAAACATAGAATCCATAAATTTAAGGGCGTAAACCAACTATAAACAACTCATTGGCAACTTAACAATCATAATATTGTAAACCTAAAAAGTATGATGCAAATTTCAACACAAAAGCAATTACAATTATCACGCAAACAGGAAAGACATGAAGACCACATCATAAAACCCTGTGGACATGTGGATCGTGCCAAGAACATAACCAATGAATTCAACGCATTGTACCAATGAAAAAGAATGAACACCCAAATTACCTTTCGTACAAAATCTGTTTTGGGGGTATCGATGGATCAATCACCACTCAACTGAATCTGGCAAATTCTGAATTCCAAAAGCTAATTACATCAAAAATTTAGAACCCCATGTAAAAACCTAACCGTAAGGGCTCTCCCTATCCAAGCGAGGATCCAAATTGGAATCGTTAATCAATGGATCAATCTAGATGCTCGAGGGTGCCGGAGAGAGAGAGACAGACAGAGAGAGAGAGAGAGATCTGAAATGTGTCAGTGCCTTCGCCGGAGATCGCCCTCGGCGCAAGACGTTGCCCGAATTGGGAACGTGAGATAGAGAGAGAGTCGACGCAGTGCCCCTTGGTCAATCAGAGAGAGAGAGAAATCGTCTATGAAACATTATATAGTTTGTCATGTGCATTGGCATATCACGATACGGACAGGCGGTAACACGTCCAACATTGTTTTGGTATTATTTACAGATTTAATGACATTTTGAATAATGCATATACTTTTATACACTAGAATAGCAAAACTTTTTTTTTTAAAAGGAAGTTGGGTTAGGCAGAGCCCACCAGTCTTACACAACGTACCACTGGGTTTTGCCAAACAAGAGGAACCCCATTGGTAATTAGCAAAACATATTTTGACATCAATGAGAACATTAAAAAAAAACGTGTCCTAGTGTCTTTGTTTTGAAAAAAATTGTAAGGATCAACGTTGTCAGAATCGTATCGAACACTGAATCAATTTTCCAAACGAATCAAGGAATCAACCGATTCCAATTTTGAATCGAATCTAAGTGAATTGGCCAATTTTTAACCCAACATGTGGCACAAAATTATTAAAATAATTAATAACATTTAAAAATAATTTACATTTTTTTGAATATTTAAAAGTAAGCCGAATCAGCTTGGTTTTCTATGGTTTTGAGCCAATACGCTATGAACAGGCTGATTCACAACGATACTGACAACATTGTTAAGGAGCCATTATTGGCCTTATACATAAATGAGTAAACGTCTTATCCTAATTAGCATGCTCACCGAGCTTTCAGACTTTTCAGATGGCTCCTACCTCTTGTCAGCTCGATGCAAACGCTCAGTTTTTTTCACCCACTATAACTTAAGTTTAATATGGGTTCAATGTTAATTTACTATGTTGCAAAGATTGATATATTGACCGAGGTGGTATCCCATGTGGTAAGCGGGGTCCTGTGTCGAGCTGAAGACCCAGGATCGAATCCCTCTGCCACATAGGGCGGATGTTTTCTGGTAGGGGTCTCCTAACCCCAGTTTGCCTTTCAAAAAAAAAACAAGATTGATATATCGGTTCACGTGCGAGGGATCCACTTACCTCATAGTGGTAACTCATGAATATTACTCAGATAGGGTTGTCAATGGGTCGGGTCAGGGTTGACCTGGACCCGCCCATATACTAACAGTCAGATTCGGGTTTTGTCGGGTCACTAAAATAGAATCTCAAACTCAAACCTGCATAATTTAAATATATATATATATATATTATTAGGGTTGTTTGGGTTCGGGTCAGGTACTCGATACAAACTGGACTCACTGACAGCCGTATACTCAGCCGAAGGAGCATCACAAATTCAAAATCGATGAATATGTGTGTTCCTTGCCACGAGACTGAAGTTGGGTTTACTTTCTAGTGGGTAAAGAGGACTTGGGGTTTTAACAGCAGAGTGAGGTGCTTTTCTCTGATTATCAAAAAAAAGAAAGATGATATTTGAAGTATTGTGATTTTATAATGATATGTCCAATAACTAATGCACTTTGAAATTTGTGATATGTTCAAAATGTTGAAGCCCAACTTAACTCAAAGTTACCGGAATCCATTACCATCACATTGGGATTCTCATTCATTGGTGAATTAAAGTTCGAACATAAATCCTAGACAAGGGTTTGTAGTGTATGTCAAACAAGAACTATAAAATCCAAGAATTTTCATGATTATTCATAAATAAAAGTGAAATTTCTACCCAAATATGGTTGGCAATTTAATTTATATTAAAAGTGTATTTAAAGTTATTTTCTGTGGCATTTTATTTAATTAGCATTTTAATTGGCATCCATTTTTTATATTTAATTGACATAAATTTGCTAATTAGATTTAATTTGCAATTATTTGATTAAATTTAATTGGGCATTTATTTATTGATTAGATTTAATTATCAATTAATTAAATATACTTAATGAAACATTGTTTGTTACTTACATTTAATTAACACTTATTTAACTATATTTAATTAACATGTAATGGTTAAGCACATTTTAATTGGCATATGGTTATGCAATTAATAAATTTAGCAATATAACAATATTTAAGAAATTAATTAACTTATTTTTAGGGCATGGATACCCAATGCAGATCCATTGAATTTGGATCCCATGTTGGACCCAAGTGGGGTCGATTTTTTTGAGAACTCTCTAGAAGGCTCTAAAGACAATCAAGGAATGGTGGGAAAGCATGATAGTGGCCAAGTAGTAGAGGAATGTGTCAAGAATATTCCACTACCCCACCCCTTTGGTCGACCACCCTCTTTCCTCCTTGAGTATAATCTTTTAAAGACTTTAAAAAAAATCTCTCTTTCACTGCCATTGGCTATAAATAGTCCTTCACCTCTGCCCCCCTCTCTCTCTTTTCATGAGTTTTGGAAGGAGGCCCTCCCTCTTTCTTCTAAATTTCCCTTTTCCTCTTCACTATTTTATCCCTTAGCCAAATCTGAGAAGGATAACACATCACTCTCTTAATCTCTCCAATTTGATTGGTGTTGAAGAGTTATTGAGCTTGGTTCTTATCCATCTCTCTCTCATTTGCTCTCTTCTTCCATTGTTGATTTTCTTAAATAGGAGATTTCTCTTTTCATCACTATTAAGTTGTGCATTATATATATATATATATATATATATATATATATATATATATATATATATATATATATATATATATATATATATAATGTTGTTATAGGTAATATCCTCTAAGGGTATTTTCATTATTTCACAATATTGTAATAGGTTGTGGCCATTAGGGGTGCTTTAGTTCTTTTATTATTTTTTTTTTTTATTCTTCAGTTTTTATAAGAACTGTTTGGTCAAAGATCAAATAAAGTTGTTGGAACAATCCAATAGCTCTATTTGAGACTACCTCTTGTGTATAAATATAGGTGAACCCCCCTCTTGTTCTCTAATGCTTCTCTTAAGAATTCATGCTCAATAAAATATATATTTTTTATGTTCTTGTATTTATATTTTAAATTCTTAATTGTCTTTAATGCACTTAGTGCTTCTGTAGTGTCTTTATGCTCTCATATTGTCCCTTATGTGGACTTGTGTTGTGAATGTGCACTTTGTGTTTATGATCTTATAAGCCTTTAGAGGCTCTTATTTTATATTTTCACATATTTTATTACATGGTATCAAAGTCAAAAAATCTTTCTTAGTATTTTACCTTTTAAGTCATGGGGTTCTTTGGTTCAAGTTCGTGCTTCTCAATGTTCGTGAATGTTGTGTGGTTTGGATTAAAGAAAAATCTTGACCCGATATATATCTTAAATATTTAGTGTTGTTTTTTTAACGACCCCAACTCATACCCCTTGAAAATGTAGAATTTTTTTATTTATTTATTTTTAAGAACCATTGCGGAACATTCCCAGAGACCAGGGCCTTACAGTTTCACTCACCATTGGATAACTCAACCAACCACAAGAGATCTTACATTTATGATCCATAGCAAACCAAACTAAACTTTTATTGAATAATTGATGATAGTATCGAGACAATTGCATAAGAAAATTTAAAGTGCATGAATAATTAAATGTAAAGGGAATGTAAAAAAAAGGTGAGCCACGGTGTCCCTCTGTGAAGCTGTCTATCAAACGTGTAGCATTTGTAGCTCTCCTAGAAGCAAGTCACTTTACTGATCATTTGCGGCTGTGAAAAAACACATAAATAGGATGTGAGAAATTAGATAAATTCTGCGTACGAATCTATCTAATGAATCAAATGAGTATAAAGAATACAGATAGGAGTTTATGCAATAACTAAAAGGAGCTTATACTGGAGTTTATGTCTCCTTGATGTCCCTTCTACAATGTTGAATTCTTTTATTTTGAAATTAATTGCAATTCAACATGCAAAATTAACAGTATAAGCTCGCAACTCAACATGCGAAGCTCTTCACGGGACCACATGCCCGTGACAACATAAGATAGTGCCATAGAACAATAATATCATGTTTGATTTTTGCAATGCATAGAACAACTAAAATAAAGAGCATCACATGCTCAAGGATCACACAACCCAGGATGATCAATTTGATAATCGATGCATTCATATGCAAAAATCACAAGGAACAATACCACTATACACTACCTTGAATTATTATCTATGTGTATTCATGTGTGCAAGTATTAGATGTATGTGACACAACAACATTGTTCAGATGCATGTTCATGAGTTCATATGAGCATGTTAATTGAAATACTTCTATTTGATTCATGTGTTAATATCAAATGCTTCCATAGGCTCAATCATTTGTACCAATCGGATAGTGCACATGAACCACCATAGTTGAGTGCATGTGTTCCATCAACATAAGATGTACACATTTAGTAACTCTGACAACTTTGGATACATCACCAGGCATATGTATGTATATGTATACAAATATGCATATGTATGACTATATCTATATATAGCCATATATATATAGACCATAAAAATAGACACACACATTGACTATATATATACATATGTATATGCTTGATGACCCTGTGAAAGAGGGTTGTTGCCTATCAGGTTCAGTAATCTTGGACCACTTGGCTCAGTCAACTGGCCAGACCGCTGCCAAGAGCATATGTATATTATACATATATATATATATATCTTTTATTTATTTTTATTTTTATTTTTTGCAGCCCCAACCGAGCCCCACTTGGCTGGAGCCATTGGCCCAGTCCCAACCGAGCCAACTCGGCTGGGAGGGGTCAGGGTTGCCCTGCAGAGGCATGGCAGGGCCCCTGCTGGGGTCCAACACTGGACTGTCAAGCTAGCCCAGGCCTGACAGCCAGTGCACAGGCCCTATGTAGGCTACTGCCAGAGTCTGACAAACAATCGAGCCCTGCTCGGTTGGATGCCAGCCAGACCATTATATCCCCCCCTCCCCCCCCCCTCCCTTTTTTTTTTAAAGCTATATAAAGAAGGGCAGCCAAGTTTTTAATGACATTGTCAAAAACATGGCCAGGATATCAATTTAGAAAAAGTAATGGAGCATCCAATTTTTGACACCTATTACCCCAACTGCTTTTATAATATTTAGGAAATTTCATGCCTAATTTGATTCAAGTAAGATTTCTTCCAACTTTCAGAACATTTAGTGTTTCACTCAAGCATCAAATAATTCATTTCTCATTCATCCTATGTCATGCTAAGATTGTTAAACAACAAGATGTATGGACTACTCATAAGTGTGTACCGTTAGCCAATTATAATCATAATAACCATTCAAAAGAAACACTTTTATAGCAAAACAATACTTGATAATAATGAAGAAAAATGATCAACCACTTCAGATATTTTCCATATATAAGAAACCATAACTTGTTCCTTCAGCTCCAGAATCTATACCAGGAGATCAGTCTTTCATATTTTTTTCAATTTAAACGTAGGATGTAGTTTCTTTTATTCACGACTGACATCCACATCATAGAAACATTCTTTCAAAATATTTTGAATGGCATGTGCAGAATGTATCATAAATACACTGAAAGATTTATATAAAGAATGATAAGTTCCAACCATTCAGTAACCAAATCAAGATGGAAACTAATATGATTCAAGGAATTATCACAACCTGATTATATTCAAATTTACTATTAACGTAAAAGAGGGACTGCAGTAAAAAGAGAACTGGAAATAAATAGCAAGCTCCAGTAAAGTTATATAAAAGAAACTAGAGTATTAGCATATCACATATTCAGATATGTGCATAACTGTATTCTCATGCCTACACCTAATTAGATGCCTATGTATGACTCCAAAACAATAAAAACCATAAGCATGTTGAGAAATATATCATGAACCAGCACTCGATAGGTCATTATGACATGAGATAAAATTCTATTTTTGGCGTAAAAAGAAACACACACAGAATTTTCTTTTTGAAAAAGTGAATAAAAAAAGGTTGACTCTATAAAAGAGGATCCTTAAATCCGCTTTCATAAATTTTTGGGGCAGACGTCTAGATCTACCCTCTTCCATAGACTTTTCATCTAAATCGTGCATGAAAACTCCACCCATAATCAATACCTCACTCAAATCAAGAGAAGGAACCCGCACTTTAACCGAAGATCGAAAGAAAGACGAAAAAGGATGGTTGCAAGCACCAGACGGCTGGAGATGAGGAGATATCCTTCTTCTTCCTCCTCTCTTTCTGTCTTCTCTCTTTTTTTCTTATATTTTTTTTCTCTTTTGTTTAAGAGGGTCAATATGAGGTGATTCCTCCCCTTCTTTAGCCCTCTTTAGATGGGTTGGAGAGGGTGGGTTTTCCTCTTGGTCCCTCCCATTTTTTATTTTTACTAAGGTTTTCAATTTTTTTAAGATCCTCCCTTTTTAAAAGTTTCTATATATATTTTTATTTTCAAACCTTCTTTCTTAAAAGTCCCTCAAGACCTCTTAAGTAAGCAAGAGGACCCATTTTAGGAAGCCCTAGTCAGCCCCCATTAAAATCTCAGAATTAATAAAAATTAATTAATTAAATATTTAAGTATTTATTAATTATTAATTGTTTAAAAGCTTCGAAAAATAGTCACGTTGACTAGGAAGACTTTTTATACTTAATTAACTCTAATTTATAGCTCCTAACTAAAATTAAAGTTGTAAATATGTTAGGCATGGATTTGGATTTGGATCCAGATCCAAGTTATAAATCCAACTCTAGAAATCCAAGTGGATTTTGGATTGGACCAAATCCAGATTAATATGGGTCTTGGATAGAGTCCAAATCCATATTAATTTGGGTCAAATGTATCGGGTCCTATCCGGTCCAAATCTAGATCCAGTTTAACAAATTATTCCTTTTTTGTAAAAACACAATTTTCGGGCCAACCAGAACTCGAATCCTGCAAAATAATATATCGTTGCTCTCGGCATTTAGAGACGAATCTAACGACATATTATACTACTATGAAATCCCAAACTTCACCCAAAAATAACCTGAATTTCACTCAAATTTTGCTTGAATTTAAATGTCGAATTTAAAACTCTTCCTTACGTTTCAATTGACTCATTTCGACCTTGTAAATGAGACTTGAGCCAGGCTCAAACTCAAAAACATTAGTCTAAATAATGGGGTCCAACTGATTTTTCTCTCAGACAGCCAATTTTTTGAAAAATCATAAATTGGCAAAGTGTGAAAAAGCACGATATTACAATTTTAGTTATCTATCTCATGTATTATGCATGATAAATCACTTAATTTTCTTATATTTAAAAAGTATTTTTTATTAAAAACTAAAATCTTTAAATGTTTTTCAAAAAAATTGATTTATTTATTCTTATTAAATATTTTGTAAGGTTTATAAAATTTGTTTGATCTTGTTAAATGATATACATGTATGTTGTTATGAGATTTAGTTTGAATATTAGATTTCTTAACTTGTTTTATATGTATGTATATGGTCTAGTATTTTTATGTGTGTGTTGTTAGTATTTAAATGTTTTATTCGAACACTTCATGATTGTAAATGTCAAATCATGCTCGTATTTATTGATATATTAAATTTTTTTTTTAAAGTTTTGTCAAATACTTTAAAACAATTTAAAATATGTATTTTAAAATGGTTTGGTGTGACATTCACAAGTATTTTATGAGAATTTGATTTGATGTATTATTACGTAAAACATAAAATATTTTATGAAACATTAAAAAAATTATGTGGTTAGGATCTTAGTGATTATCGATCCTTTGTTAATTTTTAAATTTGAATAAATATTTTTTTAATATTGATATAGGATTCTTATGCACAAGGTATTGAGTATAAATTCTTTTTATGGCAGTTATTCACTTTTATGAATATTTTTAAAATTATTAAAAAATAGTTATGTTATTGTTGGTATTTCTTTTATGGCCCTTGTGATTATCCCTTATAGATAATTATGTCATGTATCATATGTATCTTTCATTAGAGTAATCTATTATTTTCATATATGCTTAAATGTGTTCTTATACCTATGTGACTTTAAGTTATTAAGATTATTGCATAAACCTGAATTTTGATTCCTTTATGAGTATCCATAATTAATTGTACTTGTGTATGCACTTTGGTTTTTTATATGTTTCTTTGAGAATCTCTATATATGTTTTGACACTCTTTAATGTTGTATGTCTTTGTTGTGTCATAATAGACTTGCTTACATTGTCCATGCATATGATTGCACTATATTTATTCTGAGGTTTAATCTACCTTTATTGAATTTGATTTGGAATTTTATTTATTTTATTTGATTATTATTATTTGAAAATTAATTTCATATTGCTTCCTTATGGCATTTCTTTTTGTTCATCATAGATAATTTAAAAGTTATTTAAGTGATTAAATTATCTTGTAATCAAAATTTAGGCTTTCTTAAAAATATGTTGATTATAGTCGTATACTTGTCTAAAATTTAAATTTTATATATGAGGTATGTTCCTTTCAACTTGTTTGAATTGTTACTAATGTTTCTAAATTTTTTAAAATTATTACTTTGTTCTACTTAGTGTTATTCTTATTCAAAATATACATACTAGTTTTTTTTTAAAACTATATAACTATTTAGTTAGAATATCTTCTTTTTTTGTAGTTTGAATATGTGTTTTGTTCTCTCTATAGGTTCTTAAAAATGTTAGAGATTGAGAAAAGAATATCTTCAATAGTCGATGAAGGCGTTTGAGGATGATCACTAATGAACACATTGAAAGACTTATATTTGTAAATTTGTCTTATGCATCATAAAGATGAAGAATCTCACTAAAGACATTTGAAGACTTGAATCCTTCCCGTTGATTCTTTTTTGTATTTCACACCGTATGTTTGAGGGAGAGTGTTAGGTTGTATATATATATATATATATATATATATATATATATATATATATATATATATTATTTATAATGATGTTATAGGTAATACACTCTAGGGTATTTTTGTTATTTTATAATATTATAATAAGTTGTGCCCATTATGAGTACTATAGTTCTTTTATTTTATTTTGTTATTTTTGCTCTTTTTTGTTTTTATATGAACTATTTGGCCAAAAACCAAATAAAGCTATTGTTTTTTTTTTGGACTAATGAACATAGAGTTGACTAGTCAATAGAACTGTTGGAACAGTCCAACAACCCTATATGAGACTACCGCTTATGTATAAATAAGGGTGAACCCCCCTCTTATACTATAATGCTTCTCTTAAGTATTCATGCTCAATAAAAAATATATCTTTTATGTTTTTTTATTCTTCTTTTAAATTCTTTGTTGTTTTGAATGCACTTAGTACTTGTGTAGTGTCGGTGTGTTATTTTATTGTCCCTTAGTTGGACTTGTCTTGGGCATGTGCACTTTGTGTTTATGATCTTCCAAGCCCTTATAGGTTATTTTTTTGTATTTTTGTATATTTTATTACAATTACGTGGTTTCTTGGAGTTCTCATTCATTTGGTATTTTTTTACAAGATAAAAGACACCATAACCTTGAAATAGTTGTAAAATCTAGAGCATGCTTGTTGAGTTTTTTGTATACATATGATTTTATAAAATTTATAATGATTATATGCATGCTTATATTTTTATAAAACTTGAAATAATGATATGTGTGCTTATGATTTTACAAATCTGAAATTGGTTGGAAACATGCATATGATGTTGTAAAATTTGAAATAATAATATGTATGCTTATGATTCTATAAATCTAGAACTGGTTATGTGCATGCTTATGATATTGTAAAATCTGAAATAATGATATGCATGCTTATGATTTTATAAATCTGAAACTGGTTATATGCATGTATATGATTTAGTAAAATATGAAATAATGTTATGCATGTTTATGCTTTTATAAAATCTGGAATGATGATATGCATGCTTATGATTTTACAAAAGTGGAATTGATTATTTGCATACTTATGATATAAAATATAAAATAATGGTATGCATGCTTATGATTTTGGAACTAGTTATATGCATGTTTATGATGTTGTAAAATCTGAAATAATGATATCATGCTTATGATTTTACAAATATGAAATTGACTATATGTATGTTTATATTTTTATAAAACCTTGAATAATGATATGCATGCTTATAAATTTATAAATATGAATTTGATTATATGCATGCCTATGTTTTTATAAAATTTGTAATGATGATATGCATGCTTATGATTTTGCAAATTTAGAATTGATTATATGCATGCTTATGTTTTCATAAAATCTAGAATGATCATATGCATGCTTATGATTTTTTAAATCTAGAATAGATGTATGCATACTTGGGATTTTTGAAATCTGAAATAAGATGTTTGCAAAATTTTGATTTTTGAAATTTGGAATAGATGTATGCATACTTATGATTTTAGAAAATCTAAAAGTGCACGTGTATGCATTGATTTTTAATTTTTTTGGAAATGAATGAATCAACATACCTTGAACTGAGTTTACCCTTCTTGCTAAAATGAAAATCGCTATTGGTATGAGAGATCTTGATGAATACAAGGTAATCAACCTTAAAAGTAAGCTCTCTACAACGATGATCTGCATAGCTCTTCTGACAACTTTGTGTTGTGCGCAAATGATCACGAATAATTCATACATGATATGCATAATGCTGAATTGTCGTAGGCGACTCAATACTGTGATTGCCAACATCATCTCAGTAAATAGTCGATCTACATGGCCTCCCATAGAGTGTCTCAATGGGTGCCATGTCAATGCTTGCATAATAACTATTGTTATATGCGAATTTTAAGAGAATTACCTGACTATCTCAATCGCCTCTCCAATCTTAAGCGTATGCCCGAAGCATATCCTTGAGGGTTTGAATGGTCCTCTTAGACTGACCAACTGTATGAGGGTGAAATGACGTGCTAAACTTTAACCTCTTACCCAAAGCTTGTTGAAACTGACCCCAAAAATGAAAAGTAAAACGAGTATCACGATCATATATAATTGATATAGGTATGTCATGAAAATGAACTACCTCTTTAATACATAGATCTGCAAGACTTTTAGGAGTCTGAGCCACACAAATAGTCAAGAAATGTGCTGACTTGGTCAATTTATCAATGATTACCCAAATGTCATCGTGCTGATGACGAGTCTTAGGTAGTCCCACGATAAAGTCCACAGTGATCTCTTTAACTCACTTACTTTTGAGCCTTAAGAGATAGAACAGTCTAATGTCACAAAGAAGGTCTAAATACACGATAAACAATCTCGATACAATCAGGTTGTGATAGGACCATTGTGCCCTTACGACAACAAATAATGACATAGTGCTCATAGAGCCAATCCATTCCCAGAATAACATCAAATGTTATCATGTCAAACACAACTAGATTGTCTAGCAGATTTTGCCCACCCAACTCAACCAACAAAAGAGGTGTATAATAAGCACATCGACAATTATCGTTTATAGAATTACTAACATCTAACACATGCTTTCAGAATTCTACAGGCAATTATAACTTACTAGCAAAACGAGCAACAATAAAGGAATGTTTTGCTCCACTATCAAATAACACTAGAGCGGCTCGACCCACAACCAAAATAGTGCCTTGGATTAAGTCACTATCTTGCCCATGGCATCTAGATAGGCAAACAACCACACACAAAATAATAGTGAGCCCTAGTATATTTCTAAGTTTTTTAGCAGACATCAAACCATGTTTTCACAAATTATAACAACATATCACATATGTGCATATCAACAACATCAACATAACAGATATTATATCTGTGAAGGTGGTTTTTCTCGCGACTTGAGGTCACTCTTACCCTTGCTCTGATACCAACTGTAATGTTCCTAAAAAATTCGAAATTTTAAAACTTTCTCAAACCCCAAATTTTGAGAACAATTTAAAACTTTTTATTTATATAAACAATGTACATGGTTCTCAAAAGTAATATGCTAACAAGTTCATCTATAACCACATTCTAACTGTTCCAAATACTAAATGACCCACCTGAGCGCAAGTGTATATTAGCCTCCCAGTATCAGATCCAGTACAAAATTATCTATAAACACAACTTGATTGAGACTATTACTCTAAAGGCTTCTCACATGTGAAAAAGAAAATACGGAAGACAAAACGTATCAAGATTTAAGATAATTGAGGAGTTACATAAAGATTTAAAGTTCTAAACTATATGCAATAACATAATAAGAATAAAACAACAAAATTTAAAAATGTTCTCATTCCAAAATATTACACTTCTTTAAATATAAGGATTCAGACAAAAAGTAAAATTTACACAAGTTTTTAACTATCTCAAACTTTTGGTTGATCCCTCTAGGAATTGTAGTAGGTAAGAGTGAAGCCTTCAGCCACGCAGCAACCTGCACTTTATTTCAATTTTCTACGAGGTCATCTGTAATATTGTAGGGCATCAACCACATGCCCGTAAGAAACCAAAAATAAATTTGAAGAATATAATTCAAGTTGAAATAATGCAATCAAGTGTAATTCTCATCATTTTAGAAATGAGCGTCAAGAAAATTCATATCATAATAAGAACATGATATTCAATTACATAGATCATAATTCATTTCATGGCATTCATAATTACATCACTTGTATGCATGAAAACTCAAAATTATTCTCATTTTAATCCACGGTATTCAATTCCATAATCATTCATATACATGATAATCATTTGCATAAATGTATTAAACTAACAATTTATAGCATACTCTAAAGTGAAGTAAAAATACAAACTATCATGCAATGCCATCATTTACTTTCTTTGTGCTCAAAAGAAACATGCTCATGTCCAACTTATGACTAAGGCATGCATTATTTCAATTACAAATTCACATGTCATTTATCAGAACATTTATGCACTTTGCATTCAAATATAACAATAAAATAGGTCATATCTTGACCCTTTTTGTGTACCTTACACAAACAAGCACCTCACATGCATCAACCAAGCCTTTGGCTTGTAACAACAAGTTAAATCACATGACTAATCATAAACATGTCTTTTTCATTTATATGTAACAATTCATTTGCAATAATCATGCAAAACCTTATAAGTCTGTACATGTTCACAATATATGATTATGCATATGAAAACAATTATCTTAAAAAATCTAATTAATTATTTCTCTTGCTTATTCAAACCTATCTAGTACAAAACAGAGCATAGACATCCCAAAACAATAATAGGAATATTTTTTATTTTATATATTTTTTATTGACATCCTATGGCTTAACTAGTTCTTTCTCGAGCGATTCAACCATGCAATGCAACAATTGAGAGAACGAACCCATGGTCTCAGGTCTTGGCCTATGCCAAACCAAAATCATCAGCAAAAAAATGGGCATGCGTCCCAAACTCTGCAGAGCTGTGGTCCTACCACCTAGGACTCATTGATAGACCTATCTCCTAACCTCCGTGAGACGAGGATAAGAGACACCTTCAACCCTCAAAAAACACATGTCTCACGAGGCTTGTGCCACCCTTCCCTCTCCTAGGAGAACATGAGATCAGAATGGATCCAGCCATCTCAAAGAGATCGGCCTTGCCGGTGCCTCAAATAGACCCGTGGTCCAGGGTTATCTTTATTATTAAGTCATAAGTTAGAGCCCATGAATTCAAAGATCTATCCTACTTGCATAACTTAAACTTACATGCTCTCATGTATGATATCAATGGCTATGTCACTTGCATAATTCAAATTTATATGCTCTCATGCATGATATCAAAGTCTATACCACTTGCATAATTTAAATTTATATGCTCTCAGACATGATATCAAGGTCTATGTCACTTGCATAATTCAAATTTACATGCTCTCATGCATGATATCAAAGTCTATGCCACTTGCGTAATTCAAATTTATATGCTCACATGCATGATATAAAGGTCTATGCCAATTGCATAATTCAAATTTACATGCTCTCATGCATGATATCAAAATCTATGTCACTTGCATAATTCAGATTTAAATGTTCTCTTGCATGATTCATTTATAACATGATTTTATGCATGATTTAATCTCAACATGCTTAACACAAGATGCACTCACATGAGTTATTATGCATGCGTAGATAATTTTACTATTTCATGCGCAAAATACATCACATCATACTTGTACACATTAACATGATATACATAAAAATGTAATCATATTCACAATTATGATACATTTATTTTAAATATGTTTTTATGATACAATTTTCACATGCATGGCAAGCTCAATAAAAAAATAATGTCATGCAAGCATTTGATGCAGTCAATTCAAATAGAACAATACCGTCAACCATTCATTTCACAACAATGTCAAACATGTACCTACAACAAATATTGTAACGCCCCAAATATTTATCTTAAAAATTTTGGAATAATTTTTTTTTTCTAAACAACAACGGAAAAGCTTTATTAAATCCTTCGTCAAAATATTTGGGCGGGTTACAAGTAATAGCACAGACTCAAGGCATTTAAGTAAAATAAATTCTTGCATTGAAATACTACAAGTTATCATTTACAACTTAATGATTTATTACAAGTCATATTCCCCAGGACATCCGAAGAAGATATGGTCACATGACACTGTCGCAGCGACGACCGCAATTACTCGTCATTCAGTTTCCTGAAAAACATTAATTCAAAAAGGGTCAGACTACCACGTCTGAGTAAGAAGCATAATATCCATATGAATGTGCACATGAGTGTCACGTGTACAAGTATATGTGCAACATGTTTAGATAGAACTAATAACCATTTAACAAGTGATAAATGTACAGGTCACTAAAGTCAAGTATTTCATGATATATTCCATCAACGTCAAAGCACGATACATCATATGCATGAACCATATTTATATAAGCAATAACAACTTTGGAACTAATGAGGATGTACACCTGACTTAACTAAAGCAATTCATGTAAAGTGTGTATAAAGCACAACCATTAACGTTAAACACATCATTCATAAGTTATCCCAATTTCCATGTAACGGAAAACTAATTTGAATCATGCTTTACAGGAGTCACAACTTACTCCAACAATTTCAACATCGAGCAGTATGCAACTACTTAAAGATCTTTCTTAATGCACTAACTTTATGTTTCATCTTGTTAATTACCCTGTGGGTACGCACAGGCATTCGACATCGTAGCGGACCGAGACCACACAGGGGTTTATTATTTTATAACCCGTATGACTAGCCGTACGAATATCCAAAGGGGACGGTTCACGACCGAGAGAGTACTCCCCAATGGATAAAACTAGAATTAAGATGCACCATGTACTTCTGCAGAAGACTTGGATCTACCACCTAGGACGAATTGGTAGTCCTGGTCCCCTAACTCCGAGGACTGGGGACCGAGTGAGACGCCTCGCTCTCACCAAAATAAAAATTGTCCCACGGAGCTTGTACCATCTACCCTCTCCAAGGTAGACCATGGGTCCAGTAACATACACCATCTTTCAGGTGTACCTAGAGCCCTGGGAAACCAGTAACATATATCGTTGTCAGGTATACCCAGTATCCCGGGAAACCAGTAACATATACCATTTCAGGTATACCCAGAATCCCTTAATTATTTTATATGTGCATAATTTTCATTCTTGTTTTGTTTGGATCCAGTAACATACATCGTCTTTCAGATGTACCCAGAACCCTGAGAAACCAGTAACATATACCATCTTTCAGGTATACCCAGAATCCCAAATAGAAACTGGTAACATATACCGTCTTTCGGTATACCCAGAGTCTAGAATTTTCCTTTATGTCACAGTGTATTAATTTAGTTCTGTTTTTGGTGCTAGGGTATATATATCGTACCCCACTGGTTGTGCCGCAACATGGCATAACCCAATTTTAACAATTCATAAGTGCTCGTATGGCACTATCAGCTTGCTGCAAAGCTGCAGGCTCGATTTTCAGCTTTCACGTGATCATGACGTGAAAATATCCTCATGTATGCAAACTTTTGCATAATACATAAATCTACTAGCACGTAAACATGTCCTAACATGAAATCATGATTCAATTATATGCAATTCTCATAGCATCATAGGTGCATATATGGCGTCACAAGGATTTGACATGCTCACTTTCAATTTGTAACAATGTGTCCTTTGTAGAGTTTCTTACTTGTGCTATCGTAACAAAAATATGCAAATCGGTGGTTCATGCACTGAAACATTTGTCGCAACCTTCATATTCCAACCACATACAAAACTACGTGCGCCTTGAATACATCACGAGCATCTTATTCATTTGCAAAACGATCACATACGACCGACACTAAACATGAAGATAATTATTTAAACACGATCATCATGAAATTCATGCATATCATAAATGGTCATAGAGCATTACAAGAGTATTGTAAGTATAATTATAATATCCTACCACCATGCCACTGTAGTTTCTCGTTGATTGAACAATTATAGCCAGCGTATGTATTTATCGACAAACCACATACAAAACCATAGGCATTGTGACTACCTCATTACATACATTCTCTCTCTAGGTAGAAAGTACACGAATTATGCCATTTTAGACATGAGCGTTATAGTGAGGTGTGCCATCACCAATGTCCTTATACATTGGTGAGTTTTGAGTCCTAAGGTGAGTATGTGCATGGTCACGAATTTCCCATTTTTATTCATATCATTTGAAATATCATGTGACATCGATAAATTCATAAATGAGAGAAACCCTCATTTTCAGGGAACGAATTGGACAATGTACAACTTTTGTGAAATTATGTATGTGTACACGGTGATAGCAACAAAACCATTTGACTTCTCATATTAATTTAGGTTGTCGAACAAAAATGAGTATGTGTATAAAATTGATGTCTTTCGAATTTGAGCCCTTATTATCTAAAGATTTCATAAAACCCTCGTTGATCAAAGAGAGTTATTATATGTATTTTTATACTCTTAAAACCATCGTCAGTATGCGACTGTCCATCAATATGTAGTAGCCATGGTATATCTAATATTAGATATTGGAAGGTCTCAAAAGAAAAACCCCGTATGAATACTTATATTTTTTAACCTAACTCGGGTCATATTTAGGCATTACCAAATCCGACTTAATGTGCAACTAAGTGAACAACCTGAATTCAACTATTAATCGGATATAAAAATTCCTACCAAACCAAGGGAATACATATATACATTTTTTAAGTCAAGCTAGTACCGCGGCAAACCCCATAGAGATAACACGTAGTGTTGTAATGGTTTGCAGCTCTCAAGCCAACCTAACACTTACACTAACTATGAACCAAAACATAGCAGCAGCACCCCCCCCGAGTAGGGTCGATAGAGTCTCTCGGCTTGTTGGTCGAGCTGATTAGCACAACCGCAAAATCCACCAACTAACACATTATGTAAGCATGTTATTCCCATGCTGAAATTTGTTTTTTTTTTCTATCCGGTTTGATGATGTGTGTGTAGGGCGTGAGCTTTCCAGCGGTGCAATTGACACGAGTGGTGCTAACAACACCAACAGGGTGGTGCATTCGGATGGTTGTATGGGTACCAAACAAAGGACACCAATGTTATGTCAACTCAGCTAGGCAGACCTATACTAGAGTGTCATTAGGTTTAAAATTTTCAACTTCCCAAAACAAGTTAACGCATACTAATGGCTTCAACCAACCCGCAGACACCCTGTTGATGTCAGTAGGCTGCAGTCACGCCAACGGGGTATGGTGCACCCTGCCGAAATAGCTGCACCCAGACCTGGTATAGTAGACATTTGGTCAAGCTGGGTCAAAACAACCAATTTGTCTGATCTAACCGGTGGGCCACCTTGTGGGCTGGGGTCGTGCAGGCTATATATATATATATAAATTTAAAAATTGTGATATGTATGTATATATATATATATATATATTTTCAAGACATATCAATTTGGAAGAGAATTGGAACACAATAGCTGATCTACTAATGATAAAGATCCAACGTAACATGATACCTATTTTGGACCAGTTAAAAATGGAAACCATAATATGATTCAATAATCACTATTTGCCTTCTATTTATACATGTCTTGAATAGTTAAAATGTTAATTCTACAATGCATACATACTCTAAATAATGATAACACATACCATTTAAATAAAACCACCAACTAAGTATTTTATTTTCAACAATAGCACGTGCTGTCATATACAACATACTACATGAAAAAAAAATCTGTAGACAAGAATTCAACGTTTTGTCAAATAACATGGCTGAAAAGAAAAAACTATGTAAACATATTCAATAGGAAATCAAGTGTTTGACTAAAGGCTATATAAGCATATTGTTTTTTTTTTCTAAGCTTGGTACCAACAGTCCAACACCACCATATGCGTGAAACATATTTTATAACTAGAATAAATCAACCCTCAAATAAACTGGCTAGATAGGCATGAGACGTTCCTTTCATTAGAATATTCCTCTAAAAGCTAACATCCAGCATGCATAAGGGTCATGCCGTGTATTCAAATAAGCACATGGTTGTTTATTACGAGTAACTATGATTTACATGCTCAGTTAGAATAATCCTGGTATGAAAGAAATATCAGAACATACACCCATGTGTGGTTTGATGAAATGAACTTCGTCAACACCCTAAGGTATAGCCGACCCATGTTATCCCATATAAACTAAAAAAAATATTGCAGACTACTCATACTACATAGCACTGAATACACACATAAGAACATTATACCACTTACCTCTCAATGAGTTAGAAACCCCCAAAAACTGGAATCGTCCGGTCAGATGGTGGATCAATTTTGTGGCCACCATCATCAAAACTATTGTTGCTACACCTTAAGCAGTCCCCTTGTGAGAATGTGACCCCGAAGGTAAAGTATTTGTCTTCTTCATGAACTTCCAACAACCTCGCAACACTTCTTCCCTGGAATCAATGGAGTGCCCGACCAAGGTGGATCACGCGGCTGGTTGGACAGGGTAGGCTTGAGAGAGGAAGAGTTTGAAAAAAACGTGTAGAGGCTGAAACTGGAAAGAGAGAGAAATAATGGTGGAAGCAACCAGGTATGCTTCACGGATGGGTTGAGAGAGGGTGGGCGTGAGAGAGTGAAGAGGCGAATTCCAAGGGTTTCACTTTGTAAAACCCCCTCCCAAGACTTCCGTTTTTTTTTTCCTTTGTTTTCATTACAGCCTGCTCAAAACGGCAGGCCCTCTTCTTGATGCCGCCTCTTCACCTTTCCACATGAAGGGATTTTCCAAACGTTCCTTCTATTAGCATTTATGAGATGGCTCATTAAATAGAAACCCCTTTCAAAATTCGTGGGAATGGAAGCCTTAATAAAGAGAAAATGGTTGGGTTTCCCCTTTGGGAAAATCGCTCAGCCTCTCTTACCTTGAAAACATTTTTTTTTACCTATTCAAGTCACTTTAAGTATGAGTTACCAAAAAAAAATCGTTGGTTATAATAGAGTAGTTTTTTTTTTTTCAAAAAGCATCCCTAGCGCACTAGAGGATTTGAACTAGGGACCTCTTCTATAAGGGGTAACGAGCCCCTCCAGTGTGCTATTTTGAATTTCATTGCATATTCTTGCAACGTTAATTTATTTAACCTTTAGTAAGGTTTTGGTGGAAATTCCAAAAATAACATTTTTGACAAAGAGACGCGTCTTTTTTTTAAAATATGTGTGAGTGTAGTTCATGGGATTTGAACTCAGGTTGCCTCATCACTAGGCAATACACCTCACCACAACACTACTTCTAATCTTGTTGCATTATTGGCCATGTTTAATTCTTTTATATACGAATTGATTTTTTTGACGAATTTCAATTACGAATTGTATTTTAGATCTTTTAAATCTTCTAACTAGATTTTTGTCTCTTGATCGAAATTCGACCATATTTAGATCCATTAAATCCAATTGGATTCTAATTGGGTTTCGGATCCATCCAGAATCTGAATCCATACGTCGTATCCAAATCCAAATACTGGGTCCATTTGATCCTTTTTGGATTTCAAGATCCATTTGGATCGACTCTATATCATTTTATCGTATTTATTTCAAAGAATTTTATCCTTTACTTAGTTTGATAATTATCGAAATTTTGCGGGTTTTACAAATACACTTCAATATCCCGCTAACTACAACTATGACCAGCATGGTCTCTAAACTACAATTATTAACAGTCTTAAATATCTACAACTAAGTGAGTGTGTGAGCATAAGAGTGTTGCATTCAAGGAAGTAACTAACCTATGATGCACTTGCACTACTTACTTACCACAGGTAATTACCCGATTTGTATGGTTTTGCATTTGCTTTTTTCTTTTTCTTTTTGAATGGCAATTTTAGCCACATGCGATGCTTAACATTAAGCGTCACGCAATTTGCTCAGCTACGCACCTGTAATGCACATTTATATAGATAATAAAATACAATTATAATATTTTCTAACAATATGACTAAGCTATGAATTGAGTGTGTATATTAACTAACTTTTAGATTCTATCATATAACATGAATAACTTTTTAAAATTTTAGTTTATGAATTTTACCTTTCGATGTGATGAAAAGTAAAACGAAACTCAATATTCGAAAAGTCTAGTGTAACTGTCACACGACACAATCTAATCATCCCTCTCACAAGAAGAGAGCGCTATAGCTGCATACACACCATGACAACTTAGCGAACTTCGCTCTCGCATATACGCAATGAAAATAAAAAATGTGAATCGGTAACCCGATTGCAAAAAAATAAAAAAATAAAAAGTAATGCACCAACAAGTCCAACCAATTTGGACAACCGTGTCACGAAAACCCACGACTGCTTGCAGTCCAAAACATCGCTCCTCACGATGGCACAAAAACTGAGCCACTCAGCTTTGAAAAGAAAATCTGTATTCCTTTGGGAATACGTATTGAAATAAGGAAATCAAAACAAGATTGTCGTTAAAACCAGAGGTATTCTTGTTGTCGCACAACCGCAACCCTACATGATTCCCTATGCTAGGAATCAGGTGGGCAGGCTACTCAGCGAAGCATGAAGATAATCAACTATCAAAAAAAAAGAGAAAAAACTCAGCAAATGGATCATGCGTTCACGAATTTAGGCATAAAACAGTGAAAAGGGCGACAAGAAAGCCAACCTCGATCGGTTGGTTCAATATTCGTGCATTTGCGCTATGCGAAACCCCGATCAGGGTCGTGCAGAAAAGAGAAACAGGATAAGCAAAGACAATTAAATCAATCTAACACATAAATAAAATAGAACTCTGCTATTGATATTTTTTTTTTGAACTCATGCGTACTACAGTTACGTGCATGCACATACAATGAACCCCCCTCGACTAGGGGTTGTTTTCAGGCAATGCAAGGATCTGGCCACCTACGGTGGCTCAGGCTCTACCCAAAACAGAGAAATCTACTCGAGAAAATGCAAAACAACGATTATGGTTGTGCCTTACAGAACAAAGGGGAGAGAGAGAGAGAGTAGAAGTACTCAGACAGGGTGCAGTGACTCACCTGGGTTTGCCGAAGTCGGCGGAAAGAGAGTTTCGGAAGGCAGGGATCATCAGAGTGATGTGGCACTGTCATAGGTTTCGACAACGACAAAGGCAACGACGGTGGAGGTGCAATAGAGGCTACTCACTCGCTGGTCAAGGGGAGGGAGGTCTGACAACTTCAAACATTGGAATAAAAAAAGTGTGCGACATTCACAGTGGTGGTGACCTACGGTTGACACTCAAACTGAGGGGAAACGCGGAACCAACCACAACAAAGAGAGGGGAGAAGAAGAAGGAAGGGAAAGAAAATAGGAAGGAGGAAAATGGAACGTCATCGAGGTGGGGGTTGGCGATGGTAACCGGCTCCGACCAATTTTTGAACGGGAAAGGAAAGAGGAAGAAGAAGATTCAGACGACTGCATAAAGGAAAAGGGGAAAAAAGAATGGGCGACTTAGGGCTTGTGTTAGGTTTTACGGGGGTGAACGACGTCTGGATTGGACTTGATTCGAGTCCAGGTCGGCCGGACTCGAGGAACAAAAAGGAAAAGAAAAACAAAAGCAAAAATGCTAGAAAAGAAAAGAAAACATTTGTAACTTAAAACTTTTTTTTTTTGGTAATGAAATGGTTAAAATAAAACTAACTAATCACTAGGATTAAATTATTTGGTTTTAAAGATAATACTTTATTCCATTCAAACATTTCTGAAATGAATTTTATAACTAAAATGCCCTTTTTACAAAATCATTCCGAGAGCCATCAAAATATGCCCCATTACATTCAAAACACCTAAAAAATGCTTAAATGCATTTGTGATTCGTTAAAATGATTAAATTGAATATTTTATTTACAATAATTTTTGGAATGATCATTTTACCCTTCTTTGTCAGAAAGATAAAATTAAACTTATAAAATACACAAAATTGACAATAAAAGATAAAATATATTTTTAACTCAAAATAAAGCAATTTTTTTATTTATTATCCCTTAAAATTTTATAGGTTTTACAACATGTATATGCATTTTTATTCTTCAAAAATCTGAAAATGAATGTGCATGCATGTAAAGTTTAGAAATCTGGAAATGCATGGGTATGCATTGTGATTTTTTAAATCTAAAAATGTACGTGTAGGCATGTCGAATTTCAGATGAGCCTATAGGGATTTCTCATATATGCATATATTGATTTTTAGACATGCCCATTCGTGGAAATCTGGATATTTTATGAAATCTTATTTTTGATAATGTGCTATGTATGAGCACTTAAAAATCATATTCAATAAATGATTATTGTGTCATATTAATGTGCACTAAAATTTACATGTAAAGGTAGTAGTATATCAGGTGTATGAAAAAATATCTTATTTTAGTATCAAGAATGTATATTAAGCATGTTGACAATATGTAGATTTGAAATTGAATAATGTCTATGATATTGAGCATGATGTTAAATGTTATCATGATATGTTGAAATACCGGATAATGATATTACCTGTTGATTTATAGTGATAGATTACATGAACTGTATGCATGCACTATGTGATGCTCATATTAGAGCTTGCATGGTGTTTTAATGCTTAAGTGTAAGTGTGGCATATAAATTAAGTTGTATTATAGAACATGTGAAGCATGCCTTTACATGTCACTTTTGAGTGAGGTAGGTTGATGAGAACGCAAGAAGTGCAAATAATGCACCATTATGAATGATACATGCACACATAAATTAATTGATTCACCTTTGCAGGTGAAATGCTCAAATGGTTAAAGGCACCATAGCACTAGACAACTCTTTCGCACTTCTTGTGATAGATTTTGAAATTCCAATCCTTGAAATTTTGGAGCAAAGGCAACTATAAGATTAATAGACCAATCAACAATTGCATGCAAACCATCCATAAAAAAAGCATACTTATGCAAACAAAAATCTAAATGAGGCTTAAATAGTTATATATTCATAATGCAAATATATAGACAATAACAATTCTTAGAAACAAGAACTGTAAGTCCAAGTGCTAAAAGTACAAAGCTCAATTCCAGCAAGTATGAGCATGTTAGCAACTTCAGATTAGCAAGAATACAAGCATTTGGACAAGATCAACAAGCATGCAATAAGGACAATATAGGTATGCCACATTTCCTTTCTCCCATCATCACAAGTGATTCAAATTTTACAGAGCTTCGATGGGGATATAATTGATTGTTTTCACAAGCACAAGCAACCGGCTTTAGACCAACCATTACTAAAAAACCATAAGATTCATGTATTTGTTTTTTTTTTTCATAAAGATCTTGCATTCCCTCTTGGTTATCTATCGGACCCATTTTTTCATTTGTTGTATTTACTTAGAATGTGCCTCCAATCAGACCAAAATATAATTTAAAGCATAACATCTCTCTCTCATTTGGTTTACTTTGGATTACAGAGTGATGCATACCAAGAAACATGATGTTACAACCTCCTATGCTATGGGTTTGTTCAGACCAACAACATAATAGCCATTCGAGCTGTTACATCCCCCATTTCTTTGTATTCAGGCAAACAATATGACATCCCCATTCTCATCTGGAAGGTTGATTTCTTTTGTTTTTGTTTTTTTTTTCAACTGAAACCGAATCTTCAAACTTACACTACCAGTCTAGAAAACTACAAAGACAAAATGACCAGAACCACCCCCCTAGTTGTGCTAGTTTTCATTATTTTACTTTGGGCAGCATAACATACTTAGCACATGACTGTAACATTCAAAAGTTGAAAGCACGACTCAAAAGGGGTTACAACCCGAGAAATGAAACTCATGCACACATTAAAGCAGACACATACGAGCATGAACATATGTGGCAGAGAGATTACTGTCGATGATTGTGGCCCCAAACAGAGGAATCAAGCATACCGGTTTCTCTCAACTGCCAAGGCGTGAAGCATGAATAGTATGAAATCAGCCCAAGGAGAGTATTTGGAACACATAAAATCAACCCAAGGAGATTCTCTAAAAAAGACATTAATCGCAAGCTTAGCCAGGTAGGCAAGATTCAACTCCTCAATCCTACGAAGCCCAACCCCTCCTTCACTTTTCGATTTACATAGCATCTCCTATGCCATCAATTGGTTTTTTTTTTCTGGAATCTAAATCCTACCACAGGAAGTTCGTGAACATGGTTTCTAATTGTACTATTACCTTCTTTGAAACCTGAAAAGATAAGATCTAAAATACAATAATTACAATAAGTGTGTTTTGAATAAGAAGCAATCTTCTAGCATATGATAACAATTTGACTTTTTATGATTATAGTCATTGTTGATTTTTTGCAATAACAGGCTGGCATAAAGAATTGTTTAATTTCCCCACACAAAGAGACATACCCAAATATTTTAACTAAAAGCTACTAAGCTACCATTCAGCTAAATGTGAGATCCTAGCAGCAACTTTTGAGTCCATGTTTAATGAAATCATCACAGACTAATCATTATTTATTTTTGTACTTGTTGCTGATTCAAATTTTAAGAAAATATTTACAATCTTTTGCACTTGGTCCTCTGGTGGCTTATAGAAAAGCAACACATCGTAGGCGAAAATAGGTGTGAAATGTTCTAGGCAGCTTTTCCATGACAATTAATAATATATAAAGAGATAAAGCATCCCCCTACCTGAGACCCCAAGAGCTCCAAAACTTTTTCCCTGAAACTTCATTCACTAAAACTTGGAAATAAGTTGTAGAGACACAAAGCATAACTCTACTAACCCAAGTTGGGTGGAACCCCAAACTAATAAGAGAGCTCTTCAAAAAACTCGAAGTCACTTGATCATATACTTTCGATAAATCTAGTTTTAGACAAAACATAGAAATTTTATTATTTTCAAGAGAATCAATAATTTCATGTGCAAGCAAATTTTTTTCACTAATATCCTTACCTTTCAGGAAAGCTCCTTGATTCTTAGAGATCACTCTGGTAAGGATAACTCTCGTTCTACAAGAAATTGCACAAAACGATATATATGAAATTCTTCAAATTGATCTTCACCTTTGGCTTTGAGAATAAGCACAATTAATGCGTTCACTTTTTTAACAAATTTTTCTTTCTGAAAAAAATCTTTGACAACTGCAATTGTATCTCTACTCACTATATCCCAACATTTTTGGAAGAACAAACCCAGAAACCCATCTGGTCCAAGAGCTTTGTCACTTTTAACTTGAAAACTTGCTAAGTACACTTTTTCATAAAAAATCCAAATTGACATGGAGTCATTTTCCTCCTGAGATACGCACGACCCATCTCAAGAGGGGAAGAAATTTGAACTGTCCTCTTCCTTCATAAGTAGCTCTTGAAAGAACTTGAAACACTTACTTTCTATATGTGGAAGCCTTCAATGAGAAGGTGATTGATATTGTTGTGGTACCTTCTTACCTTGATAGAAGCCATGAAGAATTTAGTATTCATGTCTTCCTCTCGAAGTCAAAGTACACGAGATTTTTGTCTCAACTGAGATTCCTCTTGTACCAGTGATCTCTCCAACTCTATCTGAAGGATAAACTAAGACTCAATATCTTAATGAGAAGGGGAGACACAGTTCATCGAATTTTGAATCTCCGAGAGCTGGCTTCGTAGATCTTTGATTTTACCCTCTAGAAATCCATATCTAGACTTTTTCCAATCTTGCAATTTCACTCTTACATCATCTATCTTGTTCAAAATACAGATCATAGGGCACCCAAATTCAAGCTGGTTCCAACAGTATGAAATAATATGCATGCATTTAGGCTCTAATAGCCACCACTCAAAGAACAGCCTCGGAGTAAAAAACAAGGAGAGAATGATCCGCCACGGATCTGGGAAGGACCTTCGACGAGCATGCTTACCAAGTTGCTTTTACTTTCTATAAAATTACTTATTTGCCTTTAACTTCTCTCTCTCTCCTCCTTATGTGAACATGAAAAATGGCCATCTCAATTCTCATATACGACCAAATGCGTTATACTCTCTTCATGGACCAACTTATCCAAAATACCAACAAATAAAAAGTAAATCACCATCATTATTCTCCTCAAAGTAACTGTCTTATTTAAAAAAAAGGCTGCAAAGGTCAATAAAATGTAACTTTGGCAGTCATTTAACCAATTTCTTAAAATGGTAAATCTCATCTTAAATATTTTAAATCCAAACAGTGAAACAAAAACATGCCATACTATGGGCGCCTAGATGTAAGGTTTCCATATTTTTTTTTAATTTAACAAGTGTTTATCGCTGATCCAAAATACTACAAACATCTGCAAACGATGTTTCTTGGTTAAGTAACAAGAGGGAATTTACACATAGCTGCTCAACGTATGACACATTTATGGTTAACTACTTTAGATTTTAAATATTTAAGAGACACCTAACATTTCATGAAATTTCTCAATTAACTGCTTCAGTTGCATTTTCTCCCAGAAATTACTTATTTACCTTTAAGTAATAGCTATGGAAGTAGAAGGCTACAAAGTGACAATCAATAATTAAGAAGAAGTTAAATTCATCACGTTCAAAAGTTACCTAGAGTTAATAGATAAAATAGCAACCAAGCGGTCATTTAAGTAATTTTTAAAAAAAGTTAAGGCCCTATCTCAAATATTCCAAACTTCAAACGGATAAACGTAAAATTGCCATAGGACAAGAGTTTATATGTAAATAACTTTAACAAAAAGCAGCTTTGATAATTTTTAAGAGGGAAAGGGCGCCATAGGATAAGAATCTTTATGTGAATTACGCTTAACAAAAACAGTTTTGCGAAATTTTTAAGATTGAAAGAGCGGTTAGGGGAACTAATTTTCAACCAGACAATATTTTCAAAGCAATCACTCCTCTCAAAAGAGCTTTGCACAAACATAGAGCACCTCTCTCTCTCTCTCCAGGAGAATGGCTTACACTGCATGCCTACAAACCACACCTTTCTGCAATACCATCCTCTCAAGTACTCGCAAGCTCTGCACACTAGACATCCCGCTCCCTCATCTCAGAATTCTGAGGCCATTAACATCTTGCCCATCTAAAAAGGCCTCACCATCTAGAGTTGTTCTTGCTCTAGCTAGAAGAGGCTTCTCCTTCACAGACGACCCAGTTGCATCACGTAGGCCTCTTCTTTGTGTCACCACTTAACTTTTTTGTACCCATTTGCATGTTTTCGATTACTACATGAACTTTCGCCCCTCTACGTTCCATTGGAATTCATTGATTTGTAGGAAGCCGTGTAGTGGTGTGCTACCACATACATTTTTTGGCATACCCATTTGCATATTTTTTATTATTGTATGGGTTTTGCTCTTTACTTCTCGTGGGATTTATAGTTTAGCAGGAAACCATGTTGTGGCATCCCTGTTCAATGAAAATCTATGGGGGTATTGGTATTGCTCTGTTTCTCTTTTATAATTTGCTTGATAAATTAGTGATGCAATTTGCATGCTTTCCCGCTGTGCAAAGGCGAGTTTTGAGGGTTCCTTCGTAGTGGATGTTTGGTAATATGTGAAAATGTATGAAATTGGGTAAATGGGTACTAGTCTTTTATGCATTTGTTTTCGTTTCCTTTGTTGAAGTTGATATCTTTCTTGGTTATTTGTCGCTGTCATTTTTCATGTTTCCATGGTATGTCCCTTAGTGATGGATGTTTGATGCTTTTGTGACGTCAAAATTATGAAATTTGAGCAAGAGTTCAAGTTTTCTAAGCTTCTCTTTTCATTCCCTTTGTGGAATTTATGATCTTGGACATGGAAATTGTTAGGAGTATGTGGAAGTTGCTATGGTTGCGAATTTATATCTATAGACTATCCAGTATTAATGATTTTTTTTGCTAAATAAATTAAAAAGATTTCGCTTTCCTAAAACACAAAGAAAAAGGCAGGATGGTCATGATGTAACCTTCCTTGCTCTTAACAACAATAATTTGTCATTAGTATTTCCAGTGTTGCCATCATTTCTGTTGTATGAAGAGCGTAGTGACTATGTTGAAAATGCAGAAATTTTCTAGTCACCATCTACTTTGCTGACTATTTACATATTTAAATCTGCCCATGATAAAATTTACACCTTGTATATTTTCTTATTTCTGTCACATGACTGCATTCAGGTTATATGAATGGAGAGTAGATGGTGTTAGCCATATTCTTTATTTCATTTGTTACTTTTAGTATTGTTTAGGTGAAATATCAGGATCTCAATCCGTCTCATTGCTAAGGTACCTTGATCAGAATCTTACATGGCTTACAATGTTTGAAATTCTATGAAAATCCTCAACGAATTAACTGGAATTCAATTAACCCTTAGAAGAAAATCTTTTGTACAATATCAAGTGAGTCACCTGATCAAAGCTTTCCTTCAGTGGTTAAAATTAAAAACTTGTGGATAATTGGAGTTTAAGTTTTTTTCATTTTGTAAATAGCTAATATTTTTGGAATTAATCAATTAGTTTCAATAATGTTTTCAAGGGCCGTTTCACCTTACCTTCCAAGGCCATCTCAACTTCATAAGGGAACCTTCTACATGTAATTCACTCTTTTATGTATTTCTGTGTTTGTTTCCATAGTTTATAGTTTTTACACAGTAAAATTTCCATATTGTAAATAGAAAATGACTTCAATTGACAAGCACTAGGATTATCTCATTCATATTCTTCTTTTAATTAGTTTCCAGTTAACTACAGTAGCTTGTCACCTCAATCATGTGCACAATAATCCATGATTCGATGTAGTTGGAAGGCTTTTCATTGTCATGTACTGACAGATTATCTGTTCACTTGTTCAGTTATAATCAATAAGTTGGTCAAGTGCAAATGGTTGCACCAACATCACATTTTTGTTGGGTCTAGACTCTAGATGCATTATACTGTTCACGTTTCCAACTTTCACTAATTAAAAACTGGTAAAGTTTAATGAGGTGAAACCAATATAGTTTCACGCAAATATGTACTTTTACTTTTTTTCTTCTAAAAAATCTCCATTGGGCAACATAGGTGCTCTAGCTACTATTAGTTGTTGATGTTTGCAGCACACTAAGGAAGAAGATATTTGTCAGTAAGTCATGATTTGTTCGAAGATTTATTATTTCAGAGCTTATCATTTTTTCTTATCATGTTGCCTATTGATGATTGCTTGCTTATCGACACATAATCAACTGAAGTTTCAGATCTGATTTCCATAGGTAATCTGCATTACGAGGCAGTCTCCAAATATCATGCTGCTGCAACATCGATAGTCATCAAATATTTATTTTCTGGATTTTCTTTTCACTTTCTTTTCTACTCTCCAGGATCTACCAGTGTTTAAAAGATGTTTCTCTTAATCTTTTCATACAAAAGGAAATTGATTTCTTGTATTTTTTAATCCACTTTCACGAGCAATCCAAGTCTGGATGCTTTCCGTAATGGTGAAAAATTGAATATAATGGTGCTGAATCTTTTCTTTCCATTGTGTATGCAGATGCTGATTTGCATTATGAATCACCACTTAAGATTGTTGAGTATCCAGACCCATTGCTAAGGATGAGAAACAAATGCATTAACATGTTTGATGATAATCTGAAAAAGCTGGTTGATGAGATGTTTGACGTTATGTACAAGTAAGTTTTACTTTTCTTAATCAAGGCCTTAGTTTTGTATTCAGTTTCTGGTTTTCTTCCTTATCCATGAGTAATGGATTAATTTAACTGATGATGATGGGTTAGCAAATTCCTGCACTATTTCTTGATGCATTCATGATAGATGGGTTGGAGTCTGTATGTAACGGTCAGCCCCTTTCTAGTATCTATCTTAATCAATAATCATACCAAGAGATAACGAGTAAAGACATCAGATTGGTTATTGTTGTGCTTTTATGTTTGGAAACTGTTCAAACAGTAGAAAGAAAGACTCAGAATTTATTCTCTTTTGCTTTTTGTAGTTGATCATAATCCATTGTCCCTTTTTGGATCAATGTTTTTTAGTACTAGCCATACAGATTTATGTGCTATTTTCTGTATGCTTATAAAGAATAAAATTTCCCTTGAAGTAATTAGTGGCGTTTTAAGTAGCTTAAGTTTGTAGCAAATAACCAATTTCTTTATTGTTTTTCTATCCCTTTTAGTAATTAAGCAATTTCATTTGTTTAATGCATTTAATTTAGAGATAAATGTGTTGTTGACTGGAAATTATTTTCTATATTTATGAGAAGCAAAATTTCCCTTTAAGTAATTTTCATGTCACGTGGACACACAGGGTCACGTCTAGGAAACATGATGTGATACAGTGACATGATATCCATCACACTATGAAAAGGGTCTTATGATCTATGCTTTTGCTTAGGAGAATCTGTTTAATATCATTTTAATTATCCAATTTAGATGTTCCAATATCTGACAAGAAAAAATATTAGATATTTTAATTTTTTATGGCAATCCCAAAAATTTGGATTGTAATGATTGTTCCCATGGATGATATTTATAAATATAATGCTTTGAATCTCCCATAGTGGTTATTTCTGTAAACTGATTTTACCTCCTGAACGTTGACCTTTTTCGTGTCCTTGCAACTATCTTTCTATGCTTGATTTCTTTCACTTTTTGAGATCCACTCTTAGATGACCAAGCCACTCACATCTTCAAGTCTTTTGTGGAAGCAATCTTTTTCCCTGTGAATATGAAAGAGATGTAAGCTTGTTATTTTCTTGACCTAATGTTAATTTAGCCATTTTCTACGTTTAGGTTGCTATCATGATTTGCATAGCCAGGAGCAATGTTGAATCACTGTTACTGAGTAAATCTTTAACTGTTTCATAATGATGCTTATTGGTTTAGGTAATGGTCCACTTGGTCCCATTGTTACAGCCACATTGCTGTTAAATTGTATATATTTCTTGTGTATTATCTCTCTCTCTCTCTATATATATATATATAGGGAAACTGGAATATGTTTACCAACCAAATATGTTTGCTGGTATGAATCAAGATTTTCATAGTTTTTTTTTGTAAATCTAACCCTGCAGATGCATTCGGCGTGGTCCATTTGCTAGGAATCGACTGTTAGATCATCGTAATTGGATCAAGAAATGCTGTTTTTTATGCGTGAATATTTATGAAAATTTCAAGTCATTGATTTTCAACCCTTGAAAGATCCTTTTTATATATCGTAATTGGATTATCCAAGAGTTTGTTTCTATAAAACCAAGCGTCTAGATCACATCAGTACGGTGAAGTTTAAAAAAAAAGGGTAAAAAACCCTATGAAAATCTTGGTTCATACCAATAAACATATTTGGTTGGTAAACATATTTCAGTTACCCTATATATATGTATATATACTTTCCATCTTTTTTATATTCTTTATTTTCTTTTTTTATTTCATTTTTTTGTAGTCAACAGAGTTGACTAGCCATTAGAGCTAGTCCAACGGCTAGGTATTCTTGCCGTTAGACTAGTCTAACGGCTATATGGCTCCTCTCTTTTGCATATATAGGGATTCTTCCCCTTTGTAAATTTATGCATGTTTTGTGCATTATTTGCCTTCATAAAATTAACACTTTTAAGAGTGTTGTGTGGGCTGTCTTGTGATCCTACCTTGTGCCTTTTGAGGGTATTGATCTTGTGCCCTTAGTGGCCTTTCTTGTGCACTTGTTCTTGATTTTGGTGGACTTATCCTTGATAGGGAACGACCCTTCGACCTACCGATAAATTGAAGACAAACACGGAAAAGCAAAAGGAGAAAAGAATCACACACAAAAACAAGAATTTTATGTGGTACGGTGAAAACTGCATACGTCCACGATCGCACTGAGCCTTCTTCTTTTTTTGATTGGGATGAGGAATATAGAGGACAAATGCCTCTTTAAATAGGAGTCTACGAATTTTACAAGGAGTCGACTAGTGTTGTTGGATATAACAAAGATTCTATAAGTGTAGTTGGACCATACAAGGAGTCTAGGGCAAAATTACAAAAATACCCTTCAAAAATTTGCCTCAAAGGCTACCACACCTGAACCCCACCTTACAAGCAGGGGTGTAATATCGTGTGTTTTTTTATAGTTTTAAAATCTGAAATTTTGGTTAAGTGTTTTATAAAGTTGATAAAAATCATGAAAAATATCCTCAATTATAGGCGATGTCAGCAGTGTCTGGGCGTGGTCTAGGGCCCACTGACAAGACCAAAATGAGGCAAATAATATTTGTAAAACTTTTTGTTTTTAACCTTTAAATCTAAGCAAAAATTGAGCGAAATTTAGGTTAAATGCAAACGAAATTCGAAGGCAAAAATCAGGTAAGTATACCGTTAGATGTGTCTCGTAATTTTGAGAACATTGGTATTTTGTTTTTTTGAAATCGGGTTACGGTTGGCCTGAAAATCGCATTTTTAAAAAATGACTCGCCTTTATTTTTACCATTTTCTGGATTGGATCGGAACCGATCCGATCCATTTGATCCAAGTTAATATGGATCTTGACCCAGTCCAGGACTCATATTAACTAGGATCTGATCCAGGTTGGATCCATATAGATTTTGAATATGGATTTGGATTTTGGATCCAGATCTAGATCCAAAATCCAAGAGTAGCCAATTTAAAGCTTTAAAATCAATTTAAAGGTTAAATTAAGAGAGAATTCTGTTATGAGAGGACTTCCAGGGGGGTCAATACCCTCTGTAATATTTAAAAAAATTAATCATTTTCCTCCCAAATGCACCCTCACACAGCCCTATCTCTTCTTGATTGTGGCTCAGATACCATATCAAGGGAATACCATAAAGAAAATGAGGGAGCACGATGTGAGGAAACTCCCTAAAGAAACTTCATTATCAAGCAAAGAAAGAAGAATACAAGCTTATAGGGGTCGACTTCCCCTCCAGCACTACAGGAAATTTTTAATTGACCTCTAACCACCTGCTAAAGTACAAGAATACCCCTCATTAAATAATCTATATACAAGTAGGAGTGTAGTACATTACATATGGTGCAACAGCATATTATCACACTTATCAACAACCTGATCTGGATTAGCTTTCTAAAAGCTTGGATTATAAGCAGATTACCGGTAAATTTATCCAAGCCTGACCTGTTTTCACCCCTATCCCCGACTTTTTAACGATCCATGCATATAAGCAAGAACTACAGCAAAATGATAATAATAGATGAATTGCTTGTGTTACAAAGAATTTCAACATGTAACTATTTAACAAATGAAAGACACGGTGCCACATGACTTTTCACAATTGTGAAATATATTCTCCAAAAACGTCTCTCTTTCATATGGCGCGGACATAATTCGTATCGGAAATGAGAAATTTCCTGCAGATAGACATCATTAAAAAGATAAAAAAGGAATCTAAAAGACAGATACAAAGCCAACATCCAAAAGAATTGACACCTGATGAGTTCCAACTACAACACCATTAGGCACCTAGCAAAAGAGTCTACAGAATCACACACACACACACACACATAAACATACAAGAGAGAGAGAGAGAGAGAGAGAGAGAGAGAGAGAGATTGCTGAAAATGAGAAGTATAGAAAAGTAGAAAACACAAAGATATATTATCCATATGTACAGTATTTAATATATGCATATGTAGAAGCACCCAGTACCAGCATCAACATGGGAGCACTGGCATTTTGAAGTACCCATTTTAAATGGGCGCATGTAATTGGCTTGGCCATGCAAGGACTACTGCTAGTTGGGTGTTATTCATCTTAGTGAAGTATCAGGTATACCATATATCCTTCACCTCCTTGTAATCCCTTTTCCTTGGTGACTTCCATTACCCTTCAAGCTCTTTTTTAGCTGATTTATGTCCCATTCTACTGTTAAGTTCTAACAAATTTATCTGTGGCCTCAAAAAAAAATTTTTCTTTGCTTAACTAGTTTCCACTTTTCACCCTAACTGGCACTAGAAAGTATAGTTGGTGTAGGTCATATGGAGACTGCATCTTTAGTAGGTCAATGAACCTCAAGGAGCACAGTAGAACTCTACCTAGATAAGTGTTCCCAAATTAGTTAATAATAAAAATAAAATATAAGAGATATAGAAGATAAGTAGTAGTTAGAGAGATATCCTCTATAGAAACGACTCTAAAGGGGATGTCACCCTCTATCTAGGACAAAAAAAAAATTATATAAGGGTCTAACTCGTCTCTTTCTCTAGATTTTGTTTTCTAGAGAGAGAGAAAGAGGGAGAGAGAAGGAAAAAGGGAAAAGAAAGAAAAGAAAGAAAGAGAGAAAAAAAAAGAGAAGAGAGAGAGAAAGAGAGGAAGAAGAAGAAAGGAGGAAGATCCATCATTTTCACTCATTATTTGACTATTTTTTCGATCTATTTTCGTTTTTAATCCAAGGTACGGGTTCCTCACTAGATTCATATAGGAAGAGAGGGCTTTAAATCAGATTCATGTAAAATATTAGAGGAAAAAGGAAAATCTGACCTAAAAGAATATATATATATATATATATATATATATATATATATATATATATATATATATATTCATGCCTCAATTCCAAGTTTCATATGAAGGATCTGGGAAGCCTCATATAGTTTTTGGGTGTTGAAGTTGATAGGAGACATCAATCCATTACTCTCACACAATACAAGTATGCTCTTGATCTCCTCAACAGGTTTGGCATGTCAGACTGCAAGCTTGTGTCCACGGCCATAGCGGTAAATGCTAAGCTAATAATGAGTGGGCTTAATGATGATGCTCTTGCTGAACCACAAACTTTTTGTAGCTTGGTTGGAGCATTGCAATACCTCACCTTTACTCGTTCGAATTTAATTTTTGTTGTACATCAAGTCTCCCAGTTTATGTATAAACCCAGAAAGAGCCATATGGATGCTGTTAAAAGAATATTGAGGTATATTAAGGGAACTCTCTGTTAAATTGTATATATATATATTTATACATATGGTATATATATATGTATTTATATATATACATACGAGAGTATATATATGTATTATATACATCTATATATATGTGTATATATATATATATTTTATATGTATATATATTCTTTTGATGTATATATTTTTATTTCTTTATTTTTCCTTTCTTTTTATTTTATTTTATCTAGTTCTCTTTGAACTAGAACTTTGTTCTAGTTCACTTTTGAGCTAGAGTTTGACTAGTCAATGTAAAAATGTCTTCAAAGGGACTATGTGCACAAAGGCACTAAGTTCTTAATGTGAAATGTGTGCACAAAGGCACAAGATGAACACTTGAAGTGTGTGTATAAAGGCACAAGATGAGCACTAACAAAAGATTACAAATGCACAAAGGCATGAAATAAAAATAATCTTTATTAAATCCTTGAGAGAGCTTTTACAAAAAGCTTAAGAAATACAAGGGGGATGAGACCCCATTTATACACATATGGAGGCCTTGGAGGGGCTCCACATATATACATTGGAGCCCCTCCAACAGTCATATTACTGACCATTGTAGGGGCCCAACTGTTAAAACATGTGTCATACCCGATAAAGGGTATTATTGTATTTCTGCCCAATATGGGCATTTCAGTCATTTTCATTTATTTTAGTTTCTTTTTCTTTTTTCTTCTTTATTTTTTATTTTTTCCTTTTTTTATGGGATTGCATTGGGGTCCCAACTAAGAGATGTTGTGACCCCCAACGATCATTAATATGACAGTTGGGGGCTCCCAACGACTCTTAGTGGGAGCCCCCTAATGGTCTCCCTTGTTAGTTGTATAAATAGGGGTGTTCACCCCTTTGTAAAATAGGCTTTCCAAGCTCTTATGCTCAATAACATCCTTTTTTCATTTGTAAGCCCTTTGTTGGCTTTTGTATTTGTCCCTTGTGGACTTGTTCATTGTGGTTGCACTTGTGGGTGTCCGTTGTAGGACATTGGGTATGCTTTAGCATTCCTTATATCTTTTTTCGCTTACTTCATTACATGGTATCAGAGCAAGGTTGTGCTCTTTATTCTTGATAAAGTTGCATTTGTTTTTCTTGTATCTCTCCTCTTGATCCTCTCTCTTAATCACCATGGAAGATAAACAAAAGATAGATCTTTCTTTCAAGCTAAATGGTTCAGTCTATTTAGTATGGGCATCCACTATGGAGAACAACCTCTAAGGCAAAAAGCTTTGGGGTTACGTGATGGGCACCATTTCAGAACCTCAACTTCAACTTACCAAAATGGAAGGAGATCAAGAAAAGGCTTTGGAAGGAGGTGCACAAATCAAGGCAATTGAAGAATATCAATCCAAGATTGAGGATTGGGAGAGTAAACATGCAAAGATACTTGCATGGTTTATGAACAATGTGGAGTTAAAAATTTGTGCAAACATTGCCAAATTCCCTAAAGCTGACGAGGCAAGGTTCTTCATGAAAGATATGTATACTTAAAAAGACCTCGCTATACAATTCTTTCTTCAAGAAAAGATTCACACCATTAAGCTGTAAAAGTATCTTTAACAAGATACTATAATCGGTGGAACGATATAAATGTATGAACATACACACACCAAGAACACTTGGAACACTTGTGCTCAAAAGCACAAATCACGAAATCACAAATGTGCAAATGCACTCATAAGTTTCATAAACAATAAAAAGGTTGAGCAATAATCCCCAACACCCTTGAGCGAAATACAAGAGGGAGTGCCCATATTTATAGGGCATTAGGAGACCTTGGAGGGGGCTCCTCATAGTCGTTGGAGCCCCTCCAACGGTCACAAATGTGACCGTTGGAGGGGGTCCAACGACTAGTGTGTTGGGCCCCTCCCAAGGTAAGTACAATGCTTTAATAAAAAGAAAAAAAGGAAATAAAGAAAAAGAAAAAAGAAAATACAAAACATATTCGAAAAAGAATATGTGTAAAATACCTAAACTACCCCTAAGACTAAAGATAGGAATATATATATTTTATATATATAATCGGTAAATACATATACATATATATAATATATGTATATGTATTACCTTATATATATAAAATATATATATGAAATTACAAGTTTTGATTTACATAATTTAACATAAGCAAGGGGACATGTGTATCCTACTTTAGCTCTCTTAGTCTCTTATGGGATGAGTTCTCTCTCCTAGAACCTAAGTGGGTGGCTAGTGAAGATGTAGAGCTTAGAAGAGAACAAATGAAAAAAAAACACTTTTTCCAATTTTTACATGGGCTTAGGCCCGATTATGATCAAGTTAGATTTTCTCTCCTCCATAGATCTAAGCCTCTTCCTCTAAAAGATGCGGTTGCCGAAATATGCCAAGAAAAAACTCGTCTTGGCATGATAAAATGAGGAGATGAAGTCTTAGTCGTATCCAAACCCGACAACCATGTTAAGACCTATAAGCCTCTACATTTTGGAAGGAAAAATGACTATAATGGTAACTATAAGAAGGCTATATGCCATCATTGTCAAGAACTGGGACACATAAGACCAAATTGTCTCAAGATAAATGAAGCACCCAAACCTAGAGTTGATTCTGTTGAAGAAACCACACCAAGGAAGATTCAAATAAAGAAAAATATTCTTTTTCTCTTGCTCAACTATCGGAGGCGCTTCAAATTCTACTCAAATCTCTATCTACATCCGGTACCACCATTGCCTCTTCCTCTCCTCCAGGTATGTCTTCTTTTATCCTTGACTTGGGAGCTTCTTTTCATATGACACCGGTTGAAAATGGGCTATCTGACTTATGTTCTAATTCAAAAACCTCCTATGTTTCAACTGCCGATGGAACATCTTTACAAATCAAAAGTGTTTGAACATTAAGCTCTTTTAAAAATTTTCTCATGCCAAATGTTAGAGTTGTTCCACAACTAAATTTAAACCTTCTCTCCGTTTCCCAAATTTCCTATCATGGATGTGAAATCTCCTTCTCAAATAAGGGTTGTTCTGTGCAGGATCTTCGGTTCGAGAAGCAAATTGCGCAAGGCCATAGGAGGGGGGATCTCTATTACATAAACTACTTGAAACTCCCCACCAACTCTTTTTGTAATTATGTCCAAGATAAAAACTTTGAGACTTGGCACAAAAGATTTGGACATCCAAGTTTCTCAAAATGTATTCTTTTTTCTTTGGGAAAAAAGTTTGTAATGAGAAAAATTTTGTTTGTAAGGATTGTATTCTTGGAAAAATGAAATCCACTCTTTTTCCAAATAGAACTTTTGTGTCTAAGAGGCCTTTTGAATTAGTTCATTCGGATGTATTGGGGCCTTCTCCTGTCATATCAAAAGGAGGATATTCATATTATGTTACTTTTATTGATGACTTTACTAGATATGTATGGATTTATTTTCTTAACTTAAAATCCGATGTCTTCTCATTCTTTAAGAAAATTTATATGATTGTCAAAAATAAATTTTTAAGTAATATCTCTATCCTTAGGTCTGATTCGGGTGGAAAATACTTGTAAAAAAAGTTTCAAAATTATCTAGAAACCAATGAAATTTTTCATCAAAAATCTTGTCCTAGAACTCCTCAACAAAATGGTTTAGCCGAAAGAAAACATAGACACATTTTGGAAACTACTAGGACTCTTCTTATTTCAAAAGAAATTCCAAAAAGTTTTTGGGCCGAAGCTGCTCTAACATCAATTTATTTGATAAATAGAATGATCTCATCATCTTTGCAAAATATATCTCCCTATGAAAAGCTATTTGAAAGAATACCCAATTTTAATACGTTAAAAAAATTTGGTTGTAAATGTTTTGTTCTTTCACATAAAAGAGATAAATTATCACCAAAAGCTATTGAATATATATTCTTAGGTTATGGAGAAAATAAAAAAGGATTTAGATGTTTCGACTCCAAAAATAACAAACTGTATGTATCTAAAGATGTAACCTTTTTAGAACATGAAAATGGTTTTGAGAAAACTAAAGACATTAATGAAAGCGAATATGCTTTCTTCTTTGATCTTCTTCCTCAAGAAGAAGAGATTCCTAATGAAAATTCGGTGAATGACCAAGAGGACACTCCTCTTAACAATATTGAAAATGAAAATGTTGAGGAAAACAATATCATTGATGGTAGACCAATTCAAACCTATATTCGGCGTGGTCAACAAGTTCCCATGAATACATTGGAAAAATACTCCCAGGATTCTAGCATAGAGGAAACTTCACTTATAAGATCCAATCGTATCTCCAATCGTCTTAACAAGTTTGTTTCCTATGATTCCTTAACACCAAAATATAGGTCATGCCTAATTGCATTACACTCATTCCATGAACCATCCCACTATAATGAGGCTAAGAATTTTCTCCAATGGGTTGAAGCCATGAACTTAGAACTTAGTGCACTTGAAAAAACAAAAACTTGGGAAATAACTTCGTTATCTATGGGAAAGAAATCTATAGGATGTAGATGAGTCTATAAAGTCAAAACTAAGAGCGATGGGTCCTTAGAACGCTTAAAAGCTAGGTTAGTAGCTAAAGGATACTCTCAAGAATATAGTATTAATTATAAGGAAACCTTCGCCCCGGTTGCTAGAATGACCAGTGTTAGGACCCTTATCGCTATTGCTTCTATTAAAAAATGACCTATTTATCAATTAGATGTTAAAAATGCATTTTTAAATGGTGAACTAAATGAAGAGGTTTACATGGATCCACCTCCAGGGGTATGTATTGGTAATGACAAAATTCTTAAACTCAACAAAGCTTTATATGGATTAAAACAAGCCCCAAAAGCTTGACATGATAAATTTAGCAATGTAATGACACGTTTGGGTTTTCGTTCGTGCTATATTGACACTGCTCTTTTTGTGAAAAGTACAGGGTCTTTGGTGGTTATTCTCCTGCTTTACGTAGATGATATGATTATCACTGAAAGTGATAAGCAGGGAATTAATGATATCAAAAAAGTTTTAAAAGAAAATTTTGACATGTCTGATCTTGGATTCTTAAGATATTTTTTAGGTATTGAAGTGGCGTACTCCCCCAGAGGGTACATTCTTTCTCAAATGAAACTTGCAGCTGACATTTGTTCAAAGTCCGACATTTTCGACGACAAGAAGACAGAAACCCCTGAAGTTATCAATGCCAAATTAAGATTGGAAGATGGGACTTTTCTTGAAGATCCTACTCCCTACCGTCAACTTGTCGAGTCTCTGACATATTTATCCATCACTCGGCCAGACATTGCTCATGCAGTTCATTCAGTCAGTCAGTTTCAACATCCACCTACAACGGTGCACATGAGTGCAGTCTTAAGAATCATCAGATACATTAAAAACACTATAACCAAGAAAGTTTTTCTTTCCTCATCTTCGTCACTTGATTTAATTGCCTATATTGATGCTGATTGAGGAGGAAATCCCAATGATAGAGTTTCAACTACAGGTTTCTGTGTGTTTTTAGGTGACTATGATTTCCTAGAGATGCAAGAAGCAGTACAAAGTATCTTTGTCCTCAACAGAAGCTGAATATCGTGCGATGACCACTACAACCATGGAGCTTGTATGGCTTCGCAACCATCTTGGTGATATGAGCATAGTCATCTCCACACCTTCGAAGATGTGTTGTGACAATAAAAACACCATTTATATCGCAAGCAACCACACCTTCCACGAGTGTACTAAACACATTGAGATGAACTATCACTATGTACGTGATGAATATCTAAGAGGAACTATCACATTGCCATACGTTACATCCGAGTACTAGTTGACAAACTTCTTCACCAAAGCTGTTGCTGCTCCTCGCTTTATCTTTCTACTTAACAAGCTTTCGGTCATCTCCCCGTAAAGCTTGAGGGAGGGTGTTAAAACATGTGTCATACCCGATAAAGGGTATTCTTGTATTTCTGCCCAATAGGGGCATTTCAGTCATTTTCATTTATTTTAGTTTCTTTTCTTTTTTCTTTTTTCCTTTTTTTATGGGATTGCATTGGGGGTCCCAACTAAGAGTCGCTGGGACCCCCAACGACTCTTAGTGGGAGCCCCCCCAGTGGTCTCCCTTGTTAGTTGTATAAATAGGGGTGTTCACCCCTTTGTAAAATAGGCTTGTCCAAGCCCTTATGCTCAATAACATCCTTTGTTCATTTGTAAGCCCTTTGTTGGCTTTTGTATTTGTCCCTTGTGGACTTGTTCATTGTGGCTGCACTTGGGTGTGTCTGTTGTAGAACATTGGGTATGCTTTAGCATTCCTTATATCTATTTCTGCTTACTTCATTACACCAACATCTATAGATGTGGGCCCCTCAATGGCTAAAGACAAAAAAGAATAAAAAAATAAAAAGAAAAAAACAAGAAAAAGAAAAAATCTGAAAAGCATATTAAAAAAGGAATATGCGTGAAGCTGAAAAAGACTATTTTGCCTTTATAGGGTATGACAATATATATAGGTTACATTTTAACAGTCAACATGTAATAACCCAAAATTTTGAGTAATTTTATGCATTTTGGGTCCGAGATCCGTTACCCGGATCCAAAAGAATATAATTAAAAAGTATTGGGTAATTGGGGCGGGACTCAAATAAAGCATACTATGGATCCATCGATCCATTTTTTGACTCAGATCCACGTTAGAGTGGATCCGGTACAACGGCACCGCGGGTCGCGGGACCCATACCCGTACCCGGACCCGGTTCACTATTTATAAACACTGTATATAAGAATTGTGCCTGGCACTATTCTTGTGAAATTAAAACAAGAAAGGGAACGGGGAGGGTTACTGCAAGATTCTTGCTGGGGTTCGGCCTCTCCTCGCCTAACCCACCTCTCTCGCCTCTTCCCTCCCACCTCGCTGGAGCCCCTTATCCTCGCCGTTGACGATCTTGCGCTTGCCTGTGGAAGCACCGGCGTCGGAGGAAGCCGACCACCTGCAACTGTTGTTGCCGACACCTCCAACGATTTTTCATCTGGAAAGAGGTAGGATCCTGTGCTTTGATTGGGTTGGTCAAGGGCAAGACATGCCTTAAACACCTGGTGCGATTCTGGGCTGCCAGAAAACCCAAGCCTGTAAGTTGGGGTTCCGGCAGCTGCGACAACAAGTTGGAAGGGGGTTAGGTGTGTGCTGGCGTAAACCCAAATCAACTAATCCTGGGAGTCGGGGTTTACGGTCGTGGTAACAGGGATTTGGTGAGTCCAAGAACCCAAATCTACGATTTGGGGATTTGGACTGACAAGGAAGAGAAATCTTGTCTGCCAAGAATGGGAAATCTTGTCAGTCAAGAAGGGGAGGGGGGGGGGGGGGGCGTTATATCAACCCTAGTCCGAAAACCCCAAATCTACGATTTGGAGGTTTCAGATTTTTGTTTTATAGAGGGGGTTTGCATATGGTCATCAAGGGGTTTCGAGTGTTACTTCGATCTTGCTGTCATGTGTTTCGGTTTGAACTGTGCCAACAACGAATGATGAAATTTGTGTATGTGTATTAGTTGATTTTCGTATTTGAAATTTCTGCTTAGAGGGTATTAGTATGATTTCGGCAGCCACTGAGTACGAATGTAGATTCTGTTTATCTTTTTCTGAGTTTTCCCTTGCTTTGTAAACCTAATGTTCTATTGTTGGACAACTGAGTTATTGGGTGTGCTATGGGATCTTGGTAGTTTGGTGGAAATTATCACTCTATGTAGTTTGAAGCTTGAATAATGAGAGTTCACTGTAGTGGTCCTCACTTTTATGCTTGAAACTGTCTCAAAGGTTCTTTGGCAACTGATGCTGGCATATTATCTTTGGAGTAAATAAACCGATTGGATGGTGTTTTATATCCTTTTCTAGTTTTTGGTCCATGTATGAATCGACATGGATGACGTCATTGTTTTGGTTTAAATTATTAGCAGATGGTATAAGATGATTGGATGACACTTTCTCATTTATTGTTTTCTTGTTTGTCTGAATGGATTATTTCAGATAATGTGATCATATGGGTTTTCTTGATCCGATTTATTTCCTTGATCATATTTATTGTCTTGATCAGATTTGTTTCTTGATTCTATGGGTTTTCTTGATCAGATTTATTTTCTGGATCATATTTATCTTCTTGAGCCGATTGGTTTTTCTTGATTCCTGCATTGGATTCTATATCATCTACAAAGCTGTGTGTCTTGGTTCTGTTTTGGGCGCCTGATTTCATGTGGAAAAATATATAAGTAAACCATGTCTTAACATTGTGTGCTTTATTGATTGATTGACCGAATATTTCTATTATTATTTGGTAAACATAATAAGTTTGATGTTACTTCTGAATCTTCTAAACTGTTCCTGAAAGCGGCTAGCTGGAAATGCTGTGATGGGGTTTGATGTAATACCATGTATGGTACTCTGTGTTGGGTTCATACGTGTGCACATGCCGCTAGCTTGTGCTATAGAAATGTTCCTGATATGTAGATACCCATGATCTATATACTTATTATATTGATCCTTGATTTCTTATGAAGCTGCATGCATTCCATATTTCCAAATGTCAAGTTAGTTGCTTGTTATGATGTATATGCCTTACTGTTTCAAATGCATGATAAGCCATACATTCAGAAGATTAGTTGCAAAGTTTTAATGCTCAAATGCCTATTTAGTTGCATATTCGCTTCTGCATGTTAAGCTGCAAATGTTCTAATATTCAATGATAGTTTCCAATTCTTATGATAAATTCTCTATCTCTTTTCGTAGAAAAGGAGTGTGACATATCAAAGACATGTTGTGTAAAGACACTAATTGTTGCATATATTTAGATTATGGGAATTGTTTTTCTTTGGTTCATTATGAATTGAAAATATATAATTTGAATTGCTTGTATGCAACCTGTTACTTGTGTTGAGGAATGAGGTTGTTATATTGGTTTCACACATATGATGGTGTATTTAGTGATATATGGATATGTGCTTTGCCTAAGAGGGCAATATGAATGGGTTACTCGACGTGGGTACTTGAGTTATTGGCTTGTGTGCTATGTTAATAAGAGTGATGAAAACTTAATTGTAATTATTACGTGCTTGACTGGTTTAAAAGCACCGGAGCACTCTAAGTGGGATTAAGAAATCAATGTGGAAAAATGATATGGATGGTTTATATACCTTGGTAAAGTGACTAAGGTTGGGATCTACTGCTATGGTAGTAGGCGGAGGTTGGGGAAATGCCCTGAACTTTAGAACAATAAATAAACAATGAAACCAGTTTTTGAGGCTTATCTTAGAGAGGGTAGGTGGTACAAAACTTCGAGAACTTGTGTTGTGTTTCGAGCGTGAAGCAGTTCGTTGGTCCCCGTCCTCAGAGTTAGGGACCAGGACTACCTATGTGTCCTAGGTGGTAGTTCCATGTCTTCTGCAGAAGTTAGGGATGCATCCTGTTTTGAGTTGAGCCCTTGGGAGATTCTCTCGGCTATTGGTCGCTTCCTTGGGGATCTAGTCTCTGTTAAAATGTTCAGGTTAATAAAATACCTGGAATAATATACCTCCGAACGTTCCTTTCTGAGATGGTCACCTGTGCCCGTGTGTACCCACGGGGTAAGATAATTTAAACACAATTTAGAGCAATTAGGTATCACAGTGAGTGAAAATACTGGAGATATGTGTTTATGTTCTTTAACATGCTTTATATTCTGAGCTTGTAATGATATAAAATTATGAAATGTGTAGATACGTGGTAGTTGAATAATTATCTGAGAGTTGTACATGTTAATGCTATGATTGTTGCAATACACATCTCACTTACTTATTAATGTTACACTCTGTTATTATTATGACTATTGCATACCATACATCTCTTGCTTATTAATGCTACACACTATGCTTTACCTGCTCAGTTATGGTTGTTGTATAACTGTTCACATATTCATGTATATGAATGTTGGCTTCTGTTGCATAAACTGCTTACTTGTTTAGACATATGTTGAGAATCACCTTTGACACCCACATCACATGCTAGATTTATGACATACCTTCATTAAAAGTTACAGTTTTCCTACTTATACGTGGTAGTCTAATTCCTATAATTTTTATCATTTTTAGGTAAACGAGTAAACTTATGAGCGGTTGCGGAATGAGGCATTGGATCGAGATTGTTGATTTACTGTTCCAGTGATTCTTTGGGTTTATGGTAATTTAAATGTTCATATCATAATGAAATGAAATACCTGTGTTGAGTTGTCTCTCAAATGTAATGTTCCAAAATGTTTAACCCTATATTGGTTCTTCTTTCCGCTGAAAAAAAAATTTCACATAAATTTGGGTTAAAAATTTTGGGGTGTTACACAACACCAGGTTGACTAGTCAAAAGAGTTGTTGGAGCAAGCTCCAACAACTCTTTTGAGCTCTCCTCTCCCTTCTTTTGTATATAAATAAGGGTGATCCTCTCTCATTGTATTCAAGAATGCTTCTTGCATTTTTGTGAGGTTTCAATAAGCTATTATTTTTACATATTGTGTTTGCCCATTAGTGGCTTTTTGTGATTGTGCATCTTGCAGCCCTTTAGTGGCATTGTATTTGTGTACACTTCGTTTCATTACACTCTCATGGATGGATTGCTATATAGAGAGAGTCCCAACAAGGGTATAGGCCACTCCTTGGTGATACAGGCGTATATGCTGACTGGGCAGGCTATCCTGAGACTAGACGCTCTATGAGCGGGTATAGAGTTTTCCTTGGGGACCACCTCGTATCATGGGCTAGTCGTAAGCAACAGACTATGGCAAGATCAAGTATAGAAGCTGAGTACCGGGCCATGGCAGTTGTCACTGCCGAGGTCTTGTGGATACATCATCTTCTCTCTTCACTATATCAACCCATCACTAGATCTATATTATTTTGTGACAATAAAAGTGCCGTTGCCATTGCCTCCAATCGTGTCCAACATGGGAAGATGAAGCATGTAGAGTTAGACCAACATTTTATAAGAGAGAAAGTTGAAAGCAAGGAGATTCAACCCCTATTCTTTAAGGGTGAAGAGCAAGCAGCGGATTTATTCACAAGACCCCTAACATGTGCCGGGCATTGGTTTTTTAATGCCAAACTGAATATGGTTATGTGGGAACCATATTCAGTTTGAGAGGGGCGTGTTAAGAATATAATATACCCTATAAGTTGAGGGTATTTGTGTCTATTTATAATTTAGCTTTTACTTGTAATTTTCCCATATGCATAGGGGTAGTTTTGTAGACCAAAGTATATTTATAAGATGGGGCATGACCTAGGCAGGTTAATGACCCACTGCAGTTTCTTCTCCCTTCTTTCTTCTCTTCCTTTTCTCTTCACGTGCAGCTGCAAGCTCAAGAGCTGGAGGTCCATTTCTGTCAATATTGCCTTCAAACATTTAAAGATTTTAAGTTAGACCTTTTGTTTTAAGTTTACAAATGGGTTATGATTTTTGTTTTTACCCTCAAGCTCAAAAACCTTACATCATTTTTGTTTGTGGAAAAGCAGCTGGTTATATGCTTGTAATAGGCTATATATTTATAGGTACCTTTGAGAAATACAACGTTTTAAAATTTGGATCCAAGATTGACAGGCATAGGTTTGACATGATGCTGCAACTTCCACAAAAACTTATTGGGCAGGCAAGAGTTACTTTTGGATTGACTTGCCTGACTTTAGCTTGAACATTATAACTTGTATTATGATCGACGTGAACGATAGCTTCGTGGTAGCCCTCTACCTGCTTTTTTTTCTGAACATTTTTACCTTGAACACTATCTTTCTTGTTATTTTCAAGAGAAAAATAGTGTTAATTTATTGCCCTTTGTTTTTGTCCTTGAATGATGGAGTTTTTTGCTTTTGTCACTTTCCTATGACTTTGAATGGTCTTTGTATTTGCTAATAAAGCTGATGTATAAAAACCATCTAAAGTTGATTTTGCTATCAAATGAACTGCTTTTGCTGTCTTTTAGGACTGATGGAATTGGTCTCTCAGCACCACAAGTGGGTCTCAACGTTCAACTTATGGTGTTCAATCCTGCTGGGGAGTGGGGTGTTGGGGAAGAGCTTGTCCTTGTCAATCCAAGAATTTACAAGTACTCAAAGAAGATGGTTCTTTTCAATGAGGGCTGTCTATCCTTTCCAGGGATTTATGCAGATGTGGAGGTGCAACTAAAGTGTCCTTTTCTTTATTTTTTAGGTGAATAAAAAAATTATTCACTCGTTTGCTGAAAACGATTTATTTTTAAGCTTGCTTAACATTAACTTACACTGTCGCTTGAATGATTCGAGTCACTTATTGTGGTATTGAGCCCTTATACAACTTGGTATGCCCCTTTGTATTAGAAGAATGGTGTATCATGCTATATTGTATGACATAGTACTGTATGATGCCATATCATAAGATCTACCTCCTTTCGAGTATATGGAATATAAATCTTTTTATATCATACAGTGCATGAATGTAAAAGTTTGATGATTGTTATTTGGAACTCATACATTTTTCTTTTTATTTCCTTGTGTCTTACCATACGATGTGATGCAATATGATACCTTAGACCCTTTTTGCTGCATGTTATCTTGTGCTTTTCACAAGAAGAATAGAAGCTTATCTTGCAATTATATGTTACTTTATTGCTCATATCTCTTATTAACTAAAAATATTATTTCTCAAGCATGTGAAACTTCAAAAGAAATATGAGCAATAAAGTAACATATAATTGCGAGATAAGCCTCTATTCTTCTTGTGAAAAGCACAAGATAACATACAGCAAAAAAGGTCTAAGGTATCATATTGCGTCACATCATATGGTAAGACACAAGGAAATAAAAAGATCATCAAACTTTTACATTCATGCACTGTATGATATAAAAAGATTTATATTCCATATACTCGAAAGGCGGTAGATCTTATGATATGGAATGCATCATACAATACTATGCCATACAATATAACATGACACACCACTCTTCTAATACAAAAGGGCATACCATGTATAAGGGCTCAATACCACAATAAGTGACTCGAATAATTCAAGCAACAGTGTAATAAGGCATCAAGTTAAATGTTAAGCAAACTTAAAAATAAACCATTTTCATCAAACGAGTGAATAACCTAGAATTGATAAGCCTCTATTCTTAATTAATATTTTTAATTAATAAGTTCTTTAGTTCTTCATTCCTCATTTATCTGTATGTTTAAGAAAATGCTTGATTAATTAATACTATCATAATGCTTTAACTTGTAGTTTGCTTCCATGGGACTGTGAAAGTATCTCCAACAAGATACTAATATCAAGACCTTAATATTCTTGATATTGAACCCACCACGAAAGCACAATAAGAACACTTTAGAACACTTGTGCACAAAAAGCACAACCCACAAATAACTCACAAATGCACAAAGGCATAAAATAATGGAATCAATTTATTGAGAACTTGGGCTTTGACTCAAAGCCATAAAGAAATACAAAGGGGAGAACCCCTATTTATAACATCACTAAAGGGGGCCTTGGAGGGGCTCCACCCATAGTCGTTGGAGCCCCTCCAACGGTCACAAATGTGACCGTTGGAGAGGGCCCAACGACTATGTTGGTGGGCCCCCCAAGGTACCTTTTAGGTACAAATCCAAAAAAGAAATAAAAAGAACAAAAATAAAAATAAAAATAAAAGAAACATAATTACAGTCACATCCGAAAAGTGAATGTGCGCAAAAATAGGGAAAAGACTAAACTACCCTTATGACAAAATAAATAGAAATATATATTTTATATATATATTTGAGTAGATACATATACATATATATTAATATATGTATATGTATTACCATATATATATAAAATATATATATTACATAATATGATTAATGTACATAATTTAACACCCCCCCCTCAAACTTAGGGCAGGATGACCGAGAGTTTGCTAAGAAAGAAGTTGAAGCGCAGAGCACACAAGGCTTTAGTGAAGAAGTCTGCCAACTGATACTCGGACGTGACATATGGAAGGTCAATGATTCCTTGGAGATACGCCTCCCGAACATAGTGACAGTCCATCTCGATATGTTTAGTCCGCTCATGAAAAGTGTGATTTTTAGCAATATAAATCGCACTTTTGTTGTCACAGCAAAGCTTGGTAGGCCCTTCAATTTTGATTCCCATATCTTCCAGCAACTGATGAATCCAAACAATTTCCATGGTAGTAGTTGCCATGGCACGATATTCAGCTTCAGTTGATGATAGAGATACCTTTTGCTGCTTCTTGCATCTCCGTGAGATCAATGAGTCTCCTAAGAAAACACAAAAACCAGTGGTGGAGTGACGGTTATTTGGGTCACCTCCCCAATCAGAGTCAGTATAAGCAATTAATTTTAACTCAGAACAGGAAGACAAAAAAACTCTCTTATTAATAGTGTGCTTTAGGTATCTCACGACACGCAAGATAGCACCCATGTGAACAGAAGTTGGTGCATGCTGAAATTGGCTTGCCGTATGCACTGCATGTGAGATATCGGGTCTGGTGATACTTAGATACATCAACGAGCCTACTAGTTGCCTGTAGGGAGTAGGATCGGAGAGAGGAACACCATCATCAATCTTCATTTTTGCTCCTACTATAGCAGGAGTTTCATAAACTTTATCATCTGTAATACCTGACCTGTCAATAATCTCAGATGCAAGCTTAGTTTGAGACAAAAAGTACCCTCTATGAGAGTATGCAACCTCAATACCCAGAAAATAAGTTAAGAAACCCAAATCAGACATTTCAAACTTATCCTTTAATATGGACTTTATGCTTTTAATCCCTTTAGAATCACTCCCAGTAATAAGCATGTCATCCACATATAGCAACAGAATAACAATCCCTGCATTAGACTTTCTAACAAACAAAGCAGTATCAGTAAAGCATGATGAAAAACCATTATCTAACATTACAGAGTTAAACCTATCATACCAAGCTTTGGGAGCTTGTTTTAAACCATACAGTGCTTTCCGAAGACGAAGCACCTTCTCTTTAGGATACTCCATTCCAGGAAGAACATCCATATATACTTCTTCGTTTAGATCTCCGTTTAAAAACACATTCTTAACATCCATCTGATAGATGTTCCATTTGTTTATTGAAGCAACAGTTATAAGACATCGGACGGTGACCATCCGAGCAACGGGGGCAAAAGTCTCCTCATAATCAATCCCATATTTTTTACCATACCCTTTTGCAACTAAGCGGGCCTTATATCTCTCAAGAGACCCATCACACTTAGTTTTGACTTTAAACACCCATCTACACCCTATTGCTTTCTTATCTTTAGGAAGGTCTTGAAACTTCCAGGTTCTTGCTTTCTTTAGGGCTTCAAGTTCATTGTTCATAGCAACTATCCATTCTGGGTATTTACGTGCTTCCTCAAAATCCCTAGGTTCTATGTACGAGTGAATGGCGCTTAGACAGACTCTATATTTTGGTGAAAAAGACTCATATGAGATGAACCTAGAAGGGGGTTTTCTTGATCTTTCGGTCCTACGAAGATTTCCTTCACTTGAAGGGGTAGACTCACTATCATATCTTTCGAGAGCACTTCTAAAAGTACTCCTATCTCTATGAGAGTAGGTTATAGGATCTCTATGTGGTTCTTCATTAATGGATTGATCAGTATGAGATTCAACATTTAGATTTGTTTCATCATCGCTAGTATCATCATCTTCAGTTAACAAATCAAACAGAAAAGAATAATCTATATTCTCATCATTAGTTTCAAGTTTTTCGAAACCACTAACATTTTCCAAGAAGCTTACATTTCTGGAAACATAAAGTTTATCACTCTTAACATCATAACAGCGAAAACCTTTATGAGTTTCAGAGTAACCAAGAAAGGCACAAGGAATGGCCTTAGGGGAGAGTTTGTCATTTTTATCAGTAAGGACAAAACATTTACATCCAAAAACCCTTAACCTGCTGTAATCAGGTTCTTTTTCGTATAATTTTTCAAACGGGGAAATCTTGTTCAAGTTTTTAGATGGAAGTCTATTTATGAGATAGACAGAGGTAAGAGCAGCCTCCGCCCAGAGTTTTTTCGGTATATTTTGAGAAATGAGCAAGGTTCGTGTGGTTTCAATAATATGCCTATGTTTCCGTTCAGCCAACCCATTTTGTTGGGGGGTTTTGGGACAAGATTTTTGATGAAGAATTCCATAGTTTTCAAGATAGCTTTTAAATTCATTGGAAAGGTATTCGCCACCTGAATCGGTTCTAAAAATTTTCAAATTTCCATTGAATTGATTTAAAACCATCATATGAAATGTTTTGAAAGTTGAAAAAACTTCATATTTATGTTTGAGAAAATATATCCAACTAAACCTAGTGAAATCATCCACAAAGATAACATAGTACGAAAAACCTCCCTTGGATATCACCGGAGCTGGACCCCATACATCGGAGTGAACGATTTCAAAAGGTTTTGTTGTAAACATGGATCTTTGAGGAAAAGGGAGACTTCTCATTTTTCCAAGAATACATTCATTACAAACAAAATTTTCATTACAAAGATTCTTAACAAAAGGCAAATAAGAGATTTTAACAATGTTGGGATGACCCAATCTCTTATGCCATACATGAATATCTTTGTTTTGAGCAACATTACAAAATTGATTCTTGGGAATTTTAAGAAAATCAACATAGTAGAGGTCTCCTCTCCTAGAGCCTTCCCCAATCAATTTCCCGGACTGGCGATCCTGTATCCAACATTTATTAGAAGAGAACTTTATATCGCAACCATAGTCCGAGAGTTGAGAAACGGAAAGTAAATTTAAGTTTAGTTTTGGAATAAAACAAATTTTTGGGATAAAAAAATCTTGTTTTTCAAAATTACCCATTCCTTTAATTTCAAGAGGGGTTCCATCCGCGGTTGAGACAAAAGATGGAAGGCGATTTTCAGAATAATTAGAGAGAAAACAATGACTTGGAGTCATATGAAACGAAGCACCAGAATCAAGTAGCCAAGATGTCTTACCAAGAGAGGAAGAAGATGACATGGCGGCTCCAGAAGTGCCTCCTTTGAGAAGAGGTTGAAGAGCATCCATAATTTGATGAAGCGAAAGAGGTTCATTCGATGTTGAAGGCCGTTCCTCCGATTGGGATGCTAAAGCCGCGGCGAGGAATTTCTTCCATTTAGGACAATTTGGTTTGATATGTCCCGGTTCTTTACAAAAATGGCAAGTTAATTTGCTATAATCTCTCTTGCCATATCGATCATTTTGCCCTTGATTTTTGAAATGGGGCGGTTTGTAGGTCTTCAAATTATTACCGGGTCTTGACACGGCATTGACCACTTCATAGTCATTTTGAGAAGGTGTAGCAAGAATGCTTGGGTTATTTTTACTAATCCCCATACGAGTTTCCTCACCACTTAGCTTGGTGATGACATCTTCAATAGATGGGGAGGTAAAAGCCGATAGAAGGGAGGACCGAATTTGCTCAAATTCGGGTCTAAGACCATTTAAGAAGTTGAAGAAACGATCTTCCTCAAGTTGTTTGTGCCTTAACTCAATAGCTTCTCCACTCCATTTTGGTTCGAGCATGGCAAGCTCGTCCCAAATAGATGATAATTCGGCAAAATATTCTCGAATAGATAAATCATTTTGTTGAAGAGTCAAGGCTTTCTTTTGGAGGTAGTATTTGTGAGACAAGTCTCTTGACGTATACATTTTTTCAAGGTATAACCAAGCTTCGGAGGCCCTTTTAAATTTGATGATGTTGGCATTGATCTTGGTTTCAACGGACGAAAAAATCCAAGACAAAATTTTGAAGTTCTTCATTTCCCACTCATCATGCCTTTTGGAATATTCTTCTAAGGCCTTTTGTCTATCTTCTCCTTCAAGAATTTTGATTTCCCCTTTCTCTATAATAGAAAGCTTGGGTTCGGGTTCCGATATGGATCCTTGAACATAACCCCAAAGACCTTTCCCTTTGATGTGTGCTTCCATGTTGCCGGCCCAAACATGGTAGTTTGAACCACTAAGTTTAAAACCAAGGGAGAAGTGGGAGTCTTTTTCACCCATTATGGAGAAGAGAAGATGAAAAATAAAGCGTACCTTAACGGATTTTCAACCTTTTCTTGACAAAAGTTGCTTCTAAAATATTGCCCGGAGCAAATGCTTTACTCAAAAACTTCACTAGCTTGAGGGCACGATTTTCGAGGTGCTTCACACGAGGCGAGATACACGATCTTCTTTCTTCCAACGAGGCTCTGATACCATGTGAAAGTATCTCCAACAAGATACTAATATCAAGACCTTAATATTCTTGATATTGAACCCACCACGAAAGCACAATAAGAACACTTTAGAACACTTGTGCACAAAAAGCACAACCCACAAATAACTCACAAATGCACAAAGGCATAAAATAATGGAATCAATTTATTGAGAACTTGGGCTTTGACTCAAAGCCATAAAGAAATACAAAGGGGAGAACCCCTATTTATAACATCACTAAAGGGGGCCTTGGAGGGGCTCCACCCATAGTCGTTGGAGCCCCTCCAACGGTCACAAATGTGACCGTTGGAGAGGGCCCAACGACTATGTTGGTGGGCCCCCCAAGGTACCTTTTAGGTACAAATCCAAAAAAGAAATAAAAAGAACAAAAATAAAAATAAAAATAAAAGAAACATAATTACAGTCACATCCGAAAAGTGAATGTGCGCAAAAATAGGGAAAAGACTAAACTACCCTTATGACAAAATAAATAGAAATATATATTTTATATATATATTTGAGTAGATACATATACATATATATTAATATATGTATATGTATTACCATATATATATAAAATATATATATTATATAATATGATTAATGTACATAATTTAACAGGGACTATCTACTTGCTTCTTGTCATAGCCTTGCTAATTAAATGTGCTGCATATTTATGTTGGGTTAACCTATGTCACAGGGACTCGGCAAAACGGGTGTCGCACCCGCGTCGACGCGACACAATGCGGGTGTGGCACCTGGTGTGGTCAACCCGACCCTGGGTGCGGTCAACACACCCAGGGTCATTGTGTCTTTTTTTTAAACTTATTTTTTTTCACCCGATAAATGTGCTGCCAAGGGGAGGATTAGGGCAAATTGTTGCCCTAATCCTCCCTTCCTCTCCTCCTGAAGCCTCCGTCCAGACCCCGCCGCCGCCGTCGACCTCTCTGTCGGACCTCTCCTCCTCAGGTACGCTCTCTGCTCTCCTCTTCGACTCCCTCTACTCTCCTCTTCTCCTCTTCGACCCCTCCTCTGCAGAAAGAGGGCGTAGGGAGGGGGCTCGGACCCTCCCCTGCCAACAAAGAGTGTAGGGAGGGGGTTCGACCCCTCCCTTGTAAGAACCACAAATTTTACACTAAAAACTTAAGAATTATGTGGATTTGGGCCTAGGATCCGTTATTGGACCCAAAAGAAAATTTCGGATATTAGAATATTTTAGTAATATTATATAATTTAAATATTTAAAGAAATTAAATACTTCAAATACTCGGTTCAGACCCAAGTGGATCCAACCTTTGGGTCCACTGCTGTTTAAGCGACCCGGACCCAAATCAAATTTGGGTCCAGCATTTCGGGTCGTGGTTCGGACCCGGACCCGATCCACCCCCCCTGTTAAAAAAAAAAAAAATTTAAAGAGGGGTTAATAAGGGGGGGGGGGGGCAACCCGATATGGGTTGCCCGATAAAATGCTTTTGAGGGGAAACCCTCTCCCCTGCGATAACGAGTGTTAGGGTTCAGCCGAACCCTAACACCTAAAATGATGGGAGGTGGGGAAGCACCCCGCAGCCGTCGGGCTTCCTTCCTTTTTGGAAGGTCACCCACCTACAAAGGGGGACCCGAACCCTTTCTTCTCCCTCTCTCGCTGTCCCATTCTCTCTCTCACTCTTTTCTACCTTTCTAAACCTCGAAGCCCCCTCCAATCCCAAGCCGCAGCTCGAGGCCTTGCAGTGAGGAGCCAACTTCGCCGGTGGTGGTGCTGTCCAAGCCGACCGACCCCTCTCGTGGATGCTGCAACAACCTCGCCGGATAATAGTAGGTTGCTGTTTTTTTTCTGTGTAGGTAGCTCGCGTGCTCGGGGTGTGAGTGAGTGGGGAAAAGAACATCCCCAAATCACGAGTGGCGTGGGGACAGTTGGGGATTTCTACAAACGCAATGTTCGTGAGTAGATCTCCCTGATGGTTTCTTGGGAGTTTGAGGTCAAGTATGAAGGGTGGTCCGATTAACCCCAAATCAACTAAATTGGGAGATCTCGATTGTTGAAAAAAAAAATATATATATATAAATAAATAAAAAAATAAAAAAATAAATGCCCAAATCTAAACTGGGAATCTGGGGTTTATCTTCTCAGATCTTTACATTGTTATGAAACCTGTATTCAGTGTTATGCAAATAGTTTTTTTTTATTTGTATGATGTAATTTCGATTATGCTGAAAAGTAAAAAGAAAAATTCTGGAAATCCTTGTTACATGATTATTCTTTGAACTAAATTATGGTCTGAATATGTGTAACCTGTCGAAATGGGGCAGAATGGGTTATAATAGGGAAAAGTTGTAAATTATTCCCTTAGTATGATTCAGTTGTAGTTGGGTAAGAGAAATTAAGATTTCGTAACAATGGTTATCATATTTTCCTTCCGGTCATTTTCTCGATTAATATGCTGTTATTAAATGCTATTAAGACTGAATACCTATGTTTTAACTACCGGTAACCATACGTTATTCATTTTTATCAGAATTGAATTCCTCGGATTACATGTGTACAGTGATGACGTTTGTGTATCATTAAAGTAGGTATACTTCAGAAATTTCCGGGAATCATACATATAGTCAGGGTTTGAACTCTTAGGGTGTTCTATAGAAAATGGATTTGGGTCTTTCCTGAATAAATCGTATTAGGAACTGTGATAAATCACTGTGGGATGATTCATGTTTCCATCTTGTATATGCATGATTTATTGATCGGAATTGGGGACATGTTTTAAACAGTAAATGGTGAGTTTGCATGATTGACATATTAAAATAGTAAATTAGGAATGTGTGTTTGGTTGAAATAACAAATCTCTAAGTGTATGACAGTATAGAGATGTTATGCTGGTTATAATACTAGAGCAATACGTAAATTTGGGGTTTTCTATTAAGTCCGTAGTTTTCTATTAGTTGTTAGATGTGATCAGATCTGAGAACTTGAAACCATGTATAAGAGTGTAGAATTGTATGCATGATGTTGGGTGAAATTCTATATGTCACAGTCCCATAAGTTTTTTTTTTCTCATAGTTAAAGTATTCTGGAAAATGATGCTGAACTTAGCATTAGTTATAATTAGCCTATGTTGATTTAATTATTATGTAAATCTATGTTAAACATAACATAATTTATGTTGACTGATGCTAATGGTTTCATCCTGTAAAAATATAGCATGTTTCTGCTGGCCGGTTGACACTATTCCATTATGTAAACCCTAACTTGTTTAGGTAAATTCCTGTTAGCTTATTTTGTCTATGTATTATGTTGGGAGATGTGGCATGCTTATGTTAACTCATGTCAACTATCGAAGATACTGGTAGTTACCAGGTTTGTTGGAAATTGTCATAATGAGACCCTACATGATAATAAATTATGCTGAGCATACATAGAAGTGGTTACATATTAGATGTTGATTCAACACATAACTTGGTGTACACTGAAATCTTTAGACATGTGCCTTGCCTAATGGGTAAGACAGATTGGACTACCCGATCCGGGTTAAGTACCTAATGAAGGTGTGTGGTCTGGTTCAAGTATGTTGGTAATGAAATTAAATAATAACTTGTGTGCTTGACTGGTTTAAAGGCACCGGAGCACTGTGGGTGGGTTATGTAATTAAAATGACTGAGACTGTTATATACACCTGGGTAGAATGACTAAGGTTGAGAATCCTACTACTATGATAATAGAAAGAAGTTGGGGAAATGCCCCATACTTCGGGAAATTAACTAATGAAAAGAGTAACCCACTCAGTTTCGGGCTTACCTTGGAGAGGGTAAGTGGTACAAAACTCTGGGGACATGTGTTTGGTTTCGAGCGTAAAGCGACTCGTTGGTCCCAGTCCTCAGAGTCGGGGGACCCGGACTACCAATTGTGTCCTAGGCGGTAGTTCCATGTTCTTCTGCAGAAATTAGGGATGCATCCTGTCTTGGTTTTGGCCTTTGGGAGTTTCTCTCGGTCACTGGCCGCTCCCTTGGGATTTCAGTCACAGTTAGAAGGTTCGGGTTAATAAAACAACCCTGAATAATATACCCCCGGACATTCTCTTCTGTGATGGTTGCCTTGGCCCGTGAGTACCCGCGGGATAAGAAAAGATAAACACTAACTAGAACAGTTAGGTATCACTGTGTGGGAGTCATTAAAGAGACAATTGCTTACTCTTTCATCATGTTTTATATTCGGTGCTTATGATGAAACGACATCCTAATTTGTGTATTTATTAGTTAATTGAATTCATATTATGGATGTTGTTCATGTTAGTGTAAGTTCTGCCTTAATTGCTTAATACCTTACTTGCTCAATTGGTGAAGTTGCCTAAAATGCTTTTTGTGCTTAAGTATAGCTGTTACATAATTTACCTTTTTATATAGGTCTGTTATTGCTGTTACATCGAATTACTTATGTGTTTATATTTAGACTGAAATTCAACCACGACACCCACATCACACACCTGACACATGATCTACTTGCAAGAATAATTACAGTTTTCCTACTTAGACGTGGTAGTCTAATTCCTATAATTTTTATTATTTTCAGGCACAGAGTAGTCCATGAGTGAAACGGGATGAGGCGCAGACCGAGACTTGATCTATTTGTTCCCTGGCGGTTCTGCTTACTTTCAGATTGAGACTTTTGTTTTGAGATTCAATGTGAAAACTCTGATGTTGGATTTTATTATTATTGAAGTGGAAATAAATGGTGTGGTTTGCTTTTACCTTCCTGTATCGTTCTGAAATGCTTAACTCGAGAATTATTAGTTGTTTCCGCTTTAAAAAAAAAAAAAAAACCTCAAAAATCTGGGTTAAAATTTCGGGGCGTTACATCCCCTGCCAACAAAGAGTGTAGGGAGGGGGCTCGACCCCTCCCCTGCACAAAGAGGGCACAGGGAGGGAGCTCGGCCCCTCCCCTGCTAACAGAGAGTGCAGGGAGGGGGCTCGGCCCCTCCCCTGCACAAAGAGGGCGCAGGGAGGGGGCTCGGCCTCTCCCCTTGCCGCTATGTGGGCTTTCAGATGTTCGGTATCTGTTGGCTCAGGTGGGGAGTCGAAACAACTCTTCTTTCTGCACTGATATTTTCCATGTCGGAATCGACGGATGACGCTTCGCAGTTGTGCGGTCTTCGGGCCAGTGCTGCGACGTTTACGAGGGATGCTACCTGGTTGATCCTTCCAGTAGTCATATGCTTGTCTCAAAGATTAAGCCATGCATGTGTAAGTATGAACTAATTCAGACTGTGAAACTACGAATGACTCATTAAATCAATTATAGTTTGTTTGATGGTACTTGCTACTCGGATAACCGTAGTAAAGCTAGAGCTAATAGTCTTGTAGAATAAAATTGTAGATTGTTAATTTGATTTATTGCATGCATGATGAATTGATTTGATGATATTGTGATAATTGTTTTTTATTTCATTAGTTTTAATGTTGTTAACTGATAAAACTTAAAAATTATATATATATATATATATTTTCTGCACCCCCGCACCCAAGGTTTTTGAAAGTGCCGCACCCACACCCATGTGACATAGGGGTTAACAGATACCCTTTCTTTGAGTATGCAACTTCAAGTCCCAAAAAGTATTTCAGCTTGCCTAAGTCTTTCATCTCAAAACTTTTTTCCAATTCATATTTCACATTCTTGATCATAATCTTGTCTTTCAGCTTGCCTAAGTCTTTTATCTCAAAACTTTTTGCCAATTGATATTTCACATTCTTGGTCATAATCTTGTCTTCTTCCACAATTATCATATCATCCACATACAACAAAAGAATACACTGACCTCGTGCAGAAGATACTACAAATAGAGCCGGATCATGAAAGCTTTGCTTGAAGCCCAATCTCATAGCTGAATAACTGAATTTGTCAAACCAAGCTCTTGGAGTTCGCTTCAAGCATACAAAGCCCTCTTTAGTTTTCATACTCTGCATTCTTTGTCAAAAATTCCCCAAGGCAACTCCATATATACATCCTTTTTTAAGTCATCATTCAAAAATGCATTTACATCTAACTACCATAAGTTCCATCTCCTAACCGTTGCCATTGCCAACAAGGTTCTGATGGCAGTCATATGGTCCCTAGGAGCAAAGGTCTCAGAAAAATTTATCACATACTGCTGATTATATCCCTTTGCCACAAGATGCACTTTAAACATTTCTATTGATCCATCCGTTCGAGTCTTTATCTTACACATCCACTTGCATCCAATTACGTTCTTCCCTTTTGGCAGTCTAACTAGTTCCCAGGCTTTCATTTTCTCCAATGCCGCCAACTCTTCAAACATGACCTTCTACTACTCAAGCTCTAACACAACCTCAGTATAGGGTTTGGGCTCATAATAAGACTGAATCATAGCTAAGAAGGCTTGGTGAGTAGCAAAAAAATGATTCATGAGAGACAAACCGAGTAGGAGGAATAGAGGGTCAAGAACTATCCACTTGAGGAATGGGATCAATGCCATAGATGTTGTAAAACCCACGAAATTTAAAAAAAAAATTGGACACGGGTCGGACCCGGACCTGGACCCGCCAACCCGTTAGGGTTAAAAACCGCAGGGTCGAGGGTTTCTTTTAAACCCTCTCCCTCATGCCGCAGCTGCGCCCCTTTCCCCTCTCGTCGAATAGGGAAACTCACGAAGGGTTTCTCGATTTACACCCCCCGTGCCTTTAAGAGCACGCAAGGGTGAGGGAGGAGCCCTCACTCGTGCGCTCTTCCTCCTCCTCTCTCGCTCCCGGCGTGCAACCGAACCCCAGCGTCGAAGACCTCGCATCCGCCGCCTCTCGGGGGAGCCGATGCCGCCTCCTCCCTCTTGTTCCGATCATCGCCGCCGTCACCGTTACCGTCATCGGCGACCTCGAAGGTATGCACCCTCCTCCCTTCTCTCTGTGTGCGCCGGGAGGCCGACGACCCCCTGCTGCTTCTCCCCTCTCCCTCTGTGTGTGTCGGGAGGCCGACAGCCCCCTGTCGTGCCTCCCCCCTCTCTTTGTGTTCGCCGGGAGGCCGACAGGTGGCCGACGACCCCCTGCCTTCCCTCCCCATCTCTCTCTCCCTTTCTGTTGCTGGCAGGCAGGGGCTCACCCCCTGTCGCCTCGTGGAGTTTCGGTAGGTAGGGGACGCTCCTACCGCCTCTAGGATCCCGGCAGGCAGGGGCGATGGCCCTGCCGCCCTTCTGTTTTCGACAGGTAGGGGCTCGCCCCCTGTCGCGTCTCGATTTTCACTAGGCAGGGGCTCGCCCCCTGCCACCTCTGATTCCGGTAGGCAGGGGTGACGCCCCTACTGCCTCTCAGTTCTCGGCAGGCAGGGGCTTGCCCCCTGTCGCTTCTGTAATTTCAACAGGTAGGGGCATGCCCCTGCCGCCTCCCTTTTTCGACCGACAGGCAAGGACGATGCCCCTGCCTGATCCCCCTTTTTGGTAAGACCAACAGGGGGCTCCACTTGTCTGGTAGGAGCAGCTAGTGCACATCACGGTGTGTTGGGACATTGCAAGTTCGAAACCCAAAGGGGTTTTGTGTAGTGTGATGAAGCTTAGGCTGCTAGGCAGGTAGTCTATGTTCAAATCTCATTGGCGTCATCTCTTGTGCAAGCCAAAGCGTGGTGACTCCCTAGGAGGGAGGGTAAGCCCATTGAAGAGACTGCCCCTGTTTGCGATAACAGAAGGTCGGCAGGGAACTTAGTCCCTGCTGCCTTCTGTCTTCCCTGCGGATTGGCAAGGGCTAGGTCCCCTATCGTTTTTCGCCATCCTCTGTAGCTTTTGCAGGTCGGCAGGGGTGAAGCCGTTTGCCCCTGCCTCTACCTCCCATAATGAATGCCAAGTTGGGTCATGCTCGCAGATGAGTCCGCCCGCCCCTCCAGTTTTCTTTCAAATGGTTAATTGATTACCTTTTTCGCAGCTGGCGCAACAGAGCACGCTCGCCCCCGCGTCGATTCTGAGGTACAAGTCCTCTCTTTTGAATATGAGTGAGAAATCAAATGCCGGTTCGATTCTATGCAAGATTTAGACATAAAATCCATGAAAAAATGAGTAGATCCATATGTCTACTCTATAATACATGAGAAATGATCTATGGATTCTCTTCCGTGGGTTTGTTTTCGATTTCCTTCACCCTTTTTACAATAAATTTCTATGTATGTTTCTTTTATGTCAAAACAAAATTTATTTCATGATAAAATAGCTTGTGATTGTGGTTGTGTTATGGTACTACCGATTCCCATAGATGTGCCTTTGACTCCTTTCATTCTTACGAAAATAAAATTCTGTACATCCTTAGTTTTATGCAAAAACAAAGTTTATGATATGATAAAGATAGCTGGTTATGTGTTAGCATCATGATAAAATCGATCCCCATGGATCGGTTCTTGATTCTCTTTATCTTTTTAAATATAAATCTTTATATGTAGACATGCATATATTCGTCTAGATGTAATGTGCATATGTTGAATGCATGAATTCATCTAAGTATAATATGCAAACATGCAAGTGGAATGCATATGTTACCAAGTCTTGTTGGAGTTGTGTGTATACCTGTACATGCATATTAGTGTTAATCATGCTTAATGCATATACTTGAAGTCACGTATGCACCCAAGTGAATACAGGGGTCCTTAAATCTTAATATGCATGCGTACTACAAGTTTGATAGCATGCATTTGTTTACTTATGATTTTTTTTTATTTTTCTTATGGACCCTATGTTGATTTTATATATATATATATATATATATATATATATATATATATATATATTGGCATGTTTGGACTGTAACGACCCCAATCTAGACCCTTTAAAAATGTGGAACATTTTTTTTTCTAAGAGTTGCGGAAACCTTCCCAGGGATCTGGGGTCCTCACAGTTCCACTTTCCATTGGATAGCCCAACCACCACAAACGAAGTTGCAATCATCATCTATATCAACCAACTAAAACTCTTTTATTATGAGTAAGTAAATTTCAAAGACAAGGTTTTCTTCAACTGAAAGTAAAATAACAATTGCAGAAATTAAAAGAATTAAAAGACAAAAGAAAGAGCCACTATGTCCTCTACTGAAGCTGACAAGCCCAAGTATAACTCATTCATCCCCAGATGCATGTCCAACTTCACTGTTCACCATTTCCTGTGAAAAACCAACAGAGTAGGGTGTCAGAACCGAAATTCTGAGCACAACTACTTCTAAAGAAACCAGGTGAGAGAAAGAACATTGATAAGATTTCATGCAATGATTTGAGTGAGTGCAGATATAACATTTACAACATTCAAATATCCATAACTACCAATAATTGCATATACTCACCAGTCAAGAACAATAAACCAGTGTCATATATCAAGAACTAAATAATCGAACCTTTCAGCATGATTTCACAAAGTAAATCATATGTTACCACCAAATGATGTCATGATATCAAGAATGATTCAAACATGCATGATCTAATGTATACCAGAAAAATGCATGATTATGTGCAATGCATGATTTCTTCTGTTATCTTTCATTTAAGTTCCATCTTTCTATATGCATGCCCTATTAGATGCACACATCCTTAAGTTCCTCTTTTTAATTACAGTTGCCCGCGGATACACCAAACGGGTACAAACCCCGAGGTCAAGTAGGTTCTCAGGGTAGCTTAACACACAATTTGTATTTTATTACTGGGTTCCAACTTAGCCCTCGACCGATATCAGGAAACAACACCATCCATCGGAACATTAGACCTCCACATCTAATGTCGGGGACACAAGGGACACCCCACGCCCACAAGTGCCACTTCCTTGGTACCATAAACTCACAGCTGTGACTAACACACCACTCCCGGGTAAAGTGGCGGGCTCTCCCTAAAACCGTGGCCAGGAGAATAACCTCAATATCGGGTTCAGGGGCAACAACGCACACGGAGTTTTTGTATCCTCACAGTCTCCCCAAGACCGGATATCTAAGATTCTCATACTCCAGATGAGATATCCCAGAATGTATATTACACTGTTCTTATTCATTATATTTTTAATTAAGTCCATTTCTTTAAGTTTGCCACACATGCAAAAGTAAAGTGAAAACCCTGCATCCTCCCTTGCAGGGACCCATTCGGGACTCCAACCCGTATAAACCATTAGAACAGTGTAGTAATGTGCCAAACCATCTTATGTGGTTTAAGTGATGCAGTTAAAAACATATGTGAAAGAAAACCAAACCCACGGCTCTCCAGGCCGATGATGGTCCATCTAGGCCATCGATGCATCGTATGCAAAAATCATAACTTGCAATGTATGCAATAATACCAACATAATTCCAAATGCACATTCATTCATACCATTTTAACAATGTGCATGAGCTTCCACAGACCTATGCATGTGTGACCATTCATGTGTAAGTCCTTTTATGTAATCACTTAACACACATGCATTCATCCATAGTTTCATAAGTATATGAGAATATTTATGCATGATAATTAAACATGTCCCATCATGTAGATACATGAAACCTTTCATTCATAGCATGAGTTATCATGCACATAAACCGAACCTAGAAATTTATAATTAAGGGATGCACGCATTCCTATCATGTATGCCCCTCCACCAACCAATTTTGCAATAACAGAACGATACATCCAAGAGAAGGTATCTTAAATATTCATAATTAGGGAAAAGTAAACCATCGGTGTAACCTAATACAAAAACCAATAGTCAGTATTACTTTAATCAATTGAAGTCAATCCCTACTATTTCAAGAAAAAAGAGCTGTGAAAGAAAGTCATAAGGGTGAAATAAAAATCATTTTGACCCAGCCAACTACGAATCCACCGATCATGCTGAAACCACACGGTCAATGTCATCAATGACTTCCCAAATGTTGCAGATTAGAGATACAATGATGATCCCAACGACAATGGTGTTGGGGATAACACCACTACTTATAACCCTCAAGCTACAGGATATGAAAAGTGAAAATGATGATCCCAACGACAATGGTGAGGTGAAATATTCTGTCAATGTGAAAATGAAAAGTACAGTGAAGAAATTCCAATTTCTATCAATAGATTGCCTGACAGAAATACAATACTAATGAACCCATTCACGATTCCGTTAATGAATAACTTGAAATATCAGTGTGAATAACCAAGACTTCTGTAAATGGATAACTTAGAACACATTACTGAAACAGTCGAACTTTCAATAAGATCTTGCAACAAACAAAAATTCAGTGAACTAATGATAACAAATGTGCCCTGTTTACATGATATGCCGAGTATGGATGGGGGACTGTACAAAAGAGTGGGGGTCGGCTATGTGTATCTAATAATTCTGTTCTTCTATTTGGCGCATCACAGTATGACATGGCAACACAAAAATTGAAATAGATTTCTGAGGCTTGATGACCCCAAATGGAAACAGCAAGAACAGAAGCCAATCAAATATACAGATTTCAACATGAGCAAAACTAGGTTGGGCTCATTAACTTGCACAGAAAATTTCTTTCTTTCCAAAAGAATGGATCGGGCCATAGAGTTTTCATTTAAAGTCCCAATTAGCAAACAATCAGTTTTTTTTTTCTTTTAAGCAGAGTAGCGTAGTGACAAAATACTGCTATTCTGGGTTTGGGATTTCACCCAGAACGATATCCCCAAACAGAATTAACATGTATCATGCCTCAATTCCAAATCAAGAAAAGGAATCGTAGGTTCAAATATTGACATCCACCCAAATAAAATAACTATCTTGAATCTGAACTAAGTTTAGGAGATAACTTATATACAATCCAGCCAAAAACAAAGGAAAAACACCCCTCACCTGGAAAGATCCGAAACCCTCAAATCACCGATTTGGGGTTTTAGGTTTAGGGTTGATGTAAACCCCAAATACTACCCTCAAACCCCCACATGGAATCGAACCTATGTTCGATCCCTCACCCGAAATCCGAGAAGCACCGTACCTCGAGAAGACTTTTCCGACGATCGGAGGCTGGAGACGTGCAGGCACGGACGGCTGGTGTCGCTCCCCGCTGCTGCTGCCGTGAAGAAGGGAGCTTGTTGGAAGACTTTGGTGGCTGTGGGTTGCCGCAACTTTTTTTCCGGCGACCCCTTCTTCCTCCGGTGCGCGCACGCAGACAGAGAGAGAGAGAGAGAAACGAGGGAAAAGAGATGGGGGAAGGGAAGGACTGAGTGGAGAGGGAGAGACGAGTGGAGAGGGCTCCCTCTCCACCTCCTTTTATCGACCCAGATTCCCCCTCCTTTGCCGAGATGGGCGCGGGGTCGTTACGCTCTGCGTAACCCCCTGCCCCCCCCCCCTTTCTGTTTTCTGCAAGAGTTTTATCGGGCAACCCTTATCGGGTTGCCCCTTATCCTTAAAAAGGCTGTTATATGGGGCTCGGGTCCGAACCCGGGACCCGTAATCCGGCCCCAAACTATATGGATCCACAAGTTGGATCCGAATGGATCCAACTGTGGATCCTCGGATAAGTTTTAAAAATAAAATTTTATTTAATTTTAATTTCACATTATATATAAAATTTTACCCCCATCAAAATGGATCCGCAAGTTGGATCCAAGTGGATCCAACTGTGGATCCTCGAATTTGCTTAATATATATATACATATATATACGTATATTTCTATTTTATTACTAATATTAATATTATTTTAATATAACTCCATTATTTAAGCATAAATACCCCTCTATGGGTCTTGGATCCGAAACTGGATTCTAGGCCCAATTTGCATAATTTGAATTATTTTATAATAAAAATTTTGGGTTTTACATAGACTGTGCAGCAGGGCCCAACCGAGTGAGCTTGGCTGGGCAGTCTGCTAGAGTCTTGGGCTGCGGGTGTGGCCTAGTTTGGCCATACTTTGACAGGCCATAGGCCCAGCTGAATTCATTCAGCTGGCCTGGCCTGTTTAGCCCTTGGGGCCCAACCGAGTGGCTCGGCTGGGCAGCCTTGTGGGTCTGTTTTGAAACCCCAGCTGACTAGGTCGGCTGGGTGTAAATTTCTTTAAAAAAAAAAATACATATATCATTTGTATTGTGTGCTGCCCGTTGTAGATTCCAGATTTTTACTTGCTTATGATTAATACGTTTTGCGTGATCGATATTCTTAGGCAATGTTACTACATGGGTATTTTGTGAATATGTACTAATCTGAATTGTTGGGTCATGCTGCATATATATAGTTACACAAGTAGTCACATGTGTAAAAAGACTTATGAATGAAGGCTTGCATGTGATGTATGTGAATTAAAAACATGCATTCAATATGAGTGAATGCATTAAATGAAAACATGCACTTGATATAGTTGCACATGAATTAAGTAAATACATGCTAATGAATAATTTTGTTTCATACGCATGATAAAGGTTTGCATATATGAATGTGCATTTAAAAAGCATGTGGTTTATTTCCTATATGACGTGTTGGATATGAATGCATGCCTGTTAACATGTGATGAAAAAGTTTGTTTTGGTACAGGTGCATACATGATATAAATGTGTGCTGCCATGAAATTCAATTTCTAGATCCGGGTTATGTTCATGTGTGTGAATGTTAACATATGTTATGGATAAACAGTTTCATGTGCCTACATTTATGGAACATGTTTAATCATCGTGCATTTATGAATTAGTTTCAAGTGCATGTGTATACATGAAATCGATGTGTGTTTGGCATGTACAATCCTGTATAAATGTTCTCATATACTTATGAATCATGAATGAATGCATGTGTGTTAAGTGATTTCATTAAAGTAATTTCACATGGAAGGTGAACACATGCATATGACTGTGGTAGCTCATGCACATTGTTAAATTGGTATGAATGAATGTGCATTTGGAATCATGTTGGTATCGTTGCATAAATTGCTTATTGTTATGATTTTTGTATACGATGCATCGATGTTCGAAATGAATTATCATGGGCCTGGAGCTTTGATTTGCTATTTCTTTACGTATTTTAAATACATCGCGAAAATCACATTCATTTTGATTTCACTATATTGTACTGTTTTATGTGTTTCCACGGGCAGGAGTCCCGTGATGGTTCTCGCAGGGGTAGATGCGAGCTTTTGCCTTTGCTTTTGCATGCTGAATTGCAAAACTTAATAATTGACTTTTAATAAAAAGATAATGAATAAGAACAATGTAATATACGTTCTGAGATATCTCATTGGAAGAATGAGAATCTTAGAGATTCGGTTTTTGGGAGACCACGAGGATACAAAAAAAGACTCCGTGTGCACTAATGTTTACCCTTGAACCCGATATTGAAGTTCTTTCTCCTGACCACGGTTTTAGGGAGAGTCCGCCACTTGACCTGGGGGTGGTGTGTTCGACACAGTTTTTGTTTTGGTATACCAAGAAAGTGACACTTGTGGGCGTGGAGTATTCTTGACATTAGACGTGAAGGTCTAATGTTCCGAAGGTGATTCAGTCGAAGGCTAAGTTTGAAACGTAGTAATAAAATACAACTTTTATGTTAAGCTACCCTGAGAACCTTGACCTCGAGGTTGGTGTATCCGCGGACAACAGTAATTAAAAAAAGGAACTTAAATTGTATGCATTTAATAGGGCATGCATATGGAAAAAGAAAAACTTTAAGGAAAGATAATAAAGTGTTCATGCATTGCACATAAATCATGCATAATCCTGCTATGCATTAGAACATGCATATTTTACCTGTTCCCTAAATTGTTACATGTTGGTGGATGCATAATGTTTAATTTCTAATGCATGTTAAATGTCTTGCTTCTTTAAATTGTGATTCCTGTTGTTGATTAATGTTCTTTCATGCTTAATAAATGTTTCTTATTGCATGAATGCTCAAACTGAATTATGTAATTGTTATAATTGCATTCTTCTAAATTATTGTATGAAATTTTATTTGTATTCTTTATTCTCATTTATTTCATTAGAGGGATTCTTACGCAGAACTCTTCAGATTTTTGACACCTTCTATTTATGGTTTTTCGCAGCTGCAGGTGATCAGTGAGACGACTGGCTTTTGGGGGAGTTATGGGTGCCACGCACTTGCTAGATAGTTCACAGAGGGACATTGTGACTCAATCTTCTTTTATTTTCTTTTCGTTTCATTTAGTTGTTATTGCACTATAAATTCTAAGGTTTGGTTTGGTATGGATGATAATTGTAAGCTCTATTGTGGTTGGTTGTTTTATTTAATTGGGAGTGAAACTGTAAAAGCCTCGGGTTTCTGGGAATACTTCCACAATGGTTTAAAACAAAAAAATTTCCGCATTTTCAATGGATATGAGTTGGGGTCGTTACACATGTGCTTGCTTAGTAGAATAAATCTGAGAAGCATTGAGACTTGGCTCTGGCAAAGGTTCACCTTCCTGATCATGCTGCTCAAGGAAAGACTGAGAGGGGACACCTAATAGTCTTCTACTATAACCCATTTATTATCCTTATCTTTCTTTGAATCTTCTGAGAATGGTACCAAGAATGAAAAAGTAGACTCAAAACTCTTACCTTGATATTTGCTCTTGTAATATGTCTTGTATTCTAAGCATTTTATGTTCAGAGGTCCAAACTTGTAGGATCAAAACATTTGTAACCTTTTTGTGCTTCAGAGTATCTAATAAAACAACATTTAGCCTGTTAAAATGTAAAACTGTACATATATGTATATATAATAATATTATATTATTATATATATATATAAATACATTTTTCATTTCTTTCTTTTCTGTATTTTTTTCCCTTTATTTTTATTTTTTGTCTTTATGTCATCTAGTTCAGTTTGAACTAGAATGACTGTTGTTAGTCAAGTCCTGTCCAGACTTGACTAGCAATAGAGCTGTTGGACTGACACAGTCCAACAACTCTTAATAGAGCTGTTGGACTGACACATTCCAACAGCTCTAAATAGAGCTGTTGGACTGTGTCCAACAACTCTATTGAGTCCTCTTTCAGCTGTGTATATAAAGGGGTGCAGCCCCTCTTGTATTTCATTCCAATGCTTCTTAAGCAATTGGTTTTTCATATCAATAAAGAATACATTTTTATTTTTATTTTCTTTCCAGTTATACCCTTTTTAAGGGTTATGCTTTAGTGTCATTCTTGACACTTGCCCTTGTTAATCTAAGCTCGTTTTTCGAAGATCCCCATTTCATTTCATGGTATCAGAGCTGCGGAAGTACTAAATCTTGAGGAAAAGCTACCTCGGTTTCCGTGCCCGTTTGCAAAAGTGTTCGCTACTTGAAGAGAAGTGTTTTATCACTTCATTGAAGAAGATTTCACATCTTGTTGTATTGTTTTTTTTTTTTTTCATTTTCCTTCTTATTTCTCTTCTATCCCTATTCTTTCTCTCCTTGTAATCGATGGATGACAATGATAAAGTCACCATCATGCCTATGAAACTAAGCGATACGAACTATGTAACATGGGCTTCAATCATGAAGCACCATATATGGGGAAAAGGCTTATGGGGATTGTGGATGGTTCCGATTCGGAACCTAAGCTATCTCTTACTAAAAAGGAGGGAGATAAAGAGGTCCCTCTATGGGAAGAAGAGAAAATCAAGGCTATTGCCTCATACGAGAAGAAATGGAAAGAATGGAGAATATCTCATGCGAAGATAATGTCATGACTTATCAATAGCGTTGACATTAAAAAATGCTCAAGTCTTGCCAAATTTGATCATGCCGATAAGGCATGGATATACCTTAAGAATATGTATTCCCTTAAAGATATTGCACACGTGTGCAACCTCCAAGAAAAAGTTCGAATGATGACACAAGGAGACAAAACTATTCGTGAATATTACAATGGGTTGTCCGAACTTTGGGAAGAACTTTCCCTTTTAGAACCAAAGTGGCATTGTGCCGAAGACATCGAGCTTCGTCAGAAACAACTCGATGCTGAACATTTTTACCAGTTTATCACTGGATTAAGGCCGGAATTTGAAACCACTAAATCGACCCTACTTCACCGGGGAAAAATTCCTTCTATTATTGAAACTATTGAAGAGTTAACAATGAAAGAAAATCGTCTCCGGAAAGGTTCTTTAAAAATTGAAGATGATTCCGTTTTAGCTGTGTCTAGACCAGGGAATCATGTTTGATCATATAGGCATTCTCACTTTAACCGACAAAATGGTGACTATGATAAGAAGAAAGTTATTTGTCATCACTGTCATGAACCGGGACACTACAGGCCACAATGTCCCAAACTTAAGGAGCTGAGAGAAAAAAGTGCTGCAATTGCTGGATCGGAGCCTAAAGATCAGAATGCACCAGTTTCCCTGACCCAACTAATGGAGATTCTTCAGCCTCTCATCAAAGGTGCCTCTTCCTCATCTGAAGCTTCAACCGGCGCAGCAGCCTCATCTTTTTCTGATCTAGGTAAAATTTCTTGGCTTCTTGACTCTGGTGCATCTTTTCATATGACCCCAAATAATCAAAGCCTATCCAAATGTGTTAAAAATAAAACAAGTGTGTCAAAGGTCTTTACTGCTGATGTGACTTCTCTTGAAATAGAAGGAATAGGAAATTTTGAAAAAATTTATAAAACAATTTTTTTTTTATTCCAGAAATTAGACGTTCCCAAATTAAATTTAAATCTTTTATCTGTATCTCAAATTTCTGATTATGGGTGTAATATTTCATTTTCTTCTCATGGTTGTTGGGTACAGGATCGCCAGTCAGGCAAGCTGATTGGGGAAGGCCATAGAGAAGGAGGACTCTATTACATGGATTTTTTGGAAATGCCGAAGAAAGTTTTTTGTTATAATATTCAAAAAATAGAGTTGAAACTGTGGCATAAGAGACTTGGTCACCCACATATAGCCAAAATCTAACATTTTCCAAATCTAGGGAAATTTTGTAACTCTGAATCATTTGATTGTAAAGATTGTATTCTCGGCAAAATGAAAAGATTACCATTTCAGAACAAAACCTTTTTCTCTTCAAGACCACTTGAATTAATACACTCGGATGTTTGGGGTCCTGCACCAGTAATTTCTAAAGGAGGATTTGTTTACTATGTTATTTTTGTCGATGATTTCTCCCGACATACGTGGATGTACTTTCTCAAACATAAGTCTAAAGTATTTTCATACTTTCAAACTTTTCATAATATGGTTAAAAACAAGTTTCAAAATGATATTACTATTTTTCGCACAGATTCACGGAGAGAGTTTTTATCCACAGATTTTCAAAATTATCTTAAATTGCATGGCATCACACATCAAAGATCTTGTCCTTATACACCTCAACAAAATGGACTGGCAGAACGAAAACATCGCCATATTATAGAAACCACTAGGACTTTATTAATAGCAAATCAAGTCCCGAAAGACTTTTGGGCAGAAGCTGCCTTAACTGCCACCTATCTCATTAATAGGATGCCATCTTCTTCGTTACAAAATATCACTCTCATTGAAAAACTTATGAACATTTCTCCAGACTACTCTAAACTAAGAATATTTGGGTGCAAATGTTTCATATTTACTGACAAAAATGATAAACTTTCCCCTCGTGCGATTCCCTGTGCCTTTTTAGGATATGCTGAAAACCAGAAAGGTTATAGATGTTTTGACTTCAAAAATAATAAACTATATGTGTCTAGAAATGTTTCCTTTCTTGAAAAGGAGAGCTTCTTTGATTTTAGAAAATTAAAAGACGTCACTGAGTACTCCTTTTTGCTAGATCTAACATCAACATCTGATGAATATGACCTTGACTGTAACTTTGATGATGATCAAAGAATTATTGATCTTAATGTTGAAAATGAAGAAGTTCATAGTGATACTAGTATTCAATATTCCAGGCGACAAGAGTCTAATCCTCCATGTGCACTTGAGAAATATTCTAACATTCCAACTAGACAATCATCCCGAATCTCGAGGCCTCCAGGAAAGTTTGTATCATACGAGTCTTTCTCACCCACATATAGGGCAGTTATTGCATTAATTCACTCATATGAAGAACCATCCACATATTTTCAAGCAAAAAATGATATCAAATGGATAGAAGCCATGAAAGTTGAATTAGATGCACTTGAAAAGGCTTCTACATGGAATATTCAAGATCTTCCTCTAGGGAAGAAAACTATAGGATGTCGATGGGTTTATAAAATTAAAACCAAGAGTGATGGTACTCTTGAAAGATATAAAGCCCGTTTAGTAGCCAAAGGTTATGCCCAAGAATATGAGATTGATTATGAAGAAACCTTTGCTCCGGTGGCTCGTATGACTACTGTCCGAACCTTAATTGCCTTAGCTTCTATCAAAAAATGGTCTATTTTTCAAATGGATGTCAAAAATGCTTTTTTAAATGGAAAGCTAGTTGAAGAAGTATATATGGAACCCCCTCCTGGTTTAAGTATTCCTAAGGGTAAAGTCCTTCGCTTAGAAAAAACTCTTTATGGACTTAAACAAGCACCAAAAGCTTGGTATGATAGGTTTAGTCGTGTTATGATTGATATTGGTTTTCAATTCTGTTTAACTGACACTGATTTATTTATTAAGAATTCTGATGCAGGGATCATTGTGCTTCTTCTCTATGTGGATGATATGATCATCACCGGAAGCGATAAACATGGAGTTGAAACAATCAAAACACTTCTTAAATCTCATTTTGAAATGACTGTTTTGGGCTTGTTGAGATATTTTTTAGGCATTGAAGTTGCTTATTCTCCTAGAGGATATTTATTATCTCAGACTAAATTTGCTTTTGATATTGTTTTCAGGTCTGGTATTACTGATGATAAGAAAGTTGACACTCCAGAAGTTGTTAATGTTAAAATGAAGATTGATGATGGAGAACTTCTTGTAGACCCTACTCCTTACAAACAGCTTGTCGGGGCACTTTCCTATCTATCCATTACCCGACCAGATATAGCACATGCTGTTCATACAGCAAGTCAGTTTCAACATGCTCCTACTTCTGTTCATATGGGAGCAATCATGCGTATTATCAGATACATCAAGTCCTCTCTTTCACGAGGACTTTTCTTATCTTCCTCCTCTTATCTTGATTTAATTGCATATACTGATGCTGATTGGGGAGGTGATCCCAATAACAGACACTCAACCACTGGCTTTTGTGTCTTTTTAGGGGAATCATTGATCTCGTGGAGGTGTAAAAAGCAGCAGAAGGTATCCCTCTCATCCACCGAAGCTGAATACAGAGCCATGACAACCACCACCATGAAAGTAGTTTGGCTCCGACGACTGCTTGTTGACATGGGAGCTGAAGCAACAAAGGCTTCACAAATGTGTTGTGACAACAAAAGTGCGATCTACATTGCCAGTAACAGAACATTCCACGAACGCACCAAACACATCGAAATGGATTGTCACTACGTCAGAGAGGAATATCTACACGGGATAATTGATCTGCCATATGTCACTTCAGAATATCAGTTAGCAGACTTCTTTACAAAGCCTCTTGCTGCTCCCCGATTTCACTTTCTCTTAGACAAACTTTCGCTCATTGTACCGTAAGTTTGAGGGGGAGTGTTAAAATGTAAAACTGTACATATATGTATATATAATAATATTATATATCTATATAAAAATACATTTTTCATTTCTTTCTTTTCTGTAATTTTTTTCCTTTATTTTTATTTTTTGTCTTTATGTCATCTAGTTCAGTTTGAACTAGAATGACTGTTGCTAGTCAAGTCCTGTCCAGACTTGACTAGCAATAGAGCTGTTGGACTGACACAGTCCAACAGCTCTTAATAGAGTAGAGCCATTGGAATGTGTCCAACAGCTCTATTGAGTCCTCTTTCAGCTGTGTATATAAAGGGGTGCAGCCCCTCCTGTATTTCATTCCAATGCTTCTTAAGCAATTGGTTTTTCATATCAATAAAGAATACATTTTTATTTTTATTTTCTTTCCAGTTATACCCTTTTTAAGGGTTATGCTTTAGTGTCATTCTTGACACTTGCCCTTGTTAATCTAAGCTCGTGTTTCGAAGATCCCCATTTCATTTCATAGCCGACCTGTGATACAACTTATCTCTTTGTTGAGAAGGAACAAGCACAAAGCAAAATACTCCAAAAAAGCTCTCAACAAATTATAATCAAGTTCCCTGCCAAACAACCTTTTACATGGAGAATCCTTCCCAATAACCTTAGATAAATCCGGTTTATCAAATAGATTGCAACTCCCACATCTTTTTCCCAGGACTCATCAGGCATCCCACTATCAAACAACAAAGCTTTAGTGATTTTCAGGATATGTCTATTTTTTCTTTTTGTCACTATTTTGTTTTGGAGTATAGAGACATGATCTCTGATGCACCATGTCTTTTTCCAATAAGAATTCACATATGTTATATCCCACATACTCTCCCTCTGAATTCGAGTGCAGGATCTTTACCTTAGTTGTAAATTGAGTCTCAACATACACAATTTTTTTATAAATATCAAATAATTCACTCATATTTTTCATAAAATATATTTATATATCTGGTAAAATCATCGATAAATGTTATAAAATACATGGACGCACATTTTGACATCACAAAGATGGACCCCAATCATAAGAGTGAACCATCTCAAATGGGCTACTAGACTCAACTTCTCTAAGAATGAATGAGAGAGCATGACCTTTGGATAACCTACAACTGTCGCAACACCTAACATCATCAGAGACACTGTATGCACAACTACTACCCAAAACACCCGATGATAACATATACTATAACCTAGAGCTAGACACATGACCGAGATGTTGGTGTCGCGAGATTGATGACTCCAAAACTATAGCACCAACACTCTGCATATCTACTCCGCCAAAACACTGATCTAACTGGTCATGGAAATATAGATGACCTCGCCTATGCCTAGTCCCAATCTTCTTTCGTGACAACCGATCCTGCACAAAACAACAATCAGGAATGAAGATTACATTACAGTTTTATTGAGTATTTTGACCAATAGAAAGCAAGTTCATGGCAAGAGAAGGAACCAAAAAAACTCTATATACACTAAGTTTTTCACAAGGATTGAAATCATAAGTAACTAAGCCAACTTTAGAGATATCAATAAGGGAACCATCTGTAATGAGAAAGGCACCATAACATGGCCTATAATTGGTTAGTATAGACTCATTAGAGGTCATATAACATGACACCCCTGAATATATCAACCAACCAAAACCAATACTAGGAATACATGCATAAGTACAATAAGAGGTACCAAAGAGTGTAGCTTAACTAGACATAGTTGATAGTGAAAGGAGATATTGGACTTGCTGTGTTAGCTAATCAAGCCTAGAGGCCACGGAAGCCTGCAAATCAAAAGTGGAGGTGGACTGTAAAGAAATAAGAATCTTTCAATCACACTCAATATGCTCACCAAAGACAAAAGAACATACACAACTAGTGTCCACAAAAGGGCACACTCAATACCAATCCCACACAAGGGGTATTTCACAAGAGGGCTAAAATAATTATTATTTTATTCATCACTATGCAAGAAGCATTGTATTACAAGAGAGGGGGAACACCCTTATTTATATACAAGTAAGAGACAAGAAAGAGATGGACTCAAGAGTATAACGACCCCAAACTAACCCTCAGAAAAATGCAGATTTTTTTAGAATGAATAAATGATTTTAAAACATTTCGGAAAGATAACTCACGGATCTGGGGCACATTACAAATTTTTTATCCACCAAGCCAATATGCATTCCAAAACATAAATTTATTCAATTCATAAATTTAAATAAAATGTAATTAACTTAATAAACCAAATTTCAAGTTCAATAAGTTTCCAAAAATATAAAACTCCTATAACGGTTATAATCCAGGCCACCAAAACATAAAGAGTCGCTCCCTTCAGCTAAACGGTCCCACCATCGCCTTGCGCAGCTAAGACTGAGCCTCAGTACCTAAAAAATGGTTTTAAGAAAACGGGTAAGAATCGAAGTTCTCGTACGATACCCTCTCAAAATCCAACAGTAAGAAAAGAAACATACATCAAATCAAACATAAGTTTAAGAGGGCCTTAAAGCACAACTCATACCTAAAACAGGCTTGCAATAAACCAAAGTAATTAAGGCAGTCAAAATCATATGCTATACAACGCATTATGGATACATGAACCAATGTAGCTTTCACGAATGACTTTTTAATTTAATTATCAAACATTGCTTTTGAATATATGCTCATACTTAATGCAACACATTTAAGTTTCATCTTGCATAAAACCCACAAATACTAAAAACGGGCCAAATTTCGAGGTCTAAGGCAGTTCCCAGTTTGTATCTTATCACACAATTGTATTTTATTAACTGGGTCCCACACTTATTCCTCGACCGACGTCGAAAATTATCATCATAAATCAGAATATTAAGAATTATCACCTAATATCGGGACAATAAAGACATCATTACCCTTCAATGCCACTTTCTTGTTATACCAATAACTGCAACCGAGTCAAACAATACTACCCCCAGGCAAAGTAGTGGAAGTTTCCTGTAACCGTAGATGAGAACACAAACCACTCATCGGGTTCTTGAAGTAAACAATGCACACGACGTTTATTATCCTCACGGTCCCCATGTCCGCCATCCAAGGAAGAACAATTAATCACACCGTTTGGTCTCTTATACCATTCTTAATTAATTAAGGGTTCTTCAGATAAGAACAATTTTGCAAATCAACATGCATTACCCGATTGGGCCTTTACCCTCGTTAATTTTAAGAGTATAATACTTGTGCTACCTCAAAACTAATTCGGATGCATTATAAAACACTATATCAATGCATTCACAATTTAACACTTCAAGAACAACGCACAAGCAACTGGCCTCCAAAGGCTCACAAGTGCTCCAACCAAAGCCACATAATACACTTAAATAACATTACAAATTTAAGTACACAACTCACAAAAAATAAGAGAATAATGATTTGTATTCATATGAAACAATAATACTGATGCATATTCATGGCTAAAAATTAAATGCACATCGTAAGTAAAATCAGATTTATACCCTGCCGAAAATCCAATCGATAACATGACAAAAACATTTTATAACAGACGGCCAGATTTTTTAGAATAGTCTGTAATCGAATTCTATAATGGACAAAAGATCAATTTTTTATGACAGACTAAAGTCTGATTTTTATAACAGACCAAAATCAGATTTTTACTCTAATTAAATTCAGTTTTAAATTGTTTCATAAAACTTAGATTTGTATTCAATCTAAAACCATATTTAAGCCCACTCTTAAACTCTTAATTTAAAGCTCGTTCAATTAGATTCTAAAATCAGTAATTAAATTTTTAAGATTCAGCCCAAAGGTTCGTTTCCTAATGGTGAAGAAAAAAGATCAGATTTTCATCTATTAACCTAGAGAAATCAGATTTGATCAACTATATAGTGCCCAAACTTTATTTAATCTAAAAATCAGATTTTGAAAACAAACAAAAACTTAGATTTTATTTAGCAACATCACATATTTACATGTTTAACTAAAAACTCAGATAGTTTTAATTAATTTCAGACTCAAATAACATTTAGACGAAAACTCTGGTTCACCTACTTGGGTCCTGAGTTAAATTTCAATTGGATAAAACTCAGGTTTATATTGCTAAATCCTAACCCAGATTTAAAGTTTTAAACCCATTATTGATTTACTTAAACCTTTATCAAAATAAGGAGTTTCCAAACCACACGGCTGAAACAGTCCCTTTGCAAGGATAAAAATTTTATTTTCAGTCCGAGACACCCACACTAACCAGTCCCAAACCAAACTCTGGTTCGGTCCAAATCCGTCGAGAAACTGATCAACCGAACCCTTTGGCCTTAGTCAGTCCAATCCAAGCGTAAATTGTGTTTGGATAGATTCTTTGTATCAACCCAAAAACCCAAACAGTACCAACTCTTGACAATCATAATGCATAATCACATCAGATCCAAGATCTAAAATATGTGACCAACTTAACATGCTTATTTAACACTGAACATATAACTAAGGATATTAATTCCACATGCTGTTAAAAATAATAGGCTTTAAGTCAAGGAAAGATATCAGATTTCAAAATAGCACTATGCACCAAAGTCTTTACAAGAAACATAGTCTAAATGAATTAATGCATGAGAAAATAATCAAGGTATGGGTAAATGTGAGCATGGAACAGAACTCTGCTCAGGTTCTTAAACAATGCCAGAACTTATTCACTTAAACAAAACTGGTTCAGGCTAATAAAACCCCAAAACAAACAGACTAATAACCAGACTTTACATTAACCAAAGCTTATGCAAATCGATAATCTGACGAAGCTTTATAAAATCTGTAAAACGTGATATCAGAACCTGCATAGGCTGTACGCTGCTTCTAATACAGTTGTTATGAGATAATAAGGAAAATAAGTCATCAGCGCATGCATCAAACAAAAAAGTATTGATATAGGATAACTCAACCCTTCACTGAAAATTTTCTTTTATAACTGACTAATCGTAAACACTCAAGAGCCTGCACATGTTCTCTCCAACCAAAGCATAGCCAACAAAAGATATTTGTGCATACGTCTCCGAAAGAAAGGAACGAAGAAAGAAACGATGCTTCTTGGTTTGTGATCTTTATTCTGTACCAACCACAACTAATCAACAATTGGTAGGAGATACATGTGGGTAACTTTTGTACTTGATCTTTATTCTTGGTTTCATTTTTTTTTTCAGAGTTTTTATCAGCGGAAACGATTTTTTTTTGAAAAGCAAAATACGTTGACAACTTTGGGCACATTACCGTAAAAATCCATTATCAAGCCATCATTATCAAAAATATTTTAACAAGAAAATTAGTGAGCCAAATATTCATTATGAAAACTATCCGTTGTACAAAAGTTAGGGTTTCCCCTTATACAACACTCCAACTAAAACAGGTGTCCCAAACACAAAACTGCGAGCAAACTGAAGTCTCAGGCCATCTCGCATCCCGCCATTGGCTGTCTGATAAACCTACTCGTCACCTGTTCCCATAAAATGGGTCAGTTTCACGAAAAACTGACAGGTACACAAGCGAGACAATATGAAATAAAAAAATACTGCAGGACATATTATGCTAGCATGATAAGCAGTTTAAAAAAATAATTAAGCTAAACTAACATGATAAACAATTTAGAACAAAAATTTAGCTACGCTAGCACAAGCAATTATCTTATGCAAATAAATAATCTACTTTAACATGGATAATTAATTCCACAAGCAGATAGCAATTAACGAATAATCATCAGTTGACACAAATTATAAACATGTACAAAAAAAGTAATTCATCATTCTAAAAAATGCGCATTCAAACAGTTCTTGTGAATAAGATATTATTTGTTTCGATATTAGCTGGCCTGTGGGTACGCACCGACGCGAAACGTAGAAACAACTGAGACTGATCCGAGGGTTTGTTATGCTATGTATTTTATGATACCTCAAATTACTAGCTGAGTTCGCTTTTAAGGGGACGGTTAGTGACCAAGAGAGGATTCCTCAAAGACATTCATGACTACAGATGCATCCTACTTCTGCAGAAGTCCATCAGATCTACCACCTAAGATAATTTCTGATAGTCCCGTCCCCTGACTTCGATGACTGGGGACACCGAGCCACTTGCTCGAGGGGTGGTTGTTAACAACCTATCCATCAAAGTTTTTGTACCATCCATCCTCTCTCTTGATAGAAACAAGAGGCGAATGAGCACGTCAGAGGTTACTTAACTGACGCCTCATCCTATATGCTATGGTCTGTTAGACCCACTCGAGCATCTTGCCTGTGAAAGCAAAACGACACCATTCTTATGTGTTTCAACATGTGCACATCACACACTTCAAGGTTACCAATGACCTCTCATCCTACTCATCGTAGAATCATACCTGTCTAAGGGTATGGTTACGATGATAAGGGTATGGGTTTTTTGAGGATAACCAACACAAAATTTCGCAATAATATGATATACAACAAGTACATTTAGCATGCTAAATCTTTGCAAAACAGATAATATCATACATATTCTAGGATTACTACGGATCCAAAATATCTCTCCGAAGTGCATCGACTCGGGGTGGAGCTAGAAGCTAGACTGCTTCAGCTTTGCTTTGCACAACTGCACGTTCGAGAAGCCGAAGCCCTGCACAGGGAATTCTCTTCTCGATACTAAAGCGCCTGTATACAACTTCACATCTTTCTTACAAAGAGCGAAGTTGGTAGATGTTCCTGTGAGGCTTGCATGGGAGGAGTCACAAGAGGCAAGCCTACGCCCAAAGTAGGGCGGCAAGGAAAGAGGCAGAAAACAAAAGTGTGAAAGCAAAGCCCATGCACATAAAGGGCGACGACAATATAGAATGATAAAGACAAGAAAGTAAAGACAGGAATGTAAGGACATGAATTAAATGCGAAAAAGAGCCTGTGCACATCAAGCGTGGCAGCAAAGTAAAGACAAGTATAATAAAGACAGAAAAGTAAATGCGGAAAGAAAATCCTATGCACATCAAGCGCAGCGGCAACAGAAAGTAGTAAAGACATGAAAGTAAATACAGAAAGAAAAGCCTGTGCATATCAAGCGTAACGACAACAAAAAGCAGTAAATAAAACAAAGTAAAAAGGATAAGGATCGTGAAACCGCATCCTTGAGTTAAAGGCGTACGTATATAGATATACGTATACATATATATTTTCTTTGGTCATTTCTTTTCCATTTTTAAAATTTTATTTTAATTGCTTTATTTTTAATTCATCCATTGTCCTTTGCGCAACTTTCCCATACCTTGGGGAGTCACGGTGCTGTGTACGTCTTTGAGCATAAGTAATGTGAGTCTTGGGCCACGGGGCGCGGGCGGGCTTCGTTGCGCAAGCTGCGAAAGTAAAAGCGTGGGAATCATTCTTAAAATAAAATAAAAAAAAGAGAAAAGGGGGTTGAGACCCCCAATAAGGCAGGGCTGCGTCCCTGCCCGCCACACAACGAAAGGAAGGAGGAAAGCGGTAGGGGGCGCAACCCCTGCCCACTGTTCGGTCCGAAAAGGATGCAGGGGTAGGGCAACATGCCCCTGCCCGCCGACCTATTGAGAGGGAAAGAGGGGTAGGGGTGCCCCTGCCCGCCGACCTATTGAGAGGGAAAGAGGGGTAGGGGGACATAAGCGCGACTCCTACCCGCCGGCCTGACCGAAAGGGGAGGGGATAGCAACACCCCTCCCTTGCAGACGAAAGGTGGAGGTAGGGACAAAAATCCCTGCCTGACAAAGTTAGGAGGAGGCAGGGGCCCTGCCCCTGCCTGACGGAGTATGGTAGGGGAGGCAGGGGCTTCGCCCCTGCCTGCTGAAAAACAAGGAGGCATGGGATAAAAAGGCAGGCAGGGGCTTTGCCAGGCTTTGCCAGGCTTTGCCCCTGCTTGTTGGGGGTAACGAGGCAGAGGCAAAGGCTTCGCCCCTACCTGCCGAAAAACAAGGAGGTAGGGGATAAAAAGGGAGGTAGGCGCTTCGCCCCTGCTTGCTGAAAAGGTAAAGAGGCAAGGACAAAGCTCCTGCCTGTTGGGGGCAACGAGGCAGAGGAGGCAAAGCCCCTACCAGTCGACATCACAAGGGAGGCAGGGCTTTGCCCCTGCCTGCCGGCCGGAAAACCCACGGCGGCAGGGGCGTTGCCCTTGCCTGCCGGCTGGATGTCAGAATAAGACAGAGAAGACGAAGAAGAGAAGACAACGAGAAGAAGAAGAAGAAGAGAGGGAGGAGGGTTACTTGAGAGGGAACCAGGGCAGGGGGAGCTCGGGGACGATGTCGGGGAAGGCAGCAGTTGGAGGCTGCCTGGCGGAGGCCACCACTGTCGGGGTGGCTGCAGTGAGCTAGGGACAAAGGGAAAGGGTAACAAAGAGAGAGAGAGAGAGAGATCATGAGGAGAGGGGGACAACAGAGGGGAGGCTCGACCGTGTGCAGGGTGGGGTCGTCGGCGGGGACTTCGACGAGTTGCAGCGGACGGAGGTCGGAGAAAGAAACAGAGAGGGATCAGGGGGTTGGTCAGGTGATGGGGAGAGAGGGCGAGCACAGAGATAGGGAGGAGGGTTTCTCGAATGAGAAACCCTACCCATCCCGTGCTTTAAATAAGCACAGGGGGGGTGTTATCGGGTACCCGACTCAGGTTCAGGTCGGATTCAGATCTAATAAAAGTTTTTTTTTTGTTTTATTTGTTTTAAGTCGTGGGTTTTACAGTAGTTCCAAGTTCTTCTGCAGAAGTTAGGGATGCATCCTGTTTCTTTGGCCTTTGAGAGATTCTCTTGGTTATTACACCGCTCTCTTAGGATTTCAGTTTCAGTTAGACGTTCGGGTTAATTAAACACACAACATAATAAACCCCGGTTGTTCTCTTCTGTTACGGTTGCTTTGGCCTGCGAGTACCCGTAGGATAATTAAAGAGAAACTGGAATTATTTTTTTTTGTGTTCTTGGTTCATGTGGAATTTGTACCTGAATATGCTTATAATGAACAATGCTTATTCTTATGTCGAAAAAAAATCATGACATTGATTGTTTATTGTGACATGCAGTTAGTTAACATATGAGAATGATTGTTTCGTTTAATTTTCAATTGATCATATCATGATATGTCATAGTTCAATTATTGAAAATCATGGTATCATATTTCCTTGTTACATTGCACTTATGAACATGTATAGAAATCTTACTACTCAGACTGGTTGTAGTCTGATTCATTTACTTTACCATTTTTCAGGTGAAGAATAGATTAATTAGAGCGATTGTAGGATGCTGTACGAGCTGTGTTGCATGAATTATTGATGTTCTCGGGATGTTTAGAAATAGTTTAGTTAACTTCAATTCTGTTATTAGAATGTTAAGAACACTTGGTTTATTATTAATTATTATTAGAAATGAAATGGATGGTATTTGCTTTGATTTCCCTGTGACGTGCCTGAGATGCTTAACCTGGTTTAAATTAAATATTTTTGCTGTTATTAAAAAAAAAATTCTCGAAATTCGGGTTAAATTTCGGGTCTTTACAAGAGGTCCCTGTTTATACTCACAAGAGGGTCCATTATAGCTCTTGGGGAGGCCCCAATGACTATATGGTCTTTTGACCATATTTCCCTTAGCAAAATACAAAAGGAAAAAAATATAGAAAATGAAAATATCAATTCTGCCCCTAATGGGCAGAACCTATTACATGTGCAGAATTCCCAAAATGCCTCTAGAGGGTATTCCCTATTACAAGATAGAAAATATCACACACACACACACACACATGTGTGTGTGTGTGTGTGTGTGTGTGTACTATGTACACATAACTATATTTTCACAATGGTTGTACTCTCTCAGACATCACATGTTCTTTTCACTTGAAAGATCCTTTAGTGCCAGAGAATTCTTTAGTGAATATCCATTTCTGACGAGAGCCTGTGTTACTGTGCCCTATAGCTCTTCTGTCTCGTATTTTAAAAAGGTTATGATTACTGTTCATGCTACTCTTGCTTATGTCTCTTGCTGCCGTATGTATTTTGGTACTTCTATTACTTTTTCAGGTGAATAATTAAAGTTGTTCATATACTTCATTCAATCATGCAGAGGCCTGCAGCAGTAAAGGTAGATGCTCAGGACATTAATGGTGCTAAATTTTCAATTAATCTGAAAGGTCTTCCAGCAAGGGTATTCCAGCATGAGTTTGACCATCTTCAGGTGCCACTTGTACACTTGTTTTTTCTTTTCACGTTTTCCACCTGGAGTTAAATTACATATTAAGAAACAAGCAAGGAATCTTAGTTTATGATACCTTGGAGTTGGTTCTTTTCTGAGAATTTGTAATGGTAATTTGTCTATGGGACTCACATTTTGATGCCCTTTTAATTTCTTACTGAAATACTTAGCTCTTTACATTTCTGCTATTTAAGTTTTTCAGACGTGCCTTGGTTCATTTGTGCTTTTCCTGTAAAATTTGTAGCTAGCTTTGAACCATACTGGATGCTGGAAATGAGGAAAATTAGATCTTTGTAGTTAAATACTTACTACTGGACTTTGATCAAAATACTATAATTGATGTAGAAAATCAGTTATAGTTGATAATTTAACGTACAACATTGCTAGACTGTTTATTCTCAAAACAAAAGGATATGAAGTTACTATTAGTCAGCTAAATGTGAAAAATCGACTTTCATTCCCTCTCATGTTACTGAATCTGGAACCCGTGCTTTTTGAAGATTTTAGATGTAATGACATGTCAAGAGTGAAAATGACATATAGCTTCTTCATGCATCAGTATATTCAGGTGGAATAAATGAAACCCTGCTGCGTACTAGTTTTTGATTCTTATGAAGTTTTCTTCAATTATTTTTGGATGGATCTGGACAGTACCATAAGATCAGTAGGGTTAGGCATGCATACTAGCAGAGTTTGCATTGAACCGGGTCTAAGAACTAGATAGATTCTTCAACAAATTGGCAATTCTAGGAAATGGAATTTGCTCAAGTTCACTGTGTGTGTGTGTGCACTTGCGTGCATGGGTGGGCTGTGGGCTTTGAACTATCGCTTTCCAACCAACAAAATTTCTCCAAGAGTTGTGGTGCTTCATGGAGCACTGATATGATTGGAAACCTGTGATTACTATGTTATGGACCACTTGGGTATCGCATAACCATGTGTCAGTAGCCCGATCATAGGGGAGCATGAGGCGTTCAATCCATCCAATGGATGCTAAGGCATGTCCATCTATCCCATCATTCCTATATATCAAAGATTGAACTCATGAGTTCCAATGGACTACTGAATATTGCAATAATTGATTCTACCAATGCACTTATATGTGTACCAATCAATGGGCATGAACATATTGATCTGCCAACATCCACCTGGTGGACTTGTGTGTACTGGTCAACAATATGACCTAGCTGCAACTTTTTGCACCATGTCATTGTTGCACATGGTTATTGCCTGCTGCTGTGCATAAGGTTACTGGTTGTCTTACGCATCTACGTGTAGGTACTACATGTTGTCATGCCACTACTATAACACCTTGCACTAACATTGTTTCCTGCCTGCATAAGTGTTATCGTGATGTAACTAGTAATTTTGACAGCTGATGCTGGTCCTTTGTCCTCCAGGCAATTCTTTTCTTTGAGAGAATGACTCAGGAAGTGCTTGACAGTATTCGACAATCATTACAGGTGAGTGTTGATACCATTTCTGCCCTGTAAGTTTCTTTAATAGCTCTCACAATATCTGATCTTCACAGTCTGATGTAATGCAACTTCCCATGTTAATCATTATATATGTAAAAGGGGGTATTTATTTGCCTGAAAACATACTGTTAAATAGACTTCTATGTGGTGTTTATCTAGTTGATTGAACATTTGACGTATTCATAAATGTGTCAATTCTTAATGAGAATATTTTGGGATATTGTGCTCCCCATACAGAATTAACGGGTATTTGTTTTTCATGAATTATTTGATCTGTCAAGTGAGATTTATTTTGATGAAAGCAGTCTTTTTGTGGGATCTGACAAGTCTTTTTGTTGGCCGGTTCCTCAAGATCTTTCAAGTTCTAATCCTTTTAAAATGTGAATTTCATTTACTCAATTATGAGGATTCTGCAGGATAAATGACTGCTTACGTTTAGATAAAAAGACATGAAAAATGGCCTTTGGCTACCGAAAATTGCAATTTGAAATAACAGTCTGAATGTTAAAGTGATGTTGGAAACAGTAATGTGGATACATTTCCAATTTTCAATCTTCTCTTTTTTTTGCTAAACTATCTGGTTTGATGTTTGTCAGGATCTGGAAAAGAGATATGAAAGTAGAACAGGGTTGCCGAGCCCCGAGCAGATTGAGAATGTTAAGGGAAAAAAGGCTGTTGTTGGTTTCGTATGATCGCGAGACTCCGACAGTTGATTGTTGATGCGATACTTATGATAATTATGTGAGTACTGTCATTAATTTTCTATAAAATTGATATAGAAACTGCACGTTGAGAAATTCATATGAACATATGCACTGTCATGCAACATTCTACACAGAACTTTTTTGGTGGAAGGTACTTGCGTTCACGGTCCGGTTAAATTTGTATATTTAACTGCCATGTCACTCTTTCATATGCAATTTGCTTTCTGGATATTGGATTTCACTTTTAATCATCCATTAGTGAAAAATAACTGCCATAGATTTGTCGACACTGATTGATTGTGTCTATTGTTGCTTAAGATAGATATAAAAGCAACTTACACTGCAGAAAGTGTATATGTCAACCATTTACACTGATTCAATGCATAGCACTCTGTTAAGGCTGTTATCTTGTGGTTTCTTAATTTTCTGCAACTAGCTAGAATTTGGGAGCGTGATTTATAACTTCACAAAATGATGTAATGCAGAAGGCACCAATAATCAGCGACAGATGGACTTGGCTGATTTTGGAGAAGACATTGCTTGGAGGTAGCTGCATCTTGTATGATGCCCACTGGGCTAAAAACTTGAAATGAGACCTAACAAATTTTCTGTATCATATGTGGATCCAAAACCTTTTTATCTAATTGTAATTTTGTTTGTAATAAGACATTCATTGTTTCCTATCCTCTTCTCTGCCCATCTCCCACACCCATGATCTCTTACTATCTAGGCATTTGGCAGTTTTTTTGCTTGTGCAAAATTTCCACCTTTTTCCTTTTTTATGATGCATCATTTCAAACTGTTGAATTATTAACAGAATCCTTCACTCCAGTAAGTTGGTCAACTCCATCTTCCAGGTGCTAGGATCTTGTTTAAGCTGCTTAAATGAAATTCATGTCCTCTTACAGATAATTTCAGGTAATGCAAGTTACTAACGGTAGAAGCGAACCCTACACAGTTCCTGTTGGTAATGGCCTGTGACATTTATCAGGTAGCTCAAGAATCACCTTCTTGATTCTTCTTGCTTTAGTATGATATTTTCTTCAGAGATAGTGCTGTACATTCTTATTATATGTGTGGATTTTGCTTTTGATTGATGATGCTATGATAGCATGATAAGTTTTACTTGCATTGGCTTCAGTTTGATGAAAATTCTGAGCTCATCTTGCATCAGGAGCGAGAAAAGGCATGGAATATGAATACAAAACTCCCCAATAAAAATTAGTATAAACACGTACAATGATGGTGTGCCGGGGTTGAATATCGCAACCACACATACATATACACCATATCTTGGTAGCTGGAACCTGCTGCTAAAGCTCCTGCTATTTCTCACAAAATCGGCATAACTGGTATGGAACTTCTAGGCCTCTTGCTTACATAGATGCACATGGATTCTAAGAACCATATGATGCGTTGGTGCTCAGCATGAATCATGATCTGACTGAATATGAGCATTAGCAGGTTTTCCTACCAGTAGACAATCTATCGGCGGCTCCGTGGGAGTTTCTAGTTCTCCGAAAACTTGCCAGCAGAATGGTTGAGACATGTGGTAGGCCTCCTGAACTGGTTGAAGTGAAATATCATTTAGGATGACATCCGTGCATGGGACATTGTCGCTGCATGCAAAGTGCACCGGTTTAACAGTGTAGGTGCCCCTTATCCTCTCATAGGTTATGCCGGATAGTGCTACTGCTGATGTCTGGTTCTTGCACGAGCTCCGGTCGCAATAGAATTGGTCGATCACAATGGGGAATTGTACCTCAGAGACCTGTATGTTGGAGAAGAGTACACCTTGAACAGAGCCTGAACCTCCCTGCAGTTAAATTTACTGAAAGTGTTAGACTAATGGATGGGCTTGCAGCTGAGGTTAGAGACCTAGCTGTTAGGGTGGGGCCAATTATCCATGAGTGACCAACCAAACATGAGTCACTAAGTTGGCTTGGCCTGACTTAACTAACAGACTCAGAATTGACTTGGGCAGTTGACTCAAGTAGCTAAAGTCAAGTTATTCATGGTTCGTATTCAATAACCAGCTAGGATCTGTATATGCTTATTGTGCCTGGTGAAGTTTGCTGAATTTACCTGCCAAGTCTTAATTCTGACTGCTGTCATTGTACCCTCCATCACTATATCTCGCACGGTTACGTTCGAGACACAAGCTTTGGTGTTGTCTCGCCCAAGCCCTCCAATGCTGATCCCATGGCCAGGTCCACAGTTGAGGTTGTGTATGCGTATATTCGAGCAGCCGGTTTGTATGGATACACAGTCATCCCCTGCTTGGTGAAATATTGTAGCATTAGCTACTGAGCTTATTTTGCATGGCAAAGCTTTCCAAAAGGCTGGTCACTGCTCTAGCAACCTTGTATTGCTTAAAATGACAAAAATGTCTTTGGAGTATTAGGCTGTTACCGGAAGATATGTTTGAGTGTTGAACTTTCACATCCACTGAGTTTTGCAAATGGATCCCATCAGTATTTGCACTGTTTCCTGGGGATGAAATGGTCATGTTGTAGACAGACACGGTCGCACAGCTATCGAATTTCAGGTGGCACTGGGGGCTGTTTCGGATTGTTATGCCTGTGACGGTCACGTTCGTGCTTCCATAGAACCGCAAAGCCTGAAAGAGGAGGAAGATTCAGAGGTCCTTAAGCTTCCATTGATCTTTCATGAAACTACAGAGAACTTCTATTCTTGAGTCTTAAGTGACAAAAACTACCCTTCTGACTGAAGGGTCTGTTTGCCTTTTAACTAAAACGCCAACTTGATCGTCTTTAAATAGTGATGTAAATGGTTCTGACTCAGGTTGGATATATAACCAAATGAGGTGCTGATTTGGTCACGTTTAGTAATGCTTATATCCAAACTGAGTCTGGCTCGATTACATCCCTATCTTTGACCCAATATTTAGCTTTTAACTTGCACTGACTACTAAATATAAATAGATGAACTGATCCACTGCTAATCGCCATGTGATGGAGGTCTATGCATGATCATATCATGCTTAGCACTCTTGAATTAAGGTTGTACGGAAGTCCAACACCAGGTTCCCAATTGTTAGTTCTCTTCTCTGTTGTCCATCCATCATTCGAAATGGGATTGGGCCTTGCGGTCTAGGTTCAAATCCTGCATGCGTCATTTCTTTGCACGAGCCAACACCCAGCATAGGCCCTGGGAACAGGGTTCCTTGCCTCGGAGTTTTACACTTTGGGGACGATGATCGTAGTGGCAGGCTGAGCCAGCACGATCAGGTCTTCGATCTCAAGTGTGGTTTCTTCAGGTAATAAATAAAAAGAAAATAAAAAAAAGAATGGAGGTATGACTACCAGACCAGATAATGTTGAGACAATTCTTCACTTGGTCATCTACCTTACCTCAATCGATTCATATTGAGCTAAGTTTGTCTTTTGAGTGATCAAGCATGATAAAGTGCTTAGGTATGGCAGTGGACTGGGGCATGCGGGGGACAAGGTCTCCACTCCTGCCCCGTCTCAAAATTTTGCCTTCTATTCCTGCTTCCATCCCTGCATGGGTTTTGATTTTAACCTTCATCTTCAGTCCACATCCCATTTTATGTCCTCCATCCTTGGTCCAAGCAGAGTGAGGTTTGGCAGGGCTATGTTCCTTCGGTCCTTTTGCCGTTGTCGCCTTCTACCGTTAGAGGAAGGAGAGGAGAGAAATGAGAGATTGTGCGTCTTGTTAGATGAAGGAAATGAGAGACTCGAGAAAAGGTTTTATGTTAGAGTTAATATATATATATATATGATTTTATAATATGTATAAAGGTATAATAGTAATTTTTAATGGAGATCAGGGACGGGACAGGGCGGAGGCAAGAGTAAGTCCATCCCAGCACGGGTTTTGATTTCAACCTTCATTCCCGATCCATTCTCCGTTCTATGTCCATCATCTCTGATCTAAACAGGGCGAGGCGGAGCCCCGTTCCTCCCCGATCCATTGCTATCCTCTTAGAAATGGATGGGGTCACTTTGGATTCCGGCCATAGCACATGGTCTCTTCCAGTCCGTACAAAAATTTAGTAGATATGGATCTGGCGGGTTTTACATGGAGAAGATCTCGTTGGTCATGATTTGTTACTTGAGATGGTGCTAGGGCCTCTTCCTATATATATATATATATATATATATATAGAGAGAGAGAGAGAGAGAGGCTGATTATGTAGAAACATTTGAGCTTTTCGTCTCTTTGTTACTGACTCCAAAGTCAGATGAAGGAGCCAAACATGATGTTTACTGCGGTTTTTCCCTCCCCCCCATCCAACTCCATCCATCTATAAGATGGACGGTGTTCATCACGTCTCTAGATCTATTGGCAATGTTGGCGACTATGTTATCCATGTCTAGAAGGGCGAGATGCGTTGGTCATGGTGATGAATAGGCGACCAAGTACCATAAAGTGTTGTGCTTGGTCCTCTATAACAGGACCATACACCAAAATCGTTGATTACGAGTTAAGGAAGGAATCCTCACCGTTGGTTTGATACTTGGCATCACTGATTTCAGCATTTCATTGATTATCTGCACACAAAAAACCATCCACCAAAATCACCACCTGAAGATCGATGTTGTTGCAGGAAAGGAAAATACAGTTGTACATAAAGTTTTTTATAGGGATATTTTTGTCACTTGGACATTGGAGTCTGCATTCAGGGTATTTTGGGCTGCTATGGAAGCAACTGTCCAAACTGCTCTCATGCATTTCTTAAATGACTAAAATACCTCTTATGAGCTATAGTGTGCTAGTTACCGGATCATATGACTGAGTGCCGCCCCACCAGGCCTCTCCCCGGCCGTCGATGATGCCCTGACCTTGAATAGTTAGCCCTCTGAGCTTGGTGAACTCCAGCCATTGCAGCAACCCCGAGCCCCATGGAGACGCGCTCATGGGTGCGATTATAGTGCCGTCCAACTGCAAGAAATACCTCTGTTAGGCTCACAACACTGAATACCATGCACACTGGTTTGTGAATTATATGCTTTCACAAAGAACTTGTTAGGAAATTCTTGGCAGGAAAACTTGCCTGGAAAACGATATTAGGCTCGCAATACGGGCCAGAAAATGAGATCGGGCTGACGAGGAACTCAAACTCGGATGGAACCACCATTGTTGATGCCTCCACCGTGCACGCAGCTGCCCATGCTGCTTGAAATGCCTGCACACCACATCCCAAACGCCAAACAACTAATTAGCTTCACTTGGCAGAGAATAATTTTGGCATTAAAGTTCAAATCAAGGGCATTTTGGTCAATTAATTGACCTGCATGGCGGCACGACGAATCTGAGAGCAGGCCTACGATAATGGGCCCCACATATCTTGCCCGTGAATGGACGAAATCAAATTTTGAAAATACCCTCATTCTTTAATTGATTTACATCTTAAAACCCTTCCCTTCATTCATGGGCTTAGACCACCCCTATATTTTAGAAAATGACCATTCCATTCCTTGAAAAAAAAACGAGGACCCCACGAGGAACATTAGGGTTATGGGGACATACTTGGCATTTTTGAAAAAGATGTCACGGGACATTCTGCCCCTTTTGATCAGCAAGACAGCAACCAGCAAAATTCTGTATACCAGGATAGAAAAAGCTGCTTCAATTTAGATGGTGGTACCCCTATAGATTATAGGGAAATGACCTTGATGCCCTTAGATTAAATCAGAATTGCCAATCTGGGCTCCAAAGTGAAACCAGAATGCCATGATGTGATGAGGGACATGACTATCATTCTAGAGAAAGATCAGCAGAACAAACACTGTGGAATTCGAAATTGCCATCCATGTCCCATAAAATTTCATAAATGACTATTCTGCCACACGTTTCCATAATTATTAAAAAAATAAATAAATCAGTGACGACAGCATGTGTTAACAGAGACAGCCACTTCCATCTTTCAAACGGTTAACACAATCATTTAATAAAATGATTAAATAATACTCTCTTTCTACAATAATCACAAACGTGCAGTGTCCTATTTGAAATAATTTGACGCTTGAACAGCATGCGACAGTTTTTCATCGAGAGTTGAGCTTTGCTTGGCCCATTGTGAGAAACATTTTCTCACACATTTGTGGGAGAATGATTTTCATGAGCTTCTTTTTCGTCGTGTTTGTCCCATTTTCTCATGTCATCGCAAACGGTGCAAAACAGGGCTGCGATAGAATGAATCTCGCATTTTTTTAGCGTTTTGGAGTCATACGGTTGGCTCCGATTGGCATTAGAATTATTCTAACGAGAGTTCAGTTTTCATGCAAACAAAGTTACTGTGGTAGAAAAGAACAGAGACAGAATACCCAGAATGAGAGCAATGTTTCAACGAGAGATACGATGATGATAGTGGTGGTAGCGGTAGCTATAATAATAATAATAATAATAATAATAATAATAATAATAATAATAATAATAATAATAATAATAATAATAATAATAATAATAATAATAATAACCTTAGTGTCATCGGTAGCGCCATCACCAATGGCTCCAAAATCAAGAACATCAAAAATCGCAGCATATTCGCCTGCAGGCAATGGAGGGTGTGCAGGTGCTGGAGCAGCTGGGTCGGAGTGTTTTCCACCACCACCATCACTCTTGCCTTTCTTTTTGGCCAATGTGGCGCCTGGAGACGGCTTCTTGTGCTTCCAATGGTGCATTCTGTTCGCCTCACAACCGTGGAAGCTTGACAGCCAAAGAAGAGAAGAGAAGAGAACAAGCAGAGAGAGGCCCTTAACTGTAACACCCACCATTCTTTCTTTTTTCTTTACGTGCGTTGGATGGTAGGACATGGAGGGTTTATATAGGTGTAGCCGCACACAAATATTTGCCTATGAAATGGTCTGTTTTACCCTCTTGTAATTACGGGTATGGCCCTCGTGCCCCCTGAAAAATGACAGTTGATAATTTGACATGAAAGGTTTCAACACTCCGGTCTTTAGGGACGTAATTCTAGTTTTGTAATGACAAATTTGCCCTTGAAAGTTTGTGATGCGAGGTGCCAGCGGGTATGCTGGTTTTCTAAAGGTCAAGGGAATTTTGGTTATTGTCATTAAGCAGAAGAGTGTAGTCATTATTGATGAAAAAATGATATTTGAAGCCTAAAAATTTTACAAACATTTTGAGGCATCAAGTTTTTGAACCTTATAAAAACCTACTAATGTGTCGGAATAGAACAGTTCGATCCCAATAAAATCAAGTACATAGATTACATTTGTACGGTTATAATTTAAAATAAAATAAAAAACCCTAAAAATTCATTTAACGCGTATCATTTAGCACCCATCATTTCACACCTATCATTTCGCACCTACCCATTATTCTCTCTCTCTCTCTCTATATATATATATATGCATGAAAACATAATTAATTTTTTATTTAAAAGGCAAGCTGGGGTTAGGCAGACCCCTACCGATTATTATTCTATCTACTATTGGATTTTGATCATACAATGTCCCATCACAAGATGCCGTGCACCGGCAGCTCTTACCAACCACGCATATAATCAGTAATACCAACCAGTTGCGGAGTGCCATGGCTTTGTGATACTAGCCAATCACATGACAGCATTGCATGAGGCCCACAATTACATAGTGCAGGCCCCAGATGAAATGCTAGCCATGGCACTTGGCCGCTCTTTGCATAGAAGTTAGATTATATTATCTACAAGAACTAGCAAGTGGCACAAAAATACGTACTCAAGCAGGAGCAAGTGAACTGGTCCTTGTATGGTTATACCATGTTTTCATGTTCACATATGCTCCAACTTGAGTAAGGGCCACTTCAAGCAGCTCATCATCAACCTTCTCTCAAGTTCTAGACTCACCCACCTGTACCATGGGCTTTATTATATGAGTCTTATTCTCTTGCTTATTACCATCATGGGCTAGGCTTCTAATCATCCTACATTCTTTTCTAAGACCACTCATTACCTCATTCTCTAGTCTCTATTGGTCTCTTTTTATAGATATAGCTTGTGGCTTACATACCATGTTACATGCATCGTAGTTTTATGGTCAACATGTATACATGAATGGAACAATGGACATAAACATGTACGGCAGTAGATAGATGCAAAACACACGTGTGGGCAGCCACACCAAGTTCTTTAGTGTGTGTGCATCAGACATTTAATGCTCAATTCTCCTTTTTAACTGTTTTTAAATTAAAAATTGTAATGTGGGTTCATGCAATTTTGTTGGTTTGGTTGGTAGAGGGCGTTGTCTGTCTGGGAGAAAGGGGCAAACAGGAAGACATGTGAGTCGTCGCATTGATGGCAACAGCTCCTCCTCCCCTCCCTCCCTTCACATGCAACACTCACGGGCGAGAAAACAGAGTACTCTCTCTCTCTCTCTCTCTCTCTGTACTTTGTCACAATCACCATAGGACATGCCCTCTCCTTGGGCAATGTGTCTCTCACTAACAGCACATCCTTTTCACCTCTCTGGCTGCACATTGAGCCGAGCTTGTGACCGGTTTGGGATGTTTAAGCTCGGCTCATTCACCCAACAGAATGTTCAAGCTTGACTCAAGCCTGAGGTGAGCTTGAACTTGCCAAGCTCGAGCCTAGTTTAGTTAGCTCAAACTGAACTGATTTTATTAAAAGAAATAAATAGATGCATTGTGGAGGGGACTAGAATTGAATTCATCACACCTCTTTTAAGTGAGGCAAGCTTCCTACTCTTTTATATGAAGCAAGTGTCCTACTTTACAGGACCTTCTGTGAGATAGTTCGGTTCCGCTCATCCCCTATGTCATTCCCCCATCTTCATACCTCTTATATTTTATGATGCAATTGTTTTGATCAAATCTGACCCTACAGATGGTTTCAACACGGTATATTTAGTAAGAATCGTCCTTGGATTCACTTTTTCAATAAAAATGTATGATTTTTTAAATCATAAAATTTTAGTGTGCCTCATCACTTGACCTCCTTGCATCCCAAATATAGAGAGCGATCAGGTGCAGCTGCACACTAAAAATGTGCAATGTGATTGATCGCTATCCACCCTCATTTTATTCTGCATTTTAGTCAATAAAAACAGTACATGTCCTTTACATGTCTACCATGAGCCAAGTTTAATCAAGTTATCCGATTTAATTGAGCTCAAAATTCAGCTTGAAGGTAGCTTATTCTAATACGTTAAGTCTATCATGTTGCTTAGACTCAGTTTTCTTTCCCTTATTCAGACAAGCTTAATCGAGCCCAGCCCGAGCCAGCTCAGCTCACTGTACAGCCCCCCCCCCCCCCTCTCTCTCTCTCAATTTTTCTTCCTTTTTTTTTTTTTTCATATTCTTGCTTCTTTTTGGTTCTTCTTAGTCTCCACTTGCCTCACATTATTTGCATGCAAATTTGGGACCTTTCCATGCAAAGGCAAACATCATAAAATAATGATGATGAGAAACCCCACAAAAATTTACTATATGGTTGCACCTGAACCTCACCTGCAATTCACAGCATGGCAACCAATTCCTTCTTTTTTCCTCCCTTTCTCTATAAAAGAATAAAGAACAACTGTAAGCAATAGTAGGTATCTTGCTGCTGCAGCAACATTACCTACTTCTTGCCTATGTGGCAAATGGATTGGATCTGGACCCTCCAGCTGAAATTGGGCTGAGATAATGGCAAAACTTATGCAAATTGGATTTGGATCTGACGTGGGTTTGGCTTGTTTTTCCTGTCTCTAGAGAGCAATCTGGTCAAAATCGGAACCAGCCCAAATGCGATTCAAAAGGGGATGATTAAGTTTAGTTTTTAATATTTTTAAAAGAGTAAAAAATAATTTTTAACATCTTCTATTTCTTAATGACAAATGTCATCTGATAGTAAAAAGGGCCGATTCAAGATCGATTCCATTTGTTTTTTATTTTTTTAAGAAACCCATGCACCTAGTGAATTTAGAGAGAGCCATGATTGAGTAGGCTGAAACTGGTCTATATCCGAATACTTAGTGGTCTTATATTTGGATCTGTATCAAATATCCGAATTCTTAGACCTCGTGGGCATAGATCCACTGCATCCTATCCGACTTGGCTATATGGTGTTAACCTGAATGTGATAACTGAGGTGCTGAAGCAAATAAGAGGTGGATCCTGATCCAAATTATGTGGTTTGTAGTCTGAACCATAGTTACAAATATTGTTAAAAATTTGAAAATCTTGTGATATTATGGACAGATTCGAAAAAATGGGAAATAACAATGATAATATATATTGAGATTTTCAGAATCTCACATATTTAATTGCAATATTTTTTCATGGTTTTTATAGTTTCAATTCTTAATTTTTTTATTATTTACATCTAAATGCACTAAGATTTTTCACAATATTTTTCCAAGAATATATATATATATATATATATATATATATATATATATATATATATATATATATATATATATATATATATATTTGATTTCTTGGGAGATTTTTCCATGCCTAGAAAAATTCCAAAAACGAGATTTGCACGTAAACTGATACGGATCTTGGTCAAGTTTCGGGCGGGGTTGGATGAAAAGGCCAAAAACACATTTCAGATATTGGGCACGCTGCCATAATACAATAATAGTGCTTTAGGGATAGAGGTACGATTTGACATTTGAAGATGGTTTAGGGGTATACTAGTCAAACCGGATTTCAAGTGGCACTTTCGATATTATTTGACTGAACAAGGGGGCATTTTGTACTAGGGTAAAGACGGGGTCACGGGTGCTCACGGGGGCTCAACTATCAACTAACCAAAAGCGTCCAACCGTAACGAATCATACGGAAATCATTCCAACAACGTGCAGAAATTACGGAAATGCCATCATTGTTCGTCGTCGGATAGAGGGACCGAAATTCCTCCATAATTTCTGTGATGACCCCAAAGACCAACTGAATAGGACGGCTTTTGGATTATTAGCAAATGACCAAAATACCCTCTATTCATAGGTTTCAAACATTTGATGGTCTAACACCGGTCGATCCATATCCATTTTAAGTATAAAAAAATACAACAATATTTCGTTTAAGATATTACAAAAACATCATTATATTCTGTCACCTATTTAAGTATTGAAGTTTCAAAAAATATTGTTATTTTGAAAAATTACGATAATTTTGTTTTTACTGGGTTGCAATTGCATGTCATTCACACGCTGTTAATTTTATTCTGTTTTACTTATATTTTTTCTCAAATCTTTGAAATTATTTTATTTTTGGTGATATTTTCTCATGAATAAAAATAAAAATAAAAAATTTCATGGTTTCTTGTTTAAAACTTCTATTACTATCTTGTAGCACATAACTGGATATGGATATGGATATGGATATGGATATGGGTATGTATCTAGTTCTTGTAAATACTAGTCAATTTTAGATTTTTTTGTTTTATTTTATAGCACATATATATATATATATATATATATATATATATATATATATATATATATATATATATATATATATATATATATATATATATATATATATATATATATATATATATATATATATATGCCGATACATTGGTAAAGTAGAAAATGTGTATTTGAGATCAGACCTTATTGCCAATTTTGCTAAAGACAGGCTGGTTGGTTTTTATCTTTTCAAAAATGACAAAAATGTCCAGCATATGATAAGGAGATGTACACAAGTTGGTCCTGTTCGTACCACAGGAATTTTGCGGTTGTCATATTTAGAAAACCCTAAGGGTATTATAATCTTTTTCATTTGTGCAATCCAGACCACACAACCGAGATCCTCGGCCCTTTTTCGTTGGAGGGATGAAGATAGGGAAATGAACTTGTTAAAAAGGTTTTTAGTTGTCTTGGCATGAGGGCGTCCCCATGTGACTCCTAGTGAGGCCATGATTTGGGCCACCAGTAATGGTTCACTAGGACCCATTAGCCATGCGAATTCAGTGGGCCCTACCGGGTCCAGATTGTGAGGTCACGTGCGCCCTATGAGGCAGTGCTAGTGTTCCGGACCGTCCGTTCCGATTCCTCGGACCCACTGATTGCACCCTTGACCCGGTGGGTCAGATGGGCAAGCATGTGGTCCAACTGGGCATCATCATTCCCGATCCGGAAATACTGCATCATTCTTTGGAATGTTAAACAAGAAACAATCCAATTTTATCCATCTCAATCCAGTCTGTGTTCTCAATTCCCAAATCTTTGCCGGGCTTGTGCCGCAAGTACTGCATTTGTGGACCCGGCATCCACGTCGGGCGACGGCACCTCTGATAAAGTGGCTTCAGATCCGAATCCAATAAAAAGATGAACTTGGGAAAAAAAGAGTTTCATCTGGATCAAATATGATGGACCCCGTTCTGAACCTTTATCCAATCGATTCATATTTGACTCTTTGCAAACAGACCGTACAGATCTAAATCAGCTTTTAGGACCAAGCGGATCTTGGTTTCACCTATGCCAGCATTTCAAATGGGACCATACAGATCCAAACCCATATTTAGGGACATTAAAACTGGAGGGTGCATGTTTCAGTTGAAATTCAAGGATCGGTAAATCATTGGGTCCAGTGGCGGAGCCAAAAGTTTTTCGTTGGGTGGGCAGACTTCGGGTCTCAGGGACAATGCCAGAAGTTCCCGGCGATGACTCCATCGTAGGTGGGCTTGCCGAAGGTGGTCTCCCAGCCCTTCATCTAGACGCCAAAAATTGATGGTGCAGGCCATCAGTTTCAGAGAGAGATGGTCGTCTTCTCCTGTTCTATTTCGGCCTTGGTGGCAGAGGGAGAGAGACATATAGAGAGAGCGAAATAGAGAGTCTAAGGCTGCATACAGGTCGGACTGCAGTCCAGACCCGTGTGAATTTAGGTCAAATCAATTCATTTATGGGCTAATCAACGACTCTTTTAAGCTAATGTATGTAAAAATATACGGTAAAGTAACAAAATTATTGGATAATGTGCAAAAAACTATTACTGATATTATACCTGACACTTGTTCGAATTTTTTTTTTTCGGTTTCTAATTTTGGGGTGGGCGAGCCACTGATTGGGTCATAAACCTTAATTTGAGATCCACGGAACTCAATCACCCCCCTTAAGGATCCGACCCAATGCAAAGAATCATGCCCTAAATATTCGTGCCACGTCCTCGAAAAATGGATCCACGTGGGGACCAGACCTAACTTGGATTTGACGCCATTGACAGCCCTAGATTGCCTACCAGGAAACTGAAGGTCCACAAAAAGATGCTTCATGCTACTAAGTGAGGGAGGCCTCATGCTATGAGGACCGAAATTCGTGCTCGCATAAAATTTGTTAGGGGTAAAACCAATAATTTCTTGTGGTCCCCACATGGGTGAGGACAAACTATGCGTTATGACACGGCGTCTTTTAGCGTTTAGGGCTCGTGAACTCAAGGGGCTGCTCGTGAACCCATTTTGCATGCATTATTGCATGCAATCAAGCATCAATCACAAATCCAAGTTGAGTGTGTTTGTTCTCATGATTCAACAAAAAAATATTCAAATCGAGGGTTTTAGAGTTTAGTTTTTTTTTCTCCCCTTTGGTAACTCAAGGAAAATGTTCACATTTTTATTTGTTTAATCCACATAATTATAGCAAAAATACTTGTGAATTACATATTTTTTGTTGTGTTTTTCTTTTATCTTTTTAATGATATACATTCTTTTTTTTATATACAAAAAAAGCCAGGAAAAAAAGATTTAAATCTAGGCCTAGGGTTTAATTTTTTTTCACGTTGGTAATTGATAATTTTTTCATATTTTTACTTGACTAACGAACTTATTTATTTCAAAATGTCAAGGGTTGGCAAATAATTAAGAATATCCCAGTTTAGCATAAATACAAATATAAAAGAAAATTAGATCCCATTTGGCCAAACAATATGAAAGAAAGCTGGTTTTAATCACCTTAAACGGATCAAATTTTTTTTTACTGAATTTGAACTTTATAATTCCATGTTACATTTCTTAAGGCAATTTTAGTATAAAACAAACACTTTTTTTGCTCAATTTCTATGAAGAAAAAACAATATTTTTTCTTACAAATAGTTAATTAAAATTGACATATAATTTTTATCTATTCTAGTTTTTGTGAAACTCAATAAAACTGTTTTTCTTTCTCACTTTTTTTAATTGCCAATCGGGGGAATAGACCCCCTCAGGTTCGAAACTGAGACACAAAAAACAAAACCTTTTCTCAAATCAAGTACTCATATTTTCATTATCTACATTTATCCACTCAAAATAATTGATAGTCCATAATCTATTTAGAAAAATCCAACTTGTAACTTTCTTTCTCGATCAATGTTCTTTGGCAATTCAATAATTATGGATCGAAGAAGAAATTAAGGTAATGTTTTTTATTTATTTTTATACTCGAAGAAACTGCCCCAAGCTCAGAGACCTAGTCGCGCTGGCTCAGCGAGCCGTACGTATGATCGCTGTCCTGTCAACGTAAAACTCCGAGGGCATACCACTCGACCCAGGGAGTTACCAAGCTTCAGCTTATGCAGGGGCGACGCTCATGGGATTTAAACCTAGACTGCCCGTCAAGGGGCCTAGGCTCAATCCCACTAGGCCAAACCCCTTGGAGCAAATTACAAGGAATGCACCAAAATGTGAGCTATTTATAGATAGCCATCTAACTTTTGGACTGTTACATTTAAATGCCTATGTTTCATTTTTCTTTTCTTAGCCAGAAAAAAATCACTCCATTACTTACTGCACATTTTCAGGTATGGGTGGGCATGGGCCGGCCTGCTAATGGATCAGGCTGACCGGGATGTTGACCGGGCCGGCCCGGCCCGGTCAATGGCCTGGCCAATCAATGACAGGAACTTTAGCCATCAATCTGACTTAAGGGACCCACCTTATTTGGCTTGGGAATGCATTTGGGTCCTTATATGGATACAATTAAGCATGGCTGAAATCTACACATACGCTGAGCTGGATCTGGATCAGATTTTGGTACAGACCCAATAAGTCCGTTTGATCTTCTAGGTCCATCATCTTGTCACATTAGGACTTAGGCCGGGATCCGATCCACAGATAGTCCAAGATGCGTCTTACTTTTAGAAAGAGAACCAAGAAGATGATTCTTGATTAGTGTAATTAACAAACTTATGTTGGTAGTGATCTTTGGCCCGACCCATTCCCCATCCCCAAATTGAGCCAGAGATTCTTGATTTGATAAGAGGGTTTGCTTGATGGTTGGATCTGTCATGGGCCCCACACAATATCCGACCTTGAGCCCAGGTATTCAAAAGTCACCAATAAGAAAAGGAGCAAGAAAAAAAAAAGGAAAAAGAAAGAAAGAGACAAAACCTATTCCAAGGTATTACACCAAGGGTATGAGTCTCATGACACTCCTAGGGGCAAGTAAGGTTAACATCACCCCTCTGCGTAAGCCAATGCCAGCATAGACCTGGAGGTCAGGGGTCTTAGTCTTAGAGTTTTACGCTGTAGACATGATAACTGTAAGTATGGCAGGCTGAGCAAGCACAACCAGGTCTTTGTGTCAGGTGCGGTTTCTTCTGATTATAAATAAAAAAACAAAAACAAAAGGTTACCAGCACTACCACCAAGCACACTATTTGAGTAAATATTTGGACCTAGACAAGGGAGTAAAACCCGTTTGGTCTAAACACTTAAACCCTACTTGCCCTATTCAAACCTGAGAATCCTTGGTTATGATAGTGAGACTTAACCATCCACCTATTTTATTCGACCCCGAGGATAAATAGAATTATTAATGCTAACTTGGTCTGTTTTAGTTCAATACGAGCTCTAACATGAAGGAGAAGTTGAAGAATGGAACACTTATGCTCATTTAAACATCTTTACTTTTGTGCCTAAATCATGCCTAACAACCAATTCATTTACATAAGTTTTTTTTTCTTTTACTCGGAGAAACCGCCCCAGGCGCAGAGACCTAACTGCGTTGGCTCAGCCTACCATACTTGCAGTCTCTGTCCATGTGGGTGTAAAACTCTGAAGGCTTACCCCTCGATCTCAACGAGTCACCAAGCTTCGGCTTACGCAAGGGGTGATGCCCATGGGATTTGAACCTAGACTGCCTCGTCAAACGGTCTAGGCCCCATCTCACTACACCAAACCCCTTAGGTCTATTTACATAAGTATTCTGTGATTCATATATCCCACAAAGCGTAGTCTTGTTTTTACGGGCCTACCGGATCCGAGCCGAGTTGGAAAGCTTTCATATAGAGTCGAATGCAAGCTCATTTTAGGAACCCGAACAAACTTATTACCAAGCTGAGTTCCAAGCGGCTTGGCTCATTTCCCAGTCCTACTAATTAACAATAATGATAGTGTCAATCTTGGTGAAAATTATTAACCTTCCACTTGGTTCCTTCTTGTAGATGCATAGTAAGGTAGAAAGTTGCCCCTAAGACACGGTTGAAGGCAAGGAACCAAAAGGAGAGCTCAGAGGGGGAATAAAAGTGGGATGGTCCAGTACTGGCAACAGGAAAGGGTAAGTGGTGGTCTTGTTAGGCATGTGAACCCTATCAGGGGGCTTATGATGCATCACATTCCTTGGTTAATTTTGTGGTCTCCTTCAATAAGTTGGTGAAATGTAGACCAGCCCCTGCCAACTTTGTTGGTATCAGCCCAAGGGCTTTTTGTGGTGTAGGACCCTAGCAGTCACGGACGGTTCATATTCCCTCCTTTGAATTGGACCCCACCAATTCTAGGGCTAATCGCTCCTTATATGTGTGTGCCCTAGTTATTGGGGTTACTACTGCCTTGGGGGTTAGGACTGCACTGTCTTCGCCCTCCTGGCTGGTCTATGCTTGCATGTGTGTGTATGCAGGGGAGGGGTGGTGGTGCTGGGGGCGGGGGCGGGGTTGACCCCAATAAATTCTTGTGCAGGGATGTCAAACTGCCAGTAATGTGGGTTTTGTACGGATATAAGACCAACCCAGATCGGAAGCAGATCAGGTCATGCTGAACATGAGCATTTTTCTCATGCCGACATCGTGGCCGTCTGTTTGCATTTCGGATGAATGCCACGTGGTTTTGTTGACTTTTGAGCTTTTTAAAATGCAAATCGGATGGCCACGATGTCGGCATGAAAAAAAATGCTCATGTTCAGCATGACCTGATCTGCTCCCACCCAGATCCGTGCTCAGTAGACGGAGGTAAGAAGCTAGGGGAGATAACAATTTGTTACCATCGTGGGTAAAGAACCCTCTAGTTGAAACTCATAGGGGGAGGTTGTTTTGACCAAATCTGACATAATGGAGTCATGGTTGACTTCAGCATGGTCAAAATAGTAAGAATGAGCCCATGGATCATAGTTTCTCGATGTAAAATTATGTTTTTTGAGTTTTAAAAATTTGGTATATTGATTTTTTCAACACATGTAAAATCTGACATACCTGTACATGTGAAAAGAAAAACTGAAAAAGATTAAATATTATATTTTCACTGTCCACGAGGTAGAAAATATTACCCCAATCTAAGTAAGCCAGGTAAAACTTAGATATATTGAAGGGGTTTTTGAACTTTTAAAAACCAAAATAAGTGCATGTGCGTAGGGTCCTGAGTAAGGGTTAATGGGTGGAGTTTGGTTTGTACTCAGGTAAAACCAGACTTGGGAACGATTTCTTGTATGGTATCGGGTCCGGGCCTAGGTCTAATCGGGTCCATTACAAGAGAAACCATACCCGGACCCGATAAGAACTAGACACAAACCATACCCTGTAAAATAATAGTTTTTTTTATCATTTTTACATTGAAAAATTGCAGGTCTTAATCGGAACTCGGGTCAGGCCCGAGTCTGGTATAAAAATTTACAAACTATACCCAGATCCATGTACTAATCGGGCCTTCGGGTCTGGACCCGGGTCTTATTATTTATCATCATACCTGGACTCTATAAGGTTTGGTCCAGGTTGGGTCTGGGTAAACCTGACCCATTGATACCCCTAGTCATGCGAATATGAGAACTGGGTATTTATGGCGCCTTTTTTGCTGAAAATCCATCCTTGCAGTCAGCACGATACATTTGCCAGGAATCAATACCTGAATCGTACTTTTTAGCAAAAAATTGACAATTTTTCTGGAGGTTGAATATTTGCAAAAATATTAGGCTCTTGATTTTAAAGCCCCCAAAAACGTATTCAATTTATCGTAATCTGATGATCCAAGAGCTGATTCATACAAATTCAAGTAGGGATGGCAGTGGGGCGGAAGACAAGGTCTCCACCCCCGCCCCGCCTCAAGATTAGAACCTCCATCCCCGGCGGGGATGGATTTTAACCTCCACCCCGCCTTCATCCCCGTTTCATGTCCTCCATCCCCGGTTCAAACGGGGATGAGGTGAGGCGGGGAAAAGTGGCAGGGGGGGGGGGGGGAAGGGTACGTCCATCCCTGCCTCCATCCCGGAACGAGGATGGATTTTAACCTTCGTCCCCGTTTCATACCCTTCATCCCCGGTCCAAACGGGCCGAGGCGGGGCGGGCCCCCGCTTTCCCCCGGTCCACTGCCATCCGTGCAGTCAGATTAAAAAAAAAAAACTTCAAAAATCTCAGCTTGTACGATAAGATTCTGATTCATAGGATTGCATTATTCCATGTGTGCATGTATGTAGCTAGTGTAGCACATTTAAGCATGCAGAAGTGTGCGTGTGATTTCATACCTAAGTGTATGTGCATGAAGGGAGCATGCACAAGAATATTGCCCTGTTTATGTGGGTACATACCATGTAGAGAGTCGGTAGTTTACTCAATATCGATATGCTTTGTCCAAAAGCAGTTTGGATGGGGTTGCTTGGTTAATATTCTCAGACATTCCAGTTTCAAATTCGGGTCTGGGTTGGGCAAAAAGGTGAGTTTCGCGTTTCTACATGGGCAGGATTTGAGAGCTTGTTTATAGCTCCATTTTACTTGGGTTTTGTATTTGTTCCATTGATCAGTGTTTAAGCTTCTTTAGAAGGCTTGACGATGAAAAAAGTGGGCATCAAGCCGGACCCAGCCCTGACTGAACCTGACATGATCCAATCTACCATATTTTGTAGAGTAACCAAAAACTAACAAAGCCCATCCAGATAAGTTGGTAGGCCAGGTTTATGCCCAGGCCTTATTGGTAGGGCTGGGAAACAATCCGAGCTCATAAAGAACTAGTTTGAACTTGTAAAATGGGCTTGCAAAGCCAAACACGAACAATAGATGTTTGACTTGGCTCAGCTCGTATAAGCAGTAATAAATACGTTTAGGTAGGTTTTATATTATATATAGTGTAAAACAAATGATTGGCGTATTTGATTTGCATTACTTCCCAGCTCTGAAACAACGTATAAGCTCGAACTCAGCTCTGCTCGCCACAAGAATGAGCCAAGTTTGAACACTTCAAGCTCGGCTTGTTTGGATATAAAACCTGGCCCATGGCCCTCCTGTTGACCCACTAACTAAGATAATCGGGCTCAACTTGAAAAAGGTGTTTAGGTGTACGGGTCTCGGGTTTCGATATCAAGACTCCAGACCCGACCCACATCCACCTATTGTACGTACGTTACTATTGTTACTTTTGTTTCTTTTCTTCGAGTCTGGATATTATAATGGATCCAGACCCATACTGTACATTCAAGTATTAATATGAGTTTTAGGTCACGATTCCTTTCAACAGAAATCGTGACAGCCGCAGACCCCTCTTGCTTCTCTTCTTCGTTTCTCTCTCTCTCCTTTCTCGATACCGGTACAGGTGGAGATTCTAACATGGTATCAAAGCCGAGATCCATCTAAGTGTCGAAGAGGTTTCCGACAAGTGTGACGATCAGAGATTTGAGGTTTTTTCGTTCCCTCCCTTTCTACTCTTCTTCGTTTCCTTTCTTCTTCTCTCATTCTTCCCCTCTTTCTGAAATTTTCTGTGTACCCACATCTCACGCGGGCTTGATATTCTCGTGGATATGAGATTCACGTGAATTCTGTTCACGTGAACCCAGACCATGAAAAAGGGGTCACTGTATTTCACGTGAATCACTGAAATCGATTCACGTGAAACACCAAATCAATCACGACCCCTATTTTGGATCTGTTTTCGTTTGATATTATCTGCTTGATCTCTTTTTGTTGATATCATTTGTTTGATCTCCCTTTTGCCCAATCTCCTCCACGCATCTACTTTTACATATTCAAATATTCCAGCTTTTCTCGTGAATTTTTATTATTTCTGCTGTGTAATTTCCTTCCTGATTCTCATTTTCTATACTTGTCTGAAAATGTATCTAACGTGTGAAAGTGTTTTCATCATGTCAATCTCGTTCTTTGAGTGTATAGAAAAAGGTTCAGTCTCTCTATTCTCTGAATCTAACAGCCTGCGATCTCCTGTTCATTAAAAAAAAGAAGAAGGGCTGAGCATTTCGTGAACACTCTTGTTGAATTTTATTCTCAATGGACCCTTATTCCTCTCAATCTTATATTTTTTCAAGTTTTCTCAACCAACTCGTTTCTGAAAAGTTGAATACCTCAAACTTCTTGATTTGGAAGAGACAAATTATTCATTTTATAAGGAGCCAAGGTCTCTTAGGTCACCTGGATGGAACCACTCCAGTCTCACCAGAATTTGTCTCGAGAGAAAAGAAAGATGATAAAGGGGTGAGTTCGATCGTGTATGTCAAAAATGTAGAATTTCTCAACTGAAAAAGGAAAGATCAATCAGTTGTTGCATACATTACTTCTACCTTGTCTCAAGAGGTCCTTGTTGCCATCCCTGACAATTGTACAACACTGCAACTCTGGGAGCGACTGGTTCAGATGTATTCATAGGTTTCACAAGCGAGGATGGTTTTTCTCAAAAAAGAATTTCAGTTGCTAAGAAAAAATTCCATGACCATAATGAAATATTTGAACAAGATAAAGATTATCACATATCAGCTTGCAGTAATAGGATGTGCGGTAAGTGACCGTGACATGGTGCAACAGACTCTGAGTGGATTGGGATCGTACTACAATATGATAGTCACTTCACTATTGTGCCTCATTGTCCTTCCTACCTTTAATGAGCTACGAGCTAAATTGATTCAGTGTGAAATGACTCTGAAGGGTTTCTCTAAAGAAACTCACATTCACATAAATTCCCAAGAAAATTTTGCCACAAGAGTGACTTATGGTAGAGGACGAGGACGAGGAGGGCAAGGGCGAAGTGGACACGGAGGATGTGGTCTGCTTCCCACTCCCAATATGTTAACTCATGTGCAAAGACAAATATCCATCCCCACTTGCTTCCTTTGTAACAAAAGGGGCATATCAAGGCGACTTGTTGGCATAATCCAGAAAATAAAGGAAAGGGTCCACAGACAGAAACCAAAAGAAAGTTCACAAATATCAAAGACAATGGAGAGATTAAAGATCTGCTGATATCTGCCTTGTCATAGTTGAAATTGAAGCAGAGTGATGAAGGCACTTGGTTTGTCGACTCAGAGGCAGCAACTCATGTGACAGGCGATGCAGGTAAACTTTCTAACCCTATTCCTTATTTTGGAAAAAGTAAGATTGTCACTGGAGATGGATCCCACCATCCTGTTTCTCATGTTGGAAAAACTATCATTACCATGCCATATTCCACTCTTAAACTTTCTGATGTTCTTCACGCTCCCGACATCAACAAAAATATTATCTCTGTTTCCAAACTTATTGATGATAATAATGCTTCAGTTGAATTCACTCTCTTCAGGTCAAGGACCTACACACGAGGAAAACATTCGCTGAAGGAAAGAGACGAGGCAATATGTATGTCTTTGAAGAAGCTCCATGTCATTCTGTTTGCCCTGTTCATCTGGATTCGAAGTCTTCATTAGAGACGTGTTCATCCTCTTCTGTCAATGTTTTTAGTATTTCTGAATATAATAAGCCTTTCTTATGGCATAGTCAATTAAGACATTGTGGGAGTCATTTTATTGATAAACTTGTCTCTAATAATCTCATTCCAAAAGAAAGTCTCAATGGGAATGAAAGAAGTCAGAAGTGTTCCAGTTGTCTTTCATGCAAAAGTCATGTATTGCCTTTTCATTCCATTAATAAGAGAGCTTTAAAACCTTTTGAGATAATTTGTTCTGATGTATGGGGACCTGCCCCAATTATTTCTGGATCTAGGAGCAGATACTACCAGATCTTTGTTGATAACTATTCTCGATACACTTGGATATATTTCATAAAAAATAAGTCAGAAGTCTTCCTTTTGTTTCAAAATTTTCTTTCCTTGGTTAAAAATCATTTTTCTGAGTCTATCCAATTTTTTCAATGTGATGGAGGTGGGGAGTTCTCATCTCGTGATTTTATTTCTTTTCTTTAAAATAACGAAATAGGAAGAAGGGTGTCCTGTCCACACACCCCACAACAAAATGGGATTGCTAAGCGAAAACATAGGCATATCGTTGAAAGTGCTATGAGTATGCTTCATGACAATAACCTTCCCATCAACCTATGAACAAAAGCTTTTCATTCTGCTGTTCATGTGATAAATAAACTGGCTATGGTTGTTCTGAAAAATAAGTCTCCTTACTACTGTCTTTTTGGAGCTCACCCTAATTATCACGATCTGCTTGTCTTCGGATGTGTTTGTTATGTGCATATTGACCAGTCCCTGAGAAACATGTTTTAGGATAAGGCTCAGAAGTGTAGGTTTGTGGGATACGCAGATGACTACAAATGATATAGGTGTTATGATCCAACCAACAAACACATCAGAATCTCAAGAAATGTTGTCTTTGATGAGAAAATTTTTGATCATGGTACCGACACAACAGATACATTCCCCAACACAATTGAAGTTTACTATCCTTGGCTGAGTTCAGAACTTTTTGCTAGTTCCAATGAAGCATGTTCTTCAGATTGTGTGCAATGAGAAGAAGAGACGTTTGAGAACACTGAGACATCGAGATCACAGAATGAGGAGAAAACACCATTATTCATACCAGGCAGATACAAAGGCATTTCCTATTCTAGACAGAGACCGAAAGCATCAAATCATCCAGATCATGTCTCTGTCACCAATCCTATTGCCTCTCACACTCTTGAAGTCAGAAAATCAAATCGCATACGACATCCTATTGACAGGTGGGTTAGCTATAACAACTTCTCCTTGGATTTTTAGCTCTTTTTAACTGCACTCAATAAGGAAGATGAACCCATTATGTACTATCAGGCAACCACTTCTACCAAATGGGTAGAAGCCATGAATAATGAAATGCGGGCATTGCATGAATGTGGAACCTGGGAAGTTGTTCCTAGACCACCTGACAAAAATGTTGTCGAATGCAAATGGGTCTACAAAATAAAGTACAAGCCAGATGGAACTATTGAACGATACAAGGCAAGACTTGTAGCAAAAGGATTCACTCAAGAAGCATGGCAAGACTATGATGAGACCTTCAGTCCGGTGGTGAGAATGGAAACAATTCGAATTATTCTTTCCCTGACTGTTGAACATGGATGAAAGTTGAGTTAGCTTGATGTGAAAAATACATTCTTGCATGGGGATTTGAAGGAGGAAGTCTATATGGAACAACCCCCTGAATATCAAGAACAAAATTGCAAAACTCATGTGTGTAGGCTAAGTAGAGCTATTTATGGTCTAAAGCAAGCATCTCACTCTTGGTTTGATAACTTTTCGCTTGAGATTCAAAAACATGGATTTTCTCATTCCGTATTGGACCACTCACTATGTATTTTTTGGAGTCAGAATGTGACCACTCTACTATTAATTTATGTTGATGATATTGTCATCATAGAAAACTCTGAAGCTCACATCAAAGAAGTAAAAAACTTACTAGGTCAGAGATTCAAAATGAAAGATCTTGGTGTCCTGCGTTATTTTCTTGGTGTAGAAGTTGATAACCAGGCTCATGACTTGACACTTACTCAATACAAGTATACCGTGGATGTTCTCAGCAAGGCAGGCATGAAAGACTGCAAACCTCTAGGAACTCTAAGTGTGCTTCACCAAAAACTCAATGCTCATGATGGAGATTTGTGTGACGACCCCACCAGGTATCGCAGTATAATAGGAATGTTGTAGTATCTCACATTCACTCGACCCGATACTGTTTATTAAGTCAATCAAGTGTCTCAGTTTATGCATGCACCACATACTGGACATATGGAAGCAGTTAAGAGGATACTTAGATATCTGAAAGGGATCGTTGGAGACGGATTGATATATTCACCGCAGTCATTGGGCAAGAATGAGCGCGAACTTACTGTATACTGTGATGCAGACTGGGCAGAGGATCCCGATGAACGAAGATCTACATAAGGATATTGTGTCTTTATTGAAAGGAATTTAGTCTCTTGGAGCAGTAGAAAACAAAAGGCTGTTGCTAGATCAAGCACTGAGGCTGAGTATAGATCCATGCTGTCGAAGCCACATGGGTCAGGCATCTCCTAACTGAAGTGGGAGAAACGATTGCTCGCTCTACCTTGTTGTGTGACAATCAAAGTGCTCTCAACATGTCATTCAATCCAGTTCACCACAGTCGTGCTAAGCATATTGAGATTGACCAACATTTTGTAAGACAAAAAGTTGAAGAAAAAGAGATTGAGCCTGAGTTTGTCAACACTGAAAGACAAGTTGCAGACATATTTACAAAGGGCCTGACAAAAAATCATTTTTGGATGCTTAAAGACAAGTTGTTCATGGTTCAAAACCATGATCAACTTGAGGGGGGGTGAAAAATGTGTTTAGATGTATGGGTCTCAGGTCTGGATATCAAGACTCCAGACCCGACCCACATCCACCTATTGTATGTACGTTACTATTGTTACTTTTGTTTCTTTTCTTCGGGTCTAGATATTATAATGGATCCAAACCCATATTGTACATTAAGTATTAATATGAGTTTTAGGTCACGATTCCTTTCAACGGAAATCGTGACAGCCGCAGACCCCCTCTTGCTTCTCTTCTTCATTTCTCTCTCTCTCTCTCTCTCTCGATACCGGTACAGGTGGAGATTCTAACACAACTAAGCCTGAAACTGATTCAGTAAGCTTGAATTCTATAACAAAAATACTGCCAAGTTTGCTATGTATGACAGTGGGGTTGCTTTCTGTGGAAACCAAAGTCTCACCCCTGAGTCGGATTTCATTTCCATGGATTTTGGAGAATGTACGAGATGCTTGTCTCCCGTGTTTCGATGCGTGTCTGTGGGTCCATAACAGTGGCTCTTTCATCAAAGGGGGCTCCACTTGTCTGGCAGGAGCAGTTAGTGCAAGTCACCTTGTGTTGGGACATTGCAAGTTTGAATCCCAATGGTATATGATTGTGTAACTGGTAGGGGTCTGCCTAACCCCCGGTTTTCTCTGTCGAAAAAACCCAGTCCCTTTCGGCTCAGATAGAACTGTATTTTCCTTAGTTTTCTATTCAAGGAAAGGAGAACCAAATAAAGAACAAAAAAAGGAACATTTTTTAGACAAATTTGTGTGCTGTTCAAGGTTTTTTGGTTTATAGTTAACGCACATTACACAACCAATAACACCATAAATTTTGGTGCTTAGAAAAAAAAAAAACCTCATCACGATATCCTTATGAGGTGGTTTTACATCATTCTAATAAATTTGCCATAATATAAAATCATAAGCTTTTTATAGTCTAAGATTGAAGGTCTCCTACCAACGGGGCCTCCACGTGATTGGTAGGAGCTGTTTGTGCACGTCTCCTTGTGGTGGAACGTTGCAAGTTCAAAACCCAATGATAGGTTGAATAGTAACTGGTGGGGGTCTACCTAACCCCAGCTTGCCTTTCAAAAGAAAAAGATTGAAGATCTCTTTCGTTCCCTTTCTCAACTCTGTCTCTGCTGCAAAAATTTCTTTTTTCTGATGGCTATTAATTTTACTAAAACACTTTTAAGATACATCCACTTTTGTGTTCACACACCTTTTATTTGAAATTTCTATGAAGTTTAAATCACCACACTCGGGCTGCAAATCTCCTAGAAACTCGTAGCCAATGCAACGGAACTCAAAATACCACGTATAACAGTTTCGGTTTACTTGCTTGAACTTTCAACCTTGATGATCTGCCTGAGAAACACTGGAGAGGGAAACATGCAGAATAACTGTCCGAATGCAAACACAGCCTTGATATCCAACATGCTTAGCAACAAGTGATTTAGATGTTTTCATTGCATAGACAGATCTAAAATCACAACTTGATAACAGTACATAGCCCTTTACAAAGGAACCTGAGAGAGAGAGAGAGAGAGAGAGAGAGAGAGAGAGAGAGAGAGAGAGAGAGAGAGAGAGAGAGAGAGGATGGTCAAAACTAAATCATCAAATAATAAATTAAAAGGAGCTAATGACTTCTGTACCGTAGTCAATGTCAAGCCCAAAGAAATTCATCACTGTCAACATAAATGTGATGATGGTTGTTTTCTCATAAATTCAGCTTCTTTATGAATGCTCATCCCTTGATTCTGTAACCAAGAAACACCAACAGTTCTAGATCTGCTATCACGCATCAGCAACCGAAACAGTTCCTTACTCAACGACCAACCGCATGTCAAACTTTGTCTTTCTATTCACCAATCACCTTCAATAACCATTAAGGAAAAGCAAATTTAGTCTGAAGAATCACTTAAAAATGTTTACATGGTTTTAGCATTCCAATGTCCAGGTGTGATGACAAAATGACAAACATGCCACACAAAAAAGCATGGGCTATATAAGCCTGTAAGTGAAAAGGTCATTGTACACCTATAAAGCTGCATGTTTTGAAAATGCCTGCACGCAGGCATTAGTTCACATTCCTGCCTTAAGGACAGTAATATGCATGCATTGGAATAGTCAAATACTGGGATGCATGAAAAAAGGCATTAATAAATAGACATTCATGTTGAATCACTAGCAAAAGATAGCCTAAATCAAGTTCCATGATGAATTAGGCCACAAATTTACCCTGGTTATGGGAGGCATGGCATGCTCTCTCCACTCTGTAGTCCACTTAGCAGAAGACCCCATCTCTAATACACCATTCCTTAATGGGATTAGAGCATTACAACTATCTGGAAATCCTTTAAACAGCATCCGCACAGTTTTAGTTGGATTATTTACTTGAAATAGAAAAAAGTAGGAAGCTAGGAAGCTCATCATGGCATTGAATAAGCTAAACATACATGTATTCTATAATGCAAGTTTAACTACAGACATCCTCTCCAATTTGCGATTTAGTACAAACATGAGTATGGAAGTTGAACTCTAAAATAAATGTGAGACATTATTGAAACAAAAAAATAACAAACGCCAAGTAATATTTTAATCACAATACATAGAAGGAATTTTCTAATCATTGAGGTAAATATCTGGACATCCACAAAGCTGAAGGCAAGTGCAAAAGTAAACACATGATAATTAAATTAGGTTAAAGATGAAAACACATGCACAAGCATTGCTGTAAACTACTGAACAGGATATTGTAAATACACGTTTAAAACATATAAAAAAGATATAAAATATAGATGTTACCAAGTATCACTCCAAATGTTGTATCTCAAAGCAACTCACTGGCCTCTTGAGTGAGCATGAAAAATAAGATGTAAATCTTGCAGATAAAATACAAAATTTAGTTTTTAGATTTCTTCAAATTGGCTACCTCTTTCCAAACTTTGCACCACTAATCTAAGGAAAAACAGCTACACCTTTCTTCAGACAGACTAAATACTTATCTCTCTTGACAGTTGCAACATCTCAAAAGTGTGCAGAGGAATAGTGAACAGCCCAATGCTTGTGTCGGAACATTGCAAAAGGATATTAGTGGGTCCAAAAACAAAAAGAATAAATCAGAAAAAGACCCAGTGTCAAGATCTCAAATCCATTCAAAATTCCCAATCACATCCTTAGTCGAGATTATCCATCTCAGTTTGTTTTTGATAATCATCTCTATGTTTTCTTTTCCTTTCCCTCACGGCCAAACACCTCCCACCCCAAAAATTGCATTCAAGTTAATATCTATGATTCAAATGGAACATAACTAACCCATTTTCTTATCATCCATTTAAAACTTTGAGAACCAATGATAGTTGTTTTTGCTTTCATAGAATTTTTTTTTACTTAGTGATGATTTTTCCAATGTCCTTAACAGGCTTGATAGAAGGAATTCAATAGAGAGCCCTAGTTCAATCCGATCCGAAGTCAAACTTTTTTGTTTAGAGACTTTAGACAATCTAATTATTTTCAAACACTCAAATGAGCCCAATTTGCCAAACACTGCTGCCACTAATTAGATGCATCCACTAAAAAATTCAGAGTTGACTGGCTAAAAGATGAAAACAATATTTCCAAGGCACAACTTGTTTTCACGATTCTTTGTTCACATAAATATAAAATTTATAGCTTATTCTGTGGTTCTCCTTTTTCACATTATTCAACAACTGTTCCGAACTAATAAATCTGAATGAAGGTATTAATGAAAAACATGACCATTAACCACCATATGTTCAAGGGGTGCACGTGCATGAGAGAGAGAGAGAGAGAGAGAGAGAGAGAGAGAGAGAGAGAGAGAGAGAGAGAGAGAGAGAGAGAGAGAGAGAGAGAGAGAGAGAGAGCACAAGTCTTAAGAACAGCATGGGTTTTCGCCATGGGGTCTAATATCATGCTATCTGGACAATCACATAAGTTTATGACAAATTGCACTAGAATCAAATCTTAGATTCACCTCATCCATTAAATATCACAAACACAACATTGTCAACTACATAGAAAAGTGCACAATCTCTTTTTTTTTTAATTCAGATGATCATGAGATACATAAGCCTGCAGGAAATCAGTGCATAAAAACATGTGCCAGATTAAGAAAAATGCAGATCACTTGACTCAAACTTACCAGGAGTTCATCAGCCAGCTCAGAAGATGCTGAAAAAAGGAGGCCATTTTTTCAACTCTGACAAGTTCCTTGATACATGCAATCAAGAAATGAGAGACTCACATTTAAGAAAATCAATTTGAGGAAAAATCACAAAAAAATGTATAAAACCATCAACTTATGTAAAAAAGAGTTTAAATAACACAGTTGCAATTAACATACCATGAATAGGATACAGCACAAACTGGTAGCCCACATCCAAACATATCCACAACCTAAACATCAGTCACATGCATGAAAATATTCACCAGAGATCAGCAAAGTGAGTGAATATTTAGATATACATCTTCATGGAAGACAGTGGCCTTTGCTACACCAACATTAATCGACTACCTTCATTGGGAGATCCAAGCCTGATGAGGAAGTATGCAAGCAGACACCCAAATCTGCTGAACCTACCCAAAGCAGTAGCCAGAGAAAACTATATCAGGTTGGGACTTGAAAGTTCAAAATGTGTAGCTGCAAATGAATGATTACCAAGCAGCAATGGATAATCCTCAGCTAATAGCCACATTGTACGAAATGCCACATGCTTCAGATGTAACTTCCTAATCTTCTCTTCGTACTTCTCTCTTTCTGGGCCTTTCCCTTACAGGAGCATGAAGGTATTCAGATAATTTACCAAATTAGGCATAAAAGGATAGGAAGTACCTAATCCAAACATGAAATGCTGCTTACTAGTAATGATAAACAGTAATCTAAGGTAAATCCCAACAATAGATGCTGTTTACCAGTAATGATCAACAATAATATAGGGTAAATACCAACATTAAATGCTGCTTACCAGTAACGATCAACAGTAATCTATGGTAAGTCACAACATTAAATGATGCTTACCAGTAATGATAAACAGTAATCTAGGGTACAAATATTCTTTTCCTTGGGAAATAACCCTCCATACTTCTTCATTTTCCATAGAATCATGCTCGTTCAGGATTGCAGCCACACGCCTATCATACATCACTGCTGCTTCTAAAAGCATACTGAAATCCTCATCTGGAGTCCTGTTAATAAGTCCACAGCATTGGGATACTAAAGATTTCAGTGGGAGTTCAACTGAAGTAGACATTTCATAAATGAAAGGCATTAAAAGCAGGACGGAAAAAAAAAACACAAGAGGCAACCCAAGGGACTATATAAAGCATCAAAATCACAAATGAAGTATCATTGTTTTGTACTCAATTGAAATAAATAAATTAGAAAACTGGCCTAACTTGAAGAATTATGAGTACACCACCAACTAACATTAAGAATAACATTCATGAAAACAATTCACAGATAAAATGGTTGCCCAAGTTTTAAAGGTAACATAAAATTCTTATTTATCACCAACATATACCATAATTTAGGATGACTTGAAATATCTCACCAACTGGTGTTGCTTATGATGAGGGCTGGTCTGTTCCAATTCAAATAGATGCCATCACTGTTCAAGGCAGTAAAGCTGGTACATACTATAGAAGAATTAGACACCTCACTTGATGCACATTCAACTCCATCAACTATACAATTTGGAAAAAACATGACATATATTGTGAGAAAAAAGCATTGGGTCATGTGAAATTCTGTCATAAATAACAATTACTACTCTTTACCTACCGATATTATCTGCAGTGACACAATCATGTGAAATGAAATGGGGATCTTCGAAACACGAGCTTTGATTAACAAGAGCAAGTGTCAAGAATGACACTAAAGCATAACCCTTAAAAAGGGTATAACTGGAAACAAAATAAAAATAAAAATGTATTCTTTATTGATATGAAAAACCAATTGCTTAAGAAGCATTGGAGTGAAATACAAGAGGGGCTGCACCCCTTTATATACACAGTTGAAAGAGGACTCAATAGAGCTGTTGGGCACAGTCCAACAGCTCTATTGCTAGTCAAGTCTGGACAGGACTTGACTAGCAACAGTCATTCTAGTTCAAACTGAACTAGATGACATAAAGACAAAAAATAAAAATAAAGGAAAAAAAATACAGAAAAGAAAGAAATTAAAAATGTATTTATATATATATATAATAATATAATATTATTATATATACATATATGTACAGTTTTACATTTTAACACTCCCCCTCAAACTTACGGTACAATGAGCGAAAGTTTGTCTAAGAGAAAGTGAAATCGGGGAGCAGCGAGAGGCTTTGTAAAGAGGTCTGCTAACTGATATTCTGAAGTGACATATGGCAGATCAATTATCCCGTGTAGATATTCCTCTCTGACGTAGTGACAATCCATTTCGATGTGTTTGGTGCGTTCGTGGAATGTTCTGTTACTGGCAATGTAGATCGCACTTTTGTTGTCACAACACATTTGTGAAGCCTTTGTTGCTTCAACTCCCATGTCAGCAAGCAGTCGTCGGAGCCAAACTACTTCCATGGTCGTGGTTGCCATGGCTCTGTATTCAGCTTCGGTGGATGAGAGAGATACCTTCTGCTGCTTTTTACACCTCCACGAGATTAATGATTCCCCTAAAAAGACACAAAAGCCAGTGGTTGAGTGTCTGTTATTGGGATCACCTCCCCAATCAGCATCAGTATATGCAATTAAATCAAGAGAAGAGGAGGAAGATAAGAAAAGTCCTCGTGAAAGAGAGGACTTGATGTATCTGATAATACGCATGACTGCTCCCATATGAACAGAAGTAGGAGCATGTTGAAATTGACTTGCTGTATGAACAACATGTGCTATATCTGGTCTGGTAATGGATAGATAGGAAAGTGCCCCGACAAGCTGTCTGTAAGGAGTAGGGTCTGCAAGAAGTTCTCCATCATCAATCTTCATTTTAACATTAACAACTTCTGGAGTGTCAACTTTCTTATCATCAGTAATACCAGACCTGAAAACAATATCAAAAGCAAATTTAGTCTGAGATAATAAATATCCTCTAGGAGAATAAGCAACTTCAATGCCTAAAAAATATCTCAACAAGCCAAAATCAGTCATTTCAAAATGAGATTTAAGAAGTGTTTTGATTGTTTCAACTCCCTGTTTATCGCTTCCGGTGATGATCATATCATCCACATAGAGAAGAAGCACAATGATCCCTGCATCAGAATTCTTAATAAACAAAGCAGTGTCAGTTAAACAGAATTGAAAACCAATATCAATCATAACACGACTAAACCTATCATACCAAGCTTTTGGTGCTTGTTTAAGTCCATAAAGAGCTTTTTCTAAGCGAAGGACTTTACCCTTAGGAATACTTAGACCAGGAGGGGGTTCCATATATACTTCTTCAACTAGCTTTCCATTTAAAAAAGCATTTTTGACATCCATTTGAAAAATAGACCATTTTTTGATAGAAGCTAAGGCAATTAAGGTTCGGACAGTAGTCATACGAGCCACCGGAGCAAAGGTTTCTTCATAATCAATCCCATATTCTTGGGCATAACCTTTGGCTACTAAACGGGCTTTATATCTTTCAAGAGTACCATCACTCTTGGTTTTAATTTTATAAACCCATCGACATCCTATAGTTTTCTTCCCTGGAGGAAGATCTTGAATATTCCATGTAGAAGCCTTTTCAAGTGCATCTAATTCAACTTTCATGGCTTCTATCCATTTGATATCATTTTTTGCTTGAAAATATGTGGATGGTTCTTCATATGAGTGAATTAATGCAATAACTGCCCTATATGTGGGTGAGAAAGACTCGTATGATACAAACTTTTCTGGAGGCCTCGAGATCCGGGATGATTGTCTAGTTGGAATGTTAGAATATTTCTCAAGTGCACATGGAGTATTAGACTCTTGTCGCCTGGAATATTGAATACTAGTATCTCTATGAACTTCTTCATTTTCAACATTAAGATCAATAATTCTTTGATCATCATCAAAGTTACAGTCAAGGTCATATTCATCAGATGTTGATGTTAGATCTAGCAAAAAGGAGTACTCAGTGACGTCTTTTAATTTTCTAAAATCAAAGAAGCTCTCCTTTTCAAGAAAGGAAACATTTCTAGACACATATAGTTTATTATTTTTGAAGTCAAAACATCTATAACCTTTCTGGTTTTCAGCATATCCTAAAAAGGCACAGGGAATCGCACGAGGGGAAAGTTTATCATTTTTGTCAGTAAATATGAAACATTTGCACCCAAATATTCTTAATCTAGAGTAGTCTGGAGAAATGTTCATAAGTTTTTCAATGGGAGTGATATTTTGTAACGAAGAAGATGGCATCCTATTAATGAGATAGGTGGCAGTTAAGGCAGCTTCTGCCCAAAAGTCTTTAGGGACTTGATTTGCTATTAATAAAGTTCTAGTGGTTTCTATAATATAGCGATGTTTTCGTTCTGCCAGTCCATTTTGTTGAGGTGTATAAGGACAAGATCTTTGATGTGTGATGCCATGCAATTTAAGATAATTTTGAAAATCTGTGGATAAAAACTCTCCCCCTGAATCTGTGCGAAAAATAGTAATATCATTTTGAAATTTGTTTTTAACCATATTATGAAAAGTTTGAAAGTATGAAAATACTTCAGACTTATGTTTGAGAAAGTACATCCACGTATGTCGGGAGAAATCATCGACAAAAATAACATAGTAAACAAATCCTCCTTTAGAAATTACTGGTGCAGGACCCCAAACATCCGAGTGTATTAATTCAAGTGGTCTTGAAGAGAAAAAGGTTCTGTTCTGAAATGGTAATCTTTTCATTTTGCCGAGAATACAATCTTTACAATCAAATGATTCAGAGTTACAAAATTTCCCTAGATTTGGAAAATGTTGGATTTTGGCTATATGTGGGTGACCAAGTCTCTTATGCCACAGTTCCAACTCTATTTTTTGAATATTATAACAAAAAGCTTTCTTCGGCATTTCCAAAAAATCCATGTAATAGAGTCCTCCTTCTCTATGGCCTTCCCCAATCAGCTTGCCTGACTGGCGATCCTGTACCCAACAACCATGAGAAAAAAAAGAAATATTACACCCATAATCAGAAATTTGAGATACAGATAAAAGATTTAAATTTAATTTGGGAACATGTCTAATTTCTGGAATAAAAAAATTTTTTGTTTTATAAATTTTTTCAAAATCTCCTATTCTTTCTATTTCAAGAGAAGTCCCATCAGCAGTAAAGACCTTTGACACACTTGTTTTATTTTTAACACATTTGGATAGACTTTGATTATTTGGGGTCATATGAAAAGATGCACCAGAGTCAAGAAGCCAAGAAATTTTACCTAAATCAGAAAAAGATGAGGCTGCTGCGCCGGTTGAAGCTTCAGATGAGGAAGAGGCACCTTTGATGAGAGGCTGAAGGATCTCCATTAGTTGGGCCAGGGAAACTGGTGCATCCTGATCTTTAGGCTCCGATCCAGCAATTGCAGCTCTTTTTTCTCTCAGCTCCTTAAGTTTGGGACATTGTGGCCTGTAGTGTCCCGGTTCATGACAGTGATGACAAATAACTTTCTTCTTATCATAGTCACCATTTTGTCGGTTAAAGTGAGGAGGCCTATATGATCGAACATGATTCCCTGGTCTAGACACGGCTAAAACGGAATCATCTTCAATTTTTAAAGAACCTTTCCGGAGACGATTTTCTTCCATTGTTAACTCTTCAATAGTTTCAACAATAGAAGGAATTTTTCCCCGGTGAAGTAGGGCCGATTTAGTGGTTTCAAATTTCGGCCTTAATCCAGTGATAAACTGGTAAAAATGTTCAACATCGAGTTGTTTCTGACGAAGCTCGATGTCTTCGACACAATGCCACTTTGGTTCTAAAAGGGAAAGTTCTTCCCAAAGTTCGGACAACCCATTGTAATATTCACGAATAGTTTTGTCTCCTTGTGTCATCATTCGAACTTTTTCTTGGAGGTTGCACACGTGTGCAATATCTTTAAGGGAATACATATTCTTAAGGTATTCCCATGCCTTATCGGCATGATCAAATTTGGCAAGACTTGAGCATTTTTTAATGTCAACGCTATTGATAAGCCATGACATTATCTTCGCATGAGATATTCTCCATTCTTTCCATTTCTTCTCGTATGAGGCAATAGCCGTGATTTTCTCTTCTTCCGATAGAGGGACGTCTTTATCTCCCTCATTTTTAGTAAGAGATAGCTTAGGTTCCGAATCGGAACCATCCACAATCCCCCATAAGCCTTTTCCCCATATATGGTGCTTCATGATTGAAGCCCATGTTACATAGTTCGTATCGCTTAGTTTCATAGGCATGATGGTGACTTTATCATTGTCATCCATCGATTACAAGGAGAGAAAGAATAGGGATAGAAGAGAAACAAGAAGGAAAATGAGAAAGAAAGAAAAAAAAAACAATACAACAAGATGTGAAATCTTCTCCAATGAAGTGATAAAACACTTCTCTTCAAGTGGCGAACACTTTTGCAAACGGGCACGGAAACCGAGGCAGCTTTTCCTCAAGATTTAGTACTTCCTTGGCTCTGATACCATGAAATGAAATGGGGATCTTCGAAACACGAGCTTTGATTAACAAGAGCAAGTGTCAAGAATGACACTAAAGCATAACCCTTAAAAAGGGTATAACTGGAAACAAAATAAAAATAAAAATGTATTCTTTATTGATATGAAAAACCAATTGCTTAAGAAGCATTGGAGTGAAATACAAGAGGGGCTGCACCCCTTTATATACACAGTTGAAAGAGGACTCAATAGAGCTGTTGGGCACAGTCCAACAGCTCTATTAAGAGCTGTTGGACTGTGTCAGTCCAACAGCTCTATTGCTAGTCAAGTCTGGACAGGACTTGACTAGCAACAGTCATTCTAGTTCAAACTGAACTAGATGACATAAAGACAAAAAATAAAAATAAAGGAAAAAAAATACAGAAAAGAAAGAAATTAAAAATGTATTTATATATATATATAATAATATAATATTATTATATATACATATATGTACAGTTTTACATTTTAACATCATGGATGCCATGCGGATGATTGATATCCTTTTGCAATCTACAAAACAACTATAAATGCTCTGACATCATACCACAGCACTTCACTTGTGGCATGTGTTTTCAGATAAGGGCAGGCAAAAAGAAAAGACTCACCTCATGTTTTTCTTGTAGTGTAGCAGGACGAAAAAATTCAGGAGGTTGATCATAAAGAGCTGTTGCTCTAGGGAAAAATCCAAAAAATAATTTCAACATGGAAAATATATATAGATCATTTGAGAAAGTTTGGGGCATCCCTATATGAAACAGATCTATTTTCATGTGGTTTTCTAGTAAGGATTGTGTGTAGAGTGACATGGTACAGGAGTAATCATGAAGTAGCCATGTGACACAAATGTGACTCATAATTCAGTCAAAAAATGCTTAAAAAGAAATTACCAGATCCCCCAATTCTGAGCTAATTCATGCTGCATTGCTTTTGTGACACACAAGGACCCATGGGACATCCTCCCATAATGCATCTCAAACCTTGACAATTGAAAGGACAGATACAATAATTGAGATGTGGATAATAACAATAATTCTAGACACTTCTATAAAGCTACAAAGAGCTTTATGGTTGAGATTGATGAGATACCAATGATAAATCTTCACCAAGACATGGTTTCTCCCTAAAGACAAGCCCAGCAGAGTGTATCCAAAGTTGTGCCAGTGCACCACATATGCGGACCGCCGTAACCAGCTAGCAAATTTCACAACAATCAAGGTTGGAACTGAAGGTGGGTTCTACAAATTTGAAAGAAAATATAGCATAAAAATACTGATTGCAAAGATGCAACCAACCATTACATAATATTAAGTAGAAGAAAAGTGAACCTCAACAAATCAAAATCCTATTAGTTCTGTTAATGGGATAATCTCTATGCCAGTTAATTACAAGTTGAACATGTGAATACACAGCAAGGATAAGGCAACAATGACAACTGAGAGTCAAGATTGAGAAAGTAAATAACTGAGCTTCACCAGCAAGCATCGAGATATTACCCAAAATATGTCAAAGCATGCACTGCATAAATGAATGGCTAACATCTGATAATAGTTCTAGCAGCAGGTATGGAGAAGAAGTATTGACTAACTCAACTGATGCATGTTGCAATTTACCAAAATATGGTTTGTGCTCCAACATGTGTCAAGAAAAGTCACCAATACTATAAATAAATGGATTATGATCATGATTTTGAGATCTAACGGAAAATAAAATGAAAAGGAAGAAAAGCAGGGTACAAGCTGCCAAGAGGAGCAACAAAAGTAAGCAAATGTGCAATCTGCTAGTGAATATTTGACAGGCTTGATTCCCCCAGTCTTCCACTTTTTCATGAATGAAGCACTGATCCATCTTCATAAGTTCAACCTTTCCATTCTAATCTTGATTCAAAGATATAGATACCAAAATCACCAAGTAAAAGAGCTCTACTAATTTTCTGATGCAATGATGACAAGAAATGTCTACCCTAGGATGGTCCAGTAATGATTGCAGACATAGCATAGCAGTCAGCCTCTACATTAGATCGAGAAATAGGCTGTTGCTTTCTACTTGACCATAAGATCAAACAATTTTCAGGATAAACAAAATAAGAATTCATGGATACATGTGGCAGAGTCATAAATCAAGCATTTGAGTATGACACTAAGATCAATGACATTGCATATTCCATTTGCTTTGGCTGCATATAAACTAAGCCATCTGCAATCATTGCCTTGACATCAGAAAATACTTTCTTTAATTACTGCAACGTGACAAGGTATGCTTTTAAAAGTTTCAAGAGTAAAGGGGCATTCCAAATAATTCCCATATTATTTCAGGAACAAGAAAACTAATTTAAATAGCAATCACTGTGTCCAAAGTTCAAACAGCAAAATGAAGAAGATTTGGGTGTCCCAAAACTACTCCATGGACAAGCATACAAAAGCTCAACTATTAGGACTAGATTCATTTTTGTAGAATGCAAGTGCAAGAAAATTATGCCATAGAAGTTCGCAGCTAATAACTGCTACTGTATAAAGAATGGAAGTCACTGAATAATGGCATAATAGCCATAACATGTAAAGCATTAAGACACTCACCTGCACAATGAAGACATCTGGGGAAGGAATTTTGATACAAACAAACCAAAGCAGCATCACAAACTGAATTAATGCCTTTAGAGGAAGCATCAGTAAGTACAAAACTTTTGGGAAGCCCCGCTGGAAGGTTTGCTTCTGTCAAAAGAAAAGAGACTCGAATTGTGCGACTGTAACAAACTTTCTAAAATGACAGATAAATATATTAATAGACCAATACCATTTTGTGAATGTGAATAGATGGATTCTCCAAAAGAGCACGGTGTGGATCACTGCCTGTCCATATATTTAACACCACCATAAGGAAAGCCAGAAGTTAGATGACCGCATTTCCATATTATATACAGAAAAAGATGATCATATGCATGAGAACTGCTTTCACATATACAAACTAATAGGGAAAGTAAAAGCACATCTAAATCGAACCAACGCACCCACCCCCCTTTTTAACTGACATTTTGAACTCCTGGATCATTTGAAGCGCTACTTAAGATATGCATACAGAACAATAACAATATACTTCAACAACCAGCCAAAGCATTCATTTAACCAACAGACAAAACGAACTATAAAACAACACAGCGGCGCAGAAATTACCTCCATAAGCAACTATATCAACCTCCAAACCAGCCTACAGAATCATTAAGAAACCAACAAATCAAATTCAAATCGTACCAACACTTAAAAATGTATCCTAAGCATCAATTTTACTTGACGTCGAAAAGATAACACAAGCTTTCCCACCTCCTGATTCATTATTTTCTTTCTTTTCCTTGAATACAATATCATAATCAATAAGAATAGCAGCAATAAACTTACATAAACAAATAAATGAGAAAATAAAAACACAACTCACTAAAAACAGAGGGAAGAACAAACCTGGCAAGCGAGAGACAGAGAATGATACTGCATTCGAGGGCTACGCCCCAGATCGCCGAGAACGACCACCGCGGCCCTCCCTCTCTTCATTTGCTTCTCGTTCTCGCCCGAATTAATGAAAACTCTTACCGATCATCGAACGAAATATAACAAACGGTTGAATGAACAAACAAAGAATCTGAACAATCCACCTGACAAGCAATTGAACTAAATAACCATTTGGAGCAACATACGTGCAATTTCCTCGTCTTGGGCAAACTGGGTTTCATAATTTTCGGGTTTTGCAGGGATCCCATGATGTAGATTGTTCATAGTTCACGGGAAATGATGAGAAATTCCTGAAACGATCTAAGATAGGGAAAGCTGGTGTTTGGATGGCTCATGAATTGGTTCGGATTGGGTGAGTTTGGTTTGAGAAATCAGACAGAGAAGAGTTTGATGAAAGAGAATGAAGTTTGTAATTGAGGATACCCACCTTTCCCCCTTTTCTTCTTCTTCTTCTTCTTCTTTTGCTCTTCTAACCGTGCAAGGCTACAACGCCCCAACTGGGGAAAGGGTTTCACGGTGACTGGTGAGACGAAGTAGTGCAGAGTGGGAACGTTGGGGAAGACCAAAGAGGAAAAGTGGATGACCAACATGGGTTTTGGTGTACGTTTTATATACCCATACCCGAATCCAATTGCTATTTGGTTTGGATTCTGAAGGAGACCAGAGGGAGCCCCTTAATGCTATTCATCTCAAGATGAATGGTGTCCAAACCAACCATGACCAACATGGTTGGTAAACGGATTCAGGTCGAATGTAGCCAACACCAAATCCGACTAATCAGATATTGGCTAATTGGGTTCGGATTTGGATTCAGATAGAAAAAACTAATACCGAATACCAAAAAATACATGTAATCAGATTTGGAATTCTGCCAGAATCAGATATCCGTTGGATTCAGTTATGAAATCTTAAATAGGTTCCCAATCCAATTAATAATAGGATTCAGAATCGGTTCGGACATCTGATATATCCAATCCGTTGACATACCTAGTCGTTTTTCATAAGAAACAGGGTGTTTTCGCGCATAGAGTGAAGTACAATCAGCCCCTCCGGGACAGCCACGGACTCCATGTTTTCCCACGAGAAGCCTTTTTGTAAGAAAAAGCTTTCCCAAGGTGAGGGTGGGAAAGCCTTTTCATGAGAAAAGGCATGCTTCGGTGCATATTTCTAAAAGTCACACCCTTTTTCACCAAATACTCATTGGTGATCACCTGACTAAAATTAAATCAGAGAAGAGAAATGATGGGGACCCTGGTCTAGCTTGTGAAAGTTCATACGAAACTTGGGACTAACCCAACTTACAATCAAGATTTTTCACCGTAAATTTAAAAATAAAAAAAAGTTTAAATATTTTACCAGGTCTGGCATATGTCATCTATATCTGGATCAGGATCTGGCTCTGCTTATGTTACCCAGCATTATTATCAGAAAGTCGTACCGGGATTGGGATTGGGATTCGGATCCTAGCAGGTCCACTGCAAGTCTAACATGTTGACAGGGCCTAATCCAAATGGGCCCTAGTTTTAACCCAGAACACTATTTTTTTTAGAGAGAAACGATAAACTCATATTTTATTAATATGAAAAAGGGCGATGAGATATTGACCCTCATCCTAGCCAAAACAGTCGAACAAGCCAGGAAGATAGGCTGGGTCCAAGAGACATCGCTATTTCAGCATCATTGAGAATGTGCAATAACAAAGTTGAGTTGATGCCGGGATTGAGCGACCCTCAAAAGTCCTATATTTGGAGGTGCTGGTTGATGGGCGGTCACTATTGAAATCGGTTTTAGTTTTAATCCCAACAGTACTGAGATTCGTTCTAGTTTTAATCCAAACAAATTGTTGGTTTACCAGAGTCTGGGCCGCATTCGACTCATATTGTTGGTTTCAGATAGTATATATTTTATTTTGGATCAGATATGACACAAATATGGTCAGGGTTTACTTGGATTCAGGCCAAGATTGGTTACAAACTTATATTTGATAATTTGACCAGATTTCCTAAAAACCAATTTAGCCCTTTGTGAATTATTGTTAGCCCATTAGTGCCTTTTTGCTTTTGTGTACACGTTCTACTCTTTGTAGCCCATTAGAGGCATACTTCTTGTGCACGCTTTGATTTCATTACAATTTTGCCAATTTTGGTATCTGTTTTTCTCTTGTTTCTATGAGTAATTTTTACGTTTCATTAACTTTTGGGTACAATTTTGAAGGTCAAAGGAGAATCAAATATATCATACATTTGTTCTCGCTACTATCATGCACCTGAACTCATTCTTGGGGCTACAGAGTATACTTCTGCAATGGAAATGTTGTCTGTTGGTTGTGTTCTAGCAGAGCTGCTGATTGGGCAGGTTTGTACCTTCTTTTGTTAGGATTAATGGTTCCAAATATATGGCATCAAAAGAAAAATCACACCCGACATACATTGGTTTCTCGTCTAGACTTTCATTGTGGGATTATAGTCACAGTTTGGCTCACCATATTTTCAATTTGGTTGGATTTAATTTGACTTTCCACGGTTTCAATATCCTGATACTGTTTCTTTCTGACAGCCTCTGTTCCCTGGAGAGAGTGGAGTGGACCAGCTAGTGGAAATAATCAAGGTGAAACCATCCTTAAATTTCATCCATATTGGAAATATCTAGGTTAACCTTGGGAAAAATTAATATAACTTTCATTTACCATCACCAATTTGTAGGTTCTTGGTACGCCTACCAGAGAAGAAATAAAGTGTATGAACCCAAATTATACTGAATTCAAATTCCCGCAAATCAAAGCTCATCCTTGGCACAAGGTCAGAATAATGGTTGATCAAGTCTCTATTATTTTACTTTGTCTTTCCTTTGGCACGATGGCATTCTGGTTGAAGCTAGCAAAGTTTTTATTTGTAGCTGTTTTTTTTAAGAGTCTCTTATCTGAACTTTAACTTACTCCTCTCTGTTAAGCATCCATATCAGTTATTCCACAAGCGCGTGCGTGCCGCTAGAATCCGCAGATCTTGTCTCAAGTTTTCTTCAATATTCACCAAATCTGCGTTGCACTGCTGTGAGTTTATTCTTTTTCTAATTTTCTTTTGTGCTACGTCCACAATCTCAATTGCTGCATGTGTCTCAGCTTGTGTGTGTCACTTTAATTGTGAAAAAATAGGCTATCATGGGGTCAAATTGTATTAGATTTTCTTAGTTTGAGATTGTTAAGGTGATTTATTGCTCTTCAATGAGGAAGTTAAGAACCATATTGAATGTTAAAAATAGATTCACAGTCATTCAATAGTAACTTGTGTAGATTTTTTGATGCCTTATATTATTTTGTTGTTCATATTTTTGCATGTTTTGAGTTGTCAGGGACAAAATCATCTTCTTTAAGAATTTCCTGTTATTTCCAGTTATTCTGAAAATTCAAGTTCTCTTGAAAGTTCCAGGATATTATGTAAAACTGGAGCTCCTTTCAAAAAAAAAAGTAAAACTGGAGCTGTGATTGATAATTATTTTGTGTTGTTTTGTATACAAAACTGGCGATCTTCTCAAGAATTTGTAGTTATTCTTCATTCTGTACTTCATTGACAAAAAACATTAGTCAATATTTTAAGAAAATTGTTAGAAGTCGAACTCTATATAACTGTTTAACTTTGCTTCTGTGATGAGAAACTAATATCATTCCTCTCTTATGATTTGAATTTATTGCTAAATTTTCGTTATGAACACTTTGGGTGCAGTTAGAGGCCTGCATACATCCATTTTTTGATGAGCTTCGTGATCCGAATACTCGTCTCCCTAATGGTTGTCCATTGCCACCATTGTTTAATTTTAAACCCCAAGGTTCTCTCTCTCTCTCTAACATGAGTGATGTGCGTAGAGCTCAAAGGTGTGACATTGAAGCTGCTGGTGAAGCTGATTCCAGAACATGCCCGGAAGCAGTGTCCATTCCTTGCTTTCTAACTATCCAATGCAACAGTGCATCGAATGCACAGCATTATTGTATCATATATGTCATTTGAAGTTAAGGAAACCAACCAGCCTTTATTGCATGTTTCAAAATACTGATTGATAGCCCTTGGTGATTTTACATGTAGGGCATTGTCTGTTGAGGTATGTTTGAACCTTAACCATTTGTATGTAGCCTTTTGAATCAAACATGTATTATTGTTAATCTTGAACGCAATGTTGAACCTAATTGTCTTGTTATTCTATTCTCATATTCAACTTTGATTTTTACTTTTATTTTCAAACTGCACCATCTTTCCACTCTGGTTTACTAGGAAATGTTCTTGTAGAAAAGGCTGCTGGCACCACTCTGTGAGAGATGGATTCTACCAAAAATTTTCTGCAAACATGGCTGAGTGGTTGGAGTTTCGCATGGTTTTACATCTTGGCTGTGTAGGATGGCTGTTATTACCAGATGCCAGAAATCAATGGGATTAGGCATCGTCCTGGTTGGATCCATCTACCAGTATTCACCCTTGCTGTAGCAGAAAGCCAGTGGAAGCATGCCTTTTCAGATGGTTTCCCTTGATACACTTACTTTTGACTGATTCAACTCCCCTTTCAGCTGGCACTGATTGGCAATTATGAGCACCTTAATGGATGGCATCAATTTGCTTTTTTCCAGCTAATTTGGTATCAAGTGATTTTTTTAAACACTGGAGTGCATTGCCGACATGATATGAGTGCATGTACCACCTTAATTTGTAGATTGTGACATGCAATTCAGATTTGTGAATTATGAATAAGCTGACACGGTATCTTAAGCAATCACTTTTTTCCTCAAACTTTACATCCTTATTCCAAGAGTCCTCACGTTTGGCACTTTTTTTTGCCTCTATTTTTTTTCTTCATTTTGAAGTCAGTAATCATGTTTATCAATTCTTGGTAAACTTAGTTGAATCATGTCCGCTTGAGGAGTGCCTTTGTTTGTTGACTGTTCAAACACTGTTAAAGACTTGGGTCATCAAAATCAACATTCAAGAGATCTTGTTAGGTGGTTCTCTTGTGTAGGTAGGATCAGAGAACTTTCTTGATGCCTCTGAAGAATTAGGAAAGCCTAAGTGGATTTCAAATACATCTAGTGGTGGTTGAAAATGTCACCATTGGCTTCTCCTTTCCGGAAATCAGGAAGCCATTTTGCATCTGTTTGTCAATCGGTATTATCATTGAGTCGTCCATTGATTTTGAGGGTCTTCCATGCAGATCCTGGTTGTTCAGAAGTATTAGAGTTTTTTTCTTTTTTTTAATATAGTTCCCCTTTTTAGGGATTCGTTCAAACTCAGGAAGAAGACAAGAAAATACTCCTTCATACAGTGGATTGATTTGCAAATTGGTTTCAGGTCATCCAAAGATATTTTGGATTTGTCTATCTAGGCATTCATCCTACTAGTCTGTAGTCTGACTGGCATGGTGTCAAACTGGACTCCATTGTACATGATTGGGCCAGTTTATGCAGTTACTTGTTGTGGCACAGTTTTTGCAAATTGTCTGTCTTTTCAAATTCACCAAAGGCTCCCACTTGCCTTTATTTCTTTCTAAGCAAAAAGTGTTTATATGAGAATGAGAATAGTAGCTAACATTGAGGGTTTTCTGTTAGTCATTTTCGACTTTCTATTCAGAGTTGTTGAGTCTTTTTGTTTATTTGCCATAATTCTGTTGTAGAGGATGTAGAATTGGTGCTATATGACAGATTTTCCATTGTTACTCCTACAATGTATCCGCTTTTTATACTACTTTCAGTGGAAAACTCCACCGAAATGGCCATATCCCTGCATCTGCAGCCATATTGATGTGACATAGAATTGGGGTAATAGGGCTTCAACTATTTGGAAGATTCCAACTAAGTTTCCAGAACCATTTTGTTTTTAGGAAACCCTACCTTATTTTCTTTTAGCTATTTGTATATATGATTGGTTGATGTATGGTCAGGGAAACTTTCTCGGCTCATGTATCTGCCAAAGATAGCCTGTGCATTCAATTGTAGAACCCATCACAATTAAGCTTTGAGACCTAATCAATATTTATCAGAAATAAAAGCTTTGGCAATCAATCTCTTGCATCTTTTTCTATTGGTCGTTTCTTAGAGTACACAAAGTATTTGTTTATTTACGCATAATTCCAACTTCTACTTAAATATCTTACGTACTTATAGACTTGTATCGGTGGAAAAAGAGTAACAGCATATGAAAAGCAGGTTTCTGACATGACAAAATTATCCTATTGTGCTACTGCATAATATATCATGCTAATAGTTGGAAATGAAGACTGAAGAATTTTCCTAGTCTGGGAGTAGCAGGTGTTGAAAGCCTTGATTAGGATGAAAACTGCCCCTTCTATGTATGAATTTCGTCATTATGATGTCAGTGAACTTTCTGATACTTATGTTTCTTCATTGCGGCTAGTTTCTTAGTTACATATTGTTTTGGATTTCTTAGGTTCTGATGCCAGTCTCCTTGCTTATGATTCCTGATATTACTCAAATCAGGCTTATGAAACCTCAGTTCAACTGTTTATGCAATAGTTGCTCTGTTACATTAGCAGCCATCATTCCCTGAAACTCATGGTCCAGTATGATGCTACAAAAAGCAGGTTCCTTGAATTTGTATCTCATACATTTTGGTGTTTGCTGGGAAGTTAATTATAACTCTGAATGGATGATCTGAGGGGCTCTCCTTGTATCTTCATCTGAACTATCATGGCTGTGGCTCTTGTCATGGCCTTGTAGGCAATCAACAGATGGAATGACAAGCCCATATTTGAATCCATTGACACTGTTGCAGAAGGTCTCTGCTGTACCGTTGTTTCTCTCAAGATAGATGTTAGCCAGAAAGAGTTTGCTGCATGGTACGGTGTCACTGCATGCAAACTTGATAGCATTTGGGGTTCTCGAAGTTCCACTGATGTTTATATACATCACCTGACTCACACTTACTGCTGATGTCTGGTAGTTAGGTATAAAATAGAATAGTTTCTTTGTCAGTTCAGTTCAAGTAAGAAAGGTATGATGAGTGAACATTATAGAAACAGAAAAACTAAATATCCAAATCACTAGCTAACTTCATTATTTGATACTAGATACCATTAAATATGTTTTACGGGTATCTATCTTGTCATTAACAGTGATATTTCTCTGTGCTATTTTAGAGCCATTAGTTTGTTGGATCAGTTTGTGTGATTGTGGCTAAGCTGTATTTTTGATATTGTAAACCAGTTTCTTTTATTCCAAGGTGGACATGTTGGATCTCACAATCTTCTCGCAGTGATGAAGATGATTGGTTGGCTTTCAAAAAACCGTCAAAGTCAGGTAAAATGCAACTTGCTGTTGAATGAAATCATCAATTGCTATCTCATTTAGTGGTTAGGTTTTGGGGGATGCTATTTGCCTGGTCAGGTTGAAGGAAAAAATTTATTACTTGTCGATCTGTGGGATTTATGGGCTAGCCAACGGTAGTTATAGTTATCTTGTGCTATACCACCAAGATATATAAAACAAACAGGGTTGGTTTGGTGGCAGGTGTTCCCAAATGCTTAAAGCTTTTATTTACCTTTGATTTTAGTTGAGCTGTTGAAGTATAGCAGAATAATCTCATTGGACTGGGGGATCTTAACATTTAGCATCCCCCATGACAGGTAACAGGCTAATGCCAAATAGGATTATAGGACCACTTCTGAAGAAAAGCTCTGCCTATGTTATCTTAGGTCATGTTCTTCAAAAAAGATCGTTTCTATAGAGCTACCCTAGAGAAAACATGCTTCTGCTCGTATATAGAAAATGCCAGCGAGTTATATGTATCGAATGTTTAAATCATTAAATGTGTATCGAGTTATGACTTCTAGTTGTGTAGGTTTGTGCATGAAAATGCAGTCATAAAGTGTTATTAGTATTGTACTTGTACGATCAGTATGAAAAAGCTAGGCTCAAGCTATGGACTCACCTGGTTCTTACAAGGAGTTGATGAATCACAATAGAACTGGTCTACGACGATTGGGTTGTCAACATTGTTCATCTGAACATTCTGGAACCTTACTGCTCTAACATAACCTGATCCTCCCTGTTCAGAAACCATCATTTGTTTTAGGACAACTGCGAAGCACATATCAATTTAAGATACTCTGTTCAAGGCTTATGTTGCAAAGCCAATTTGGTGAGTTACCAAGGCATAAGAATGGTGGCAATGGTCAAGTTTCAGTAGTAGTTTCCAACTTGTTAAGTTGGTGTTCAGAGATTGGAGATGGGCTTAGTTATTCTTTGGAGTTTCTCCTTTTCATTGCTTGGTCTGGATTTGATTTGGAAAAAAAATGTCTTGTGGTACATTAATTACCTGCCATGTTTTGATCCTGACACCATTTGTGGTCTCTGTAAGAACTGCAGTATCCAGAACCACACCAGTGACCGCTGCTGTTGAGTTGTCTTTTCCAAGGCTCCCAATGCTGTGGTGAAATAAAGTTAAAATTATCTGTTAAGAGTTAGCGGCATATAAGGAATGAGGTATGCAACTTTGTTCAGGTCAGGCCCTTATTTGCAGCCATAGTGAGGAAAGTTTAAAGCCGGGAAATAATGACAACATAAGTTCTCATGAGAAATTGAATTTTTTTAAATTTCTTGTGTTTTTGTTAGCGAACTATTGGAAAGATGAATTAATAAAAAAAATTATGAAGAAAAAAGGTAAAAAGGAAGAACCAATACAAAATACATAAAAATTTAAATAATAAGTTTTATTCATGTAAACAGCCATTAAAAACATAAATATCATGTTGAAATCATGATATTTTCATTGAAAACATAATATCATGATATTTTGAAACTGTTGTGATATTTTAGCAATGTAAAACAGCAACCATTTTGTGTGTTTTGCTGTTTTATTTTCAAAATATCGCAGACATTTGTCATTGTTCCTGTGTGTGTGCGTGCGTTTATGATTTGTGTTGATATTCTGAAAATTTCCTTTTGGAAGCAGTTCCTTGAACTAAGCAAATGCTTCCAAATAGATAGTACATGTATAAATCTATGTTGGTCTTTTATGTTTCTGCTGTTTAACAAAAATAATTTGTTGGTGCACGTATTTGTAATGAACTCGCTGTCATTGGTAAGCTGGGCTTGGGCTTCATTGTGGAAGGACATGCCTCCAAATTGGGGACCGGTCTCTTTTGATTATGATCTAACAATTGTTTTTTCCATTCCTTTTTTTTTTTAAATTAGTGATACGGCAGGGAACTGATAAAAGCCAGCTTGCTAACAAGAGGGAAAAACAGAAGACATTTCCTAATTCTAACCAAATGACAAAAACCGGCACACGTTGTAATATCTGGAATCATCTGAATGCAATGCTTCAAACGCACATTAAATCACAGAATATCTTAACATTATTGTATACATTTGTTTTTATTTATGTACGTTTTAAAATGTTCTATATGTTGCGAGATTTTCTCTATATCTGCACCCCCTTTTTTTCTAAATCTCACAAATTTTTCCCTTTCTGGAGAAAACCCTAGATCGAGATTTGTAACTGGTTGAGAGCATGGACATATATTAAGGAAGTATAATGGTACCTGATCCCGTGTCCTGGTCCACACACAATGTTCTTCATCTTGATATTTGAGGTGCCGTTGACAATGGAGATACAGTCATCCCCTGAAAGCAGCCAATATGATTTATCCTCATCCTTGTGAGATTACAATAGTTGTTTTCTCTATTGAATACTTTTAAATAAAATTGGGATACACCTTTCATTTTGATTAACTTGATCAAGACAGGCAATCTGCTGCCTCTAAAGCTGGCATGAACAATTTAGCTATTTGAGTCTGTGGGGATATATTGTGTATTTGACTGTTATTCACATAGTCATAAACCCCATGTTTTTGGATATAGGCTTGTGAGAATGGCCCAGAAGGGTTTCAAACACCGAGCTAGGTGGATTGTCTTAAGGCTTTCAAGTTGAAAGAGGTCGAGAGTACGATACCCAAGGTGCGTGCCTTTGCTGTAAGGCCTACGCCAAATGGAAAACCATTCCTGGTAGTCCGAGGGAGAGTCGCCGTAGAGTTTTACATTGTGGACACAGACTCAAGTGCAGGTCAATATGATGCCTCTTGACTCTTAATCGGCTGTTCAAACCAGCAGTGATTTCTCCACACTAATTCAAAAAGAAAAAGAAGAAAAAGAGGCTTTTATGAGAGTGGTGATGAGGTCCAGTTCTCATGATCCCCAAGACTAGACCAGGTAAGAACTTGAGTACTTTTGATCCTAGGGAAAATCGAACTCATGATGTTCGAGGTCTCTGGACATCTTGATGCTTGCCCTAACCAGCTGGGTGACCCTGCCGTGGCCGAAGTGAATAGACTTTCATTGTATAGTTGGTTGATTGAATATCACAAACCTGTTCTAATTTTGGTGTTTTGGATTACAATGTTGGTGGAGTCACTTATATGGATGCCATCAGTGTTGGGGCTGTTGCCTGGAGCCTGGATATCGATTTCCGATACGCGGATTACATTGGAACGCGAGATTGTGAAGTGGATCTGCTGGCTATTCTTGAAGTTTAGGTTGCTCACTCTCACTGCAGAGCTCATGTCAATTGTAAATGCCTGTCCGGGCAAGCCTCAGTAGTTAGCAGGCATTATGGTTCAATTGCAATGCTCATGCATGGATGAGAGAGAGAGAGAGAGAGAGAGAGAGAGAGAGATCTTACAGTCGGAGCTTGCCTGCAAGGCTGCAAAAGAGAAACCAAGCAAAAAATATTGCTTTCTTAGAAGTTAAAAGCCGTTACAAAAGAGCAGTTATGGGGTGGTTAAGAATCAAATGCAAAAGTCAAGCCCACTTTACCATGATACCACTTGTACAATGAATTAATGTGAGGATGGAACTTCTGCAAAAAAGCTATTACAACTAAGGTGATTGATAGATTGGCACAATCTGGACTGTGGCTGTATGGATCTAAATTTTACGCAATAGGTCAAAACCCGAATTTGGATCTGAATGAGATCTGGTGAGGTAGGGTTGAATCTCTATCCAAATCTTCTATGTAGACACTGGATGAGGTTAAACACTGGAAACAAGCATTTTATTACAAAAGTATTAATCTAGATCCAGGTCCAAATAAAAAAAAAGATCTAATCAGATAAGACGAAATTTCATGTGGTTACACTTTCATATCATATTTTAAGATATGCATCCAAGAAAAGTATGTTGGTTCTAAAATAGAGATCCGACCCAATACGATCCATTTTTTTGAAAATAAATCAAGTGAGCTTAGTTACACCTTAAAATCTAGTTCCATCTGGAATTTTGCCAGATGTTAAATTATGTAATACTGCCTTCAAAATCTCTGTAGTGCATTTTTATTTCACGCCAGGCCATGGGCTGAATTTGGTATGCGTTACAAAGATTGAAAATATTTTGAAAATGTCGCAATATTTTCAAAGTACAACTAAAAACAATGGTCTCAGAATGTCTCTTATTTTGAAAATAGTGTGTTTTTTATCACAACATTAATGTGACAAAAACTAGTTTTTCTAGTATTTTTTTTGATGATGAGGAACCAAGGTTGTTAAATGCGATGAGGTGAAGCGAGGCGTTGAGCCTGCGCTTTGCCTCTGAGGCGTACGCCTCTCACAACGACCTTGCTCTCAAGTATCCGTGGTAAACGAGCCTTGGAAAGCTGAAACCCCAATAATACCATTAATACGTATTCGACTGCATCAGAACGACCTTTGTTTAATGATCAGATTTGGAAAGCTGAAACCCCATCTGCAAATAATCAGATTTTTTTTATATATTTACCTTAGGCGCATCACTGCAACGCCTCAGTACCTTCAGCGTGCGCTTCGCCTCTGAAGCGTACCCTTCAGGTACTGAGGAGTACGCCTCTCACAACACTGTGAGGAACCCTTATCGAAGTGAGGAAAACCCCGGGTGGGGCCCCACGACCACCATTCCTTACGTGGCCCACCTTTAATCTATAGACACACCTGCGGCCAGCGAAGTTTGATCCGGTGTCTTCATCTCAACCCCCTCACAACCACCCGCTGGCCATGTGGGCGACCGCCACAGTGGTGTTTTTCTAATATTTTTCATAATATTTACATTTTTATGTACTTTTGTATCTATTGTATATTTTTATTCGTGCTGATATTTGTCAGATTTCCAACTCGAATATTATTCGGGTTGAATGGAACCCATCTTAAGATATCCGACTCATCCCAGTATGTTTTCGTATGTATTTTTGTGTAAAAGATATATTCTAAATACTTATATGGGTCTGGTCTAGGCTTCCATTTTCTCCACCAAAGACATAACCTGAACCCAAAGTGGCATTGATTATTATTTTGGGTGGGTTTGGGTGCACCTATCGGCAGCCCTGCTTCAAAAGTGTCACATGACCTGTGTGCACAGCTCATTTAAAGTGAATGAAATGGCAATAACTGCCTATATATAAAAAAAGGCAAGAAGTGGAGAGAGAATTACGTTGGTCTTGTTGATCTTGCAGGAAGACCCCCACCATTTGTTGCCTGAACCATTGATGATGCCTCCACCTTGAAAAGTCACACCTTCCAAGCTGGAGAACACAATCCAAGTTCTAGGGTTCTTAGGATCCCAATCACTGGGCTCATCTGGTGCTACAATTTCTCCTGCAATCTGTTAACATGTTCAGAATTTAGATTGGCTCGTGATCATAACCATTTAATACTGCATCAATTGTGACAGATGTAGCCCATGGGTTTTGAAGCATATGGGTCGCAGAAAAGCATACAAAATTTGTAGGTGGATTGAGCTTGGGTCAGATCTTGTTGGATCCAGGTCCAGATCTATTTATTTATTCTTTTTATTGAGAGAAAGAGAGAGATATATAGTATTGGTTGTAGGTGGTCTTGGACATATGCAAGTTGGCTCCTATCCAGGTTGACCTGGCTAGATCCAGTGGGATCTTAACCCATACCAAACCAACACCAAGATTCGTTTTAAGCAGGATCTGGCCATGGTTCTACCTTTCTCTAAACTAAATCAACTCTCCATGGGTTTGCCTTTATTTTCTTGTCATTTTCAATTAACAGGAAAAATACCAATTTTCTTGCACAAAATTACAAGTTTTAAAAGCCAATCCAGTTTACGACAAAACCTAAAAATTGATCATTGACCAATTTGAGTACCTCTACGGAGTAGACCTTAATAGAGACTAACAACAAATGATTGAGTTCAGTGGCTCCTCATATAAAATTATTGACTCCGGAAATATGGTAATATGAAGAAAACAAAATTGTATGCTCCAAGTTTGAAACCTAAAACTGGAATTTTCAGAAGCCCCCATTTGGTTTAAACTCTAAACACGTTGTTGGTCTCCTTGTTTGGCAATGAGGGGTTGTTTAGAAATTGAAGAATTGTTTAGAAATTGAAGAACGTGTAAGGGCTACTGATGACTTTTTTTCCTGGTGAAAAAATTGAGTGATTTTTTAAGGAATGCACACAATTTGGTGGCCATCATCTAAAAATATTTGCAAATCAGGTGGAAATTGGCAAGTGATTTCTGGAAACTACCTGAACAATCAAGTTGTCAGCACACGGCCCTCTAAACCTCGCTGCTTTGACCAAGTAAGTCCTCCTCTCTGGCACCAGTAGCACAGAGTTCGATATGTTGCATGCCATCTTCCACGCTTCCACAAATGCCTGTTTTGAACATGCAGCAAATCCATAGAGTTAGTACTATAGTCAAAAGCTCATATCGACTTTGAAGTCGCTCGAGCCGTGAGTCTAGACTTGAGTTGGACAAAGTCAAGACTTCAGTTAGTCAAGTGGACACCCAAAGAGTTGGTCTTTGGCTTGATCAACTAGACCCGTTCATTCAAAGATTTTAATTATGTATTGTTCAGTTGCACCACACAAGCTTGGCTTGAGATTTTTTTTTTAAGGCAAGCTAGGGTTAGGCAGAGGCCCCTACCAGTTACACAACAATATCATTAGGATTCGAACTTGCAACGTCCCAACACAAGGTGGCGTGCATTAGCTGCTCCTACCAGATAAGCTGAGCCCTGTCGGTTTGGCTTGAGATTATTAGTCCTGCCGGAACAGGTGAAGACAAGGTCTCTTGAGTTGGTAAAAACTGCTCGTTATTTGTATCCAAGTTCAGTAAGATGCAGTTCACCAAGTTAGGGTTTGTTTGAATTAATTGAGTTATATAGCTTTTATTTATTTATTTATTTATGTTTTTTTATGATAAGGAACCCATTTGATTATATAGCCCTAAATGGCCTCACTCTACAGTAGCAAACTCTGTGATACAACATTTGATTAGTAAGGATCATCTGAGAGACACCATTTGATTATCTTGGATCTGAGTGCATAGTTCCTCTCCATGCCACATTAGATCCTTTTGAGATTCGAGGTAATCAAACACTACTAGGGGGACTCTGCGCCGCCGACGGCACGGGGAATGGAGGGGGGGGGGGTTATCGTTGAAAGTAAGCCGATGTTTGTGTTGGCATGGTGCACCCTGCAGAAATGCATGGGAGTGCATGTTTTCGCAGAAACCTCACCTTTTCTGTGGTATGTTTAAGGTGCCCTAAGAGATCTCTTAATTGATCCCTTATGTGCCCCAGCCAATCACATGACATCATTTTGAGTGGGGCCTACATTCTGTTGCCGTGGGGCTCATGGAATGCTGTCATGTGTTTGGTTGGGGACACATAATGGATCAGTTAACAGATCTCTTGATACACTTTCAATCAAACGCACCTTAATAGTTTTACAACCATAAAAAATATGACCTCCCTTTGATTGTTGTTGTTAGGTGGTAATATCAATTATCAAGTGCCAAGAAGGCTTAGTCCCAACATTTCTTTTTAGAAATGGATATTGGTTTATTAGCCTAGAAAAGTAAGTTTCAATAGTGGTACCTCAGTGTCATCTGTGACCCCATCACCAACAGCTCCCATACTGTCGACATTCACCAGGGTTCTTCCAACACCATAGCTCTGCAACACTGGTGATACGTACTTCTCTCCTCCTTCTTCCTCTTTGTTCCATGTCTCGAGTTCGAGAGCTCCGAGATCGTCGGCTCGCTCTGTGATTCCATGAACTGCAATCAGCAAAACTAGAAGCAAAGGTAAACAAGTGTGGTCCATTATTTCGTTGAAGTATATGGTAAGAATCTGCACTGAATTTATATATATAATTCAGTGAAAAAATAGGATCTTTGATTTATCAAAATAGGAAAAAATTAATGGCAAAAAGTGAAGGATCATAAGATGGCTTGGCTTTCAAAGGATCATGAAGGTGGTGGCAAACATATCTTTTTCCTTTTCTCATCCTTAAAGCGAAAGGGACGGTCCTGATTTTGCTTTACTCTTCCACTTGAATAATGTAGTTTCTCCACTACACAGACATATATGCATGCATGAAAAACAGAACAATAATTAACCATGTGATACTGTTGTGTGATGGGTTCGGGGTTGCCCAAAGGAGGGCGAATAACGTAAAATGGTGTTTTAAAGTGTTATTTTGAAACTCCAAATTATTTGCAACCCCAAGAAGTTCTCAGACCCACAAGACAAGACAGGTGTCCATTTTTAGGTTAAATGTTTTACATAAAACGTTTTACCTGATCGCACACCTGCCAACTTTCAATCCAGGCCATACACGCGGTGCACCGCGCAAGCCTTTTAAAGGGTGGCCCGACAGGCCGGGCCGGGCTGGCCTGTCCAAGATGGGTCCAAGGCTCCAAGCTTCAAGTGTCCAGTCCAAACTCCACTCAAATGGGCTTGGCTGGGCTGCTTGATCCAATGCCTACAAAGGTGTATCAGGTCATATGATATGACCCCATCATATATCAATCCTGACTGGTGATCTCAAGGCCTGGATTGAGCCATGTGCCCAGCCCGGTCTGTGGTTTTGATTTTGAAAAATTCAGTGCTGAAGGCCACGTGGCATCATGTAGGTGCCATGGTCAAGATCGGCATATGACAGGTGATCATCATATGACATATGACCTGATCAGTTCTCCCTGCGCACCCCTGGAGCAACTTTTTTTTTTCTGCAAGGCAAGCTGGGGTTAGACCGACCCCTATCAGTTTTACAACTATACCATTGGGTTTTCAACCTGCCCAACAGAAGGTGACATGAACTAGCTGTTCCTGTAGACGAGGGGAGCCCCCGATGTATAGACTAGAGCAAGTTTGGGCCATATCTGATATAACTTTGATTTTTTGCTAGAGGATCCGTCAAATATATTCTGAACTTGACAGATATATGAAAAAGCAGATCTGATAATTCACCATCCAAATCTGAATCCCAATTAGAATTAGTTTAGCCAACATCCAAATAGTCGAACATGAAATTTGTCACATTAGATCTCAATCCGAACTGTTCACGTCCCTAATTGAGACACGCACATGCATTCATTCATGTGCATCCTTGGTGACCGGATCCAATTATCAGAACTGTCATAATTAGTATCACAGTGATCCAGTACACACGGTAGCTGGCCCACAATTCATCAATGTGGGCCCTACTCAATTCAATTTCACTGGATTTGGTGCTATAAGTAGGCTGTCAACAGCTCGTTTTTTACAGGGTTATTCTACCTGACCCGAACCCGAATTCCTGGGTATGGGCATGCAAAATGCTGACCCCAATAATATTTGGGTCGACCCGATTCTGACCCAAATAATATTCAGGTTGAACTTGACCCGAGTATTTTATATGTAGTTTTAATAAAAGTATTTTCCTTCTGTCAAAAAAAAAAGTATTTTACTAAAATTACCCGAGTCAGGGTTTGAGATTCCATTTCAAGACCCAGCAAAACAGGAACCCGATCATTAATTATATAGGCAGGTCTAGGTTGACTCTGACCCGGCACTGACCCAACCTATTGCGTCATGAGATCTGTTTACGTTACCCCAACTGGACTGCTTACTTGGCTGTCAATCTGACATTGCTTAAAACGTACAAACACATGATTGCAAGCACAGGTTATCAACAAACAGTTTTTATAAGTACCCGTGTGCACATACGCGTACATAGGCATGAAATTTATGATAGCACGCAAAGCCCTGGATCTGCACCGGCAGAGCCGGGAATACATATGCCTGGGCCAATCAGCTGCCCAGTAGACTGTGAGCTCCCATGGCCCACAGACTATATATATATATATATATATAGATAGATAGATAGATAGATAGAAATGGGTAAGTGTTAAACGGGGTTTTCTATTTTTTTGGTGTTTTTTGCAGTTATGTGTTGGCCATGAATAATCTTACGAGGAATCCATACGATCATGTGTTTTTTATGAAAAAAGAGATATTTAGAGCCTACAAATTTTAAAAAGATTTTGAACCATTGATTTTTTGAACGTTATAAAAACTCACTGCTGATCCCTATAAAATCAAGTAGCTCTGTACAGTTAAAATTTAAAAATAAAACAATAAATGTTAAAAAACTCATTTAATTAGCATGTTTCATTTAGCACACTCCATTTACCGCATACTGATTACTCTATATTAGGGGTGGCAATCGGGTCGGGTCGACGGGTTGACCGGTCAGCATACCTCAACATGAACACGACCCGTTTATTAAATGGGTCGGATGTGGCAAACATGAACACGACCCATTTATTAAACGGGTAACCTGACACGACATGGTTAACCCGTTTAATAAATGGGTCTCGGTCGAAGATTCTGCCGCCGAGCTCTGCATGAGCCTCGCAATCGCCTTCGACGTCGGTCCCTCCGTCCGCCTCTCATACCGCCTCAACGACCCCTCCAACACCTTCCGCCTCGTCGTCAAGACCAGCATCGGCCCCTTCGGCTCCCCCGCTACCTCCCCGCTCTCCATGAGCGCCGAGTTCGACCTCCTCCGCGGCGGCCGCAACCCCAAGTTCTTCGTCCGGTTCAACCCCCGGGCCAACGATTTCTTCATCAAGGAGACAGCCAGATCACCGTCGATCGGATTCTCCGATGATCCCAGCGCCTTTTTTTGACCGGAAGACGAGCAAGGGTTTGGAGGTAAACGGCCTCTTGGAGGAGAACAACGGCTGAGGATCGGCCGATCGTCTCCGGCTAGGGTTCTGCGAGAACGGAGGAGTGGTCGCAGCCGAGCAATGCGACGGTGGCATCAAGATCGTTTGTTGGCGTGATCAATGGCCTATTCTCTGGTGTCGAGATCCACGCGAGGAGTGCCTTTTCAGTGAGGAAGCACGCCATTGTCAGCTTCGGGTGAGAGATTAGGGTTCCGACAGGGCTGTCATCGGCCGAAATCTCACTCAAGAAGCTGCCGGTCTTGGTGATGGGACCCGATTACCATAATAGGATTCATGTTAGTGTATTTAGTGGGACTCGGGTTGTGGGTTGACGGGTTCGTGTAAACGGGTTGACCCACCCGCCTAACCCGTTTATTAAACAGGTTGGCGGGTTGGCATACCCTTAACACAAACACGACCCTTTTAATAAAACGGTTAGGCGGGTCGACCCACACGAACCCGTTTAAGCCAAACCCTAACCTGGCTAAGAAGCAGGTTGGCGGGTCGGGTCAGATTTTGCCACCCCTACTCTCTCTATATATATATAGAGAGAGAGAGAAATGGGTACCTGCTAAATTAAAACACTTGTTTTTTTTGCAGTTTGGACCTAATAAATGTGTTGGTCATGGTCGATTACCTGGATAATGTGTTTTTGATGAAAAAAATGATATTTGGAGCCTAATAATGTTTTTTCTAACGTAATAAAAACCCACCAAATGTCTGGGAATTGAACACTTCAAAAGCTAATTCCTTCTAGGGTTGTTTTAACTTTATTAATATATATATAGACAGTATCTGTATTCAGCGTGTGCTTGATTAGATTTTCCTGTTAGAGGACAAGGATGGAGAACAAGGGCACTGTATTGTTGCAAAGGTATGAATTGGGTCGATTGTTGCCTTTGCTAAAGTATTCTTGGCCAGGAATATAAAAACAGAGCAAAGCGTTGCTATTAAGATGATCGATATAGAGGTCATAAGGGTGGGGGTGATGGACCAGATCAAAAGAGAGATATCTGTGATGAGATTGGTGAGACACCCAAATATTGTTCAGCTCTATGAGGTCATGGCGAGCAAAATCAGGATCTATTTTGTGATGGAATACGTCAAGGGAGGTGAGCTCTTCAATAAGGTGGCAAAGGGTAGGCTCAAAGAGGACATGGCCATGAAGTATTTCCAACAGCTGATCGGTGCTGTGGATTTTTGCCATAGCAGAGCTGTTTATCACGGGGACCTGAAAACCTTTAGTTGGATGAGAATGGTGACCTTCAGATTTCAGATTTCTGGTTGAGCGCTCTTGCAGAATCGAAACGGCAAGATGGGTTACTCCATACGACGTGTGGAACTCCAGCTTATGTCGCCCCGGAGGTAATTAGCAAGAAGGGTTATGATGGAGGCAAAAGCTGACATTTGGTCTTGTGGGGTGATATTATTTGTGATGCTCTCTGGTTACCTTCCTTTCCGCGATTCGAATCTGATTGAGATGTACAGAAAGATCACCAAGGCAGAATTTAAATGCACTAATTGGTTTCCAATCGACCACCAGACGGTCGTGAGACTGGCCACCAGCCAAACCTTGTCCTGTAACCATCTGCCAGATGATTGGGTCAATGGACTTTAAAATCTAAAATGGGTTTTAGGGTTCCAATAAAATGGATTTGGACTCATTATCTTCATCCAAATCTTCTTTAATTGAATATGAGTCTTTAGAAAAATCATGGGTAGGTTCGAATTAAGTACGAACCTCATTTGTATCAAACGTTGCCTCTCATGTTTGAACATTTATCAAACCTTGGTTCTCTCAATCTTAATTTCTATAACTCATCTCACCACACCTGAGTTGAACTTGGAAGTCGTCTTGTTGCCAAGAGAACCCTACGATGCTCTAGAACATAACGGTACTCAAAGTAGAACCACATTGCATAGGACCAATCAAAGAATATTTTTACATCCAATGGACCATGAAACTCTGCTTTGAATTCATAGGTGTTGGTTTGCTTGTGTTGGATCTTAGTTGATTGGGATCTTGAGGCCTGTGGGTTATTACGGGCTTGAAAAGGCCCAACAAGAGAGTTGAGTTTAGGATGGGTAGGCTTAGGTGGATGATGTGAAGTAGAAATGAGTTAGGCTTGGTAACAATAAGGCTGGATTTGGGCATGGTTTAAGTATGGATCATTGTTTGAGTTGGGGTTCAAGTGGTCTGGATAATGAGCTTAGTTAAGATCCAGTTGGATCAAGACCAAATTAGGTAGATTATGAGTCATCGAACTCGAAATAGAGTAAGACAGTCTGGTTTGGGTTTGGAGGATAATAGTTTTGGTTTAAACCTGATCAAGGAGGTTTGGTTTTGACCCGATCCAAAACCAAGTTGGAGCTCTGTTCGGGCTCAATTAGGCTAAGTTTGAGTTAGTTCAATATTAATTGGACCAAAATACTAGGTTTGGGCTTGATCTGGTTGAAAACCGAATCAGACTCGACCTCGAAAGGTGGAAATTGGCCCTCAACCGGGCCCAGACCTGTTTAAACCGAGCTTGTCATTGGATAGGAGCACCTCACTCGTGTTAGGGTAAGAGTGGGCCTCCCCCATCAGACTTGTTAGGGCTTGGGGAGGGGCCATGGTTGACGATCGAGCCTCCCGCAGGTCATCACTGGCTGGTGGGTGGTACTAGCCCATCTACGGACGATCGATGATGGATGGGAGTATGCCACCCGTGTTTGGGTAAGAATAACCCCAACCCATCCAGATTGTGCTTGTCACTAAGCGGCAGGGCGAGCTTGCCGTCAGTGGGCAAATTGAACTTGCACCAAAACTTGTTAGATCCAATCCAAAGTGAACCTTCTTATATCTAAATTCAAATCCTTGATAACCAAACCCAATTATGTCCAAACCAAAGTAAGATTTCCCTTATCTTACACAATACCCAAGACCAATATCCTTATACCCAAAACCCATTGGATCTAGTGTATCATAAATCCCCTCAAATTGTAACTAGTACCCAGATCCAAAAGTACCCTATACCCAAGTTCCTTAAACCATATCCAAACTTTTCCCTAATCCAAAATATCATTATGGATCAACATCTACATAAGGAGCATGGAGTTATGGATACCTCACATTGGAGTATTCGTGTATTGGATGTGTCATTTGATTTCTTTCTACGTATATGCATAATGGATGATTATGGTTGGTTTGGGAAGAGCATATCTGGGTTTTTTACACTTCTCTGAGTGGGTCATGCTTCTTATCCTTGGTTTGAGGAGCATAGCATTATTCCTATTGTACATTGTACATGCATGATTTGAGCAGTAGAGTGGAATTGAAAAAAAATGAAAGCGGGAGGACAAGCCTTTTTCAACTCGTGGAGAATAATGTAGGAGCATGAGCAAGATGCTACCGGGTCCATATGGTCAATTCAAATTCATTTTTATTATTTGATTTTTTATAATTATTTAGTTTGAATCTTAGTTTAAGATCTTATTTAATACCATATCTATGGTTTTCCTCTCTTCTTTATAAATATTCATTGTAGAGAGACAGAAACGACAGAGATGAATGAATTGTGAGATATTTTTAGTGTTTTTCTTTTAATTTTTTATTAAGTTCATATTTTTCATAGTTTTTTAGTTTTGTAGCTACACTAAGGTATCAATTTCTGTAGGATTTAGGAGCGATCCTTTTGTCTACTACTTCACATAGGATGATTATAATTCTAAAATCACGGGAGACGTCTCCTTGCTACAAGGTTGAACTTGAGTATACCCTCGAATGGCCAAAGGGGACATCAAGGGTATTATCAACTAGAGGCCTACCAATGTGCAATTGGTGATTTGAAAGGGGGAGGGGTTGGTTTCCCAACCTAACTAAAAAGTTCAAAAAAAAAAAGGAGCTTCAACAAATGGTTGTTAAGTAGTAGTAAATATATTTCAGAATTATCTACATTATTTGGTGTATTGTTCCAATGAATGGTTGAAGCATTAGGCTTGCAAACGATCAGTCTAAACTTCAAAACTTTTTTTCAAGCTTTGAAACAATGTTTGTTTTGGTAAATGAGACATCTCGAGTTGGAGTATCCATTAGTAAAAGTTGTCACTGATGCTTATTGTATGTGAATAATGATCAACATTCTTGTAGTGAGTTAAATAATTTAGAGATCAAATTGTATTACTTTTAGCTTTTAAAGAATGTAGTTTTGTAAACATGTTAACTTGCCACAAACATGACTTGAGTTTTAAATACCTCAAGCTTGGCTTCTTTACCAACCCTAAATTTGAAGCGAGCTTTTGAAATTTTTGGAAACATTTGGCAAATGTGGTCTCTCTCATTGCCTTTAATTATTTACCAACCCTAACAATTGTTTTTTCCATTCCTTTTTTTTTTTAAATTAGTGATACGGCAGGGAACTGATAAAAGCCAGCTTGCTAACAAGAGGGAAAAACAGAAGACATTTCCTAATTCTAACCAAATGACAAAAACCGGCACACGTTGTAATATCTGGAATCATCTGAATGCAATGCTTCAAACGCACATTAAATCACAGAATATCTTAACATTATTGTATACATTTGTTTTTATTTATGTACGTTTTAAAATGTTCTATATGTTGCGAGATTTTCTCTATATCTGCACCCCCTTTTTTTCTAAATCTCACAAATTTTTCCCTTTCTGGAGAAAACCCTAGATCGAGATTTGTAACTGGTTGAGAGCATGGACATATATTAAGGAAGTATAATGGTACCTGATCCCGTGTCCTGGTCCACACACAATGTTCTTCATCTTGATATTTGAGGTGCCGTTGACAATGGAGATACAGTCATCCCCTGAAAGCAGCCAATATGATTTATCCTCATCCTTGTGAGATTACAATAGTTGTTTTCTCTATTGAATACTTTTAAATAAAATTGGGATACACCTTTCATTTTGATTAACTTGATCAAGACAGGCAATCTGCTGCCTCTAAAGCTGGCATGAACAATTTAGCTATTTGAGTCTGTGGGGATATATTGTGTATTTGACTGTTATTCACATAGTCATAAACCCCATGTTTTTGGATATAGGCTTGTGAGAATGGCCCAGAAGGGTTTCAAACACCGAGCTAGGTGGATTGTCTTAAGGCTTTCAAGTTGAAAGAGGTCGAGAGTACGATACCCAAGGTGCGTGCCTTTGCTGTAAGGCCTACGCCAAATGGAAAACCATTCCTGGTAGTCCGAGGGAGAGTCGCCGTAGAGTTTTACATTGTGGACACAGACTCAAGTGCAGGTCAATATGATGCCTCTTGACTCTTAATCGGCTGTTCAAACCAGCAGTGATTTCTCCACACTAATTCAAAAAGAAAAAGAAGAAAAAGAGGCTTTTATGAGAGTGGTGATGAGGTCCAGTTCTCATGATCCCCAAGACTAGACCAGGTAAGAACTTGAGTACTTTTGATCCTAGGGAAAATCGAACTCATGATGTTCGAGGTCTCTGGACATCTTGATGCTTGCCCTAACCAGCTGGGTGACCCTGCCGTGGCCGAAGTGAATAGACTTTCATTGTATAGTTGGTTGATTGAATATCACAAACCTGTTCTAATTTTGGTGTTTTGGATTACAATGTTGGTGGAGTCACTTATATGGATGCCATCAGTGTTGGGGCTGTTGCCTGGAGCCTGGATATCGATTTCCGATACGCGGATTACATTGGAACGCGAGATTGTGAAGTGGATCTGCTGGCTATTCTTGAAGTTTAGGTTGCTCACTCTCACTGCAGAGCTCATGTCAATTGTAAATGCCTGTCCGGGCAAGCCTCAGTAGTTAGCAGGCATTATGGTTCAATTGCAATGCTCATGCATGGATGAGAGAGAGAGAGAGAGAGAGAGAGAGAGAGAGATCTTACAGTCGGAGCTTGCCTGCAAGGCTGCAAAAGAGAAACCAAGCAAAAAATATTGCTTTCTTAGAAGTTAAAAGCCGTTACAAAAGAGCAGTTATGGGGTGGTTAAGAATCAAATGCAAAAGTCAAGCCCACTTTACCATGATACCACTTGTACAATGAATTAATGTGAGGATGGAACTTCTGCAAAAAAGCTATTACAACTAAGGTGATTGATAGATTGGCACAATCTGGACTGTGGCTGTATGGATCTAAATTTTACGCAATAGGTCAAAACCCGAATTTGGATCTGAATGAGATCTGGTGAGGTAGGGTTGAATCTCTATCCAAATCTTCTATGTAGACACTGGATGAGGTTAAACACTGGAAACAAGCATTTTATTACAAAAGTATTAATCTAGATCCAGGTCCAAATAAAAAAAAAGATCTAATCAGATAAGACGAAATTTCATGTGGTTACACTTTCATATCATATTTTAAGATATGCATCCAAGAAAAGTATGTTGGTTCTAAAATAGAGATCCGACCCAATACGATCCATTTTTTTGAAAATAAATCAAGTGAGCTTAGTTACACCTTAAAATCTAGTTCCATCTGGAATTTTGCCAGATGTTAAATTATGTAATACTGCCTTCAAAATCTCTGTAGTGCATTTTTATTTCACGCCAGGCCATGGGCTGAATTTGGTATGCGTTACAAAGATTGAAAATATTTTGAAAATGTCGCAATATTTTCAAAGTACAACTAAAAACAATGGTCTCAGAATGTCTCTTATTTTGAAAATAGTGTGTTTTTTATCACAACATTAATGTGACAAAAACTAGTTTTTCTAGTATTTTTTTTTATGATGAGGAACCAAGGTTGTTAAATGCGATGAGGTGAAGCGAGGCGTTGAGCCTGCGCTTTGCCTCTGAGGCGTACGCCTCTCACAACGACCTTGCTCTCAAGTATCCGTGGTAAACGAGCCTTGGAAAGCTGAAACCCCAATAATACCATTAATACGTATTCGACTGCATCAGAACGACCTTTGTTTAATGATCAGATTTGGAAAGCTGAAACCCCATCTGCAAATAATCAGATTTTTTTTATATATTTACCTTAGGCGCATCACTGCAACGCCTCAGTACCTTCAGCGTGCGCTTCGCCTCTGAAGCGTACCCTTCAGGTACTGAGGAGTACGCCTCTCACAACACTGTGAGGAACCCTTATCGAAGTGAGGAAAACCCCGGGTGGGGCCCCACGACCACCATTCCTTACGTGGCCCACCTTTAATCTATAGACACACCTGCGGCCAGCGAAGTTTGATCCGGTGTCTTCATCTCAACCCCCTCACAACCACCCGCTGGCCATGTGGGCGACCGCCACAGTGGTGTTTTTCTAATATTTTTCATAATATTTACATTTTTATGTACTTTTGTATCTATTGTATATTTTTATTCGTGCTGATATTTGTCAGATTTCCAACTCGAATATTATTCGGGTTGAATGGAACCCATCTTAAGATATCCGACTCATCCCAGTATGTTTTCGTATGTATTTTTGTGTAAAAGATATATTCTAAATACTTATATGGGTCTGGTCTAGGCTTCCATTTTCTCCACCAAAGACATAACCTGAACCCAAAGTGGCATTGATTATTATTTTGGGTGGGTTTGGGTGCACCTATCGGCAGCCCTGCTTCAAAAGTGTCACATGACCTGTGTGCACAGCTCATTTAAAGTGAATGAAATGGCAATAACTGCCTATATATAAAAAAAGGCAAGAAGTGGAGAGAGAATTACGTTGGTCTTGTTGATCTTGCAGGAAGACCCCCACCATTTGTTGCCTGAACCATTGATGATGCCTCCACCTTGAAAAGTCACACCTTCCAAGCTGGAGAACACAATCCAAGTTCTAGGGTTCTTAGGATCCCAATCACTGGGCTCATCTGGTGCTACAATTTCTCCTGCAATCTGTTAACATGTTCAGAATTTAGATTGGCTCGTGATCATAACCATTTAATACTGCATCAATTGTGACAGATGTAGCCCATGGGTTTTGAAGCATATGGGTCGCAGAAAAGCATACAAAATTTGTAGGTGGATTGAGCTTGGGTCAGATCTTGTTGGATCCAGGTCCAGATCTATTTATTTATTCTTTTTATTGAGAGAAAGAGAGAGATATATAGTATTGGTTGTAGGTGGTCTTGGACATATGCAAGTTGGCTCCTATCCAGGTTGACCTGGCTAGATCCAGTGGGATCTTAACCCATACCAAACCAACACCAAGATTCGTTTTAAGCAGGATCTGGCCATGGTTCTACCTTTCTCTAAACTAAATCAACTCTCCATGGGTTTGCCTTTATTTTCTTGTCATTTTCAATTAACAGGAAAAATACCAATTTTCTTGCACAAAATTACAAGTTTTAAAAGCCAATCCAGTTTACGACAAAACCTAAAAATTGATCATTGACCAATTTGAGTACCTCTACGGAGTAGACCTTAATAGAGACTAACAACAAATGATTGAGTTCAGTGGCTCCTCATATAAAATTATTGACTCCGGAAATATGGTAATATGAAGAAAACAAAATTGTATGCTCCAAGTTTGAAACCTAAAACTGGAATTTTCAGAAGCCCCCATTTGGTTTAAACTCTAAACACGTTGTTGGTCTCCTTGTTTGGCAATGAGGGGTTGTTTAGAAATTGAAGAATTGTTTAGAAATTGAAGAACGTGTAAGGGCTACTGATGACTTTTTTTCCTGGTGAAAAAATTGAGTGATTTTTTAAGGAATGCACACAATTTGGTGGCCATCATCTAAAAATATTTGCAAATCAGGTGGAAATTGGCAAGTGATTTCTGGAAACTACCTGAACAATCAAGTTGTCAGCACACGGCCCTCTAAACCTCGCTGCTTTGACCAAGTAAGTCCTCCTCTCTGGCACCAGTAGCACAGAGTTCGATATGTTGCATGCCATCTTCCACGCTTCCACAAATGCCTGTTTTGAACATGCAGCAAATCCATAGAGTTAGTACTATAGTCAAAAGCTCATATCGACTTTGAAGTCGCTCGAGCCGTGAGTCTAGACTTGAGTTGGACAAAGTCAAGACTTCAGTTAGTCAAGTGGACACCCAAAGAGTTGGTCTTTGGCTTGATCAACTAGACCCGTTCATTCAAAGATTTTAATTATGTATTGTTCAGTTGCACCACACAAGCTTGGCTTGAGATTTTTTTTTTAAGGCAAGCTAGGGTTAGGCAGAGGCCCCTACCAGTTACACAACAATATCATTAGGATTCGAACTTGCAACGTCCCAACACAAGGTGGCGTGCATTAGCTGCTCCTACCAGATAAGCTGAGCCCTGTCGGTTTGGCTTGAGATTATTAGTCCTGCCGGAACAGGTGAAGACAAGGTCTCTTGAGTTGGTAAAAACTGCTCGTTATTTGTATCCAAGTTCAGTAAGATGCAGTTCACCAAGTTAGGGTTTGTTTGAATTAATTGAGTTATATAGCTTTTATTTATTTATTTATTTATGTTTTTTTATGATAAGGAACCCATTTGATTATATAGCCCTAAATGGCCTCACTCTACAGTAGCAAACTCTGTGATACAACATTTGATTAGTAAGGATCATCTGAGAGACACCATTTGATTATCTTGGATCTGAGTGCATAGTTCCTCTCCATGCCACATTAGATCCTTTTGAGATTCGAGGTAATCAAACACTACTAGGGGGACTCTGCGCCGCCGACGGCACGGGGAATGGAGGGGGGGGGGGTTATCGTTGAAAGTAAGCCGATGTTTGTGTTGGCATGGTGCACCCTGCAGAAATGCATGGGAGTGCATGTTTTCGCAGAAACCTCACCTTTTCTGTGGTATGTTTAAGGTGCCCTAAGAGATCTCTTAATTGATCCCTTATGTGCCCCAGCCAATCACATGACATCATTTTGAGTGGGGCCTACATTCTGTTGCCGTGGGGCTCATGGAATGCTGTCATGTGTTTGGTTGGGGACACATAATGGATCAGTTAACAGATCTCTTGATACACTTTCAATCAAACGCACCTTAATAGTTTTACAACCATAAAAAATATGACCTCCCTTTGATTGTTGTTGTTAGGTGGTAATATCAATTATCAAGTGCCAAGAAGGCTTAGTCCCAACATTTCTTTTTAGAAATGGATATTGGTTTATTAGCCTAGAAAAGTAAGTTTCAATAGTGGTACCTCAGTGTCATCTGTGACCCCATCACCAACAGCTCCCATACTGTCGACATTCACCAGGGTTCTTCCAACACCATAGCTCTGCAACACTGGTGATACGTACTTCTCTCCTCCTTCTTCCTCTTTGTTCCATGTCTCGAGTTCGAGAGCTCCGAGATCGTCGGCTCGCTCTGTGATTCCATGAACTGCAATCAGCAAAACTAGAAGCAAAGGTAAACAAGTGTGGTCCATTATTTCGTTGAAGTATATGGTAAGAATCTGCACTGAATTTATATATATAATTCAGTGAAAAAATAGGATCTTTGATTTATCAAAATAGGAAAAAATTAATGGCAAAAAGTGAAGGATCATAAGATGGCTTGGCTTTCAAAGGATCATGAAGGTGGTGGCAAACATATCTTTTTCCTTTTCTCATCCTTAAAGCGAAAGGGACGGTCCTGATTTTGCTTTACTCTTCCACTTGAATAATGTAGTTTCTCCACTACACAGACATATATGCATGCATGAAAAACAGAACAATAATTAACCATGTGATACTGTTGTGTGATGGGTTCGGGGTTGCCCAAAGGAGGGCGAATAACGTAAAATGGTGTTTTAAAGTGTTATTTTGAAACTCCAAATTATTTGCAACCCCAAGAAGTTCTCAGACCCACAAGACAAGACAGGTGTCCATTTTTAGGTTAAATGTTTTACATAAAACGTTTTACCTGATCGCACACCTGCCAACTTTCAATCCAGGCCATACACGCGGTGCACCGCGCAAGCCTTTTAAAGGGTGGCCCGACAGGCCGGGCCGGGCTGGCCTGTCCAAGATGGGTCCAAGGCTCCAAGCTTCAAGTGTCCAGTCCAAACTCCACTCAAATGGGCTTGGCTGGGCTGCTTGATCCAATGCCTACAAAGGTGTATCAGGTCATATGATATGACCCCATCATATATCAATCCTGACTGGTGATCTCAAGGCCTGGATTGAGCCATGTGCCCAGCCCGGTCTGTGGTTTTGATTTTGAAAAATTCAGTGCTGAAGGCCACGTGGCATCATGTAGGTGCCATGGTCAAGATCGGCATATGACAGGTGATCATCATATGACATATGACCTGATCAGTTCTCCCTGCGCACCCCTGGAGCAACTTTTTTTTTTCTGCAAGGCAAGCTGGGGTTAGACCGACCCCTATCAGTTTTACAACTATACCATTGGGTTTTCAACCTGCCCAACAGAAGGTGACATGAACTAGCTGTTCCTGTAGACGAGGGGAGCCCCCGATGTATAGACTAGAGCAAGTTTGGGCCATATCTGATATAACTTTGATTTTTTGCTAGAGGATCCGTCAAATATATTCTGAACTTGACAGATATATGAAAAAGCAGATCTGATAATTCACCATCCAAATCTGAATCCCAATTAGAATTAGTTTAGCCAACATCCAAATAGTCGAACATGAAATTTGTCACATTAGATCTCAATCCGAACTGTTCACGTCCCTAATTGAGACACGCACATGCATTCATTCATGTGCATCCTTGGTGACCGGATCCAATTATCAGAACTGTCATAATTAGTATCACAGTGATCCAGTACACACGGTAGCTGGCCCACAATTCATCAATGTGGGCCCTACTCAATTCAATTTCACTGGATTTGGTGCTATAAGTAGGCTGTCAACAGCTCGTTTTTTACAGGGTTATTCTACCTGACCCGAACCCGAATTCCTGGGTATGGGCATGCAAAATGCTGACCCCAATAATATTTGGGTCGACCCGATTCTGACCCAAATAATATTCAGGTTGAACTTGACCCGAGTATTTTATATGTAGTTTTAATAAAAGTATTTTCCTTCTGTCAAAAAAAAAAGTATTTTACTAAAATTACCCGAGTCAGGGTTTGAGATTCCATTTCAAGACCCAGCAAAACAGGAACCCGATCATTAATTATATAGGCAGGTCTAGGTTGACTCTGACCCGGCACTGACCCAACCTATTGCGTCATGAGATCTGTTTACGTTACCCCAACTGGACTGCTTACTTGGCTGTCAATCTGACATTGCTTAAAACGTACAAACACATGATTGCAAGCACAGGTTATCAACAAACAGTTTTTATAAGTACCCGTGTGCACATACGCGTACATAGGCATGAAATTTATGATAGCACGCAAAGCCCTGGATCTGCACCGGCAGAGCCGGGAATACATATGCCTGGGCCAATCAGCTGCCCAGTAGACTGTGAGCTCCCATGGCCCACAGACTATATATATATATATATATATAGATAGATAGATAGATAGATAGAAATGGGTAAGTGTTAAACGGGGTTTTCTATTTTTTTGGTGTTTTTTGCAGTTATGTGTTGGCCATGAATAATCTTACGAGGAATCCATACGATCATGTGTTTTTTATGAAAAAAGAGATATTTAGAGCCTACAAATTTTAAAAAGATTTTGAACCATTGATTTTTTGAACGTTATAAAAACTCACTGCTGATCCCTATAAAATCAAGTAGCTCTGTACAGTTAAAATTTAAAAATAAAACAATAAATGTTAAAAAACTCATTTAATTAGCATGTTTCATTTAGCACACTCCATTTACCGCATACTGATTACTCTATATTAGGGGTGGCAATCGGGTCGGGTCGACGGGTTGACCGGTCAGCATACCTCAACATGAACACGACCCGTTTATTAAATGGGTCGGATGTGGCAAACATGAACACGACCCATTTATTAAACGGGTAACCTGACACGACATGGTTAACCCGTTTAATAAATGGGTCTCGGTCGAAGATTCTGCCGCCGAGCTCTGCATGAGCCTCGCAATCGCCTTCGACGTCGGTCCCTCCGTCCGCCTCTCATACCGCCTCAACGACCCCTCCAACACCTTCCGCCTCGTCGTCAAGACCAGCATCGGCCCCTTCGGCTCCCCCGCTACCTCCCCGCTCTCCATGAGCGCCGAGTTCGACCTCCTCCGCGGCGGCCGCAACCCCAAGTTCTTCGTCCGGTTCAACCCCCGGGCCAACGATTTCTTCATCAAGGAGACAGCCAGATCACCGTCGATCGGATTCTCCGATGATCCCAGCGCCTTTTTTTGACCGGAAGACGAGCAAGGGTTTGGAGGTAAACGGCCTCTTGGAGGAGAACAACGGCTGAGGATCGGCCGATCGTCTCCGGCTAGGGTTCTGCGAGAACGGAGGAGTGGTCGCAGCCGAGCAATGCGACGGTGGCATCAAGATCGTTTGTTGGCGTGATCAATGGCCTATTCTCTGGTGTCGAGATCCACGCGAGGAGTGCCTTTTCAGTGAGGAAGCACGCCATTGTCAGCTTCGGGTGAGAGATTAGGGTTCCGACAGGGCTGTCATCGGCCGAAATCTCACTCAAGAAGCTGCCGGTCTTGGTGATGGGACCCGATTACCATAATAGGATTCATGTTAGTGTATTTAGTGGGACTCGGGTTGTGGGTTGACGGGTTCGTGTAAACGGGTTGACCCACCCGCCTAACCCGTTTATTAAACAGGTTGGCGGGTTGGCATACCCTTAACACAAACACGACCCTTTTAATAAAACGGTTAGGCGGGTCGACCCACACGAACCCGTTTAAGCCAAACCCTAACCTGGCTAAGAAGCAGGTTGGCGGGTCGGGTCAGATTTTGCCACCCCTACTCTCTCTATATATATATAGAGAGAGAGAGAAATGGGTACCTGCTAAATTAAAACACTTGTTTTTTTTGCAGTTTGGACCTAATAAATGTGTTGGTCATGGTCGATTACCTGGATAATGTGTTTTTGATGAAAAAAATGATATTTGGAGCCTAATAATGTTTTTTCTAACGTAATAAAAACCCACCAAATGTCTGGGAATTGAACACTTCAAAAGCTAATTCCTTCTAGGGTTGTTTTAACTTTATTAATATATATATAGACAGTATCTGTATTCAGCGTGTGCTTGATTAGATTTTCCTGTTAGAGGACAAGGATGGAGAACAAGGGCACTGTATTGTTGCAAAGGTATGAATTGGGTCGATTGTTGCCTTTGCTAAAGTATTCTTGGCCAGGAATATAAAAACAGAGCAAAGCGTTGCTATTAAGATGATCGATATAGAGGTCATAAGGGTGGGGGTGATGGACCAGATCAAAAGAGAGATATCTGTGATGAGATTGGTGAGACACCCAAATATTGTTCAGCTCTATGAGGTCATGGCGAGCAAAATCAGGATCTATTTTGTGATGGAATACGTCAAGGGAGGTGAGCTCTTCAATAAGGTGGCAAAGGGTAGGCTCAAAGAGGACATGGCCATGAAGTATTTCCAACAGCTGATCGGTGCTGTGGATTTTTGCCATAGCAGAGCTGTTTATCACGGGGACCTGAAAACCTTTAGTTGGATGAGAATGGTGACCTTCAGATTTCAGATTTCTGGTTGAGCGCTCTTGCAGAATCGAAACGGCAAGATGGGTTACTCCATACGACGTGTGGAACTCCAGCTTATGTCGCCCCGGAGGTAATTAGCAAGAAGGGTTATGATGGAGGCAAAAGCTGACATTTGGTCTTGTGGGGTGATATTATTTGTGATGCTCTCTGGTTACCTTCCTTTCCGCGATTCGAATCTGATTGAGATGTACAGAAAGATCACCAAGGCAGAATTTAAATGCACTAATTGGTTTCCAATCGACCACCAGACGGTCGTGAGACTGGCCACCAGCCAAACCTTGTCCTGTAACCATCTGCCAGATGATTGGGTCAATGGACTTTAAAATCTAAAATGGGTTTTAGGGTTCCAATAAAATGGATTTGGACTCATTATCTTCATCCAAATCTTCTTTAATTGAATATGAGTCTTTAGAAAAATCATGGGTAGGTTCGAATTAAGTACGAACCTCATTTGTATCAAACGTTGCCTCTCATGTTTGAACATTTATCAAACCTTGGTTCTCTCAATCTTAATTTCTATAACTCATCTCACCACACCTGAGTTGAACTTGGAAGTCGTCTTGTTGCCAAGAGAACCCTACGATGCTCTAGAACATAACGGTACTCAAAGTAGAACCACATTGCATAGGACCAATCAAAGAATATTTTTACATCCAATGGACCATGAAACTCTGCTTTGAATTCATAGGTGTTGGTTTGCTTGTGTTGGATCTTAGTTGATTGGGATCTTGAGGCCTGTGGGTTATTACGGGCTTGAAAAGGCCCAACAAGAGAGTTGAGTTTAGGATGGGTAGGCTTAGGTGGATGATGTGAAGTAGAAATGAGTTAGGCTTGGTAACAATAAGGCTGGATTTGGGCATGGTTTAAGTATGGATCATTGTTTGAGTTGGGGTTCAAGTGGTCTGGATAATGAGCTTAGTTAAGATCCAGTTGGATCAAGACCAAATTAGGTAGATTATGAGTCATCGAACTCGAAATAGAGTAAGACAGTCTGGTTTGGGTTTGGAGGATAATAGTTTTGGTTTAAACCTGATCAAGGAGGTTTGGTTTTGACCCGATCCAAAACCAAGTTGGAGCTCTGTTCGGGCTCAATTAGGCTAAGTTTGAGTTAGTTCAATATTAATTGGACCAAAATACTAGGTTTGGGCTTGATCTGGTTGAAAACCGAATCAGACTCGACCTCGAAAGGTGGAAATTGGCCCTCAACCGGGCCCAGACCTGTTTAAACCGAGCTTGTCATTGGATAGGAGCACCTCACTCGTGTTAGGGTAAGAGTGGGCCTCCCCCATCAGACTTGTTAGGGCTTGGGGAGGGGCCATGGTTGACGATCGAGCCTCCCGCAGGTCATCACTGGCTGGTGGGTGGTACTAGCCCATCTACGGACGATCGATGATGGATGGGAGTATGCCACCCGTGTTTGGGTAAGAATAACCCCAACCCATCCAGATTGTGCTTGTCACTAAGCGGCAGGGCGAGCTTGCCGTCAGTGGGCAAATTGAACTTGCACCAAAACTTGTTAGATCCAATCCAAAGTGAACCTTCTTATATCTAAATTCAAATCCTTGATAACCAAACCCAATTATGTCCAAACCAAAGTAAGATTTCCCTTATCTTACACAATACCCAAGACCAATATCCTTATACCCAAAACCCATTGGATCTAGTGTATCATAAATCCCCTCAAATTGTAACTAGTACCCAGATCCAAAAGTACCCTATACCCAAGTTCCTTAAACCATATCCAAACTTTTCCCTAATCCAAAATATCATTATGGATCAACATCTACATAAGGAGCATGGAGTTATGGATACCTCACATTGGAGTATTCGTGTATTGGATGTGTCATTTGATTTCTTTCTACGTATATGCATAATGGATGATTATGGTTGGTTTGGGAAGAGCATATCTGGGTTTTTTACACTTCTCTGAGTGGGTCATGCTTCTTATCCTTGGTTTGAGGAGCATAGCATTATTCCTATTGTACATTGTACATGCATGATTTGAGCAGTAGAGTGGAATTGAAAAAAAATGAAAGCGGGAGGACAAGCCTTTTTCAACTCGTGGAGAATAATGTAGGAGCATGAGCAAGATGCTACCGGGTCCATATGGTCAATTCAAATTCATTTTTATTATTTGATTTTTTATAATTATTTAGTTTGAATCTTAGTTTAAGATCTTATTTAATACCATATCTATGGTTTTCCTCTCTTCTTTATAAATATTCATTGTAGAGAGACAGAAACGACAGAGATGAATGAATTGTGAGATATTTTTAGTGTTTTTCTTTTAATTTTTTATTAAGTTCATATTTTTCATAGTTTTTTAGTTTTGTAGCTACACTAAGGTATCAATTTCTGTAGGATTTAGGAGCGATCCTTTTGTCTACTACTTCACATAGGATGATTATAATTCTAAAATCACGGGAGACGTCTCCTTGCTACAAGGTTGAACTTGAGTATACCCTCGAATGGCCAAAGGGGACATCAAGGGTATTATCAACTAGAGGCCTACCAATGTGCAATTGGTGATTTGAAAGGGGGAGGGGTTGGTTTCCCAACCTAACTAAAAAGTTCAAAAAAAAAAAGGAGCTTCAACAAATGGTTGTTAAGTAGTAGTAAATATATTTCAGAATTATCTACATTATTTGGTGTATTGTTCCAATGAATGGTTGAAGCATTAGGCTTGCAAACGATCAGTCTAAACTTCAAAACTTTTTTTCAAGCTTTGAAACAATGTTTGTTTTGGTAAATGAGACATCTCGAGTTGGAGTATCCATTAGTAAAAGTTGTCACTGATGCTTATTGTATGTGAATAATGATCAACATTCTTGTAGTGAGTTAAATAATTTAGAGATCAAATTGTATTACTTTTAGCTTTTAAAGAATGTAGTTTTGTAAACATGTTAACTTGCCACAAACATGACTTGAGTTTTAAATACCTCAAGCTTGGCTTCTTTACCAACCCTAAATTTGAAGCGAGCTTTTGAAATTTTTGGAAACATTTGGCAAATGTGGTCTCTCTCATTGCCTTTAATTTGTTCTTAATTAAAAGTTGAGTGTGCTTTTTATAACTTTCTTTTTTAATAATTATGTTGCCAAGAGAGAGAGAGAGAGTTATGTTTCCATCTTTTTTACTCCTTTCCTCCAAACAAAGAAATTCCTTTATCCATGGTCGAGCTCTAGATTTTGGAGGTACAATTTTATTGTGTGTTTATACCATATGAGATATAAGTTTGCTTTGTATAATATTATAACTCAACTCTATGTTTGGATCATCTTGCCCACCGTGACACCAAATTTTACCATGTATAATTGTCATGATATGTAAGAGTCCTTTAGATTTATAGGTATCTTAAGTATGAAAGTTTGGATGTGAAGGATAAGAAAAAATGTGCTTATTTGCCTTGTTTACTTTTTTTATCTTATAAGTTCATGTAAGCAAGGCAAGTAAACAAATCTTTCGAGTCTTTTCTTATTTATGTAAACCAGGCAAGAAACTTATTTTTCTAATACCATGATAAGAGAATATGTACTTAAAAAAGTTTGGATGAAAAGGATAAGAAAATATGTGCTTGCTTGCCTTGTTTACTTTTTAGTTGTTGAAGTTCTTTGTTTTTATCATGGTATCAAAGCAAAGACAAGTTTATTGTCCTATTAATTTATATGATAATATGATCAATCATTGAGAAAAGTATCATTTCACATATCAATTATCTATTTCAATTTCTTCTTTTTTTGACATGGTTGACTGTTAGAAGCACTAGTGGAGATACTATTTCACCTTATTATTTGCATCACTGAAATAATCTTGGATTTGTACTTGACACCCAACCATTGAATGATGATGTTTATTCAATATGGCGATAAGCACGCTCCCTTTGTCTCTCGCTTTTCTTGCAAATCTACTCATGGTTAGCTCTTATCAACTTGGTACTAGATTTGATGCATAATACACATGAAAATTTGGGACAACCAACCATGTTAGATCTGAGGTATTTGTTCCCTCTACATCTTTTAGATCCTAGTACTCTTGGCTCTAAGTAAAAAAAAAAACAAATTAGTCTTTATTGATGTATCTCTTAATCATCTAAAGACCAATTCTAAATGTTGGGATCATTGCAATAACATGGCCTTGTCATAGATCTCATATTCACTTTTAGAAGATCTCGTAAATAGTGTCAATTGTGCAACATTGTAAGAGAAGTTTGACAAGATCTTTAGGATGAAATTCTTCACTGGTAATATCATTTATGTTATATAAATCAAGCAAACAATTCTTGCATATAAACAAGAATAACATTCGATGGCTATTTGTTTTACAAATTTAAAAGCTTTGTGAGATGATAAGTCTCACACAAAGACGTTGTCTTATTTTGCAAGAACAAAAAGCAACCTACTCAAATAAGAGAAACCGTAGAAAAAAGAAACTAAAGGGAAAGAAATCCCTAGTTTATTTTTTCTTTCGCTTTTTTCTTGGTTTTTTGTCTCTTTTTCTTTAAAGAAAAAAAATAAGGGTTAAGAGAGAAACTAGACAAGGGCTTTTCTCTCTAAGAATGTGAGGGGCATATCCATTACTTTATTGGAACATGCCTTAATTTAGCAGATGATGTAAGATGGATAAGTTTCTTGGGATCTTTTGATAATAAAAATACCCTTAGATGTAAGATACAAGAATTGTTGTATGTAGCAATGAACAATGCCGAAGATTAAGTTACATTTTTTGAACAAAAGCATTTTCATTATTCTTACTTTTAGTAGTCAATGATTACTTCATCTACAACGATGAGTTATAAGGTATGTCACAAAGATAGAAAGATACAAAGATGTGACACAGGTTTGCCTCACAATTTTGAAATTCTTCTTTGGAAAATGGAGCACAAAGACACAAACATGTTAATTTTCAATAATAAAAATTATTTTTAATATTTTAATAGTAAAAAATATTTTTATTAAAAGAGATGAGTGTATCATCAAACACTTAAAGTGTTTGATGATACTCAGACATTTTTCCACTATTGATCGTGCAAGATTAGTGATGGAAAACATCGTTATATAAAAAAAGTGCCTTTAGCGGCATTTCTAGAACATCCTAAATGTGATTTTTTTGCCCAGACCTTTAACGACTGTCATGACCATCACTCATAGTCCAAAACACTAAAAAAATATGTGAATGTGCTGGGCACATCCGACCCCATTTGATGCCCAACACGTCTGATGATACTCCCTATCATTTATTAAATATTAAAATAAAGACAATATGTGTCGGTGGCTGCTTATGTCACCAAGAACAGACATAAAAAAATTTGGTGTCCTTTATACCAGGTTATGAGAAATCATTATTCTTTTGATGAATATCATGTTTGGAAGCAAGAAAATTTTTTATAGAAAAAGACAATTTGCCTATAAGAAGTTTTGATATGACAACTTTTTCAAATGAAATAATTTTACTTATTTGTATAGCATAAGAAAAATGAAGTAGAAAATGTGAGAAAAATGAGAGAGAGAGAGAGAGAGAGAGAGAGAGAGAGAGAGAGAGAGAGAGAGAGAGAGATGGAAATAATGATGAGTGGGAAGATGATGAAGAGGAAGAATGATCTTCTTATGACATCCCATGGAATGAGATGTATTGTGCATAAATGATTGCTTTAATGCAAATGAATTTTTTGATAGGACAATCCTTCCACCTTTCTAAGTGGTCAATTTTTTCTTATTAAGAATCAAACTTTTTAAAAAAACTTTATCTTGTTTAGAATCGTTGAAAATTTTATAATATTTGTATTTTTACTCACTTTTCCTATTATTTTTCTCACTTTCAAACATGTCTGAAAGGTGTTTTCACCATTTTATATGGAGGTTTAACTTGACTTTTTATGCAGAAGAAAGTGATGCATTAATGATAAGTTGAGCCCTAAAGTTGCATCTGTGGGATGGCAATTCAGTGAATCTTTATTGAGTTAAGGGTATTTAAGGAAAAATATACCCTCCATATGAAAGGAAAAGAAAGAACTACATACATCATTGAGGGCAATGCCCTTATTCTCAATGTCTTTTCTTGAAAGTTTAAGGGAATTTCTTAATGCCCAAAATGCCTTTTTTCTGAAAGAGCATGACTCACTAGAAATTCACCACGCTAGGATAGGTCATTGTTTAAATATCAGACGAGTCACTGTGACATGGTGGGTTGGTACCCTATAAAATGGGGCTAGAAAACAAGCTGAGCCGCTCATGGTTCAACTCATGTTTGACTTGTAAAAAGCTCTTTTAAACTCATAAAATAGGCTCGGTAAGTTGAATATAAACAATAAATATATAGCTCGACTTGATTCACATAAGATCACTAAAAAGTAAAAAATATTATAAAATTAATTAAAATATCATTAAAAGAGAGGCAATTGTTTAAATATATGATTACTTTTTAGGTGAAAAAAGCAAATTTGATAGATTCATAAAGTTAGTTTTTTGAAAATGTTTTGCTTTTCAATTTCCTCCAAGTTCAAAAGACTTATAATGCTGAAAAAAGTGGCCATGTATTTTTCAAAAGTACCACTCTTTTAAGGGTATTTTAATAATTTTATAAGGTTGAATTCATCTAATGTTAAACATAACTAGTTTAATGTTACCCTATATAGTAATCATATTTCTTTTAACTATAAATCAATTTTTTTTCTATAAACAATTTAGCTTGAACTCGGCCCACTTAACTTGGTTTGGTATTGAAATTTTGTTGGTGAGAAAGGTAAAATCTGACTATAAATTTCTTTCTTATGAAAATATAAAGCATTATATATGAAAATATAAAGCAAAAAGAAATATCAAAGTTATACTTGTTGATGCAAATCAAATGGAACTCGATTTACATCAAAATTCTACCATAATACAATTATTTAGGTAAAACATGTAATAACTAAGAAAATGTAAGGCAATAACTGAAAACAAGAAAATAACTGAATTTCATATTTCAACTAGGGGTGGAGCCATGAATCTAAACTAGGGTGGGCATAGTCGATTAGCAAAAACAAATTAATTACTAATAAACTACATCAATAATATGTTTTCAAAAAATGTAAATAGCTATTTTATAAAATCAATGTCTACATTGCAAAAATAATTGAATGGTCAAGCTACTTCCATAAAAGTATAGTTATATGAAAGACTAAAATAAATTACACAAACAAAAAACCTTAAAATACTACTAGAAATCAAGCATAAAATGATGATAATTGCTAATTGAAAAGAAAAAATAGAAAACCCTTAAAACCCTAATTAGACATTCATGTCACTTGAACAATATAAATAAAAAACCTAAATCCTAGCAAAATTCTTATTGATGAAAAAAGTTTCTAATATTCTAACCAAAATCAAGCGTTCATTATTCATGGATTCATGCCTAATGGTAATTGAAAAAAAATATATAAAAGGCCCATAATATCTTAACTAAACATTTATGCTATTTTAAAAGAACCAAATCAAAATCATAAATCCTAACAAATATCATTTATATATACCTTAATTTAAAAAAAACTAAAATTCTAATTAAAATTAAGCATGCATTCATAGAACCATGTTTGATGTTGATTGAATACAAAAGCTCAAAAAATAAATAGAAAGTCTAATTAAATATTGATAAAATTTGAAAAACTAAAATAAAAAACTGTTATTTTTATGTATCAGGCAAAGAAGATGACATTTAGTTTGTAAAAAAATTGGGATTATAACATATATGATAAAAATCAGAACACCGCCGAGTAACAACAAAAGCCCTATTTGCTCTGTACCAATTACAAACATGCCAAGGATAACAACTTTTAATTTTTTGCATATATATACTCATCATCATCATCTAAATGTGCAGTCCACTTAATATGAGCCTGATACTTTATTTGCCAAATCTCAAAAGAAGAGAATCAACAAGTAAATCCTCGTTAAAAGGCATATGAACTAACTCAATAAAAATGAGAAACAAAAGACTATGGTGACCCCCAACAGACTAAAACTAATAAAAGAAAAATGAAACAAGATACCAATCTCAACATTGTACATCTCTACACGTCTAATTCAAGCAATCTCAAAATTTACGAGTCTTAACCAGAACTCAGGTCGGGTCTAGGTCTGGTATAAAATTTCACAAACTATACCCAGGTTCATGTATTAATAGGACCTTTGGGTCCAGACCTGCGTCTTATTATTTATCACCATACCTGAACCCTATAGGGTTTGGTTCAGGTCAGGTCCGGGTAAACCCTACCAGTTGACACCCCTAGTCGTGGGCTCACCGGAGGTTTGCCTCACAGGGGCAGGTTCATTAAGTGGCCAGTTCTTAGTCATTAAACCACAGGAAACCCAACTCAAGGGCCAATTCTGCACTGTTATTACATTAGCTCTTCCCCATCTAAAACCCCTCCTAGCTGCTCTCTCTCTCTCTCTCTCTCATGCAAAGATGACCTCTTAAATCTTAATGAGATGAGGGAATCGCTTTGAAAAATTAAGCAATCTCAAATTTAGGATTGTGATACATAGGAGGTGCAATTCTGACTGGAATTGGATGTGAAATTTTGAGCACCCAAGTCATATTCCATGCAAGAGCAAGTATTGTTATTCTTTTAAAACACATGAAATTGTGTTGGAACGGGAAAAGACGTGGAAAACAATATGGGCACAAGAGAAAAAGAATTCACATGAGGACACTGAAAGTTTTGCAAAAGCTGCAAAAGATATTCCACACGAAAAGTTGTCTCCTACAGACATCTGAAGTGATGGAACGACCATCTTGTAGGTAGTCTCTTCTCTCTCCTACGCTAGGCATCTTACTTTGCTGGATCTACAACCAGAGCCCTCTTCTTTTCATTGTGAATTGAGACCATCTGTTGTCTTTTCCTTTCTGGGGACACCACTACCACTATCTCTGTGGCCATCTTTTGGCTTTGATCCCGGGTGCATTCCACCATTCACTTGTACTAGCTCTGTAGTATGATAAACCAGGCTGAAAAGCTTTGTGGGGGCAGGGTTTTCTTAAAACTAGTTTTGAAGCCCGGGCTCCGCTCATCTGGTAGGGGCCACTTGCAAAAGGTCATCAAGTTAACGGGATATCACAAGTTCAAAACCCACAGGTGGCATCCCTTTGCCGCAAGGTCGAAGCTCGTTGTATTCCCCAGTGGGCACCTCAAGGGTCCGGAGTGTGGCGGGTGATGGGGAGTTTTCCCTTGGATTATTCCTAAAAAAAAAAAACTAAGTTTTGAAACAAGACCTGATTTTTTTTACCGTATAACTTGGTTTATGCCCAAAACCCAGCTTAAAATTGGTTTTTACAGATGGGAGGAGGGGGGTGGGTAAAAGGTGTTTGTTATATGCTTCCTTGTAGGAAAGTGGGGTCCATGGGACGTGGGAGAATTGTGACCGGATTTCATATGAACATGGTGTTTCTCGTGTGAAATAAAGTGGGCCACATGCTTCAGTTTTCTCAAGGCATTTATTTCAAGCTAGCCCCGTGAAAAAGATGCACACTTTCATGAGAAAGAGGCATCTTTCCCATATTGTGGGTAGGGCTGGTAAACAAGTCGAGCCCATCATGTTCAGGCTCGGCTCATTTATTATTTAGGTCAGCTCGGGCTCGCCCATGTTCATAAATAGACGAGCTGAGTTCAAGTCAGCTGAGCCGGGCCACAAGCTGGCTTGTTAAAAATCATATTACTTAACAAACTTTTTGTGATAAATATTGCACTAACATTCTATATATTATATTCATACGAGTATACACGAGCTGAACAGGGCCGAGAACCCTTTGTTCATGCTCGGCTCCTTTTTGGTTAACGAGCTGCTCGGGGTCGGCTCGCCAGCTACATGAACCGAATATGAATGAGTTCAGGGTGAGCCGAACCGAGCCAAACCATGAGCAGCTCGGCTTGTTTGCCAGCCCTCATTGTGGGGTGAAACAAACGGACTCGTAGTGAATTGTGCAATAGAAAAAGCATCTAAAGAAAATTATTATTATTAATAATTTGATGGCTTGTCCACATGGCTGGGCCTAGATATATCATTCTTGTATTCATATCTTTATGATAAATACATAAACAAAGAATGAAATTATGTATATGATTAAAACAAATCATACTTTATTTTAATTTAAAGCACTTAAACATGAAGCAAATAAAACTTTTCTTACCATATGTTTAAATTTGAAACATGTAACTAAAAGAATTAAAGCAAATAAATATCATGGTAGCAAAAAGGATTCATATATTGGTCAACAAGAAGCGATAGTCCTTGGATTCAGTTCTTCCATTGTTGGGGTAGCCACTGTAGTCTAGTGGATCTAGTTGCAACAGGACTCATAGGCTTCCGTGGTATGTAGCTGTGGATGGTACATTTCATTTTGATCCTGTAATAAAACTCTGATCTGGTTGGGGCCTTCCAAACCCCATCTAGCTTTATCCAAAAAAAGGTTCATATAAACCATAATAAAACTTAAAAAGTGAAAAAAGGCATATTGAGTTGGAAGAGAGTGACAAGTTTTTCATTAACAAAAAATTATCCGTTAATGTCATGAGAGAGTAAAAATAAAAAAAGTAATTTAAATATACTTGTAGCATGAAAAATGGTAAACAAAGAAAGTATGCTTACATGGTTAAAAGGTGAACTTAAGAAGTAACCCATATAGAAGGGAGTTAGAGAAATTCTTGCTATAGGAGAGATGGAGGGCATTGTCCTTTGATTTTAGACGTTTTAAAGAGGGGGGGGTGGGGTGTGTGTGGAAGGAAAGGATTCAATATATATATATATATATATATATATATATATATATATATATATATATATATATATATATATATAGAGAGAGAGAGAGAGAGAGAGAGAGAGAGAGAGAGAGAGAGAGAGATGTTTAGAATATGAAAAGTTGCCTAATTCAAATGGTGAACCGTGTAAGTAACACATTCTTTTTTTGAAAACGTTTTATAAAGAGCAAATCTTTTTTAGAAAATTACTTAGCTGAAATGCCAACAAATTTACATTTCTATTCACTGGACACATGATAGACCTGTCATTTGAGAAAATTATTATTATTATTATTATTATTATGTGAAAGGCAAGCAGAAGTTAGGCCAGACCCGTACCAGTTATACAACGATACCATTGGGATTTGAACTTGCAACCTCCCAACACAAGGTGACATGAACTAGCTGTTCCTACCAAACAAACGGAGCACCGTTGGTATTATTATTATATTTTATGATGAAGGAACCCTCACCCAGAACCAGGTCACTTAATGGGCCCGCCTTCTTGTGAGGTAAAACTCCATGTTGAGGACAGGACACGACCACCCAGCCTTATGTACCACATTTAGGAAAAACAATTATAAAGAGCAAAAGTTTTGCTTCAACTAGCCCTGATTCTATTTTTATAAGATTTAGAATTAGGATGTGGGCTTTTGAACTCCATCAATGTAAGTATCCCAAAGATTTGGTTAGCTTGTGTACCGGATGTGCTCGTATTGGGTTTGATTGAAGAAAAAAGTTCTTAGCCTAATGCTCAGTACATTTGATGATGTATATATAAACCACATGCCAGGTATTTACATTTTGAGCTATATCAAGCTATGATTTCTTGTGGCCCACAACTCATCTGGCAGGCGTAACCGGTGAACATCACTAAATTGACAGGGTGTGTCAATAAGTTTGAAACAGATAGAGACACATCTTTTGCCATGAGGGCAAAGCAGGATGTGCTCTCTAATTGGCAAGGAGGACCATGGGTTTTCAGCCAATGATAGAAATGAACTCAGTGAGCAAAATGGTTTTTTGACAGTGGACCGAGAGAAATGGGGCCCCGTCCCGCCTTGCCCCGTTTGGACCGAGGATAGAGGACATGAAACGGGGAATGGACCAGGGATGAAAGTTAAAATCAAAATATGTGCGGGGTTGGACTTAGTCTTGCCCCGGCTCACCTTGTCCTGCCCTATCCCCAATCCCCATTAAGAAATTACTATTATACTTTTATACATATTATATATATATATATATATATATATATATATATATATATATATATATATATATATATATATATATAACCCTAACATAAAACTCTTTCTCCAATCGCTCCTCTCTTCTTCCTTTCCTTCCTCTAAATAGCCACGCGAGCACCCATTTCTCTCCTCTCCTTTCTCTAACATTGGAAGGCAGCAGCGGCGGAAGGACCAAGGAAACGGAGCTACACCCCTTCTCACCCCATATGAACCCGGGATGAAGGACATGAAACATTGAATGCTGCATAATGAAGATTAAAATCAAAATCCGTGCGGGAATGGAGGCGGGGATAGAGGGCAAAATTTTGAAACGGGGCAAGGGTGAAGACCTTATCCCCCGCCCCCGCCCTAGTCCACTACCATCCCTATGGATTTTCTCAAGATCCTGTAATATGATGAATCAGTCACAACACTTTCTTAAGGTTAGCGAAACATAAGAAAAGTACTTGTGATTGTTTTTGCGTTGAATCTTGTGAAATTTGGTTACAAGATTACACAACTACGTTTTCAGCTGCTATTATTCATAGTCTACAAGAAAAAGCAACCATTTCTTATAGACTTAGATGCTCAAGCCATACTTGGAAGGAAAAAAACTAACACCGAATAGTGTTGTGTGGGCCAATAAGCAAAAAGTTATGGGCCACGAGCTAATCATTGACCTAAATTCGTTTTAGGCTAGAGTACCTTGAGAGACGTTTTGTAAGTTAGTCTTCGTTCTTCTCTGATTCTACACTTTGCAAGTTGAATTTGCATCCAATGTGGGGGGCCTTCAGCCCATCAAAATGAGATGGCTACCACACAATATTATATATATACACCTCCCTAAACTCAGTACTATTTATGATTGATCCACTAAAGAAAGCCCCATGGCATAACAAAAAAAAATCGAAGGCATTTAAGGACGAACTATTTAACAATGGAAAACCAACTTTAGTCTTTATAGCCAGCCATGTTTAGGTGAGTTTCATTTAAGATCAGTTGATGGTGAAGTTTGACCTCTGTCTCATCATGTCCACCTGTTTTTTTAGGTTGAATACATCATGTGCAGTAAAGTTTTTCTGATGCATGAATCTTCACCACTGATTTAGGCTATGTTTGAGACCCTGCATTGGAATAAAAACACCATTTCATGCACTGTAAAAACATGGCGTTGCCAAAATATAGTACTATCAAAATGTTGTATTGGGGATAAAGTTGCCAAAAACATCCTCTTGTGAATGGTGTTGAAACGGTGCCTGAGAGTTCAAGAAAATGCATAAGCCTAAAGGAATGAAAGGGATGTTAAATATCACTGCTAAATGGCTAGCTGATTATTTTTGCGAACTTTGTAGTTCATAGTATGAAACTGGAGGCTTAAGCCTTATGTTGTTCTTTTTCAGGGCTAATTGCTACCCTACAAATTAGTGTATCACACAAACTAGGGTCTTTTGGTAATAAAATTTTATCTTTCATTAAAAAAATTGTGTTGAAATGTGATGTTGGAGTTGCTAACTTCATCTCCAGAACACTGTTTTGGCAATACTACTGCTCTCAAACAACCAAGAATAGTATTGTGGAAACTGCAACTTACTGCTCCTAAATAACAGAGGGTGTTGGGAAAACCACAATCCACCTTCGATTAGAGCCATATTTCCAATGTTATTACATCCAATCTATCCCTCTATGCAATCCATCCACTTGTAATCTTATACATAACATCAGCATCTGTGCTGTTATTGACTAGTAAGATTTGCTTATTGGTCAAATCATAAATGCCAAGTTTCAAAAGACATTATTTTGGTTATGAAAGTGTTTTTGTCTTCTTGCCACTTGGAGAAAAGCATACATATTCCCCTCATCTTGTCACAGTTAGTGGCCTATCAACATCTCTCAGTTTAATCACCATGGACTAACTTTTTATCGAGAGAAAAGAGGGGATGGGAACAAGCACCTTTTTCTTCTTCTTTGGTTTAATGATCGGAACAAGCATCTTTGTTTATCCCAAGATGGTGGGCTCGTGGGTGCAGTAGCACACTTTGTGTTCAATGTGATTGCACCTGATCCTCACTCATGAATTCATCCGCTAAAAAAACTCATGTTCTCTTTGCCACAAGAAAGTACACCCAGCTTTGGTCTGAGGGCAAGAGAATGCATAAAAAAACCGTAGGCTTTGAACTCATGATGTCCCGCTTGGTGACTTTTATAAGTCATCCTTACCAAAGCCCTAGTAGGTATGGGAACAAGCACTCTTTGTCCTTGCTTGCAAACACTTCATATATCATAGATGCATGAAGCCTTTTCAATTTTCAGAACGCATTGATTGCTCACATGAATGCTAATATGTGGAAAGGAAGCGGCTATCCTCTTCAACTAGAAATATAATAATCATAATAAAAACAATAAAAGGATAGATTCTCTTATGTAGTGACATTTTTTGCATAGTGGTGATCGAGTAATCACCTTATCTGTGTTTCAAGAGGCAGCTATATTGGGCCATCGGCATCACGGTCTTACAAAATCACTACATGCGCATGCATTAGATGATGCTGATGATGATATGGAAATGAGAAAATTACTAGAAAGTCAATAACAACACACTCTCTCTCTCTCATATATATATATATATATATATATATATATATATATATATATATATATATATATATATATATATATATATATATATATATATATATACCAATTACAGACAACACAAAGTGAGTTTGTCTGAACTTGGGCTGCTGAGCCTGTCAAATTGAGCCAAACCAGAAAGCCTTGGAGCCTGTAGGGATTAGTTTTCTCAGAAACTAATAAAATTCTATCTACCTAATAATTACTAACAAAAACAAACATGGCCAATTAAAATATATCCACTCCTCCTTGTGAAAAGCCTTTTACATAGTGATATCATTCTTTATTCATTTTCATGGAAGATGATGTCATGGCCCATAGATTTAATCTTAGGTAAATCCATCCATCGCAACAACTTGCACTTTTTGGACAGGGAAGATGCACTCACTGGTGAATGAAATTTACATGCACCAGTGAATGAAATTTACATGCAAACGCAGAACTAGGGATGGCAGTGGACCAGGGCGGGGCGGGGGACAATGTCTCCACCCCCGCCCCGTTTTTAAAATTTAACCTTCATCCCCGGTCCACCCCCGTGGCGGGGGAGACTTTGGAACTCCACCCCTGCCTCATCTCAAAATACTAATCCCCGTCCCCGTCCTTATCAGATACACACATATTAATTCAGCTAACTATACAAAAGGTCATGAGCCACCTGTTTGAGCTCGAACAATCAATTGATCAAATATCAACAAAAATATAGTATAATTTATTTCTGTATTTTAATCACAATACCATTCATCATTTCATGCATATATCACATCATGTGATATTTCAATATAGAAGCATATCATTGCATGCATTGATATCATATCATAGTCATATATAATATCACATAAAAATCCATATGCTCAGAAATTGAACCTCAAAGCATAAGATCATGAAATTTCATGTATGCATACGTGAGCATGTGTGTTCTATAGTACGAAATATATAAACTTCAAGCATACAAAATTTTTACGTAACTCGAGTCATGCATACAAGATTTGAGTCATATATACATAGCTCATACATATATTTTCCAAAGTATGGGTCATTTCATGCATGCACTATATGTATATAACAATATACAAACTTAATTAGAAAATACACAGTTTCAACATAATACATGCATTCATTAGAATCATATAAACACCAGAGTTAGTGCAAGTTTACCCTACATCGAAATATGCAAGACTAGCAAAACTTTGGTGAGAACAACGATTGCCAGTGGTTGTGTCCCGCACAACCACCAAAACTGGTGGTGTTAGTTCAAGAGGGAGGCTGCTCTCCAGCCAGTAAGGTGGAACCAAACTCAAGGGCTCATTTGACCTGAGCACCACTCAGTTGGGGTTCAACCACTCAATTGCACCAATGTGCAATCAGGTGTACTGGTGGAGTAAGGGCAAGGTGGATGAGGTGGTGTTGCAAAAGAGAGGAGACAAAGTATTGCAATGAGAGAAAGCGGTTGCAAATGGAGGTATTTATAGGAGAAAAGAGAGGAAAATAAAGGAGGGATTTAGAGGATAGTGATGTCCTTAGGTGAGGATTTTAGAGGGTGTGAGAGGATTTGGTGAGGGTTTTATAGAAGAAAAGAGGATGGAGGGAAATGAGGAGGAAAAGGAGGGAGTTGATAGGTGATGAGATCCAAATGGATCCCAATCCATCACTTGGTTCTTGGATCCAAAATCAAGTTTGGATTTGATTTGGGTCAGGTCTGCTAACAACAGATCTAAAAGACCTCAAATTTGACCCAAGTAGTATTAAAGTACCATTACAATTTTATTTTTGCTGAAATTAATATTTATTATTATTTAATATTTTTTCTTCAAAATTCTCATAAAAATTCTCATAAAAAATCTATTTTTTAAATTCTATTTTATTATTATTTAATTATTTTTTCTAAAATTCTCAATTTAATTTTTTTAAATAATTGCAAGAGAGGGTGAATTGCTGAATATTCATAATTCATAACAGTAGATTGATTCTGAACTGATAAAACTGAGAAATTTTGTGGACTTTACTTCACGTAAAATGTATTCTTATTGCGTGTGTTTTATGAGTGTTTTGCTTCTTTACCATCTTTACATGGTATCAGAGCACTCACAATCACAATATTTATGGGTTGTTTGTGAGTGTTCTAAACATGTTTTCATGGCCGGTTCAAGTTTATCCTTCAGTCTTTTGTTCTCTCTCAATCTTGTGGTTCAATGAAATGCTTTCTCAAGCTTTGTTTTCATTAATTTGGATTTCACAACTGTCTATTATAGCCTTCACATATAAAATTAGTTATGTATAGCCAAAATCTAATCAAATAATCTGATGATTCATTCCTACCTCTGAATCTGTTTATTATTTATGGTAAGTAATCTTCTCCAAATCCAAACTATTTTCTTTGGAAAAGAGACAACCAAATAACTCTCAATTAGATAAAAGTTATTGTCTTTGAGCATGTTCTTGGACAAATAATAAGATTCTCTACTTTTCATGAGGCTTGGCTCGGCTTGGAGCATTCATACTCTTCTCAATCGAAGCTATGGACCCTCCATTTAAAAAAAGACCTTCAAAATGTCAAGAAAGATGAAAACTCCACAGTTGAATATTTCAACCATGTAAAGTTTATTGTTGATTCATTAAGTGCTATTAGTGAAGAAATTAAGGATGAAGATCTTATCATGTACATGCTTAATGGTCTTCCCGTTGAGTATAGAAGTTTTGTTACTATTGTCTGCCTATCAGTAAAGTTATCATCCTTTGTTGAAGTGTTTGACATGATCCTCAGAGAAGAGACTGGAAATGTTGATGCCAAAACAACCTCATCAAATTAAATCCACCTTGATTGCTTTTTTCTCTCAAAGAATGAAAATAATTTTTGAGGACGCAAAAGAAGAGACTGAGGTTTTTGAAGAGACTTTCAAAATAATTTTCAAGGTTAGAAAAATGGATTTAATTAAGCTTCTAAGTCTTTTTATGATGGTTGTGTGATATGTCAATTGTGTGGTAGTAAAAACCACACTACATATCAATGTTATGACATACCTAAGGCCTTTACTGCTATGACAATAAATTTCTTTCAAGATGATGTTTGGTATCCTGACAATGGAGCAATGAATCATATGACTACTCAAGATCAAAGTATAATTGATAATAAAGAGTATCAAGGGAATGACACTATCACAATTGGGAATGAAGCAAATTTGCCTATTACTAATATTGGTAATATCATTCTCAAATAAAATTTGAATTCTTTTATTTTAAAGAATGCCCTGCAAGTTCTTAACATAAAAAAGAACCTATTGTATGTGGCCAAGTTCACTTGTGATAACAATTGCACATTTGATTTTTCTTCTCATTGGTTCACTGTAAAGGATTTGCAGAAAGGAACTATCCTCAAATGAGGATCAAGTAGGGGCGGTTTATATGTGTGGTCTGAAGCTCCTTAGAAACACGATAATAAGGGTAAAGAGGATTATATTTTGATAGAGGAAAAATGAGTAACAACTAATATATGACATTGTCACTTAGGCCATCTAGGGAATAAGGTTTTCAAAACTCTTAAGAAAAATAATATTATATCTTTTGAGAAGGTCCAATTATCTAATTTTTGCTCTACATGTTGGATTGCTAAAATGCATCGGTTACCATTTGAATATGTTGAATTTCATGCATCACATCTTGAATCGATTCATTATGATTTGTGGGTCCTTCTCCTTGCTTATCTTGAGAGGATTTTAGCTATTATCTTCTCTTAGTGGATTACTATTCAAGACTTTCTTTATTCTTTCTTTTAACCAGAAAATCTGAGACTCAAAGGTGTTTTGAAAACTTCAAAAATATATTTGAAAAAGCAATTGGGTATGAGATCAAGATATTTCATAGTGATGATGGTGGTGAGTTCTTAAGTACAAGTTTTTTTTGAATTTTGGTAAAACATGGTATTAAATGATGGTTTTCATGTCCGCATACACCGCATCAAAATGGTGTCATTAAAAAAAAGTATCAGTACACATTATTAATAGGTTACCAAGTTTCAATTTAAATAATAAATCTCCATTTGAGTTGTCTTTCAAAAGGTCTCCTCACTATGATTAAGGTGTTTCAATGCACATGCTATCCTCATCTTGTCCTATATAATTAGCCAAAGTTGTCCCTCTAATTCTAGGCCATGTGTTTTTAGTGGGTATGAGACTTGCCATATGGGCTTCATTTGTTATGATTCTAGAACCAATATTGATAAAAAGGTGAATGAATAGTTACAAAATTATGGCTCCAAAATGACATCTCTTCCCCTACCAATTCTATTGTAACCCTCATACAACAACCTACTCCAATACCTACACCTAATTTTTAGCATCAAGTAGGCAAATCTGAAAATCAATTTCAAGCCTCACCTAACCAAGCCAAGCATATTGCTGAAACCAAATCCCATGAAATGCATGTTGGATTCGAGTCAACTGAACCCACTGTTGAAGTCGAATCCCATGAATCTTCTGCAGAACCTGAGTTGAATATTCAAAACCCTCAAAACCAAAATGATGACATAAATCTTGCGGTTGACCTCTCTACTCAAATTTTCATTTAGATCCATCACATGATCAATAGGTCTCAGGATGGGACCAGAAAACCTAAGTCTTACCTTGCTAGCATTCACTTCATTCCTAAAGCCCTCACTAGTGAGTTAACTTAAATAAGAAAAAGAACCATATGATCTCAATTAAGCCTTCCTAGACTCAAAGTGAATCCAAGCTATGAGAGAAGAGATAGAGGCCCTGCACAAAAATCATACTTGGGTGTTAGTTTTCCCAAATAATGATCATAATATTGTTGGGTGAAAATAGATAACTGGATAAAATATTATATTGATGGTAGGGTTGCTCGTTACAAGGTTAGAATCATGGCCAAAGGGTGCAATCAACGGAGTTGACTATTTTGAAACATTCATTCTGGTGATTAAGTTAACCACTATTAGACCCGTTTTGTTGAAAAATTCATCAATTAGAAGTAAAAAATATTTTTCTGCATAGATTTTTAAAGGAAAAAGTATATATAGCTCAACCTCTTGGGTTTGAGAATAAAAAGTTTCCTTATCATATATGCAAACTTACTAAAGCTCTTTATGAGCTAAAGCAAGCTACACAAGCTTAGTTTGAAAGGCTTTGCGACTACTCGCTTGGCCTTGAATTTATTAAATCTAAGGTCGATTCATCATTGTTTATTAAAAGATTTAAAGATCTACTTATGTATGTTCTAGTGTATGTGGATGATATTATAGTTACTGGTAGGGGTGGCAAAATCTGACATGACCCGCCAATCCGCTTCTTAGTCAGGTTTGGCTTAAACGGGTTTGTGTCATAAACAGGTCGACCCGCCTAACCCATTTATTAAACGGGTCGGGTTCGTGTTAGGGGTATGCCAACTTGCCAACCCGGCTGACCCGTTTAATAAACGGGTTTGGCGGGCGGGTCAACTCGTTTACCCGAATCCGACCCGCCAACCCGTTTACCCGACCCCGACCTGCCCGCCAACCCGTTTACCCGTTTACTCAAACCCGACCCGCCAACTCGTTTACTCGAACCCGACCCGCTAACCCACCAACCCATTTACCTGACCCGTTTATTAAACGAGTTAACCGTGTCGTGTCGGGTTACCCATTTAATAAATGGGTCGGGTTCGTGTTTGCCACAACCGACCCGTTTAATAAATGGGTCAGGTTTGTGTTGAGGTATGCTGACCCGCCAACCCGACCCGATTGCCACCACTAGTTACTGGAAGCTCTAAAAACGAAGTTCAAAACCTTATTGATAACTTTAGTTGTAAGTATTTACAACAAACCTTGGAGAATTACATTTCTTCTTAGGGATTGAAGTCAATGAGGTTGCAAATGGACTCATGTTATCTCAAAGAAAATATATTTATGATCTTTTGGTAAAAACTTAGGTGACAAAATCTAGACAAATGATTACACCGGTTGCTCCCAATGTCACTTATTCCAAATTCAGTTGTGAGCTTATGCTTGAAGTGTGGTTGTTGCCCTTCAATATATTACTCTTACTAAACTTGATGTTGTCTTTTCTATTAATAAAGCATGGCAATTTATGCACGAACCAACACATGACCATTAGTATCATATAAAGATAATACTTCCATACTTGAAAGGGACAATCAATTATGACTTAAAATTTGTCAAGTCCAATTCTTAGATTTGTCTGCCTTTAAAAGTCAGCAGTTAGTTCACAATGTACCAAATTTTATAACTAAAAAAATCATATTTTTATAAAAAAAAAGATAATTCATAGTGTGATCCCTAGCAAACAAACTATCTTGAACACATCAAAAAAGTTGAATTGAGTAAATTATACATACAATGGACAATAGCAAATATATACCCTCATGGTTAAGGAACCCCTTAGTGAAAAATTTAAATTTATTATTATTATTTTAACATCTAACCCTCCAGATGTGGGATTTAGTAGAAATCAACCCTTACATTATTCTTTTTTGACATGAATGTTAGATTTTTTTGGGGTTGAAAAAACATTGGACTACAATATACTGAATTGTCAATCCTGAAAAAAATGTATTTTTAAATAAAAAATATAATCCAAGGGTCGACACCTACTATTTTTACTATATTGAACACATCCATGGTTTTAAATTTGGTCAAAAAAACCTCCCCCTATGACTTCCAACTCCTTAATCATGAGAGTAGCGCATGCACACACACACACACACACACACACACATATATATATATATATATATATATATGGGCCTTTATTTGCTATTGTCACTATTACTTACAAATGTCTATTTTTTTAAATATTTTTGGTTGTTCTTTATGATGTTTTTTTACATGTTTTACTTAGTGAGAACCGGCTTTTGAATCGTCCTATTATGATAAGTAGGTAGGATTTTATAAGGCTTCAAAAATCGACACCCTACAATAAGCTATACTTTTCTCAGTCATAAAATTGTGTTCTTTCATTAAAAAATCCAAAAAATGGTTTCTGCTATTTTGAACATGCTGAATCCATTCATGATGTCTGTTTGGATCAAAACAACTTGCACATAAGAGATCCAAACTCTTTTGTACATAATGATACCACTACTAAAACATTGCCCTATATATATATAGATGATGAGAAACCTGAGCAGGCCATATGCTTTTAAAATGTAACAAAGAGACGTGAAGCTATTAAGTTGGTTCTCTCTCTCTCTTTGTTAATATATATATATATATATATATATATATATATATATATATATATATATATATATAGAGAGAGAGAGAGAGAGAGAGAGAGAGAGAGAGAGAGAGAGAGAGAGAGAGAGAGAGAGAGAGAGAGAACCAACTTAATAGCTTCACGTCTCTTTGTTACATTTTAAAAGCATGTGGCCTGCTCAGGTTTCTCATCTTTTAACTCAGCATCCATTCATGTTTCTAAATTTTTCTTGGAAGTTAATCCAAAGGTAAACTTGAAACCAATGAATTAGGCAACTGTAGTTTTGGTATTTGTCAAACCTCCAGTGGTTCTAACGAATTAGCTCAAAGAGTAAGAGGTACAATGAAATTTCCCCTAAGAAAAAAAAAAGCAAAAGATAAAGCAACACTTTGTTAATATAGAAAAAGAAGCAAACAACAAAAAGTTGGGGAAAGGTGGTCAGTGATGCGTGTGAAAAAGACTACATGGTCTAGTGTGATGCCACTTGTCACACTCTCTATAGATATTAACATAGTAGAACAATTTGCACAAATCTATAAAGTATGGTCTTAAAAATTTGCACAAATCTAAAAGAAGCACCTTTTTCATGACCTTTCTTTTTATAAAAAACAGAGATACCACACTGGATCATAGACCTAGCCATGCTGGCTAAGCCTGCCATAACTTGTGAGTAGAGCTGGTAAACAAGCCGAACCAACTGAACATGTGTGTTTCGAGCTCGGCTCATTTATGGCAAGTCCATTTGACAATCCCGAATGAGTTTCAAGGAAGCCGAACTGAGCCGAGCCAAGAGCTGCTCGGTTTGTTTCCCAGCCTGAGCCTCTCTTATGGGAACTTGACAGTACACTAGAAAAGAGTCAGTGCCTAGGAAATGACTCAACTTTTGTGTCTAGGAGAAACTTGAGGACCAAGCTAGATTGAGTTCTAGGCTCCCTATTCCCTAACCTATAAGATCTAACTGCGTTGCCAATTAAACCATTCGGGCCTTGTAGATCCAAAAAATGGTAAAATAAAAAAATCAACTAAAAATGTTAAATCACATGGGAAATTAAAATCTGATTTGTCCTCATCTTGCAAAAGAATAAAATAAATCGTCGATGAAATTGTAAAACAATAAAGTTTTAAATACGTAAACTCTGGTTCCACTTTTTAGGGCATGTTTGGGAGATGTAAAACATGACCGTGTTTAGGGTCTCTGGTGAATTTACTTTTATTACTAGTAGAAACCTGCACTTGGTTGCATTTTACAATGTGAAAAATTTGAGTCTGTGAACTTGATCTTGCTACCTTGATGCCCATGCTAAGAACATGCTGATTTTGTTCAAACTAATTAGACCATAACAAAGGTAAGTAGTTCATGAATTTGATCACATTCAGTATGATTCCCATGCTTAACTTTCTTTATAGAATCGAGAAACCTAGCCAGGTGTGTAGAGCCCATAGTTTCCTTTAGCTCAGCCAAAGTGAAAGTTTGATTTATGGTCCAAGGAGGGTTACAAGTAGGGCTGGGAAACGAGATGAGCTAATCGTGGTTCTACTCATGTTTGACTCGTAAAGAGCTTGGTTGAACTTGTAAAATAGGCTCGACGAGCTTGAGAATGAACAGCCAATGTTCATCTTGACTCGGCTCATATAAATTTGCTTATTAATAATAGATATTTTGTTCATATATTTCATATTATAGAATGGAGATGGTTGAAGTGTTTGGCCTACAAGCAATAAGTTTAAGAGTTCAAATCTTATTGCTTATAAGTTTTATTTTGTAAATGTTCTAGTTTGAGCTTGGCTTTGCAGGTTTAGGGTCTAAATTTTATTGTTTTCAACTTTTAAAAAAGATATAATCTTTTTTTGTTTCTAAATGAGCGTGCTCATGTTTGTCCCGTTCAGCTTGAGCTTTTCATGAGCTCAGGCTCAGGTTAATTAGATACATGAAACGAGCCAAGCTTGAACACCCTCTGTTCGGTTCATTGGGCTTCTTTACCAGCCCTAGTCACAAGATATATAAATGTGGGGAGTTCATGAATTCCATCCAGTTTGCAGAATAAATGCTGCTGAGATCATGAACTTGGACATGTATCTTGACAGTGGTCATAATCTTGATGGAGGGAGAAATGGTCCAAAATTTGATCTATACCGGGTTAGATTGCTATCCTTGGAATAGTTTTCTAAAGAATTAGTTTGTCCGTACATCTTTTTACCTAAAATTTTATCCTAATTTTGCTAATTTCTTTGTTCGTTCGTTTAGTAAATGAGTGAAGTTGGTAGAAACTCATTGACACACATCCCTTTCTTTTCCTAAACAGATCAATGTCAGATGAAAAAGGGCCAAATAAAAAAAAAATACTGCACTTTCTTACGTTACCAAACTATCCTTTATTTGAAATGCACGTTGGACTTGCGGAGCCAAACATCAAATGATCTGAAATAGGGATGGCAGTGGACCGGGGAAACGGGCACGTCTTGCCTCATCCCGTTTAGATCAGGGATGATGGACATGAAACAGGGAATAGACCAGAGATGGAGGTTAAAATCAAAACCCTTGCGAAGATGGACTTACTCTTTTTTCCGCTCCGCCTCTCCCTGTCACGGATCCTTGCTAAGAAAATTGCTATTGTACCTTTACACATATTATAAAATCTTATATATATATATATATATATATATATATATATATATATATATATATAACCCTAACATAAATTCTTTTTTTTTAAGCTCAACTGTCTCTTCTTTCTTTAACTAGCCACACAAGCTCTCATTTCTCTTTTCCTTCTTCTTCCTCTAATGACGGAAGGCAACAACAACGAAATGATTGAGAAAATGAAGCCCCACCCTACCTTACTTCGTTTAGGCCGGGGTTAAAAGACATGAAATGGGGAATGGATCGGGGATGGTGGTTAAAATCAAAACCCCTTAGAGATGGAGGCAAAGATAGAAGACAAAATTTTGAGACAGGGAGGGGGTGGGGACCTTGTACCCCACCCAGGGGCGTCACTAGGATTCATGTGAGGGGGGTGGGAGGGGGGGGGGGGCAAAAAAAAAAATGGTGTGATAGTCTGGGGTTCGGGGGCAGCTCCTCCAATTTTTTTTTTGAGATAAAATAAAAAATGGTTATAATTATTAATAAAAATCTATTTCATGTGGACAAATCAAACTATTTGCTACAGTCAGGGCTGGGCTAGGACTAGGCTACAAAAATGGATAAAAATCTATTTCATATGGAATCAGGGCTGGGCTTTGAATTTTTTTTTTACAGGGCCGGGAGGCAGGACTGGGCTACAACCCAGTGATGCTAAACCAAGAAATGATAACATTATGAATCATATTAAACATTTTAAAAGCAAAGAAAATATTGTGTTTTTTTACGATATTTTCAAATATTCTGAAGATTTGCCACAGAGGCTGGAACCATCGTGACAAAAAGTTTAATACGACAATTTCTTGGTTGTGAATTTCTCGAGAGATTTTCAACTTTTTGAATATTTCTTCAGTTTTTTTGGCAAAAACTTGAGAAAATTATTAAAAAAATGAAAAATAAAAGACAAAAGATACACATTTAAAAGTATAAAAAAATATTTTTACAAGAAAACAAAAATAAAAAATAAAAACCACACCATTTTTCACAATAAATAGCTGATCAAATAATAAATATCGCATTTAAAATGTGATATTTATGTTTTTGACAAAAACTCACGAGAAATTGAAAATATCATGAGAAATTACCGTTTTTAACTTCTGGGTAATTTCTCATGATATTTTTGCGAGATTTGTCACTATAGTCACAATAAAGGAAATCTTTTTACTATTAAAAATAAAAAATTAAGAAAATAAAAAGAGAGTTTAAGGGTGACCGAAACATCCTCAATATCATCCACCAATTTTCAAAGAATAGATAGGTGTATTGTACTAACTAGGAAACGATCGAACTGCTGCTAAACCAAGTGAGCACTAGGTGCAGAGAAAATTTTAAACAATGTGCTCAAACTCAAGACTACCAGTGTAGGATGAGCTTACTAACCAAGCAGTGGCTTTGGTTAACTCGACCAACACTTAACCTCGAGCAATGATAACCAGGCAAAGTCAATGACAGAATGCACCCAGTCAAACTCGGCCAAGTATGTTTGGTTCATAGATTTTAGGCGAATTTTCGTATAGGCTCCCAACTTATGGTAAAATTACATTTAACCGACTACTTTTTATAACTTTTAAGATAAGCGCCGGTCTCAAGTTACTTTCTTTCACTTTATTCTAATTCACTCTTTACAATGACACTTTAATCATTTCTTTTATTTTTAATGATTGAATGTCAGTTTTCGTGGATGTAGTATAATTAAAATCAAATAAATAAAGGGAGAAATAAGCGGTCATTTGAATAATTTCTTGAAAAGAGAGGTGCTTATCTTAAAAGTTTTAAAACATAGCGGGTTAAATATAATTTTGCCATAACTTAAGCCCAGAAGAATCACTAGAACAAGAGAACTAGAAATATGAGCATTTCTAACACTTTTTTTTGCAAATCCAACCATGTCAAATGTGCTTCTCATGGTTGTGTATTTTCGATGAAAAATATGATTTTTGGATGCTTGAATATTTAGTCATTGATTTTAAAGCCTTAAAAAAATCTCATTTATGCATCAAAATTGGATGATTTAAGAGCAGATTCTTATAAAACCAAACATGTAGATGACATCTGTATCGGTATGGTTAGATTCAAGAGAAAAGAACAAAAAATCTAAGAAAATCGCTGTTAACACATTAGTTCTCATATTCTTGTCACTCCTTAGAAGCATATATATATATATATATATATTTCCCTAGATCGAGCCAACAAAAAGAGGGCCATTGCTTGGTGTAATGGTAAAGTGTTGGGGCGGTTAGTGCGGAGACCCAAAATTTGAAGGATAAGAGCAGTCACCTCATAGAAAAGGTAAAAAGTTTGCTCTTCAATCACCCTCCCCCATTATCTCTTACGGGGGTGGATGATGAATGTAAGGGTCCCTCCAATGTCGTTCATCCATGGTAATGAATGGCATCAAGCAACAACGATGAGGTAGTGGGATAAGACTTAGGTTGCTGGGCAAATGGTTTAGGTTCAAATCTCATGGGTGCCACTCCTTGCGCAAGCTCAATCCTGACAACTTCTTGAGGGCAAGGGATAAGCCCATGAAGTTTTACAGTGTCAGGACAGCCATCTAAGTACAGCATGACTAGGTCTTTGATCCTGAGGACAGTTTCTCCATATATATATATATGTGGTGGTGATGGTGGTTGTTTCTGCTTGTCTGATAGGAACAGTTAGTGCAGGTCGTGTTGCGACATTGCAAGTTCAAATCCCAATGATATCGTTGTATAACCGGTAAGGGTCGGACTAACCCTAGTTTGCCTTTAAAAAAAAAAAAAACACTTGGCTCACTACCCATTGGTGGCTTGGTTATACTAGTGGGGTGAGTAGTTATTGAAGATTTTTTAATCATCCAGAATTAAGGGTGGGCAAAGGACCAGGTTTGAGCTGCGATGTGCAGCCCAAGCCTGATATGAATTGGCCTCGACACAGCCGAGCTGGTAAATAGGCCGGTCCAGGTAGGCTAAAGTAAAATGTCCATAGAGCCCAGCCTGTTCACCGGTTGGGCTTAAAGGCCCGCGCTAGCCACCTAAATAAACGTTCCTGGCCCAGATGCAACAGGACTCGGACTGGCTTCGGGTCTCCAGGGTCTGGGTCAGGCCTGTTAAGCCTCGGGTCGAATCGGCCCGTTCCGACCCGATGCACCCAATTTGAAAGCAAAAGGACACTACTGGTAATTTACAAATGGTGTTATTGCAGAGCTTAGTCAGTAGAGCTGTAGAAGAGCGCCCGCGCTAGAGATTCCTTAAAAACAACAGGGCCATGTTGGACATTTCACATCACATGCTGTGTTCGATTGCTCTGGTTGGGTTTTTTGAATTGGTTTGGTGGAGGTCAATGGGGGTGCATATGCATTACATCTCTCTTGCATCACCGTATTTGTCCTCCTCTGCAACTTTCCCTGGTAAAATCACCCAACCATTATCAAGTTATCAACATCACTACTAAAGCAGAAGCAATCCTTTTTTCCTAACTTTACAAGAAACTCACTTTTTTTGTGTGGTAAAAATAGTCCATCATCTATAGCGGCCACTCATTCTCTATTTATTTGTGCATCCTCTTCTCTATCTCTTTCATAAGAGACCAACATAAGCTGCAAGCGTTCTTGATGCTTTCATGCTCTTGTGTTTCCGTTTTTCTTTCCTTCATTGTTCATCTTCCTGCTGAAATCTCACTTGGGTACCCTCCATTCAGCTCATAGGAAGTAAAACTGCTCCTTATTCTTGGTTTGGTATATAATGTAGTTGGTGTTTATCAAAATTGCATCTTGGCTTCGCTTTCTTGAGGCTTTTGTGTAGAAAGGTGTGTTTTTTTTGCTAAAAAATAATGTAACTTGGACTGCAGTTCTTCATATCTTTGTGCTGGTTCTGTGATTTGCTGGTTCGGTTATTGGTGAGATTTAGAGGTGTAGATTTCAAATTCCAGATGCCCATTTGCCTTGAATCGTATTGCTAATCTATCCTCAATCATTTGATGAACATGGGTGCCCGCTAAATTGCTCTTTCCACAACAGCTCTTCGCATTTTCAGAGCATAATTAGTTCACCATTTGAGTGATTATGGGTACTAGCTAACTTTCTCTAGTTGTTCAATTTGTTCCGGCGGTTTCAAAATTTGTTAGATCTGTGGTGGACTGATGTGTGTCTAAAACATGTAATCAGTTCTCACCGTCAGTTTCCCAGAGTTTGTTGTGTTGGTGCTTGATAAGAGTTTAGAGTTTTATATCTCATGTTTGGTTTAGGAGGAACCTGGTGATCTTTAGAAGGAAATGGGTTTGCATTTCGTTGAGCTTGTTCGTTAGCTGTTTGGCTTCTGCCATGGAAGTTTTACGTTAGTTTGCTTTTCTCCCTTATGAGCTTTTTCCCCTAGCAGTAGCTTTTATGTGCTCAGCCATGGAATTCAAGTAGGCAACGGTTATCAGTACATAAACCTGACAATAATTCCTTTTATTCGTTTATTACTTCAGGTTTAGGTCCTAACAAATATTTTTCATTGTACCTTTTAGATCATTAACTCACACTCTTTATGTAGTGTAAGAAATATTCAAACAGAGCAGCATGCATCTGAGACATGATAGTCCATAACTGTAAATACTTTATCACGGCCAAGTCAAGGATCACTCGTCAGAGATACGCATACCTCAATTTCTTTTTCGTCTTTAGCTTGAGTATCAGTATATATGATGCAAGTGTAGTTGTTGTCATCATTGTGGAACTTCCATGTTTCAACTCTGTTTCGGACTCAGTGGTTTTGCATCTCTAGCCATCTACTTATCCTGGTCAAAGTACTATACAGTATAAATCCCTCCCTCCCTCCTTTTCTTTCTTTCTTTTATTGTTACTTCTTGTGTCAACATACACGTGTAGTGAATTCCCAATGGAGGAAACATTTGTTCCCTTCCGTGGAATAAAAAATGATCTGGCAGGAAGATTGCAATGCTACAGACAAGACTGGTCTGGAGGTTTTCGTGCAGGGTTTAGGTATGAACTCTTCAGTCTAACTTTTGCTTTGATATAGGTGAAGCTTGTAGATTTGTGGTGTTTATGGTAACTCAAGTTTTTGTTGCATATATTATGAAATCTTTCTTTGGGAAGTTTTCAAAATGCACATATTCCTCTATCGACTGCTTTGGATAATATTTCAACATATCAATATTTTTCTTGTGACACTCAGGATCCTTGCACCTACAACATATATTTTCTTTGCATCGGCAATCCCAGTCATATCATTTGGGGAGCAATTGGAGCGAAATACAAGTATGAGATTAGATTGTTGGGAATTTTCTTTTCCTGTGCTGTTGAGAGTTACCTCTACTTCTATCCTTATTTTGTATTTTGTTTCCATCTAATAACAAGATTCAACCATTCCCATTTCAGATGGAATTTTAACTGCAGTTCAAACTCTGGCTTCAACGGCGCTTTGTGGTATCATTCATTCTATTTTTGGAGGGCATCCACTGTTAATACTAGGGGTTGCTGAACCTACAGTCCTCATGTACACATTCATGTTCAACTTTGCAAAAGACAGGCAAGATTTGGGTCCAAAATTGTTCTTGGCTTGGACAGGATGGTAAGTCATAAACAACTTGCAGGGTTCATTGATAAATGTCCATGGCCATCCTTAAAATATTTTCAAAATTGTTTCTCACATAATTCTCATGGAATACAGGGTCTGTGTATGGACATCTTTCTTGCTCTTCCTGTTAGCTATTCTAGGTGCTTGTTCAATCATCAATAGATTTACTCGTGTTGCTGGAGAACTGTTTGGCCTGCTTATAGCAATGCTCTTTATGCAGCAGGCTATCCGAGTAAGCTTTATGGAGTTCCTTGTTTCTGTGTTGGTTATGGCATCCAATTATGAATTTAGAATTTCTTTGTTGTAGCTAACAAAAATGCACGAGGTTCATCAAGTCATTGTTATAATGGTTCTCTAGATATAACATGTAATAAAAAATTGTTTAGCATATCAGGTCTTGAACTTAAGGAGGTTGAAAAAGTGATCATGAAATTTTGGAAATGGGAACTGGGTTCTAATGTCAACAGTTGCATCAGGTGCATGAAGATTGTGCACTAGCGTGAACTGTTGGAACTTGGAATTAATGGAAGTTCAATAGTGTCTTAAATATTATGTATTCAGTTTTTGAAATACTCAAGTTTGTTAAATGGTTAATGCAGGGAGTTGTAGAGGAGTTTCGTGTACCAGAAAGAGGGAACCCTAAACTGATCGAGTTTATGCCATCATGGCGATTTGGAAATGGCATGTTTGCACTTGTTCTATCTTTTGGTCTACTTCTCACAGCTCTGGGGAGCCGTAAAGCACGATCATGGCGTTATGGAACAGGTATAGTTCAAATATCTATGGTGGAAATATGCTTGTTTCATTATTTATGTGTGTTTTCATGTCTGTTTCTCTTCATCAATGCCAAAAACTGAAAGTGTTATTCTCTACTTTATTGGAAGTGTCAAGCTAACCTGAAAGTTTTAATCAAGGTTGTTTGTATCGTGTCGTATCGTATGATATCGTACGATACGTATCATTACTTTTGGGGTTTACAATACCTGTATCTGGTGTATTCATATGATATTTTTTTCATTTTGGGTTTTAAATACCTTTTGAGGGGCCAACTTCTCCATTTGTCTAAAGGTCATTAGAAGTGCATTTCCACCATGTTTTTTACTCAAAGAAGTTGGTTAAAGTAAAAAAATGCATTTCCACCATTTTCCCACTCAAGAAAATGGGTTAAGGTAAAAAAACTTTATTATGAGTAAAAATTAGGTTCCACACTCCTCCAACAAAGATGACATCAGATGATCCGGCATGGCAATGGAGCACTCAAGTAATGAGTGGAAACCGATTGAAAATCGAGTGCAACTATTGCCATAATATTTTTGTTTATATAGTATGAAAGTATGAGTCTTATGGCATGTTCTTAATTGAAAGATATTTAATATTTTTCATTGTTCTTGTGTGATAGTTGATGTTTGATGATGTCTTATGCAGCTCATAGAGACATAAATGCTTTATATGTGATTTTATGGTTGTATTTTGTGCAATTCATCAATATTTCATGTGATATGATTTTTTTTTAATTTTTATTAATTTTTCTTGATTTTTTTAAAAATTTTATTAAAAATTTATGATACAATATGATACGGCTGGACCGATATGGGTAACGATACACTACTTACAACCTTAGTTTTAATTGTGAATACTCAGGTTGGTTGCGAGGGTTTATTGCAGACTATGGAGTGCCATTGATGGTACTTGTATGGACTGTTGTGTCATATATACCATCTCAAAGTATCCCCAGTGGAATTCCTAGGCGGCTTTTCAGCCCAAATCCATGGTCCCCTGGTGCTTATTCTAACTGGACTGTCATCAAAGTAAGTTATCCTTTTTATTGAAATTTAAATGTTGTCATTTATTATTCAAAATACTCATGTAGTTATAACTTGTTCTACTTTGTTAATCATCAAGGTGATTTTTTACCTTTTTATCCCAGTGTTGGATGTTTGGTTTTATCCAGTTGTTGAAGTCATAATTACCCTCATAAAACTCCAAAACGTGTTTCAATTTTCACTTGTAGTATTGGTACTAGTTCTGACAAACTTGCAAGAAATCTTTGCTGACCAAGAAATGCATTCTCATCTGTGCCACAACCATAACAGCAACTGTGAGAATCTGAGGTAGCATTTACCATAAAGAGTTGGCCAGTCAATAGCTATGTCTTCTTAGAATTGGGTTATATACTAGATTCTCTAGTGTGTTTTGAGTTTTATAGGGCACATCAGTTTTCTAGTTGTCAATGTATACCATGAAACCACTAATGAATGAAAAAATAAGGCCGCTGTGGTGCTCTGCCATGTGTATAAGTGAACCAGTGTTCTTTCATATTCATGTACCCACTTTTATGTATGAACCGCTGGACTTATGCACATGGAATCACTCTATTGGGCTTGAATTTTAGATTGAGATGGCAGTCAGTATCTCACCATTCTTTCAAAAATGGAAACATCTAGACTGATGTTAGAAAGAAACACAATCTTTTTCACATCAAATTGTTTAACCTACATTATGTCTGGCAAATGTCTCCACGCTAACCTTCTTTTCCAGTCAATGTCTGTAAAGATGCACTCTTGATGTTCTCCTCAATCGATGCACTTTTTCTTTCTGAGTCTTAGCTGTAATGCACATCTATGTGAAACTGAGATTACTGACTGGACAGGAAATGTTGAATGTGCCCCTCATATATATTTTCGGAGCATTTATTCCTGCAACTATGATAGCTGTGCTCTATTACTTCGACCACAGTGTTGCATCTCAACTTGCTCAACAGAAGGAATTCAATTTGAGAAAGCCATCTTCTTTTCATTATGACCTCCTTCTTTTAGGCTTCCTGGTGAGCAGGCAGCGTCAAAGACTTGCAGTTAATGTTTCATAAATGATAGCTATTGATTCAATGCCATGACAAACTTTGGAGTATTTTGCTTGATTGAGCAGGTCATATTATGTGGCCTCATTGGCATCCCTCCTGCCAATGGTGTTATTCCACAGTCTCCAATGCATACAAAAAGCTTAGCTACTCTAAAGCATCAGGTATCTACATGAAAAACTATTGGTTTATATTATCAGGACATGCTGGGCCTACACCTAATGCTGGTTCGCTATTGATTTGTTCAACAGCTACTGCATAACAAGCTTGTATCAACAGCTCACAAAAGTATTAGTAAGAATTCAAGCTTGAGCCAGTTATATGGAAATATGCTAGAAGCTTATAAGCAAATGCAGACTCCATTGGTTTATCAGTCTCCACCTGGTGTGGTAAATAAGCACACCCATGTACATGATGTTACTGACAGTCTAGCCTTTAATTTATTTATGATGCACACATGTTATGGTGAACAGGGACTCAGAGAGCTCAAAGAGTCAACAATCCAATTGGCTTCCAGCACTGGGGCCATGGATGCCCCAGTTGACAAGTCCATATTCGATGTGGACAAGGAGATAGATGACCTTCTTCCTGTTGAAGTCAAAGAACAACGTGTTAGCAACCTGCTTCAATCAATTATGGTGGGTGGTTGTGTCGCTGCTATGCCTTTCCTGAAAAAGATCCCTACGTCAGTTCTGTGGGGTTACTTTGCCTTCATGGCCATTGAAAGTTTGCCAGGAAACCAGTTTTGGGAACGTATATTGCTGCTTTTTACGGCTCCAAGCAGGCGATACAAGTATGTGTTAAACTCATTATACTTTTTTCCTTCTTGGAGGGGAGCAGCATTTTGGAGAATTAAATATCTATATTTCTTACTGTTTCTAATTATCCTTGCAGAGTTCTGGAGAAGTATCATGCAATGTTCGTGGAAACAGTTCCTTTCAAGACAATTGCCACCTTCACCTTATTTCAGACGGCATACTTGCTTGTATGTTTTGGCATAACATGGATTCCAATTGCTGGAGTTCTTTTCCCGCTGATGATCATGCTCCTGGTCCCAGTGCGGCAATATTTGCTTCCCAAATTTTTCAAAGGAGCTCACCTACAAGACTTGGATGCAGCTGCGTATGAAGAATATCCAACATTACCGTTTGGCATGACAATAAATGTAAGACTGATATTCTATTACTCCAGCAAACCATTTTCTTTTGACATCAATTCATCTCCTAATAAATGTTTTACAGGATGAAGATACTCATAGTTTTGGAATGGGTGCACGAGTTGGTCATCAAGCTGATGATGAAATTCTTGATGAGATCATCACACGGGGTCGTGGTGAGATCAGACACATCCACAGCCCAAGAATAACAAGTTCGACTCCACATCATGATACTAAGCCGACATATAGTCCAAGGTTTCAAGACAGGGCATACAGCCCCCGTGTGAATGAGCTTAGGCTGGAGCACAGTCCACGATATGGTGGAAAGCTTCCTGAATCAAGTCAAACACCGAGTCCTCGCCTTTCTACCCTGGGTCAGAGCTCTCATTATAAATCCTCTAGTTAGGTCGCTGACAGCAAGCAGAGGTTGCATGCTGAAGGTCATTGTATGTATCTTGGTGATTCATCTTCTTGGTTTCATTGGTATGGTGTTTCTTTTCTTCTTTGGGTAGATAAGTGTGGCTTAAGTATGATCAATAAAATCAAGCTTTAGATACTCTTATGGTCTTGATATTGATTACAATTTCACAATATACCATGCACTTTACTTTTGTCTACTCATACAAATTTTATGATCAATTATAAAACAGCATGGATGCTCAACTGCAGTCTAGATCCAAAAATCAAAGATTCAAAAGGTTGAGCAAAAGGAATATGGCCTTGTTGAAATGCATTTACATATTAATCAGACATTCTAACATCCCAGTAGGCCAGTTTTTTCTTTTATGGGAATTAATTTTATAGGATGGCTTCATTTTCTTAGAGAAAATCATTTTCAATACTTAGCTGCTATTCCACTAAATGTGATGGCTTCTCCCAGGAAGATATTTGTAGACATCCATGTGGGTTTGATTCCTTACAAGGTTTGGTCACAACAAATGCTTGAATCTTGATTCATGTGGACTGCAATGCACATAATAGATGATCATAATTTTGTGGCTCTAATGTGGAAATTGAACCAGACCTCTGAACCATGGATTTTATCAGTTAGAATCCTGATCCTATTTGTTTGTGGTCCACATTTGAGTTTAAAACAACGGAAATATGCTGCTCGCAGCCCAACAATTATTGTAGTAGCAAAAGGAAAAAACGTAAGATTTGCATAGCCTTGTGTCTCATGGAAAAATTGAAACCCTAAAATTGTGTAGAGAGCCATCTTAATCTGGGCATCTGAAGATAAGAGAGTCAGAAAAGGAATATACAAGATCTTTGAATATAATAGAACTCACGTGGTGTCAAATGGACAAGAAGCTACATATATCAAAATTTCTTCTTTGGCCAAAGCATAGATTTGCAGCAATGGACAAAGTGATTCTACTGATGAGCTACGTGTACTGTCCTACTACCTATTCAACCATCTTTATTGCTCAATCATAGAACACAGCTGCATATCAAGACGATTAACCCTCTTCGAAAGATTAAACTAGGTGACCTAAAAGCATCTTTCCACCGATAACTGTATGCTGCACACGTTGTCCTCTGTTGGTTATTCTACTGTTTTCATTGTTTGACAGTTCAGAAAGCAAGTCTTTCAGTGAGATTGTAAATGTTCAGATCCACTTGGGTCCTGGCCTAATTAAGCTCTTACCAGATGTGGATCAGATGTTATACACTAAATCGTGTTAAAAAGTTTCAGTCAAATGATGGCCAAGATCGCGTCGGGATGGATTCCAGATCCAGCTTCACAGCTCATTTCATGATTTTGTATAAACTATTCAGAGCTTCAGCACAGCGAATTAATAACCCTCTTTCTCTGATGATAATGTTTGCTATCCCACAAAGCTCAATTTTAATCATGTTTGATCCTTTGATCAAATCATCCCATGCATCCATAAAAGAAATGAAGCCAAACCACAAAGGTATTGAGAAGGAGAAATAGAGAGAAGTATTAAGTTAACATGGTTCGGTTAGGCCTACGTCCACGAGAAAATCTAGTATAAATAACAGAGGAATACAACTCTTTAGAGAGATCTCACAAAGAAACCCTAAAACCCCAATACACCCAAAACACTCTTTAGTCTAAAGGATGCGTCTCCCTTGAGTTAAAAAAAAAACTCTAAACGGGTCGCATGAAAAAAAATACAAAATAGAATATATCCATACCATGGGGTTTCACCACCAAAGAGGTTTATGGTAAGTTTGAGACTTAGGCTTGTTGGCGCAAGCCCTAACTACCATCGAAAATTAGCGCAACATGGAAGCAGATATGCTATTAATATTAAGCTAAAATCCCAAAAACCAGACCCTTTCCAGCAACTCTCTGAGCTATGTTCTCTGTTTTACTTTGTGGGTGCAAAGGGTAATGGACAAACTCGCTAGCAAATATGGCTCAGAAGTGAAAAGAATGGGGCATGGTCACCAGAGTAAGTGGATACAAGAAGCAAGTATTTAAAAGAGTGTCTTGATCCATGAAGTATTTATAAAACATTTAGGAGGAAGCAAGTAGTAAGTAGCATCAAACAAAAAAAAAAAAAAAAACAGATAAAATATGTGTTTTTACTCAAATGCATCTTTAAATCCTTTGCTTAAAAAATAACTGTCATATGTAGGTTTTGCAATAAAAAAATATTTTTCAAAAAGAAAAAATTCTTGTATATTTTCAACTTCAGCAAAAGTTCAACTTCATGCTGGGAGAAGTGAGTTTTTCATAAAGTTCAACTACATTTATATGTGCATCACTCAAATCCATTAGTGTGGTAGTACATCCTCATCCCATGATCTTACATACATGTGTAGAGTAGAAAGCAACATAATTCAAAAAGAAAGAAGTAAAGAAACCTCTCTTTCTTTTTCTTTTCTTTCGTACCATTAGCAAGGGACTGGCCCAAGATCTATTGATTAAGACATTCCCAGTGGAAAAAAAAAAGACATTCCCAGTGGAAAAAAAAGGACTGACCATCGGGCCAGCTCCATAAGCACCCGATAGGCCCTGACCCACATCCTCGCTTGAGCTAGGCTAGAGTCACCTATAACCAGGCTTCGGTTAGGCTCAGGCTCAGGCCCAGTTAATGGGCCGGGCCTGTCGGGCCCCATGTATTTTATACATGGTCCTGGCCTGGCCGAGTTCATTTGGGCCTGGGCTATATTTTGCAGCTCAGGCTCGACCTGATATGGGTGGGGTACCTGACAGCCTGTTGGGCACTCAGCTCAATGGCCACCCCTAAGGAGGTGTTTGCATGTCACGGAACTGAATCAGACCCCCTCCCCCATGGGAAATGTTTCCGCAAAAAACTCACCTCGACCATGTATTTTGGCACGCCCGTCGAGGGTTTTCCACGAAAATGATCATTTTCGCTGTTTGTGTTGTCACGGTGGGCTCCATGAAAATGCATGCCAGTCCATGCGTTTCGCAGAAAACAAACATTTTCTGTGACACACAAAGGGAAGCAGATCAGGTCATGCTGAACATGAACGTTTTTGCTCATGCCGACATCGTGGCCGTCTGTTTGCATTGTGGATGAATGCCACATGGAATTGTTGACTTTTGAGCTTTTTAAAATGCAAATTGGATGGCCACGATGTCGGCATGAGCAAAAACGCTCATGTTCAGCATGACCTGATCTGCTTCCCACACAAAGGTACCCTAAGCAGGGGGAGTACTAGTGAAGTTTTATACTACCAACATCAAAACGGGACTACAATTCATGGCACATCTTGGCCCGCAACGAGACGTTTGAACCATAACTGTGGTTTCTCCTCATCATTTAAAAAAAAAAAGGAAAAGAAGAAAAAAAAGGCACTAAAATCAGCAACTTACCTACTGGTGGATCCGCTAAAAGGACCCATTTTCATGATCATATTCTTATGATAAAGTGGGACTATGCGTCACTAAGGGCCCCCTTTCAACATGGTTCTTCTAGACTGAAGTTGTGATACCATCAAATTGTTGAAATAATTCATTGCATTGCATGGTAGAAGTCCCATCACATCCTCTCGTATCTACTGAGCGTCATTTGTTTTTTTTCTTATTTAAAGAGAAGGCTTTACATAAAAATGGCATTGATTTCTAAAAAAATCTTGCCATAAATAGATTTACATGTAAAAAGTGGCAAGTGGTGGAAAAAATTAGGGCCCATGTGTGCCATGATGATTTGATGTTTGTTTTCTTCATGATGGGAAAGGATTAGGTTATTCAGTACTTTTCCACGTAAGTTGCATGAAATTAAATGAAATGAAGCTAGTAACATTAATTTTAATCCTGCCTTTATTTGCCAAGGACAAATTAATAAAATGGTTAGCCCACAAAGCTGTTAAGGTGCTTTTATTTTACTATGAATAATAGGATAGCATGTTTACCCTAGTTTTCTTACATGCCACATATCAGCATCTTGTTTTGGTTCAAGTTAAAATAACGATGGTGCAACTCCAATTTTCTCATCAAACAAGAAAGCTATATATATATATATATATATATATATATATATATATATATATATATATATATGTGAGGTTAATCTAATATTAAATTGGTTGGGTTTAAGATTAGATAAATTCAACCTTATTAAAATAAACACTCTTAAAATAATGACATTTTTAAAATGCAAGGTTACTTTTTGAGAAAAAAAAGATAACTTTGATAGATTCTAAAGTTATTTTCTTGAAAAAGATTTTTGACTTTTCCATTTCCTAAGTCCAAAAGACTTATAACTCTAAACAATAACTATCATTTAAAAAAAATATCACTTTCAAAGATATTTTAGTCATTTTTTTTTAAAGCAAGTTAGAGTTAGGCAGACCAGTTACACAACATATCATTGGGTTTTGAACTTGCAAGGTCATTTTAATAAGTGTGAATCCATCTAATATTAAACACTACTAATTTAATATTAGATTAACTGTATATGGTTTATGTTAACGAGTATACCTATAATCTAGTTTAAATCCAAAGATGCAAGTTATTTTGACACAATCTAACCTTATAGATGTGCTCGATTTAGTAAGAATCAACTCTTGGATCATGTTTTTTTTATGTTCTTATGAGTTAAAAAAAACATGCCTTCCTAACTGTTGATTTATAGACCTCCAAAATAAACTATATAAAATTCTGATTCTAGCCATCCAAAAATCGGTTCTTACTAAATAAAACCTGTAGATCATATCTATGGCGTTAGATATGAGAAAACACCCAAACAAAGGGGGGTTTGCCCCCATTTGCTGGGTGGTTTGCACCTATTTTCGTATAAAAATGGTTGTCTTTTCCCTAGGTGTAAACTGACACAACCTTGCAAGAAAATACAGGGCCCACGTGCTGCCTATATTGTGGTGGATTGCCATTTCATATAAAATGGATTCCCCACTGTGACAAGTGGATAAGACACTCATATAAAAGGGCCATGAGGTCCTTTCCTTCAAAAAGGAGGTCCCTCCCCCTTTTATGTAACAAATGGATCTTTTAGAGCACATTTGATGGTGCATCAAGACAAAAATCAAAATGGATATTAATTTTAACAAACTTTGGATGTGGCCGATGCACGGAACACCGTCTATAGCATTTATAATAACATGGACTTTTAGTTCCATCCCCATGTTACAAAGAGAAGAGGGATGAGAAAAAAAAAATTAAAAAAAAAATGGGCGGAAGGGGCAACCCTCTCTCTTCTGTGCGGCGGTCAGAGGGGTGGATGCGAGGCCGAAGGCAAGGCCTGCAATGAGCTCTCTCTCACTCTCTCCCCTTCTTCGTTTATGTTTATGTTCATGTTCATGTTCATGTTCATGTTCATGTTCATGTTCATGTTCATGTTCTTGTTCTTGTTCTTGTTCTTGTTCTTCTTCATTAGTGTTTTTTTTCTTTGATTTTCATTAATTAGGTTAGATCTTCTAAATAATTAGAATATTTTTTTTATTGATTAGGGGGTTTTTCTTTATTTTTTATTGATTAGGGGGGTTTTCTTTTATTTTCATTGATTAGGGTTTTTTTTCTTTGATTTTTGCTGATTAGGTTAGATCTTCTAAATAATGAGGGTTTTTCTTTGATTCTCATTGATTAGGTTAGATCTTTTTTTTTTATTGTTGTTTTTAATCAATTTTTTTTAATTATGGCTTTTTATACTTAATTTGATTAGGGCTTTTCTTGTATTTGATTATGATTGTTTTTTTATCTTCTTTAATTAGGGTTTTTTATATTTAATTTTATAATTTATTTATGGTTTGTTTTTCTTGTAGTTAAGGGTATTTTGGATTATTTATGAGTTATTTTTTTTCATTTTAGGGTTTTATGATTTATTTATGGTTTTTTTATTTGTATATAAAAAATATGAATTCTTATTTTTTTTTCTCAAATTATCCAAAATTTAAACATTTTTTTTTTTCGAACTTTGATCCGGTTTGAGATCTATATTTGGAGTTACAATCCATAAATTTTTGATAAACTTTCATAATTAGATCTAATATGATACTGATTAAAGCATTTATATATAAAAAATTTATCAATTCTTATTTTTTTAAATAACCCAAAATTTAAACATTTTTTTGTTTTTAAATTTAATCTGATATCTATATCTGAAGTTAAAGTTCATCATAAACATGTTAAAATACTTTATGATTGGGCAAATCAGGTCATACGATTCAAAATGAAGTAATCTGACCCATTATCCATGATTGTCCAAGTTGTCTGCACATCATGATAAAACAATGAACATTTGGTACACAACATCCGATTACAGTCCAAATAAACATTGAACTTGATACAATTGTTACAGAAAAAATCTATTCCATCTTTGTTGTTCATTTCATCCAATCCCGGACAAACCATCAAACATACCCTTAGGTTTCCTTGGTTTCATTCCCACCAGTAAGAAAATACTATCATGGGAAAGACATCTCATCATGGGAAAGTCATCCTCTAGGTGAAAACAAATTATACGCAACATATTAAATGCATGACTGTTGTTGTTTCACCAGCATATGAAGATGGAGGGTTTCATAAGTAAACCGTTCATTTTCATGTGTAAAATGGGTGAAATTAATGAAGCCTTGGGGAGTGTTTGTTACAACCCCACTCAAAAGAAGGTAATTTCCTTTGAAAGGCACATCCTGAGGGAAAAGTGTTTTAGAATGAAAGGAGGCATGAATCTATTTTGACAGAAAACTTGCTTTTTGCATTTATTATATGGACCCCACCATGCATTTCTCATGTGCATGTTTGTTTAACCCGTCAGAAAGAGAGATCTCTTTTTTTATCATAAAGGGCCTCTTTCATAGGAAAGGGCATAAACAAATGCCCCCAACAATAATAAAATCAAAACCAGTTCCGGGTTGTGTATATAGTAGTAGGATAGTGTGGGCTCGCTTAGCTCTGGGAAACTTCGCTGCCAAGCTACACTTAGGACCCTTTGCTTTTATTTTCAATTGAATGATTAATGAGTCTCCAATTTGCATAATGAACCCATCACTTAAATTACAAGTCACAATTTGGCCCACCCATTTTTGCTTGAGTGTGGGTTGGTTGCTTGTGAAGGTAAACTTTGTTGGTGGTTGGATCCTGGCCACTTATCATATCCAATGATACTGGGACTTGAGTCCTGAGCTCCAATAAGAGGTTGGTTAAACCGTACATGATTGAATCCATCCCTGCAGTTGAAACTTTTAATGAAATTTGCTAGAACTCTACACTGATATCTGGCCACTCCTGAATTTTGTTCTCTTTGATCCACCTAGACCTGTCCATTCATGGTCAAATATAGATAACAACTTTTGCATGCGCAAATATTTGGAGCCCATTACAGTTTGTAAGGTCCAATAGGTAGGGATGGAAAATGAGACAAGCTGCTCGTGGTCCGGTTTGTGTTCAGCTCATAGAAAGCTTGTTCGTGAAATATGCTCAATAAGCCGAACATAAACAATGGGTGTTCAGTTCGGCTTGACTGGTATAAGCTTGTTAACTATTATATAATAAATATATTGTATATAAATTTTATATCATAGTGTAGATGATTGAAGTGTTTGTCTTGCAAGCAGTAAGTTTAGAGTTAAAAATCTGAGCATTGAAACAATGTATTTATTTAGAGCTTTTATATATAGGCACCTAACTTATGAAAAAATTATGTTTAACCACCTACTTTTAGAACCTTTCAGATAGTCATTTTTTTTCAACAAATTGTTCAAATTACTATCTTTGTCATTTTTTTTTGCTAAAATTACTTATTTGGCTTTAACTGTATGACAACTAAACAAAGTGATTCTTGAATTTATGATTGTAAAACACAATCATCCTGCTTTCTCAGTGAAACATAAAAAAGTAAAAGTTGTGATTGTGATTGTCAGCTGTGAATGTTTTTTCTTTGAATCTTGTAAAAGTAAATCATAAGGTTGATGATTTCAATTACAGCTTTTACTTTTTCACAAGTGACCAAAGCAAATAAAAGAAATGGCTAAAGTGCCTTCTAAAGATCTATAGTACTTATTTGACCTTAATTGCAGAAAAAAGATCTATAGTACTTATGCTGCTGCACCTGATCACCCTCCATCAAAGCGTGTGTCCGTTGGCTTTTATTCAAATGACGCTCTGCAGTGTAAGATTGCAGATGGTAGGTTTGCCTTGGTGATCCACACGATCGATTAGTCCTTTGGGGAGTGGAGACAAAATGAGGCATAGTATTGTTTTATTTGGAGATTCTCTCACCGATCAATCGTTTAGGCCTAGTGGATGGGGAGCAGCCCTCGCAGACACCTACTCTCTCAAGGTATAACACTCTCTTCTTTCACATTGTGCGGTGTTTCCTTTACCTTCGTTTGAAGGAAATATCTTTTTCGGTGGAAACCTCTTTTCCTATGAATTCTTTGATTTCATGCTTTGTCTTCTATAGTTAGAGTTGCTGCTGCTTATTTTCTTGCCGTTTTGTTAGATACCCAATTCATGAAAATGGCATTTTTGATGGGTTTGAATATTTTTTAGTGAAGAAATCGAGTTTTGTGTGGGTGATCTATTGCACGTCTGGAAAATACGTAGCTTTGTACGTATAGATTTTGTATGTTATATGGGTCATTTTCAGCGTGTTTTTGAGTTAGTGTGTTGTTGACGTTACTGTTTCTTAAGATACTTAGATCTGGTTCTGTCAGTTCTCTGTCTCTTGATCCTTTTGTCTTTTCAATCTTAAAAGGTTGGATTTACCTCTTCTTCTAGATTACTGTAGACGAATACATTTTTAATGTCAAGTTAGAAGGCGGATCATCACTTGTTGGCAGTTATAGATAAGAGAATCTGAATCGATCGAGTTCATTTTGGGTAATCTATCCCTTCAATTTGTGTGTAACCCTTTGTTTAGTCTTGCTTTGTACCTCACTGTGGTACTTTATGTCCATCTGCACCCAACTGATTTCTTTCTTAGTGGTAACTCAACTTCTTCCCAAGTTTAGTTTTTTTTTTAGTGCATCGAGTTCTTATTTTTTGGCCATCCTCCATTTAGGTTGAGTCAGCTTCCTAATGGAATATATCCTACATAAGTAGGAGAGATGGCCTTGTGAGAACCCGTCAAATGATACAACATGATCGGTGGGATCTTGTGTTGAGTTGGAGGCAATGTAGTGTAGAAGCCAGTCAGTGTAGTTGGAGGTCGGCTTGCCCTAGTTGTCCTTAAGAGAACTTCAACTGTTGGCGTTGTGAGTCTTATTTTGTTGTTCCATTCCTCCTGGGTTCTTATAATGATTGACAGATTCAATTTCAAGCCTTCTGTGTAGAGGAGCGGTAGTATAAAGGGTTGGTAGGGCTGGGCGCCAGAAAAATTAATATTCACTGGCGCACTTTTATAGTGCTTAAGAAAAACTAAATTTTACTGACGCGCAACTATTTTCACTGGCGGTAAACAAAATAGCGCCAGTGAAAATGGGCCTTTTCAAAAATCTCGGCGTCACAAGATAAGTATAGTTTTTTTTTTTTTGTTAACAAGGTCGTAGCATTTATACCTTTCTTGACCGAGGAATACCTTTGGAACGCACACTTGACAACCCTTTTCTCAAGTTTATCAGTGGTTCTTGGGGTTGAACCAAACACTTGCATCTGAAAACCCATATGTGGGTGAGAGATATTTTTCTCCTCTCAGAAGCTCTATGGGATATATATAATTTACAGACTGGTTGGGTAGACAATTTATAACATGACAAGCTACAACCATGACATTAGGCACATTCTTGTGAAACATGAAGGCCTTACTAATGTTCTGTTCTTGCATTCAGTAACTCGTAACTCGATCCATTTTGTTGAGAAGTGGCGTGGTTTGATGTTTAAAGACCTGATCATTGAAATGTTTTTTAAGGCATCGTTAGTGAATTCTCCACCATTATCAGATGGAAAGATTTTCACCTTAACATCAAATTGATTTTGAATCATGCAATGAAACTCTCGGAAGGTTTCAAAAACTCAGACTCTTATGTTCAAGAAACTCCTGTTTCAATTTCAAATGAGGTTTGAGTCTGTTTCTATCTGGATCTGAACCAAACCCGACCCGATGACACCCTTAATTACTGCCAAGTGATAATATGGTAATAAATTTAGATCCCATCATTCACCTTTTGGCAACAGGCTTTTTTTTTACTAAGCCAATGGAAAACCCCTATCAATGACGACATGTTAACAGGTCTTTGATTGATAAAACCTTTGAGGTGATTTTTTAATTTTTTGACATTTACACAGAGAAACCGTCCCTAAGATCAGAGAGCTGCTTTGCTTGCCATACAGTACTCTTGCTGTCCTGACTGTAAAACTTCGTGGGCTTACCCTTTACCCCTTACTTACCATAGAATTAATACATTTTCTACCTTGCCGCAAGGGACGTCCGCATGAATTTCGAATTCATGACGTCCCATTAACTTAGAGACTGTTACAAGTAGATGACCGAAGCCAAGACCTTGTGGGCTTCTAGTAAAGGACATCTTGGTAAAACAAGGAAAACTCATTTACCTTTTGAGTAAGAGAGAGAAAAAACGTCGATAAAATTATTAATAATGTGTGATATTTTTATTAATCTGTTTTGGCGACATTATAAGTAGGGTGTCAACCGGCCTGGTTTAAAAGGACCCGAACCAAACCCTATAGGGTCCGGGTTTTGTGATAAATAATAAGACCCGATTAAAACCCGAGTCTGGACTTGAAGATCCGATTAATACATGAACTCGGGTATAGTTTATGAAATTTTATACTAGACCCAGACCTGACTTGAGTTCCGATTAAGACCCAAAAATTTTTAATGTAAAAATGATAAATAATATGATTTTATTGGGTATGGTCTGGGTCTGGTTCATGTAGTTCTTATCAGGTCTGGGTATGACTTTTCTTATACTGGACCCGAGATTAGACCTGAATTTAGACCCAATACTATATTGTTATCATTGCAAAATTTTACTTTTGCAAGTCAAACTGACATTTGAAAACATTTTTGAAAATAACTCGCCTCCGTTTTAAAATGCGGGATAATTCTGAAGAATGAGACTCGCCTGTCAGTACGAGGTTCAATCATTCCTGACACCTTTATCAGGGATAATTGAATCAATGATCAATCAAATGCTTTGCTCAACTTGTTTAAATTGTGTTCTATTTTCTAAATACACAAAGAATCAGGCATGTGCTATGAATTTATGAAAATGCAGGTTTGAAAACATGATGTTTTCCTTAAAGATTTGAAATACTTAAGAAATCCTTGAAAAAGATAATACTTTGAAAATCGTGAATCATGGTGAGAAAGCATTTCTGAAGAAAATGAAAATCAATTTCTGAAGAAATCTTGAAGTTTTGGGAAAAATTGATTTTTGATAAAACTCAAAATGACTTAGAGAAAATTGATTTCTCTAAATTTGAACTTTGAAAATGAGAATATAACTTGGAAAATTAGGAATTGGGACTGAAAAATACATGAGAAATCTTTGAAAAACCAAAGGCTTTTGAGAAAGTCGATTTTGAGGAAAATCAGGGCACACTTGAAAAAATCAATTTTATGAGATGAAATTTAAAAAATACATCAAAGGATGGGCGTGTGGCCCTGTGAAATATGTTCATGATGCAATCTAAACCTAAATGATGCATGGATATGATTTTGAGAAAGAATTGTTTTTTTGAAGGAATGAGAAAAATCATTTGAAAAAGGAATTTATGTGCCTTATAGAACTTCAATGAAATAAATTTGCCTCATATCCCTGACTATGGCCACAGATATGGATTAAATGTATCTCATTTGATTCCAAAAGGATAAAAACATTTATAAAACTTTGAAGTATGCAATGGTTTTTGAAAATAGCCTAAGAGTGTAGGCTGATTGTAGCTTAAAAGAAGATGATAAATCTGAATTTCGTTCGTATTCTGTCTATGACCATAAATACAAACTCGATCGAATTTACCAACTCTTTAGAAGCTAGTGCATGTGCCATTCGTGTAGACCATGGTGAAATTGAAATATGTGTATGAATGACAAACATAACAATTATATATCAAAGTTTAAACTATATGCAATGCAAACCCTAATTCTAAGCAGGAATTTAAATTCTTATTCCAAATTTATTTACAATTTACATCACTAATTGGATTTAAATAAAGGAAATTAAAAGAAAATACAGCCTTGAACATCCCTGCAAAACTAGAAAAGCTTGTTAGTGAAGATAAGTTGGTTTTTCTAGATTTATCTAGTAATATCTGAAAATTATTGCATTTACCTAGATATAAACCTTTTTTCATGTTTTCCTGAGATAAATATAATAAAATATGATATAAAATTGAAGAAATAATAAAGATAAATAACTTCAAAATTCAGAATTTAGGGGAAATTGATAAAAGTACCCCTAAAAACAAGACTATGGCCTTGAAATCAAGGTTTTTCAGAAAATATTTTGGTAAAACTTTGGATTTAGGGTTTAAAAAGACTCAAATCAAAGCCAAATCGAATATAAAATATCCTAACATGATTCTAAACATGAACAAACCCTAAAACATGAACTTTTATGAAGAAAATTAAAAATATCATGAAAACACGATTTTGCCAGTGTTTCGGGATCCTCCGAGCACCCTGTTTCGCAATATAGTCGATTCAAATACTAAATGAATTCCAAAATTAATAAAAATCAACACAAACTTCTGATAACCCTAAAATTAAATTAGAATCATAAAAATTTATTTTTGACATTATTTTAATATAAAAATTACACAAAAACCCTAAAATATATTGTTTTTACCTGTGGGCACGTACCTGTCCCAGTGTCAGACCTGAATCAGGGGCCAAATCACCATTAAAATTCATAAAATTTACAAGGGAATAAAATATAAAAAATAGAGATTTTTCCTTTTACAGATTGAAAAAATCATCTTTAGTTAGGGAGATATTATTCTGGCAATTTGTACTTGAATTTAACAAATATAAAAATTATCAAAATTGATACTTCCGGTTTTAAATACAAGAAAAAATAACAAACCACATCAGAAATTCTAAAATTTTAGCAGTGAATAGAAGATAGATAGATAGATAAAAAGTTTTCCTTTTTACAGATAATTTATCAGATATCCGGTTAGGGAGATACGATCAACACAATTCAGCTTAAGGTTTAAATAAAACATAACGAGTTCTGAGAAGTTGATCCTACTTTCTGACAAAGGAAAAATAGCAGATAGTGGTAGAAAAATATAGGAAAATTACAGCAAATACTAGGCATTAACACAAATCTATTGCAATTTACAGATTGCAAATCGGACCTTGGATGACAAAAATATAGCATTTGCAAATTATACCTGAATATCAATAGCGATTTTAAATAACATGAATCACGATTCAACTTTATATTTTTTTGACAGGGTTCCTGAACCCCAAAACCTCTGATTTTTTTACAGAGACTTACTAACAAATTTATGAAGTAAACATAAAAAAATCATAATTTTCCATCTAATATTTAAATATGAAATAACATGATTTCTACAGACCTAGAATCAAAACATACGAAAATCTAATAAAACACTAAAAAAACTGATTTAAACATGGAAACTAATAAAAAAATACTTGAACAACCTATCAAAACTTAATTTAATGTTGGAATATATAAAATAAATACTAATATAATAAAAAAATAAAAAAATACAGAGAATTCATGGATGAAATTGATTTACCCTTTGAAAATATGGATTTAGCCCATTTAATGGGTAAATCTCATATTTCGTTAGTTAAGAATATAAAAAACAACAATCTAAACGATTCTAATGGATTAAAATTCTAAAAAATAGCATAAAATAAAGTTAGATCATCTTCTTGGACCGAACTTGAGGTTCTTGGATAAGATCCATAGTTAAAAACCATGAACAAAGGGGGCACCCATGGTGAAATTAATTAAAAAATCATAAAAAAATAATAAAAAGCATGAAATAGAGTATAGAAAGTTACCTTGGGGGTTGCAGCTGCAATGGAGAAAGGAGGAGGTGCTGGAGAGGAGAGAGAAGCTCCAAGATTTCTAATGAGAGAGGAATAGGGGTCGACCCCCCCTTGGGCTCTCTTTAAATAGGGAAAGTTAGGTTTAATTCAGGAGAGTTCTAGTTTAAGTAGAACTCTTCTTATTTATGCATGTGGGAGGCGATTTTTTTAGAGAGGATTTAACCTAATCAAACCCTAATTACTAGCCTATCTAAGCCCTAATCCAAACCCTAAAATACTCTAAATGTGGCACCGCCCCTTGTGGGCCTCATTTGGGTTTTTGAAAACCCTAATTTTTAAAGCTTTAAAATCAAAGTTAAAAACAAAAGTAAAAATGGAAGTTTTAAAAACAAACTTTGTCTCACCTAGACATCTAACCTAAGTAGGACACTGACTAACCCTAGTCTAACCTTGACTTCTTCAAATGTGGCACCACCTCGAGTGGGCCCCACTTGAATTTTCAAAAAGAATTTTAAAACTTGAAAATGAGAGGTTTTTCAAAAGATATTCAAAAGTAGACTTTAGATTGAAAGTTTTGAAATAACACGGAGTCTTGACTGTGTCAGAACTCCTCTAGATGTGATGCCAACTGGGTGGGCTCCTCATCAGGATTTTGAAAATTTTAAAATAAAGAATGAAAATGGCTTTATGGGTTAAAATCGACAAATGGAATTCAAAGGTTTTGAAAATAAAGTTCTAAGGGGACTAAAACTCTGGACCAGAGTCTTGAACCAATTAGGACTCTGAGATTTTAGATTTTTAAAAGCCAAATGATGAAATTTTTGAAAGAATTTATCAGAATTGGTAAAATAAGTCAGAAAATACAGTCAGGGTTAAAGTCCTAACTCAATCAGAACTCTAAAATAGAGTCCTGAATCAGCCGAAACTCCACAAAATGATCTAATTCTTTTAAAAAATAAGTTAAGAAGGTGAAGACGGAGGTAAAACAAGATTCAAAATAGAGTCTTGATCAAATTAGGACTCTATGACAGAGTCCTGATCGGACTAAAACTCTAGATTTTGAGTCTTTTCTGAAAACAGATGAAAGATTTTGCAAAACCAGTGAAAATAGCAACGAACAGTGAAATCAAGATAGAGTCCTAATCCAACTGGGACTCTGGGAGTAAATTCCTAATTTGCCTGGGATTCTCAGAATTTTGGATTTTTTGATAAAACAGATAAGAGGATTTTGGAAAACAGGTGAAAATGAGGTAAATATTGAAGTCAGGTTAGAGTCCTCGTTTGATCAGGACTCTAAGGAAGGGTCTTGATTCGATTAGAACTCTGAGAATTTTTGGTTTTCTGCAAAGTAAATGATGCGATTTTAAAAGGACTTTTGAAAACCAGTGCAAATGAAGCGAGAAAGTGAACTCAGGATAGAGTCCTGATTTGATCAGGGCTTTGGGATAGAGTCCTGATTCGATCAGGACTCTGAAATAAAATCCCAGAATTTTGAAACTATGTGTAACAATTTTGAAATTTGAAAAGATAAATGAAGAGATTTTGGAAAGATTCTCTCAAAATTAACATCAGGGTCAGAGTCCTGATCCAACTGGGACTCTTTGAATAGAGTTCTGGTTCAACTGAAACTCTGAGTTTTTGACTTTTCTTTGAAAGATTTGGTTAAAAATATGCAGAATAGCGATGAAGGGTAGAGTTCTAATCTGACTGAAACTTTGGAAAAAAAGTCCTGATCCAGTTAAAACTCTAGAATTTTGGCTAAAACGAAAGATTTTGAAAATCAGATGAGAAGGTTTTGAAAATAAGTGAAGAACAAGAGTAAAGAGTGAAATTGGGATAGAGTTCTGATTCGATTAAGACCCTGAGAAAGAGTCTTAATTCGACTGAGACTCTAAAATTTTGGCCAAAACAAAGGATTTTGAAAGCTTTTCTCAAAAATAGGTAAAATGATAATAAAAGGTAGAGTTCTTATCCAACTGGGACTCTGGAAAAAGTATCCTGATCCGACTGAGACTCTTAGATTTTGGCAAAAAAAAAATAGAGGAAATGGACAGAGGATATGACTACCACTGATTAAAACCAAAGTAGAATTTTTAAAAAAGGTTTAAAAAGATAAAAAGACAGTCTTGATCCAACTAGGAATTTGTAATTTTTGAGAAATTTTATAAATGAAAGAATCCAGAAGTGACACAACCTAGATGGGTCTCATCTGAGGATTGAAATCAATTGAAATTGAGTTTAAAACGAATCCAGATTATTTTTCTGAGAAAAATATTTCGAAATATAAGACCTTGGGGGTTGGCAAATAGCAAAATGTCGATTCAAAACCCAAGTATTTAAAATTTCTTTTGAAAGATGAGTTTTAAAATCGAATCTGGATTAAAAGATTTTGAAAACAGGAATACTAAATCTCGATAATGAGATGTAATGACATGCAATGCGATGAAATGATATGTCAAATGCATGCGGTGATATGTAATAGCACATGACATGTAAACACTGAATGAAGGTGAAAATTTGGGGTGTTTACACATATCCAAAACTGGGTCCAAGTCTGGTACCACCTGGGTCCAAACCAAACCCGACCCATTGACACACTACTTATAAGTCCATCATCCAACATTAACTGCAGAATTCTATGTTAATTACTCACTAATGATTCATTAATGCATTACTACATGCATACATAGCTCGTTTAACTCATATTACTTCCACGTGGGCTTTTCACATACCAACTATTTTCACAACCCCATTACATGCATGCTAACTCGGCATGTACCACTACTTAGGCCTACTATGCACTACATATTGACTCTTTTTAAATGCCTACACTACCTATACAATATTTTATAAATACTGAAATTACCCTTGAAATCTCTACACATAACATTTATGAAAACACCCATGGAACCCAATTAATAGGCAATTTAAATCTTTGACTAAAGACCCAAGCATACACTATCATTCAACAATTGCCTTGCTAACATGCAAATGGTTACCTACAAATCCAAGAGAGAGAGAGAGAGAGGGAAATAAGTTCAACAAAGGCACAACACAGAACCCATATAAAAAGGGGGTGTTTGATTTGCGAACAGACCTGGACAAGAACATGGTGTCCTGTCCTGTACTGTTCATGTCTGTCCTTGTCCAAGGCTGGATAAGGACACTTTTTTTGTTTTTTTTCAAAGGTATCCAGGGTATTCGGTCCTCTCCTGTTTCAGGGGGGAGGGCAGAATTCCCCTGGACACTAAAAAGAATCCCAGAGGGATGCACGGGATGCCGTGTCCCACCCGTCTGTGTGTCTTGCTCTTGCATGGGCACATGGGCTCCACGCACGTAGACAGCAGATTTTCTTCCTCTTCACAAAGGATACAATCCGTATCAATCCTCCTAACGATAGAGCCAGATTTAATCACAAGAAACAGCCACCTACTGTCACAACAATGATAATAATATGATATAAATCAATAATAAGTTGGGCCACATTAGGTTTAATTAATTGAAGTTTAAACACTAAACTTCTCTCTCTCTCTCTCTCTCTCTCTCTCTCTCTCTCTCTCATGAATCCCTTACATGTTTTGAGATACAAGACCCTCATTTCCGGCTAACATCATGTACTTATCTCTTCTAGTAAGTTTTGTGCACTCGAACCCCAATGCATCAGCCAGTTGCTTCTGAATGTGGTTAGCCACCTCCCAGCTAGACTTTCCACCAGAACATGTCAACACCTTTGGAACCATCCCCAAGAACTCTATTTCATAGAGTGGAGATGGGTTCATCAGAAAGAAAACTGGGTCAAAACACTTGAGCCCACTGGCTGTTGTCCCATAGAACATGCTCACAGATGCATTCATGGCAACTGGAACAATGTCATCTGCAAGCTCAGCAAACAATGAGCTGAACCTAAGGAGGTAGGGCTCCCTACATGTGGTGCCCTCTGGGCACACCACCAAATCTCCTTCCTTGAGCAGCCTCTTCATGGTTTCCCCATCTTTCTCTCTGTTTCTGGTGAGCCTCACTGTTCTAATGGGGGAAAGGATCTCAGAGCTCCTACTCAAACTGTATGTGACTGCTGTTAGTGGCTTCCCCAGTGCAATGCTGAGAATGACTGGGTCCAGGAGTGTCCTATGTGAGCATACATACAGAACCCCCTGTTTATTATTGGTTTTTGGTAATAGATTGAGCCCCTTGAGACTTAGTCTCGCACCACTGAAGGCTCCTACACACCTGGAGAGGTTGGTAGGTAGAAGTATTCCTGATAACATCCTGATGATTGCTAGAAGGAAGCCAAAAGGAATCCAAACAAACATGATTAAGGAGGACAATGGTGTAGGCAAAAAAGCCAACCTCCCATCATGGAACACCAGAGGCTTGGGGTATCTCTCCCTTGGCATGACTGAAGACAAGTCATTCCTTTCATCTTCCTTGTGCACAACATAAGCTTCCTGTTAATCAATGCCCAGAAAGAAAACCATGAAAATTTTTAGTACTGATGGACTTGAAGAACTTCCTGTTATCCAACATACAGAAAGAAAACCATGAAACTTTTAGTACTGAGACTTAAAAACCTCCTTGTTATCCAATATACAGACAAGAAAAACATTGAACTTTTAGTACTGTTAAACAATGACGCATAACAAAGAAGAGGAAGAGATTGTGTCGTGGTGGTGTACCTTGCAGAGAGACATGAAATGCTGGTCCTCAAGATTGTTGCTTCCAAGACCAATATCAGGCTTGATATCTCCAAAGATCTCTTTTAGTCCCTTGTGTTTGACAAGCAGACCTGAAGTAGTTAGGAAGCCAGTGAAACGGTTGCCCATCATTTGTAACTCGGTTCCAATAACCACGTCCACGTTTAAGTACTCTTTAAGGAAGCCTTCCACCAAGATTCCAGGCACACTTGTTATCACCACCCTTCTCTTGGAGGAAGCCAACACTTCATAGGCTTGAAGGTGGAGGTTTTCTAAGAAAAACTTTGGCAAAACCGCCCTTGAAACAGTTTGCACATCCTTAAGCTTTAGGCCACAGAAGGAGATGAGAACCATGACCCTCAAGCCAAGACCATAGCTCAAGAAACATAGAAAAGGGTAAGCTAACAAGAGCATAAAGGCTCTTAGAATGCTGCCCCCCTCAAAGGCAACCAACATGAAGTAGGGGAAGAAAGAGGGTGATCTCAAAAGGCAGCCGTTGATGTCACATACCACAGTCTGGTTTGCCCTGCCATCTAAAGGACACTTGCTTACAGATGGGTATGGCTTAAAGGATGTTAAGGGCAGTGACCTAGTAGTATTCCTATTCCTAATTTGGAAACTGAAACTTCTGATCTTTCTAGCTGCCCTGTAATAAGAGTTGGCCAATAGCTGGTACAGAACCCAGTCCACTAACTTGAAGAATACCATTGGAAACTCCAACTGGGTAGGATGTTTTCTTGAAAGAGCCAACTGGGTAGGGTGTCAGATAACAAAAACTTGGGATACAGAGATGAATCAAAGCATAAAAGGAAAGGGCCTATATATAGAACCAATGTTGATGGAGTGCCATTGGCTTAGATAAAAACTACCAATGTACCCTACATTCGCAAATGAGTCTATGGAAAATGGGAAGTTACCAAGACCACAAGTTGGCTATCACTTTTCGTTCGATACGTGTAAGTAAATATGGCATCACTCCTCTGTCTTTGAATGTACAGCTGCATTGACTGCAAATTACTTGAAAAGTACACCAAAGGTGAAATTCAAGTCATGGCATTGTGGGTTAACCCATCTTGATGTGTACTGTAAGGAAAAACCGAGCTTATATATATGTGTGTGTGTGTGTGTGGTGGTGCGGGGGGGGGGGGGGGGGGGGGGGGGTTCCTTAGTCAACATTAATATCTTGTAAGTTGCAACTGTTCATCTACTACCAACATCTGTACCTGACTGTTGAAATCACAACTCATTAATTTCCCCCTCTTTTCGCGTCTCATATTAATTATTCACGTGTCACAAAGATACGGATACGATACACGATTTAAAAAAAAATCTTAAAAATAAGACATGGGAACAAGGAACTTTTAAAATTTTAATCAATAAAAAACTGTTTTTTTAACAGTTTAATATATAAAAATGTATTTTTTATTGACTTATTATTATTAAAAAGTTGATAAGCACTAAAATTGTTAAAATAATTTCTGCACATATTAGAATCATGTGTCAACGCGTCATAGTGTATCAAGTCGTGTCACCCAGTCTAAATGCATTGTAACATAGTTGACATTTGAAAGAGATCTTCAACATGCAGACGTGGCTGGGAGATCTTCGTCCCAGTGGACTTTCAGCTAGAGTGACGAAAAATGACATCTGACCAACCTAGAAGACTTTCAATAAGCCAAAACCATTTCAGGTTCCACATGCATGTATAAGACACATAAATCCCCCCAGGCCTAGAATTCATGTGCATATCATCAAGAAACCAAAAATATGAACTTTTCAGATGTGTTCAACATTTCTTATTGACTAAAGAACATGACCTACATTGAATTGATTTAATAATAAAAAAAACTTGAAACTTTTATGATATGAAGCTTTGATCCGCCATTAATTTTTTTTCTTTCCTAAAATAATAAGCTCGTAGACTGATAAACACAATCTGCAATTTCAGACTAATCAAAGAAAACGCATGCAGCTATGCTTTTCTTTGTAGTGAACACAATGACAATGGGTAGGAACACACACACAGAGCTGGTAAACGAGCCAAAAGAACCGAACAAGGCATGTTTGGGCTCGGCTCGTTTGCCAGTAGATTGAGCTCATGGCTTGGCTTGTGTTTGTGTTTAGCCTAGCCGAGTTCTCGTCCCAGAATGAGATGAGTTGGAACACCAGCTGGCTCATGTAAAAGCATTATATATTATTTATACATATATTTTTATATAATTAATGGTTTATATTTATGTATATATTTTTCATTAGCCCTTTGCTTTGTATATATATTTCATGCATTCTTCTTTTGAAATATTACACTTTATATATATATAACACTACAAGAATTTTGCGGATTAGCAACAGACGCTATCTGATGCTAATCCATCGTAATTCTGTTGCTGAACTATTTACCGACGACTTAGCGATGGATAGCGTTCGTCGCAATTTCTTGGTTGCTAATTAGCGACAAAATTGATTTGTCGCCACTTTCATCGTAAAATCATGACGAATTAGCGAATGTCATGATCCATCGCTAAATAAAGACTGATTTGATTTTGTGATAGATACATATCCGTCGTTAAACCGTCACTAAAATTTAACGACGAATATGTATTTGTCTCTAATATTCATTACCAATTTAACGACGAATTAGCGATGGATAACATTCTGTCACAAAACATCGACTGTTTTAGTTTTTGAGACAGATAAATATTCATCCCTAATCTGTCGCTAAATTGATGATGGATATTAGCAACGGATATTATCTGTCGCTAATCCGTCGCAAATTTAAAAAGAAAAATATTTGAAATATAAATATCGAGAAAAAAATTCTCATTATACAATTTATATAACCTGTGTATAAAAAATAAAGTACACATAAAAAATACATATACAAAACAAGTAAAAAAATTTAACACAAGTTATAAGTGAAACAAATTTAACAACCCAGTATAATCCTCGCCAAGTTCTAATTAGTTACAATTGAACATATACAAAGAGTTTCATTTAAAACAACAAGTATGTGAAACAAATTCAACACATGAATCTATCCTCGCCAAGATTCAGAGCATCATCCTTTTCATTGTCTCGATCTGCCCCTTCATCCATGCCTCCACCAGCTCCTCTACGATAATCATTTCCATCATCCTACAAGAGAACCAAAATGTTAGTATTGATAAATAAAATATAATGAAATAAATGATATGCAATGCACCTAATCTAAGGCAATCAAAGTAACATGGTTGAATGACACATAGACTAACATTAAAGTGAAGGACATTAACAAAATTAAGAGGTTGTCAAAAAACTTTCATATTGATTCAATCATGTATATATGTGTTATAAGGCAGTCAAAATTTTTTTATAGTGATTCAATCATGCATATATATGTTCTATGGTTGTAAAAAAAAGTTATAGTGATTCAATCATGCATATATGTGTTCTAAGACTGTCAAAAAAAATTATACTGATTCAATCATTTATATATTTGTTCTAAGGCTGACAAAAAAAATCATAGTGATTCAATCATGCATATATGTGTTCTAGGACTGTCAATAAAAGCAAAGTTCATAGTGATTCTATCATGCATATATGTTGTAAGGTTGTCAAAAAAATTATATAGTGATTCAATCATGCATATATGTGTTCCAAGGTTGTAAAAAAAAATCATAGTGATTCAATCATGCATATATGTGTTCTAAGGGTGTCATAACAATTTTATAGTAATTCAATCATGCATATATGTGTTCAAAATGTGTCAAAAAAAATTATAGTGATTCAATCATGCATATATGTGTTCTAAGGTTGTCAAAAAAAATTCATAGTGATCCAATTATGCATATATGTGTTCTAAGGTTGTCAAATAAAATTCATAGTGATTCAATCATGCATACATGTGTTTTAAGGCTATCATAAAAATTGTATAGTGATTCAATCATGCATATATGTGTTATAAGACAGTCAAAAAATTTCTTGGTGATGAAATCATGCTTATATGTGTTTTAAGGTTGTCAAAAAACTTTCATAGTGATTCAATCATGCATTTATGTGTTATAAGGCAGTAAAAAAATCATAGTAATTCAATCATACTTATATGTATTCTAAGGGTGTCATAAAATTTTTATAGTGATTCAATCATGCATATATGTGTTGTAAGGTTGTCAAAAAAATTCATAGTGATTCGATCAAGCATATATGTGTTCTAAGGCTGTCATAAAAATTGTATAGTGATTCAATCATGCATATATATGTTTTAAAGGTGTAAAAAACATTCATAGTGATTCAATCATGCATATATGTATTTAATCATGCATATATTAGCTTGAAATTTAATGACATGAGAACTTTGAGAGCACTGACTTTATACCTAACGGGCACCAGAGCTCGTTGAATGTAGACAAAGTTCTTCTATCTCAAAAAAAAAATTATAACTCATTATGAACAAGGTTGGGAATGACTTCATGTAAAAAGTCACGCATTGTGTCCTGAAGAAGCTGATAGACACCATCCCAAGAAATAACAGGGTCAATCGGACGGTGGGAGTTGATGCTGGCAGGAGAACTCTGAGAGCCCTGACTGCAGGAGGCAACAACTAGTGTTGTGTTCATATTACTCCAAATCCCGAACATACGACCTTTTTGCAGTTCACTGGTTGTAGTCACCCATGCTGCAAGATCAAAAAGCGGATGCTGAGTGGAATCATCACCATATTGCTCTACCATCTGCTGCTTATATGACTCCTACAAAGTAATGATTACAATATGAATTAATAATTAAGAATTACAATGTTTATGATAATGTAATTCATGCTAACTTGTATATTATAATATTTATTAATACAATAAATACATACCATTGTCGCTCTCTCCTTCTCTGATACAAACTCTTTCGTGCTCTTACATTTATGTGTTTCAATAAACACATCATTGTAAGGCACAATGTCTTATTTTTTGGCTTCCTGGAAGGTTAAATAATAAAAAAATCAATTAGAAAGTATGCAAAAATACTTATAAATTTGATAATATATATATATATATATATTGATGAGTTACCATTTTCTTCTGGTGGCTCTCAAAAGTCCTAGAACCACCTGTGTGTAGATGGGCATCGGGCATCTTCACTCAGTTTTGTGCAGCCTTTACTGAGCGGTTTCGAAATTCATGGCTCGCCCACTTGTTGCATATTGCATCCCAATAATCTGACCTGATAGTAGAAGGGCCATGACCTTTCCACTGCAGTTGATCATCTATCCCACCAGGCATGCCCAAGTGGTTTAAATATCCATAGTTTGTCACCCACGGTAACTTGTTCTCCATCATCATTACGAGATGGGCAAGTGTAATGTGTTAGAATGTGAGGTTCAAAGTACATAAATAAGAAATTTAAAATCTCTTCTAAAGTGTATGCCTCACAAATTAAACTCTCTACTCTCACTTTATTCCAAACCTTTTTTTAAGGCCAAACATGCATCTGTTAATAATATATATCTTGTAATACAATAAATTCCTAATAGCATTAGAGATAAAAATATAAATAAAAATATACCTTTCAAATGGGTACATCCACCGATATTGCACAAGACCACCAACCCTAAGTTCATATAGAAAGTGTATGATCACATGCTCCATAACATCAAAAAATGGTGGCAGAAATATCTTCTCTAGCTGACAGATAGTAGTGATGACAGAATCTTCGAGATTCTTTACCTCAGTTACTACAACTTCCGATGCACACAATGTTCTAAAAAATTGACTCAACTCGGATAGTACCCCCCATATAGGTTTGTCTAACATATCATGGAATGCTAGGAGAATCAACTATTGCATAATGACATGACAATCATGGCTCTTCAACCCATATAATTGTCTCTCGTCTATCTTCACAGCCCGAGTAATGTTAGAGACGTATCCATCTAGAAATCTCAACTGTCTCAACCACTTACATATCTTCTTTACTTGATTTGGTCCAAGCATGTACCTTGCCTTTGGTTTTAGTACTTTTCTATTGTACTCTTGGAGTTTCAATTCTTGTCTTTTACATATTACTTTTCAATTCATACAGGCCTTCAGATTATCCTTCATTTTTCTTTTGACATTCATTATCGTATTGAACACATTATCAAACACATTTTTTTTCACATACATCGTATCCAAATTATGTCGTATCAATAAAGTCGGCCAATATAGTAGTTCCCAAAATATAGATTTTTTTGTCTAATTATGATCCTTCCCAAATCCAAGGAAGGGTGTCGCATCACGGGCATCTGTCAGTCCATATGAAAAGTATCACAATTGTCTTAAAATCTTTATGCCAGACAACCGTGTAGGTGAACCTTCTATTTCAGTTGTGCCTGCTCAGAACATATTTCTTTGTCGTCGGAACGGATGGTCGCTGGATAGAAATCGACAGTGAGAATCAAACCAACATGACTTTCTTCCATGCATCAATCTAAAAGATTTTGTATCCTCCATGCAGTACGAACATGCCAACCTCCCATGTGTGCTCCAACCAGATAACATACCATATGTAGAAAAGTCACTAATTGTTCATAGAACAACAACCTTCATATTAAAGTTTTATTTTTTGTGGGCATCATACGTGAGAACATCGTTATCCCATAGTATTTTCAGTTCATCAATCAATGACCTTAAATATATATCAAGATTTTGACTCAGAGACGTCGGACTAGGGATCAATAGATACAAGAAAGATTTTGATGCTTCATACATAAGCTTAGAGGAAGTTTGTATGGGGTGACAAATACCGGTCAACATGAGTATGGGGTTGATCTACCCCCAAATAAATTATATCCATCTGTACATAAACTGAGCCTAACATTTCTCATTTCCATTGCGAAGGACTGATGAGTACGATCAAAGTACTTCTAAGTTTTCACGTCAACATGATGCATGATCTTGTCTTCATCATGTCAAACATTATTTGCATGTCATCTTATGTGATTAGCTGTCTTCGAAGACATATACAGTCATTGCAATCTGGGGATAAGAAGAAAGTATCGAAGTGACTTGTATGTCACTTTTTTTGACCTCGTGCTAGCATTACCCCTTGTCTTTGGCTTGAACCGATGATGCTCACATGACAGACATAATCTGCTATTTTTTTTTATCTTTGAAATACAACATGCAGTGATTTGGACAAACATCTATCTTTTGATACCCTATACCTAGAGCGTTGACTATAACCTATGGTAGAAATTTTATGGTAATTTATCATCTTTGGGCAACATACTTTTCATAATAGAGCACATACGGTCAAAACATAATTGACTCAAATTATACTCCGACTTCAAATTTAATAGTTGAAGAACTGCAGACAAGATAGTATGACTCTCACAACCATTCCATAGTGGCTTATCAGCATCTCTAAGTAAGTCATAAAATCTACTAGTTGTATCGTTTGTTGCTTCTTCCACTATCCCAGTTGGTACATCACTAGGACCCATAGCAGAATCCAGTTTTGATCCTGCGACATCAAATATCAAATCTACATATAGATTATCGTGCACCACATCCACCCGTATATCAAAATTGTGTCAAAATTCTTCATCATGAAGCATTCAATTCTGATAACCACTAACAAAACTCTTCCTGTATAGGTGATGTCTAACGTCATCAGGTTCTACAAATTGATTGTTCTTACACATCGTGTAGGGGCACCTGAACCGATCGGTGGGATCCACTATACTGACACTGGCCATTGCAAATTCAATAAAACTGTCGACATCATCCATATATTCAAGAGACATCTCACTATCAATTATCCTACGGTACATCCATTCACGATTTGCAGTCATTTTATCGTATGATGTTATGGATATTATCTTAACCAGTTTAAAGAGAATCATAATAATGCTATGATGAAGAAAATATTTAATTCATCATGCATTGATGGTGGATGTAATAATTTGATATATATATATATATATATATATATATATATATATTACACACATAATATATTCATTTAAATCATGTTTTCATGATACAATTTCACATGAAATGCATAATCAAATTCAAAATAACTTCAAGCAAGCATGGATAGTCATGTCAAATAGTGCAATACATTCAATCATTCATATCACAACAATTTCAAACATGTACCTGCAACAAACACACTTCAATATCTCGCTAACTACTACCATGACTGACATGGAATCTGAACTACAAAAATAAGAGCACTTCTATTCTCATACATTCAAATCATGCTCAACATGATCTCCAAACTTCAGTAAAACAGTCCTAGATATCCACAACTAAGTGAGTGTGTGAGTAGAAAAGTGTTGCATCCAAGAAAGTAAATAACATGTGATGCACTTGCATCACTTACTCACCACGAGTATTTACTCGATTTGCATTCTTTTGCATTTGCATTTTTCATTTTATTATTGCATTCTTTTTGCTTGGCTTTTTTAGCTGCATGTGATTCTTAGCATTAAGAATCACGCATATGCTCAGGTACGCACCTGCAATGCATGAATATATAGGAAATATAATATAATTCTAACATTTCTACAATGTGCTTGTGTTATTGATTTCAAACTCGGTGTTATTTGAAGAGATGGGACAAGTCAGTCTAGACTCTAGATCAATTTCACCTAAACTCAATCAGTAGGAACTTGAGTCAAACTTGTGAACAATTTCACGAGGACACACAAAGGAGGTTCTGGCAAAACAAGTAGGGATGGCAATGGACCGGGGGAAACAGGCCCCACCCCGCCTTGCCCCCGTTTGGCCTCCATTGTGACCAATGAGAATGTCGGGTCTCATCTCCTATACAAAAGTTCAAGAAAAAATATGAAAACTGTTTTGTCTACCTTTGAATTTTTTTTTCAAAAAATGGAAGTTTGAAAGAAGCTTGAGGCTTGAAAAAGAAAACAACCAAAAATCAGAAACTTATGAATTTGTGGCCCTTATGGAAATTGTGATTTCTGGTATAGGAGCACCACTTGAACACGTCCAAGAATAAAGAATGTTTAGGATGCCCCACAACCGACATCTTGGAGTTGGGTGAGTAGATGCACCCTCCATTGCACCATGTTGGAGCAGCTAGGCATGAAAACCCAGCTAGTCGTGTGTTGTTTGGTGTAGCTGGGCATGGAGACCAGCTCGTGCAATGCATTTGGAGAAGTTGGGTGTGAATCACACTAGCTATTGTTTTGTGAACCTTGCAACTTGTAGTTGAGTGTGAATCCCAAGTATGCTGGTCGTGGGCATTGGGTTAGGCCACCGTCGGGTGCCGCGATAGGAGAAGAAGAGAATCAGCATCTTCGTCGGAGGGGCATCGACGATGGCTGGCGTTCGAACGAAAGGGGAAACACAAGAGAAAGAAAGGAAGGGGGAAAAAAGAAGGGAAGGGAAAGGAGAGCAGAGGGGAGAAGGCGACTGATCCCTGACGTACTTGAAGAGGACGGCGGCTTCGCTGGGTCTCCAATGATGGTGTGAGTCGACGACAGAGGAGGAGTGAGGGAAGAGGGAGGAGAAGGGTAATCAGAGAGAGAGCGAGGGAGAATTTCGTGCCCTAGATGGGCCGTATAACATAAAAAATTATCGACAGATTAGCGACAAAAATATTTTATCTCAAATGTCATCGTAAATTAGCGATGAAAAAATTTTGTCGTTCATCCATCTCGAAGTTGCGACGGAGTTTGAGATGAAATGTTTCTGTTGCTAATCCATCGCTTATTAGCTATGGATTTTGTGATCAAATTTTTTTGTCGCTAATTCTGTAACTAATTTCAATTTTAAGGATGACTAGTTTTCTCTAGCTAATCCATCACAAATTTGTGATGGATTATTTTCATCATAAATTTATGTCGCTAATTAACATTTTTCTTGTAATGTGAGCTTTCTTGAGCCGAACCGAGGTGAGCACTCTGTGTTTAGGCTCGACAACTTTAAGATAATTGAGCTGCTCGTGGCTCAGATTGGTAGTCATACGAATTACCAATCAGGGGCAAGTTCATGAAAAGCCGACACTACAAGAAATAAGGGGTTGGGGGAGATGAGATCGGGGTCGGGCGGGGCGGGAGGGGAGATCAGAGAGACAGATGCAGGGGGAGAGGGGAGATCAGAGAGAGAGAGGTGCCAAGACACCCCATTTTCTCAAAAAAGGGAGAGGGTAGAGAGAAAGGGGCGGGGAGAGAGGGGAGATCAGAGAGAGAAGGCGAAGACGGATCTCAAAAAGGGAGAGGGGAGATTCGAGAGAGGGGCGGGGGGAGAGGGAAGTTGAGAGAGAGAAGGGGGAAGATCAAAGAGAAGGGGATTATGTTTGGTGCAAAGAAGAAAAAAACTCTTTGTTGGCGCAATTTAAACATGTGCCAGCAATAAAAATCTTTGCTGGCTCAGTATTATATTTCACTAGCAAAGAGTGTTTTTGGCTGGCGCATTATGAGCCTGAGCCAGAAAAGACTTTTTATTGGTGGCGCTGTGTTATATTGTGCCAACAAAAACATTCTTTACTGGCTTCATAATTTTTGTGCTGGAGAAAAAGTTTTTGGTGGCGCAACTCATTTCTGTACCAGTAAATGCAACTTTACAATGGCGCTACCGCTAAGGTGTGCCAGCAAAAGCTGGTTTTCTTGTAGTGAGAGTCACGAACTACTCGGTTTGTTACTCGTCCTATATATATATATTCTCTGTGCAACCTTAAGAAAACAAGCTTACATGTTGGAATCAGACAATCTCAAATCTGATCCACAATACAGTCAGAAAAAAATTGAAATTAGCGTGCACACCATGATCATGGATAAATCAATGCACAGCTCTCTCTCTCTCTCTGTCTTAATTTGTACATATTGGTGCAATCACCAGATGTTTGTTCATATATATATATATATATATATAGGATAAAAGCCTTTAGCGACAGGTGGAAAGTGCTGCTAAGGCCTGAGGACCTTTAGAATCGGTTTTTGCATGTGCTAATGGGTCCTTTGACTCTTTGATAAACGTGCACGTTGGCTGATGGTTAGCAAGAAAGTGGGTAGGCAGCTATCTCTCTCTCTCTCTCTCTCTCTCTCTCTATATATATATATATATATAGAGAGAGAGAGAGAGAGAGAGAAATGTGTAAGTATGAAATGAAAGGTGCTAAATGAGCCAGAAAGTAGGTAAGCAACCACCGGATTTTGTGTATATATATATATATATATATATATATATATATATATATATATATATATATATATATATATATATAGTAACGGGTTAGTGTGAAATGATAGGTGATAAAATGATACTTGTTAAGTTTTTAAAAAAAAAATTGTTTTACTTTTAAATTCTGACCGTACAGATGTGATCTATGTACTTGGGATCAGCGCTGGAAGTGTCCGATTTCAACGTATGGGTGAATTTTTAAAAGGTTCAAAAAATCATGAGTGCAAAATCTTTGTAAAATTTTGAGTTTCCAAATATCATTTTTTTAATAGAAAACACATGATCCAGGTGTGGATTCCTTGTAAATCGATCATGCCAACACATTTATGGGGTCGGAACCACCAAATAAACACAAAGGGCAGAAAAACCCAATTAGCATCTCTCTCTCTCTATATATATATATATAGAGAGAGACCATTCAAAAGACAAAAAATAACCCAAAAGTTAGAATAGAAAGTTAGGTAAAGTTAACCTTGGAACACATGCACCAAACATTCAGCAAAAAATCGGGTGATATATGCATCTTGTTCAAAGAACCCACAAGTTTCAAAGAATTTAGGGAAGGCTGGTGCATTCCACGTGGAACCTAAGAACAATTCAAGAGCAGATTTCAAACTTCATGCAGCCAATGAAACAATATTGCTCACCAACACCTTCACCTACCAGGCGGCCGGGATGGAGGACAACCTCACATGAGCATGGCCTCGAGTTCATGCTTGTACGATCAACATCACCATCTCTCTCTCTCTCTCTCTCTCTCCATTCAAACTTTTAAATGTGAGGTGGCTAATTCTTGAAAATTAATAAAAAGATATGGCTTACGTGGTCAGTTTGCTATTGTGCACACTTATAGTTAAATTTGAGGCGACTTTCGTGGTCAGTGTAGTACTGGGGAAACGGGATGAACAGCTTGTGCCTCAGGTTGTGTTTGTTTCGTCAAGAGCTTGTTCCAACTCATGAAATAAGCTGGGGAAGCTGAGCACAAACAGCGAGTGCTCTTCTCAGCTCGCCTCGTTAACTAGTATATATATATATATATATATATATATATATATATATATATATATATATATATATATATATATATATATGTGTGTGTGTGTGTGGTAATAATGGGTGCTTTGAGAGTCGCTACTACCTAATAGAAGCTTTAGAATTTCAAATTTCTTATTTTTTTGTTGATCAGACCCTATAAATATAATCTATGAGCATTATTTAGTAGAAAACAAATTTTTGATGATGTATGTTTTTTTAAGAACTTTAAAAATCAATGGTTCGCAATGTATCAAAATTTTATTATTTAAAAAATCTTATTTTTATGTCCAATAAACATGATCCAAAAGCATGATTCCTATCAAATAAACTATGTTAAGTACATCCATAAGGTTTAATTGAGAAGATACCGACAATGATTTCTAGTACATGGGAGTAGGTATTCTTGGAGCACAATATATATATATATATATATAGAGAGAGAGAGAGACTGCATGCCAAATAGGTTTTTTGAGCTTTTTTCATTTTATTTTTAAATTCTGACTGTACAGATGTGATCTATGTACTTGATTTTATAGAGATCAACTCCTGAAACGTTTGAATCCAACACATTGGTAGGCTTTTAGAAAGTTTAAAAGATCAACGGTCCAAAATTTGTAAAATTTTTAGGCTCCAAACATCATTTTTTTCATCAAAATCAGGTGATAAAGGTGTGGATTCTTAGTAAATCGACCATGCCCAACACATTTATAGGGCCAGAATTGCATAAAAAGCACTGGAGAAGCTGAAAAACCATTTAGCATGCGGGTTAACAACAAATGGGTTTAGCACTGACCCATTATTACATATATATATATATATATATATATATATATATATATATATATATATAGAGAGAGAGAGAGAGAGAGAGAGAGAGAGAGAGAGTAATGAGTCTGTGATAAACCCATTTGGTGCTAAACCACGTGCTAAATGGTTTTTTTGGGGCTTTTTGCATTTTATTTTTAAATTTTAACCGTACGATCTATGTACTTGATTATAGAGGGAACAACGCTTGAAGCGTCTGATTCCAATACATGGGTGGGTTTTTATAAAGTTTAAAAAATCAACGGTCCAAAAATTTTGTAAATTTTTGAGACTCCAAACATCATTTTTTTCATCAAAAACACATGATTCAGGTATGAATTCTTAGTAAATCCACCCTGCCCAACACATTTATGGGGCAGGAACCTCGTTCCCGAAAAACCCATTTAGCACCAAATGGGTTTAGCATGGACCCATTTTCCTATATATATATATATTTTAAATGAGCCAGCTCAAGTTGGGCCTATTTAACTCCGGCTCCTGATGAGCTCAAACTCGGTAGGCTTGCTACAAGAATGGACTGAGCTTGAATACCCTTTGGATCGTTCAGCTCCTTTACGAGCCCTGCCCCGGCCAGTGTGCTTCACAACAACAAACAACTACGCCTTCATCCCAAAACAATTGGGGTCAGCGATATGAACCAAAAAAGAAATTCATTTTGGGTCTTCCACATGAATCCTTTTCCTCCAATCATTTCTATCCAACGCCATGTCCTCGGTGAGGTTCAAAGCATTCATATCCTTTTCTATCATCTCCATCCAAGTCTTCCTAGGCCTACCCCGACCTCTTTTAACTAATATATTTTCCCATTTCTCCAACCTTCTAACTGGAGCATCATTAGGCCTTCGCCGAATATGTCCAAACCACCGTAAACGATTCTCTCGCATCTTATTTTCAATGGGTGCAACACCTACCTTCTTACGTATCTCTTCGTTCCGAATCTTATCTTTTATTGTATTTCCACACATCCATCTAAGCATCCGCATCTCAGCTACACTCATTTTTTGAATATGATGTCTCTTGGCAGCCCAACATTCCGTACCATATAGCAAAGCGGGTCTAATAGTCGTCGTATAAAACTTTCCCTTCAACCGCAATGGCATTCTACGATCGCACAACACTCCAGTAGCACTTTTCCATTTCATCCACCCAACCTTTATCCTATGATTTACATCTCCATCAATTTCTCCATACTTTTGAATGATGGATCCCAAATATTTGAAATAATCATTCACCGGTATATCTTGCTCACCAAGCTTCACTACACTCCCATCACTACTTCGTTGCTTACTAAACCGACATTCCATATATTCAGTCTTACTCTTACTCAACTTAAAACCTCTAGCTTCCAATGTCTGTCTCCATAATTCTAACTTAGCATTAACCCCAGCTCTAGACTCATCAATCAAAACAATATCATCAGCAAACAACATACACCACGGTACATTTTCTTGAATTGATCTCGTAAGCTCATCCATCACTATTGCAAATAGGAAAGGGCTTAAAGCAGATCCTTGATGTGACCCAACCGTTATCGGGAAATTGGTTGTCACCCCTCCACAAGTGCGGACATTGGTTACTACTCCTTCATACATATCTTTAATTATACTAATGTACTTGAGAGAAACACCTTTCTTCATCATTGTCCACCAGAGAACGTCCCTAGGTACTCTATCGTATGCCTTCTCTAAATCAATAAAAACCATATGCAAATCTTTGTTCCTCTCTCTATATCTTTCAATAAGTTGTCTAAGAAGATGTATAGCTTCCATAGTTGATCTTCCAGGCATAAAACCAAATTGATTCTCCGATATCATGACAACCTTCCTCAACCTAGACTCAATCACCCTCTCCCAAAGTTTCATAGTATGACTCATGAGTTTTATACCACGATAGTTTGTGTAATCTTGTATATCACCCTTATTCTTATATAAAGGCACCAAAGTACTCTTCCTCCACTCATTAGGCATCTTATTTGTTCGCCAAATCAAGTTAAAAAGATTTGTCAACCATTCTAAACCTTTCTCTCCCAAGCATTTCCAAGCCTCGATAGGTATACCATCTGGGCCAACTGCCCTTCTTGATTTCATTTTCTTCAAAGCCTCTGCAATTTCTTTCTTTTGAATCTTGCGCATGAAGTCACGATTTATCTCATGAAAAGGAATGGAGAAGTCTCCAAGATCTTGAGCATGACTATCATTAAATAGCTTATCAAAATAATCTTTTCATCTCTCCTTAATCTCCTCATCTTTGACTAAAACCCTTTGCGTTTCATCTTTGATACATCTAACCATACCCAAATCCTTCGATTTCCTATCTCTCATCTTTGCAAGCCTATAAATATCCTTCTCGCCTTCTTTGGTATCCAACTTGTCATAAACCTCCTTATATACCTTAGCCCTCGCGTTTCGAACAACTTTTTTAGCTTCCTTCTTTGCTATCATATACTTCTCCAAATTCTCATTATCACGACTCTTACTTAGATTTCTATAACACTCTCTTTTAACCTTAATAGCTAATTTGACATCCTCGTTCCACCATGATGTATCCTTACCTAGTGGTGCACCGCCTTTAGACTCACCCAATACCTCCTTAGCTACTTTTCTCATACCACCCGCTATCTTATTCCACATTGATTCTGAATCCTCCTCGAGACACCAATCAACTTCCTTAACTACCTGCTCTACAAACATTCCTTGTTTAGCTCCTTTCAGTGCCCACCACTTAATTCTAGGATCTATCCTATGTCTATCCCTTTTGCGGCATTGTCTAATTCTAAGATCTAAAATTAAGACTCTATGTTGTGTAGCTACACTTTCTCCTGGTATAACCTTACAATCGATGCAACAACCCCTATCTCTCTTTCTAAGTAGGAAAAAATCTATTTGACTCGTATTAACCCCACTTTTAAATGTTACTAGGTGAGACTCCCTCTTCCTAAACCAAGTGTTTGCTAAGATCATATCATAGGACAAACAAAAATCTAAAATCCTTTCTCCACTTTCATTTCTTTCTCCTATACCATAGCCTCCATGGATATTCTCAAATCCATCCCTACTAATGCCTACATGTCCATTAAGGTCACCGCCGATGAAAAGCTTTTCTCCATAAGATGTCTCTTGTACTACTCCATCTAAATCTTCCCAAAATTGATGCTTAATGGAATCATCTAAACCTACTTGAGGTGCATAAACACTAATAATATTAATAATATCCGTACTTAATACTAATTTAATAAGTAAAATTCTATCACCCTTCCTACGGACCTCAACTACATTATCTATAAACTGACGACTCATAACAATCCCTACTCCATTCCTATTCCTATTTATTCCTGTATACCAAATCTTATATCCCCAAGGTTCTATCACTTTAGCTTTCTCACCTACCCATTTGGTCTCTTGAAGACATAAAATATCAATCTTTCTCCTACACATAACATCTACTAACTCTACCAACTTACCAGTTAAAGACCCTATGTTCCAAGTGGCTAACCTAATTTTATGGTCTTGGACTAACTTCTTTACCCCCACCCGTCCAACAAAGTGAGGGAACCCTTGCCTATTTGACACCACACCCGGGCGCCGGTGTGACGCGTCGCTTCTGGGCGACGACCTAGCAACCCTTGCACATTTATCACTGCCTCCGGGCCTAGAGAGTACAGCGCGTCGCTCAGTAGGGAACGCCCCAACGAAATTCTCATATTGGTTCATTTTCATAGGATATGACAAAGTTTTTATGCTGGCTGTCACAGGCCTACCGCAACCCTCCTCCTTTATCCGGGCTTGGGACCGGCAGTGTATAACTACACAGGCGGAGTTTGGTGGCCCATGCAGGTTTCGAACCTGCGACCTTCGCGTTATTAGCACGAAATGTAATTTCTTTATCTTGTTCCCCTCTCTTGTTTTCCAAAATTAGTATTACTCTTTATGATCTGGATCATCCTAAATAGGCATCTCTTGAGTAAATAAGAAAGTCAATTTTACTCCAAAGCGTTATCCTAATGATTTCTTGTTGATCACAAAACTAAACCAACAAAAAGAGAGAGCCTATGAGACACATACTTTTTGGTATATATATTACTCCCACCAAAACATGCATGTCGGGCTAGTTGATATGTTGTTGCATTACTGTTCTTACTGTGATGGTTCAAGAAGAAGTTCCTCGTGACCCGTGAGTAGTAATGAAACATATGTTACAGGTAGGGGTGGCAATCGGGTCGGGTTGGCGGGTCGACCTGATGGGTTGGCGGGTCAGCATACCTCAACCCGAACCTGACCCGTTTATTAAACGGATCAGCTGTAGCAAACACAAACCCGACCCGTTTATTAAACGGGTTACCCGACATGACCCGCCAACCCGTTTAATAAATGGGTTGGGTCGGATAAACGGGTTGGCTGGTTAGCGGGCGGGTTGGAGGGTCGGGTTGGAGCGTTAACCCGCCCGCCTAACCCGTTTATTAAACGGGTCAGCCGGGTTGGCGGGTTGGCATACCCCTAACACGAACCCGACCCGTTTAATAAACGGGTTAGGCAGGTCAACCCGTTTATTAAACGGTTAGTTTAAGCCCAACTCGAACCTGCCTAAGAGGGGGGTTGGCGGGTCGTGTCAGGGTTTGCCACCCCTAGTTACAGGTAGGCCCTGACAATAATAGTTCACAGGGTTTAATCTTAATCTCCTAATAGATTTATTATATTTAATGTAATTTCTCTCAAGCTAGGAAGCATATAGAAAATATCATAGTTCACAGATCTCGTTATCGGGATTTTCTCGGCCAAGAAAATCTCTCACGAAAATAAATTTAAATAATTATCTTTTCTAGAGAAAATCACAAAAAAGTATCTAGATATCTATATTTTAAAAATACACAAAATATTTAAAAATACAAGAAAATTTTACATATTGCATTAATAATGTGATAATATCGTGAAACATGATATTTTAAAAATAAGCAATATTTTGAAAAGTCACATTTTTTTAGATTATATTGAGTTTTAAAAATCTCGCTATAAAAATAGAAGATTTTCAAGAAAAAGTCACTGAAACTTGTGACTAGAAAATATCAGGCAATATCTCGGTATGCATATATATGAAACACCCATTATTCATCTCAAGAAATATGAAGAAATAATATTGTTGAATTGGCATGGAAGTAATCATCTTCGTTTGATATAAACCACATGACACCAACTAACCTTATATTGTAGTTGTATGCTGAGTATGTGGATTGTTATGTTGGGATCCTATGTGCGCAAAAAAATTGCATACATTGAGAGCGTACCTAAGGCGACCATCGAATAACCGGATGATGGTTGGTGGTTGGTGTTGGTGGCTGGAACATGATGAGCTTCTCTCCTCAGCCAGATTGCAGCCCTCCAATGAGCATAGGTACCTTCAGCAATCGGTGAGCAGGATCCCTCTTTTCTCTCTTTATGAAAAATGCTCAGAAAAGGTAATTTTTACCTTAATCCTTTTCTCTATTTTTGTTTTGATCTCACTTGATTCGGGTTTCTCATTAACACATGTTTTATAGCCTTTAGTTAAGGAGCAATTATCTTAATTGTTCCCACTAATCTTTTATGTTTATCGGAAGGGACACCTCTTGAGGAGTCCTAAAATGTGGGTAACTACCACATAAAAGGTGGGTTACTCCAACATTCTTCCACTTGTCCCAACGATAAACCCTTAACCAGAAAACTTTATGGGAATGACTTGATAAATAGATTGGCCTTTACAAATCTATTCTACATATCCTTAGTTGAATCTCTGATCCTGATGAGATTAACAACAAACAATCATAATGAGAATCAATAAACTGTATGTGACCATTTTATTCATATGTATATGTCAAAAAGAGTTTAACAAGCTCATCCTTAATACATGTTTGGAATACAATCCTGGTGCTAGCCCTTTAGTAAGAGGATCATCAATCATCTCTTTGGTACTAATATTAACAATATGTACTAGATGATTCTTTGTCCTTTCTTCAACAACAAAGTACTTTAATTCTATATGCTTACATGACATAATACTTTTATTGTTATTCGAAAAGGACACCACAACTTTATTATCACAGTAGACCTTCAGTGGCTTCTCGATGGAATCAACTACCTTTAACTGTGATATGAAGTTCTTCAACCATATGGCCTGCGAAGTAGTCTCATACAATTCTATGAATTCTGCCTCCATGGTGTGAGCATCAGTGGTCGTCTTCTTCCCACTCCTCCAAGAGATCGCACTCCCAGCAAGTAAGAAGACATATCCAGTAGTAGACTTTCTACTATCAAGGCATCCTCCTAAGTCCACATCTCAGTAGCCAATGACCTCGAGGTAATTAACCTTATGATACGTCAACATATAGTCTTTTGTCCCTTATAAATACTGCATGATTTTCTTAGCAACCTTCCAATGAGATATGCTTGGGTTAGATTGAAATCTACCAAGCACCCCTATGGCGAAAGAGATATCTAGACGTGATCAAGTCTGCACATATTGCAAGTTGTCAATAACTGATGCATATGGATAAGCACTCATTTGTGCTTTGTCAATATCGTCCTGTAAACTTCTTCCTAGCATTTTTCTTAAATGCATTTTTCTTTGGTCCTACCTTGGATCCATGAGAAGCTATATGTGCACTTTGCACCTTCTCTTCGTTCAATCTCTCTTCTTCCTTAATGCACTTGGACATAAGTTCATTGAATGTTCATTCATCATTATGTGTATTGTAAGAGATTTTGAAATATTTATACTCTAATGGTAAGGACGTTAGAATCAAATACACTAGGAATGAGTAAAAAATGACCAGTTTCATGTCATTTAGCTGAGATGCTATGTTCCTCATTTAAAAAATATGCTAGTGAATATTACCTTCTATAGAATATTTCATAGATATAAGTTTCAACATTAGGGTACTAACTCTAGCCTTATTCGAACTAACAAATTGTGCTTCAATAGCACTCAAAAATTTCCTCAATGTCTTGCATTGTGGGATAGTATTGTGAATGTTCTTAGCCACTTTAGATTACAAAAGCAACATGCTAAACCTATTTGAGCGCTCTCACTTCTGAAAATCACTCTTTGGTTCAGCAGTGCTTTGATCAGTCAGGGTAGCAAGTTCATCTATCCTTAGGGTCAGATCTGAATTCATATACCCTAATGTGAAAAAAATAGTTTCTTTTCAATCACTTAAGTTAGATTCATCAAGAAAAGGAATAAAACTAGAGTCATCTAGAATCACAAGATTAGGAACTGCATGACAAAAGACTTGTATAAAAAAGAATTCATGCGAGACAAACTTGATGAAAAAAGCAATAAATGAAAAGCCTTTGATATGCTTATTTCGTGGTGAGTGCAGGGGATCATTGAAGTCTTACTTTGGTAAGAACTGCAATACGCGTAATCACTTTGCCTACCAACTATAGTTGGTAAAACTAAGGCTTATGTGAAGCTAGACCATCATCACAAGGTACCTTTGGATACTCATGTGTGATGTATCTCAACACATTTGTCTTATTTTACCCTACCTAAATTTCAAACACGATAAAACTACATTTGGATCATTTATCATTTCATGAATCTAAGTACAACATTAATATTTGTTAAAGCTATATGATAGAACAAAAATTTGACAACATACATGTATTCAGTCACTTTGGTGACATAAATTTACTAAATCATCTAGCTATCGTTGATGCCAATATTATACATTCATTTATGCATGCATAATTACAAATAAAATGCATGAACGTGACAAAATAAAGCTTTTAACACATTGTAACTTAATGTTTATGCCTATGAACCGAAGAAAAGACAACAATCCATATCAAAAAATATGATGAACCAGTGAAATAAAGGCTTTAATCAGTCATTAATTAACTGTATTGGTTCCTAATCCTTATGAACCAGTTATAAAAACCCTCAAACTGGTTCTAAAACCTCACAAATCGATGATAAACCCCTTGAACGGTCCTAAAATGGTATGAACCAGTCTTAAAATTGGATGAACTGGTCATAAGACCCTTGAACCGGTCCTAAAAGCTTATGAATCAGTTATAAAATCCTTGAATTGGGTCTGTAACAGTCTGAATCGATCTTAGAAACTCTGAATTGGATCCAGTTGACTGAGAACTTGTTCCTGAATGGCCTGAAACGATTTAGAAACCCAATGAAATGGTTGAACCAATTCACTATTACTGTTACAGATTAGTGGACATGGTTCTGTCAGATTTGCCAGATCTAGAACCATATAACCCGGTTCAACCAAATTATAGATCTGACAAAAATAGAACCAGATCCAATTACTTGAATCCGATCCAGGGACATTTGGACTTGGGTACTGTGATCCGCAACCTTGTATCTAGATCCAACCCAACAACTTTATAGGTTGGTACGGGTGCACATATATGGATCTAAAGCAATGACCTGATCCAGTGAAACAGTATGGATCAGATACAGATACAGAGTCCAGATCGGGTTCCATAAACCTGACCTAAATCCAAAACCAAAGCGGGTTAGGATCGTAAGAGTCTGGGTCTCTTACCCGAGAACTAAATCTGATTCAAAGAACCTTTATGGATTGATACAAGTAAGTCGGGTTCTGATCCAATTATGGACGTGATCCCGATCCAAAAACGACATGGGTTTGGGTTTCAAAGAAAACAATATCCCTCACCCAAATCATAGACCCGATCCAGTTGAACCTCATGGATCAGTTTGGGTGGGAAGGGTCTGAATCCTAAAATGGACCCAACCTTAAACTATAAAAAATCACTTTTTTTTATTAGGGTTTCAGAAACCTCATGGACATTGATTTGGAGAAGGCATACGATAGAGTACCTAGGGACGTTCTCTGGTGGACAATGATAGAGAAAGGTGTTTCTCTCAAGTACAATAGTATAATTAAGGATATGTATGAAGGAGTAGTAACTAATGTCTGCACTTGTGGAGGGGTGACAACCAATTTTCCTATAACGGTTGGGTTACATCAAGGATCTGCTTTAAGCCCTTTCCTATTTGCTATAGTGACGGATGAGCTTATGAGATCAATTCAAGAAAATGTGTCGTGGTATATGTTGTTTGCTGATGATATTGTTTTGATTGATGAGTCTAGAGCTGAGGTTAATGCTAAGTTAGAATTATGAAGCCAGACATTGGAAGCAAGAGGTTTTAAGTTGAGTAAGAGTAAGACAGAATATATGTAATGTCGATTTAGTAAGCAACGAAGTAGTGATGGGAGTGTAGTGAAGCTTGGTGAGCAAGAAATATCGGTGGATGATTGTTTTAAATATTTGGGATCTATCATTCAAAAGTATGGAGAAATTGATGGAGATGTAAATCATAGGATAAAGGTTGGGTGGATGAAATGGAAAAGTGCAACTGGAGTGTTGTGCGATCGTAGAATACCATTGCGGTTAAAGGGAAAGTTTTATAGGATGACTACTAGGCTTGCTTTACTATATGGTATGAAATGTTGGGCTGCCAAGAGACATCATATTCAAAAAATGAGTGTAGATGAGATGTGTATGCTTAGATGGATGTGTGAAAATACAATAAAAGATAAGATTTGAAATGAGGAGATACGTAAGAAGGTAGGCGTTGCACCCATTGAAAATAAGATGAGAGAGAATCATTTACGGTGGTTTGGACATATTCGGCGAAGGCCTAATGATGCTCCAGTTAGAAGGATGGAGAAATGGGAAAATATATTAGTTAAAAGAGGTCGAGGTAGGCCTAGGAAGACATGGATGGAGATGATAGGAAAGGATATAATTGCTTTGAACCTCACCGAAGACATGGCATTAGATAGAAATGAATGGAGGAGAAGGATTCATGTGGAAGACCCAGAATGATTTTCTTTTTTGGTTCATATTGCCGACCCCAATTGTTTTGGGATGAAGGCGTAGTAGTAGTAGTAGTAGTAGTAGTAGTAGTAGTAGTAGTAGTAGTAGTAGTAGTAGTAGTTGTTGTTGTTGTTGTTGTTGTAGGGTTTCAGAAACTCATAACCCTCCGATCTTTCTCTTTCTTCTTGAAAGATCATCGTCGTTGCCCCCTTTCGAAACCTCATCGTCGAAAGATGTCATCGTCAACCAAAGGTCGACGACTTTAGTTGCAAACGAAAAAAGGGGGTGGCCATCATTCTGTTCTGGCTGACCACCAAAAGAAAGGCGAAGATCTGTCGCGATAGAGAAACCATAAATGGGTGGCGATCAGAAGCCAGCGACCACGATCGAATGGTCAATCTTCACTGCCAGTGAAGATCGACTGACTTCCATTTTCATGGCCATCAGTCAATGGTGGTTTCAAAAGGCTCCTCACAGAAGAAAAAAGCGAAAACACCCGTCGGTGACCGGTAAGAACCTTGATTTGGGTATTTTAGGAAACGACCAGCATAACGCCCGGCATTCCCGAAACCCGACAGAGAAAACGTCTGGCACAACGATATATCTCCCTCCACGAACCCTATAGGGTCAATTTCTTGAAGGGGGGACATTGATGCCTTGTAGCCGAAAAGGGACCTAACTGCCGAAACATCGTTGCATCAAAGGGGCATAAAACGCAGCATGCAATAGGTAAGCATAGGCCCATAACCCAATGTTGGGATCCTCTGCCGCAAAATAATTGGCGGCCATCAAATAACCGGATGATGGCTGGAACTGGATGAGCTTCTCTCCTCAACCGGATTGCAGCCCTCCAATGAACCCGTTTAATAAACGGGTTGGGCAAAAATGAACCCGTTTAATAAACGGGTCAACCCGCCTAACCCGTTTATTAAACGGGTCGGGTTCGTGTTAGGGGTATGCCAACCCGCCAACCCAGCTGACCCGTTTAATAAACGGGTTAGGCGGGTGGGTCAACCCGCCAACCCACCGACCCGCCAACCCGACCCGCCAACCTGCCAACCCGTTTACCTGACCCAACCAGTTATTAAGCAGGTTGGTGGGTCGTGTCGGGTTACCCGTTTAATAAACGGGTTGGGTTCGTGTTTGCCACAGCCGACCCGTTTAATAAATGGGTCGGGTTCGGGTTGAGGTATGCTGACCAGCTAACCCGACCCGATTGCCACCCCTAGAGGAAACTAGTGAAAAGTGAGGGAGAGCAAGTTAGAAGCATGGGGCAATGGGAAAGTGAGTGGAAAACAAGAGATCTGAGAGGGAAGTGATCTGAAAAGTGAGTTAAAAGCATGCTTTCAAGAAACAAAAAACGAGTTTCTCCCTTTTTAACAATAGCACATTTTCGGTAACTATGGTCAGTATTTCACAGTTGCGGGTATGCATGCATGTGTGTGCAATCACGAACTAGTGCATGCACGAAGCATGCAGTGCTTTAGGAGGGTATAGTACCATCAACACTGACCACTATTACGAGTCCGAGCAGCAGCATCCTCAAGAAATTGAAAGTTAATAAGATAAATAAGTCTCACAAACCTCTCAAGGAAGACAAATGAAAGGCAATTCAAAAGGAAAATAGTCAACACAAACAAGGCCATTAATGCAAAGGAGCACATAATTAATAATTTTAATGAATTAAAAGGTGGGCACATACAAAGCCATTAAGGGCATAAACACAAACCAATAAGGCAAGAGAGCACACACAAATAAAAAGTATTAATTTTATTAGTCTCATAAAATGCACAAAATATGCATGAAAAAAATAAATATCCAAAGAACACATGCATCACAATATAATCCTATAGTTCTAATGCATGTTAAAATATAAGCAAAAGTGCCTAATACACTCGACACAATAATATGTATTACAAATTCAACCAGATAATAGTATAATTTTCATAAGAAAACATGCCATGAAGGTAAAAGGCATGATTTAATATTAAAATCTCAAAATATTATAAAGTATTCGTGCATGTATAAATATCATTTCACAAAATCAAATAAATATTATAAACCTTATAAAAATATTTAATAAAATTTTAAATTAGCACATATATGAATGCAATTATATCCAAAAAAGGGCAATACTTAAGTTTAAAAAATATTTAAAGTTTTTTTTAAAATAATCATTTGTTAATTAACAGGAATAAAACAAGAATTTTTCAAAAAAACTTAAAAATAACAAATAATTTTTTAAAAATGCACATTCCATGAGATAAACAACTCAAACAAAATAACCATAAAGATATAAGATATACATACTGGATTAAGATCATCTTTGAATCCAAGCCATGCATTGATCACGATTCTTTTACAAAGTACGAACTCGAACCAAAGATTCCCAAGACCAAAGAACAAAATACCAAGAAAGTTTTTCATGAATTTGATAGCATGTCACGAAATGACACAAAAACCGAGATACAAGAAACAAAACATAGCAACATAGATAAAATCCAAATGCATTATAAAGATGCATTTGGCTAGATACAATAAGTCATGTAATTAAATACAAGAGAAAAAACAAGATATAAAAAGTTAAATATTTTATTGATGTCAAATAAATACAAATGATACACAAGAAAAACCTCATTACAACACTCATGCATACACACTCAATATACATCCATCCTCTCTCACTTAAACACACACATACACACCCTTTATATAAGAGAGTGAGAGAGAGAAAGGGAGAGGACTAATGGCTAGCTTGGTCAAAACAGTTTGACCAAAAAAAATACAAAAATATTAGTCATCAAATAATGATTAAAAAATAAACATACAAATACAAATTAAAAAATACATATTCTAACCTTACAAATATTCATTTAAGTATACTTAATCTAAATATTAAATGCCTAATAGGTATACCAAAGGTATACCTAGAAAACAAAAAGGATACAAAGAATAACAAATACAAATGAAGCAATGATAAAGTATACCTCAGTAACTAAACCACGATATTACATTTATCTTAACCGCTACATCATATTATTATGTCACTCATCCTAGCACCACCACTCGAACCACTTATAAATTGAATGTGGGCAAGGACCATGGACACTTTGTCTTTCAAAAACCAATGACTTCAAGAGGTAAGAGTCTTTATAAAAAAAGTCAAATACTTACCATTAACCATCCATAAATTGTAGGATAAATTTCATTATCATCTATTTTCTCCCTCACAAAAAACAAATATTTGAAAGAAAGGAAATCATATTTATTAATAGATATAGCACGTAAGAGGATGATAAGAAATTATCATGTAATAAAAAAATAAAAGCAAAAAAAATGGAGTGTAGAAGTATTTCTATCGATATGTCATGTCATATGAAAATGAGACAAACATCAAATCACTTTGCTTTGAATTATCTGAAGGATCCCTTATATATAACCAAAAGATGTACAATCAAACTTATTTTAAAGAAATGTTGTTAAAATTGATCTAAATCGGTCTATGTAGTCAAAATGTTAGGCGGTGCCTAGTCGGTAGACCCCTAAAAAGACTAGTCAAGGAGTATGCAGGACTAGTCGGTACCCCAATTATATAAAAAAGTACATAAAATGTAATATCGTGTACTTTTCCTTCGTTATAGATACTGAGATTTCTAAAAAAAAAATAACTAAGTACTTTGAAAGTCTATAGAAATCTCTAATTTTTAGGTGGCATCAATTGAGTCTGGGCATAACCCATGACCCAATGACAAGACCTAAATGAGACAAATAAGATTTAGTAAAGAAAATTTATTTTTGATCTTTAAAATTGAGAGAAATTCAAGTTAAATTCAAGCAAAATTTGGAGGCAAAAATCAGATAATATATCATTAGATGTGTCTTAAAATTCTAAAAACATTGATATTTTGTTTTTCTGAATTCAAGTTACGGTTGGCCCGAAAATCATATTTTTTAAAAAATGACCCACCTCGATGTGACCAGTTCTCGATTGGATCTGATCGGATCGATTTCATCCAAATTGATATGTTTCTTGACCCAATCCAAGGCCCATATTAATTAGGATCTAATTTAATATGTGATTCATATAGATATTGGATTTGGATTTGGATTCATATTTGAAATTCAATTCCAACCAATTTAAAGTTTTAAATTCAATATATAAGTTAAATTAAATAAAATTCCAAGTTAAAAAGACTCCTAGAGGGGGAGGATACCTTCTAAAACTTTTTAAAAAATCATTATTTAATAAATAAATAAATAAAAATTAAAAATTAATTAATTTCAAAATTTTATTTTGGATATGGTAGAGTTCTACATTTATGGAACTCTATCTATTATGTAGAGATTCTAGAGGGGGGGCATCACCCTCTAGGAAATCCCAAATAGGGTTAAAGTAAAATAGTAAAAATAATAAAATAACAAAGAGATAAAAAAGTAGTTAAAAAGGAAAAAGGAGGTTAGAGATAGACATCTACACTAGAAGAACTCTATCTCTAAGCCAAATGGGGACTCTAGAGGGGCATCACTCTATAGAGGATCCCAACCATTATATAAGACTTAAAAAAAAATAGAAGGAAGAAAGAAAGAGAGAAAAGAGAGAGAGAGAGAGAAAGAAAAGAGGAAGGAAAGAGGGAAGAAGGAGAAGGAGAAGGATCTCATTTCATTTCTAGCATCTGGCAATTTATTTTTCTACTCTATTTTTGTCTCCAATTGAAGGTACATGTCCCTCTATTCATTCAAATGGAAAGAAATTGCCTAAATTAGATTTATGTGATGTTTTTGGTGGTAAAAGAAAAAGGAAAATCTGTTTTTTATGAATATATATATATATATATATATATATATATATATATGTGTGTGTGTGTGTGTGTGTGTGTGTGTGTGTGTGTGCAGATTTATTTTTATAAAGGACAATTTTCACTATGTATCAAAAATTTGTTTTTTTTTATACCTGTCGATTTTCTGCATATGCATAGCAAAAGTATAATGAATGCAATAAAAAATTTTGAGATTGAGTGATCTCATTATCGTTCGTGTGATTTATATATATTCATGCATAACAAATGGATGTAATATATATGTTCATAAGTTCTGATCTGTCACGTGTACATGTGGATAGATCTGTTCGGCTATACATGTGAACAGATCTGTCAATTTTCGTAGGTGAGCAGATCTGGTTCAGATCTGCTGATTTTTTTTCATGCAAAGCAAATCAGACCTGCAGCAAGGCCTAATATATATATATATATATATATATATATATATAGTGGAGATCAACCAACTTTATAGGTGACCAATTGGGGTCTGGTTTTGGATCAAGTATGATATAAAACAGACATGTTACGGGCTCCTTTTTGCTGCCATTAAACCTTTTCTTTTTTGAAATAACTATGTTGCAAAACTGTCTTATAAACTACTGATATGCCTGGGTTTTAAAACTATCATTCAAACCTGTTTGCATATGCTGAAAATCAGTGGCTGAGAGAAGAAATAGTAGAGTTGATTTTGTGTTTAGATGAATAACAACGTAATTCTATATTTTTCAGCACTTTTAATGTTTCCTAGTAAAGCTATTTCGAGGTTGTCATAAATGTTGAATATTAAAACCATATTGGACACTGTTAGGTTGTTCAAAACTAGTTTGGATATCAACACATGAGTTGTTAAAATCCTGTTTTGATTTTAGGAATTTGCAGCTGAATATTTTTCTGTTTAGCATGTTTTTGAGTTGTTGTATAGGTTAGATTTATGTGCTCTTGCATGTAGATAGACCTAGGGAGGTCTGCTGACTTGCATATGTTGGCAAACCAGACAAAATTTTGTCGTATGCATGAGGGCACAAATTTAGTCAGACATGTTCATTTGAATCTGGTCTGTCGAGTGCATACTCAGGCATATCTGGTCCAAATTTGTCGGGTATGTGTTCTTTCAATGTTTGATTCAAATCGGTTATGTTACATGAATGTACAGTTGAAATTTGCTAGTTTTGATTCAAACTTGGTTTGTTATGTTCATGTATCAGAATACTATGTTTTCGAATTACATGATAATGCATTATAATGTAATGGTTTAAATTTTTTGCTCATGCATCTGCATAAGGTTAAGTTTTATTGAAGTATGTATGCAGCTAATATAATGAACGAGCTCTTATATACATGCTTTATGGTGTGGCTGACCCATGCACATGCTCTTGATCATGTATATGGATCAGGCGTAACGCCTGGTACATGCTGGTATGAAAGTAATATTGGGTTTGGCTGACCCATGTACATGATTTTGAATGTACAAGGATCAACCAACATGCTGAAAATATGTAATTTTAGTATTGATAGACTCATGTACATGAATTTCACCATGTACATGTAGCTACTCTGATTGTTGGCTCGATAAGGAATTTCTGCATAGTTGACTAATACATGAATGTGATCAAGTACATATTTAATATTAATATTTGCATTTTATGTGAAATGATAAATAAATATGATTTTGATTTGATCAATTTGCAGTTTTGCATGTCAAAGGCATTAAAAATTCTGAAATTTATTTTGATGTTTGCATAAATATAATCATGTGCATGTTTGAGAGCTTATACAAAAAATGGATCATGAAAGCGTATGTTGCAAGCATCTCTTTGCATGCGTATATAAATTTGTTTTATATGTACATTCTTGTTGTATTTAAATAAATATGCATTGTGGATATGTTTGAATAATTATGTGGTTATATGTTCACTGAAGATTTTTGCATAAGATGCATCGCTGGTCAGATGTGAACCATTATAGGTCATGTAGGTCAGGAGCATGTGTTGCTCTAAGATTTGTGTGTATGCATTGCAAAATCCATTATGAAATGATTGGTTTTCTAATTTAATTACATTGTTAAATTTGTAACGGGCAAGGCCTCGTGTTGAGTTTTGCATGTTGATTTGCAAAACGGTTCTTGTGTAAAGAGCTTGACTTTTGTTAAAAAAAATAAAAAAGATAAACAATGTAATTAGTATTTTTCTTCTTATATGTCCCTTCTACAGTGTGAAAAATCTGGATGACGGTTTTGAAAAAAATGTGAGAATGTTAAAACTCCATATGTGATTGTACCTCTTAACCCAATATGATGGTTCGTCTTCCGGTCACGATTTTAGAGAGTTTTCAACCACTTTGCCTAGAGGTGGTATTGTAGATACAACTGTTATTATTGGTATACCAAGAAAGTGACATCAATGGATATTAATTTTCCTAGTGTCCCGAGATTACATGTTGATTTCTAATATTCTGATTGATGGTGTTGATTCCTGATATCAGTTGAGGAACAAGTGTGAAACCCAGTAATAAAATATAAATTATGTGCTAAGCTACAACTGAAAACCTATCTTGGAATTCAAGAATTTTTGTGCAATTTTAAGTATCCGCAGGTTTAATGGAAAGTGAAACTAAAATTGGTTGCAGTTAATAAAGACATGTATTCAAAAGAGAACTTTGATAATAACTTAATAAATTATTCATGCATGTGCACTGAAATCGTGCATATTTAGTGTTCTGCATTAATTCATGCATTCTTACTTGTTTCTGTTTCATGTGAGAAATTGTTATTGCATGATAACTGCTTTTAAATGTTTGAATAATAAATTATTTAGGAGATTTGTTGTTGTATTTGCTCTGAATACTTGCGTGAATTTGATTTATATTTTTTTTATCTATTTAGATTTTTAGAGGAATTCGTACAAAAAATCTTTGATTCTTAAATAGTACTCCATATGTTTTTTCTAGGACCTGGAGCTCAGTGATGAGGATGACTGTATTAGTAAATCTACGAGATCGCATGACTCATTTATATTATTCTTGGACAGTGTTGCTCTGGGATTTTATGCTTTACTTTAATTCAGTTCTCAGACTTTGATTATTGATTAATAAAGTTAGTTATTTTGATTGGTTGGTTCAATGTAGAGATCCCTTGTGGTTTAAAATTTTGTTACGTCTGTGAGACCCTAGATTCTTAGGTTTTGGTTTCTATAATTGTTTAAAAAAAATCAATTTTCAATGAAGATGATTTGGGGTCGTTACAGAGTTGGTATCAGAGTCAAGCCACAAAATCTTGCATTTAAACTATTTTTGTATACCAACCTTGTCTTTTGGTATTTAAGACTTGTCAGAAAGTCATGACTCGTACTCTAGAAGATTCTCTATCACTGGTAAGAGCTACCTCGTATTTTATCTTTACTATTATAAAATTGATTAATTTCTATATTATTGACCATATATGGATATGTGTAGGACTCTCCCTTCCTCTTTATCTGAAATGTTATGATCTTGAAATGAAAACACATTTTCATAAAATTTTACATCCTGACTAACAAAGATTTTTTTTATTTCAAGATCATACACATGATAACCTACTTGACCATATGGGTACCCTATGAAACTCCTTGGTGTGCTCAATTATCAAATTTATGAGAATAATGAATGTTGTGAGCATAGCACAGACATCCAAAAATGTGAAAGTGATCATAAACGGAGTTCTTACCATGAAGTAACTCATATGACGTTTTGCCCATTAAAGTTCTAGAAGGGATGTGATTAATGATATATGCAGCTGTAAGAACGCATTCTCCCCAAAACTTAATGGGTAAAGAGGCTTGAAATCGATTTGAAGCCTCTTGCAACATTTAGTAAACCTCTATGCTTGTGCTCAACCACTACATTTTGTTGAGGGGTTACAATGCAGCTATGCTGGTGTTCAACCCCTTTTTCTTTTAAAAAGTTTTGCATATTATTTTAAAAAAATCAATACCATTATCAGATCTAAGACTTAGAATTTTGCTATTGAATTGGGTTTTAACTAGCAAAAAAAAAAATGATCTGAACTATGATCCATGATTTATGATGCATAAGATGAACCCATGTAGTTTTAGAGTAGTCATCCACTATGGTCAAGAATTATTATGCTCTGGATAATGAAGTGGTTTGATATCTGCCCCAGTGGATTAATTGAAAAGGCTTTGATGAAGACATAGACCTGCTTGGAAAAGGAAGGTGAGTTTACTTGGCCATATGACAAATATCATAATGAATATGAAGAACATAACTATGCAATTTATTACAATTTATGAGAGTTTGTAATATAAAATTTAAAAGATGTCCAAGCCTCAAGTGCCAAATATTAGAATCAAAAGATGAACTACTTAAAGAAAGGTTGTCACTGATCTAAAAAATATAAAGTCCACCACGTCGCTTACCCTCCCCAATCTTCTTCGAGAGAGATGGTCCTGAAAAACATAATGATAATCATAAAAGAAAACGTCACATTTCAGATCTTGAATTAATTTACTCATGAAACTGAGATTAAATCTGAATTCTGGAACAAAAAGAACAATCAAAAGGAGAATGTTTGACACCAACCAGACACTACCCATGTGAGTCGCATGTATAGAGGACATGTTTGGTAATTCAATAGGATGAAAGACGGTGAGAATTGGAAGTATCAGGTTTGACAAAGAATTTATAATGTGGTTTGTCGCATCTGTGTATATGATCCAATTTTTGAACGATATGAAACCAATAAAAGGAGTATAAAAATATCTATTAGATTGACCGCATGTGCTGGTTTAGAATTACCTAGATTTATCGTAGCAACTATTTGATCAAGTTATTCCTGGGTAAGTCATTGGGAGGTTTGGATGGGACAAAACTTATTGCCTTCAGAAGACATAGAGTTGTCACTAGTTTGACTCCATTAACGAGCATTGGAGGGTGTACAGATCAATTTGAGAACCCATGGAGATAAAAATATTTGGCCTTTACATGGTCGAGTTTCCCGCAGTGATCGCATTTTGGATGAATTTGATTCTGTCAATTTTTGCTTGGATCCATGTTGATCTGAGTATTTGATCCATTTACAGTTGTTGACAATGGCTCTTGGTTAGTCGTGACCCGAAGATCATGTTGTCTTTCTTCCTGTACTAGTAGTGTGAATGTCTTGGATATATTCGACAATGGTGTCATCATGAGCAGTTGGATCCTTATGGAACTACAAATTGCATTCAAGCCCATTAGAGTTTGTATTAGTCTTTCCAGGTTTTGCTTCTCATGAACAACCTTCATCACTTTGCATGTACACGGATGACTAGTCATGTATGTGGACAACTCATCCCATAGGCCCTTCATTTTTTTATAGTAAGTTGCCACGAAGGTCCGCATCTGCTTGAGATTTATGATTTTTTATTGGATTTGATATATGCATGGGGCATTTGAATGAGAAAATCGATCATGGAGTTTAGTCCACACTTCAGCAGTAGTTTTAGCGTAGACACTTAATGACAGATTTGGATATAACAAGTTGAGAAGCCACGATAGGGTTATGTTGTTGCAGTGTTCCCAGCCTGCAACAGATTTGATGGGAGAGGTCGGCTTTTTTATGGACCCATCTACGAATCCAAATTAACAATTGTGATACTAGCAACATGCCAGGGTTGTCTGAGTAATGGAGGAAAAACGGGCTTTCCATTTATTCAGGATTTTGGCTTGATGTGCTTTCATTTATGTTATCCATTATATTAGGATGTTACCCAAGTGCTCTGATACCATAAAAGAAAAGTTGAATCGAGAATATAAAAGATTAAAAAAAAAAGTAGAAAATGTTGCATATATATTGTTACATATTATCTTGGAGATAAACCACTTTCCTTATATGAGCTGATTTTCCTTGATATTAGTTGATCCTCCTTTCCTTGATTTTAGTAATTGTGTGATATCAGTTGATCCTCCTTTGATTTTAGTAACCGTGTGATATCAGCCAGTTGATCCTTCTTTCCTTGATTTTAAATAACCGAATACAACAAGAGTGGTAGGATATACATGGTAAATGACATTATCTAACATTTTCTTTCGTATTTCCTTTCTTTTAATATAAGATAATCTTGATTATAATTTATCTCTGAAACTATACCATTGATAACATCTATTGAATCATTTACTTTCTGACCATCTCCCTTAGTTTCAAGCTCATCTCTCCAACTTGCAGATAACTATTTAAATCTGAAATATTAATAGCAAGAATTACTATATTTAGATATAAAGTTTAATTAAGCTCGGTGTTCAACATTTCTTTTACAATCAATAGGAAATAGATGTTCCATGTGTTAACAAAGATAGGATCACAAGTCATAATAATGCAGATCACGATATTAGCGTAGGTCACGATATTGCTAAAAGAGATAAAACTGAGTTTATCTCTATAACTTCTGATCAACTTATCTAAGATCATCTTGCACCAAATGGGACTCTAACAACAGATCACGATAATGACAAATGTGATAAGATCGAAATTATCATTCCAGCTCAAGAGGCTAATATGATAAGAGTCCAAAAAGATCAAGCTACTAATAGCAGGGTAGCTAATCTTATCAAATATAACTGAATAGATAATAATCAAGTTAATCAACTGAGGGAAGTCGATAGACAATGTAATTATTTAAATAGTGGAAAAGTCCACACGTGAGTTGTTGAGTGGAGTATCATGGATATAGGTGATTGCGCACCGAACCACATTAATATCATGAATTTTATGTATTGTATGTTTTTGTTTATGGTATCAAAGCATATTGCATCCTGGGTGATTGTATTGTCTTCTTCAATGGCATCAACATCCATAAACAACTCCATCAAGTTCATGTACCCCTTTAAAAATTATGAGCATTTTTTGTTGATCAGACCGTACAGATATGATCTACAATAATTATTTAGATATGATCTAAAATAATTATTTAGTGAAAAACAAGATTTGGATCATGTGATTATGACTGGCAAGCAGGTTTTCTATGATATTAAAAAATCAAACAACTCACAATGTACCAAAATTTCATGAAGTAAAAAGTCTTATTTTTATGTCCAAAAGACATTATCCAAAACATGAATCCTAATTAGCCTAAATGTGATGAATTTTGTCACAATTAAACTCAATCTTTCAAATTTTCTGTTGTGGAAAACACAGCTGCTTGGCCTCATCAAGAGCCAAGACATGATTGGTTTTGTAGATGGCAAAACTCCAATTCCAATTCAAACAATAGATGGTGTCTTGAATCCAGAGTTCATTGCCTGGAAGAAATCTGATAGACTGCTGCGAGGATGGATCACAGGCACTCTATCAGAAGAAGTGTTGGGTCTCATCAAGGATTTTGCTCACGTCTCCAAAGAGTGAATTTTTGTTGACGCAAAAGTTGTGATCCTATCAAAAAAGAAGTCTCTCGGTGAATGAATATGTCAATGGGTTAAAAAAGATTTGTGATGAACTCGCGGCTATTGGAAAGCCCATGGAAGATGAAACCATGGTGTTCTAGCTCTTGAATGAGCTTAGCCATAAGCATGATGCCTTTATCAAAACTAAACTAAAGGTGCCCATTCTATCATATGATAATATGGTCAGCCTACTTCAAGGGCGTGAAACCATGTGCACCGTGCATGAAGAAGGTATGAATGAGAACTCTGCCTTTTTGGGGCAAAAAATTAATAATAAAAAAATTTGATTCAATCCAAAGCAATAATTTAGCTCAAAGGGTCATGGCTTCATCCAAGTCGGTCGGGGTGGTAGTCAATTCAATCAAAACAAAGTTGAATCGGTTTAAATCAACCAAATACCAAAACTAACCAAGAAAAAAAAAGGGGGTTGTGTCAAATATGTGGCAAAATGAATCATAGTGTCATCAATTGTTGGCATCGCTTTAATCATGTGTCTCAAGCTGAAGATGTTTCACAGACTCTTGCTGCCACAAAACTAGCTGATAGCCAATATCAAGATTGGTTTTCTGACACGGGAGTTATCTTGCACATTACTGCCAACCCAGGTAAGGACAAGAGGACAGACAAGCCAGTGGTGACAGAGAGTATAGTAGAAAACCTATATGGATTCAACAACTCAAGGAACAAGATTGCTCATGAGCACCAAGTTTTCTTTTTTTTCACGGTTTAAAAACTTCAGTTGGGAAGTTTGGCACCAATGACTTGGGCTTGTGCATGTGCATGTTGTTGACTTTCTGGAAAAAAATAAGTCTATTTCAATAAAATCAAAGTTCATTAAAAGTGCCATATGTGCAAGCTGCCAAATGGGTAAAATAAGTAGGCTTCCTTTTCTATCTGTTAATGATCATAGCACGGAGTTGTTTGAAAAAGTTCATTGTGACTTATGGGGACCTGCCTCTGTTATCTTCCATCAAAAATTCAGATTTTATGCGGTTTTTAATGAGTATTCCTATTTTTCATAGATATCCCCTCTAAGACATAAATCTGAATTATGCACTAAATTTATTAAACTTTATAAATATGTCCAAAATCAGTTTGAAAAACAAATAAAGATATTTCAAACAGATGAAGGGAATGAGTTTGGAAATATTGAACTCGGGACTTACTTAAAGATGAATGGGATTGGTCACTATAAAAGTTGCCCAAAAACTTCAAAACAAAATGGAATGGTTGAACAAAAGCATAGGTCAATCACCGAACTAGGGTTGACTATGTTTTTTCATGCTCAAATTCCAGTTTGATTTTAGGTGGGAGCCTTCTTAATTACAGTATGTATAATCAATCGTTTGTCAATGCCAAATTTGTCTATGAAAACTCTATATGAGAAGGTGTTTATGAAGAAACCAAAGTATACAAGTTTGAGAGTTTTTGGGTGTCGATGTTTTTCCTATCTTTGAGACTATGCTACAAACAAATTTGACCCAAAAATGTTACCATGTGTCTTCCTGGGTTATAGTGATCACCATAAGGGATACCACTGTCTAGTTTCCCCACTGACTGAAATTATACATCAAGACATGTCATATTTGATAAAGGTGTCTTTTCTTACCATAAACCAGGGTTACTATTCTTTGAAAATCAACAAGTGAGTGAGTTAATAAGCTTGAAAGAATGGTTAAATGAGAAAGACTCATTTTATCATCACCCTTCGGTCGAATCTAATAACCAACATGATCCAAGGAATCTGATGTGTGAGCTGCCATATGGTGAGCCAGTCATGCAAAGAGAGATTATTCCAAACGATTCAGTCAGTGTTTCATCTCAGGGTACTCAGCCAAGAGTTTTTAGTCTTGTTGACAGTAGACAGTCAGTTTCTAATGAAAAAAGTGAAGAAGGCACATCCGCTACTCTTAATTCTCGAGTTCATCATGCAAGACAAAATAGTAAAGCCCAATCCCAAATATTTTATTGCTCTATATGTGTCCCTAGAACCCAAGAGTCTTAAAGATGCCCTTGATCATAAAGGATAATGTGATGCTATACATTAGGAGATGCATACTCTTAGTATCAATGACACATGGGATCTTATGCCTAAGGAGCATGACATGCATATTTTCTAAAGTAAATGGGTCTACAAAACCAAATTAAAAAGTGTGACCTGATAGAATGGTTAAAAGCTCATCTTGTTACTAAGGGATTTGATTAAATCCCAGGTGTTGACTTCCTGGAAACCTTTTCTCTAATGATAAAGCCAGCTACCATACGTATTGTTCTTACTATTGCCTTGGCTTATAACTGGGATATTCGACAGTTGAATATTAAGAATGTTTTTTTACATGGTCATCTAAATGAAATAGTCTTGCTTCAACAACCTCTAGGATTTCAAGACCCTCAATGCCCAAATTTTGTTTGTAAACTAAAGAAAGCCCTATATGGGCTAAAGCAGGTTTCTCGAGCTTGGTATGATAGATTTGGCACTTTCCTTCTGTCCCTTGGTTTTTTCTTCAACATTGTTGATCCTTCATTATTTATTTGCAAAAGTAGATCCATAATAGTCATTGTCTTACTCTATGTTGATGATATTATTCTTACCAGCAATGATACTCAAATTCTTAGTCAATTTATCAAAACTGTTAGATAAGAATGTACAGTGAAAGATTTAGGGTTCTTGCACTACTTTTTGGGTATTGAAGTCCAATGGTACTCAGGGGGGCAATTTTTTAATCAAAAGTGTTATGCCTATGATCTTATTGATAAAGCTCAGATGGTTGGTGTCAAGCCTGTCTCTACGCCTATGGTGACTCATGCCACTAGCACCATGAATGGTGATTTGCCTTTTCAGGATGCTACCTTTTATTGAAGTCTTGTTAGAGGCCTTCAATATCTCACTATGACTCGCCCATATCTCTCCTTCAGTGTTAACTTTGTCAGTCAGTTCATGCAGAACCCAACCAATGCCCACTTTCATATGGTTAAGCATATTCTTTATTATGTTCACGACACTATTGACCACAGACTCTGACTACTATCACATAACTTTTTCTCATTATATATCTTCTTGGATGTCAATTGGGCAAGTTGCCCCCATTACCCGACGCTCTACCTCTGGCTTTTGCACATTTCTTGTTAACAATTGCATTTTCTGGAGTGCCAAAAAGCAACCTACCATTGCTCGATCTAGTTTGGAAGAGGAATACAAATTCATGGCATCCACCATTGCTGATTTTTTGTGACTCACATTCCTTTTGCATGATTTGGGTGTATTTCTTCACCAACCACTTGTTCTCTTTTGTAACAATATTTTGGCACTTTAGACTACCATCAAGCCTGCATTTCATTCCCGCATGAAGCATGTTGAAATCGAGTATCATTTTGTTCATGAAAAAGTTGCACTGGGCACTCGCATCACTCGTTATGTGACCTCTAAATAGATTGTTGACATCTTTACCAAGCCTCTACCACACACTCACTTCCTTGATCTAAGAGTCAAGTTGGGTCTCTCGGCTCCGCCCGCGACTAGTTTGAGGGGCATTGTTAACAAAGATAAGATTGCAGGTCACGATAATGCAAATCACAGTAATGCAGCAAGTCATGATAATAGCGCAGGTCACAATACTGCTAAAATAGATAAACTCGATAAAATCAAGTTTATCTCTATAACTACAGATCAACTTATCCAAGATCACCCTGCACCAAATGAGACTCTAACAATAGATCACGATAATGACAAATGTAATGAGGTCGAGATTATCGTTCGAGCTCAAGAGGCTAATACGATAAGAGTCCAAAAAGATCAAGTTACTAATAGCAAGGTAGCTAATCTTATCAAATGTAACCGAATGGATAATAATCAAGATAATCGATTGAGGGAAGTCGATAGACAATGTAATTATTTAAATAGTGAAAAACTTTGCACGTGAGTTGTTGAGTGGAGTATGGTGGATGTAGGTGATTGCTCACCGAACCACATTATTATCATGAATTTTGTGTATTGAGTGTTTTTGTTTACCATGCAAATCAACTACCCTTTATTACTCTCTTGACTGCATGAAATAACAGTATCATGACGCCCTTAGATCCCTTGTTTCACTCCGATAGTATCATAGATTGGGGTCATTCCAAGGGAACGAATGCATTCCCTACCATAAGTTACATAAATGGAAGTGAAATAGATAGAACATAATCTAGATCACGCCACATCACTTATTCTACTAGATCCTATGAAGCCTCTTTGGGTCTGATCATAGAAGATCAATGTAAAATTAGGGAGACCTCCAATATGTTCTACAATTTAAGACTGTCAAGATTTTCATATAAAGGCATTATTTATTTCATGTTTCTTTAAGTTCTAATTCAGATTTGCCTTTAAAATGTAGAGTCCATCATTTGATGGGTTTTGGATCATGTAAAACTAGTCTCCTGTAATTTTCCTCATTTCAGCAAAAAAGTCTAAATTTTATCCTACCAAAGAAGTTCAACTTATATTATCTTCACAATTTAGCATTCCTTGAGCACTTGGGCTTTATTAACAAATTTGAGGAAGCACTGATAATAAACCAGTCCCTAGATGTCACATACAGAAAGGAGTTTCTAGGAAACATTGATGGTACAGATGTTTAGAGTCCCCGGACTTTCACCTTGCGCCTGGGTAATGGACTAATGGTCCATACATGTTCGTTATAATTAGCTATATACTGTTCATTTGGATTTGGATCAAGTTTGAACCAGTGTCAATTGGTCAGGTACGACCCAATCCCCACCTATATTCGATCCTGCTGAATTTGAGTTTCATAATAAAGTAGCCCAATTAATAATCCGGGTAGGTACGATAGTGTTTCATTAGTATACGGAGCTGAGTATGGTTTATGAAATATCATACCAAACACAAGTGCACTGGTTTGGACCCAGTGAAACAAGACCTTAGTTCATTCTAAGATTAGAGGAGAGAACAAGATCATGTGATTTGACAAAACACAAATACTTGTGTTTTGAAATCACCACCACCCATCACTTTTGGTGGGTCCAATGCTTGTACAATGAATGATGGTGATTGAAATGATGGAAGACAAAAAAATTATGTTTTGTCAAGTCACCTGATCTGTCCTCCCTCGGGATTGTCACATGAACACTTCACTTAACATAACATTTGGACACTTGACAGACATGACATAACATGATCCTAATCAAACCAATTTAACACACAATCATTGTTGTACCATTAACCTTATCTATTTTTTTTATGATCTTATTTACTTATTTGGATTTAAATTTTTTCATTTTAAAATTTTCCATTAATTATGTTTTTCAATTTAGGCAGCCGTCCAATCATTCTGATTCAAAATCACAACATCAAAACTCTGATTACAAATCAGAGTGCGAGTTGAGGGCTGAACGTACCCTTACTTTCATTAGCTAATGTTTTTAATTATAGTTATTTGAGATTGTTATTTTACAGAAGCACTTAGATGCATGCATTTATTGCATCTGTGTATGTGACCCTGTTTTCATGTTCTAATTTTAAAATTATCATATCGTGCCAAGCAATGTTCAACATTAGTGACAAAGACATGGTGGCAATTTGAGGATGGATTGCTACACTAGGGATATAGTGGCAATCAACCCCAGGGTCCCACTAAAGATTCACTAACCCGAGTTGAGTTAATTGGTTAAATGTCCAAATGTACCCTTCAAAACTCTCTTCTCATCTTTGTAGGCATTTCCACTTCCATTGTTTTCCATCTACAAAGGCCGAAATTTTGTAGGTCAAGGTGAGCAAAACTCACCCACCCATCCTACCTCTTCTCTTCCTCCCCTCATCATCAGATTTTGGTTGTTTCAAACTCACAGCTTTTAAAGAGACTTTTTTAGTTGAACAAAGGAATAAAGATTTTATTAGAAGAGAAAGTGGGCTAAACTTGGTGACGAAAAATCACCAAGGCAAGGAGCAGAGAAACAAGGGACTGAGAAGCAGAGGAGCAAAGACAAAATAAAGAGGGAGAGGAGACATCAGAAGTAAGATGGTAGGCGTGACATTAAAATTTTTGAAAACTTATTTAGAGGGCACAGTGGTAATTTCAGAGCACAGTTTACAGTAAATTTTGACGTAGGGAAACCCTGGATCTTTTTAATTAACCATGCACATACTTAGGTGTGTCTTTAACAATATCTGAAACTTGGTTGTGTTTTTTATTATTGCCAAAACGTAGATGTGTTTTTGAAAAATTTTCTTTTTTTTTTTCTTTATAAAATAATCCAAATGAGAGGTAAGTTTTCACAAATGTTGTGCATGAAGAACGCTACCTAAAGGATTATAGCAAAGCCAAAATGCTCCGCCAGTAGAATTTAATAACATTGCAGGATGAAGCACATGTAGCAGTTGAGAGCTGGTGAACAAGAAAACTTCAAAATAAAAAAACATTCCCATTGTACACCCACCGGGGTTGCCCGAGTGGCAGTGAGCCTGAGGAGAAGGTGCAGAGCCTGCTGACCCTTTGATCCCAGGTTTGACTCCCACCAGGTGGGCTTTGTTAAGGCTTGGGTGTCAATGACCATTCATGTGGTTGTCTACCAACTGCAGTTTAATACCAATTTGTCTACCAAAATGCAGTCTAATACTGCAACATACATTCATGTGGTTCTTCAATGACAAGTTATTGTTTTAGCATTTGATGCTTCGTTTTCATGCTCTCCTTTCATTTTCTATTGTTAAGTGATCCTCGTATACTAGGGATCATCTAGAAAAAGAAAAACACATGAAATTTAGCTCTATAGTATGATCATTGCAAGAATAAAAGTATTTCATCTGGATTGAAAAGGTTTTACGATAGTATGGAAAAGATAATGTTTCATCTGCGCTTCAAAATGTGAAACAAAGATTCAAAAGTATTCCAAATTCTATTCTTTATGTCGCATTTACATTCATAAATTGTAACATCGTGGAGCACTACAAAATCATGGCGGCAGCATACAGAATAGATGTTATTCCATCACCTGTGGCAAACAGATTCTTAATTAGAGTGACCCAGTGACGGCACAGAGTAATTCAGATCCAAGGGAGTGAATAGAGCATGATAAACCAAATGAATTCATCCTCTAGACTAATCTAATGATTCCGATGTATGCTTTTTGTGAGTCTTCTATTGCAACCACACTCAATTTAATACACCACTGCATTTATTAGTAATTACAGTCGGCCGTCAGCGATGCAACTGAAAGCAGGTATTTTCTTCAATCCACTGCCTGTTATCTCATCTCTCAAGCTCCCAACATCATTCCACCTCCCACTTGTAGCGTATAAATTGGATAAAATAACCCTATATGCAGTTTTTCTTGGTTCGAGCTTGAAGAGTTGATGAGCCACATACTCGCCCATCTCTGCGTTCCCATGAAATCTGCAAGCTGATAACAGTGCACCCCAAATGCCAGAATCAGGTTCCATAGGCATGGCATGAATTAAAATATAAGCCTCTTCCAATTTACCAGCCATCCCAAGAAGGTTCACCACGTATACATAATGTTCCAAGCTTGGCCTAATGCCAAAGTCCTCCATTTCTTTGAAAAACTTTAGACCTTCACCCAGCAAACCACGGTGGGAACAAGCACAGAGAATAGCAGAAAATGTTGAATTGTCAGGAAATTTACCTTGATTAATCATTTCCATAAACAATGTGATGGCTTCATGAGCATGCCCATTTACTGCAAGACCAGAAATCATTGCATTGTAAACAACAACACTCTTGTTCAGAACTGTATCGAAAACCCGTCTCGCCAATGCTGGAAACCCACATTTAGAATACATATGTACTAAAGAGGAAGAAACTGCAATTTTGAGCTCAAAACCACGCCGAAGGACACAACCGTGGATCGCTTTCCCATATTCTATGGATGCCAAGTTAGCGCATGCAGGCAACATGCATGAAACCATTACCGGATCAAGTTTTTTGACAGTGAAATTAAACATCCTGAATAAGAAGAGAGCAGTACTGAAATCCCCAGACTGAATATAGCCAGAAATTAAAGAAGACCATGTGATCAAATCAGAGTTCGATAAATTAACGAAGACACGATAAGCACAATCCAAACAATTACATCTTGAATACATGGTCACTAACCCACTGTTAACATGAGAATTGGAATCCAACCCATGTTTAACAACCAAACAATGAACACCTTCACCAACCCTCACCAAACTCTTGCCACAAAAGCTCGAAACAAGTGCAACAAATGTAAAGCCATCTGGCCTCACACCGGAACTCCCCATACTATTGAACAATTCCAACGCTTTCTCCCAACACCCACTAGACCCATAACCAGATATCAATGCATTCCATAAGACCGCATCCACTTCAGGCATTTCATCAAACACTTGGTGTGCCCAATTAATCTGACCAAGTTTAGCATACGCACTAACAAGGGCGCTTGCCACTATCGAATCACGCCGAAAACCCGAAACGACGACGTGGGTATGTGTCATTCTTGCCATTCGAGCACTATGGTTATCAGAGGAAGCCCGTAGGATGCAAGCAAGGGTGTAATTGTCCGGTTTGGTTTCAGATCGCTGCATGAGACTGTAGAGAGAGAAAGCATGGGTGAATTGGTGAGAAATGGCGAGCGCTCTGATCATTGAGTTCCATAGAAACACATTCTTGATGGGTGTTTGATTGAAAACAAGGCGAGCAAAGCAGAGTTTTTCGTTAATGGCGTATAGCCGAACGAGTCTGGTTGCATAGGAAGGGTCGTGGGATAACCCGGACGTTATTATGAATGCATGGACTTGCAATGTTTTTGAGAGAGTGAGAGGATGTGAGAGAATGGATGCCAAGAGCATTCTTAATATTCCCAACTGTCCATTGCATGGTTTTAGTGGGCAACTCTTAGTCCGTGAACTTAATGGTTATGAAAAAACATTTAAAGCCTCTAGATTAGGAGCTCTTAGAAGTTATAGAGCTCAAATTTCTACACAAGCTATCACTTACAGCCTGCATCTTCTCCAAAATTGCTATTAAAGATGTCCAAATGCCAAATTCAGTTGGATTTTCTTGCACCATAGCCCAGTATTTAGCCTCATCAAAAACCTGCAAAATAATAAAAGATATTTTCAACATACATGGCCTGCATCATGATAAACAAAATGTTATTGACATTATTAACTTGAAACTAGCCTAAAGCACAGTACATGAGATTCATCACAATCAGTCACAGCAGGAAAGAGTATCTGGTTATCCAAAAAAGACAAGAGTATTGACCATGGGCCACCTTCTAAGGAGCCTTTTCAGCAGATTCGCTTCATCCAGGGTCATGAATCCGGAAGCAGATCAGGTCATTTTGCAAATGAGCCTTCTGCTCATCCGAACATCATGGCCATCCTTACCCGTTTCATATGTAAGCCACGTGTCACAACTTTTTCGTTAAGGGCGTCAGAAGTTAACTTTTGAATGTAAAGAAATAAAAGAATTTGTACGACCTGCCTATTGGGGTCCTCTCTCTCTCTCTCTCAGGACGCCATTAACGAAACCAGCCATCTCTCTCTAGTCCTCTGTCTTGCCTTTCTCTCGCCATTAACGAAACTAGTCTCAGATCTGGTTCCCTCTCTCGCCCTTTCTCTCGCCATTAACGAAACCAGTCTCAGATCTGGTTCTCTCTCGTTTGTCAGGTGGCTTGCGCGTCAGAAGGAGACGGGCTCTGAAGGCGGATGCGGGAGCCGATCACCGTATTCCGGTGAGCTACGGTTGCTTCTCCCGAAGTGAAGTGATTCCTACTTCTTTAAGGGATTCCTGCTTCATTGGGGCAGATCTGGTTTTGGAGCTTGCAGATCTGGTTTGAGGGATTCCTGACAGGAGTGCCCAAGTCATAGGCCATCTTCTCGACGTTGCTCCTAAGCTCCTCAACAACATCAGATCACCTAATCAACCATTAGTTGATGATTGGGATTGCCTGAATTCACGGGTAATTCAATCCCTTTAGCCTTTGTACTTATTCATAACATTAAATCCATTGGCATGGATTGTTAAGAAATGTGCCTCATATGATATACTGATGCATCTTGGGGACCATGGTTACCTGTGAGTCAAACCATCAAAATTTGTTGTGGAGCAACATTTCAAGCTCAACTCCGGGCATTGCGAGTTATTAAATGACCCAACTCATTATCGTCGTCTAACTGGAAGTTGATATACCTTACTATAACTTGGTCAGACATAGTTTATGTGTAAATACATTAAGCCAATTTATGCATGCACCAACCAAGAATGCCACGCTTAGATGCTTCAGTCTCAGTGTATTCTGATTTAGAATGAGCAAATGATATTACGCTATATTGGAAACTAAGTCTCCTGTCTTGACCTATAGCCCTTGCTAGCTGTGAGTTGACTTGGTTAAGATATTTATTGACGGAAGAATCAATCATCATCAACTCATGTTAATCAATCACCAACACATGTTGATGTTTTCTGACAACCCGGCAACATTGCATATTGTAGCAAATTCGGTTTTTTATGAGTATACCAAACATATAAAAATCAATTGCCACATTATAAGAAAAGATATCGAGAGCGGCCTAATCAAGATACCGCTTGTTTCAGTGTCACAAAATCATTAAGGCATGATCAATTCATTTATCTCAACGGCAAGTTAGGCGTTATCAATACCCACACTCCAACTTGAGGAAGAGCATGCTAGGTCAAGGGAAAAGGCAACTTTCAAAAATTGTGATCCTTGCAAACGAGACTGATGACCTCATCAAGATAAAGCCAAATAGAGTTGCCTATTTCCTATCTAGATTTGTGATCCTGTGGTTTCAAATTGCAAATTACCTGTTTTGTAGATTTTTCTCTCTTTTTTTGTATTTTGTTTGTAATGAATCCCAACTTGTATAAAATCATCATGTACAAGACACATCAATGAGAATTAAATATTCATTCTCTCTTCGTTGTCATTGCTGATAACCATTTTAACATGCAACGGGTTATTAGATTTAGTAGCATCTATGAAAGAATGAGCTCAAAAAGCTGTGAATTCACTCACCACTCAAGGAAAGGAATTAAGCATCATGTCTAGCGGCGTTTGATACATCACAATGAAGATGGTATCACCACAACCGAAAGTGGGAGTCGCTAAAATCTGTTCCAAGTTCAATAACACTGAAAACATTTTGGCCCAAGAGGTTATGAAATTCAACATAGCACCCAAGGAACACAGTTGGGCATAGGGGGTGGCAAAACCTGACACGACCCGCCAACCCGCCTCTTAGGCGGGTTCGGGTTGGGCTTAAGCCAACCCGTTTAATAAACGGGTCGACCCGCCTAACCCGTTTATTAAACGGGTCGGGTTCGGGTTGGGGGTATGACAACCCGCCAACCCGGCTGACCCGTTTAAACGGGTTAGGCGGGCGGGTCAACCCGTCGACCCACCAACCCGACCCGTCAACCCATCAACCCGACCCGCCAACCTGAGAACCCGTTTACCCGACCCAACCCATTTATTAAATGGGTTGGCGGGTCATGTTGGGTTACCCGTTTATTAAACGGGTCGGGTTCGTGTTTGCCACAGCCGACCCATTTAATAAACGGGTCGGCTTCGGGTTGAGGTATGCTGACCCGCCAACCCAATTGCCACCCCTAGTTGGGCACCATGTTTTGGGCATTTCATACATCATAAGCAAGATGGTATACCCAAAAACGGAAGCGGGTGTCGCTAAAGTTTGTTTAAACTCGATAAAATTTTGACTATTCGTGAAATATGTGCCCATTATGTTGAGAAAGAACGAGATTACTCTTTATCGGCGGTCTCTAAAACGATTGAGAAATTAAAGAACTATCAATGCTTGAGGAAGAATGAAACCTTGGGGACGAGAGGGGATGTTGGAAGCAATAGGTGGTAAAAATGGATTCTGTCTTTCTGGGTCTCGGATCCAAATTTGACACTTGAGTTCTGGATCCAATATCTATTTGGGTCAGATTTGGATTTGGATAATGGGATTATTCTCGGACCTAGATTGAATTTAGGTCGAAATATTATGTTGGATCCATGCTTTTGCTCTGATCAAATCCGATCCTTTTATATTTTTTGCATGTTTTTTTTATGACGATGGAACCTTCACTGAAAACCAGATCGCTTAATGGGCCTGCCTCCCTGTGAGGTAAAACTCCAGGTTGAGGACACAGCCACCAGCCTTACCTACCCCAGCAGTGATAAATCAACAGCAACCGTTATGCGCCAATGGGATTTGATGCCATCATTTTTGGGCCCATCCTAATAAAATTTATGGTGTGGTGAAACTCAAAGGTAAGGTGAAATAGATGGAAGAGAAAGACGTGATCATTTTCACATTTCATGAATACGTGAGTTAAATATACATAAGTTACAAAATATTGTTATACAAAGAAAAGTTACTATAATAACGAGAGTTTTTTCATTTTAGCAACTGTTGACTATTTGGGAACGTTTCCTTCATTTTAGCAACTCCTATCTGCATTGAATTCTGACAATACTTCAACAACTCCTTGATTCCAGCGATCTATGGGGAAGTTGTTATACTAAGTCCAACAATTTCTGTAATACAAGCTGGACTTACCATAATCTAATAGTATTTTCAATAGTCTCAAGTGGATCAGTCATTCCCAACTTGGATTTAAGAGAATGAAAGTGAGCATACCCAAGGGCCTTTGTGAATAAATCTGCACATTATAGATTTGATGGAACATACTTTGTTTGCAAAGTTCCATTTTGGATTTTATCTCGAATGATGTGGCAGTCCATTTCATGTATTTTGTTTGCTCATGAAACACTGGATTGGCAGAAATGTGAAGTGCAGCCTGATTGTTACAAAACAAAATGATAGGATGAAGTTGATCAACTCCAAGATCCCATAATACATAAGTTAGCCATGTGTGCTCACAACATGCAATACCATCAAAAAGTATTCTACTTTAGCCACTACAAGAAAAATGCTAATTAGCGACAAAATTTTGTGACGAATTTTTTTCATCGCAAATTTGCGATGGATTAGCGATAGAAAACTATTTGTTGCTAACATTTGAAATATTTGCAAAAGTAGCGACAAAAATATTTCTCTCGTTAAATCCGTCGCTACTTAGCGATGGATTAGCGACAAAATTTTTCCGTCGCCAAAACACTACAAAAAAATACTAATTAGCAATGGAATTATCGAGGGATTTTTTTTGTTGCTAATCCATCGCTAAATAGGGACGGATTAGCGATGGAAAAAATCCCTCATTAATTCTGTCGCTAATTTTTTATTTAAACCGTCCCACCTGAGGCGCGAAATTTTTTCTCCCCTCATTCAAAATTTTCCCTCCCTCCGTTTTTCCCTCCCTCCGTTCGATTTAAACCGCCCTTCCTCTAACGACGCGCAACGGGCTCCCGAGCCGTGACAATGGCGTCGGCCCTCCGAGCGTCCTCCTCCTCCCGCTACCTCTCCCCCATGCCCTCCTCCTCCTCTTGGTGATGCCCCTCGCCAATCTCCATTGTCCGTCCTGCCTCTCCCTCGCCTGAGGCCCTCCGAGCGTGACAATGGTGTCGACCCCCGGATCGTCCTCCTCCTCCCGCTACCTCTCCCCCGCATCGTCCTCCTCCTCCTGGCGGTGCCCCTCGCGAGTCTCCACCGCCTGTCCCGCCTCTCCCTCGCTGAATCATTTCTCCACTACGACCCCAAAAAGCTCGCAGTCAGCCGATCGACGCTGCTCCTCTACCCCCTCCCACGCGTCCACTCCTTTGCCAACAGTTTATTTCGTGATGGGGGCGTCGGAGGTCCTCTGGCCATCGACACAGAGCTTGTCGGTCTCCTTCCAGGGGGAGTCGTTCTCCTTCTTGATCGGCCGTTGCGAGAGGCCGTCTGCAGCTGCCCGCATCCCTTCTTCCGCTGTGATTGGCTCGCTGCAGAAGAGTGTCTTGACGCCGAAACGCGTAGGTTCTGTGCAAAAAAAAATTGCTCCCTGTCAGAGAACGCGCCGACAGAGAGCAATTTTTTAAAAAAAAAAATTTTAATTTAATGACGGATTAGCGGCGAATATTATCCATCGCTAATTTAAAATAGTGAAGGACTCGTGATGGATCATGTCCGTCGCAAATTAGTACGAAAGTAGTGACGGATAAGTTCTGTCACTACTTAGCGTCGAAAATTTCGTGATGAAAGTTATCCAACGCTAATCCATTGCTAAACCGGTTAGCGATGGATTAGCGATGGATTTAGGTCGTCACTAATCCACAAATTTCTTATAGTGAGCCGAAGATATTGAAATTGTGGTATGTTTCTTTGTTTTACAGGAAATGGGGCTAATACTAAGCATGGTACAGGACCTTGAAATGGACCGCCGAGTCATTAGTCATGCGGCCCAATCTGAGTCACATTATCCAATGAGCTCTAAGGAACTGGTAGAAGATAGTAAGATGCCCAGACTAGGTGTGCCTTTAAGGTACATCAAGAGTCTTAGAATCGCATCCAAGTGAGGTTGTCTAGGCTAATGAACAAATTAATTGAGAATATGAACCAGATAAACAATATATGGGTGAATGATGGTGAGATAGATGAGTCGACCCACAAGTAGCCTGTATTGACTCGCATCATGAAGGAGTTCACCTTTAGAATTATCCAACTTAAGGTGTTGCTCCATCAAAAAACTTGTGGGTCGTGCCCTTAAATAGCCAATGTCATCAAGGATGTCCAAAGTATACTTTTTTGAGATAGAAATATACCTTTGTTTGGATCAGCCTACTTCTATTCCGAGAAAGTATTTTAGCACACCAAGATCTTTGATCCGAAACATAGAACTCAATAGACCTTTTAAGGACTTTTTGTGCTCTTCATCATTTCCTGCTACGATTATATCATCAAAATAAACTAGCATAAAAGTGCAAGTCTTGCCAATAATCTGGCTAAAAAGAGTATAATCGACTTTAGATTGGAGAAAACCAATTTCTTTGAGAGCATGAGAAAGCTTTAGAAACCAATTCATGGATTATTGCTTCAATCCATAAATTGATTTATTTCACGGGCAAACCATATTGTTCCTGTTATGAGAGAATCCAAGAGGCAATTGCATATATACTTTTTCATCAAGCTCGCCATGAAGGAATGTGTTGCTAATGTTAAGTTAAAAAAGATGCCAATTTTGAATGATTGCCACTGCTAATAAGCATCTCACGGTGACCAATTTGGCTACGGGAGCACATGTTTCATTGAAATTGATTCCTTCTATCTGGGTGTAACCTTTAGCTACCAAACACACTTTATATCTTTTGATTGTACCATCATAATTGTACTTTATTTTATAAACCCACTTACAATTGACAGGTCGCTTGTCAAGTGGTAATGGCATAATATTTTATGTGTGTTTTTCTTCAAGTGCCCAAATTTTTGCAGCCATGGCATCTTGCATGTAAGAAAGTTTTTGGTTTATGGGAATGAAGAATGGTAACAAGAAAAGCCATATCTGCTAAAGAAAATTTTTGGTAGCTAAGGTATTTGTTAAGTGGGTATTGTGTGCCCTTCATACTTTTTGCCTTTGATTGGTTGGAAAGTGCTACAACGTGACATTCATAATCTTTGAGATATGCTGGTGTGCTTTTTGACTTATGAGATCGTCAAAGGTGAGGATTGACAATATGATTATAAATGGTAAGATGGGTTTCAGTGGTAGTGACATTGGAGGGATCAGCATTGGAGGTGACATTGGGTTGATCAATGTTGGTGGAGACATTAGAGTGATCAGTTTGTACCTCAATAGTTTGCTCTAAAGCATCCTGTTAGGCGTAGTCTCGATAAAACTCAAGTATGGGGATAAGGACATTATCTCCGTTATTATTTGAGGCACATTTATTTTCTTGAAAAGGGAATGTCATCCAATAAATACATATTTTCTAGCATGAGTGTCAAATTTATGTGTATAATTAATGTTATGCGCATAATAAAGACATCTAAAAAATTTTAAGTGATCGTAGCAAGAAATTTGACGAAATAAAACTTTATAAGGTGTCTTTCTTGCTACGACTTTGGTAGGTAACCTATTGATGAGATATGCCGAGGTCAAAACACAATCACCCCAAAATTTTAATGATAAATTTGCTTCAAATCGAAGAGATTGGGCTATGTTAAGAAAATCACGATGTTTGCACTCAACAACCCCATTTTGTTGAGGGGTTGACACACAACTATGTTGATGAAGAATCCCTCTCTCATTTAGGAAAGCTCACACTTCCTTAGAGAAAAAATCAGCATCATTATGACTTTTAATTTGGAGCACATGGGTATTAAATTGATTGTGTATCATGATAAAAAAAATTTGTAAAACATGAAATGTCTCCTACAGTTTTATATCCTCCCATATGTCAATGTAAATCAATTCAAAGGGATTGTAAGTATAAATGGCTCCATTAGAAAATGAGAGCCGATCTTGCTTGGCAAGAGGACAAACATGACAATGATCATTAAACACATGACATTCAATCTTATTATAATCAATCAAAGTTTGTAGATGGGCAATGGAAACATAACCAAGTCTAGAGGGCCAAAGATAAGAAGATGTGAAAGAAACTAAAAAAGCAAAGTCACCAGCCATCTCTAGAAAATAAAGCCTGTTTCGCAGTTTACCCCTCCCAATTGCTCGCTTTAAGTGAGGGTCATGTAAAACACAAGAATCATGATTAAAGAAGGCAACACATTTCAATTCTCGGGTCAATTTTGAGATGAAAATGAGAGTGAATTTGAAATCGAGAATGCAAAGTACATTAGATATTTTAATGTGACTGATCAAGAAATGTCTCCTACATGGGTGACCGGCATCGACGCCCCTTAGGCAGTTTAACATAAAGACAATTTACAGGTTTGAGATTTATCAAACTGAAAAAAGAATGGGTCATGTGATCAGTGGGGCCGATGTCCATGATCCATTCTTGAGAAAATGGGACAAAAGCGAAAGAAAGGGAAATACCTACTAGGTTGACTGATGGTTTTGTTTTGCCTTAAGCAATGAATGCTTGACATTGCTCAGGTATAAATTATGGGTCAACTACTTTCTCTTTCTCTTTCTCTTTGCTATTAGCAACAACATTGACATTCAAATTCATGGCATTGGAATCAAAATTTAAGTGACGGACCTTAGCAGAAAAACCATGGAGAAAGTAGCATTTAGCCTTGTTATGACCCACTTTACTGCAGTGATCGCAGTGGGGGCGAACATGTCCTTGGCCTTATAGATTTTTAGGATTGGCTTGGAAACGCATTTGAGGATTAGAAGTTGTTGCAACAAAAACAAAATCATTAGTGATTGATGGTTGGATTCACAACTCTCTTTATCTCTTCTCCTGAACAATGAGAGAATATGCCTTAGGTAATAATGACAATGGGTCCATGAGTAGTATTTGGCTTCATATGAATCCAAAACTCTCATTAAGACCCATTAAAAACTGCACGAGCTTATCTTGTTGATGCAGGTCATGGACGAACTTCATTGTCCCACACATGCAGTATGAAGTCAACTCATCCCATAGTCCTTTTATCTTTGTGTAGTATACTGCAACCGAAGTTTGCATGTTGGGAGTGTAACACCCCGATCTGGGACCTCAGGAGTCCGAGTTCGGTTGGTATTACTTCCCAGAGGGAAGAGTGCAAAGCTTACACAGTGAAAACGTGGTTAAAAAAAACTTTTCATTTTATTGCATAATAAAACTTTTTTTTACATTGATCATCATTCATAACAGAAGAAAAGCAATTACATTATTTTCAATGACAAGGAAAGTAAAAATATACCACTGCTCTGCTGAAGACTGAAAAAGAACTGCTCACAAGCGACTGATCTAATGTCTGGAACCTACAGTTGTAATTAAACAAAAATGGGGGTGAGTCTACAACCCAGTAAGAAATAATTATAAGTAAATAAACAACAATTTACAACTGTAGTGGGCTCTAAGCCCCTAGTCTTATTTTAATTCTCGATACACCACACATGTTTGTATATTTTAATTTCCCCCATTATCATTCTCAAATACTCTCTTTCACACAACTATCACTAGGCTGGCTATACCGGTAATAGTCATCTATGGCGTAGCAACCCTATAGAACACCCCAATTCTACATGTTGGCCAGACAATGAACCATACACTCCTAGTGGTCCCCAGACCACCAGGCACTGCAGTGAACCACCACGGGGACCCCACCGGTAGCTAGCCGAGTGGTCAAGCTCTCAATCTCGGCATGGTTCATGCTACATCCTAAACATGATGGTTATCAACCATCCATGATCCTCCAGAGTCCCAAACCAGTGTGAGTGAAATCCTAAGTCATAACTAAGTTCACACATTGAACTATATTCTCACATTCAAAGTTCACTCGTTCTCTCACGAGTGATGTCATGACTATTCACAATAATCTCATTCTTAATCTCATGGTGACATTAGGACTCACACCTCTCTCACTTAGCATGCAATGATGTAGTGTCTCTACATCGTTAAATCACCGGTGGCCCACTCTCCATGGTGGCTGCACTCTGGCCGCGAACCAGGTAGCCCTTGCCATAGGTCGCCACTTCCGGGATTTAAGGGGTCATGCATGCTGATCTCAAAGTATCTATTCACACGTGAATAGATTAAATGTGACTCTAAACTAAGCATAGTCTCATCACAATGCATGATATTTAGCAATCATATAAACATGCAATCACAATTCGAATTTCTTTTCATCATGCATGACATATCAAAACTAACTTGCATATCACATCAACATGTATATAACTCAACTCTAAATGTCAAGCATGGATTTTTTATGCATGTCATGGTCTCTCAAAACTATCATGCTAATCAATAACAACATAAGAACAACCAACGTAAAAATATTTATTTACATCTAAGATTACTTATAATATCCCTTACCTCAAGTGCTGACTCTGTGCTCTCTCCGAAATCGAGCCTCACGAAGCTCTAACACTAGGATCTGGTCATTAAGGTAATATATTTTAATCAGTTTACAAACTTCTTACTAAAATTACCAAAATACCCCTCCCGAATCTTATTAAAGAAACTACAGTTTCTGTATTTTAAGTTTGCCTGAATCTCATAGACTATTGAATTCTCCTCTTCAATACAAATCCAACGCACCAAACCTCACTCGATTCCGAGTTCAGAGTGCGAAGATATGCCCGTTTTACTGAAATGGATCCCACGGATCCAAATGGATCTCTTGGTACATTTCGGATTTCGGGCCAATCCGAGACTATCTTATGATCCAACTCTTATCTGGATGCAAACCCTATCTGTTTGGATTCAGATCCATTTCATAACTGGATCCAAAAACTGCTTGACTGGATCCAGAAAGTCTCACCGGGTCTGAACTGGATCTGTTCTTTTCTGACTGGATCCAGAATAGCCTGACTGGATCCAGGATAGCTAGGTTGGATCTGGGCCTGCTGGACTGGATCCTGACCAGTCTGATTGGATCCAGACCTGCCTGATTGGATCCAGGATCATCAGACTGGGTCCAGATCCGAGACTGATCCAGTCAGATCTGGACCTGGTTGATCTGGATCTGAGACAGATCCAGATTGAACTGGGTCCGAACTGAAAAACCCAGATCCAGATCCAAAAGGTTTGGTTTGGACCTTGGTTCAACCGGGTCGGTTCAGACCCGATTCGGTCTGAACCGGTTCGATCTGAATCCGAAATAACCGAACCCGGTTTGGCCTGAACCGGTTCAACCCGAACCGGTTCGGCTGGAACCGGTTCGACCCGAACCGGTTCACCCCCATTTCACTTAACCCGGTTCGGTCTGGGTGCGACCCGGTTCGGTCTGGGTCGCACCCAGGCCGAACCAAATATTTTTTTTTTTTTAAAGTACTCAGTCTGGGCGCGACCCAGACCAGTGGGCTTGGTCTGGGTCACACCCAGACCGACCCGGTTCAGTCCGGGTGACCGGACCGAACCGGTCCCCTCGATAAAAAGGGGCGGAAGGGGCTGTGCCCCTTCCGAAAACAGTTGCAGAGGGTCGGCCCCTGCAGACCCTCTCTCTGCATCCACCCACCTGGGTTGGCATCCGGGGCCGGCCATCGGTGTTGGCCGGTCGCCGGACGCCGGCTGTCAGAGTCGGCCGCCATACGGGCCGGCCGACCCCTCACTCTTACTTTTTTTTTTCTTTAAACTGTAACTCGCCAGCAGCCATGGCTGCCGGCCCTCTGAGTTCCCAATAGGAAGAAAAACCGAAGAAGAAGAAGTTGGAGAAGGGGAGGAAGGCACTCACCTTGCTGCTGTTGCCACAGTCGCCACCGCCGGTAAGCCTTCTCAATCTCTCTCTCTCTCTCTCTGTCTCTCTGTGTGGGGTGCGGAAGGAGACTCTGCGTGGGGTTTTTATAACCCTCACGCAGGGTGACGGGTGAGGATAACCTCGCCCCCTCCTCCCGCGGATTCTGGGGGGTGAGGTTTATCCTCACCCCCACTCGTTACGCGGTTTCCCCCTTTGGGGGGGGAAACCGCAGTTTCCTTTTTATTTTTATTTTTTTTTATTTTTTTTTATTTTTTTTATTTTTTTATTTTTTTATTTTTTTTTTAATGGCTATCCCCTCCGGCGACTTTGTGGGATGGGGTTTTACAATTCTACCCCCCTTAAAAGAAGATTCGTCCCGAATCTTACCTGGAAACAAATGTGGAAATTGTTCGCGAATATCATATTCACGCTCCCACGTAGCCTCCTTATTGTTGTGATGGCTCCATCTAACCAATACGAGAGATAACTCCTTGTTCCTCAACTTTTGCACCTTCGTGTCCAGAATTTCAATGGGCTTTTACCTCATACTCAAATCATCTTGCAAGTCTAATATAGTCTCAACTGTATCCAATATGTGAGAGGGGTCTGGCACGTACTTTCGCAACATGGAAACATGGAACACATTTTGAATTCGAGATAAGGAAGGAGGTAGAGCTAACCGGTATGCTGCCTGACCAACCTTCTGCAAGTATCTCAAAAGGTCCAATATATCTAGGGTTCAGCTTTCCTCTTTGACCAAAATGCATTACTCCCTTAAACGGAGATATCTTTAAAAACACGTGATCACCTTGCTCAAATTCTAACTCACGACGTCTTTTATCCGCATAACTCTTCTGACGACTTTGTGCTGTGAGAAGACGCTCTCGAATGAATCTCACTTGATCTGCCATTCGCTGAACCATCTCTGGTCCTAACAAACTCCTTTCTCCGACTTTATCCCAACACAATGGAGTTCGACATCGTCGACCATACAATGCCTCAAATGGAGCCATGCTTATACTTGCTTGAAAGTTGTTGTTGTAGGCAAACTCCATTAATGGCAAAATATCATTCCACGAGTCGCTATACTCCAAACTACATGCCCGGAGCATGTCCTCAAGGGTCTGAATTGTTCGCTCTGACTGACCATCTGACTGAGGGTGAAAAGCTGTACTCATTTTTAATTGTGTCCACATAGCTTCTTTAAAGCTTTGCCAAAACCGTGATGTGAACTTCGAGTCTCTATCTGAAACAATTGAATCTGGTACTTCATGAAGTCTCACAATTTCTCTAATAAACAATTGAGTCAGTTGGTCACACGAGTGAGTTGTCTTACAAACTAAAAAGTGAGCTGACTTAGTTAGTCTGTCGACAATCACCCACACTGAATCCATCCCATTCTTCGTCTTAGGAAGCCCCGAAACGAAGTCCATTGCTATATCCGCCCATTTCCACTCGGGTATGGGGAGTGGTTGCAACAGACCACCTGGTCTTTGGTGCTCAATCTTCACCTGCTGACATACTAGACATTTGCTAACAAACTCAGCAATGTCTCTCTTCATACCATTCCACCAAAACGTATCTTTCAGATCTCGATATATTTTGGTGCTACTGGGATGGATGGCATATCTAGAATGATGTGCCTCTTCCATCAACAGATTTCTAAATTGATCATCTTTGAGAATGCAAACTCTCTGACGAAATCTAAGAAGTCCTTGATCATCAATATTGAATTCTGATTCTACATTTTCTGAGATATTCTTTCTTACTTGCATAAATTCTGGGTCTAAGAGTTGCTTTTCCTTAATTTGATCACATAATTCTGACTTCAATGTGGTTTGCACAAATAATAATCGACCTGGTAAGCATTGAGCTTCTGCCTTCTGATGAGCCACCGAAGAAAATAACTCACAGTCTGCAAGTCTAGCTAGAGCTCCTGCCTTTCTGCTAAGAGCATCAGCGACAACATTCGTCTTACCCGGATGATACTTTAACTCGAAATCATAGTCTTTCAGAAATTCCAACCATCTTCTTTGCCTCAAATTCAAATCTTTCTGAGAAAACAGATACTTAAGGCTTTGATGGTCGGTAAAGACCTCAAATTGCTCGCCATCGAGATAGTGCCTCCATATCTTAAGGGCAAAAAACACTGATGCTAACTCCAGATCATGCGTCGGGTAGTTGACCTCATGTGTTTTGAGCTGACGAGATGCATAAGCTATCATTTTTCCGTGTTGCATCAGAACACAACTCAATCATTTGTGTGAGGCATCGCTATAAATAGTGAAACCTCCAGATCCAGAAGGTAAGACCAACACTGGAGCAGTAGTCAAACGCTTCTTTATCTCCTGAAAACTTTGCTCGCATTTCTCATTCCACTCGAACTTTACATCTTTCTTTGTGAGTTTCGTCATAGGAGCCGCCAACAATGAGAATCCTTCAACGAATCTCCGATAGTACCCAGCTAATCCCAAAAAGCTGCGAATCTCAATAGGATTCTTGGGTCTTGACCAATTTGTGACTGCTTCAATCTTTGCAGGGTCTACCATAATCCCGTCTTTAGAAACAATGTGTCCAAGAAAGGACACTTGTTCTAACCAAAAAGCACACTTAGAGAATTTGGCATAGAGTTTATGTTCTCTAAGTGTCTGTAAAACTATCCTCAGATGCTCTTCATGTTGCTCATTCGAGGTAGAGTATATGAGGATGTCATCGACGAATACCACGACAAACTTGTCCAAATAAGGTCTGAACACTCTATTCATCATATCCATGAAGGCAGTTGGTGCATTAGTCAGACCAAAAGGCATGACCATAAATTCATAATGGCCATATCTTGATCTGAATGTTGTCTTAGCCACATCTTCTTTCTTAATTCTCAATTGATGATAACCTGATCTCAAATCCAACTTCGAGAAGCATGTCGCTCCTTGCAGTTGATCGAACAAATCATCGATTCTCGACAAAGGGTATTTATTCTTTATGGTTACTGCATTCAATTGACGATAGTCTATACACATACGCAGTGATTCGTCCTTCTTCTTCACGAACAAAATTGGAGCACCCCAAGGAGATACTGAAGGTCGAATAAATCCTTTCTCCAATAACTGCTGTATTTGCTCCTTGAGTTCCTTGAGTTCCGCAGAGTCCATCCGATAGGGAGCCTTCGAAATGGGTGTTGTTCCCGGAACTAGATCGATTTGGAACTCAGTCTCCCGATCAGGAGGGAGACCTGGAAGATCTTCTGGAAAGACATCATCATATTCACGGACTATGTCTACATCTGATATTGAGAGATCTTCTTTCTCTTCGGTTTTCATGTACGCCAAGAATCTCATGCATCCTTTTTTAATATATATATTGGCTTTCAAACACAATATAACAGCTGACTTATGTAACTTTCTAACACCCTGGTATATGAAAGTTGGAGTATGGGGTATCTGAAAGCTGACACACTTTCTTCTACAATTGATAGTGGCATGATGGTCCGACAACCAGTCCATGCCTAGAACAACATCTAGATCTTTGAAGTCGAGTTGCAACAAGTTCACAGGCAACTCTCGATCTTCAATTATCACAACGCAATTAGGATACACAGTATCCACAATAGTGGTTTCTCCTATAGGGGTCTCTATTAAGTAAGAAACACTCAATGGAGAAAGTGCCACTGGCAACCTTTTCCCAAAAGCTGAAGAAGAAAAACTATGTGTGGCTCCTGAGTCGAATAACACACGAGCAAGAACACCAGAAATAAGAAGTGTACCTTCAACCACATCAGGGTTGGCAAGAGCTTCTTGCAGAGCAGTCGCATATGCGCGACCTGGTACTGCTGGCTTCGGCTTTGGTGGAGCGTTGTTTCTTCGATCAGGCTGTGGGCAATCATTAACATAATGCCCCATCTGCTGGCAGTTGAAGCATTTGACGTTCTTCAAGTCGCATTTACCCTCGTGCCTCTGGAGACCACAAGTCTTACAAGCATTGTCAGACTGGACCGGCTTCTGGAACCTTTGTCGCTTGGCTTGCTGATTGCCAGCATTCTTGACTTGCTTACCCTGGTTCTGACCAGGGTTTTGTCCTCCGAAATGCCTCTTATTTCCGTGCTGAAATCTTTCCTTAGAATAAAACTTCCTTCGAGAAGATTATGCCATATTGCCACCGCTATGCTGGGTCTTATCTTCCGTCTTGACTTTTTCTTTCACTTGCGGTTTCTCAGCCGTCCGCATCTCCCAAAACTCGTACCTGGAGGCATAGTCCACCAGTCGGCTGTATTTCTTTATTTGTTGTGGCCCGACCAACCTCAAAATATCGGGCCTCAAACCCCTCTCGAACCTTCTGCACTTTTCTTTCTCATTTGCCACCAAGGACTTGGCAAAACGGGAGAGAGAGTTAAAACGTGCAGTATATTGAGCGTCTGACATGTCACCCTGCTTCAATTTCCTGAACTCTTCTTCTTTTTTCACCCGTTGACACTTTGGAAATAACTGCCTGTAAAACCTCCTCACGAAAGTGGACCAAGGCAAGTAAGTGTCCGGCTCTAAGGTGTCCCTGATGGATCTCCACCAGTGCTCTGCATCGCTGGTCAGATTGGATACAGCTATCCAAACTCTCTGATCATCTGGACATTGGATAGCATTCAATGCCTTCTCAACTTGCATCAGCCAATTCTCTGCCACGACACCGTCAGGAGTGCCATCGAAGAGCGGAGGCTGCATATTCTTGAACCTCTCCGCCCATGAGGTGATACCAGAAATCACCGTTTGTGGCTGACTTTGTTGTGCCCTAGTCGTTTGCAGCAGCTCATACAATATGCGGTTTGTAGTATACTCAGGCGGTACCCTCGTACTCTGACTCATTGGGGATCCAGGTAGAATCTCCATACTTTCTTCTCTACCTTCATGATGAGTATATCTCTCCGGCGTGTGCGTTGCCGCGTGGCTCCCTTGAACTCGTACCCCTTCCGTAGTAGGGGAAGATGAGGGTGCCCTACGAGACGGTCCACCAATGTTTTCCCTTTCCCGCCTAGCTGCTACCGTGTTCTTGGAAAGATACGAAGTTTCTCTGCGAGTAGCCATTTATACTGCAGTAAAATTCTTACTTAACATCACATGTTTCATTGGAATCTCACCAGATTTTTATCACATCTTACGCAAAATAATTCACTTTATTGCATTCCAAAAAGTTTCATACTTGAGAAACATTCTAATCAAGAAAAAGGACGAACAATGCAATTAAAATAATATTATTCTACTAAGCAAACTAACTAGTCCTAATCATTCTTCGATCCATCCGAAGCAGGGCCTGTTCCTTGTACTCCCTTGAGTCTGAGTCTCGGGAGGAGCATTCAAGTCGTACTGAGGCGTAGCAGGAGTGTATGATGATGACGAAGATGCGTGGGTAGGTGTGGTAGGAGTGTAAGTAGGGGAGGCAGGATCATCACTCGGGTCTTCATCCTCGCCTCTCTCTTCTGAATTTCCTCGCCCCTGTCCAAACCCTGGGTCACCTTGGTTGGCTTCCGCTGCTTGCCGAGCTGCTTCGGCTGCCTGAAAAGCCGCTCTCCGAGCTTCTTCAGCCAGAAGCTCATTGAATGGAGGTGGAACCCTCTGGTTTCCCCCACTCATGGCTGCCATATAACTAGCCCAGGACATATGTCGTCCCCGACCTCTTGCCATACGAAAACCTCTCCGAGGCACAAAGTTGGTGTTCGGAGATGCTCTTCTCCCGATGCCTCCTCGTGCCGTCATCCGGTTTCCTCCCATTCGCCCACGTGCAGCCCTCACCCTCTGACAGTTGCATTGGTGATTTCTCATTTCGTAAGGTGGAGGATGTGGCCCCTGAGTAGTGTAGGGGTAGTTCTGACGGTAACCATCCCGGTCTCCGAGAATTATGTAGATCGGAGGTGGCTGAGGCGTCAACTCTCTAACCACCTGAGTCATGCTTGTGATGACTCCCGTAACCATTGCCATTGCGGCAAAGAATTCATCTCTTCCCACAAAGAGAGGCTCAACTGGGTCTTGAGTCCATGGGACTTCGTTGTTTCCTTGATTGTTAGCCATTCATAAATATGCAATAATTTCATCACTAACATGTAGTATTCAAGCAGAGACTTACATCTTGTCATTGAGTCTTATTATGAATGATGAACAGTTTTTCTGTGTAAACCTGACTCTGATACCACTTTGTAACACCCCGATCTAGGACCTCAGGAGTCCGAGTTCGGTTGGTATTACTTCCCAGAGGGAAGAGTGCAGAGTTTACACAGTGAAAACGTGGCTAAAAAAAACTTTTCATTTTATTGCATAATAAAACTTTTTTTTACATTGATCATCATTCATAACAGAAGAAAAGCAATTACATTATTTTCAATGACAAGGAAAGTAAAAATATACCACTGCTCTGCTGAAGACTGAAAAAGAACTGCTCACAAACGACTGATCTAATGCCCGGAACCTACAGTTGTAATTAAACAAAAATGGGGGTGAGTCTACAACCCAGTAAAAATAATTATAAGTAAATAAACAACAATTTACAACTGTAGTGGGCTCTAAGCCCCTAGTCTTATTTTAATTCTCGATACACCACACATGTTTGTATATTTTAATTTCCCCCATTATCATTCTCAAATACTCTCTTTCACACAACTATCACTAGGCTGGCTATACCGATAATAGCCATCTATGGGCGTAGCAACCCTGTAGAACACCCCAATTCTACATGTTGGCCAGACAATGAACCATACACTCCTAGTGGTCCCCAGACCACCAGGCACTGCAGTGAACCACCACGGGGACCCCACCGGTAGCTAGCCGGGAGGTCAAGCTCTCAATCTCGGCATGGTTCATGCTACATCCTAAACATGATGGTTATCAACCATCCATGATCCTCTAGAGTCTCAAACCAATGTGAGTGAAATCCTAAGTCATAACTAAGTTCACACATTTAACAATATTCTCACATTCAAAGTTCACTCGTTCTCTCACGAGTGGTGTCATGACTATTCACAACAATCTTATTCTTAATCTCATGGTGACATTAGGACTCACATCTCTCTCACTTAGCATGCAATGATGTAGTGTCTCTACATCGTTAAATCACCGGCGGCTCACTCTCCATGGTGGCTGCACTCTGACCGCGAACCAGGTAGCCCTTGCCATAGGTCGCCACTTCCGGGATTTAAGGGGTCATGCATGCTGATCTCAAAGTATCTATTCACACGTGAATAGATTAAATGGAACTCTAAACTAAGCATAGTCTCATCACAATGATGATATTTAGCAATCATATAAACATGCAATCACAATTCGAATTTCTTTTCATCATGCATGACATATCAAAACTAACTTGCATATCACATCAACATGTATATAACTCAACTCTAAATGTCAAGCATGGTTTTTTTATTCATGTCATGATCTCTCAAAACTATCATGCTAATCAATAATAACATAAGAACAACCAACGTAAAAATGTTTATTTACATCTAAGATTACTTATAATATCTCTTACCTCAAGTGCTGACTCTGTGCTCTCTCCGAAATCGAGCCTCACGAAGCTCTAACACTAGGATCTGGTCATTAAGGTAATATATTTTAATCAGTTTACAAACTTCTTACTAAAATTACCAAAATACCCCTCCCAAATTTTATTAAAGAAACCACAGTTTCTCGATTTCAAGTTTGACTGAATCTCATAGACTATTGAATTCCCCTCTTCAATACAAATCCAACGCACCAAACCTCACTCGATTCCAAGTTTGGAGTGCGAAGATATGCTCGTTTTACTGAAATGGATCCCACGGATCCAAATGGATCTCTTGGTACATTTCGGATTTCGGGCCAATCCGAGACTATCTTATGATCCAACTCTTATCTGGATCCAAACCCTATCTGTTTGGATTCAGATCCATTTCATAACTGGATCCAAAAACTGCTTGACTGGATCCAGAAAGTCGCACCGGGTCTGAACTGGATCCGTTCTATTCTGACTGGATCCAGAATAGCCTGACTGGATCCAGGATAGCTAGGTTGGATCTGGGTCTGCTGGACTGGATCCTGACCAGTCTGATTGGATCCAGACCTGCCTGATTGGATCCAGGATCATCAGACTCGGTCCAGACCTGCCTGACTGGGTCCAGATCCGAGACTGGTCCAGTCAGATCTGGACCTGGTTGATCTGGATCTGAGACAGGTCCAGATTGAACTGGGTCCGAACTGAAAACCCCAGATCCAGATCTGAAAGGTTTGGTTTGGACCTTGGTTCAACCGGGTCGGTTCAGACCCGATTCGGTCTGAACCGGTTCGATCTAAATCCGAAATAACCGAACCCGGTTTGGCCTGAACCGGTTCAACCCGAACCGGTTCGGCTTGAGTCATCCTGAACCGGTTCACCCCCATTTCACTTAACCCGGTTCGGTCTGGGTGCGACCCGGACCGACCCGGTTCGGTCTGGGTCGCACCCAGGCCAAACCAAATTTTTTTTTTTTTTAAAGTACTCAGTCCTGGCGCGACCCAGACCGGTGGGCTCGGTCTGGGTCGCTCCCAGACCGACCCGGTTCGATCCGGGTGACCGGACCAAACCGGTCCCCTCGATAAAAAGGGGCGGAAGGGGCTGTGCCCCTTCCGAAAACAGTTGCAGAGGGTCGGCCCCTGCCGACCCTCTCTCTGCATCCACCCACCTGGGTTGGCATCCGGGGCCGGCCATCGGTGTTGGTCGGTCGCCGGATGCCGGCTGTCGGAGTCGGCCGCCATAGGGGCCGGCTGTCTGTGTCGGCCGCCATAGGGGCCGGCTGTCTGTGTCGGCCGCCATAGGGGCCGGCTGACCCCTCACTCTTACTCTGTTTTTTTTTTTTCTTTAAACTGTAACTCGTCGGCAGCCATGGCTGCCGGCCCTCTGAGTTCCCAACAGGAAGAAAAAACGAAGAAGAAGAAGTTGGAGAAGGGGAGGAAGGCACTCACCTTGCCGCAGTCGCCACCGCCGGTAAGCCTTCTCTCTCTCTCCCTCTCTCTCTGTCTCTCTGTGTGGGGTGCGGAAGGAGACCCTGCGTGGGGTTTTTATAACCCTCACGCAGGGTGAGGGGTGAGGATAACCTCGCCCCCTCCTCCCGCGGATTATGGGGGGTGAGGTTTATCCTCACCCCCACTCGTTACGCGGATTCCCCCTTTGGGGGGGGGGGGGGGAACCGCAGTTCCCTTTTTATTTTATTTTTTTTATTTTTATTTTTTTTTAATTTTTAATGTCTATCCCCTCCGGCGACTTTGCCAGAGGGGGTTTTACAGGGAGTTTATAATCTCCTATTGAATTTGATAAATGCGTGGAGCCTTTGATTGGAAAAATCTTTCCACCAACTCACTCCATACTTCAATGGCAGAACTCGCATAAATGACATTGCTGGCTAAGTCCTTATGGATAGAGTTTATTATCCATGAAAAAACTAAGTTGTTGCATCTTTCTCTGGCGGCTACAAGCTTTGGTGGCTCCATAGGCTTCTCTATGGAGTCGTTCACAAATGTCATTTTATTCTTGGCATTCAAGGCCATCATCATGGCTCTTTTTCATATCAAAAAATTTTTACCAAGGAGAACCCCAGACACCAATGGATTTTTTGGACTATCTGAATGACGAAGATAGTAATGGCTTGTCGTATCATCATTCGCAACTGAGTAATTATGTGATGGTTCAGAAGCCCCGATCGAGTTCCTTAGACAAGTCGCTCTGTTACCATAATAAAATTTATGGTGTGGTGAAACTCAAAGGTAAGGTGAAATATATGGAAGAAAAAGACGTGATCATTTCACATTTCATGAATACGTGAGTTAAATATACAGAAGTTACAAAATGTTATTATACAAAGAAAAGTTGTTATAATAATAATGGGATTCCCTTCATTTTAGAAACTGTTGACTATTCCAACTGCTTGGATTGTTTCCTTCATTTTAGAAAGCTGGACTTGTCATAATCTAGTAGTATTTCCAATAAATCCGAACTCATTCAGTGGGTCAAACGTGCAACTCAAAGTTTTACATATTATATGTAGTGAAGTTTGACCGGGACTTGTCTCCTTGTTTGAGGATGAATCAAAAGGAAAAATTGATGTAGTCAACAAGTTCTACATAAATATAGTCTCATGTAATTGAATATCTAATTTACCTAATTGTATAAGAAAGATCCTTCCTACTTAGTAGTAAGATCCTAACCTAATTAAGAAAAAAAAGTATAACCTAATTAAGAAATGGGGTATCCACTGAGACGAATATGAGTTTCATGTGTCAAAATGAATATAGTGAGAGTTTTGAAGGTTAATGAAAGCAAAGAGGGTTTCAATGCCCTACTTTCAATTTTTCCCAAATTTCTTATGAATTCTTGTTTGATTTTCTAGTTTTTTTTTGTGTTCCAGTTTGAGAGGATTAAAGGAAGTGATTTCTCCTTTCCTAGTTCACAAGGCAACATAATTTCATGATTAAAAAATCATGTGTTTATGTCAAATAATTTATCCAAAGTGCAATTCCTAATAAACAAACACTACAAGAAAAATGCTAATTAGCGACGGAAATTTGCGACGGATTTTTTCCGTCGCAAATTTGCGACGGATCAACGAGCGAAAACTATTTGTCGCTAACATTTGAAATTTTTGCAAAATTAGCAATGAAAATATATCCGTCGCTAAATCCGTCGCTAATTAGCGACAAATTAGCGACAATGTTTTTTTGTCGCCAAAACACTACAAAAAAATGTTAATTAGCGACGGAATTAGCGAGGGAATTTTTCTGCCCCTAATCCGTCGCTAATTAGCGACAGATTAGGGACGGAAAAATTCCCTCGCTAATTCTGTCGCTAATTTTCGATTTAAACCCGTCTCGCCTGAGGCACGAAATTTTCCCTCCCCACTGTTCAAAAATTTTCTTCCCTCTGTTTTTTCCTCCTCCCGTTCGATTTAAACCATCCCCACCTTCCTCTGACGATGCACAACAACCTCTCACACCACGGAGGTCGACCTTCTCAGGCACCTCTCGCACCACGCGCAGCTTCTACAGCCGCTATGCAGCGATCCCTCCGTCCCTGTCTCATCGTCCAGCCCGACGGCACCTCTCGCACCACGCACAACTTCTGCAGCCGCTCTGCAGCGATCCCTTTGTCGTCGTCTCGTCGTCCAGCCCGACGGCACCTCCATTTTCCATTCTCAGGCACCTCTCGGTGGAGACTGCTCGGGCACCAATGGCACCTCCATCCTCCGCGTCGTCGTCCAGCCCGAGGCCTCCTGCAAGTTCTCCCCCGTGAACCCTGGCTACGCCGTCTGCCTTGACCGCTCCTCCCGGCGGTGCCCCTCGGCAGTCTCCACCGTCTGTTCCGCCTCTCCCTCGCCGGATCCCATCTCCACTACGACCCTCGCTGGATCCCGTCTCCCTCGTCGGATCCCATCTCCAGCCGTGACTGGCTCGCTGCGGAAGAGCGTCCCGACGCCGGTTCTGTACAAAAAAAATTGCTCCCTACCGGAGAACGCGCCAGCAGCGAGCATTTTTTTTTATTTTTTTATTTAAATTTAACGATGGATTAGCGACGGATATTATCCATCGCTAATTTAAAATAGCGAAGGACTAGCGATGGATCATATTCGTCTCTAATCTGTCGCAAATTAGCGACGGAATTAGCGGTGAATAAGTTGTGGCACTACTTAGCGTCGAAAAATTCGCGATGAAAGTTATCCGTCGCTAATCCGACGCTAATCCATCGCTAAACAGTTTAGCGACGGATTAGCGACGGATTTAGGTTGTCGCTAATCCACAGGTTTCTTGTAGTGAAACCATGCTCATCATATTTGCAGGTTTGATTGATTTGCACTCTAACTTTTGCTATAAGATATGGTACAAATGGAGTCTCTCTCTCTCTCTAACAAGGAATTTCAGTATTTCACTATCTTGGGACCATTTTTATTACGGTTGTCGTTCACTGGGGGCTTCACTCAATAGTTCCCCCATCATCAAGTCACCAATACATGGTCTTGTGACTTTGCAAAGACAGTTTTTTTTATTAAATAGTTGTCCTGGACTGGTCACTGCGATCCCTTTTACGATGAGGCATCTCTTCTCTCAAAGTTTCAGGAGTACTTGGTCGAGTTTCTTAGATAAAGTTCTCACATATTATAGAAAAATATTGACTCCGTTTTAGAGTACCAAACTCTTCATATGAAACTCATAGGTGCGAGCTTTATTTGATTAGTTTGACTCCACAAATGTGATCAGCATGGTCTACTTATTAGGAATTGAGTGGCTTTATCAATCATGAAATCTTAGTGCACACTGGACATCTGATTTTTAAAGCTCTTAAAAATTCTGCTCGTACAATGCAACTAGACTGTATAAAATTCGCTTTTGGCTAAACAAACCATATTGATCATATCTATGGGGCTTGATCTATAAAAAAAAATCAAGAAAACATGAAAAGTTGATGTTTTCTCTTAGAAAGTTTGGTGCAATCGAGTGTAGCCAATATCCCCCGCCCTCCACAGAGAAAGATAATGGGAGAGAGAGAATGTTTGGACGTGGTGCTACAAATGTCCAATCTAATTGGGAATCATGGGTATACGCAGGAGAGAGAGAGAGAGAGTACTCAACCAATCGGCCCATATATTCAAGGAATATCAACAATTCTCATCATTTAATTAAATTTTTTATTTCAATATAAAATTCTCATGTCTCCTCCATTCTCTTCCCACTTGCCAAAAACTTGAGAACTAAGAAGCTTTTATAGAATCTGCAACAAGGAGACCTAAATGGGAGTGAGGCAATTCCTTTTAAAAAATGTTTCTTGACAAATTGGTGGACACCAACCATGAAAGGGAAAGTATCTATTAAAATACAGGGAAAGATAAAAGAATGTGATACAATCTCAATTACCTAAATGTTGGGTCCAGCCCTATCCCTCATTAATGGTGTGGGAAAGTGGAATAGCCACCCACTACTTCTCATTAATGCAGAAGAAGTTGAAGGGTCAACCCTATCTTTTCATTAATGATATGGGGAAGTAGAATAGCCACCCACTTCCCATTAATGCAGAAAGTTGAAGGGTCAAAACCCCTTCGGTTTTTGGAATGAGTCTAGAAGGCTCACATCTAGAAGACTTTATATCATCTATAAATAGAGGTAAAGAGGTTGTGTGCTGGTGGGAGAAGAGCAGAGTGGTTGTGTGCAGTGTGTAGAGAGAGAAGAAATAAGAGAGAGGTGGAGAAAAGAAGAGGAAAGAAGAATGTTCATCACCACGCATTGATCCTTAGAGAGAGGTGTTGGTTGTGGTGTGAGTTTTGATTCGGGTTGTGCACCCGAGAGGTAATTTTGTATCCATCTCTTCTTGTGATTCCTTTGTTGTTATTCTCTTTAGCTTTGGGCAAGCTATTGGACGTTGTACTCTCTATATTGTACTATCTACTCTTATTATAGTGAATTATTCTCTCTATGCCCCGTGGATGTAGGTCGTGTTGACCGAACCACGTAAACTCTTATGTTGTGATTTGATTGTGCCTTTATTAGATCCTATATTGCTTCCGCGCGAATATTTTTGTTACCCTCGTTACTCTACACTAAAAACATGAGGTATAGCCTCTGGAACCGGAAAAACTAAGGAAATGTGGCTTCATAACATGTGAAGAAACTAAAAATTCTAAAAATGACATTCATGATAGTTTGTTATAGTCGTCATTTGTTTTTTTTTAAGTTCACTAATCATTTTTGCAAGGGACTACCCTCGTTCCATCTTTAGTCGTGTAGATATAGATGTCTCTCTTTTAATGAATCTTTGGCATGCTATTCCAAAAGATTCAATTGAAAGAACCAATAGGTTTTCTATTAGTTTATCATATCAATCCATGTAGACATTTTGATTTTAGTGTAAAGGACAAGATTTGTGCTCTGGCATTTTAGGATGTTTGTATGTGATTGATTTTTCTGTATAAATAAATACTCTTGTTGTTCCCTGCACAACTTGCTTATTAAAAATATATAAATAAGAGGAAACTCACTTTGCATTTTAAGATCAAAAGACCTCATAAAGTCTGATGATCCTTTTATGAGAACATGGTGTCCAAGATAATAAAAAGACCAAGTCTTCCTTTCAATAAAAGAATCGTGAGAAATGTTAGAGGAGTGTGAAGCCTGTTTTCTTTCCTAATATAAATATTTAATTTTTGCTGATCTAATTTCACAGTAAGTTATGAGAAGGTTACAATGGGGTCAGCTCCAATGCCCGTAAGGTAAAGGTTTGGGGGCATTAACTCCCAAAACGATTTATATTTGACAACACTAGTAGATTTTTTTTTATTTAAAGGAAGTAATCTGGCTCGTATATTGTATTTCAATCAATAAAGAAGAATGTTTAGCTTTGTCGTGGACATAAGCAATTCTGGACCTAACTATGTAAAATTGTTGTTTTTGTGTGCGACTGTTTTTTCTTCTTTTGCTTTTCAATGCTGGGTCGAAGCATTGTTCCCTGACAAAAAAACAATGAATAAGCTTTCATGAAGGGACTCCTTGAATATAAGCTCCATATGAGGCGAAAAATATAAGAAAAACATTCCTTAACTAAGCATTCATTCATGATGGATTGAAAAAAAAAGACTAGTCTCTGATGCAGTGTAAAATGATTCTTTCGACAATACCACGCATACCCCTGACAGGGAACGAATTGCAGCATCATTGTTCACTCCCAACTGCCAAGATAAACTCACTTTGGGGCTGGACCCGTGTTTGCTTGTTTTAATGGAAATTTACATGTAGGTAATGCATATTGAATTTACATTTGGCTGTCTCAGTTTTCCGAATATTTAAGATAAATGCTTGTTTTTTCATAAATTGCTTTGGTTGGCAGCCTGTTACTTTTACCTTTTGAAGTTACTTGTTTGCTTTTCAACTGAAGCTACAAAAATTGGAAGCTACAAAAGTGACATTCAGTAATTTAAAGAAAACATCATTGCACAGTTTTTGGAACACGAGCAATAGTAATCACTTTGCTTTTGTGTTTCTCTATCTACGATCTTTTCATGCTTAGAATCATACAGTGACAAATGGTGGCATGTTTTAGAAAAAACGTAAAAGAGTGATATATTTTGCAGGTCATTTAAGAAAAAATTGCCAAGTATTTTTGTTTTTATTTATTTGTGAATATTATTTTATATTTTAATTAATCTTTTGTTGCCGACATTTTGCTAATAAGACCACCAGAAAAATAAAAATTTCAATTTTTACCAGAAAAATGCCACCAGTATGTTCCAATTTAAACTTTTGTCTTATGCTTAGAATAATGACTCCTATGGTAGCAAATGACTTAAATGTCATTCTTTAGAAAGAGAGATGTTGGATAGAAAAGCAAAGCTCCTCCTTTCACTCAGACTAAAGCAATTACAGAGAGAGAGAGAGAGAGAGAGAGAGAGAGAGAGAGAGAGAGATGTTATCCCTGGGTGGAGACGCTGGTCCACACGTATGTGCGAGGTTCCTGGGGCCCTACCCTTGAAGAAGACCCTCTTATCTCCTAAATTTGAGGGTGGGTTTTGTTCACGTTCAGTGGCTCTGGTGATACAGTATCCAGTTATCCATTCTACAGGAGCAATACAGGCCAACCCTTCAATTTGGTTCTTGTTCCTTTCTTTGTGGGGCACAGCTGAACGTGGGTCTTGTTTCTTTCCTCCTTTTGGGGTACAACCTCATTGGAAGAGTCAATCTTGCGATCCTTTCTTGTTCATCTTGCGTGCATAGGACCCTCTTTTCTGCCTGCTTCTAAAACAAGGTATCGATTTCTATCTGTATAACGAAGGCAACGAATAGTGTATCTTTGTCTACTCGATAGTTGGTGTGAGTGAATTGCTTGTTCTCGATTGTGTAGGATTCTTGTCGTAACTGTGGTCATTGACAGATTTTAATAATTGGGCGTCTGTATTTTTGGTCTAATAGGCATCTCTTATCCTCTTTTTGCTTGAATTCTGCATATGGTGCATGTTGGTCATCATCGGTGTCATAAAAGATGAATTCATTTTTTAGCTTGAAGCTTTTTCGGGGTTCTACGGCCAATCTTGGTGGTGATAAATGTCAGGTGTGAGTTCAATAAATTGTTCGTTTGCTTGTATTACACCGTGGACGATATTAATCTAATAATTGGTTCTTCATTAAAAAAAGTCCAATGATTGATTCCAAACTTTTAAACTTACTTTTACATTCCTATGTTTGTGAATTGTTTTGGTTCTTCGTTTACTTTTACATTCTTCTTCTTCTGATTAATTGATGTGATCTGCTGTTTGTGGTTGAATCCTTGAGGTCACAGATTTTCATCTTAAACCATTTCCTCTATGTATTTTTTATTGGCCTTCTCTTATTCTTTCTTCTTTTGAGAAGTGGACATTTGGATTCTTTAGGATCATGTATCAGAATGCTGCATTGGTTTGCTGCGGAATCAATTTTCCCTGTCAAATATAATTATGTCTGAACGTTATTAAGTTATAGATAGTTTGTTTTCCGTACGGTTATTTATTTTGTTTTTTTTTCTTGTTTATAATTGAAACTGGTTAACCATGTAATTTAAATCTTGTGTTATTTTTTATTTCTTTGTTGCTTTGGCCTTCTGGATTTTATTTTCTGCATGTGCTTATGCTTTTTTTACATTTACTATTTATCTGGTAATGCAAAGTTTCCATAATAAAATTGGTCTGTGATGATTTTTCAGTTGGTGACGTTGATAAATTTTCCAGGATGCCACCACCAAAGGCCTTAGACTATGACACTATAAATGATAATGTGAAAAAGGTTGCGTATGCTGTCAGAGGAGAGCTATATCTCCGAGCTTCTGAGCTTCAGAAAGAAGGGAAGAAGGTAACGTAATGCTGTCTTTCTTGTTTCGTAATGGTGATAAAAAATTCATTTTGAAATTTACACATCATTAATCTATAATTTTATCTTAATGTATTGAATTGGTTAGTGCAAAAGTAGCTTCCTAATGACAAAACATTTTATATGTCTTTATGTTCTGTGAAAGAATCACTTCTTTGCTTTTTTGATCAAATGTTTAATTAAAAATTCAAAACTTATGGAATAATTTTTTCTTGAAGAAATCTGAATTTGCACAGAAGTGGTGGTACCATGGTCCCACAAGAGGGAAAAGGATAAAACTGTAATGAAATATGCGGAAATAAAAGGAGTGCTATAAGCACTTGTAATGTCCTATAATGGACAACCAAAAGAGACAATAGCCAAGTCCACTAAGGGACAACACATACACAAGCCTTGAGAAAGGCAAAAATATAAAAACCTCTTTATTGAGAAAAAGAGAGAGAGAGAGAGCTCTCAAGCATATCAATTACAAAGGGGTTCACCCCTATTTATACAAGAAGAAAGGGAGAGGAAGGGAGGCCACAAGGCCTCAAAAGGTGTGCCAAAAAGGGGGCTCCCATGGAGTCGTTGGGAGCCCCCAACGGTCACAATTGTGACCGTTGGGGGCCCCAACGACTCAATGGTGGGGCCCCTTAAGTGGCTTAAAAGAAAGAATAAAATAAATACAAAAAAGGAAAAAAAACAAGTACCCCTATCGGGTACTGTGTGAAATGACCATAATACCCCTATCGGGTATTATGGTGTTCTAGGATAAGTACATATATTTTAACACCCTCCTCAAACTTTACGAGGAGATGATCGAAAGTTTGCCAAGGAGAAACAATAAGCGAGGAGCAGGAAGTACTTTAGTAAAAAAAGTCTACGAGCTGATATTCAGATGTGACATATGGCAGTGTAACTGTCCCACGAAGATACTCATCACGAATATAGTGACAGTCCATTTCTATATGTTTGGTCTGCTCATGAAAGGTGTGATTGATGGCAATATAGATGACACTTTTGTTGTCACAGCAAAGCTTCGAGGCACCGAAAATTTCAACTCCCATATCTTGAAGAAGACTTCGAAGCCACACAAGTTCCATTGTAGTAGTTGTCATAGCCCGGTATTCAGCCTTAGTAGATGATAGAGAGACTTTTCGTTGTTTCTTGCATCTCCAAGCAATTAGCGAATCTCCTAAAAAGACACAAAAACCAGTAGTTGAGATTCTATCATTTGGGTTTCCTCCCCAATCAGCATCAGTATAGGCAAGCAAATCTAATAAAGAGAGTGAGGATAGAAATAGACCTTTAGTTAGAGTATTTTTTATATTGCGAATAATCTGAAGCACAACACTTATATGCACAGTTGTAGGAGCATGCTGGAATTGGCTGGCAGAGTGAACAACGTGAGCGATGTCCGGCCTGGTGATGGTCAGATAGGTGAGAGATCCAATGAGTTGTCTGTAGGGTGTAGCATCATCTAGTAGAACCCCATCCTCCAACCATAGTTTAGCGTTGATGACCTCTGGAGTCTCCACCTTTTTGTCATCTGAAATTCCAAATTTAGAACATATATCTGCAACAAGTTTCATCTGTGACAATATATACCCTCGGGGAGAGTATGCAACTTCATACCAAGAAAATATCGATAAATCCTAAATCAGACATATCAAAGTTATCTTTTAACATATTTTTAACGTCGATAATACCACTTTCATCATTACCTGTGATGATCATATCATCAACATAAAGTAAAAGAATAACAATACTATTATCTGTAGTTTTAACAAAGAGAACAGTGTTAGTATAACAAGAACAAAATCCCAACTTGATCATGATAGCACTAAATCTATCATACCAAGCCTTAGGGGCTTGTTTAAGACACTATAGAGCTTTTAATAATTTAAGGGTTTGACCTTGTTCAAGAGTAATTCCCGACGGAGGGTCCATATATACTTTTTCATTTAATTGACCATTAAGAAAAGGCATTTTTAACATCTAATTGAAATATAGGTCATTTCTTAGATTATGCTACAACAATTAGGGTTCGAACACTAGTCATTCGAGCAACAGGGGCAAAGGTCTCCTCATAGTCAATGTCGCATTCTTGTGAGTATTCCTTAGCCACTAATCTTGTTTTATATCGTTCTAGGGAACCATCACTTTTAGTCTTAACTTTGTAAACCCAACGACATCCAATAGCTTTTTTATGTGGAGGAAGTTGAACTAATTCTCAAGTTTTAGCCTTCTTTAAGGCATCTAGTTCTACCCTCATTGCTTCAATCCAATGTGATATATTTTTTACTTGATTATAATGAGAAGGCTCATAGTATGAATGTAAAGCTATTAGACAGGCTCTATAATTTGGTGAGAGAGATTCATATGAAACAAACCTATTAGGTGGGATTGATTCTCTAGAGGAGCGCCTAAGGAAAGTTTTTTCTAGAGGTTCATTAAGCCACGAGAATTTTTCTAAAGCACTAATAGGTTTCTCTTGCTCACGCCAGGTGTAAACATGTAGATTGACATTATTAGTTGGTGATATTTCAATATTATGTGTGTCTTTATAATTATGTGTGTTTTCTAATATTTCTGAATGACTTAAAGATTCATCATTTGTATCTTCTAAAAGATCATTTAAAAACATATATTCAATTCCATTTTGTTTGTCTAATATTTCAAATCTGTTCTCATCTTCTAAAAAAGTCACATCTTTTGATACATATAACTTATTGTTTTTATAATCAAAACATTTATAGCCCTTTTGATTTTCACCATATCCCAAGAATACACATTCAATAGCCTTTGGTGATAATTTATCTCTTTTATGTAAAAGAACAATGCATTTACATCCAAAAATATGAAGACGATTGTAATCGGGTGAGATTTTTAAAAAAAAATCATAAGGAGAAATATTATTTAATTTTGAGGACGGCATTCGATTAATTAAGTGGAGGTTAACACGGATTCAGCCCAAAAAATTTTATGAACATTTTTAGAAATAAGTAATGATCTAGTGGTTTCTAAGATATGCCTATGTTTTCTTTCCGCTAGACCGTTTTGTTGTGGAGTTCTTGGACACGATCTTTGATGACAAATGCCATGTTGTTTTAGATTTGTTTGAAATTCATTTGATAGGTATTCTCTTCCGGAGTCGGATCTAAGAATGGATATGTGACTTTGAAATTGATTTTGAATTTTTGCACAAAATTCTTTAAAAAAGGTAAAGACTTCTGATTTAAGGTTAAGAAAATAAATCCATGCATATCTAGTATAATCATCAATAAAGGTCACATAATATGAATAACCACCTTTAGATAAAATCGGAGATGGTCTCCATACATCGGAATGCGCAAATTCAAAAGGTCTAGTTGAAATAAAGGTTCTTGTAGGAAATAGAATCGACTTCATTTTTTCAAAAATGCAATCTTTGCAATTGATATCTTTTATTTTACAAAACTTGTTTCCAAAAGGAAAAAGATACATTTTAGAATAACTTGGATGTCCAAGTCTTTTATGCCAAGTTTCAATACTTTTATCTTGGACATAAGTACAAAAGTTTTTGTAGGGAGTGTCAAGTGATCCATGTAGTAAAGATCTCCCTTTCTATGGCCTTGCCCAATCCGCTTCCCGGACTGGAGATCCTGCACAAAGCACCCTTGAGATGAGAAAGATATTTCACATTCATTGTCGGCAATTTGGGAAACGAAAAAAGGGTTGAGATTTAGTTTAGGAACTATTCTTACTTTTGGAACAAAAAAGTTTTGAAAAATTTTAGGATCTAGAGTTCCAATGCCATTTATTTTGAGAAAAGTTCCATCGGTCGTAGAGACACAAGATGTTTTTGAATTGGTGCATACGTTGGTTATATCATTTTCATGGGGAGTCATGTGAAAAGAAGCTCTGGAATCTAAAATCCAAGAATATGTACCGGGAGATAATGAAGAGGCAATGGCGGCACCGGAAGTGGAGGAAGTAGCCTTTAAGATTTGTTGGAGAGCCATAGATATTTGACCAAGAGTGTCTTTGAGATCCCCGTTTTTGCCTTCATCTTCTTTAGTGGAGGATTCCTCAACGGAAGCCACCTTAGGCTTGAAAGTCTCATTTAATTTTGGGCATGTGGGTTTAATATGTCCCGGCTCATAACAATGATGACATATAATCATCTTCCTTCCACCATTCCCTTGTTTTCCAAAATGAGGTGGCTTGTATGTTTTAACATGATTGCCGGGTTTAGATACGGCAAGAACATCATCCATGCTTTTACTCATGCTATGCCGAGTCTCTTCTTGAGTAATTTCGGTTATGGCATCCTCTAAAGGAGGAAAAGTAGATCTATGAAGGAGTGAGGATCTCACTTGTTCAAATTCGGGATGAAGCCCAAATAAAAATTGAAACAATCTATCTTGTTCCATTTGTTTTTGTCTAAGCTCAACATCTTCCATAACCACCCATTTAGGCTCTAAAAGGGCCAACTCATCCCACAAAGGGTTTAGAGCACTATAGTAATCTTGAATGCTCATATTCCCTTGTTTTGTAGTTCTAACTTTTTCTTGTAAGAAATAGGCTCTTGCAAAATCTTTTTGGGTATACATACCCTTCATAAAAAACTAAGCTTCATTGGCTCAGCGAAATTTAGCAATATTTGCACATACCTTAAGTTCAACATTATTCATAAACTATGCTAGGATTTTTGCATGGTTGCTTTCCCAATCTTCCACTTGACGTTGATGGTCTTCTATTGCTTTGAGGCAAGCATCTCCCTAAAGAGCTTTTTCTTGACCTCCCTTCCATCTTTGTGAGCTTAAGTTGAGGTTCCGGAACGATCCCCATTAAATAACCCCAAAGCTTCTTTCCTTTGAGATTATTTTTCATTGCGGATGCCCACATTATGTAATTTTTTTCATTGAGCTTGAATGATAGGTCGATCTTGGTCTCCATTGCTTCAATAAGAGTATGTAAAAGAAGTGGAGAGAGAGACAAGATTTCACCTTGGAAGAATCGGATGGCTCTAATACCATGTAATGAAATATGCGAAAATAAAATGATAATGTCTTACAATGGACAACCAAAAGAGACAATAGCCAAGTCCACTAAGGGACAACACATACACAAGCCTTGAGAAAGGAAAAAATATAAAAACCTCTTTATTGAGAAAAAGAGAGAGAGCTCTCAAGCATATCAATTACAAAGGGGTTCACCCCTATTTATACAAGAAGTAAGGGAGAGGAAGGGAGGCCTCAAAAGGTGTGCCCAAAAGGGGGCTCACATGGAGTCATTGGGAGCCCCCAACGGTCACAATTGTGACCGTTGGGTGCCCCAACGACTCAATGGTGGGGCCCCTTAAGTGGCTTAAAAGAAAGAATAAAAAATAAAATAATAAAATAAATACAAAAATGATAAAAATAAAAAAAACAAGTACCCCTATCGGGTACTGTGTGAAATGACCATAATACCCCTATCGGGTATTATGGTGTTCTAGGATAAGTACATATATTTTAACAGAAACTTCTCTACCTGAAACTCTATGATGTATACATAAAAGTGTCAGGAACCCCGTTTTACAAAAGAAAATCTATAGGAAAGAATTAATCCTCAAAAGAGAAAAAGAAAATATAGGATGTAACACTTAGTATCTGAAACAAATACATGAAAGCTTGCAGTAAATCCTAGGACTTTCATTGGCAGTTTGGCATTGTTCTATCTGTGATTACTGATTACCTTTCGTACTGCTGAATTAATATATTTGTACTGTTCTTTGCTAGCAGCCTGAAGCTTTTCTTTAACATTTTTTTAATACTTCATGCATGTGGCCAAATAATCATGTTAAACAGGCTTTTTTGTCTTGTTTCTTTGAGGTATATGTGCTGGATAATTTTTTTTCTCAGCATTGTGCTTTTGCTGCTTTAGTACTTAGCCACTGTGATTTGACAGGAGCTGTTTTCTGTGGCTTATGAAGAGTTAGACTTCCAAAATGCAATAAACTTCTGTAAATTTGAGATTGAACATGATATCTGGCATGAAATAAAATTAGATTGTCAATGTTATGTCCTTCCCATGGTTGGCTTGGTGGTTTATTTGTGTAATTAAATTACAGATCTAACTACTTGAATTTGAAAAATTTTTGTGATATTTGAAAGTGTACTCATAATTGCAACCCCATAGTGATGGCTTTCATGGAGCCATATGGTCCTATGGAAACTTATTTGTTGTGAACTGTTTGAAGGTGTTTTCACATATCTCTTCTTGCATATTAATTATCGGCAAAAGAAGAAATTTGTTGTGAACTATTTGAAAGTGTACTCATAATTGCAAACCCATGGTGACAGCTTTCATGGAGCCATATGGTCCTATGGAAACTTGAATTTGTCGTGAACTGTTTGAAGGTGTTTCTATGTATCCCTTCTTGCATATTAATTACCGGCAAAAGAAACCAATAGTATCTTTTTTAAGTTGAAAGAACATCTCATACATGGGCCAGCATGATCGGTTGTATCTTCTATAACCAAATAGTCTGAAATATCTAAATATGCTGTATGCCTTAATAATCTTAGTTAATTTTGTTTATTACTATGTTATCCTGTTTTTTTCCATGAAAATCATTTCATGTCTTTTACTGGAATGGCCTCCAACAATAGAATAGTTTTGGTCTACTCATGATCCCATATATTTTTTGCAGATTATTTTTACAAATGTTGGAAATCCACATGCTCTAGGACAGAAGCCACTTACATTCCCTCGGCAGGTTCATTACCATTACATTTTTCATATTCTATTTGGATACTTGAAGTGTTCCTGTAATTTTTTTTCTTTTGATGTTTGTGTTCTTTGTAGAACTTTTACTTGCTCATGAATGTAGATCTTGACTTGAAGAAACTTTGGTTGTTACGAAACACATACAATGCAATTTAACCATTCTTCCTTTCTTATTTTCTCCTTTTCAATATTTTTTGTATTAAATTGTTGTTGTTCAATGTATTTTGTGCATTTAGGATTTCAGTCATTTTTTCCCAGAGCAAGAAAAATAAATCACGTTTTATGCTGGTTTATTCTTCTTTCAGATTTAAATGCTTAGAGGCATGTATCCATTTATTTGTTCATTATTCAAAGTCAATTAGGGAAAAGATCTAATTTAGATAATTTAGTATGTGGTCACTTACAGGTGATAGCATTATGTCAAGCACCATTTTTGATGGATGATCCCAATGTGGGACTTGTATTCCCTGCTGATGCTATTGCAAGAGCAAAACATTATCTTTCATTGACATCAGGTGGTCTAGGTAGGTGATGTGTTTATATGTTTTCTTGTTTGGTTTGGAGCAAAATATAGCCTCTTGAAGGTTGCTGAACCAAAATTATCATCAGATTACAGTTAACTAAATATCATGCCTCTTTAAACAAATAGGTGCTTACAGTGACTCAAGGGGTCTACCAGGAATACGGAAGGAAGTGGCTGATTTTATTGAAAGGCGTGATGGGTATCCAAGGTTCTCTGCTGCCTTCTGATCAAAATATTTCTGCTTTTATTCACTTGTCTTTTCCTTTGATATAACATTAATATTCTTTCTTGATATGTCCTCTGAAGGTTGAATTTTTGTATCCATGGATCCCACAAGCTTGTTAGATATATCATGCAGCATATTTTATTTTGTTCTCACTCTAGGTATGCTTGTTTCGGATAAAGGTGCCATGTGTGAAAGGGCTATCAAGGACATTCTGAAGCCTTTTCATCATCTGCTTTTGTTCATGTGTCTTCTCCTGTGATTTACTATGAATTTTCTTTCTTGATATGAATACTCTGAAGAAATTATCTCTGTATCTTATGTTGTAATTATGTATATGTGGATTCCACAGGTTTGTTAGATATATCATGCAACATATGTTATCTTTTTCTCATTCTAGTTATGCTTGATTTGGAAAAAGGTCCCATGGTGAAAGGGATTGCCAATAACATTTTGAAAAAATGAGCATAATGTAGTAGTCAGGCTATGCTATATGTCATACTTTTTTTACCACCTACACTCATGTTTCAATCTCTGGTTCCTACCTGGTGTTCAGAAGGGTAATGTTCCAAATACAACTTATGGTGAAAGAAGAGGAGACCTAGTGTTATTGTGCCTTTTAGAGTCAATAGATTTCCTTATCCAAAAGCAATTGTCACATTTCAATTATGCATTACTTGTCACAGGTTGTCCTCTTGTCACCTTGTTTCTATTTTCTAAGAGATTTCTTGTTTGGAGACCTGATGCTATCAGTTTTGTACAAGTTACAAGATAAGATGAGTTACCTTTTGTTTCACCTGTGGCAGTGATCCGGAACTCATATATCTCACAGATGGTGCTAGCAAAGGAGTAATGCAGATCTTGAACACCATCATTCGCAACAACAGAGATGGGGTAAAGCTTTTGTTATATGGACTTTTAGGATTTATTTAATGAGACATACAAAACAGTTGTATAAAGGCATTGCATGCATCTTCAAGAATCTGAGACTTGTACAGCAGTACATAATGGGACCTCCAACACCTGTTCTAGTAGTTGAAATTTACTAAATGCTGCAAGCTCATCATCTCTGATTATTTTTAATTTTATTTTTATCAGGCATGCACTTAATGATTGAAGATGTATTCTCTCTCTCTCCAATCTTAAATCAAACTAAAACCTCTCAGAGTGACTTTAATCTGAAAATCACCAAAGTAAATATAGATCCATAAAAATATACTGAAAGCGAGTTATGGAAAAATGTGACGTCCACAAAGTTCTTCCATTAGAGGTTGAACCACCTTGGAACTTCAGACGACATCATTATTATATGGTGGGCTTTATGGAACCATTCGGACATCTAATGAATGTGTCCGACTTGCAAGCGTAAAATCTTTAAGAAATTGAACCTGCTAAGTTTTCTTTTGGTTGCTACGGTTTATTACAAAAGCTCAAGATGTGTGTCATAAAGAGTGTTTAAAATGTAGGACATATTTAGATCATTGGAGTGTGTTGCAAGATAAACGGCTAAGTTTTCTTTTGGTTGATACAGCTTGTTACAGATGCACAAGATGTTTGTCATAAAAGAATGTTTAAAATGTAGAGTATATTTATATCATGACATGAGTCACAATCGGTTTAAAATTTTATCTAGATCATCCAGTTAGCATGTTACACTGCATTTTTATGATGATTTTAATTAAAATTCTGAAGTAGGAATGCACAAAGCACTATATGAATGATCTACATTCTGTGTGAGTTCATTTGTTATTCTTATGATAACCCATGATCTCATGTGTTTTACTTTCATATATGTGCAGATTCTTGTTCCTGTTCCCCAATACCCTCTTTATTCTGCTGCCATATCATTGTACGGTGGGTTGCTTGTCCCATATTACCTGGAAGAGTCAGCAAACTGGGGCCTTGATGTAAAAAACCTACGTCAGGCGGTAGCAGAAGCCCGGAACAAAGGAATAACTGTAAGTTTTGCTTCTTTTATGGGTTTTCTATGGAAGGTCATGCATGTTGACCCACAAACACCCATGTATGCAAGCTAGCAACTAGCCACACCTCATCAAGTGCTTCCTATTTTCTAATAGGGGAGAAGATTGTGACCTGCTTGGCTATGGGCCACATGAAATGAGTGAAGGCTGTGAAGCTTGAGTTAGAAGTTGGAACCTCTTGGGTGTAAATCCTTTGGGTTAATTATCTTTACAATTGTTACAAATAAATGTACATATATATATATATGTATATATATATATTTATATGTATATATACATGCATATATGTATATATATGTAATATAACTAGAGTGTAACTAGGATTAGATATTTTAGGTTTGTTGCTTTTTGGTTTTGAACTAGTCAACATAGAGAGTCGCTCTCCTAACGTCTCTAAACCGTTGGAACCCCAACGACTCTCTATGAGTCCTCTCCTGATTGTGCATAAATATGGGGCAAAGCCCCTCTTCAACGTATGCTTCTTGCATGGATTTCACTTGAATAAAACAATATTTTTTATACTTGTGAGTGTTCTTTGTGTGCTCATTGAGTGGGTTTTGTGTGTGAGTCTATTTATGGTTCTTTATGAGTTCATCTTGGTGTTTTCATAGATCTTATTATAGCTCTTTTGTGTATTCACTTTGGTGACTTGGAGGTTCTTATTTTCTTACATGGTATCAAAGCTTGGTGATCAAGCTGAAATTGCTTTTGGTACACTGCGAAGTGTGCCGCTCCAAATTTGAAAGTGTTGAAGTTCTATTGCAATTCTTATTCAAGTGTGGTATGATCATAATTGTTTTCAAGAAATAGGTTGGTGGTGCTTACATGGAAAAGGACTGTTTGTGCTCTTGATCGGTGGCGTTTGCATGGTGGTGAAGTACTCGTGATTTTCACCCTTGCTTTTGTTCTCTTTTCTATACTTTCTCTCCTTCTCTCTAGTTTTTTTATTTATCTTTACTCTTATAAAATAGATGACAATGAAAATGTCATCATAAAACCCATCAAGCTCAATGATTCAAACTATGTAACATGGGCTTCAATTATGAAGCATATCATATGAAGAAAAGAGTTTTGGGGATTAGTGGATGGGACCTATCTGAAACCCAAACTAATCCTTACCAAAGTAGAAGGTGAGAAAGAGGTACCCCTTACAGAGGTTGAGAAAAATAAGACAATAACCACTTATGAAAAGAAGTGGAAGGAATTAAGAATGGGACATGCAAAGAAGTGGAAGGAATTAAGAATGGGACATGCCAAGATTATTACTTGGCTCATTAGTAGCGTCGACATTAAGAAGTATTCAAGTCTTGCTAGATTCGAACATATAAACAATGCATGGGATTATCTTAAGATAATGTATTCTCTGAAGGATATTGCACATGTGTGCAACTTGCAAGATAAGATACGAAATATGATTCAAGGAGACAAAAGCATTAAAAAATACTATAATGGTTTGTTCGAACTATGGGAGGAGTTGGTTCTTCTTGAACCAAAGTAGCATTGTTCGAAAGACATAGAACTCCTCCAAAATCAAATAGACGCGAAACACTTTTACCAATTTATTAATGGGTTGAGATCAGAGTTTGAATCCACCAAATATGTTCTCCTTTGTCAAGGGAAAGTCCCGTCAATAGAAGACATTATAGAAGAATTAAGTATGGAGGAGAATGGGCTTAAAAAGTGTATCTCTAAGAGTGATGATGACTCGGTTCTTGCCGTATCTAGACCAGGAAACTATGTCCGTACCTACAAACTACCACACTATGGAAGACCAAATGATGAGAAGCAAGGCAATGAGTATGAAATAAAAAAAATTATTTGCAATTATTGTTGTGAACCGGGACATGTGAAAACATAGTCCTAAATTGAAGAAACCATATAAGAAGGTTGCCTCTGTTGGACCTCCACAAGAATCAAGTGATTCATCTAAACATATCCTTGACATAATTAGTAGAGACTCTTCAATCTCTACTCAAAGGAGCATCCTCATCCATTAGAGTCGCGGTCTTTTCTTTCGGTTTCTTTGATCCCGATAAATCTCTTTAGCTTTTTTACTCAAGTGCCTCTTTTCATATGACACCAAATAGTGATATGTTATCCGAATGTCATAACTCAACTGGGTCAAATGTTTTCACTGTTGATGGAACATCTCTTGAGATCTATGTCACATGGGTGAGGGTGTGGCGCAATTTCAAAAAATTTGGACACGGGGACTCGGCTATATATATATAAAGACTCGGTCAAAGTTGTGCCCATTAGGGGACAGGTGATGAGTTGTGAAGCCTGATTCAGGGTTTTTTTCCTTACAGGAGGGGGGGGGGGGGTTCCCCCCTGCGCGGGTCCCGCTGCGTGGTCAGCGGGCGGGGGTCTAGGGGGGGGCCACCCCTGGCGGGGGGTTATAAGGGGGAAGCACCCCCCCCACCCCCCCAAAGATTTTTTTTTTTAATTCTGTAGCCCAGAAATTTAAAAAAAAAATCCAAAAAATGAACCAAAATGACCCTAGGTGCGTTGACCACACCCAGGGTCGGGTTGACCGAGTCTGAGCCGCACCCATGTTGGTGCGTGTCGACGCGGGTGCGTCAACCTTGGAGCCGAGTCCATGTGACATAGCTTGAGATAAAAGGAATAGAAAATTTTAAAAACATTTCTCAAAATTCAAAAAGATTTTGTATTTCAAAAATTAGATATATTCTTAAATTAAACTTAAACATTTTATCTGTTTCTCAATTATCTGACCATGGATGCAATGTTTCCTTCTCTCATGGTTGTCAAGTGTAGGATCGCCAGTCAAGGAAGCTGATCGGGGAAGGCCAGACTATAGAGAAGGAGGCTTGTATTACATGGATTTTTTGGAAATATCCAAGAATACATTTTGTTGCAATGTTAAAAAATTGGATTTGAATCTATGGCACAAGAGACTTGGTCATCCTAGTATATCCAAGATTTAGTTTCTTCCAAAGATGAAAATTTTTTGTAATTTTGAAAATTTTACAAGTGAAATTTGTATTATTGGTAAAATAAAGAGATTACCATTTCAAGAAAGAACCTTTGTTTCTTCCTGGCCACTTGAGTTAATACATTCGGATGTATGAGGACTAATACATGTTATATCAAATGGTGGTATTATGTATTATGTATTATGTAATATTTGTGGATGATTTTACTAGACATACTTGGATTTATTCTCTTAAACACAAGTCTGAAGTTTTTTCACATTTTCAAATATTTCACAATTTAGTTAAAAACTAATTCAAGAATGATATTTTCATCTTTCGCACTGATTCAAGGAAGAGTTTTTATTAAAAGAATTTAAAGATTACCTAAACCTATATGGTATCACACACCAAAAATCTTGTTCTTCTACCCTCAACAAAATTGTTTAGCTCAAAGGTATCATAGGCATATTATAGAAACAACAAGAACTTTACTTATTACAAACCAAGTACCTAAAGTTTTTTGGGTTGAAGTCACGTTAACTGCAGTTTATCTTATTAATAGAATGACATCTTCTTCTTTGAAAAACATATCTCCTATTGAAAAACTTTTTAAACAAGTCCCAGATTACTCTAGATTGAGAGTTTTTTTATGTAAGTGTTTTTACTGACAAAAATGACAAACTCTCTCCTTGTGCTATTTTTTGTATCTTTTTAGGATATGCAAATAATCAAAAAGGCTACAAATGTTTTGATTTTAAAACTAAGAAGCTATATGTTTCAAGGAATGTATCCTTTTTTAAAAAAAGAAAGTTTTTTTTAAATTAAGAAAACTAAGAAAATAAATGAGTATTCTTTTCAGTTGGATTTAATTCTAAAGATTGGTGATTGTGATATTGATGAAGATCAGGAAGTTAAAAGTAATATGATGAGTGAAGAACAATCTCATAAGGATCAAAAGTGTATCCAATATTTCAGTCTTGGTAATTTCGAACATCCGCGTGCTCTTGAAAAATATACTAATGATGAAAAATATGTAGAAATACAAACCAGAAGGTCATCTAGAGTATCAAAAATCCCTGAAAAATTTATGTCCAATGAGTCATTTTCGCCTAAGTATCAAGTCTCCATTGCATTAATACATTCTTATATAAAACATTCCAACTATGCTGAAGCAAATGAACATTTTGAGTGGGTAGAAGCTATGGGAGTAAAATTAGATGTCTTAGAAAAGGTGAATACTTGGACGGTCCAAGACATTCTCTCAAGAAATAAACCTATAGGTTGTTGATGGGTATATGGTTAAAATCAAGAGTGATGAAACTCTTGAAAGGTATAAAGTCAGTTGCCAAGGGATATTCTTAAGAGTATGGAATAAATTATTAGGAAACCTTTGCTCTAGTTGCTAGAATGACAACAGTTAGGACCTTAGTAGCCCTTACCTTTATAAAAAAATGACATATATATCAAATAGATGTTAAGAATGTGTTTCTCAATAGTAAATTAATTGAAGAAGTCTATATGGAGACACCGCCTAATATAGTTATTACTAAAGAAAAGGCTCTTCATTTAGATAAGGCTTTGTATGACCTTAAACAAGCTATAAAGGTTTGGTATGATAGGTTTAGTAAAGTTATACTTGATGTTGGATTTCAATCTTGCTTAACTGACACAACTTTGCTTGTTAAGATTTCTAATGCAGGTATTATTATTTTTCTTCTTTATATAGATGATATGATCATCACGGGAGGTAAAAAATAGGGAGTTGAAAACATTAAAAGACTTCTCAAAACACATTTTGAAATGACTGATTTGGGGTTTTTAAAGTATTTTTTTGGTATAGAAGTTTATTCCTGTAAAGGTTATTTACTGACTTAATTTAAATTTGCTTTAGACATTGTTGTCAGGTCAGGTATTTCAGATAATAAGAAGGTTGACGTTGTCGAAGTTATAAATGTTAAAATGAAGATTGATGATAGGGAACCACTAGAAAATCCAATATCATACAAACAACTTGTCGGGACTCTGTCATATCTCTCAATTACGAGACCTGACATTTTGCATGCGATTTACACAATGAGCTAGATTCAACATGCTCCCACGACTATTCATATGAGAATTGTTTTACGTGTTATTAGATATATCAAAACTTCTATTTTTTGAAGACTTTTCTTATTTGCTTCTTCCTCCTTAGATTTAATTGTTTATACTGAAGCTGACTGGGGAGTGATCCAAATAATCGACACTCAACAACTGGTTTTTGTGTTTTTTAGGTAAATGTTGATTTAATGGAGGTGTAAGAAGCAACAGAAAGTTTCTCTCTCTCCAACTGAATCAGAATACCGAGTCATGGCTACAATTACTATGGTAGTGGTCTGGCTAAGGAGACTGGTGACTGACATGGGCGTTCAGAGTAAAGGAGCATCACGACTGTATTGTAACAACAAAAGTTTCATCTACATTGCCAACAACCGAACCTTCCATGAACTAACCAAACACATTGAGATGAATTGTCACTATGCTCGAGAGGAATTTTTACACGGCACTATTGATCTTCATTTCGGATTTCTTCACCAAACCTCTAGCTGCTCTTAGATTCTACTTTCTCTTAGACAAACTTTCGGTTATCCAATCGTAAGTTTGAGGGGGAGTGTTAAAAATAAATGTACATATATATATTTATATGTAATATAACTAGAGTGTAACTAGGATTAGATTTTTTAGGTTTATTGTTTTTTTGTTTTGAACTAGTCAACATTTGTTGACTAAACATAGGGAGTCGTTGGGCTCCCAATCGTTTGGACTCCAACGACTCTATATGAGTCCTCTCCTCATTGTGTATAAATATGGGGCAAAGCCCCTCTTCAATGTATGCTTCTTGCATAGATTCCACTTGAATAAAAAAATATTTTTTATACTTGTGAGTGTTCCTTCTGTGCCCATTGAGTGGATTTTGTGTGTGATCCTATTTATGGTTTTTTGTGAATTCATCTTGGTGTCTTCGTAGATCTTATTGTAGCTCTTTTGTTTACCACTTTGGTGACTTGGAGATTCTCATTTTCTTACATCAATATCAGAGTTAACATGTCCATTATGATGCATTTGAAAAATAATTAAGCCCAGAAACTTAACTACCTCTCAATAATGTGTAAAATTTAGCTTCATATAAGCATGACTGTCACTTGTTTGCAAATCCACGTTGGTAGTCCACATTTCTTTTGGTTCCAGGCATTCCACTACTTGTGGTGTCTGGGGGATTTCATCTGTTTTTTATTTTTTTGTCTTTATTTAGACTTTTGCAAAGAGATTTTCTAGAATACAAGATTATTTCATTAAATCATCTGTTTCAAATATTGCTTCTGTGCTTAGTTCCTGATTATGTTTATTTTGTGCAATTTGATTATATGTCTTTAAAAAACTCATTTACAATGCTGTTGAGAATTCAGGTTCGAGCTATGGTTATCATAAATCCTGGAAACCCAACTGGCCAGTGCTTAAGTGAAGCTAACCTGAGAGTAATGTTGGAATTTTGTTTTGCTGAAAATATAGTCTTACTTGCTGATGAAGTTTATCAACAAAATATTTATCAGGATGGGCGTCCATTCATAAGCGCGAGGAAGGTATACTTATAAAAAATATGTCAATTGTTATTCTGTTTTTACATGTATTCGCCTTAAAACCTATTTAAATGTTCTTTGTACTACCAGATTCTAATGGATATGGGCCCACCCATTAGCAAAGAAGTCCAACTTGTGTCATTCCACACCGTGTCCAAAGGATATTGGGGTGAATGTGGACAACGTGGAGGATACTTCGAGATGACAAACATCCCTCCAAAGGTTTTTAATTTGCAAAATATATCTGTTTGTCTTTCTAAATAAGTTTGCATGCCTTCACTAAATTCAAGAACTACTAGGTCATTTGTCATTTCACCTAAACCATTTTCTTAGACTGCTGACTGATTGTGAATGGCCGGTACTTATGCATTGCTTTTCTTCAATTAAACATGGAATGGCTCTCCAGAAAAGCATCACTTTTTTGGGGGAAATCCAGAAAAGCATCACTACTTATGTTTTGTATGTCAGACATACTTATTTCCTTTCTTTTGTTTCCTCCATTCTGTTGATGATTGGTGCAGACAGTTGATGAAATTTACAAAGTTGCATCAGTATCTCTCAGTCCAAATGTTCCTGGCCAGATATTTGTAAGACAATCCATACTTCAACTAATATTGTTACTGCACACTAAGTGAGATTCTGAATCTGATTGAGGTTGTACGTGTATCAGTCCCTGCTTGATAAGTTATTTGTGTTCTACTAATTATGCGTTAATTATGTATTTCACTGATGCATTTATAATATGCAATGTGTGTGGGCCCTTTCGCGTTACTTAGGTTTCTTACATAAAGAATGAAATTCTGCATTTCAGTTAGGATTGATGGTTAATCCCCCCAAACCAGGAGACATCTCATACCTGAAATATGAGCAAGAGAGGTACACCTCTCTCTCTCTCTCTCTCTCTCTCTCTCTCTCTCTCTCTCTCTCTCTCTCTCTCACAGCAGGTGGAACCCATACAAGAGAAATACTCTTTTATACATGCATACATGGATTTGTTGAAAAGGTTTTGACCCAATTGTCTTATCCTAATGAAACCATTATTTACACATAGTACCCCCATTTCATTACCTATAATAATACAGGAAAAATATGTAATTTTCTAAACCAAGATTTCACATGCTTGGCAGTGTGACATCAACCAAACAAATGGCTGGAACACTTTCCCCCATTGTAGAATGTATGATTTCCATGTTCAGGGGCATTTTATTCCTGTTATCTATATGGCTGCTGCATGATAAATGCATAATAAGTGCTTGTAGCTCTATGCTTTTAAAATATGATGTACATTATTCAGGGTGTCGTGGTAATATTTATGGTGAAATATGCAGCAAGGCAGTCCTCGAATCTCTAAGGAGAAGAGCACACATAATGACCGATGGATTCAACAGCTGCAGAAATGTAGTCTGTAATTTCACAGAAGGTGGGCCCTGAAGATTGCTGAGAGAGAGAGAGAGAGAGCATGCATTAATCTATTGCACTTTTGGTTGCAGGAGCTATGTATTCCTTTCCACAAATAGGTCTACCACCTAGAGCAATTGAAGCTGCAAAGAAAGCTGGAAAAGTCCCTGACGTCTTTTATTGTCTGAAACTTTTGGAAGCAACTGGCATTTCAACTGTTCCAGGCTCTGGCTTTGGTCAGAAAGAAGGGTAACCAACTTTTGAGAAAGTTTCGAAGCACAATTTTGTTAATAAATGAAAAAAAAAAAGTGCAGAACTAAAGCAAGTGATATGCTCTGATTTGTATTATTTGCCGGTTTCTCAGTGGTCACCACATATTCATGTGTCAGAGAGATCTAGCAACCAGAACATCTATTTTTTCTCCAAGCATCCTACACTTTTGTTAACATCCCTAACGTGGTTCACTAACTAAATGCATGACTGGATCATGCTTGTGTGCACATACATGGTATAGGAGTCATACTGGACCATTATTGTCAAAAGCATGAAGTTTTTATTCAAAATTTTGGGAATGATGAACATGGAATAAAATATCTCTGATGGAGGTTAATTTTGAGATGCTTTTCAAACATTAATTCACTGAAACACTTCCAGGATCAAATAGTCGACAGAACGTCTAAGTGACTTTTTCTGTCTGAACCCTAGGGAATTCATGTACGTGGATTCATCTATAGGTTCTCGACGACGCTTGAAAAAGTTCTGATCCTTCTACTTTTAGGTCATAAATCATGTCTGTGTTATGAATTCGTACTTTTTTTATCTACATTCAGTTGATGAGATTTCTGTCAGAGAATATGACATGCATTTCTGATTCAGGGTTTTCCACTTGAGAACCACCATCTTGCCAGCAGAAGAAGACATGCCCCAAATTATGGCTAGTTTCAAGAAATTCAATGATGAATTCATGGAGCAGTATGAAAACTATCGAGGCTACTCAAGACTCTGAGGGACAAATGGTTACACAAGTTTTCAATAGTTTCAGTATGTTCGATGTTCAAGTGATGCAAGTTCACAAGTTTATCCAATAATTGTCAGTAAGCTTCAGATAGTGGTTCATCACTTCCAGGCTTTGGACATGCATCAAATGAAGTTGTACCGATTCACATGTATCAATCTGACTTATGAATCACATAAAATGGAAAGTAATAATAGATATTCTGCTTTAAGATTTTACCTTTTCCTTCCATATCCATCATTAGCTTGTGTGGTGTAGGTTCATTTGCATTGTTCCACTGGTTGTACCTGACCCTCATCCTTCCCCTTATGTTTCCACAATGACTTCGGCATTTTGATAGAGAACATAAAGCTACTTAGTGATTCAGAGCATCAGTGAAAGTTCAAAACTAAGGGAGAGGAGAGCATCTGCATCCTTTAAACTCATAATTAGCATAACCTTTTTCAAATTAGCAAAGGGAAGGATTTCAGACCAGCCTTCTTCCTTTTTAAGGCGATATTTCTATTCTCTCTGTTCGCGTGTGATTTGGGCCAATAAGGTATAATTGGGAGATGGGCTTATCAAAAGATAAGTAATCCTTCTTATGATATTCAACATATTTAGTAGTTAATAGTTTGTTATTCTTCTGTCAAGAAACCTTGTCTCAACTACATGGTGTTGGCTTCAAAGTTGACTTTACGAGGCACAAACAAATTAACATGGGATCAACTTTAAGTACCAATGCGTTGGATGTGTCTAATGCTAAATTAAGTGTGGAAGATATATATATATATATATATATATATATATATATATATATGTGTGTGTGTGTGTAAATAGTCATAATCTTCAGTAGTATTTTTGTCATTTTATCTTATTTAATTAGCACAGTCCACTAGAGACTTTTCTTTCTTTTTTATTTTCCTATTTTTTCTATTTTACTTTTGACCATAGACAAGCTGGTCCATTTAATAGGACTCTTGGGATCCTCCCCAACGGTCACAAATGTGACAGTTGGGAAGCTCCCCTTTGTAGTATAAATAGGGGGGCTTGTCCCATCTCAATCTATGGTTTTTTAAAGCATTTCTTCAATAAAACACTTTATTTATTTTATTCTCTCTTGTGTTATTGTACTTAAACACCTTGTGACTTTATGTATCTTGCCCATTAGTGACCTTGTTATTATATGTTTAGGAATATTTTTTGTGATCTCTCATTTCATTATATGGTATCATAGCTCATTGGGTTCTCTTGACCTTGAAAGTCTTGCTTGTGGTTCGTGACTAAGGTGTATTGCCTTTTCTTCCTCTCTACGTATCTCTTTTTCGTCATGGAGCATGAATCAAGAGTATAACTCAACTTCAAACTCAATAAATTCAACTACTTGACGTGAGCTTCAACAATGAAAAATCATGAACTTTGGGGTTTTGTGATGGGCACTACTCGTGAACCATCGTTAAAGATCACCAAAATTGAAGAAGGTTTTGAGAAAGCTCTTTTTGGAGATGATTGCATTAAAGCCATCAATGAACATTAAATAAAGGTAAATGATTGGGAAAACAATCATGCTAAAATTGGCATGGTTTATAAACAATGTTGATATAAAAATGTGCCAACATTGCTAAATTTAGAAAAGCTAATAAAGTTTGGTTCTTTTTTAAGGTTGTGTATATCCAAAAAGATCTTGCTAGATAATATTTTTGTAAAGACAAGATTAAATCCACTAAGCAAGAGAACACATGTGTCCGTGATTATTTTAGTATTTTGTCTCATCTTTGGGATAAATTAACACTTCTTAAGCCTAAATGGGTCGCTCCCAAAGATGTTAAGATTAGAAGAGTGCAAATTGAAAAGGAATATTTTTTTCAATTTCTTCATGATCTAAGACCGAAATTTGAACAAGTGAGGTCTTCTTTCCTTTATAGAACCAAGGTTATGCCTCTTAAAGATGCTCTTGCCAAAGTATGTCAAGAAGAAACTCACATTGGCATGACTAATAAGAATGATGATGTTTTAGTCGTTACTAGGCCGAGTTCCGATGTAAGGGCCTATAACCCCCCCCCCCCCCCACACACACACACTTTGTAAAACAAAATAACTATAATAATGAATTCAACTATAATATTTGATATAGGAAGAGTATCATTTGCCACCATTGTAATGAACCGGGACACATTATACTGGTATGCTTAAAGCTTATAGGCAAAATCGTTTTCGTTGGAGAAATCACGCCCAGAAAGAAGAACCAAGCAAAAATGAAGGAGATATTAAAAATACGCTTAGTCAAATATCGGAGGCACTTCAACAACTTCTCAAATCATCTTCTACTTCAGATACCGCCATTGCATCATCTTCATCTCCTCTAGTTCTGTGAATTCTTGACTCGAATGCTTCCTTTCATATAACACCTCATAAAAATATTCTCTCTTAAATTTGCACTAATTATACTTCATCTTATGTTTCAATGGCCGATGAAACTTCTTTAAAAATAAATAGTATTGGAACACTTGACTTAAAAAATTATCAAAAAAAATTGTTCCAAAAATAGGGATAGTTCCAAAATTAAATTTAAATTTTTTTTTGTCTCTCAAATTTTCGATCATAGTTGCAAAATTTCTTTCTCATCTAAAGATTGCACCGTGTAGGATCTTCAGGTGAACTTTACTTTATAGATTTTTTATCCCTTCCACCGAAGTCATTTTGTAATTACGTATAAGACAAAAATATTAATACTTGGCATAAGAGACTTGGGCATCCTAGTTTTTCGAAGATGTATCTCTTTCTTTTTTTAAAAAAATATTTGTAATAAAAAAGATATATCTAGTAAAGATTGCATTTTTGGAAAAATGAAAGTTATTCCCTTTCCTATAAAACCTTTATTTCTACTCGACCTTTTGAATTATTGCATTCAAATGTATGGGATCCTTCACTGGTCATATCAAAAGGAGGTTACTCCTATTATGTTATTTTTTATGAATATTTTACTAAATACACATGGATTTATTTTCTAAATCATAAATTTGATGTATTTTTTTTCTTAAAGAAATTTCATATAATGGTTAAAAATCAATTTCTTAACAACATATCTATTCTTAGATTGGATTCAGAAGGAGAGTACATGTCAAATGACTTTCAAAGTTAATTGAAACAAAATAGAATTTGTCATTAAAGATCTTGTCCTAGAACTCAACAACAAAATAGATTAGCGAAAAGAAAACATAGACATACAATAGAAACCACTAAGACTTTTTTAATTTCAAGGGACATTCTAAAAAAAAATGGCCGAAGTCGTTTTAACCTCAACTTACTTAATAAATAGAACTCATTCGTTTTCGTTACAAAATGTCTCTTCATTTGAAAAACTTTTTAAAATGACACATGATTTTAAAGAACTAAGAATCTTTGGTTGTAAGTATTATGTGTTTACTCATAAAAATGATAAACTATCTCAAAAAACCATTGAAAGTATTTTCTTGGGCTATTGTGAAAACCAAAAATGTATTGGTGTTTTGATCCAATAAATAAAAATCTCTATGTTTTAAAAGATGCCACCTTTCTTGAAAATGAAAATGGGTTTGATAGCAAAGGACCTAAAAAAAATTGATTACTCATTTCTATTTGATCTATTGCCAAGACATGATGAGTCTAACTTTATTGAGGTGTTTGATTCTTTGGACAATAACTCTAGTATTGATCATCCAATTTTCGATGAAGTTAGTCATCAACATGAAAGTTTGAATGAAAATGTATCAAATGATATGCATGTGTATACTCGACGAGAGGAAGGTAATCACCCATGTGCCCTTGACAAGTTCTCTCAAAACATACCCTTAAAAGAATCTCAACTTAGGAGATCAAATCGAATCTCTAGTACTCCAAGTAGATTTGTATCATATGACTCATTTTCTCTAAACTTTAGAGGATATTTAATAACTCTTCAATCTTATTATGAATCATCTTATTATAATGATGTCAAACAATACCCTCATTGGAATGAAGCAATGAAAATATAATTTAATGCTCTTAAAAAAGTTAACACATGAAAAATAGTTGATCTTCTTTTAGGTAAGAAACCTATAGGATGTAGATGGGTATTTAAAGTCAAAACCAAAAGTGACAGATTATTAGAAAGACATAAAGCAAAATTAGTCACTAAAAGGTATGCCCAAGAATATGGAATAGATTATAAGGAAACCTTTGTTCCCATCGCAAGAATGACTAGCGTTCGAACTCTCATTACCATTGCCTCTATTAAAAAATGAACAATTTTTTAATTAAATATTAAAAAAAAAAATTTAAATAGAGAACTTGGTGAGTAAGTTTACATGAAACTCTCTTCACTGGTTAATTTAAACAAAAAAAAATTAAAACTTAAAAAGGCCTTGTATAGTGTTAAACAAGCTCCTAAGGTTTGATAAGATAAATTTAGTAATGTTTTGATTAATTTGGGATTTATCTCTTGTTATTCTGACATGGCTCTCTTTGTTAAGAAAACAAATACTACAATTGTGATTCTTCTTCTATATGTTAATGATATGATCATCACAGAAAATGACAAAGAATGTGTTATTAAAATTAAATCGATTTTAAAGAAAACTTTTGATATTTCTCACTTAGGGTTTTTAAGATATTTCTTAGGAATTAAGGTTGCCTACTCTCCTAGAGGATATATTCTCTCCCAAATGGAATTGGTTGTTGATATATGTGCTAGGTCGGGAGTTTTAAATGAAAAGAAGGTGAAAACTCCATAAATCATAAATACAAAATTAAGACTTGAATATGGCGTATTGCTTGAAGATCCTACTTCATATCATCAATTGATTGGATCTCTCACCTACGTCTTCGTCACCCAACCTGACATCGCTCACATTGTTCATGCAACAAGTCAGTTTCAACATGCCCCTACTACAGTGTGCATGGTTGTAATTATGAATATTGTGTGATACATTAAAAACACAATCTCAAAAGGGATTTTTCTTATCATTTTTCTCATCTTTAGATTTAACTGCTTATACTGATGCTGACTAGGGTGGTAACCTAAATGATAAAATTTTAACTATTGGTTTTTGTATTTTTTTAGAGAATTCATTGATCTCTTGAAGGTGTAAGAAACACTAGAATGCCTCGTTATCATCAACTAAAGCAGCATATCACGCAATGACAATGACAACAATAGAGCTTGTTTGGCTCAGATCTCTTTTTCAAGACATGAGAGTTTTCATCTTGAAATCCTCAAAGATGTGTTGTAACAACAAAAGTGCAATCTACATAACAAGCAATCACACCTTTCATGAAAGAACCAAACACATTGAGATGGATTGCCACTATGTTCGTGATGAATATTTAAAAAGAATCATTGAGTTATCGTGTATCACATCGGAGTACCAACTTGCAGATTTCTTCAGCAAAGCCCTTTTCACTCATTTTATTTTTCTACCTAACAAACTTTCGGTGATCTCACCGTAAGTTTGAGGGGGGTGTTAAGATTTTATATATATATGTTATCATATACATATATATCAAAATATATATATCTACGAATAGTCATAACCTTCAAGGGTATTTTTGTCTTTTTTATCTTATGTAATTAGCACCGTCCACTAAGGACTTTTCTTTCTTTTTTATTTTCTTACCTATTCTTTTGTACTTTTGACCATGGACAACCTGGTCCATTTAATAGGACTGTTGGGATCCTTACCAATGGTCACAAATGTGACCATTGGGGAGCTCTCCTTTGTAATATAAATAGGGGACCTTATCCCCTCTCATTGTATGGCTGTTTTAGAGCATTTCTTCAATAAAACACATTATTTATTTTATGCTATCTTGTGCTATTGTACTTCAGCACCTTGTGACTTTATGTATATTGCCATTAGTGGTCTTTTTTTTGTGTTTAGGGATATTTCTTGTGATCTCCCATTTCATTACATTTGTGGACGGACTTGTGTGGAAACTAATTCTGTATACCATATGATTAACTGCTACTTGTGCTTATCCTGACCTTGTAGCAATAATTTTCTACCACTGTACGCATACAACCAGTACAGGATATGCAACTTCTCTAGCTGATTTCTACATAGCACTTTCATCCTTCCACGTGGGCAGTCACATCCAAGGTTGCCAAACTAGAGTGCAGAAACAGAAAATGATACGGGAAGCGTAAGCGAGAAGCGAGGCATTTTAAAATTTATAGGAAGCGAAAAGCGAAGTATCAATTTGAAAGCGAAATATGAATAAAAAATGAAGTAATATGGTACCTGAATAGGAAGCAAAATGATTATATTTCATGATTTTTCAGTAAAAGAATTAAATTTTTGTTAAAATCTAATAATGATGGTTAGCAATTTAGAGAAAGCACATGAGAAGTAAAATCAAGGTTGCCAAACTAGGAAGCGGAAGTGGGAAACGATATGGAAAGCGGAAGCGAGGCATTTTAAAATTTATACGAAGCGAGAAGCGAAGTTTCAATTTAAAAGCAAAATATGAATAAAAAATGAAGCAATATAGAATCAAACAAGAGACAAATAAAAACTAAAATAAAATTGATCATTCTTATATTTCATGATTTTTCTGTAAAAGAGTTAAATTTTTGTTAAAATCTAACAATGATGGTTACCAATTTAAAGAAAGTACATGAAAAATGAGTGAAAGCGTGAGAGAAAATACAAAAGATGAAAATGAACGTGAGAAAAGTATATAGTACGCATAGATTATGTATGTGAGAAGCATAAAAGAAGCGTGGAAGAATCGAGCTTCCCATGAAGTTTCAGAAGCGAGGAGTATCGCGCTTCCAAAGTGAGTTTCCGGGAAGCGAGCTTCCCACCTACCTAAGAAGCTTCCGGTAACTCTGAGTAAAACCATGAAAAGAAACATGAGAAAAGCATACAAGAAGCATAGACTATGCATGTGAAAAGCATAGAAGAAGCGTAGGGGAATCAAGATTCCCATGAAGTTTCAGAAGTGAGGAATATTGTGCTTTCAAAGCGAGTTTCCGGGAAATGCGCTTCCCACCTACCTAAGAAGCTTCCGGTAACTCTGGTCACATCTCCTACTTCAAGCTCATGATTCTACCAGCAACAAAAGCAAATAATCCTTGTTTATGTCTCATAAAACAAAATTCCTTAGATGCTCCACAACGCGACATTGTAGCTGATTTGAAAAACTTAAGGGAGGTGAATACCAAGATTCAAATTCCCCACACAGACATCAAAGAACTCGATGGAAAAACTCTGATGACATGACATGACTTGGGGATTAACCATGCTTTGAGTTTCTTCTTTAGGTTGGTTGGCTATTTCGCAACCCAATTAGGAGAGTTTTCCAACAAACATTCAGAAACAGACAAATTCACCATGGATCTGGATGACAACAACCTCAGGTCCAAGAAGCCGACAACTGAATCATGATGTTTCAACAACCATCAGCATCTAACATATGGAGTAGCACTATCAGCTTCTCAGAGGGAGATTGCAACAGTCAATAACAGAAGCACACACTTGACAAAGGAAATGCCTTGTAGCAAGCCAGCCTGCATCTCTACTGGTTTCATTTCCTATAGAGAAAATCACATTGGTTTACTTTTACTCATCTCATACGATTTCAATACTGTCCGGATCGGGTGCAATCACAAGGCACAAAATTTGTGCATTAAGCACCTGATTGCCCTCCATCATGCCTTGGGCCCCACAACTGACAGGCCTGTCCCCAAGATAGAGGGTGATAGGTGATTAATGGACAAATATTTGTGCAATAGTATTGCACCTGATCTTTTCACTTTCAGTACTCCTATACCAGTGGTCATCTAGATTAATAAAAATTGAAATTCAATCATATAGAGGGAGATTGTAACAATCAATAGTAAAAGCACACACTTGACAAAGGAAATGCCTTGCAGCAAGCCAGGCTGCATCTCTACTGGTTTTATTTCCTATAGAGAAATTCACATTGGTTTACTTGTCTCGTACAATTTCAAACTCCTATACCAGTGACCATCCATATTAATAAAAACTGAAATTCAATCATATAAACAGAGATAGAATAAATGCGAATCATCATTATAAAATTCAAATTTTGAAAAAAGAGGGAGGCGCGATCTACCCTCGATAAGGTCTCCACATATCAACATAATGCCTCAATGAAGATGGCAATGCCTGCTTCCAAGCGACGCGATCCGACAACGGACCCGTTAACGCGAGGCAGCTATCCTCCTTCTGATTCCCAAGTTTCAGGACATGCAACTGACCATGAAAAACTTGATCCATTGCCTGCAGAGTCTCCTCCATGATCGACGCGCCGTCTCTAGACGCATCCTCCGGCTCCAGGCAGCTCCCCCCACAGTTAACCATGATCCTCCCTCCTTTCCTCAAATTGTTTCTCAACTTCACCCATGTCTCCGAGTTTTGAAGCTCAGGAATCACAACACCCTTTGAGAACAGATCAACCGTCATCCCAGAGAAGCCCTCTCTCACAGTTGCCTAGAGGGCATCACCTATGTATATGAAGATCCTCCCTTTATGCTGTTTCTCAACCTTTGAGAACCCAAAATATTCCCTACCAACTGAAACAACACATGGGTCAATCTCATACCCATGGATTTCAGCTTGTGGGTACAACTGCAGTATCATTGTGGCAGCTGTTCCTGCACCAAAACCCAGAATGCCCAATGGGCCATCCCTCAGAATTGCTGGAAAGGTGGCAAAGACATCAAAGTAGGTATCAATGAGGAGTTTGAAGAGGAAGGCGATACTGTGGATGTTCCCTGGGCGGTCAAGCAGGAGGAGCCTGGAGCCTGAGAAGGAGTGGTCCAACCTTCTAGAAACTTCTAGAACCCTGATGTAGTTGTGCCTGCTCTTGAATTTGGCCAGGGTCTTGACATGGTCGGTGGGAATGCCATCATGCTCTTCCTGGTGGTTTCGACCGTTGGTGAGCTGGGTTTGGTGGTTTGAGGATTTGGGGAGTCTGGAATTGAGGATTCTGAGATGGGGGTGGTGGTTTTGGTAGGGTTTTGAGGGGAAGGAAAGGGTTTTGTGATGTGGGGTTTTGGTGGTTGTTTTCAACGGTGGGATTTTGTGGCGGATGGGGACGTTGGTGAGGAACGGTGCCTCCACTCTGAGAGCACAGGGAGAGGGGAAAGAGAGGGAGCCCATCGTTGCACTTTGAGAAGGCTTGTAGCCTGTAAGAGAATTGGTGTGTGGTGAGTGAGAGACAGTCCTTTGACGTAGGATGGGTTTCATCGTACATTCAATCCTAACCGTCCAATCAACGGTTAGGATTAGTTCACATTTTCATTTGGATATAGTCGTCCAGATGCTTCAGGTGGACGGCTAGGATCGACAAAGGACCGGATCCTTTTTGAGACTTGAGAGATACATGGGACAGAACGATGGGCGTGTGGGTAGTGTCAACCTGCCGGTTTTTAGTTCAAAACTTCAAACCAGTATCACCCGTTGCCGGGACAATCGATTGAAAAATATAATATTCGAAAAAATCTAGAGAATCACAAATATAGCCTGTTTTTTGAAAATCCCATAATAGAAGTGGTATGAAGCCTTCAAGAAGCAGAAAGGGCAGCAGTAAGAAAAGACCATATAAGTAGAAAGTGTGCATGAAAAAGTAAAATAAAACTTGTTTTACTTCAATCCATTTTTGAAGATTTTAATCCATTTTTTAAGATTTATTTGTTCATTCTCCATGAAGTAGATGAAGCTATCACTAATCCACCTCAATTCTCTTATATGGAGACCAGCTATATTGGCAGGAACCAACAAAACATTTTTCTACAAGGGCTGCTTAGGAAATTTTAAGACAAAAAGGTGAGGAATTTTCGCTTACTACTTCAATCTGGTGCAAATATCACTCCCCTCGTGCAGCACTTACACAGATACTAGCAACAACAGGGAAATATTTGCCAACCCAGGGCCCAGGGACGGACCCAGAAACTTTTGTTGGGGGGCAAACATAAACAAGATATTTCTTTTTTCTTGGAGGGGCAGAAATTTTTTTATGTTGGGAGCAGCCAGGTAAGAGCTCCAATGAGAGTTTTAAACTCTTGCGGGGGGGGGAGGACCGTCTGCAACATATGGGTATCTCCCTAGCAAAAATCGATGCACTCTGTGTTGGTATAAAGTTGAAACAATAGATGATCTATTCATTCACTGCAAAGTTGTTGCTTGCATTAGGAGGCAAGTACTTCATTTGTTTGGGAGGAAACGTTTCCCAACACTCGATCAATCAAAATTTTCAAAGATAAGTGTCTATTAAAGTTGGATGTTAACATTCCAAATCGTTGTTTGGCAGCTTTGGGAATTCAGGAACAACGTTCTTTTTAAAGCAAAACAGATAAGCCTTCATCAACTGCCTATCAACATAATCAACACTGGAAGATAAGTTACCCTTCCCATCAGGAGAGACTCTCAAAGCCTTTTGCTTACTACTTGGCTATATGCCAATAGACGGTAGCCTCCATCTGAAGGATGAGATCAGAGCTTCTAGAAGTATGAAAGAAGTCCATGGCTTTATACTTTAGAATTAGGCTTTTTTCAGAAAAGGTCGATCAATAAAAAATCAAGACTTCCTAACCATGTCAAAAATCCCAATGCACTTATAGAACAAAAAGAAAAAAATATAAGGGGAGAAAAGGAAAAAATTCAAACCAGCTTTTTTTTTCATTAATGCATACAGTTATTTGTTGCCATTTCCGAAATTATCAAAGATTTCATTCGAAATCTCTTCACATCGTTGTCCTTTTCTTTTGATAGGTTGTCTCATGTTTTAGACTGTAAAACCCCCTCCGGCAAAGTCGCCGGAGGGGATAAGTTAGAAAAAAAAAAAAACTGCGGTTTTTCCCCCCAAAAGGGGGAAACCGCGTAACAAGTGGGGGTGAGGATAAACCTCACCCCCCATAATCCGCGGGAGGGGGGCGAGGTTATCCTCACCCCCTCACCCTGCGTGAGGGTTATAAAAACCCCCACGCAGGGTCTCCTTCCGCACCCTGCACAGAGAGGAAGAGAGTGAGAGAGAGAAGAGACTTACCCGGCGGCAGCGGCGGCGACGGCGGCAGCGAGGTAAGCTCCACTTTTCCCCCATCTCCTTCTTCGGCTGGAAGCACAGAGGGCCGGCAGCCATGGCTGCCGGCGAGTTTCAACAAATGAAAAAAAAAAAAAACAGAGTTAGAGGGGGGGAAGTCGGCCGGCCCCTATGGCCGACCAACACCGATGGCCGGCCCCGAATGTCGACCCAGGTGGGTGGATGCAGAGAGAGGGTCGGCAGGGGCCGACCCTCTGCCACGGTATTCGGAAGGGGCACAGCCCTTCCGCCCCTTTTATCGAGGGGACCGGTTCGATCCGGTCACCCCGGGTCGGTCTGGGTGCGACCCAGACCGAGCCATCCGGTCTGGGTTGCGCCCAGACAGAGCCTTTCTAAAAAAAAAAAAATGTTCGGCCTGGGTGCGACCCAGACCGAACCGAGTCGGTCTGGGTCGCACCCAGACCAAACCGGGTTAAATAAGTGGGGGTGAACCGGTTCGGAGCGAACCGGTTCCAGTTGAATCGGTTCAGGGCAAACCGGCTCAAGCCGAACCGGTTCAGGAGGAACCGGTTCAGGTCGAACTGGTTCGGATTGAACCGGTTCAGGCCAAACCGGGTTCGGTTATTTCAGATTCAAATCGAACCGGTTCAGACCGAATCGGGTCTGAACCGACCCGGTTGAACCGAGGTCCAAACCAAACCTTTCGGATCTGGATCTGGGTTTTTCAGTTCGGACCCAGTTCAATCTGGACCTCTCTCAGATCCAGATCAACCAGGTCCAGATCTGACTGGATCAGTCTCAGATCTGGACCCAGTCAGGCAGGTCTGGACCCAGTCTGATGATCCTGGATCCAGTCAGACAGGTCTGGATCCAATTAGACTGACCAGGATCCAGTCCAGCAGGCCCAGATCCAACCTAGCTTTCCTGGATCCAGTCGGGCTATTCTGGATCCAGTCAGAAAGGAACGGATACAGTTCAGACCCGGTGAGACTTTCTGGATCCAGTCAGCAGTTTTGGATCCAGTCATGAGAAGGATCTGAATCCAAACAGACAGGGTTTGGATCCAGATCAAGATTGGATCTGAATATAGTTTCGGATTGGCCCGAAATCCGAAATGCGCCAGAGATCCATTTGGATCCGTGAGATCCAGTTCAGTAAAATGGACATAGCTTCGCACTCCGAACTCGGAATCGAGCGAGGTTTGGTGCGTTGGATTCGTATTAAAGAGAGGAATCCAATAGTCTATGAACTTCAGTCAAACTAGTAATACAAAAACTATGGTTTCTTTAATAAGATTCAAGAGGGGTAATTTAGTAATTTTAGTAAGAAGTTTGTGAACTGATTAAAGTAAATTACCTTAATGACCAGATCCTGGTGTTAGAGCTTCGTGAGGCTCGATTTCGGATAGAGCACAGAGTCAGCACTTGAGGTAAGGGATGTTATAAGTGATTTTAGATGTGAATAAACCCTTTACACGTTGCTTGTTATCGTAGTGCTATAGGGATCATGTGATTAGCATGATAGCTTTGTGTTAGACCTTGACATGCATAAATTCCATGCTTGACAATTATGAGTTACTTTAAATACATGTTTATTTTGAGATGCATGTTAGTGTTAATATGTCATGCATGATAGAAAGAGATTGTGTTTATGATTGCATGTTAATTGAGCATTTATATCATGCATTGTGATGAGATTGAGTTAGATTAGAGTCTCATTTAATTCATTCATGTGGTGTGAATGGATATTTAGAGTTCAGCATGCAGTACCCCTTAAATCCCGGAAGTGGCGACCTGTGGCAAGGGCTACCTGGTTCGCGGCCAGAGTGCAGCCACCATGGAGAGTGGGCCGCCGGTGATTTAATGATGTAGAGACACTACATCATTGCGTGCTAAGTGAGAGCGGTGTGAGTCCTAACGTCATCATGAGATTGAGAATGAGATTGTTGTGATTAGTCATGACACCACTCGTGAGGGAACGAGTGAACTTTGAATTTGAGAATATTGTTCAATGTGTGAACTTGGCTATGACTTAGGATTTCACTCACACTGGTTTGAGACTCTAGAGGACCATGGATGGTTAATAACCATCATGTTTAGGATGTAGCATGAACCATGCCGAGATTGAGAGCTTGATCCCCCGGCTAGCTACCGGTGGGGTCCCCGTGGTGGTTCACTGCAGTGTCTGGTGGTCTGGGGACCACTGGGAGTGTATGGTTCATTGTCTGGCCAACATGTAGAATTGGGGTGTTCTACAGGGTTGCTACGCCCATAGATGGCTATTACCGGTATAGTCAGCCTAGTGATAGTTGTGTGAAAGAGAGTAATTGAGAATGATAATGGGGGAAATTAAAATAGACAAACATGTGTGGTGTATCGAGAATTAAAATAAGACTAGGGGCTTAGAGCCCACTACAGTTGTAAATTGTTGTTTTTTACTTATGATTATCTCTTACTGGGTTGTAGACTCACCCCCATTTGTGTTTAATTACAACTGTAGGTTACAGGTATTAAATCAGTCGCTTGTGAGCAGTTCTTTTTCAGTCTTCAGCAGAGCAGTGGTATATTTCTACTTTCCTTGTCATTGAATAAGATGTAATTGTTTTAGTTATTATGAATGATGAACAATTGTAAGAAAAAGTTTGATTGATGAGAATGAAATAAAAAGTTTTTTTTTAGCCACGTTTTCACTGTGTAAGCTTTGCACTCTTCCCTCTGGGAAGTAATACCAACCGAACTCGGACTCCTGAGGTCCCAGATCGGGGTATTACAAAGTGGTATCAAAGCCAGGTTTACACAGAAAAACTGTTCATCATTCATAATAAGACTCAATGACAAGATGTAAGTCTCTGCTCGAATTAGGCACGTTAATGATTAGATTGTTGCGTGATTAGGAATAGCTAGCGAATGAGGAAACCACGAAGACCCAAGGGCTCAAGACCATGCTGAGCCTTCCGTCAGAGAGAGAAAAGTGTTCATCACTGCAATGGTGATGACTACCGAAGTCATGGCAAGCATGTCTCAAATTGTTATAGATCTTACACCACGACGTCACCAATTTACATCATATTTAGGAGAAGAGATATGTATGGACATGACTACATCGACACTACTTTCGGGCAATAGTCATAGCCCTATGGGCGTGGGACTCACCAATCCCACCGTCAGAGATCTCGGTCAGTATGTGGTCAGATGATGAGAGATTAGATGATGGCTTGATGAGAAGTTACAAGGAGATAATCCCTTAGCGCAAACTTTGCGTTTCAGGGAGGGTTTTGTATGGCTAGTGCAAGGACACAACATATGTTTCGAGCCATTTAGGTGACTGTCATGAGTGCAACCAATTGAGGAATTGTAAATCTGATCGAGGAGTTTATTGCTGAAGAAAATAGAAGATGAATAATTCAGACCATAGACACAATATGACTTGAATACTTCTCCTCCGACCCACCTTCAATCAATGCAAAATAGTTCAAGAAGAGAACCAAGCTTCAGATAGATCGAAGAGGAACATGACGATGAATTTAGGGATACTTAGCTTTATTTAGTCTAGTTCGATTATCTATTACTTTGCTTTGTGTTCTTCTTGTTTGCTTAGTAATATTTTATTTATGTGTACTTGGATGAGCAATGAAATAAGACATTTTTAAGCAACTGAGTGGCGTAATCGTTAATATGTGATAGAATTTTTATACGAGTATAAATGAATCAAATAAGAAGCCTATTACGCGATTAATTTAATATAGCTACACATAGTTTTACCATTTCAACTTTTAGAAAGTGGTTGCCAGTGATACCTTCTCGATTGAGTGTTTCTTACTTAATAGAGACACCTATAGGAGCAACCACCATTGTGGATACTGTGTATCTAAATATTGCAAGTTGCCTGTGAACTTGTTGCAACTCGACTTCAAGATATAAATGTGGTTCTGGGCATGGACTGGTTGTCGGACCATCATGCCACTATTGATTGTCGAAGAAAGTGTGTCAGCTTTCAGATACCCCATACTCCAACTTTCACATACCAGGGTGTTAGAAAGTTGCATAAGCCAACTGTCATATCGTGTTTGAAGGCCAATAAATATATTGAAAATGGATGCATGGGATTCCTGGCGTACATGAAAACCGAAGAGAAAGAAGATCTCTCAATATCAGATGTAGACATAGTCTGTGAATATAATGATGTCTTTCCAGAAGATCTTCCAGGTCTTCCTCCTGATCGGGAGATTGAGTTTCAAATCGATCTAGTTCCGGGAACAACACCCATTTCGAAGGCTCCCTATCGGATGGGCCCTGCAGAACTCAAGGAACTCAAGGAGCAAATACAGGAGTTATTGGAGAAAGGATTTATTCGACCTTCAGTATCTCCTTGGGGTGCTCCAATTTTATTTGTGAAGAAGAAGGACGGATCACTGCGTATGTGTATCGACTATCGTCAATTGAATGCAGTAACCATAAAGAATAAGTACCCTTTGCCGAGAATTGACGATTTGTTCGATCAACTACAAGGAGCGGCATGCTTCTCAAAGTTGGATTTGAGATCAGGTTATCATCAATTGAGGATTAAGAAAGAAGATGTGGCCAAGACAGCATTCAGATCAAGATATGGCCATTATGAATTTATGGTCATGCCTTTTGGTCTGACCAACGCACCAGCTGCCTTCATGGACATGATGAATAAAGTGTTTAGACCTTCTTTGGATAAGTTCGTCGTGGTATTTGTCGATGACATCCTCATATACTCTACCTCAAAGGAGCAACATGAAGAACATCTGAGAATAGTTTTGCAGACACTTAGAGAACATAAGCTCTATGCCAAATTCTCTAAGTGCGCTTTTTGGTTAGAACAAGTGTCATTCCTTGGACACATTGTTTCTAAAGACGGGATTATGGTAGACCCTGCAAAGATTGAAGCAGTCACCAATTGGTCTACACCCAAGAATCCTACTGAGATTCGCAGCTTTTTGGGTTTAGCTGGGTACTATCGGAGATTCGTTGAAGGATTCTCGTTGTTAGCGGCTCCTATGACGAAACTCACAAAGAAAGATGTAAAGTTTGAGTGGAATGAGAAATGCGAGCAAAGTTTTCAAGAGATAAAGAAGCGTTTGACCACTGCTCCAGTGTTGGTCTTACCTTCTGGATCTGGAGGTTTCACTATTTATAGTGATGCCTCTCACAAAGGATTGGGTTGTGTTCTGATGCAACACGGAAAAGTGATAGCTTATGCATCTCGTCAGCTCAAAACGCATGAAGTCAACTACCCGACGCATGATCTGGAGTTAGCAGCAGTAGTTTTTGCCCTTAAGATATGGAGGCACTACCTCTACGGAGAGCAATTTGAGGTCTTTACCGACCATCAAAGCCTTAAGTATCTGTTTTCTCAGAAAAATTTGAACTTGAGGCAAAGGAGATGGTTGGAATTTTTGAAAGACTATGATTTCGAGTTAAAGTATCATCCGGGTAAGGCGAATGTTGTCGCTGATGCTCTTAGCAGAAAGACAGGAGCTCTAGCTAGACTTGCAGATTGGGAATTATTCTCCTCGATGGCTCATCAGAAGGCAGAAGTTCAATGCTTACCAGGTCGATTATTATTTGTGCAGACCGCATTGAAGTCAGAATTGTGGGACCAAATTAGGGAAAAACAACCCTTAGACCCAGAATTAATGCAAGTAAGAAATAAGATTTCAGAAGATGAAAGATCAGAATTCAAAATTGATGATCAAGGACTTATTAGATTTCGTCAGAGAGTGTGCATTTCTAAGGACGATCAACTTAGAAATCAGTTAATGGAAGAGGCACATCATTCTAGATATGCCATCCATCCTGGTAGCACTAAAATGTATCGAGATCTGAAAGATACGTTTTGGTGGAGTGGTATGAAGAGAGACATTGCTGAGTTTGTGAGCAAATGTCTAGTTTGTCAGCAGGTGAAGATTGAGCACCAAAGACCAGGCGGTCTTTTGCAACCACTCCCCATACCCGAGTGGAAGTGGGCAGATATATCAATGGACTTCGTCTCGGGGCTTCCTAAGACGAAGAATGGGATGGATTCTGTGTGGGTGATTGTCGACAGGCTAACTAAGTCAGCACACTTTTTAGTTTGTAAGACAACTCACTCGTGTGATCAATTGGCTCAATTATTCATTAGAGAGATCGTGAGACTTCATGGAGTACCTGATTCAATTGTCTCAGATAGAGACTCGAAGTTTACATCACGATTTTGGCAAAGTTTTCAAGAAGCTATGGGGACACAATTAAAAATGAGTACAGCTTTTCACCCTCAGTCAGATGGTCAGTCAGAGCGAACCATCCAGACCCTTGAGGACATGCTCCGGGCATGTAGTTTGGAGTATAGCGACTCGTGGAATGACATTTTGCCATTAATGGAGTTTGCCTACAACAACAGCTTTCAAGCAAGTATAGGCATGGCTCCATTTGAGGCATTGTATGGCCGACGATGTCGAACTCCCTTGTGTTGGGATGAAGTCGGAGAAAGAAGTTTGTTAGGGCCAGAGATGGTTCAACGAATGACAGATCAAGTGAGATTCATTCGAGAGCGTCTCCTCACAGCACAAAGTCGTCAGAAGAGTTATGCGGATAAAAGACGTCGTGAGTTAGAATTTGAGCAAGGTGATCACGTGTTTTTAAAGATATCTCCGTTTAAGGGCGTAATGCGTTTTGGTCGAAAAGGAAAATTGAACCCCAGATATATTGGACCTTTTGAGATACTTGCGAAGATTGGTCAGGCAGCATACCGGTTAGCTCTACCACCTTCCTTATCTCGAATTCACAACGTATTCCATGTTTCCATGTTGCGGAAGTACGTGCCAGATCCTTCTCATATTTTGGATACAGTCGAGACTGTATTAGATTTGCAAGATGATCTGAGTATGAGAGAAAAGCCCATCGAAATCCTAGACGCGAAAGTTCAAAAGCTTAGAAACAAGGAGTTATCTTTGGTTTTGGTCAAGTGGAGTCATCACAACAATAAGGAGGCTACTTGGGAGCGTGAATCAGACATCCGCAAGCAATTTCCACAGTTGTTCCCAGGTAAGATTCGGGACGAATCTTCTTTTAAGGGGGGTAGAATTGTAAAACCCCCTCCGGCAAAGTCGCCGGAGGGGATAAGTTAGAAAAAAAAAAACTGCGGTTTTTCCCCCCAAAAGGGGGAAACCGCGTAACAAGTGGGGGTGAGGATAAACCTCACCCCCCATAATCCGCGGGAGGGGGGCGAGGTTATCCTCACCCCCTCACCCTGCGTGAGGGTTATAAAAACCCCCACGCAGGGTCTCCTTCCACACCCTGCACAGAGAGGAAGAGAGTGAGAGAGAGAAGAGTCTTACCCGGCGGCAGCGGCGGCGACGGCGGCAGCGAGGTAAGCTCCACTTTTCCCCCATCTCCTTCTTCGGCTGGAAGCACAGAGGGCCGGCAGCCATGGCTGCCGGCGAGTTTCAACAAATGAAAAAAAAAAACAGAGTTAGAGGGGGGGAAGTCGGCTGGCCCCTATGGCGGCCGACTCCGACGGCCGACATCCGGCGACCGACCAACACCGATGGCCGGCCCCGAATGTCGACCCAGGTGGGTGGATGCAGAGAGAGGGTCACGGTATTCGGAAGGGGCACAGCCCTTCCGCCCCTTTTATCGAGGGGACCGGTTCGGTCCGGTCACCCCGGGTCGGTCTGGGTGCGACCCAGACCGAGCCATCCGGTCTGGGTTGCGCCCAGACAGAGCCCTTCTAAAAAAAAAAAAAATGTTCGGCCTGGGTGCGACCCAGACCGAACCGAGTCGGTCTGGGTCGCACCCAGACCAAACCGGGTTAAATAAGTGGGGGTGAACCGGTTCGGAGCGAACCGGTTCCAGTTGAATCGGTTCAGGGCAAACCGGCTCAAGCCGAACCGGTTTAAGATGAACCGGTTCAGGTCGAACTGGTTCGGGTTGAACCGGTTCAGGCCAAACCGGGTTCGGTTATTTCAGATTCAAATCGAACCGGTTCAGACCGAATCGGGTCTGAACCGACCCGGTTGAACCAAGGTCCAAACCAAACCTTTCGGATCTGGATCTGGGTTTTTCAGTTCGGACCCAGTTCAATCTGGACCTCTCTCAGATCCAGATCAACCAGGTCCAAATCTGACTGGATCAGTCTCAGATCTGGACCCAGTCAGGCAGGTCTGGACCCAGTCTGATGATCCTGGATCCAGTCAGACAGGTCTGGATCCAATTAGACTGACCAGGATCCAGTCCAGCAGGCCCAGATCCAACCTAGCTTTCCTGGATCCAGTCGGGCTATTCTGGATCCAGTCAGAAAGGAACGGATACAGTTCAGACCCGGTGAGACTTTCTGGATCCAGTCAGCAGTTTTGGATCCAGTCATGAGAAGGATCTGAATCCAAACAGACAGGGTTTGGATCCAGATCAAGATTGGATCTGAATATAGTTTCGGATTGGCCCGAAATCCGAAATGCGCCAGAGATCCATTTGGATCCGTGAGATCCAGTTCAGTAAAATGGACATAGCTTCGCACTCCGAACTCGGAATCGAGCGAGGTTTGGTGCGTTGGATTCGTATTAAAGAGAGGAATCCAATAGTCTATGAACTTCAGTCAAACTAGTAATACAGAAACTATGGTTTCTTTAATAAGATTCGGGAGGGGTAATTTAGTAATTTTAGTAAGAAGTTTGTGAACTGATTAAAGTAAATTACCTTAATGACCAGATCCTGGTGTTAGAGCTTCGTGAGGCTCGATTTCAGATAGAGCACAGAGTCAGCACTTGAGGTAAGGGATGTTATAAGTGATTTTAGATGTGAATAAACCCTTTACACGTTGCTTGTTATCGTAGTGCTATAGGGATCATGTGATTAGCATGATAGCTTTGTGTTAGACCTTGACATGCATAAATTCCATGCTTGACAATTATGAGTTACTTTAAATACATGTTTATTTTGAGATGCATGTTAGTGTTAATATGTCATGCATGATAGAAAGAGATTGTGTTTATGATTGCATGTTAATTGAGCATTTATATCATGCATTGTGATGAGATTAAGTTAGATTAGAGTCTCATTTAATTCATTCATGTGGTGTGAATGGATATTTAGAGTTCAGCATGCAGTACCCCTTAAATCCCAGAAGTGGCGACCTGTGGCAAGGGCTACCTGGTTCGCGGCCAAAGTGCAGCCACCATGGAGAGTGGGCCGCCGGTGATTTAATGATGTAGAGACACTACATCATTGCGTGCTAAGTGAGAGCGGTGTGAGTCCTAACGTCATCATGAGATTGAGAATGAGATTGTTGTGATTAGTCATGACACCACTCGTGAGGGAACGAGTGAACTTTGAATTTGAGAATATTGTTCAATGTGTGAACTTGGCTATGACTTAGGATTTCACTCACACTGGTTTGAGACTCTAGAGGACCATGGATGGTTAATAACCATCATGTTTAGGATGTAGCATGAACCATGCCGAGATTGAGAGCTTGATCCCCCGGCTAGCTACCGGTGGGGTCCCCGTGGTGGTTCACTGCAGTGCCTGGTGGTCTGGGGACCACTGGGAGTGTATGGTTCATTGTCTGGCCAACATGTAGAATTGAGGTGTTCTACAGGGTTGCTACGCCCATAGATGGCTATTACCGGTATAGCCAGCCTAGTGATAGTTGTGTGAAAGAGAGTAATTGAGAATGATAATGGGGGAAATTAAAATAGACAAACATGTGTGGTGTATCGAGAATTAAAATAAGACTAGGGGCTTAGAGCCCACTACAGTTGTAAATTGTTGTTTGTTTACTTATGATTATCTCTTACTGGGTTGTAGACTCACCCCCATTTGTGTTTAATTACAACTGTAGGTTCCAGGTATTAAATCAGTCGCTTGTGAGCAGTTCTTTTTCAGTATTCAGCAGAGCAGTGGTATATTTCTACTTTCCTTGTCATTGAATAAGATGTAATTGTTTTAGTTATTATGAATGATGAACAATTGTAAGAAAAAGTTTGATTGATGAGAATGAAATAAAAAGTTTTTTTTTAGCCACGTTTTCACTGTGTAAGCTTTGCACTCTTCCCTCTGGGAAGTAATACCAACCGAACTCGGACTCCTGAGGTCCCAGATCGGGGTATTACATAGACCCCCTCTCCTATTTGATTTCGCAAAACTATTAGCATGATATGATAAAAAATTGACCTTCAGCTCCAACCAACATATCACGAACCAATTGAAATTGAGAAACATTAAAAAGTAAACATAAGTCATTTTTTTTGTGAGAAACAATCATTTTTTATGTTTTCATTAGGAAAAACATCATTCTCAAATTTCTAATGAAATTCAGCACTATTATACTGTTGAAAAACTATAAGTTTGTAGGTAAAGGTTACTCCATCAATGGGTTGTTTAAGCTCAGTTTGATCAATAAAGTTGATTCATTTTTTATTTATATACTTGACTCGTATGATTTATGACATACTAAATTAGAACATGTTAATTATAAGTCTTTGAGTAGCACATATAACCTAGAAGTATTTATAAATGTAACACTAAACATGTTGAAAAATGTGATGCTTGTATTCAAGTAAAGTTTGCAAAAGACACATTTTTAAGTGTTAAGAAATTCAAAATTACTCGATTTAATATATAGTGATATATGTGATTTAAAAAATACTCTAACTTGTGAGAAAATAAGTACTTTATAACTTTTATTGATGATTTTTCAAAATATTCTTATGTCCATCTCATGAAAACAAAAAATAAATTTTTTAAAAATTTTAAGATTTTTAAAATAAAAGTTAAAAAAAAATCATAATTACAAAACAAAGTCTTTTAGATCGGATAGAGGTGATGCATATCTTTCAAATAAGGTTATTGAATTTTGTAAAATTTATGGGATACATAGAAAAAATAGTGGTCCTTATACTCTTGAGCATAATAGTGTAACAAAATGTAAAAATAGGACTCTGATAGATATAATTAATTCAATGATTATAAGTTCTGAGATATAATATAATCTATGGGTTGATGTTTTGCCTAGTTCTTATCATATTTTAAATAGAGTTTCATATTCTAAGTCAAACACTACACCTTAAGAACTTTAGAAAGATAGAAAATTAAACTTTAATTATTTAAAAGTTTGGGGTTGCATTGTTTATGTAAAACTTATTGAACCAAAATTAATCAAGCTTGTTCAAAAATCCGAACATGTATCTTCATTGGATATTCTCAAAATAGCAAAAGCTATAGATTTATAGATATTAAAACTAAAATTATTTTAGAATCTATCCAAATTAAATTTAGAAAACTTTTAACTTTAAAATCACTTGAAGCTCCAAAAGATATTGAAAACAATCCAAGAAAAAGAAATTGTGAGCCCAAAAATTCTGAAATTTGAAAAAGTAAAAGATTGAGAAAACCAAAAGACTTTAGTTCTGATGTTCATCTCTAGAGACCTAGTTTCTTTTTCAAAATCTATGACCTCTTTGGATGCTCCTTGAAAAGAGGCTATAGAAAGTAAATTATATTCTATTATTGAAAACAAAACTTGAATTTTAGTTTATTTACCCTCTGATTTTAAACATTTATGATGTAAATAAATTTTTAAGCGAAAACTTTGAACTAATGGTTCTATTGAAAAGTTTAAAGCTAGACTTGCAGTTAAAGGCTTTAAACAAAAACTTGGACTTGATTATTTTAACACCTATGCTCCTGTTAGTAAGATTACATTAAGTAGAACTATGATTGTTTTGGCATCAATTTTCAAATTTAAAATTCACAACTATATTTTTGAATGATGTCTCAGATGAAAAGATTTATATGGAACAACCTGAATGCTATGTTGTACTAGGTCAAGAAAAACTTGTAGATTGTTAAGGTCTTTATACGGTTTATAAAAAATCACCTAAAAATTGTATGAGAAATTTGATGAAGTAATCATTTCATACAGGTTTAAGATTCATGACTTTGATAAATGCATATATAATAAAGTATAAAGTAACCATGTTATAATTATTTGCCTTTACATGGATGATATGTTAATTATGAATAATAATGTAGAATGCATAAATAATACTAAAAAATTTCTTTCATCCAAATTTGACATAAAAAATATGAGCTTAGTTAATGTTATACTTGATATTAAGTTGATTAGACATAAGAATGAATATGCTTTAGCTTAATCCTACTACATTGAGAAAATCTTAAGAAAATATCATCATTATGATTGTAAATCTTTTGCTATTCTGTTCGATCCTAGTGTTAACACTGAAACCAAGTGACTAAAGAATCTCTTAATGAAAATACATTAAGAAATAAGTTGGTACTCTTGATAGCTATGCATTATGATAGTCAAGCAACTATATACAAAGCGAAAAGTAATAATTATGGTAAAAAATCTAGATATATTAGTCTAAAACATAATTATGTGAACAATTTACTTAAGAGTACTCTCAATTGAATATGTAAAATCTTGTCAAAACTTAGTGGATCCATTGGTAAAGAAACTTTTTCGAGAAATTATCATTAAGACATTGAGGGGAATTAGACTAAAGTACATAAAAACAATCAATGTTAATGAAAACTCATCCACATGATAAAGATCAAACCTAGACTAGTAGTTCAATAGAAAGAATAAGTCATTAAGTGATTAAACTGAGTACTTAATACTCTTTCATTCTTGTTGTCAAGTGATCGAAACCTGTGTATGGAGGATGAATTCAAAATTGAACTCTTAATATGATCCATAGTCCTTATGGTTGGGGTGTTTCAAGCAAGTTTATACCCTTGATGGACTTATATGAGTGTGAAGGTGGGAGTCATCCTCTATGCAACTTGGACTTTATCTATACACTCATGAAACTGAGATACAACACAAGACCCATAATGTGCAACTTCTGTATACTTGTAGACACTATACCATTTGAAGAAAGTGTGTGTTACAACATCTGAAAAGTCAATTAAAATTCTCAATTCAAAGCTAATACTTTTGGAATCTCATACTATAAAAGACTAAGTAACACAAATATAGAGGTTTAAACCCAAAGATACATTCATTTATGCATTGAAACTTTGTGAACAATACCTTGAGTCTTTTTTCATAGTTTTGATCCACCTAGGGAATTATTGGGGTTTGACTTAAAACTATCATAAGTTTACTATACATTTTCCTATATTGACTTAAGTTATTTACTTAAGTTAGTGGTGTATTGTCTTTCCTAAAAGTTTCGTCCAACATTAAAGGTTGTGAGAACTTCTCATGTCCTTATACAAAGAGGTGTTGCCTTGGAGGACAAGACCCTCAAGGAGCTTGGATCTTGGGCTTGTCAAATAACATTGAACTTTGGATCTTGGATATTAAACCTTGAACCTTGAACTTTGAACCTTGGACCTTAGACCTTGGACCGTAGACCTTGAACTTTGGTCTTGGAGTTGGATTTATATTTAGATTCAAATTCAGTTTTGTCCCGACTCAATTCGGTTCGGTTTAGTCTTTGACCAATCTTTTTAGTACTTAGGACAAATTTAATCCTTAAGTCTAAAACTAACCATTGGCCAACTTATTAATGGACTTTGGTCAGCTCTTAAATCACCTTGAATCTTTTTAAACATTGACCAAGATCTGTTTGGACCACGCCCAACATCTTTGCATGTGACATCAATGGTCAAACAATCCAAGAGCCACCCAAGCTCATTGACCATTGACTTTAACCTGGTTCTTGATGTTCTTAACCTTGCTAGGGTCATTTTGGACCCAAGTAATGCCCTTTTGTCTCTTTTTAACGCCCTTATTGGGCTAGCCATTTGAACAATTATGGCTGGATGTTTAGCCAACCCAAGCCCATAACGGCCAATTGTTTGGGCTCCCATTTAAGACCTTTATGAGGGTTGAGGCCTACCTCTTGCATTCTTCCTAACACTCAAGGCTCTTTTATTCTCTTTCCTTCTCTCACAATCGAACTTTGCTCCCTATCTTTATCTAAGTGCTTGCTAACTATTCTCTCTTCTGCTCTCTGTCTCTAGTACTTCCTCTAGTGAGCTTAGACTTTGACTTGGTCAAGGCTTCACCTAAGACAATACTAGGGTTCTTACTCAATCAGGACTTAGGGTTCATACCCAATTTGAGCTTAGGATCATACCCAATTTGTGTAACACCTTAAAATTTTAGCTCTTAAATTTTAGAGAAAACCTTTTTTTCTTTTTAAAACAACGAAAACAACATTTTTCTTTGGGTTAAACATTGTATACGGGTTAGAGTACAATCAATTATCATAACTGAATTAAAATGTGAACATTAAGATTTAATTCAATTTCAATATTTTAAAATACATATAAGAGTATTTTTATAACAATAATTATTTTTTTTTAATTATCTCCGAGAAAAGAAAAGACTAGCTCTCGATGCCACCTAAGCATTCTGCATCCGCTCCACAGTTGTACATCATAATCTACCTAAAAACCTCATAAAATGAGTAAGACTCATGAAAGTCGAGTAAAAAATAGTATACTTACAATAAATGCATGATATCAGCATACATGCAAACACAACCTTAGATATATCAATCAAGTAATACACATCTTAGTAGACTATAACATAAAAATCATGCTAACAATTAGAATAACAGGTTAATTTAATATGCATCCACTAATGCTGAAATTCACATCAATACAATAAATTATTCATATGTATAAACATTTATAAAATGGGTAAACATATACAATATACATGGACTTACCATTCCAGTGTTGTGAGCCCTTCATGCATGAATAGCTTTTTATCTTCACTTATTATTTTCTTGCTTAAATGATGCATGACATGTTCTATCTACATGTAATTTATAATTTTGTTTCACTTGCTAATATCTGTCTGTAGGTACGACACAGACTCTCTCAGATGGAGGCATGGATCAGGTTTGTATTTTCAAGCAATTGTGTCTTCTTATTAACCTGCATGACTACTCCGAAAAGTGAATATAATTTTATAGAGAGAATTCTCAACTCTTGCAACGCGATATATCAAATTTTTTTCATGAGTCTTACCTATCACACTACGGATAAATCATGGCAGTTCTCCTGGTTACGGTTCCTATGGCTGGGGGACAAAAGTAACATTTTGTGTTAAGCTAATATTTCATAGAACCATCAGTATCAAGCTTACTCTCTCAATAAGCCACAAGAGAATTAATTTTATTTTTGATTTATGAATTAACTCCCTTGTTAATAGTCTCAATGCAAATATGCAACCACATTCAGAGTTCATATGCAACAATATTTATGGCACTCAATGCATGCATTTGATTAGTCTATACCATAAAATCAATACAATGATGCAATCAATATGCATGTACACAGTCAAAGTGGGCTAATCATTGATATTTAGACATGCCCAATACAATCAATAATGAGATGCATTCAGTTAACATCCATATCAGTCTAATATCTCATTTAAACATCAATAACATGTTGCACAAAATAAAATACAATCCAGCATCAATACATGCCATACAGTGCAGTTTGGATCTCTGTTAACTAGATTTTAGAAACCCCACCAAAAATCATAGGTATCGAATTTAACTATCAAAATTTTATTGAGATTTTCCCATCATCTTAGGAACAAAGTCCATAAAACAGATTTGCAAAATTTATTGTAATAAAATAAAAAAAATCTAGGACTGAACCTTGTTCAGAAAAAGTATCAAACAAATTCTGTCAACTGCACAAATTTATTTTGGTTTGAAGAATTTCTGAAGATTTACAAAAAAATCTTTTGACAAAATCCATTTTACAGAATCTTGTTATACATGTTACCTTTCACCCATATATTTTACAATTTATTTTGATTAGTTCTGATTGGGGTTTCAGAACTTTCAAAATCGTTGGTCAGAACTGTCCTTCTAACAGGATAAAAAATCTATGCTCAGTTGCAATAGATGTTTCGACCTCAAAATGAAACCAAACGGGTTGAAACAAAATTCTAAATTTGAACCCTAGATGTGAATACTTTAATATTTTATTTTTATTTATTGACTTCATTTTTATAGAGATATAGATTTTTTTTCTAAAACTGGTCAAAAAAATAACCAAGATTCAAACTCATGCAAAATCTATTAAGCAAAAACAAGAAATATGATGAAACTCATACAATCACGATTTTTAGATGCTCTAAACATATTTACAATATCATACAACACGTCTTTGATCATATTTAAGTTAATTTTGCTACAACATTAACAAACATAATCCAAAAAATACAAAACCTCCATGAAATATCTCAAATACAATTTCATTTGTGCAAGAATTACAAGAGACATAAAAATAGTATAGAATCATGGATTATTTATGCAATAACATGCTACATGATATTCATGTACTAATCTACCATATATAATCAGATTAACTTTCTTTATCATAAAACATGAAAACCCTAAAACATTTTTGGCAAAACCTTCTTCAAAATGATTTTAGCATATTTTTAACCAAGATCTATGCAAGAGATATATTTATAACATTAAGATCCATGGAAAAACACTCAACAACATCCTTCTATATTCATTATATATGTTAAATAATTCAATAAAATACAGATCTAACTATTCACATAATTTTTGCTTTTTAAGGTTTTGAAACTAGTCTTTTTCAAATCGTTTTCTCAAAACCAATCTTCCAAAACACCATTTTGAGTTTTTGAAAATCGTTTTAATGTAGATCTAATAGCCATAGATGTGGCTATTCAAGGTGGTCTTCATCGAGGATATCATTCACACCCAGTGCAAGGCATAGTCGAATTTTCAGAAGGTGAAAGCTTGGTTGTATCCTGGGAGTAAAGTTGCACGAACACCCATTGCACCAAAAAAATGATCTTATGTGGGTCAACTATCACTTGAAAGATAACGCATATAACGCATGCCTCCAAGCACACTTGGTCCATGCTCAGTTGCCCAACCCACTAAGTAAAATATTTTTCAACAAAAAGAAGTTAATCAAGTGAAATAGTTGGATGTGGTTGCTTTGGACTTGCACTCAGAGCATGGCTAAGCAGTTGTACCTCCCTTTCTTTGTTTTTTATGTCATTATTGACAAAAATATCCATAGATTAAGAAGCATTTCATTTACCATCTTTCACTACGACATCATGATATCATTTATATTGATAATAGTTATGCACTTTCTTATTTTGATAAAAATGTTGACTACTTAGAATATTCCATTCATCTCTAGACTCTTAGTAACCACACTCATCCTCTGGCAATTAATCAGGACTTACCCTCCGCAAATCATGGTTAATCAGGAGAAAAATCGGTCAACCTTGGCATGCAAATTCCTTATCAAATCATGATTAATCGCTAAAATCATGATTAACTGGCAACATTGTCAATGCCACATTAAATTATATAACTAGTTAAATTCTAAAATAAAGTAATAAAAATTTATCTAATTATACTCTTAAAATTGGTGTCATGTTAATATTGATTATATAATAATATTATATCAAAAATATGCTACTTTTAAATACATGCCAAAAAACAATAAAATTACTATGTAGAGTCTACCATAATGAAAGTTAAAGCAAACATATAATCTACTTAATTTGGAAAGGTAGTTAGTTTTTACTTTATTATAGATTAATATTTTTTAAATTTGAATCGCATAAATACTATTGATTTTAATTTTTTATTTGTCAAAGTTATTGATTAATATTTTCTAAAAGTATATAGAATACTATTAATTTTATTTTTATTTTTTAGATTTATATTTTTTGCCAAATTTTAAATTTTATAAATATGAAATATAATAATAACTTTTTTACTATATATTATGATTCAAAAGTAATATACACTCTCTATCTCTTGTTTAATGACTCTCTCTCTTCTTTATGCACAAACCTTTCACCCTAGTATGATGGTGATACATGGCCATTACTAGCCAAGATTTTTCGTCGATGTAATGACCATCCAAATTTTCTTGCAAATCGGTTTCATAACACATCACAGCAATATATATATATATATATATATATATATATATATATATATATATATATATATATATATATATATAGTGGGTAGGTGTGAAATTGATATGTGCTAAACGATCCGTGCTAAATTGGTTTTTTTGCCCTTTCGGTATTTTTTTTTCGCAGTTCATACCCTATAAATGTGTTGGGCATGGTTGATTTACGATGAATCTACATCTGGATCATGTGTTTTTGATGAAAAAATGATATTGTTTTTGATAAAATTGGTGATGCTATTACATGCAGTCGCCTGATATTGTTTTTTTTTCTCCTTTGTTGATATGAGATATTGTAATTCATTCTGATGCAAGTATCATAAATTTGGCACTTTAAATGGTAGATGATGAACTATTTATATCAAATACCATGCCATAACTAAACATATTACGTACGGCACATAACATAGTATAATTGCAGATCTGCCATTTACATGATCTCTCTCTCTCTCTCTCTCTCTCTCTCTATATATATATATATATATATATATATATATATATATATATATGTGCACATGCATTGTGCAATGGGGGTTGGGGGAGAGAGATTAGATTCATATTTGACAAGTACCTTCCAGAATATGTATTCGACATTATATCACACATTCATTTCCCCCTTACTTTTAAGTAATAAACATGAAGGCAAGGTACCCACAGGGGCTCCGCTCATCTGGTAGAGGTGACTTGTGAATGCCACCAAGTCTACGGGGATGTCACGAGCTTGGAAGCCACCAAGGGCATCAATTGCGGAAAGGTCAAAGTTGGGTATAGTCCTTTGGGGATCTCAAGGGTTTACCAACCGGATACATGAGAACAAAGCTTGATGATAATCCTGAGTAGCTTTAGCGGTAGCCCCACTGCGATTCGAAGCTAAGACACCTCAGTCAGGATAATATGGTTCTAACCAGTCCAACTATTTTATCCGCGCTATAGCCATGATAATTCATATACATTTGATGGATGGTACTGTTTAGAACTTAGAAGGCAACTAATCCATATCTTATCAACCTTATTTCATAAAGGGGCTCATTAAAAAGAGACAGGTGCTTCATACATTGAGCAGCACCCGGGAGTTTTAGCATTCGATTCATGCCAGCATCTCATGTGAACGAGAATCATATGTTTTCAAATCATAGGGTGGACAATGTGATTTGGAATCGCATGAGAAATGAATAAAATGGGCCTCAAACACGATTCAGAATCAAATTGCCTCTTTTCTCACGCTTGCTTGCATGTGGGAAATGGGGAAAAGGTCGGTGATACATCTATTAGCTTGGTCGTTGATATCATTGTCCAACAGAATAGTTTGAAGCTGGTACTGGTAAAAGCTTCACAGCAGGATCCACAAAGGGAAACTTTGAGTGACCACAAAAACTCTATCCTAATGAACGTATCCACCAGTTTTTCATTTTGCAAATACTACCTAATGTTTTGGCTTGGGTTAAACAAATAACACCCATGAATCGAGTCCCATTAAACTTGTATGTCAAAATGAATATACAGAACATTGTAGTTTCAACCTAATGATTTGATGTTTGTTTCATTCATGGTGGGAAAGGATTACATCAGGGTAGTCAGCTCATCACTTTCCCATGTAAGTTGCATGAAACAAATGAGGCCTTATTGAATTTTTATCTTTATAAATACGAAAACCACAAGTACCTAACTCGTCCAACTCGGGCAAACAAAGGGCTTTCCAATGCCGAACTCCATTTTTGCTGTTTATTATCTAAAGGAATAAGAAGAATCAACCGAGATACTGCACACATTGTTAAACCAAGAGAAGAAAAAACAAATTTCAAAATGAAAACCAGGGAAAGGAAAAACAAAGTTCCCAGCATCCAAAGGCCACTACCATCTGACTTGGTAGAACAAGGACAAAACCATTTGGAGCAGTCATACATTTCACAAATCTGATCATGGTGGATAAAGAATTTCATTAATTCCTGGGCCCTTAAATATTCATTTTTTTTAGAACGGCTAAAAACAGATGGAAAACAAAATCACAATCATATTAGAATGAAAACTTATATTTCCATTGATGAAATCATGAAAAACTCCACAAATGTCAGAAGTACAACAAAATCTGTAATGAACCACACAGTATCAATAAATGATGCCGAAAATTCATCAATGCTAGGCTCAATAAATTCAGTCAGGTATAGGAATCCCCAGTCATTTGCATCTTCAATATGTCTTATCGTGACTTCTTGGGTCTGGTCTTAGCACCTGGAATCACCCAATTGTATACCTTTCTACAGTCCCTCAGCATGACGGGAAAGAAAAACAGGCTTCCAATGCCTTGACAGGATTGATGAAATAGGATGCTTTGAAATGTAGCTGTGCTTTCCACAAAGTAGTGCATTTTCAATGTATACAACAAAAAGAAGAATGATATTTTGACTGGATGGAAGGCTCAATCTTTTGATGAAGTACTCTTGTTCGGTCCTTCATTCCTAACTGGTTTTGCTAGTTTGCATTGTCGGGCGAAAGTGTCCTACACAGAAATAATAATGGCAGTCACACTGCTTGATCTAACCATAACAAAAATCGATATTACTTTTTTAATAGCAGGTATGGGCACCAGAATAAGGCCACAATTTATAGATATTTAAGGAGCTCCATTGGATTCCACAACTAAGAAAACTTATTTTTGTGCTAGATGAGCAGCTGAAACTTCCAACTCTTATGCTATTTCGTGCAGGAACCATCATTCTCTTTTTTTTTCAGATCCAAATTTGTATAGTGCATGCCAAATGAATTTTCATTTTCATATGTTTGCATGGGATCCACTGTACACTGCTAACTCTAGACACATTTAGGATCAAAATGCACATACAATGTTGTAAGTATTGATTCATAGCATATCGTACAGTGTACGAACGACACGGCAATTCTAAAAAATGTGGGCACAGGACACGGCTATATATATACAACACAAATACAAAATTCAAAGAATCAAATTCCAACAACAACAAATCAACTAAACTAGTAACAACTAACAAGATTAGTTTATTCAAAATTCAATAACAAGAATTGAGAAGCAACAAGCAACAACTAACAAATTAACAATTTAAGAAATAAGTTAACAATTTCACATACATATTTGACTACATGAATATAAAGTAAAAAAATTATATCTAATTTTTCAACTTAGATAGGCGTTGCACCCATTGAAAATAAGATGAGAGAGAATCGTTTACGGTGGTTTGGACATATTCGGCGAAGGCCTAATGATGCTCCAGTTAGAAGGATGGAGAAATGGGAAAATATATTAGTTAAAAGAGGTAGGGGTAGGCCTAGGAAGACATGGATGGAGGTGATAGGAAAGGATATGAATGCTTTGAACCTCACCGAGGACATGGCATTGGATAGAAATGATTGGAGGAGAAGGATTCATGTGGAAGACCCAAAATGATTTTCTTTTTTGGTTCATATCGCCGACCCCAATTGTTTTGGGATGAAGGCGTAGTTGTTGTTTGTTTGTTTGTTAATTTTTCAACTTAAACATATAAAGTACACATTTATATTTAAAATGTAAAATGAATACAAACTGAATATAAAGTATACACTTAAATTTTAAACTGAATATAATCTCTTTTATTAGCCACCATGGGTTGGAGGGGGAGGAACCCACTGAAATCAAGTCCTTATAGATAAATCCCATGATTTTTGGGAACTAACCTCCGAAACGAAAAATCATGGGGTTTGTCCTTTTTTCATGAAAACACCTAAAACAAGAAAAAGGGGAAAATGTTGGAATCCTACATTACCCCTCGCTGGAACGTCATTGGAATATCGCCGGAGGTGGGCAAGAGGAGGGCTCGCAGTCTCAGTCGATCGTTGAGGGAGGCAAGAAGAGAAGGGGTCTACTCCTCTTAGTGAAGTTCTTTCCAATTTATGCCAATAAAAGACTCACTTGGCTCTTAAAAAAAAGGCTTTGATGAAGTCCATGTTGTATCTAAACCAGGAAATAACATGAGGACATATGAACCTCACTTTTGAAAAATAACAATGGCGGAGGAAGAAAAATTGTTTGTCAACATTGTAATGAATTGGGACATCTTATACCTGATTCTCTTAAAGTTAAGAAGAAGTTGGCTTTTGTTGGAGATAGTCTAAGCAATTCAAGTGAAGAATCAAGAAGAGATAGAGACATAAAGGACTCCATTGCTCAACTTACGAAAACTCTCCAACAATTCATGAGAAACAACTTTTCCATATCTTCCACCTCTGGTGCCGCGGTCTCATCAACTCCCGATTTGTCCTCTTGGATCCTTGATTTGGGTGCCTTCTTTCATATGACTTCAAATGCATCTCTTTTATCCAAGCCAAGTCTTAACTCTTTTAAATCATTCGTTTTCACGGTCGATGGAACAACTTTAGATGTAAAAGGAATGAGAAATTTTGAAAAGTTTTTAAGTAAAGACAAAATTTTATGTTTCAAAAATTAGAATTATTCAAAAACTTAATTTAGTTTTTTTTTTCGTTTCTTAAATTGCCGATTTTGGATGTAGTGTTTCTTTTTCACCTACCAATTGCTATGTGTTGGATCTCTGGTCCGAGAAGCGGATTGGGCAAGGCCATAGAAGAGAAGACTTATATTATATGGATTTTTTGTCCTTGCCATCCAAATCATTTTGTAATCATGTTCAATATAAGGATGTTGCCACTTGGCACAAAAGCCTTAGTCATCCTAATGTCTTTAAGTTGTATCTTTTTTCTTATGTTGAAAAAAAATTGTAATGAAAAAGAATTTACATGCAATAATTGTATTCTTAAAAAAACACATTCTCTTCCTTATCCACATAGCAACTTTATTTCTATAAGACCATTTGAATTAGTGCATTCGGATGTATGGAGACTGACACCCGTTATGTCTAATGGAGGATATTCATGTTATGTTGTCTTTATTGATGATTTTACTAGATACACTTAGGTTTACTTTATTAAAAACAAATCCGATCTTTTTTTTTATCTTTAAAGAATTTCATACCCTTATTCAAAATCAATTTCAAAACAATATAACAATTTTTATGCCCGGTTCTAGAGGAGAATACATGTCAAATGAATTTCAAAATTATCTTAAACAAAATGGTATTATTCATCAAAGACCTTGTCCTAAAATTCCTCAACAAAATGGCATTGCCGAAAGGAAAGATAGGCATCTTATTAAAACAAGAACTCTTCTTATTTCTAAAAATATTTCAAATAACTTTTGAGCCGAAGCCGCTCTTTCCACAATTTATCTTATAAATAGGATGCCATCCTCATCCTTAAAAAATGTTTTTCCCTTTGAAAAATTGTTCAACATATCTTCAGGTTTCAAAAGATTATGAATTTTTTGTTGTAAATGCTTTGTTTTTTTCAAGGACAAGATAAACTTTTACCAAAAGCTCTTGAATGTACTTTTATTGGCTATAATGAAAATCAAAAGGGATATAGGTGTTATGATGTTAAAAAATAACAACCTTTATATTTCAAGAAATGTGACTTTTGTTGAGGAACAAAATGGATTTGAATCTCAAAAACTCAATGAAGATGTTGATTATTTGTTTTTCTTTGACTTATTACTTAGAAATAAGTCTAAAAATTCTAATGATACTATTTGTGATCATGTTTGTGATGACAATTCTCATCAAAATGATGATTTGCTTTATCAAAATGATAATTCTCCTAATGAGAATCCTAATGATATCCATGTGTATACTCGGAGAGAGGGAAATGAACATCAAAATGCTTTTGACATGTATTCACAAAACATTTTCTTAGAAGATCAAGTAGAATAATCCATACCTAGGCGTTCTTCTAGGAGTAGTAGACCTCCTCAAAAATTTGTCATATGATTCCTTTTCCTCAAATTATAAAACTTGTCTAATGATGATCCACTTCTATCGTGAGCTTTCTAATTTTAAAGAAGTGATCCTCTTGATTGTTCAAATTTGGGATGAAGCCCATGGATAAATTGAAAAAATCTCTCTTCATTCGCTCTTGCCTCATGACACTAGCACTTTCTTCTCATTGAGGTTTTAGGAGAGCAAGTTCATCCCATAGAGGAGATAGAATATTAAAATAGTCTCTAATACTCATGTCTCCTTGCTTAGTTTTTCTTACCTTTTCTTGTAAAAAGAAATGTCTAGCAAGGTCCTTTTGAGTGTAAATACCTTTCATCAAGAATCATGCTTCATTTGCCTTCTTAAATTTGGCTAGATTAACACAAATCTTGAGCTCCACGTTACTCATGAATCATGCCAATATTTTGGCATGCTCACTTTCACAATCTTCAACTTTGGATTGGTATTGTTCAATAGCTTTGGCCTTTTCTTCATCACCCAAAGCATTTTTTTATTTCCTTCCTTCTTGGTGAGCTTTAACTGTAGTTCCGGAACAGTGCCACTCTTAAAATATATATATAGGAGTATTTTTGTCATTTCACATAGTTGTTTCTAGAAACAATTATTTTACTAGGTTAGATTTTCCTTTTTTAATAAAATATATTTTTTGTTTCTTTATTTTTCTTTTTTTGAAATACATTGAGGGGCCCACCATAGAGTCGTTGGGGGCTCCCAACGACTCCATGTGGGAGCCCCCAATGGTCTCTCACTCTCTCCTTACATTGTGTATAAATAGGGGTTCTTCCTCCTTGTATTCTTAATGAGTTCTCAAGTTCTCTTCAATAAAGATCTTGTTTTTTACTTGTTTATGTTGCCTTTTTATGGCTTTTGTTTTGTCTCATTGTCAACTTCTTACTTATATTCCTCTTGTGCCATCGTGTTTGTCCATTATTAGACTTTGTTAATGTTTTTGCATTCTTGAGTTATATTTTTGCTTACTTCATTACAGCCACATAGATATCCCCAAAGTTTCTTACCTTTGAGGTTGTTTTCTATAGCGATCGCCCATATTATATAGTTTGTCACATAGTTGCCAGTCGAGGAAGCAAGAGAGAGAAGCGATACGGGAAGCAGGAAGCGCGGGACGACTTAGGAGCAAACCAGGAAGCGTCTCGAAAGCGACCTAGGAAGTGTCTCAGAAGCGTCTCGAAAGCGACCTAGGAAGCGAAGAAAGAAGCGACATAGGATTCGAGTGAGAAGCGAAAGGGAAGCGAATAAGAATCAAAAGGGAAGCGAAAATGTAATTATAATATTATATATTTTTATTTTATCAAAAAATAAGATTTATGTCATCATTAACAAAACAAAACATGTATCTAAGACAATAAATAATATAAATTGTAATTATCTAACAAATGCATCATATTGCAACTGCCAAGCATTTAAAAAATCATACAAGTCGACAACTCGACTTTCTATACGAATGTGACGAAGCTTAATCTCCTTGTCTTCAACCTTTTGTCTAATGAAGTGTTGATTTATCTCAATATGCTTTGTGTGACCATGTCGTATAGGATTATAAGCAACGTTAATAGCACTCTGATTATCACACAACAAAAATGATGGGGAGACTCCTTCCCCAAGATCTGCAAGAAAATGTCTGACCCATGTAGCTTCAGCTGTCCCAACTGGATCTAGCAATGGCTCTTTGTTTTCTACTACTCCATGATACCAAATTGTTTCCAATGAATATACAATAACCATAAATAGATCGTTTTTCATCTGGATCCCCCAATCCGCATTTGTATAAGTGATGATCTCATGTCCCTTATTGCCAAGCCAATTTCTTTGATAAAGAAGACTATCTCCAATGGTTCCTTTCAAAAATCTTAAAATTCTTTTCACGGCACCAGCATAACCAGTTCTTGGTTCGTGCATGAATTGAGATACTTGATTAACAGAATATACAATGTCTAGCCTGGTAAAAGTAAGATACTGGAGCATTCCAACAATGCTCTGATATTTGGTCGGATCATTATATAAGTCTCCATCATTAGAACTCAGTTTTTGATGCAGAATACAAGGAGTGTTTAGGGGTTTACAATCTGGCATTCATGCCCTGCTCAAAAGATCAAGAGTATATTTATGTTGAGTAAGAGTTAAAACATCACATCTTCTACCCACTTCAACTCCGAGAAAATACCTTAAGTCACCAAGATCTTTCATTTTGAAATTTTGCATCAATAATTTTTTTACTGTCGGTATATGACTATTTGAATTGCCTGTAAGAATTATGTCATTAACATATATAAGTAGCAACGTAGTAGCATCCTTATCTTTGAAAACAAAAAGGGAATGATCAAGAAAACATCTGTGAAAACCATAGTTTTGAATTTTGAGAGAAAAACTCTCAAACCAAGAGCGAGAAGCTTACTTCAACCCATAAAGAGCTCTTTTCAATCTACAGACATAATCCTTGAGATCTCCTTTAGCATATCCAAGAGGTTGTTCCATGAAAACTTCTTCCTTCAGATCTCCATGTAAGAAGGCATTTTTTACATCTAATTAGCTCAACCGCCATCCGTAATCAACATCTAAAGATATAACAATCTGTATTGTTCTCATCTTAACAACAGAACTAAAAGTTTCATCATAATCTTCCCCATATTCTTGAGTAAAACCTTGTGCCACAAGTCTTGTTTTATATTTTTCAATACATCCATCAGGTTTATACTTAATCTTATAAACCCATTTACACCGACAACATTTTTCTTCTCGGGTCTAGGAACAATTTCCCAGGTTTGGCATTCATGTAAAGCTTTCATCTCCTCATTCATAACCTCTATCCATTTATGTGATTTAATGGCTTGATAGAAGTTGTCAGGTTCATCATGCTTCTCTACTTATGATATGAACTGAAAATCCATAGAAAATTTATCATAATTAACCCATCTTTGAATAGGATGTCATATTCTTTCCGATCTTCTTAATGGAGGTTGAATTATACTCTGTGTGACAGAGTCGGTGACATGATCTCTTTCTCTTCGAACATAAACTTGGCCAGAGAATCTTTGAATTTCTCTAGGTCTTTCATTTTCAGAAGTATTTGGAGATCGAGATTCTGATCATTTGATCTCAATTCTCCACAAGAAGGCTGACAAGAACCCTTTTCTCAAGCAAACAATTTAGCACTCATCCAGGGATCATAAACTTCAACATTTTGAGGTTAGTCCAGCTCTTGAGACAATGATGTGTTCTCAAAATTCTATTCACCAAAAACAACACTTCTGAAAATCTTGATACACTTAGTTACAAGATCATAACATCTATATCTTTTATAATCATCCGCATATCCAACAAACCTGCACTTCACAGCTTTATCCTGAAATTTATTTCTCAGAGACTTGTTAATATGAACATAGCAAACACAACCAAAATTGCACAAGCCATTATAATCAAGATGTTTTTCAAAAAGGGAAAAATATGAAGACTTATTATCAAGAATTCCCATGGGCAAAAAGTTAATCACATGAACCGCAGTGTGAAAAACTTTTGTCCAAAGATTTATAGGAACATTACTATCATGAAGCATGCTCATAGCATTCTCAACAATATGACGATATTTCCGTTCTGCCACTCCATTTTGTTTCGGGGAATGCGAACAAGACACTTGCCTACTTATCCCATTATTTTGAAGAAAATTAATGAAGTCATTTAAAGAATATTCACCTCCACCATCACATTGGAAATATACAATATTAGAGAAAAAATGGTTTTTAACTAGTGCACAGTAAGTCCTAGAATAATCTAGAAACTTCGGTCTTGTGTTTCATGAAGAAAATCCAGGTGAAACGAGAATAACTGTATATGAATAAAACATAATATTGACTTCCAGATGAAGAACAAAGAGGAGATGGTCCCCATACATCAGAATACACGATTTCAAAGGCCTTTGAAGCTCTTTCATTAACAAGATTGAAGGGAAAAACATGACTCTTACATAACTAACAACTTGAACACTTTTTAGCATCCAAAACAGGGTGCAGACAAGACTCTGGAATCAAATTTTCTGACATAAGTTTCTTAATAAAACCATAACTACAATGACCCAAGTGACTATGTCACAAATCTGGCTTATTACATTGAGAAAGACTATAGACATCGGTATGACAAGACTTAAGGCTCCGAGATGTCAATTCCAAAAAAGTTGACTTCAAGGTAGAAGATGAATGAGATGTGGGATCCTCCTTGAAGATGTACATGTTTCCTCATTGTTCCCCTTCAATGAACGTCTCCTTCGTTTGAAGATCCGTAACATACATAGAAGAAAGAGTAAATTCAACAGAAGAATTTGTATCATCAAGTTTGGATACAGAAACAATATTATTTTTAATGTTAGGAGCAAAAAGGACATTGGACACACTAAGAGAAGTAGAAGACAAAGGGATTTGTGCTCTTTCAATATGAGAAATGTGATGATGTGTCATCTCCAATGACTATGCTTCCTTTTTTGAAATAAGGGAGCAAATTCGAGAACTTACCAACATTACTTGTAACATGAATAGCCACTCCAGAATCCACATACCATTCTCCTTGCTCATTTTGCTTAAAACTCATTTGAGATAAAGCTGCCAGCAAATGTTGTTGCATATCTCATGGATTTCTGACCCTCAAATCCTTTTTGTTTCCTACTTTATTATTCTTTCCTTTGTTTTGAGGATTGAACCAACAATCATCTTTCACATGTCCTTTCTTATTACACAGAAAACACATAGGCACCCATTTTTTATTTGATGCATTAAAGAATCCTGGTGAACTTGGAGTAGGAAGAATACCACGACCTCCCCCTGTCCAAAACGGCCACATTCTCTACCACCTTGAAAACTGCTACCTCCACGTCCAGAACCTTGAGACATCTCTGAAGCCAAGACACTATGTGCGTCTGAATGTACACCACCTTCTGTCATGTTCTTTATGCTCATCTCATACTGAAGAAGTTTAGCTTGAAGATCTTCAAAACTAGGTAGCACTGGCAGAACCAATAATGATGTAGAGAGAACATGATATTATGGGCCCAGTCCATTAAGAGTTTGTTGTACTTTTTCTTTATTAGTAACTGCACTCCCAACAATAGCAAGTTGATCTGTAACAGACTTCACCGTGTTTAAAAACTCCATGACTGACATTGAGTAAAAAGAGTTTGAAACTCCCTTTTTAAAAATAAGATTCTAGCCTCTAAAATTTGAGAATATGTTTGTGGAAGCTTATTCCATAGTTGTCCAGTTGTACAATCATCCGGTATGGATATCAATACTTCCTGCGATAGCGTGGAAGTAATGTAGGCAACCAAGCCTAAACTCGCTTCATCCATACTGTAAAATCAGGATTTAGAACATATTGAATTGAATCATCTCCTTTATCATCCTTAATTTCCTGAGAAACAAATTGCGGTGTGACTGGAATTGATCCATCCATATGCCCAAAAAGATCTTGACTCCTTATGAAAGGAACAATTTGCTTCTTCCAAACAACAACAACTACGCCTTCATCCCAAAACCATTGGGGTCAGCGATATGAACCAAAAAAGAAATTCATTTGGGGTCTTCCACATGAATCCTTTTCCTCCAATCATTTCTATCCAATGCCATGTCCTCGGTGAGGTTCAAAGCATTCATATCTTTTCCTATCATCTCCATCCAAGTCTTCCTAGGCCTACCCCGACCTCTTTTAACTAATATATTTTCCCATTTCTCCAACCTTCTAACTGGAGCATCATTAGGCCTTCGCCGAATATGTCCAAATCACCGTAAACGATTCTCTCGCATCTTATTTTCAATGGGTGCAACACCTACCTTCTTACGTATCACCTCGTTCCGAATCTTATCTTTTATTGTATTTCCACACATCCATCTAAGCATCCGCATCTCAGCTACACTCATTTTTTGAATATGATGTCTCTTGGCAGCCCAACATTCCGAACCATATAGTAAAGCGGGTCTAATAGTCGTCCTATAAAACTTTCCCTTCAACCGCAATGGCATTCTACGATCGCACAGCACTCCAATTGCACTTTTCCATTTCATCCACCCAACCTTTATCCTATGATTTACATCCCCATCAATTTCTTCATACTTTTGAATGATGGATCCCAAATATTTGAAATAATCATTCACCGGTATTTCTTGCTCACCGAGCTTCACTACACTCCCATCACTACTTCGTTGCTTACTAAACCGACATTCCATATATTCCGTCTTACTCTTACTCAACTTAAAACCTCTAGCTTCCAATGTCTGTCTCCATAATTCTAACTTAGCATTAACCCCAGCTCTAGACTCATCAATCAAAACAATATCATCAGCAAACAACATACACCACGGTACATTTTCTTGAATTGATCTCGTAAGCTCATCCATCACTATCGCAAATAGGAAAGGGCTTAAAGCAGATCCTTGATGTAACCCAACCGTTATCGGAAAATTGGTTGTCACCCCTCCACAAGTGCGGACATTGGTTACTACTCCTTCATACATATCTTTAATTATACTAATGTACTTGAGAGAAACACCTTTCTTCATCATTGTCCACCAAAGAACGTCCCTAGGTACTCTATCGTATGCCTTTTCTAAATCAATAAAAACCATATGCAAATCTTTGTTCCTCTCTCTATATCTTTCAATAAGTTGTCTAAGAAGATGTATAGCTTCCATAGTTGATCTTCCAGGCATAAAACCAAACTGATTCTTCGATATCATGACAACCTTCCTCAACCTAGACTCAATCACCCTCTCCCAAAGTTTCATAGTATGACTCATGAGTTTTATACCACGATAGTTTGTGCAATCTTGTATATCACCCTTATTCTTATATAAAGGCACCAAAGTACTCTTCCTCCACTCATTAGGCATCTTATTTGTTCGCCAAATCAAGTTAAAAAGATTTGTCAACCATTCTAAACCTTTCTCTCCCAAGCATTTCCAAGCCTCGATAGGTATACCATCTGGGCCAACTGCCCTTCTTGATTTCATTTTCTTCAAAGCCTCTGCAATTTCTTTCTTTTGAATCTTGCGCATGAAGTCACGATTAATCTCATGAAAAGGAATGGAGATGTCTCCAAGATCTTGAGCATGACTATCATTAAATAGCTTATCAAAATAATCTTTCCATCTCTCCTTAATCTCCTCATCTTTGACTAAAACCCTTTGTGTTTCATCTTTGATACATGTAACCATACCCAAATCCTTCGATTTCCTATCTCTCATCTTTGCAAGCCTATAAATATCCTTCTCGCCTTCTTTGGTATCCAACTTGTCATAAACCTCCTTATATACCTTAGCCCTCGCGTTTCGAACAACTTTTTTAGCTTCCTTCTTTGCTATCATATACTTCTCCAAATTCTCATTATCACGACTCTTACTTAGATTTCTATAACACTCTCTTTTAACCTTAATAGCTACTTTGACATCCTCGTTCCACCATGATGTATCCTTACCTAGTGGTGCACCGCCTTTAGACTCACCCAATACCTCCTTAGCCACTTTTCTCATGCCACCCGCTATCTTATTCCACATTGATTCTGAATCCTCCTCGAGACACCAATCAACTTCCTTAACTACCTGTTCTACAAACATTCCTTGTTTAGCTCCTTTCAGTGCCCACCACTTAATTCTAGGATCTATCTTATGTCTATCCCTTTTGAGGCATTGTCTAATTCTAAGATCTAAAATTAAGACTCTATGTTGTGTAGCTACACTTTCTCCCGGTATAACCTTACAATCGATGCAACAACCCCTATCTCTCTTTCTAAGTAGGAAAAAATCTATCTGACTCGTATTAACCCCACTTTTAAATGTTACTAGGTGAGACTCCCTCTTCCTAAACCAAGTGTTTGCTAAGATCATATCATAGGACAAACAAAAATCTAAAATCCTTTCTCCACTTTCATTTCTTTCTCCTATACCATAGCCTCCATGTATACTCTCAAATCCATCCCTACTAATGCCTACATGTCCATTAAGGTCACCGCCGATGAAAAGCTTTTCTCCATAAGATATCCCTTGTACTACTCCATCTAAATCTTCCCAAAATTGATGCTTAATGAAATCATCTAAACCTACTTGAGGTGCATAAACACTAATAATATTAATAATATCCGTACCTAATACTAATTTAATAAGTAAAATTCTATCACCCTTCCTACGAACCTCAACTACATTATCTATAAACTGACGACTCATAACAATCCCTACTCCATTCCTATTCCTATTTATTCCTATATACCAAATCTTATATCCCCAAGGTTCTATCACTTTAGCTTTCTCACCTACCCATTTGGTCTCTTGAAGACATAAAATATTAATCTTTCTCCTACACATAACATCTACTAACTCTACCAACTTACCAGTTAAAGACCCTATGTTCCAAGTGGCTAACCTAATTTTATGGTCTTGGACTAACTTCTTTACCCCCACCCGTCCAACAAAGTGAGGGAACCCTTGCCTATTTGACACCACACCCGGGCGCCGGTGTGACGCGTCGCTTCTGGGCGACGACCTAGCAACCCTTGCCCATTTATCACTGCCTCCGGGCCTAGAGAGTACAGCGCGTCGCTCAGTAGGGAACGCCCCAACAATTTGCTTCTTCCAAGTTAGAAAATTAGAGTAATTGAGTTTTTCGGAAACAAGCTGACTCAAAAATTTGAAGAAAGACCAACATAGGTAGAAGAATCCATTGATAAAAGGAAAGAAGAAAGAAAAGATAGAGAAAAAAAAGATACAAACCGACCCAGTCAAAACTAATTTGCAGTAACAACAAACAGATTTTGAGAACAAGCTGGAGAAATTGGAAAAATAAAATAAGCGTGCCTTTTTTTTAATTAAGGCACTATTCCGAACTCAATTCGATTTTTGTTTCTAGGCTTGCTGTCACAATAATATGCTACCAATATAAAAGATTTGACTGAAAATATACGAAAATGGAGAAAATAGTGGATTCAACAACAAGAGAACGTCGACAAAAGAGAATGCCAAAAAATGTGACTTGCTTCAAGTCGGATTTTAGATCCAAAATAAAGAAAAACAGATTTAATACCAGAACAATAAAGATTTTCAGATTAGGGTATTTAAAATAAAGAAAATTTATGATTTGACGTCAAGGAGAAATTAGGGCTTAAAAAGAGCTTAACGTCAAAAGAAAAAGATACCCTATTTTTAGAAAAGAGAATAGAAAAGAAAGAAAGAAGGAAAAGAAGAAAGAAGAGAAGATTTAGAAAGAGATAAAAGGGGAAGAGAGATTCCAACTAGAAGAGCAAATTTTAGATCTCACTGGGCATACCTTTTGGAAGCAAACCACAGCCCTACTCTAATACCATGTAAGAAATTTAAATGTTAGATTGATGGAAGCACCAAAGTTGCGTTTCTGCAGTGAATGTAGAGAAGGAGAAAGAGAGGGAGATGCTTATAGAGAAAAACGACAGCCAACATAAAGGAGGCATGCCCTAATGCTATATTATGTAACACAGTTTACAAAAGGTTTAAAATATAAACAAATAACAAGAATGCCATTACATAAAAAAAAACATAACATGATTAGACGCACGAGCCTAGATCTGATCTAGACCCGGTGACGTCAAAGACACATTTTATCAAGATCCGCCAACTTTTTCCGAGAAGGTCGACCCAAAGGCTGCTGAGAGCTGGGTCGAGGAGACCAAGAGGGCTTTCCACCACATCTTGCCTGTACCTGAGGACAGGCAAACTGACTTTGGCATGCACCGGCTGAAGGGCGATGCCAAGAAATGGTGGGACACCCTGCGACGGGTGAAATATGATGGAGTAGATGTTATTGATTGGGAGATTTTCAGGGAAAATTTCTTAGATGCATACTTCCTTGCCTATACACGAGATAGTATGCAACAGCAGTTCCTTGAGTTGGCTCAAGGGAACATGAGTTTGGTGGACTACACCACCAAATTCAGGAGTTAGGAGCGCTATTGCTCGAACCTTTTTGCTGACAACAAGGCGAGACCAACTAAATATGTTTGCGGATTGAAGGACGGACTCCGAGTTCGCGTGATGATGAGTCGCCCTACTACCCTTCATGGATTGAAGGACGGACTCCGAGTTTTGACTTTGCCATCTGAGTATTAGAAAGTATGGTATTTATATTTATATTTGATTTTGGATCCGGATCCAATCTACATATGTGTAACATGTCCAACATGTTATATTGGACATACTTGTAAATACTTGTAATATATTAGGGTTACTGGTAAACAGTGTATTAGGTTTTGTGTTATATATTAAAAGGAAGATATCACGTTTTTTCTTTTAAGGAAAAACGTGATTAGTTGCAGCCTCATCTCTCATTCTTCTCTAATGGTTCTTGGTTGTTGATTCTTAGAGGTTTCTAACATGGTATCAGAGCAGATCCGATCCTAGGGTAGAAAGTTTTTTCAGAAGGTGTGTACGGTAAGAATCCCTTCTTTTTCTTATCCCCTTTCTAAGTTTCTTACTCTTCTGAATCTTCTTATTTCCTTTCTAAACTCTTTCTTTTGGCCTTCATTCCTCTGATTCTTCTTATTACTTCTCTAAATCCTTATTCTTCTGATTTCTTCTTTTATTCAGATCTGATGTTTCTTCGTATCTCTGCTCATTTCCATATTTTGCATCAAATATTTATGAAATAGATTTGGGTTTCATTCTTCTGATTTCTTTTTTATTATTCCGATCTGATATTTCTTCATATCTATGCCATTTCCATATTTGCATCAAATATTCCTCAAACTGATTTAGGTTTTGCGTCAAATCAGTTTCTGCGACATTCTATTTCTTTTTTTTTCTTTAACTGCTGATCTGTACATATTGGATTCATTCATCAGATCTGTGTATCAGATTTGACGTCTAGTAGTCTTATCTCAGATTTCTGTGTCAGATCTGGTATCTGGTAATCTTCATTCTGTTTTCATATGAACAGATCTGGTTATTTCGTATGAACAGATTTGATATATATCACCAGTCTTGTCTATCAGACATCCAATATAATCAGATCTGAAATCTGGAACACTCGGTTTCATATGTGTATATAGCCTTGCCGATCTGTCATTCTCTGTTCAATTTATTGTGTGCAATTTCAGATCAGATTTGTAGTTTATATCCTCTTGATGAAATCATATTAGTTTTGGCTTGAGCTGTCTCCTAGTTTAAAAAAAAAAAAGAGACGAGCCACGTTTTGCTACATTATGATCTCTGAAATTTTATATACTGATTGCACACGCAAATATTCCTTTTATTGCCTAACTCATGGATTCTTCTTCTCAATCTTTTATCTCATCCAATTTTCTTGGTCAACTTATTTCTGAAAAACATAACAATTCAAACTTCTTGCTCTAGAAAAGACAAATTCTTCCATTCATGAAGAATCAAGGTCTTTTTTAACACCTAAATGGATCAATCCCAGCCCCTCTAGAATTTATCAAACAAGAAACCAAGGATGAGAATGAAACTGATCTTATACAACAGATACCAAATCCCAAATATGAGAATTGGATGAAGCGTGATCAAGCTACAGTTGCCTTTATCATTTCTACTCTTTCTCAAGAGGTATTGATGGGAATTCTCGATGAGTGTTCAGCAAAAGAACTGTGGGACAGACCGGTGAAGACATATTCTCAGATATCAGAGGCTAGAATTTCATTTCTTCAGCGTGAATTTCAACTTCTTACTAAGGGTTTCATGTCTATAATGGAGTACTTGAACAAGGTCAAGAGCATCAATGACCAATTAGCAGTTGTAGGGTATGAAGTGGCAGATAAAGATAAAGTCAGACAGACCTTGAATGGATTGGGGCCGAAATTTCATGTTCTTTCAACTTCACTGTTATGTCTACTAGACCTACCGTCATTTGAGGACTTGCAGGCAAAACTACTACAATATGAAATGACTCTGAAGGGGATGTCACATGAGACTGGTGGACAAGTTCTTGCTACTAGAGTTTCTTTTGGTCAGGGACGTGGAGATAGCAACTTTGGTGGTGGCAAAGGATGAGGGCGAGGTACTCAAGGGGGGCGTAGATTGTTGCCTACCCCGAATGTTACACCTATTTTCAATGCGAAAAATGTACTTACATGTTACCTGTGTAACAAGCGAGGTCACATCAAAGCCAATTGTTGGCACAATCCACAGAATAAAGGAAGGTTCCAAAAGAGAGAGAGTCTGTCAAGACGAAAGGAGAACTTGTCAAAGTTTGGCGAAGATGTGAAGGAGCTCCTCTTGGCTACGTTGTCTAAACTTGATTTGAAGCACGATGATAAAGGAGTGTGGTACATTGATTCGGGGGCAGCTACTCATGTCACAGGTAATGCAGGTAAATTCTCTACCTTAGCTCCCTATTTTGGAAAAAGTAACATAGTCACTGGAGATGGAGAATGTGTCTCTGCCCAAAATATGAATGCGTTCTTTTATGATCCATGGCTTAGTGAAGAGCTATTTTCTGATACAAATAGTGAGTGTTCTTCCTCTTGTGCTCAAGGGAGATCCTGTCAAGATGGAAACAGAGGATTCGCATAAACTTGAAATAGAAAATCCTCTAGGTTTTAATAGATTTGCTGGGCAGGTTTATACAAGAAGAGAGGGACTTTTTGACTCCGAACGATACTGAACAAGAAGCACCTACTTCTTATTTGCCCAATGACACCACTTCTCCAGTTCCTACTACACTAGCACTTTCGATCAGGCGATCCAAAAGAGTTTGGCATCCTATTGAAGGGTGGGTTAGTTATGAGAATTTTACCATGGATTTCCAGTTATTTTTGTCACAGATTGAGAAAGAGTCTGAACCTAGGCATTTTCATCAAGCTATTAACTCCAAAAAATAGATTCAAGTCATGAATGAAGAGATGGAGGCTTTGAAACAATGTCTAACATGAACAGTTGTTTCTCGACCTTCAAATAAGAACGTTGTTGGGTCACGATGGGTTTACAAGATCAAATACAAACCGGATGGGAGTGTTGAGCGATACAAAGCTCGTCTCGTAGCAAAGGGATTCACGCAAGAATTTGGACAGGATTATGATGAAACTTTTAGTCCAGTCGTGAAAATGGGCACAATTCGCATTTTTCTTTCATTAGTTGTAGACTATGGTTGAAGAATAAGTCAGTTAGATGTGAAGAATGCTTTTCTTCATGGGGATTTGAAGGAAGAAGTATACATGGAGCAGCCGCCAGGATATACAGAAGGGGATTCAAAGGAGTATGTCTGCAAGTTAAATCGAGCACACTATGGCCTAAAGCAAGCGTCTCGATCTTGGTTTGAAAAATTTTCCCTAGAAATTCAAAAACATGGTTTTCATCGGTCGCAATTGGATCATTCTCTTTTTATTCTTCGAGGTAAGGGGTTTACTACCTTCTTGTTGATATATGTTGATATAATTATTACAGGAAGTAGTGAGAAACATATTCAAGAGATTAAAGATCTCCTGAGTTAGAGATTCAAGATGAAGGATCTTGGAGATCTTCGATACTTCCTTGGAGTAGAGGTGGATAATCGAGGAAATAGATTTACTTTGACTCAACACAAATACACCCTGGATTTGTTAGAAAAGGCTGGAATGAAATATTGTAAACCTCTTGCTACTCCTAGTGTGCTCAATCAGAAATTAAGTACACAAGATGAAGAGTTGTATCATGATCCCACCAAATATTGGAGTCTAGTGGGGATGCTTCAGTACCTTACATTTACCAGGCCTGATATCACATATTCAGTCAACCAAGTCTCTCAATTCATGCATGAGCCAAGGACGGGACACATGGATGCAGTAAAAAGGATATTGAGATACTTGAAGAGTACTATTGGAGATGGACTTTTGTACACCAAAAGCAAATCCATAAATATTGTTCATGACATCGTTGTCTACTCAAATGCAGACTGGAGATCCTGATGATTGAAAGTCAGTTTCAGGTTATGGTGTTTTCATTAGTGCCAATCTTATTTTCTGGAGTAGTAGAAAGCAGAAGGTAGTGGCTAGGTCTAGTACGGAAGCTTAATACAGTGCGATGGTTGTTGCTACGGCAGAAGTCGCATGCACTAGACATCTGTTAACAGAGCTAGAGGAGCCAACTGCTAGTTGCCTTTTCTTTTGTGACAATCAAAGTGCTATTCAGATATCCCTTAATCTTATTCATCATAGCAAGACCAAGCACATTGAGATTGACCAGCATTTTATCAGGCAGAAGATTGAGGACAGAGAGATTGAGCCTCATTATGTTCGAACAGAAGACAGTGACTAATTTGTTCACTAAGGGGCTCACAAAGTGTCGCTTTTGGTTCTTGAAAAGCAAGTTGTCCAGATCCAAAATCATGCACAACTTGAGGGGGACTATTAGACAGTATAGTATTTGTATTTATATTTGATTTTGGATCCGGATCCGATCTGGATCCAATCTACATATGTGTAACATGTCCAACGTGTTATATTAGATATACTTTTAAATACTTGTAATATATTAAGGTTACTGGTAAACAGTGTATTAGGTTTTGTGCTATATATTAAAAGGAAGAGATCACGTTTTTTCTTTTAAAGAAAAACGTGATTAGTTGCAGCCTCGTCTCTCATTCTTCTCTAATGGTTCTTGGTTGTTGATTCTTGGAGGTTTCTAACACTGGAACGGGTGGATTCGTGATGTACAGCGATGCTTTAGGGACCGGATTGGACTGTGCACTTATGCAGCATGAAAAGGTCATTGCGTACGCTTCTCGACAGGTAAAGGTGTACGAGAAGAATTACCCCATGCATGACTTAGAGTTGCGGTGGTTGTCTTCGCGTAGAAGATCTGGCGTCACTATCTATATGGAGAACAGTTCGAGGTCCTCTCTTATCACAAGAGCCTTAAGTACATATTCACATAGCATAATTTGAATTTGAGGCAGCATAGGTGGTTAGAGTTTCTGAAGGACTACGAGTTCTCCATCGCCTACCACCTTGGTAAGGCGAACGTGGTGGCTAACACGCTCAGCAGGAAGACTTATGTCACGACAGCCAGCTTGATCAGACGCAGTTGGGATCTGATCGAGGAGTTTATCAGATGACAATTGTTTGCAGATGATTCCAAACGTATCCTTTGTGCGGGGATGCAGGCGTGGCCTGAGATTATAGATCGTATTGAGGAGTTTTAGTCAGTCAATCTGGATTTCGAGAAGTTGTGCGTGAGTGCCTAGAAGCCTGATGTGCAGTTTCGCCGTAAGGAGGACGGGACCATCATGTTCAGAGACAGATGGTGGGTTCTGAAGGCACTGCGGGAGGAGCTGATGAGTGAGGCCCACAGGTCGAGGTATTTTGTTCACCCGAGTTCCACAAAGATGTTCAAAGATCTCTAGAGGACTTATTGGCGGAACGGGATGAAGCGAGATATCGCAAAGTTCGTGTTTCGGTGTCTCACCTGCCAACAAGTGAAGATTGAGCATTAGAGACCCGATAGACTTCTTCAGACACTAAACATTCTAGAGTGGAAGTGGGACATCTCGCTGGACTTCATCGTAGGTTTGCTAAGGACCCATCATCAGCACGATGTCATCTGGGTGATAATGGATAGATTGACGAAGAGTACTCATTTTCTACCGATCAGGATCAGTCAGAGTTTGGAGAGTTTAACAGATCTCTATGTGAATTAGATAGTCAGACTTCACAGAATGCCACGTTCAATCGTGTCAGATCCAGACCCTCGTTTTACGTCTCAATTCTAGAGCTAGTTGCAGAAGGCCCTTGGTACCACGTTGAAGTTTAGCACCGCATTTCACCCAGAAACAGACGGGCGGACTGAGCGCACCATACAGACACTCGAAGATATACTTTTGGTATGGATTTGCTCAAAGGCATTTTAATTTCTCTCTTATCTACTTGCACTACCTATTTGGCTAAGAATGTGAATGACAAAAGCTCTCAAATTTGAAACATCACTTCCAAATCTGGCCCACCACATGTCTTAAAAAAAACAAGAAAATAAGAAATCAGTAAGACAATAACAGATGTTCAATCATACAAATAATCAGAACTAAATAATAATATGAAATTCAAATTAAAATAGACAAAATAGAGTATCTCGACGCATCGCAGCACGGTTTCGTATTGATGCAGGTCTCCCCATATCATACAATGCATTATCATAAGTTTTCACTTCCTTATGAATTTGATCTTGAATGTTATACTTAGAGTTCAACCTTTCGACGCAATCATAAAGTCCCTTGTTGACTTCCCTGTCCATTTTAAACGTAGGGGAGTATTTAAATGCAAGATTTAAATAATATGTCACAACATGAAGAGGTTGATGAAGTTCCCAATTCACCTATGATCAATGATGTTTCATATAGGTATGAAAAAAAAAATCCTTTAAATTATCTCTAATGGTCTCTTTTGCCTTATTCATGACCTCATAAAGATAACTCATAACTGGTTTGTCATCACTGTCAACCAATCGAAGCACCTTCACCAAAAGTATAGTTATTCTCAACAACTTCATGCATGAATCCCAAAATTTACTTCTGAATACAATATTTACAATTTCTCTGGGCTTTCTTTTTTGTGCATGGAGATATGCATTTCACTCATCTTATGAAAACATTTTTTTAGTGCAACTCTATTATTTACTATACTTTGTACAATCAAAAAATTCATAGCAAATCTAGTAACTACACTATAAATCAACACAGCACTACTAGTGTACTTTCTCATTAGACTCAAAACCCATGCATGATTGTAAATAAATTTAGTAATTTCTTGGCAGCATTCATTTGTCTGCTTGATCTCATCAATGTTGTTGATGTTCTCAAGCATGAGCTTTATGCTGTAGAAATCACACAGGGTCCAAAAGAATAACCCAAATTTTTTTGTCAATCTTTACTTAGTGTTGTATAATTTGTTTCATTATGAGTAATAAATTGCATAATAATTTGGAGTTAAACCTCTTTCACAACTTGATCAAAAAATCTAAACAATACATCTGCTATCTTGGGTGTATCAGATAGATCAATTGACTTCAAAAACATAGTTCCTTTGAGGCAATAGATATGAAAATTTATGTCCTTGACTTTCTGCCTGTTCACCCATCTGCCATGAAGCTACAATTAGTTTCTCTCCATAATTGCTTCATCTCATCACAATATGCCTTCATTTCTTTCATATTAGTATCTAAAACTTTTCCTCTTAAAGCATAATAATAAAGGCATCTTGTATTCAAGCCTGATACTGGTTATGGCATCTGCCATAGCTTAAAAATGAAAGGAATTTGCCGTATTAAAACTTGAAAGGAATGTAGACATCATAGAACTATCTCCCAGCTATGACATTAGCCTACTCGACTAAATATTGAAGAACTATAGCAGTACGAATATCGGGTTGCGCCCAAGGGGCAGTCCTAGGAGGGAAAAAGCTCATAATAAAGCCTCTAGCTCTACCTCTTCTCGAAGAACTCCTTTTCTTTTTGTGCTCGTGCCGGCATTACTACTAGCACGAGTCACACCTTTCTCCTTCACTACAGAACTTCCTACTTCTGATTCTATGCTAGGGGTTGTAGGATCAGAAGTAAGGAGCTTATCTTTGTAACATACAACCTCACAGAGCTTTGCATACCCTATTTCTGCTTCATTCATCTCTCTTTCTTTTGTTTTTCCTCTTAAATCATCAAGTAATTATTGGCATTGGCATTTCACGATAGCCAACAACTTCCTTAATGTGCATGCATGCATGCATGTACATTATCATGTGTCCCAGCTACATGATGCTTCAACAGAGAGATATCACCCGAAAAAGAATTTTAGCAATAGTTGCACTTGATTTTTAATTGGTTTCCGCTAATTACTTAAGTGCACCAATGTCATGTCGAATCCTCTAATGCCATCTTTCCCTCAAAAACTCAATAAGAAGAAAAGAATAGGGATTTTTTTACCTTAACCCACTTCCTTGAGTAGAAAAATGGTGAAAATGCACTCTTAAGAAAATCGCAAAAGCTCTATCCCCGGCACAAGAATCGGCTCCAAAATCGATCTCACGACTCCTAAGGTGTGTGAGTTCCCTTCTAACAGCCTCTAATCAAATGGAGAAATCGGCCCTCAAGAGGCCTTTAAAACTCAAAACTTAAAAAGTAAATTTTGGGTCTTTACACCCGTATTGTACGATACGTCCTCTATCGTACGTTACGGCACGATACAAGGGCGTAGCATACGATATACCTGATTCGGGTATGATACACACTCGTATCACAATAAGAGTGTGTATCGTATCGTAATGTCAAAAAATAATGATATGTATCGTATTGTACGATACGTACATCACTGGTCTGGAGTCTACAAAAACCAGGCAAAGGCTGAGTCCATCATAGAGTTAAAAGCTATGTCACAGGGATTCGGCTAGGAGGGTGCCGCACCCGCGTCGACGCGACTCGACGCGGGTGCGGGTGCCGCACCGGGTGCGGTCAACTCGATCCTGGGTGCGTTGACCGCACCCAGGATCATTAATGTCCATTTAAAAAAAAAAATTGCCCAAATGGGCTTCTAAATTTTTTTAAAAAAACTTTATGCTAGTTAGCATAAAGTAAGTTTTTCACGCACAGCTGACAGCAGCTGTCTGTCAGCACAGCTGCTGACAGCAGCTGTCTGTCAGCACAGCTGCTGACAGCTGCAAAGTTTAAAAAAAATCCCGCCTATTCCCCAACCCCTTTATATATATATATATATATATATATATATATATATATATATATATATATATATATATATATATATATATATATATATATATATATATATATATATATATATATATATATATATATATATATATATATATATATATATATTACTTATTACTTATTACATTTTTGCCCCTGCCGCACCCCCGCACCCGGGTTTTTTGGAAGTGCCGAATCCCCGCACCCGCACCCGCACCCGCACCCGCGCCCGCACCCATGTGACATAGGTTAAAAGTATTCAGTTTAATAGTGCTGGAAATTTAAATCCAGGATAAACCAAGATTGTGTCCTTTATTTTTGAAATGCAAACCAGGATTGTAATGAGCAAGAAGCAAGGAATCAGGTGATTTCTTTTATTCTAAACTTACAATCAAAGCCACAGAACACCCATTAAGCTATACAAGTTGGTTAAATGAATGAATATATTACCAACAAAACAGAATCTCACCTTAGATGTTCCAAGCTAACTGTCAGACTGAGCCTTGAAAGCAAGGATGTACCACTGAGAGAATGCAGAAGTAAAAGACAACCAATACTTGGATGATTTAGTGAATCACTGAATCTTAATTTATTTGGGACAACTTGTATTAACAGAAGGGAGATGTCTTTGCCAACTAACTTTTTTGAAAATTAGTTGACTAGTACATTTAATGACAGGCTGGAACTTTGGATTGTCTCATTACAGCTCTAAGACCCAAGTTGAGTTATAGTTTTCAAATATTGGTTGTAATCTTACACAACACTCTTATTGATGCACACCACACCTCTGTTCCTTCTGTACTGCTACTGTTCAGGTGTTCTCTGTCAGAAACTGTCAAAAGCACTCTTTTACACCAATACATGCATCTGATCACTAGTTATAACAAAAATAAAGTGCCCAACCTTTTCTCTGACAATCTTTCGAAGCATAACTAATCTTTATATGTTGATGCCACCAAAACTAATTGTCGTTGTTGCAGTTAGCAATTAGGACAAGCTGGCCAATCACAAAACCATCTCACTCAAATACATAAACTAAAATAAAGTACATATTGGTAGTTCCAAGCTTGTGAAAGAGATACTAATCAGATTTAGTAATGCTAAATTTGCTACCTTGCATCAGAATTTTCCGTGGATTTATCAACTGCAACAGAACTGTGGTCTCGAGGGCGCGGCTCTTCTTCAGATTCTGATGCATAATATTCTCCATCCCATATACGGCATTTAGGTCTTTGTTCCATCTCCTCCTCCTCCTCCTCCTCCTCCTCCTCCTACAAATTTCAGAAATTCCATCAAAGAGATCAACTTGTAATACAAAATGGATGCAACAGCATCATGCCATGCAATAGTACCAAGGCCTACCTCCTCTGGAGGATCTGTCTCAGGAGGCGTAGGCTGAAATGGCACACTGGGAGCATGTTCAATCCTCGAAAGATATTCCAGCAACACATTCCTGACGAAGTAAGCACACCAATGCAATAAAACTACATATATGAGTGGTTTGAAAGAGAGAACAAGTTTATTTGACCAAAAAGCCAGCATACAAAGAGAATCACAAAGGGAAGCAAATGTTTAACAATATCTAGATTTTCAATTTTCAAACTTCTCATGTGTGTGTATGCACGTGTGTGTGCCATTTCCTGACAAAAAAAAATCTCAGCAACACTGGAAAAAATAAAGCTTTGGAAAGGGAAACAAGATTATTTTCAAGAAAAAAGATCAAGCTTGTTCTTTTGATACACCATAAAAAATGCACACAATAAATATGTAAAAAGTTAATGGTAATTTTCATATGACCACCAATTCTTCAGTCCTAATTAATATATAAAACAAAGTTATTGGCCTTTTTGAAATATCCCCCAATTTTTATAAGTCAAAATAACCGATATACCCTGCTAAAAGCAACTAATGCTCATATTAGTTCCACCTTTTCAACTTATCTTTATGTTGTCTTCATCTCAAACAATAAATGGATTGGCAAATGAAAACCTGGTCTTTCTCTCATAATCTTCAATGCTCCACAACAATTATATATATATATATATATATATATATATACATGGATTCAGAAGTACCCTTTTTTAGTTGTTATTACCTTATCATCAACAGAATCTCACTAGTCTAGTTCACTTATGAGTCAAATGACAATCTCTCACATTCTGGTAGTAAAACAAATTGTATAAACTAAATTGATACAATGATTCCAACCTTAAAACCCATATTTTGATTGTGCTTCAGCTATATCAATCATACTTGAACTCATGGTTGCCAGTTGAGGAAGCGGGAGCGGGAAGCGATACGGGAAGCGGGAGCGGGAAGCGAGGCACTTTCAAAATTTTAGGAAGCGGGGAAGCGTGGGACCACTTAGGAGCGATTCGGGAAGTGTCTCGGAAGCGACCTAGGAAGCGTCTCGGAAGCGACATAGGAAGCGTCTCGGAAGCGAGGGGGAAGCGAAAAAAATAAAAATAAAAAATAAAAAATACAAAAAAATTGAAAAAAAACAGGGGAAGGGTGGGGGAAGCGAGGGGGAAGCGCGCTTCCCATTAAAGGGAAGTGCGTCCCCCATTAAAGGGAAACGCGTCCCCCATTAAAGGGAAGCCCGCTTCCCAAAAAAGGGGGATGTGCTTCCCAAAAAAGGGGGACGCTTCCCCCCACGCTTCGGAAGCGCGACGTTCCGCGCTTCCCCTTTTAGCTAGGCGCTTCCGGTAACCCTGCTTGAACTCTTAGATAATCATAGTCAATGGTTACATCCAGTGTTGTGAAAAGCGTTGAGGCGTAGCGAGGCACTCCACCAAAATCTGAGGCGAGGCGTAAGCCTCGAGGCGTAAAGCGTAAGCCTCAAAGTTTTTTTTTTTAAACTTAAAAAATATATAAAAATTATCTAAAATCATAAATAAATAAATCTTTATTGATGAAGCAACAACCAACAGGAAATAAAAAATCTCAAAAAATAGTGAGTTCATCAGAAATAATAGTGAGTGAGTTCATCAAAAATAAAACTTTAAGCCTTAGGATTTTTCTTCATAAGCTTGAAAATACAACACACATATCTCCAATATTTAAGCCCAAACAAGAATAGTGAGTTCATCAAAAATAAAACTTTAAACCTTAGGATTTTTCTTCATAAGCTTGAAAATACAACACACATATCTCCAATATTTTCAAACTATCACAATGTTTTAGCAGTATTTTCATGAAACATTATTAAAGTATTTTGTCATCATTTTTTCAAAATAATGAAAATTTGAAGCATGCAATGATATTATCATGAAACATTGTGATATTTCCCCTTCCTAGATTTCTGATTTAACATCTTTTTCTCAATTTCATATTATTTCTATCTATTATCTTTTTTCTATTTTCCATAGTTTGGCATGAAAGACAGCCTATTTCTATTCTATTTCCTGACTTTTCCATTTTTTATCTCTATCCACAATTGCTAAGCTTTTCTCATGGAAAATAGGTGTGCTTGAGTTATCTCATCTAATCGACTCACTGAACATTGATAGTGATATCATGACTAGCTCAAAAATTATATCTTAGTCAGTAGGTTATGTATCCCCTTAACTTAAATGTTAAAGTTTAGCATAAACATGCTACAAGATCAACAATAGCACCTCAACCAAGGTGACTGCAGTCAATCATGTCAAAAGGCTCATCAGAAGCAGAAGAGCTGTGGCACTCCACAATCATCATCATGACTGATTGGTGACTATGCCCTTAAGTAGCAGAGGCTCTAAAATGAACAAAGTCCTTCACACTGTTAAAAGCTGATAATCCAAAAGCCATTGAAGGAAGGCAAAATGTCAGCCAGCCCTTTCTTTTTAATTTTCCTTTTTTTTATGATATGCAGGCTGGGCTTAGCCTCTCAGGTCTTGAACATGAGAATCTTTGTTGTGATAGTGCTACTTTACAATCCAGCTATCTCATTCTTTTAGGCCTGTCAACATGTCACCTAGCCCATGTCGACAGACCTAAACAGAAATTCCACAGGTTCCCATGTTGATCATCTATGTCACATAGGTGTGGGTGCGTGGTTGCGGCACTTTAAAAAAATTGGGGTGCGTGGTTGCGGGAGGGTATAAATTTGCGCGATGCAGCACCTTTACTAAGGGGCTTATGGTTTTCCACATTAACTGAAAACAAAAAGAATAAATTAGAATAGTTGAATTGATTTTTTGTGCATGAACTACAGCAAAAAGAGGCGTGTACGCCTCAATCCCAGGCGCGCCTCGCCTCAAGGCATGCGCCTCAAGGCCTATGAGGCGCACGCCTCATGGGTATTGCGCTTTATACCAGCACCTCAAGGCACAAAGGCCCTCGCCTTGAGGCGAGGCGCGCTTTTTGCGCCTTGAGGCGCGTTTTTAATAACACTGGTTACATCACTGTTCCCATCTCTATTTCAGAACCATACATGAGACCTCAGGTTCATACAGCTCCTCAATGGTCATGATTGAATCTAAGTATGCTTCATTTTTCCTCAACATATTGTAGGAAAGGATAAAGATGCATGACATTTCCATCTCAACAAGATGGACATTACCCAGGATGAAAATCGACCAACTGTTAAATCTTGGTGGATATCTCTTTTATCTACTTCTCTTGGCATATATATCATAAAAATAAGACAAAAAATAACCTCAATAGTCAATATCGAGAAACAGCAAAAAAAAACAGGGGGTCCAACAGTAAGTCCTTCATAGGGACTCCAATTTCTAAAACTCTTGAATAGTTTCACGTGTTGAAGAGTAGAAAGGGATGAATATCTCTACGGCATCACAAACTAGAAAAATTTATTGCAATTAAAACAAACAAAACTGCAGAATACAACCCCCTTCCAGCAAATTGGTTACAGTGCACCAATAGAAAGTGAAATTATGTAACTGAAGTTACCTCATCCTCTCTAGATCTCTTAGCGAATTTTGGTTCTCCATGTTGCTGGGCTCAATATGAAGGGTATAGTCTGGACCAAAGTATTCATAGTACTCGTTGTAGGGCAATCTATTTTCAGGTTCTACCCCAACAGCAATTGCAGTCTGCACAAAGTTTTTTCAAGAAGCTTTAAAAAGACAAACATAAATACCAATTGTGCTATAGCAAAATAAAAAGTATGTTTGATTCAACAAACCTCATAGCACCAACAACGGGCAACGTTGCGGATGGTATACCCACCACCTCCCAAAACCATCAATGGAACATTGAAAGATCTAAGAAAGCGAAGACAATCACCATGTCCTTTCACTGACAAGTTAAAGCATCCTAGCCTGTCTCCAGATAGTGAGTCAGCTCCACATTGGAGGACAACTGCATCTGGTTGATAAACCCCCATAACTTTTTGAATAATAGGCCTAAACAGACCTTTGAAGCTCTCATCATCCATCCCATCATTTAAAGGGACATTCATTGCATAAAATTTTCCCTTCCCATATCCTATGTCCTTTATATGCCCTGTCCCAGGAAAATAGTCTCCAAATTTGTGGAAAGACACAGTCATCACTCTGTCAGTCGTGTAAAATGCCTCCTCAACACCATCTCCATGATGAATGTCTATATCCACATAGAGCACACGCTGCACAAAGTCATTGACCCAACTAAATACATTATTGAAATGGGGGCCAACAACAAAGAGCCTATCAAGACATTCAAATATAGAAAGGCAAAAAAAACAAAAAAAGGAAAGAAAGCAAAAACTCCACCTAGAGGTAGGGGTGGCAATCGGGTCGGGTTGGCGGGTAGACCCGGCAGGTTGGCGGGTCAGCATACCTCAACCCGAACCCAACCCGTTTAATAAACGGGTCATCTGTGGCAAACACGAACCCGACCCGTTTATTAAACAGGTAACCCGACACGACCCGCCAACCCGTTTAATAAACGGGTTGGGTCGGGTAAACGGGTTGGCGGGTCGGGTTGGCGGGTGCATCGGGTCAGGTAAACGGGTTGACGGGTCAGGTAAACGGGTTGACCCGCCCGCCTAACCTGTTTATTAAACGGGTCAGCCGGGTTGGCAGGTTGGCATACCCCTAACACGAACCCGACCCGTTTAATAAACGAGTTAGGCGGGTCGACCCGTTTATTAAACGGGTTAGTTTAAGCCAAACCCGAACCCGCCTAAGAGGCAGGTTGGCGGGTCGTGTCAGATTTTGCCACCCCTACCTAGAGGCGTGTTTAGAAGTATAACCATGTAGCCACATCACCAACATAAGGATAAAAGTTGACAAAAAAATTTGCTAGGAGTAACACTAATGTCAAATGATGCCCTAAATATTCTTCATGGACTGCATCTTTACAGTTTCTTTCCCTCAGGCCCTGCTCGACTGTATTTTAAATATTGTTTTATAAGTAATAAACAAAAATACTAATAAATAATTCTGAACAAGAACAACAATGAAGAGCAGTTTGGATGCAGTGTGAACAGAGATTTTTTTTGTTTTCTTTTATGAATTTGATTGTACAGGTGTTATCCACATAATTGATTTAATAGAATTCGACTCTTGAATTGTCTGGTTCTGACATGTGAGTAGGCTTTTATAAGGTTTGAAAGTCAACAGTCCAAAATTTTCATACGTATTCAAGGCTCAAAATCGTACTTTTCTGTCGAAAAAACATGATCCAATGTCAATTCGTAGCAAATGGATCGTGCCGAACACATCTACAGGTTCTATTTGCAAAAAAACTCACCAGAAGTGCTCAGTCTGCATGCAGTTTACACAAGTCTGTCCACATACTACTCTCTCTCTCTCTCTCTCTCTCTATATATATATATATATATATAATATATATATATATATATATAATATATATATATTGCTACAGCCCTTTTTTACATGCAATCTAGTAGGAAATAGTCGCAACCAGTGTTATTAAAAACGCGCCTCAAGGCGCAAAAAGCGCGCCTCACCTCAAGGCGAGGGCCTTTGTGCCTTGAGGTGCTGGTATAAAGCGCAATACCCATGAGGCGTGCGCCTCATAGGCCTTGAGGCGCATGCCTTGAGGCGAGGCGCGCCTGGGACTGAGGCGTACACGCCTCTTTTTGCTGTAGTTCATGCACAAAAAATCAATTCAACTATTCTAATTTATTCTTTTTGTTTTCAGTTAATGTGGAAAACCATAAGCCCCTTAGTAAAGGTGCTGCATCGCGCAAATTTATACCCTCCCGCAACCACGCACCCCAATTTTTTTAAAGTGCCGCAACCACGCACCCACACCTATGTGACATAGATGATCAACATGGGAACCTGTGGAATTTCTGTTTAGGTCTGTCGACATGGGCTAGGTGACATGTTGACAGGCCTAAAAGAATGAGATAGCTGGATTGTAAAGTAGCACTATCACAACAAAGAGTCTCATGTTCAAGACCTGAGAGGCTAACCCCAGCCTGCATATCATAAAAAAAAGGAAAATTAAAAAGAAAGGGCTGGCTGACATTGTGCCTTCCTTCAATGGCTTTTGGATTATCAGCTTTTAACAGTGTGAAGGACTTTGTTCATTTTAGAGCCTCTGCTACTTAAGGGCATAGTCACCAATCAGTCATGATGATGATTGTGGAGTGCCACAGCTCTTCTGCTTCTGATGAGCCTTTTGACATGATTGACTGCAGTCACCTTGATTGAGGTGCTATTGTTGATCTTGTAGCATGTTTATGCTAAACTTTAACATTTAAGTTAAGGGGATACATAACCATAAAATTAGGTTAGCCACTTGGAACATAGGGTCTTTAACTGGTAAGTTGGTAGAGTTAGTAGATGTTATGTGTTGGAGAAAGATTGATATTTTATGTCTTCAAGAGACCAAATGGGTAAGGTGAGAAAGTTAAAGTGATAGAACCTATGGGATATAAGATTTGGTATACAGGAATAAATAGGAATAGGAATGGCGCAGGGATTGTTATGAGTCGTCAGTTTATAGATAATGTAGTTGAGGTCCGTAGGAAAGGTGATAGAATTTTACTTATTAAATTAGTATTAGGAACGGATATTATTAATATTATTAGTGTTTATGCACCTCAAGTAGGTTTAGATGATTCCATTAAGCATCAATTTTGGGAAGATTTAGATGGAGTAGTACAAAGGATATCTTATGGAGAAAAGCTTTTCATCGGCGGTGACCTTAATGGACATGTAGGCATTAGTAGAGATGGATTTGAGAGTATCCATGGAGGCTATGGTATAGGAGAAAGAAATGAAAGTGGAGAAAGGATTTTAGATTTTTGTTTGTCCTATGATATGATCTTAGCAAACACTTGGTCTAGGAAGAGGGAGTCTCACCTAGTAACATTTAAAAGTGGGGTTAATACGAGTCAGATAGATTTTTTCCTACTTAGAAAGAGAGATAGGGGTTGTTGCATCGATTGTAAGGTTATACCGGGAGAAAGTGTAGCTACACAACATAGAGTCTTAATTTTAGATCTTAGAATTAGACAATGCCGCAAAAGGGATAGACATAGGATAGATCCTAGAATTAAGTGGTGGGCACTAAAAGGAGCTAAACAAGAAATGTTTGTAGAGCAGGTAGTTAAGGAAGTTGATTGGTGTCTCGAGGAGGATTCAGAATCAATGTGGAATAAGATAGCGGGTGATATGAGAAAAGTGGCTAAGGAGGTATTGGGTGAGTCTAAAGGCGGTGCACCACTAGGTAAGGATACATCATGGTGGAACGAGGATGTCAAATTAGCTATTAAGGTTAAAAGAGAGTGTTATAGAAATCTAAGTAAGAGGCGTGATAATGAGAATTTGGAGAAGTATATGATAGCAAAGAAGGAAGCTAAAAAAGTTGTTCGAAACGCGAGGGCTAAGGTATATAAGGAGGTTTATGACAAGTTGGATACCAAAGAAGGCGAGAAGGATATTTATAGGCTTGCAAAGATGAGAGATAGGAAATCGAAGGATTTGGGTATGGTTACATGTATCAAAGATGAAACGCAAAGGGTTGTAGTCAAAAATGAGGAGATTAAGGAGAGATGGAAAGATTATTTTGATAAGCTATTTAATTATAGTCATGCTCAAGATCTTGGAGACTTCTTCATTCCTTTTCATGAGATTAATCGTGACTTCATGCGCAAGATTCAAAAGAAAGAAATTGCAGAGGCTTTGAAGAAAATGAAATCAAGAAGGGCAGTTGGCCCAGATGGTATACCTATCGAGGCTTGGAAATGCTTGGGAGAGAAAGGTTTAGAATGGTTGACAAATCTTTTTAACTTGATTTGGCGAACAAATAAGATGCCTAATGAGTGGAGGAAGAGTACTTTGGTGCCTTTATATAAGAATAAGGGTGATATACAAGATTGCACAAACTATCGTGGTATAAAACTCATGAGTCATACTATGAAACTTTGGGAGAGGGTGATTGAGTCTAGGTTGAGGAAGGTTGTCATGATATCGGAGAATCAATTTGGTTTTATGCCTGGAAGATCAACTATGGAAGCTATACATCTTCTTAGACAACTTATTGAAAGATATAGAGAGAGGAACAAAGATTTGCATATGGTTTTTATTGATTTAGAGAAGGCATACGATAGAGTACCTAGGGACGTTCTCTGGTGGACAATGATGAAGAAAGGTGTTTCTCTCAAGTACATTAGTATAATTAAAGATATGTATGAAGGAGTAGTAACCAATGTCCGCACTTGTGGAGGGGTGACAACCAATTTTCCGATAACGGTTGGGTTACATCAAGGATCTGCTTTAAGCCCTTTCCTATTTGCGATAGTGATGGATGAGCTTACGAGATCAATTCAAGAAAATGTACCGTGGTGTATGTTGTTTGCTGATGATATTGTTTTGATTGATGAGTCCAGAGCTGGGGTTAATGCTAAGTTAGAATTATGGAGACAGACATTGGAAGCTAGAGGTTTTAAGTTGAGTAAGAGTAAGACTGAATATATGGAATGTCGGTTTAGTAAGCAACGAAGTAGTGATGGGAGTGTAGTGAAGCTTGGTGAGCAAGAAATACCGGTGAATGATTATTTCAAATATTTGGGATCCATCATTCAAAAGTATGGAGAAATTGATGGAGATGTAAATCATAGGATAAAGGTTGGGTGGATGAAATGGAAAAGTGCAACTGGAGTGTTGTGCGATCGTAGAATGCCATTGCGGTTGAAGGGAAAGTTTTATAGGACGACTATTAGACCCGCTTTACTATATGGTACGGAATGTTGGGCTGCCAAGAGACATCATATTCAAAAAATGAGTGTAGCTGAGATGCGGATGCTTAGATGGATGTGTGGAAATACAATAAAAGATAAGATTCGGAACGAGGAGATATGTAAGAAGGTAGGTGTTGCACCCATTGAAAATAAGATGCGAGAGAATCGTTTACGGTGGTTTGGACATATTCGGCGAAGGCCTAATAATGCTCCAATTAGAAGGTTGGAGAAATGGGAAAATATATTAGTTAAAAGAGGTCGGGGTAGGCCTAGGAAGACTTGGATGGAGATGATAGGAAAGGATATGAATGCTTTGAACCTCACCCAGGACATGGCATTGGATAGAAATGATTGGAGGAAAAGGATTCATGTGGAAGACCCAAAATGAATTTCTTTTTTGGTTCATATCGCTGACCCCAATTGTTTTGGGATGAAGGCGTAGTTGTTGTTGTTGTTGTTGTTGGATACATAACCTACTGACTAAGATATAATTTTTGAGCTAGTCATGCTATCACTATCAATGTTCAGTGAGGCGATTAGATGAGATAACTCAAGCACACCTATTTTCCATGAGAAAAGCTTAGCAATTGTGGATAGAGATAAAAAATGGAAAAGTCAGGAAATAGAATAGAAATAGGCTGTCTTTCATGCCAAACTATGGAAAATAGAAAAAAGATAATAGATAGAAATAATATGAAATTGAGAAAAAGATGTTAAATCAGAAATCTAGGAAGGGGAAATATCACAATGTTTCATGATAATATCATTGCATGCTTCAAATTTTCATTATTTTGAAAAAATGATGACAAAATACTTTAATAATGTTTCATGAAAATATTGCTAAAACATTGTGATAGTTTGAAAATATTGGAGATATGTGTGTTGTATTTTCAAGCTTATGAAGAAAAATCCTAAGGCTTAAAGTTTTATTTTTGATGAACTCACTATTCTTGTTTGGGCTTAAATATTGGAGATATGTGTGTTGTATTTTCAAGCTTATGAAGAAAAATCCTAAGGCTTAAAGTTTTATTTTTGATGAACTCACTCACTATTATTTCTGAAAGAACTCACCATTTTTTGAGATTTTTTATTTCCTGTTGGTTGTTGCTTCATCAATAAAGATTTATTTATTTATTTATGATTTTAGATAATTTTTATATATTTTTTAAGTTTTAAAAAAAAAAATTGAGGCTTAGGCTTTACGCCTCGCCTCAGATTTTGGTGGAGCGCCTCGGTACGCCTCAACGCTTTTCACAACACTGCTATATAGTGTTTGTGCACTGCAACTATATCATGTTCATACACTGATTTCTCAGAGTTTTAGATAAATCGATAAATGACAAATAGAACAATGAAATATAAAGCAAAACTAAGAAAAGGAGTACAATCCTTTCATGGGATTTAAAAGGGTATATATATATATATATATATATATAACAACGGAAACTGGTTTATGACTTACTTTCTTAGTATTCTAATCTTAATCAACAACAGAAGAAAAGGAAAAAAATCAATCATGGTGGATATTGGTTTGATGTCTTGCTTTCTTAGCATTCTAAGTAAAGAGAATTGTGCTAAGAATAAAAGAGAAAGAACATAAAAAGGTTATAATAACAAGAGGAAACCCCAAAAGAAATTAAATCCTCAAGAAAGCTCAAAAAAAGTGAAGGGGGAAAGGAAGGGGGGGTTGGAATTGCAGCAAACTCACCCTGTGGACCTTGAGCAGCTCGAGGATGCCGAGGACGATGTCGTTGACGTAGCAGAATCCAGAGGCCTCGCTCTTCTTGGCGTGGTGGAGGCCGCCGGCCCAGTTGATGGCGATGTCAGCGAGGCAGCGGTTGAGCTTGACGGCGGCGCCGATGGAACCGCCGGCGGAGGCCTGGCAGAAGGCGAAGAGGCCGTCGAAGACGGGGCAGTCCTCGCCGACGTTGAAGCGCTTGAGGTGGCGGGAGTGATCGTGCTGCGTCTCCGGGGTGGCGGAGGAGAGGAAGGCGACGTAGTCGGGGTCGTGAAAGCGTCGGATGTCGTCGGGGGTGGCCATGAACGGGCGGTTCACCTCCATCCGGCGGTGGAGGCCGTAGTGAACCACCAGGTTGTGGGCCATCCGGATGCGGTGAGGCTTCATCGGGTGGCCCTGCCCGTAGTAGTAGTCCCCAATCCCCGGCTCGTAGAAGTACGACACCCGCCGCCGTCCGCCGTCCGGGCACGCCGCACTCGGTAGCGACGCCCCGCTCCGATCCTCCTCCATCGCCGTAGCCGTCATCTCTCTCTCCCTCTGGGGAAGGGCCAAGCACGACTTAAGTACCCTTTCCTATCATTAAAGTCGTAAAATGATGTTTCAAGAAAATAACAAAAATATCTTTCTACCAAAAAGGGTTAAAATCATCATAAACTCTTCTCCTTTAAAAGGAGCTTTTGGCAATATATCGCCCTAAATATTTCAAATCACCCTTTGACGATGCATCATCTGTCGTAATAGGAGTTTTGATTGATGATGCACCATTTATCATCGTCTGCTATCATCAGAGTACATTTTTTCGTTATCTACTATCATCGAAGCACCCTTTGTTGTCGTTTACTACCATCGAAGCACATTTTGTCATCGTCGTCATCTATTATCGTTGGAGCACCCTTTATCATCGTCTGTTCGTGAGAAATAGTTGAACTACCAAAAAAATCAACATTTTATGTATTGTTCATCATAATATCAGGGTACAAGTATCGAACTGAGTAGAAAAATAATAACGATTTACAACAGAGATAATGATGACAACGTCAAACTGAGTAGAGTAGCGATTTACAATAAAAATCAAATAAGCGAGTCGCGATTTACAGTAGAAATCAGATCAATGAGTAGCGATTCACGGTAGAAATCAAAACAGAGAGTAACGATTTACAATAAAAATCAGATTAGAGAGTAGCGATTTACAATAGAAATTAAATTAGAAAATAGCGATTTATAGTATAAATTAGATCAGAGAATAACGATTTACAGTAGAAATCAAATCAGAGAGTAGCGATTTACAGTATAAATCAGGTCGTCATTCGATTTGCAACATCCTTCAGCAAATCGTTGTTCGATTTGTAGTATCCTTCAGTAAATCGTCATTCAACTTGCTACTTTCTTTAGCAAATCGCTATTTCGATTTGTGGTATCTTTCTACAAATCACCATTGTGATTTGTAGTCCTCTTTAACAAATCGTCATTCGATTTGCGACATTCTTCAATAAATCACAATTGTGATTTATAATTTTATTTAGTAAATCGCAATTGTGATTTACAGTGTCTCTTAGTAAATCATTGTGCATTTTATAATTATCTTTAGTAAATCGCTATTGTGATTTACAGTGTCTTCGGTAAATTACTATTACAATTTACAGCATCTTCAGTAAATCGCTATTGCGATTTACAGTGTCTTCAGCAATTCACTATTGTGATTTATGGTGTTATTCAGCAAATTGCTATTCAAATCAGGGCCAACTTGTCGGAGGCGTATCTCTTTAACCGAAGATCATATTTCTGATCCATAAAAAGTGGTGCCTTTGTGATTGAATCTAGTTTATTTTTGCCAAATTACAGTGATTTCTATAGCATGCCCTATTTTGTTTAAAAACCAGACCCCTAACATTCTGCATTATTTATATTGCACAAATTTTAGTCCAAGTTATATCTCCCCAACGAGATATCATTTTTCAAATCTGTAAAAAGGGTTGTCTTCCTTTATGTGTCTAGTTTATTTTTGTCAATTTTTATAAACTTTTATATCTATTTGTTATTTTAATTCTGTTAAAAATAAGACCTAGTTACAGAACTTTAAGTTCTGTAATAGGTTCATTTCCTAAAACAGAATGGTGACTTCCCGAAGTCACCATTTCTAAACCAGAACTGATTTTCCCATTCTGTAACTTGAGAAAGTTTCCTAATCATGTTAGAAAACTTCTCCCATAAATTTGGTACAATTTAAATTCATATGTCCTTTGAAACATCTAAATTACAGAAGTTTATTCACTTTTTCTCAAATTCCTGTTTTTGACAAAAGGCCTTCATTTTTTAATTTTTCTTCCATAATTTCTCAAAAATCTTTAATCTTAAATGGTTTTAAGATAAGTCCAGAGTCTTCATAACTATTGTGAGTATTTTTATACATTATTTATTTTACTTTGCTTAATTTTCCTTATTTTGGAGCTTGAAAGGCCTATTTTGGATGGTTTCTTTCAATTTTCCAATATTGAAGGAAAATCTGACTAAGCCTACATTTATTACTAATATATTTGCTCAATTTTGCAGGTATTTTGTTTTTTTTTGTTTTTTTCTTTTTTAGTTGTTGTATTTAATTTGAGGGTTGTAATTAAATACTCAATGAGAATTTTTACTTTATGCTTAGTTCCGGAATGAATGAACATTTAGTTTAAGCTTAATTTCATAATTACCTTATTTCATTTTTTTTTATTTTATTTCAAATACACAATGGAAAAACATGAATGGCACGTGCACCATTCTAATAAGAGGTAAATAACCCTAAATAAACGATTCACATTTATGGCTATAGTCAAAATGTGAACAATACTTAGGATTTTTACCTTTCATGGGATAAAATTTAACCTCCACTTCAAGTCCCTTTTTAAAAATCATCATACTTCTATAAAATAAATTTTCTTTTCTTCTTCTATCAGAATTTAAGATATAAATTAATTTGAGATATATTTGTGGTCATAGTCATGAATATATTAAAAATTAATTTTATTTTAAAACCTATAAAGGCCCAAAAAAAATTTTTATTCTTTGTTAGAATTCAAATGAAGATTAGACTAGAATATATTTGTGACCATAGTCATGAATATATTAAAATTTAATATATTTTTTAATTCTATTAAAGAATAAAATTTGCTTTTAATTCTAATTTTAAATAAATTCATTTAATGCATTCATCAATTAAGATAGAATTGCATCATTATTTTTCATATTTTTCAAATTATTTCAAGTTATTTTTAAATTTCTAAGTAATTTTTGAAATAAGTTTTCAAAAACAATTTTCATTTCTAAATTCAAAGTCATTTTTTATTTCTAATTATAAATTTAAATTTATCTTTTTATTTCATTTTTCAATTTTATTTTCAATTTCATTTTCAATTTCATTCAATTTTAAGCTCCTATTGAAAAGGCTTCGCCTTTGCATAAAACTGATTTTTCATAAGAACTAAGTCACTTGTGCATGGTCTGAATATGGCCCAAGGTTCTATCGAACCTTAATGGATGCAAAGTACGCATAATGATACACATTCATTCCCGAGTTAAAGCATAGTGATCTTTCCATCAAAGAGGGAAAGAGCTATGCTCACCGAGCTTAAAGGAAACACACGCTTCCTTAGATAAAGAGAGAGCGTGCTGCAAAAAATTCGGAAGAAACTCAACCAAGCTCAGAAAAAGTGTAGCATGTTACTCTATCATATAGAGGAGGTGTTGCCCATATTCTGTCAAGTACTTTCTACAACGTAGAAAGGTTCGACTCACTCTTGTCGTCGAAGCAGGGAAAGTGTTGTCAAAATGATTGGCATAAGAGCTATCGGAACCAGTTGACTAACACGAGGATGCCATGTTGTTGGAACACTGGCAGAATGACCCGTGTCCATGTTTCGCCTGTAAGGGCACTCTACTCATAAAGGCTGCAAAGCCAAAATAGTTGTTGCGCCTTGACTAGGCCACTGCTTGTAAGGGTCGCAGAGCCAGAGTAGTTGTTGTGCCATGAATAGGCCAACTGCTCATTGCGGTGATTCACGTTGAGCATCCGATCCGTTGAGATTGAGTCATATGCATGCGCATGGATATTGTTATACAACTAGGCTCGTAAAGGCCGCAATACTAGAGTACATTGTCCACCCAAAGAAGGTGAGGTGCCCGTGATGGCCGTAGTGCCGAAAGCTCAGTTAAGCATGCATATGAATCAGACTTAAATGTCTCATGAACCCCGTGACTGATGACCATGTCAGAGGAGATTACTGAATGGGGTTGGGTACATATATCCTCAGTGTGGGATGCACTGACTTCTCCGATTGACAAGAACATATCCGACAAGTAACGGTTAGACCGATGAACCCCTTCAGAACTAACACTCACCATGGTAGACAATGATGGTACAACCCGAGTGACATGTATTTCATTATGAACCTGACAGAGTTCAATGGGACCTCAGACACTCAAGGGGTTTCAGGTCGTGGCTATCCTTAAGATCTAAGGATTGAACCCAACTACTGCAAGTAGATGATGCATCTGAACTGGCCTATTAGGGTTCTCCTGGTATGAATTTACCGCCCTAACATGGATGGGGTTGTGATCGTTGTAAAAAATTTCTCTTTTCTCTTTCTTTCTTTTTCCTTTTTAGGGAAAAAAGCAGAAGAGAGAAGAGAAATTCTTTGCAAGGTCTCACTTGTCCTTTTGAAAAAGATGTTTTGAAATTACTCACTCCGTTTTGAAATTTTGTGGAAAAAATGGAGAGACGGGATTCGCTCCTCGGTACGAGGCTCAACCATTCTTGGCGCCTTTACCAGGGGTAATTGAACCAATGATCGAATTCATGCCTTTACTTTCCCTAAATTTATCAAAGTGATTATTCTAAATCCAAAATACACATTGAATCAGGTTTGTGCTAAGATTTTGAACTTGAAAACATGTATGCTTTTGGAAATGCTTCAGAAATTTAGAGTTTTCTAAGTGATTCTGAAATGGATTTCAAAATATCTTTTTAAGAAATCACTTCAGAAATCGATTTTGATTTGACAAATCAAAACTTGAAATGAATTTGAGTTGAAAGTTTGAAATTGAATTCAAAGTTAAGTTTTGGAATTTTGATATCTGAATAGATTTGAAAGAGGAAAAATCAAAATTGGAGTTTGGTTGAGAATTGAATTGAGAAATACGACTTGAAATTTTGAAATTGTATTTAGAATTTTTAGGATTTTGAAGTTGAAAATCAGAATTGGGTTTGAAATGTGAAATTGAACTTAAACTTCAAACTTAGAATTCGAAGTTTAAATTTTGAATTTAGGATGAAAATCTTGAATTTTAAAAATTAGAATTGAATTTGAAACTTGAAATAAGAATTGAAGTTTGAAAATCGAATTTGAAATTTAGAATTGAAATTGGAATTTAATACTGAATTGAATTCGATTTTTATTTTGAAATTTGAAATTGTTTTGAAAATTGAAGTTTAGAATCTAAGATAAAGAATTAAATGGAATTTAGAATTGAAATCCGAAATTTGGAAATTGAAATGATTTTTTGAAATTGAAACTTGAATTTGAAATAGAATTTGGAATTAATTCAGAAATTTGAAATGAAAATTTAGAATTGAAAATGGACATGAACTTTGAAAATTAAATTGGGAATCAAAAATCGAAATTGAGATTCGAAAATGATATTGAATTTGGAATTTGAAATTCAAAGTGAAATTCGAAATGGAATTTTAGAATTAAATTTAGAATTTAAATTTGAAATTTGAAATTTGGATTTGAAATGAAAATAGAATTTGAAATTTGGAATTTTGAAAGAAATAAAGAATTGAATTTAATATTGGAAATGAAATTCAAAATTGGAATAAGAAATTTGAAAAATTAGAAATTTAGAAATAAAGTCAAAAATTTGGAAATTGAAAAATAGATATTTAAAATAGGATTTAAAATTGAATGAAATTGAAAATCAAATTGAAAAATGAAATAAAAAGATAAATTGAATTTATAATTGGAAATAAAAATTAACTTTGAATTTAGAAATGAAAATTATTTTTGAAAACTTATTTTAAAAATCACTTAGAAATTTAAAAATAACTTTAAATAATTTGAAAAAGATGAAAAATAATGATGCAATTGTATCTCAATTAATGAATGCATTAAAAGAATTTATTTGAAATTAGAATTAAAAGTAAATTTTATTATTTAATAGAATTAAAAATAAAGATTAAATTTCAATATATTTATGACTATGGTCACAAATATATTCTAGTCTAATCTTCATTTGAATTCTATCAAAGAATAAAAAAAAAATTGGGCCTTTATAGGATTTAAAACAAAATTATTTTTTAATATATTCATGAGTATGACCACAAATATATCTCAAATTAATTTATATCTTAAATTTTGATAGAGGAAGAAAAGAAAAATTATTTTAGGGACATATGATGATTTTAAAAACGGGACCTGAAGTCGAGGTCAAATTTTATCCCATGAAAGATAAAAATCCTAAGTATTATTCATATTTTGACTATGACCATAAATGTGAATAGTTTACTTAGGGTTATTTACCTCTTATTAGAATGGTGCACGTGCCATTCATGTTTTTCCATTTTGTATTTAAAATAAAATAAAAATAAATGGAATAAGGTAATCATGAAATTAAGCTTAAACTAAATGCTCATTCATTCCTAAACTAAGCATAAACTAAAAATTCTCATTGAGTATTTAATTAGAATCCTCGAATTGAATACAACAACCGAAAAGAAAAATAACAAAGAAAATAAAATACCTGCAAAATTGAGCAAACATATTAGTAATAAATGTAGGCTTAGTCGGATTTTTCTTCAATATTGGAAAATTGAAGGAAATTATCCAAAATAGGCCTTTCAAGCTTCAAAATAAAGAAAATTAAGCAAAATGAAATATGGGGTGAGAAGTGCCCTCCACCAAACTCAACAGATTACAAACTTATAATCTGTTGTTCTTATATGCTATGGGGTAGAGGCCCAACTTGTTAACAAATGCAAATCCATTCGTGTTAACAAGTGTAAAAATGGAAGACAACATGCAAACTAAATATATAATCAAGTTCAATTGAAAAAAAAGTAAGTGAAACTTAAGAACATAAGTTTGAGTGTGAGGTATTTTGTTGTGTGATGTCCATGTCAGTCATGTGTGTGTGGCACATGCTAAGTGTGAGTCAATTGTGATATAGCTGGAAAGGCTTTTCTCATGAACTAATGAAAATCAGGTTGCTTGAAGAGTTAGAGAACAATACAATAGAGCACTGCTTGCTTTGCTTCCTGTTGTATTTCTTTCTCCCTTTAACATGTTACTGTTGCTTTCATGCAGTGTTGTTAAAAGTGCGCCTCGATGTGAGGTGCTGCCTTTGGTGCCTCGAGGTGCACTGGAAAAGCACGAATGCCATGAGGCATGTGCCTCATAGGCTATGAGGTACACGCCTCATGGCAAGGCGCCTCAAACCCCCCATTTGACCTAAATTAGGGGAGGCCCCGATTAGGGCACTCCCCTCTCTCTCTCTCTCGCTCTTCCTTTCACTGTCTCACTCTCTCTTTCTCCTTGTCTTTCCCTCTCGCAGTCTCACTCTCTTTCATCTCTCTCTGTCTCTCCCTCTCTCTCACATCTCTCGGCTCTCTCTCTCTCTCTGTGTTGAAAGGAGGAGGAGGAAGAAGAAGAAGAATGCATTCTTGTGTCTCTATGTTCAGGGGCGTAGCTAGGATTCATGTGAGGGGGGGGCAAACAGGGGTGTAGGAAAAAAAAAATATTTGTGCGATAGTCGGGTTTGAGATAAAATAAAAAATGGCTACAATTATTAATAAAAATCTATTTCATATGGACAAATCAAACTATTTGCTGCAGTCAGGGCTGGGCTAGGACTGGGCTTTTAAAAAAAAAAAAACAAAAAAAATTAACAGTTTCCGGAGGCAGGACTGGGCTACAGCCCAGCCCAGTCCTGCCCCCCCCTAGCTACGCCCTTGTCTATGTTCTTCTTGAATAATAGAGTCTGTTATTCAGAAAATTACTTTGCTTTTGTTAATTAATTATTTATTCATTGATTTTTTGCTTATTTGTGCTTTATACGGGCGGCGTGCTATTTGTTTTATGTAATTGTGTTTATTATGTATACCTATGTGTTGTTAATAACATTATGTTGTCCTTTATACAAATATGTAAAGTGGTTCTTGATAGTTATTGTGTTTTTATTGAAGATTATTTATTAAAATATCCAATTATTTATTAATAGTACATAAATGCTGCATCTTTATTTTTGTTTTTTATTTGTTCATTTTTTAATAGTTTTTGTGAAGCTTACACCTTATGTGTTGCACCTCACTTCATGAGCGGGTCTAAAACTTCAAAGCTATTCACAACAATGCTTTCATGACAATGTGAAGAAACATTAGTGTCATGTTAGTAATGTTTTCTTTTAATGTTGATGTAATACACACTCACCAGCACAGTCGGCTATGTGGGTTGGCTTAAGCCGTTCAAGCTGAAAACATTGCAAACTTGACCACTGGGTGTGTGTTTCTTGCCATAAGGCTGAAATGGTGGGAAGATTTTCCTGGTGCCACGGAGGGGAGGGCCTGAGTTTTACACTGTGGACACTGAAACAGGGACATGATCAACATGGCACTTCTCACCCCATATCCAGGATGTTCAAACCATAATGGTCATTTTTTCCTCGACGAGTAACTTTAGAGGTCTTTTGTCATTTTTTGGAGGGCTTTAAGATTAGAACAAGATCTTTTCGACTTTTTTTTTACGCATCTCTCACCAAACTCTAGATTGTGTTTACATCTTCGCGGGTTCAGGGGGGAGTTATTGAAGTGTTAAAATTGCCATGTAATATAATGCTATTTGTATTTACAGTAGGTCAAGGTCATAGAGCCCAGTTCTGTCCAGATTTACCTACTTAATGTGTTATATTTTATGTATGTAGTAGGGGCAGTTTAATGCAATAAAAGTTTGTAAAAGTGGGGTCACCCTATATGCTGTTTTTTTTTCATGTTCTAACGAGTATAAATGAAATCTTGACCAAGAACTGCCCTATTGCTCTCTCCTCTTAACATTCTTTACCAAACATCATTCAAGTGGAATTGGTGCTCCCAAACAGCAAATTAGGGAATGCCTAAATTCATAGACAGCCACCTCATGTATGAAACCGTATCTCAAACAGGGCATTTTTCTTCTGATCATGGGCCAAATGATGGACGGATAGACAAGACAAAAAATTTTTGCTCCCTAACGTCCAACTTATGAAGATAACTAGATAATCAAATGGCTCCATAATGCACTGTCGTTAATTCATCCCATTGATGAGCGAGTGAATCAGATCACCTATCCTTATGGTAGAACATTCAATGGAAGGGAGACATCAGGATCTATACAAAAAAGGGAACTGAATCAGAATTTGGACCATCAATATTCAATACCAGTGGCATTATACCACCCATCTCTAGAAAGGCTGCTTATGGACCTGACTCCGAAATTAATGGGTGGACCCCAAACTTATTTCACTCATTCTCTTGATCAATGCCCTCAACAAAACATAACCATTAAAATTCACCCAAAAAATCAAAGCTTAGTTGACCTTTTCTTGCTGCACTGTCTTTTTATCCAAGGAGCCCAACCAGGGCCATCACAAAGAGGAAACGAGAGAAAAGTGAACATGGTTGTTCAAGCCATCCCCAGGAAAGCAAGGCCTCAAACAGACAGAACCGCCCATTTTTCGGTTATTCTGATTGAAAATGAAGGGAAGAAAACTCACTTGACTGCTCATGATTGCATGATCGCATCGATCAACTAAAATGGTCATTGTGTTGGCCACTCCAATAATAGAATTATTGGGACTAAAATGGCATAAAAAGAATCCATGACCAATATGAGCTCCAAGAATAAGTTGTCACAACTCCCGGAACTTCTTCTTAGTAACCCTATTTCATGCCTCATTTCATGATGAACCTCAATGGGGCCCTAATTCATTATATCCCATCCACAACCCAACTCCAGGCGCTAAGCAATGGCAAAATGTGAAACTCGTTTATTACTTGCCCAAAAACTTGCACGAGCGCTTATGTTATATTCCATAAATATCGCAACCCTATGTGCTAAGCAATGCAGAATGTGAAGCTCATTTTTTACTCCTTAAAACTTTGTATGAGCTCCTTGTATACTTCAAATACACGCCCCTTGTATGTTGGGTAGCAGTACTTTTTGCAGAGTGCTCTATTTCTCTTAATCCCCATAAAAAGCCACTGACCTTGCGTGCACATTAGCATGCAAACCACGGTTTGATTCTCTACTCAAAGCACACTCATAGTTGCCATGCAAAGAAATAAGTGGCGTGCAACAGGTGATACCGACGTGTTGCACGATCCTGCAAATAGAATCAAAGACCCGTGCTGGAAGAACATGTCAGGTGATGGTCGACAAGAAAACCAACCACAGAGTGAACCAAAACATCTGATGAGGATGGAATTCAAGAAAACTACTGCCCTTTTTCAGCTGAGAAAGAGCACAGACGCATATGCAACTATCCAGGAGAGCCATCTATCCCAATATAGCGGATTAACCTGCGACAAAATCCAAGATTAAAGAAACTATTGCACGGGAATCCATCTACCAACTACAGACCAAGTACCTGGAGAAAGTTAAAGACTGCCTAGACACCGTTCTTCTCTGCATGCATAGCACTATCACAGTTTTCTTCTTTTCAAGACGATAACATTGTCATCATCACGATGAATAATACTTGGCACCCCACAGCACCAGCCAAGCCTGCCAAACTTAGGATTGTCTTCTCTATCCTCCCTGTATTTCTCTTTCCTAGGTGCAGTACCCAGCCTGCTCTTGATGCCTCTATCAAGGTCTCTAGAACTGCTCCTTTGAAGCTCATCATCAGCCTCACAATGAACACCACCATGATGCCTGCTATACCGATCATAACATCTGTCCCGTGCATCATCATCATCAATACGGAAATGCCTGAGGGATTGCTTAGACCCAAATTTTTCTCCAAAATTTCTCCTCTCATCTGATAATTTTCTATAACCCAATGCTCTGGCATCACTGGAAAATTCATGAAAACGGTCAGGAAGCAAAGGCCTGGAGCCATCCTCCATTTCCATTCTTTCAGGAGAACGAACTCGAGCAAACCTGGGGAGATTTCTGGGTAACAACCTTCCAGGTGGGAGCCGACCGGGAATGAAAGCTCTGCCATGATCCATGGGAACCATCTCTCTCATTTCTTCATGCCAGCTTGGTACAGTGGAACCATAGCTTCTAGCTGATGTGACCACTTCCATCATATCTTGTGGAACAGATCCAGCTTGACAAGGTGATCTTCGTCTTTCAAAACCAGGTCCATATTTAAGCACTGGTGGAGAACGTTGCCGAATTGGTGAACGACGTCCACCTAACCTATCAGGAGATCGTCTTTTGGGTGATAACCGTGATTGAGGAGAATGTGTTCTCGATCTGCATGGAGATCTCTTGGAGCGAGAGGCATTGAATAAACCCCTTCTAACAGGTGACAAACAACTCTCTCTCCTCGGAAAAGGTTGGTCATTAGCTGAAGCGTAATGAAGAAGGGAAAACGTCTGGTCATGTCTATCATCAGGCAAACCTTCACGGAACCTTGCTCTCTGTCTTGGGACAACCATCCCAGTGCCAAATTCATGAAATTGTGCATCAGGGAGGCTATCCCTGTCAGCATGATGGGCCATTTGCATGTCAAAAGGCATCTCACTTCCTCTCATTGCTGGCAATCTTCTTTGCAGATGCACACGGAAGCCTTTTGATGAGACATTAATGGCCTTAACTTCATCCCTAATTGCGGATCCTGTTCGATCTGCATTTATGATGGTTCCATCAGGTGCCACAGTGAAGCCAACACTTTCAAGCTTAGCTGCAGCTACCAGAGCAGCATTTGTTGATCTGACTCTTCGAAAACCTGTCACACGACTTTGGGGTTCCACTGTGTAGTGCCGTTCTGAATCCCAATTTCCATTTGAAGAATCAGGATGGCTAATCCTCCCTCTTAAGCGCGGGTAATCAGATCCCGCACCTGCAAACGTCATGTCTTTATTCCTATCCCTTTTAAATTTTGAGATTGCGTCCATGTACATCTCATCTCTGTAAATGCAAAATGAACAACTAAATAACATTAATCGCACATAACCTGAATTCCTAATGATAGGGCGTACACAAAGAAGACACGAAACAAGAAACAACACCTGTTACCCTGAACATGTGGTTTATCTTTCTGGAGTAATCTATCAATACATTTTATCCTTTGGACTCTAGAATTCGTGCCACTGGATATGGATCTCTTCCTTTCTGTTAGTGATCCATCTGCAGGTCGAACCAGACTAATGATTCGGCCTCTACAAGCCTTCCCAGAGAGATTTGTACTGATTTCTTCACCCTTTCCAGGTTCGTTAAGGACCCCATTGCATCCAGGAATGTTCACTTCCAAGCAGTCCAAATGATTTGCTTCTGCAGAGTTAGAATCCTCCACAGCCTTCAACTGAGTAACGGTCTCAGCTTGACCATCCTCTGTTACAGTCTCTACACTTGCACTATGAGCTTGATCAGATTTTGATTCTATGACCTGCTCAATGGTATTGCTATGTTTCAATGTACCACCATCTGAAATTACTAGGTCATCTTTGATGGAACTAACCACTGCAGAGTCTAAAATGGATGCCTCGGTCATCAAAGATGCTTGGATATGTGCCTCTGGAATGATATCAAAATCATTCCCTTGGTTGCATGGAGCATTGCTCCCATCTCCTCTATGCCGACCACCGTTTGTTCCATCAGAAATACCAAGCCTACAGATGCCACTCTCTTCTCCTGGGGACATGGAAACATTCTCATCTTCCAATATAGAAGAACAAGCGTCTTTGCTGACTTTGTATTCGTACCCTACATCCTCAGTCTCCCCTTTCTCACCAACACCTTCAGCCAGTGAGTGAATCTTTGACTCTCTGAACTCACCATCCTCATAAGTGGAGTCTTCATCATCTGGATGATCAATCAGATTTTGAGTGCCACCAGCAGTAGCTTGATATGCATCTGACTCATAATCGCTATCATAAGGATCTTCACCAAGAATATCAGCAGATATATTAATCATTTCATCCTCATATGCCTCTGATGCACTATCTATGGACAAGTCTGGTTGTGCCAAAGGACAAGAGCGAGTCTCAGCAGCCTCATCTGAGGAAATGAATTGAGGAACATCATTTGCGCACGTCTTCTGTGATGCATCTAAAGCATTGTTATCAATTACAGATTTTTTAGCCACCAGCACCTCCAGTTGAAATATCACAACTTCATCACTACATGACCCCATATTCTGCAGTGATTCATTACAGGAATTAGAAGAATGAGATTCTGCACGAATGGATGACTCTTCCACTTTCATGGTGCATTTTTTACATTCAACTATTTCAGATTGACTTGTTCTGACCTTTCCCAACTTGTCTGAACTGTTTCCATCAAGCAGTGAGTCAGTAACCTGATCAACCAGAGAACCTACAGGCAGAAAATCACCCACAGTGGCAGGTCCACTAGAACCATCAACATGCAAAACATCAGCAGCGGACATGTTTTGCCCATTGTCAACCACAAGCCTCTTACCATGGATCACCCCACAAAAACTACCAGTTGGTGAGAAATCCCCTGAATACAAGCTACGACCAAATTTTTCTGTAACGGCTTTCTCTTCCTCTGGTAGATAAGTTAAGCACTTGCTAAAGCATGACTCAGATCCAACAACAAGCTTTTGAAGAAGGTGAGCCTCAGAATAAGAACATTTTTCAGAAATGGAAGAAAACTCAGAGCTCTTGACATCATCCCCATGTTTGCAACTAACATCTGATTCATCAAGCATATGATTTGAAGATATGGCATGGATTTCTTCCAGTTTCTTACAGTTTGCCTTCATTTCATAATTAATTTCAACTGATCGCTCAACCTCAATCATGCCACTGTCACCCACCAGGTTGTTTTTGTCAGGTCCCGGATCAGTGCTTGTACCACTAGAGGGGTCATCCCATGTTTCCATAGACGTATTTAAATCCCAGTGAAACCTACTTTCCCTCACTGGTGTGCACGGTATGACATCATTGCCCTCCTCTGTTGCATTCTCGGATAGGATGTACTTCTCTATTTGATCTGGCACAACGGGAGAATCTTCTCCTGCCTTGGTGCATTTATCTCCAATATCCATGCTACCATTAAGGTCTATAGACCCACTAGCTCCAACAGCAGAAGTGGACCTGCTATCGTCATTCACTTTCTCAAAATCATGGTCATGTTCAATTCCTGATCCATGATCCACAGGTTTGTGATCTGGTCTACTCTTTTCTGCTAAGTTTCCTTCTCTAAAAGCATCCTCTTTACAGGCTACGTGCAATTCAGTACCAAACAAAATACCCTTTGCTTCAGTGCCATTAGCATTATTTGATGATTCCTTCTTCCCAAAAGAACCAGTTTCCTCCACCACAGAGAAACCCAGTTTGCTACTACCATTCTCAGAAACATGGTTGTGCTTAACGATGTCCAGTGACAACTGAAGGCCTGAATCTCGCCTCTCCTTGTGCAGATAGTGATCCTTATTTGGTTCTGCAGGAGGACAAGTTGATGATGTAGATGTCATCATCAAAGGCACCCTCCTCTTCTTGATAGGCATAGCTGCTACCGAGTTGCTTGGGTTCCAACCCACGTGATTGATCACAGACTGCAAACAAGAAGTTCAAAGTAAGCATTCAACCGAAGAAAAGGTTACCTTTCAATAACATCTCAATCAGAGTTTGTATACATCAAAATAGAGCAGTAGAAACCTCCTGATTTTCAGGTAGCAGCATATTCAGGGGGATCCGTTAAAACTGAAGCTGATTAAATAGGTGTACTAACAATTTAGCTGCAAAGTTGATGCGGACCATAGCCTTACTCAAGCCAATGCAGTTCTCAGGCCCCCCTTCCCCCCTTCCTGCTATGCTGTCTAAAATAAGATTCCAGGTTAAATGAGAAATGTGGCTTCCACTGCTCCAGTCTTGCAAAAATACCCCGTCCAGCACCAGAACCAGGCAACATATGCACAAGGAACGGACGATCAGCCAAAAAACATGGACTTATCAAGCATTATCTGCACGACATTGGGCACATCCTCGAACAATCAACCCACAACCATCAAGCAAGAGACTTGCCAAATTGTATCATGGATGTAAAGAACATATGGATCAATCATCTTAGCCACAGTGATCAAACTATACTACTTTAAGACCAGCAACTAACACACAACCTGGAACCAGTTTTATTTGATACATCGGATAACATGGACGTGAATACCAAAAACGTAGAAATTTAACATCACTAAAACCATCCCCATTTCCAACACCATCAAGAAAAAAACAATGGAAAATGCACCAACACCTACACCATTTTTCGCGGGCATCTATGACAGCTCAATATGTTACCAACAAAAAGTGGAAAAAGAGAACAGAAAGGACCATCATAAACAGAAAATACTGGCTACAAAACAGAGATACAAATACAGATAGACGACCACAGAAAACCCTGCATATGAACACATAAAAGAGTGTTGAAGGAGACAGACATCACCAAGAAAGTGCGCACCGAAATCACGAAACAAAGACAGCGGACATCAAAAGGAAAATTCAGGGTGTGTGTTTGTAAGCACCCACTCATCCAAACAAAAGAAAGGGATAGCCTGGATATCGCATTATAGAGCAAAATACAAACTCCCAACTTATCCTAGTTTTCTGGATAAGTGGGTGCACTCCAACACCCTAGAAAGACCCTTCTTTTTTTTTCCTCTTTTGTATGGAACAAACTCAACCATTCGTACCTTTCCAACCAACTATATTCCAAGGCATACCCCCTATACTCGAAAAACCCAAAATCCTAAACCTAGAAAACAACATCATAAAAAGCACCATCTCGAGAAAAAGAGAAAAAAACAAATATCACGGAAAATCCATAGTGAAAAACCAGAAACAATCGAAAGAAAAATTCAAAATCTAACACCCAAAAGCAAATTAACGCCAAACAAATAGCTATCACATTGGAAACTCGAAAAAAAAAAGGAAGAGAACAAGAGACCATTCACAATGACTGAGCACAAGCAAAGGAGCAAGATTGGACCAAAAAAAAGGTAAAGAGAAGACGAAGTCCGTATCTTAACGATGAATCAGCTCGCTCTCGCTCTCGCTCTCGCTCTCGCTCTCGGTGGAAAAAGAGCGGCAGAGATCTCTTATATATAGAAAGATTTGATCCCCAAAACCCGTGTGGGGGTGTGGTGTGGCTACACTAAACCAACCTAACCTAAACCCTGGTTTAAGTGTGGTTAAGCTTGACAAAGAAAAGGGAACCTTCTCGAACGTTTCCAAAGGTGATAAAAAATTTAGCCTACATGAAAAAATTTCGTTCAAAGTCCCAACTTTTTCTCTGCTATTCATAAATGGTATTATGTTTTGTAATAAGGCATTTTAAGACCCAACTTTTGGTCGATTGTGTTAAGTAAAAACCTGAATTGTACTGGAGGTTTTTTCTTTTCGATTGTCATGACGGGTAGGGGTGTCAGCGGGTCGGGTTTGGTTCGGACCCAGGTGAAACCAGACCTGGCCCCCATTTTTGGTTTCATTCGGGTCCAGACTCAGGTCTAATTGGATCCATCATAAGAGATCATACCCAGACTTGATAAGAACTACATGAACCAGACCCAGGTCATACCGGGCGAAACCATAGTTATTTTTATATTAAAAAATTTCAGATCTTAATCAAAACTAGGGTCAGGCCCGGGTTTGGCCCGGGTTTGGTATAAAATTTCACAAACCATGCCCACATTCATGTATTAATTGGATCTTCAGGTCTGAACCTGAGGGTCTTCTTATTTATCATTATACCCATCATCCGACCCCTAACGATGGGGTTAGGCAGACCCCTACCAGTTAGGGAAGAGATGTAATTTACTTTAAGACCATAGAATGAAACCAGTCAGGTTCCAACACCGGTCATAACCCAGAAAACAAAGTTTTTCCGGTTGAATTGTAATGTAATTACCTCCTGAGAAACCTAATAGTTTCATGAATCTGATTTATAACTTGTACCACATCTTGCCGAGAGCTTTCAATGATCTCTCTCCACTAGCTTCATTCTCATTGAATCTCTATCTGATTCTTAGCAAAAAAATAAAATCCCGTATTTAAGAAACATCCCTCATTATTCCTGACTCTAGTCCACCCACCAATTATGATGATTTTGACTCTACACTTAGGGCATGTTTGGTTCGTTCCAACATAAGAAAGTGATTCTAAAAGCCCATATTTTAATCAGAATGATTCAAAAACACAAATCTCACGGGTTGCCTTGGGCTTTGAAACCAGATTGATTTGAAATCCCAAGCAAGTTGAGGCAGCCGAACATAGCATGATTGTTTGATCCAACCTAATTGTGGTGGCCCCAATCTTTTTTGAATTTATAATCCGAAGAAATCACGCGATCGTGCTAACTCAGCCTGCCATACCTACGATGATCATCGTGCCAACAGCCTAAAACTCTGAAGCTAAGACCTTTGTGACATTTATAAAAATCTCGTCGATATATCGTGAGAAATTGCCAGAAAGTTTAAAACAATAATTTCTTGCGAGATTTTCAAATCGTGACAAATATCACACTATTTATATTTTTAAAAAATATTTATCATGAAAACCCTCAAGATTTTTATTTTTCAATGTGTTTTATTTATATTTTCTTATAAAATTTATTTTTTTATATTTAAAAAAAAAAATTATTCCCAAGATTTTGCCAAAAAAATGCAAGATCTAAAAAACTTTTCAAAATCTCCCAAGTTTTTTGTGTGCTGAGATTTTGTCATTTTTAACTCTTGTCACGGCTATGACTCCTGCCCTGGAGCCTATGCTACGTGTTGACTTGAGCAGAGGGGGTGCCAACCTTGACTACCCGTCTTGCAGCCAAGTCCCCACCCCACTACACCAACCCCCCTTGGCGCCGCCATCTATTTACATATTTTTGATAGGGTGATGAGTGTTCTCGAACAAAACCAACATATGATCTTACACCATATTGAGAATGTGGATGGTTGAACTTTCATTATCGAACACCATGTTGTTCCTGTACTCCCAAATTTTCCTAATGACGAGTTGAAAAGCCGCCATCCAAGCTTGGTGTATTTGTTCATTTGGATCTCTCTGTTGGATTTAGAATCCACCAAAAAAAAAACTAAATAGATCATTAATGTTGTTCACGCGAAATCGTTGAAAGCAAAACAAAAACCAAATCTTGATGTTGAAGCATACTTGAATCCATTGGTGCTCTGGTAGATCTTTGACAGGTATGATCTTCCAGAACCCCTATACGTGACCTTGCCATTCTCTAAACCTTATGAGAGAGGGACTGATTTCTGTTGATGTTGATGAAGAGCCTCAAAGAATAGCCACTATATATGGTTTGAGGATCATAAGTAACCACCTGAGAGTCTATTTCTAATTTAGCTCATCATAACATTGAAAATTGACACATAAGAACATATGAGGTCTCTTCACATAATAAGATCATACCATATGAAATATCACATGGCCCAACCGTATTAGATCATATAAAGTGGGCCTAAACCTTAGACAACCTATAACGTGTGATTGATCATATGTAAGACCACGCGATTTTTTCCCAACAATCTCTCACTTGGGCCATATATGTCACCTTATAATCATGCATTATAACCTTATGAGCTCAAAAACATTGTTTTATCAAATGATATCTCTAACAATCTGGTTCATTGATCATGTCAACATAGAACCAAAGCGGTCTTCATTACAAATATCATAATTGGACCCATCAATGATCACTTATATTGACATAATCAAATGACATGGATCAAGTATGGATGTGAATCATGAAAATTATATGTAATGTAATCCAAACATGTCTATTTCCAACTGGTCATCCCTTAAACTTTAGTGAGATCACAACAAATGAATACAGAATGAAACCGAAACCTGAACTTTATACTGAAATGCTAAAAAAAACTTTATTATATCATAAAACGTCCAAATACAAACTCTCACTAAACTTGCATATCATAAAATGATAAAACACTCATTCGAGCAATATGCTCATGAAAGACCTTGGGTGACAAACCTTTGGTAATCGAATCCACAATCATGGACTTTGTGTCAATATGTTCTATCGATATCTGGTCATTTTACACTCTTTCTTTAACAACAAACAACTTAATGTCAATGTACTTTGAGTTCGATGAGCTCCTATTGTTATTGAAATATAGCACTGCCAAATTATTGTCACAAAATAACTTTAGCGATCTTTCAATATTATCAAAAATTTGCAGCCCTGTGACAAAATTATGTAACCATATTTCATGATTGGAAGTCTCAAAATAAGCTACGAACTCTGTTGTCATAGTGGAAGAAGCAATGAGTGTCTGCTTGGCACTCCTCTAAAAAATAGCTCCTCCGACCAATAGAAAAATATAACCTGACGTGAATCTGAGACTGTCTTGGCATCCAACAAAGTCAAAATCAGAATACCCAATGATCTCCAACTGATCTGACTTCCTATATGTGAGCATGTAGCCTTTTATTCTTTGCAAATACCGCATAACCCGTTTGGCTGCTTTTTAATGATTCATACCTGGGTTACTAAGATATATGTCTAACATCCCAACAATGTATGTTATATCCGGACGTATACACACATGAACATACATAAGACTCCCCACAGCAGACGCATAAAAAGTCTTTTTTATATCTTTAATTTCAGACTGGTGTTTGGGGCACTGAGCGAGACTAAACGTGTTTACCTTAGCAACAGGATTATCACCTGGTTTGTAATCCTTCATGCCAAATCTATCCAGAATCTTTTCGATATAACTCTTTTTAGATAATTTAAGAATACCCCAAGAACGGTCTCGATATATTTTGGATCCCTAATACAAAAGAGACGTCACCAAGATCTTTTATTTAATTTTTTTTTGTCAGAAATCTCTTGGTTTTGTGCAGTATACATATATCATTACTGACAAACAATATGTCATCAAGATATAAAACCAAAAAAATATATTTACTCACACTGAACTTAGGGTATATACATTCATCTCAAAACCAAATGAGAGGACAACTTGATGAAATCTATGATACCACTAATGGGAAGCCTGCTTAAGTCCATAGATGGATTTCTTTAATTTGTAAACCATTTTCTTGGCATCGCCTGAGATAAAATATTCTGGTTGCACCATATATATTGTCTCATCAATGTCATCATTAAGGAATGCAGTCTTTACATCCATTTGATGCAACTCTAAATCATAATGATCCACAAGTGCCATCGTAATCCTAAAAGAGTCTTTCATAGAAACTAGAGAGAGTCTTTGTGTAGTCAATGCCTTCCCTTTGAGTAAATCCTTTTGCAACAAGATGAACCTTATATATTTTCACATTACCCATTGAATCCCTCTAGGTTTTAAATATCCATTTGCAACCAATGAGTTTCACACCTTCAGGTAATAGGACAAGACTCCACACGTCATTGTCCTTTATGGATTTAATCTTCTCATGCATTGCATCAATCCACTTTTAAGAGTTAGAACTTTGTACCACTTGATGGAAGATGATTGAATCATCTTTTCTTGAGATAGTATCACCCTCATGTTCTTGTAAAAAGATAATATAATTATTTAAAATTGTCAAATTTCTCTCTCTAGTAGATTTCCTTAATGACACTTGTTCTTGAGGTATTTCTTGATGTTGTTGAGTTTGTACTCAAGGAGTAAAAACCTGATTTTGGATAGGGAGATCTAAAATATTGCCTTGGTCTGGATTTGTGGGAATAATGTCAAGAATAGAAATCTGATCATTTTCAACCATAAATGTAGAAAGAGAAAGAAACTCTACTTCAAAAGCAATATCTTTTACTTTATCACTCTCCTCAAACTTGACATCCTCAAAGAAACAAACATTTTCTGTTTAAAAAAAGAACTTATTCATAGGGTCATAAAACTTATAGCCCTTAGACCTTTCGGAATATCCAATAAAATAGTAGCTAACCGTTCTTGAATCTAGTTTCTTTTCATGTGGCCTGTAGTGCCTAGCCTCAGCTGGACATCCCCAAATATAAAAATGCTTCATACTAGGCTTTTTGTCTGTGCACATTTCGTATGGGGTCTTGATTATTGCTTTAGATGGTATCATGTTCAATATATAAGTTGCAGTCTTTAATGCCTCTCCCCAGAGGGACTCTGGTAAGGTAGAATGAGAAATCATACTCCTTATCATATCCTTTAAAGTCATGTTTCATCTCTCAGCAACACCATTCATGCTAGAAGTGCCTGACATGATATACTGAGGGACGTTCCCATATTTCTCTAAGAATTTAGCAAAGAGCCCTGGACGTTGTTCACTTGATCCATCATATCTACTATAGTACTCACTACTACGATCAGATCTGACAGACCTAATACTTTTGTCAAGTTGGTTTTCAACTTCAGCCTAAAATGATTTTAACATGTAAAGGGATTGAGACTTTTCATGAATTAAATATAGATACCCATAACGAAAATAGTTGTTTATGAATGAAATAAAATATTATTGATCATTCTAAGAAGTCGTAGGGAATGACCCATAAATATATGTATAAATTAGTTCCAAGATGTCTATTTTTCTTTTGGCACTTAATTTTCTTATGTTTGTTCATTTTTATTTTATACACTCAACACAAACCTAAAAATTAGTCAAATCAAGAGAATCAAGAATTTCACTCATCACAAGCCTTTCAATTCTTTGTTTAAAAATATGACCTAAGCGCTTCTGCCATAATAAAGCAGAATTCTCATTTGTCAATTTTTTTTTGTACCACAAGAACTTAAATGCAAGGTTTCATTATATGAGGCAACAATATTAAGCAAATATAGGTTATCAACCACTGATAAAGAACTGGTCCCAATAAGATTTGAATAAAAAAATAATTTAAATTCATTATTTCCAAATAAACAAGAATAATCATATTTGTCTAAAGTAGAAATAGAAACCAAATTTTATCTAAAAGATGACACAATATATGCTTCTTTCAAATCTAAATAATTTTTAGTCTTTAAAGATAACCTAAATGTCTCTATTATCTTAACTTTAACTGATTTGCCATTACCCACATAGATGAATCTTTTAGCATCAATTGGCATTCGATAACTTAGGTAACCCTGTATAGACACACTTATATGAGTGATATCACCAAAATCCATCCACTAAGTGTGTTTGGGCACAGAAGTCAAATTAACCTCAGAACAAACCAAATTAAGAAGCATACTGTTCTTTTTACGCCAAACATGATACTTGGTACAGTTCTTCTTTATGTGACCCTCCACTTTACAAAAGAAACAACTAGACTTTGGATTCTGATGTCTTTTATGTTTCTTTTGCGATTGAGGGTCCACTGCAGCTTTCTTATTCCTTTTCTTTTTCTTAAACTTGTCCTTAGAGGCTATTGTCAAATGAGCACTTTCTGTATGTTCTTCTTTCATACTTTCCTCTTCTTGCCCATAGTGTGAAATGAGCTCATTAATAGTCCATTTATTCTTCTGGCAGTTATAACTGACCTTAAACTGACTGTATTGTGCAAAAATGAATATCAAAACTAAGTGTATAAATAAGTTCTCAAACAACTCTAACTTTAGTGCATTTAGTTTCGAAACAAGTCCATAATGTACTCCCTAATATTTCCTTTAACTTTTCCTCATAGAAACAAGACTCGAAAGGAGAGTACTTGTCTCAGACTTTTCAGTTTTAGCAAAATACTTTTCAATTTCTTCAAGGAACCCTCTGGCATTAACCTCTTTGGACATAGTGCCCCTGAAGGAGTCAGGAATTGCAAGTTTCATGATCATGAGACTCATGCAATTGGATTTATCCCATCGCTCAGAGTCCTTTTATCCTCAGCAAAACTCCTATCTGTAAAAGCAAGTGGTCGATCCTCTCGTAGTACAATATTCAAATCCATACATCTAAAAAAAATCATAACATTCTCTTTTCAGTTTTTGAAATTAGAACCACTCAAAACAGGGATCAAATTTATATTTGCAGATATCATAGAAGCAAAAGTATTAACTGAATCAAGAACAAAATAAGCTCCCGATTAATATACAATTTCATATGCATTAACATAAAATAACATATTTAAACTGTGATGAACCCCATCACAAGATACTCGGCACAACATTGACATTTAGTCTTTGGACAAAAATATTAACTTGTAAGTGATACTCTCATTACAGTAATCAAACATGAGCAATTAATCATGTCAAACAACGAGTCTTTCTTTAGACCGACTCGTTATTCACATGGAAAACCATATAATTGTCCCATATTTATTACCAAAATATATATATTTGGGTTCGGCCAAATAGTAGTCTTTCTTTGGGTTGATCACTATTCGCATGAACCCCAAACATATAATCATCCTAATATTCTAAATGATCACAATAGAGGTTACTTTGGCAACATATTATTTCAATCAATTTAATTAGAATATTGGACCCTAAATCAAAAGAATTCTAAGGTTTAAATACATCAATACATGCATATGAATAAAAGAAAAATATAACCATAATCTGTATAGGGTTGAAAAGTAACCAAAGACAACCCTCTAAAGGGACCCAAAATGTATAATTAATGGCCCTGAATCTCATAAAAAAAATTTCCTTATATTTTTTTTTATGTTCCCCCCTTTTTTTATGAGTTTTAAAGCACATGCGAGGGTCCGGCCAAACCCAACTGGCGGGTCAGGTCAGATCTAGCCTTGCACGGATCAAACCCTACCCGACCCGGTAGGGACCCAAGTAACCATCACTAGGTGTGGGTTGGGCCCTCGGGTCGAGTCATACTGACCCGACCTTGAACCGCTGAGGCAGTGGATGGGGCGAACTGGATGCCCCAGTTGTCGGATGCCTATCTGATCTGGTCACCCACCGATGGCTGGGGTAAAACTAAAAGCCCTAGCCACCGTTGTTGGACGCCATCCGGTGTCTAGCGTGGGTGAATAGTTGGGGGGACTACTGGCACCCCCGCCCCGGTCGCCTGAAAGATGGAAGGGTTGAACGACCTTTCCTGTAACCGAAATCAAAACTGGAGGGTGGATGGGCGATCTGAATGCTCAGACCACCATCATCGGGTGTCAGTCGGCATCCGACGATGGTGATCAGGCGGCAGTCCAGCCAACACCCACCCCGATCTCCTAAAACATAGAAGGGTTAATCGACCCTTCCTCTGACCAAAAATGAAACGAAAAGGGGTCGATCGGCCCCTCCACCATCCAGATCTAAAGTGGGAGGGCCGAATCAACCCTCCCTCTATTCGGATGCAGCCAAACAGTGCGAGGAGGGTCGATCGACCCTCCTCCACCAGCGCCCTGATAGAAAATCGAAAAACTGGGGGGGGGGGTCCGGGCCTCACAGAACCGGCAAAAGGGCCTTGAGGATCGTTCAATTCTCCCTCTTCCTAAAAAAAATACTGTGCAGGCACCTGACGGTGCCTGCGCCAAGGGTCGGACGGTCTCCGACAACCCGCCGGACGTCGGTCCCATCAGTCCTCCAACAATGTCATCGGCCGCAACAAATTTTTTATTAGCCCCTAATGCCGACAGTTAAAAAAGGAAAAGATCGAATCCGATGGAATTCCGGTGACCCAACAAAAAACATACAATAGCAAAAATCATATTTCAACAATTCAACAGGAACAAGGCGCGCTGATACCAATTGTTGGATTTAGAATCCATCGAAAAAAAAAATTAAATGGATCGTTAATCTTGTTCGCGCAAAATCATTGAAAGCAAAACAAAAACCAAATATTGATGCGAAAGCGTACCTGAATGCATTAGTACTCCATTAGATCTTTGACGGGTATGATCTTCCAGAAACTCTATACGTGGCTTTGCCTTTCTCTAAACCTTATGAAAGAGGGACTGGTTTTTCTTGATGTTGATGGGGAGCCTCAAAGAATAGCTACTATATATGGTTTGGGGACCATAACCTAATTATAAACTTCTGAGAGTCTATTTTCAATTTAGCCCATCATAAAATTAGAGATTGATATATAAGGGCACAAGAGGTCTATTCACATAATAAGACCATACCATATGAGATATCACATGGCCCAACTGTATTAGATCATATAAAGTGGGCCTGAACCATAGGCAACCTATAACAAGTGATTGATCATATGTAGGACCACATGATTTTTCCACAACACTCTCATCAAGGGAGAAGACCATAACTAACTCGACATTTGCTCTGTCTTCTCTCTATTGTATGATCGTTGCTGAAGAAGGGGTTTGTGGGATGCGATTTTGGAGTTATTTAAGTCACCCATGTTTTCAACTCTTGTAAGATCTGAGGCGAGCTTCACTTGTATAGGTTAGTAGTGTTGTTGTTGGCAATATATTGGGCACATCACCCAGAAGGTCGTCTCTATTCTACCACTTCAAGTCTAATCTAGTAAGAGCATATGGCTTCAATTTGTTATGGTTTGATATGTGGTGAACCACCTCTCTTGTGTAACCATCGACTTGCAGATTGGGTGCAGTCAGCTCCCTCGTGTTTTCTTATGTAAACTTTGTTGGATTTCGGATCATAATGTGCACAATGAAGGCAAGCTCTAGGTAAGAGAGGGGAAGAGAATGGGAGAGGTGACTAACGATCAGTTTCAAAGGGGTTCTTTCTCAGTTCATGCCTACAATGCGCAAGGGCTGAGAATATATAATCCTTCCTTGGGTAGTCGTTATCCCAGCCTTGTATGTCTCATACGATTCTCAAATATGCTGGGAATCCAATATGAAGTGTGACCCACCACTATCTTTTTGGTTAGCATTTTAAAGGCCCACTACTTAGGGTCATTGGATTCTTTAGAGAGAATCCAACGACTAATTATGGATTCATATTTTGGATCCATACTTAGATCCAATACCTAAATCTAATAATGTGTTATGGGTTTCTGTAGACCTTATGGCTGCACTGGATCCGTACCAAGATCCAATATCTCTCACTTTACCATTTGGGGGCGAACACCTACATTATATCATAATCTGTGCATCATGTACATTACATATAGCACTTCATAATAAAACAAGCACCAAATAAACTTGCACAATTTCTTGGGTTATACCAATAATATTTTTCTCACATGTTATGGGTTATTTTTAACATAATCATGTAGATTTTTCATGATTATCAAGCATGAAATTTTTTACGTATGCTATGGGTTGTTTGCTACATAGTCATATGGATATTTTCTTTTTTTTTTGAAGTATGATATTTTTCACACATACTATGGGTTATTTTCCCTGAGAAAAACATGAGATTTCAAGGCTTAATCATTTTCTCAAGTTTCCCTCAGAAAGCGATTCTCTCGAAACTAACCAAGCATTCCCTTAGTGTTTCCTTTAGTGTTCTTTTTGAGTTAGTTTGTCACGCAAGTTCTTTTTGTTGTGTTATAGTATTTTAGTAATTTATTTCTTCATGTGTCAACACATGATTCGCTCTTGATTACTATAAGGCATGATGAAGTGAAAGAAACTTTCAATTGTATTGTTGCTAAGCTTGAGATAATGAAATCATGTGATGGCATGAAGGATAGGTTCTATGGTCATCTATAGATTCATAAAATTTCATCGTATACTCTTAGTGATTATCTTAGCTTGGTCTCATAAATAAGGGCATCAACACGTCCGATTTGGTTTAGATTTAGGTAAAGTAAGATCAAAATCTGATTTGAGATGTTGGTATTGGGTTTGGATATGGATTCAATCAAACCTATTATAAGAGAAACCATAACCGGATCCTATAAAGATTACATGAATCAGATCTGGATCATGCCCCAAAAAGTTATATTTTTTATCCCTTTTACATTAAAAATTTGTGGATCTTAGTTGGAGCTTAGGTCGGGCTGGAGTCTCGTATGAAAGTTCACAAATCATACTCGACTCCATATATTAATCGGATCCTTCAGGTCTAATGCGAACTCTATTGAAACCTTCTTATTTATCTCCAAACCTTGACCTTATAAGGTTTGGTATGGGTTGGGTCTGGTTCAAACTCAACCCATTGACACAGTACTCATAACCACCAGACAAGTTGGTAATTTTTTTTTATCTCATTATCGGAGAGCACCTAAGTTGGCTAGGTTTTATGCAAGAGCAACATAAGTTGTGTTGTTCAATACTAGGGGTGACATCGGGTCGGGTTTGGTTCAAACCCAGGTGGAACCAGATCTGACACAAATTTTTGGGTATGGTATTGGGTCCGAACCTAGGTTTATTCTGACCCACTATAAGAAAAACCATGCCCAGACCCAATAAGAACTACATGAACTAGACCCGGGCCATACCTGATAAAATATTATTTTTTATCATTTTTACACTAAAAATTTGTGGGTCTTAATCGAAACTCGGGCCAAGCCCGAGTCTGGTATAAAATTTCACAAACTATACCCGATTCCATGTATTAATCGGACCTTCGAGTCCGGACCCAGGTCTTAATTAGGTCTTCTTATTTATTTATCACCATACCCGGACCCTATAGGGTATGGTACGAGTCGGGTCTGGGTAAACTCGACCTGTTGACATGCCTATTTGATACCCACATATATTTGGAAATTGAAGGATTCTATTTATGAGAGAATACCACAGGTGCAAGGAGTTCAACCTTACGGTATCTTCCCATGAGGATTCTAATATTACTTGTGAATAAGATTAGGTAAAAACTTGACAACTTGAGCTCTATCTAAAGTAAAATTAACCAATATACACAATGCAGATAGGTGTATGCTATTATGGAGTGAAAAGATCAAGTGCAATATGCTATTATGGGTATGTTTATATTAGTTGATTTAGATAACTCATTATCAATAGATAATGAGTTATCACCTACATTTGTGGCATCTAGTTAAGATGAGATCTCATCAACTACATTTGTGGGCTTATCGTCATCCCCATTTGAAGAGGCAGCCAACATAGGATAACGACTATCTAGTTGTTACCTACATTTGAGGAGTAAGGGTCGACCAAAATAGTTGACCAATACAAGTTGTATTTATGTACTCAACTTTTGTAATCGATATAATTAAGAAAAACTTAATTAGACTTTCATTTTTTATCTTCTTCAATTCTTCAGTTTTTTTCATGGTATCAGAGCAGGGACTTTGATCCTGCACACTTCATTTTTCTTCTCTTGCCAGACCTGCAGTTTGGTCATCGCACATTTTCAAGCCACTGCTTGTGATTCTCGTCTTCCAATCATGCATCTTTGAGCTTTTTCCAATGGCTTCTGATAGCATCAACAATGGTGTCAGTTCATTTGAGAACACTTAGGATTTGACAATCAATCATTTATTTCTCCATCACTCGGATAACCAAAAGATATCCTTAGTGTCGTAACAGTTTATTGGAGATAACTACTCGATGTGGAGTAGAGCTATGGTTATGGCATTAAGTGCCAAGAATAAATTGAGTTTCATCGACAGATCGATCACGAAACCTGAATCATCATCACCAAATGTTGCTATATGGGAGCAGTGTAGCAATATGGTGTTATCCTGGTTACTCAACTTCATTCACAAGGATTTAGCAGCCAACATCATTTATGCTTAAACCGCAGTTGAGGTTTGGGCAGAGCTTCATGAGAGGTTCTCCCAATCGAACGCTCCCAGAATATATAAAATCCAACAAGAGATAATCAATCTCAAGAAAGGACAATGTTCAGTAACAGTGTATTTCACCATACTGAAGGAGTTATGAGACAAAATGTCCACATACATTGAAATTCCACCTTGCTCGTGTGGGGCCATGAAGGTCATTCAAGAACTCCAACAACGAGGAAAGGCTCATTTAATTTTTGATGGGCCTTAATGACGGTTTTAGTGTCATCCAAAGTGAATTACTCCTCATGACACCCTTACCAAATGTATCTAAGTCCTATTCATCGATCATTCAAGAAGAACGACAACATGACCTTTGTCCTACGTCATCCCATGAACTAACTGCCGCGATAATCGATCGAGGCAATCTACCTATCAAAGCCAACACATCGAAGATAGGCTAGACGCATTTGAGACCAAAATAAGAACATTGTGGGCATCTAGGTCACATCAAGCCTAAATGCTATTACCTTCATGGTTTTTCTAACTGATCAAGGGGTTCTTTCAACGCTCGCTTCACTAGTCAGGCTAATGTCAATGCATGTTCCTCCACAACTGAACCCAAAAAATCAAATTTTTAGTTCTTCCCTTCCCAAACTTACCCAAGAACAATATGATAAGATCATGGTGATCGTTAATCTAGGTAACCAAACGATCTATCTATGACCAACCTTGCAGGCAATATATCCAAACCATCAGTTTGTTTATTTGCATCTCAATATTGAATTATAGATTTAAGGGCTACATATCACATTACAAACTTCATATCCAACCTTTCATCCCTGGTGCTGATCTCCTTCCCACCCATCGGCCTTCTTGATGGAGTGTCCGCCCTTGTCACTCACACTGACATCATCATATTGACTTTCATAATTACTTTACACAATATCTTATATGTTTTTCATTTCAAATTTAACCTCATCTCAGCTAGTAAATTAATTCATGATTTGAAATATGACATTGTGTTTAAAGAAAATCATTATATTTTTCAGGACTCACACTCGAAGATGACGATTGAAATGGGTTGGCTGTAAGGGAATCTTTACATCCTTGAGAACGACGGTAACCATGCCTTGAATGCTTGATCTCCTTCCATTTGGCACCTTAGACTTGGACATTTATCAAATTCCCGACTTCAAATTCTTATTAATTTCAATAAACTTAATGGAAAAAAATTTTATGAACATTATTCAATTTTTCATAAGGCCAAACAAACCAAGTTGTTATTTCCTCATGAGACCATATACTCTTCCAAACCCTTCAAGTTACTATATTGTGACATATGGGGTGCATCTTTCTATGTCAGAAGATCATTTTTTTAACATAGTAGATGATTACAACAAATGCACGTGGATATATCTCATGAGGTATAAGTATGAGACATTCAATATTATCAAAAAATTTATCGTGTTGATTCAAAATCAATTTTACACCAACATTTTTAGCATTAGATCCGACAATAGAATAAAATTCTTTTCAGATGATATGCAACTTTATCTTAGAGAAAATGGAATCAACCATAGGCATAGTTGCATAGCAACTCTGCAACAAAACGGAGTTGTTGACTGCAGACATAGTGATTTATTGAATGTGGCTCGGGCCCTCCGATTTCAATCAAATTTACCAAACAAATTTTGGGGGGAATGTGTTCTTATTGTAACATACCTTATTAATCGACTCCCCTCAAATATCGTGATGAGTAAAACTCCCTATAAGATGTTGTACAACCAAGCACCCAAATAAGACCATTTACGCATATTTGGATGCTTATGTTATGGTTTTAATATAAATCATACCCACACATATGATACACATGCCGAACAATGCATCTTTGTAGGACATCCATATGGTCAATTATAAAGTTTATGATCTTGAATCTCAAAAGATTTTTGTCAGTCGAGATGTCAAATTTTATGAAAACATTTTCCTTTTTCAAGATCATAAATTTGCTTCTATTGATGTTAATAATGTTATACACGTGCCCATATTTGAACCCCAAGACTTTTCCCCACAGCATCAAGCCCTTGATCCTTTGCCTACCATCCCGCATGCCCCCAATGCTCCTGCATCATCGTCTACTTTAGACGACCCGTCCATTCCTGTCACCATCCAAAGCATCTAAGCCATGCCTCAACTTTGCAAATATGATCATTCTCTCCAACCGCCTTCCTATCTTAAGGATTTCAAGTGTTACTCTGCAGCTCTTGTACTCCAATCGGATGCATCATGTGACGTGGCTCAAAGTACCCACCATCCTCTTAACCATTACCTTGCATATCAATGCTTATCTCCTTTCCATAGAATTTCTTAGCTGCCATCATTCAAAATTTTGAGCCAAAGACTTTTTTTTAAGCCATGAAACACCAACATTGGTGTGATGCCATAGCTGCTAAAATCCGAGCACTTAAGGCAAACCATACTTGGACGGTGATGATCTTACCTGAAGGTAAGTATCTTGTCGATTGCAAATGGGTTTATAAAGTTAAATTTTGGCCTGATGGTTTCATTGAACGTTATGATGTCTGCTTGGTTGCCAAAGGGTACACTCAAATCGAAGGTCTTGATTACAATGAGACAATTGCTCTAGTGACCAAGATAGTCATCGTTCGATGCCTTCTTGCGATTGCTTCTATCCATAATTGGCATCTTTTTTCAAATTGATGTCAACAATGCATTCCTTCATGGTGTTCTTGACGAAGAGATATACATGCGGATTTTTCCTAGATTTTCTCGTCAGGGGCACACCAAGTTTGCCGCCTACATAAGTCTCTTTACGGTCTCAAACAATCCTCGCAGAACTAGTTTGCGAAGCTCTCCTCTTATTTAAGGGAAATTGGTTTTGTTTAATCCAAGGCCGACTGCTCTTTATTCTCCCAAACAAGGAACACTCACCACCTATTCATCTTGGTATGCGCAGATGTCATCATCATCGTAGGAGATAATCTTGATTAAATTAGCAACCTCAAATAGAATTTCAACCATAAATTTTGCCTTAAGATCTCGGCACTATTAAATATTTCTTGGGCATTAAAATGACTCGATTCAAGGAGGAGATTTTTCTCTCTCAATGCAAGTATACATTGAATATATTGGAAGACATGGAATATCTGGGTTCAAAACCATGTTTCTTTCCCATAGAGCAAAATTCAAAGTTCAATAATGAAGATGGATCCATTTTGGAAGATTTGAGTCTTTATCGATGGTTGATTGATCAACTGATATATCTCACCATCACATGCCCTGACATCTCCTATGAAATCTATGTTCTAAGCCAATTCTTAAGCCAACCATGCACTCCTCATATGGATGCAGCCATTTGGATTTTGCACTATCTCAATGGTACCTCAAGCCAAGGGATTCTAATGAATTCATCTAGTCCATTGACTGTTCTCGGCTATTTTGATTCATATTGGGCTTCTTGCTCAATAACCTGTAGATATACTTCTAGATATTGCATTATGATCAGTCTGAGTCTGATAACATGAAAATCAAAGAAACAGTCAACTATCTCTCGATCGTCTGCAGAGGCTGAGTATCGTTCTATGACATTAGTAACTTGTGAGCTCATTTAGGTCAAATATTTATTGACCGACTTTGGGATCTTTCATCCTCAGCCTATGAATCTATTTTGTGATAATCAATTAGCATATTGCTGCTAACCCTGTTTACCATGAGCGCACCAAACACATCAAAATTGATTGTCATCTCATTCGAAAGAAAAATTATAGTGGGTTAATCGATAGTCAGTTTATTCTTACCCATTCACAGTGCTCTGATATTTTCACAAAGGCCTTGGGACTAAGTTGGGCATGCTCTATCACCATGCTCCAACTTGAGGGAGCATATAAGTTTATTCAGATATATCACCTACATTTGTGGCATCCAGTTAAGATGAAATCTCATCAACTACATTTGTGGGCTTATCGTCATCCCCATTTGAAGAGGTAGCCAGCATAAGATAACGACTATATGGTTGTTACCTACATTTGAGGAGTAAGGATCGACCAAAACAATTGACCAATACAAGTTGTATTTATGTACTCAATTTGTAATTGATGTAATCAAGAAAAACTTAATCAGACTTTTGTTTTTTATCTTCTTCAGTTTACTTGGGTGGTTCTTGTTTTTGTTTACTTAAATGGCTTTCATCTGAGTTTTACTTATGTCTTCTCCTCTCTGTGCAAACAAGGATGCCTTTCAACTCCTCTGCAGTGCATGAAAGTTCATCATTCTTCCATGGCCGGAGACGTCTCGGGATCGATGTATTCTTTGATTGCAAGGCAACCCGGTTTGTGTCAATGGACTTGGTGAGGTGATTTTTTCTGAGAGGGTGGTGTATGTTCTCCCCTGATGATTCACTGAATCCCACGTCTGTGTTCGAGGGTCTGAATGAGCACCACGTATACAAGCACATGGGGCTTGTATTCCCGTGTATGTTGACATCACTTAGCATTGGAGTCTGGTGTGGTTGCAAAGACTTAAGTACCCTTTCTTGCTATTCTTCTCATAAAACGACGGTTTGAGAAAATGACAAAAATGCCCTTCATTCAAAAAAGAAAAAACAAACGATTCAAAAAAAGGACAAACATGTCCTCCATCCAGAAAGTCAAAGATGATGTTGACTCTTCAAAATCTACACAGTGAAACAAACTTTAATCGTTTCGCTGATGGTGATCCGGTGAAACGATGGTGAGCTGACGATCCGATGGTGAGCCGGCGATCCGATGGTGAGTCGGCGATCTGATGGTCATCCGACGAAATGAACCTGAGTCATCAAAAATGTCTGTTTGAACTTTTCATTGTCATCTTCTTCTTCTTCCTTCTCTGTAAAACACTGTAAAACCCTCTCTCTCTCTCTAGAGAAGAAATCAAGGGAGGCAAAGAGTTCCCCCTGGAGAAGGCCATGAACATCAACCCTCTCTCTCTCTCTTTTCTCTTTCTACTTCTGTGCACATCCAGTAGACGATCCTACATTGCTCCATCAAACACCGACTGACCTGCACACTGACTGTAGCATCATTCAACTTGATGAGTTGTGGAGCCTGATTCATAGTTTTTGCCCTTACAGGAGGGGGTTTGGGAGCTCCTCCCAGTGTGGGTAGCATCATTCAACTTGATGAGTTGTGAAGCCTGATTTAGAGTTTTTGCCCTTATAGGAGGGGGTCCGGGGGCTCCCCCCCGACGCGGGTTCCACTCAGCAATAAAGCGTTTTGTTTAATCGTGGGGCTCATGTTTCCTTCGGTTGTTTCTTGCTTGAGGTTTTCGTAACACCCCTTCCCACGATTTTTCTATTTTTCTTTTTCTGTTTCTTTCCCATGATTTTTTCAATGACTTCCCTACAATGATTGTTAGTGTTGTCGGGTCTCCAATGACCCCCACAACGATTTATAGTGTTGTCTAGTCTTCCAACAACGATTTGTAGTATTGTCGGGTCTTCCTATAACGTTTTGTAGTATTGTTGGGCCTTCCTACAACGATTTGTAGTGTTTTCGAGTCTTCAACGAGCCCAACAATGATTTATAGTGTTATCCAGCCTTCCAACAGCAATTTGTAGTATTGTCGGGTCTTTCTACAATGATTTATAGTGTTTTTGAGTCTCCAACAAGACCCACAACAATTTATAGTGTTATCCGGTTTTCCAACAACGATTTGTAGTGTCTTCCGCAAATCACTATAGCGATTTGTAGTGTTTTTGGGTCTCCATCGAGCCCCATAGCGATTTATAGTGTTGTTGGATCTCACTATAGTGATTTGTAGTGTCTTCCGCAAATCACTATAGCGATTTGTAGTGTTATTTAGTAAGCAAATCGCTGTAAATTGCTACCCGAATTAGGACCAACTTGTTAAAGCTATATCTCCCTAACCAAAGGTCATATTCCAAATCCGTAAAAAGTGGTGTTTTTATTATTGAGTCTAGTTTATTTCTGTAAATTTTCAGCAATTTCTATGGTCATTTTATTCCCCATTTTAACTAAAAACCAGATTCCTATTATTCTGTGTTGTGCAACCCAAAACACTACAAATCGCTATAGTGATTTGCGGAAAATACTACAAATCGTTGTTGGAAGACCCCCTCCTGTAAGGGCAAAAACTATGAATCAGGCTACATAACTCATCAAGTTGAACGATGCTACCAACGCTAGGAGGAGCCCCCAAACCCCCCTCCTTTAAGGGCAAAAACTCTGAATCAGACTCCACAACTCATCAAGTTGAATGATGCTATCCACGCTGGGAGGAACCCCCAAACCCTCCTTCTGTAAGGGCAAAAACTCTGAATCAAGCTCCACAACTCATCAAGTTGAATAATGCTACCCACGCTGGGAGGAGCCCTCAGACCCCTCTTCTGTAAGGGTAAAAACTCTGAATCATGCTCCACAACTCTTCAAGTTGAATGATGCTACCCACGCTGAGAGAAGCCCCCGGACCCCTCTTCTGTAAGGGTAAAAACTTTGAATCAGGATCCACAACTCATTTAGTTGAATGATGCTACCCACGCTGGGATGAGCCTCCAAACCCTCCTCCTGTAAGAGTAAAAACTCCGAATCAGGCTCCACAACAGTCAATGTGCAGGTCAGTCGGTGCTTGATGGAGCAATGTAGGATCTTCTGCTGTATGTGCACAGAAGCAGAAAGGGAAGGGAGAGAGAGTGAGAGGGTTGATGTTCATGGCCTCCTCTAGGAGAGATTTCTTTCTCAGATAATCTTGCAGTGCAGAGACTGAGTCTTAAATAAACATTTTCGGGGCACTTAAGTCTTTACAACCACTCCTTTTCTAGAATCGTCATTTTTTTTGGCACCAATGGAGGAGAGGGTACTTAAGTCTTTGCAATCGCATCAAACTCCAACGCTAATTAATTCTGACAAACATGGGGATACGAGACACACATTGCTTAAATACGTGGTGCTTTTTGGGACCACTGAGCATGAGATGCCCTGTTCGGGGGGTAACATATAACCTGCTTCGATTTTTCCTCGATTATAAGAGAAAGGAAACATCCACATTGTACCCTTTTGGCACACCACCAAAATACTCAAAGAAATGCTAGAGATTTTTTTGTAATAATTATATTAAAAGATAATGAAATTCCTTGCTCTTTGCCTGCCTTATTACCTTTTTTCTTTATTTTATCGCAATATACATCAATTTCACATTGTAGTTCCCCGTCCATAAGGGTATAAAATAATGGCTCTAAGAAATTGAATTAACCATGGTAATTGGGTATACAATAAGGCATTTATTGCATCTAATTGCCAGTTGTCCATTCTCAATAATGGACGGATTATTTTGTTTTGGACTGTTTTTATTAAGTAATTAGGGAATCATTGTTGAACCCCACATATTATAAATTTATATAATATTTTGATTTTGGTTTCATGAATTTGAACCCTAGAGGGCGATGGGCCACAGTGTTAAGGGATGTTATTTACTTGTAAGACTCTTTCCACTAGTCGTCAGCTCTTGCCCAGTAGAAATATATTCTAATTCAGAGACATTATCTAGTATAAACAGGGGTTTTTGTATAAAAGGAATATCAGTGACTAGTGAGAGCAAAGCAGCTGGCTCAAAACCCAACTCAGTTTTTCTCAATATTCTTGTGGGTTTTTTTGTTATATTCTATTTCTAACTATTGGACAATCCAATTAGATCAGCTTGGAGAAAGAGATTTTTTCTTCTTCACATGTAATGTGGATTAATGATATAAGTAGCTTGCAAAAAGTTTGTGATGATCATTTGAGTTTGTCCTTGTAAAACTTGAAATTGCTAAAGGTTTCATCAAGTCCCTGTCTAAACTCTAAAGTGTGCAACATCAGAAGAGAAATAGTTTCTGTTTCTTTCTTTCTTTTCAACTTCATGGATAAACTATCAGCTCTATCAGCTTCTTCGGGTCACTGAGAGGTGCAGCATTGATCATGCCCTGTTTGGTGTCCTTTCCTGTAAAACTCCATGGGTGTACCATCAAGGGTTTGAACTCGAGATGTTCCTTTCTCTCAGATGAATCGAGCTGCCACCTAGTCACGTGAGCCCACTTGGGTAGACCAGAGCTGGTTCCATAATACAGTCTCAATACACTTCAATAGATGGAGCAGTAGTGCTTACATTGTTCAATTCATCAAACAGCATTATCCTGAGAGATAATCGCTCAAGCCAGTTTTAGACCAAGGAGATGATCAAGCAGTAACATCCATTTCTGCTTAATTATAATGTGTCTCTACGATAATTTACCTTTAATTTGGTTGTCGATTTTATAATTTATAACATAACAAGGTTTGTAGGGATTTTGTCCAACTGGATTCTGTTTTTCCAAGAAAAAAAAAAGGAATACCAGATTTTGCAAGAACAATGGAATCGGTAGAGATTCTGTCAATCCCGAAAAATGTCCAATATAGATTTTATTTGACTAATTACATTCCTTTCCCATAGTAAAAATCTATGATTAACACACAATTACTTGACATATTGGTTGAATGTGAGAAGGTTTCTAGGAAGAAACCATAATTTATGCTGCAAAATCAGCAAATTTTCAGTGCATGTCTTCACAATATTGATTATAAAGATTGGTTTTATTATTCACAACCTAACATGGTTTCCAACCCTTTTGAAATTTGAATCACTTTGAGTTGCTATATTATGCCTAAGATTCTTAATGCCTATAACTTTAGTTAGTTCACATTCCAATGGGGTCACAGGCCATCATCACCATCAGTAATATTCAGTAATATTACCTTCTTTTAATCACTAATTCTACTCTAAACCATGCATTATAAACAAAATAAGAAACAACGCAAAAAAGGTAACTGCGGCTAGTAGAAATACCCATGTTACAAAGGTCACTGTAGTTTTGCTGATGTTCTGTGGGGTTTGTGGATTTGTGCAATTGAATCTGGAATTTTTACTTTTTCTGACTTTGATTTATTGGCATTAAACTTGGACATGTGTGGATTTGTGTCATTCAATCTGCAAATACTGAAATACACTAGCCATTGTGATGATGTTATGTGTCTTGATGTATATTCATTGTGACACTGATTCAAATTAATCAAACCATTCACAACTATACTGTTTGAGGAAACTTCCAAGTGGTAGAGCATATTTAACTTGCATTAAATGTCAAACACTAGACAACATCATCATAAAAAAACAACAACAAAAGCACCAAAAAACCCAAGCAGCAATTCTTCTTCCTTACAACCAGACATGAATGGAAAGCATTCATTATTTCCATTTTAACAGCACACTGATCTGCCCAAATCCCCTAAACTCTATAATTAATAAGAGTTGAGTCTCCTGCAGTTCTTTCTTATCTCTCCACTTGACCCAGTTAGAGGGATGATGTTGCCCATATTGATCATGGACTTGGCAAACTGCTCTAGGAACTTGACATTGTCCTTGGCATATAGCTCAACAAGCTCCATGGTTTTTGGATTCTTTGTGAAAAGGACTTGATCAGAATTAAGCAGTCCTTTCGATGCGATGATGTTCTTAAAGTAGTAATTATCAAACTTGGCCACTGTGACAAAATCCAGGGGGAAGAGGTTGTTGTCACCTCCTGATCTTGGGCAACCTGATTGGAGCTGCGTTGCGTAGGCAGAATCAAGTGTGGCATCAGGATGTCCATTGCCTGATTGGTTGTAGAGCCTTTGCCTAAAGCTTGTGCACCTAGAGAACCCAATTGTGTGGCTTCCTGCATATATGAACAGAGTCATGAATGAGCATTGGTGAAACATAAATACCCATATGGGTGCAGGGGCACTTGAGGCATTCAAAGCAGACACATATCCATTTGAAACTTGGGCTGAATCTGGCTCCTTTTATAGAAGTCTAACCTGCTAACAAAAATGAGGAAGAACAAGATAGAATTACCAGAAAGAGCGACTAAATCGACGAGATCGAGGCCCTTTAGCTTGAATTTTGTTATGAGAGTCTCAATAGTACTGTTTGGAGCAGGGATGTTGTAGTTTGATCCACTCAAGCTTGCCCCCAAAGAGTCCCTCCTTCCCAATGGCACTTCCCAACTGGGCCCACCAGCCTAACACAGGGAAGAAGCAACACAAAAAGATTGAGCACTACTGATTTTGGCAACGTTAAGATTATGTTCGGGCATTAAATGTCATGTTATCAAGTTCACAAACTCCATGCAGGAGTTAAGAGTTCATGAACTTGATCACGTTTTACCTGCTACTTGCTAGCTTCTTCATGCTTTCCATGGTCCAGAATATGGTTATTGGAACTTTGTTCATGAATTTGTTATATTTGCAGTGAAGCCTAAAATACCACCGAGGGGCATTTTAACGTGCACACTTATCCAGATAATTGGTGGATGAGTTAGTTAAGATGGCAATGTGAGTTTTCCAACTTATCCCACTTTTCTGGATAAGTGGCTGCTTCCAAGTTCTAAACACTCCTAGTATGGCTATTTCTAAAATGTAGAAAAAAGGTAGGGTGAAGATGTTGAGGATTGCATATATATATATATATATATCACATACCAAAACCGTGGAGTCCCTTGCAGTAAGCGTCAGAATGTCTGCACAAGACACCACGCCCGGGCATGCCTTCTCAACTTCAGCTTTGATCTCATCAATCACTTCAAATCCCCTGGCCGAGTTCCTGTTTGGGTTTGACGTTTTCTCACTGATTATGTTCCCACTGCTATCCAACAAAACCGATGCATCACAGCCCTGCATATTCCGCATAACATGTATGTTAGAGAGAGAGAGAGAGAGAGAGAGAGAGAGAGAGAGAGAGAGAGAGAGAGTAGGATGTGGGGCCGAACATTCTTTATGGATGGCTAATATATCATCCTTTACGAGCACATGAGCGCTGAAGCCGCTATTATCCCTCTGAGAGTGCAGGTGCAAGCATACTTAATGCAAACTAGGCATGAATAGAGAATTTTTAGATCATGCTAAACACGATCCAATGGTTGTATTTTGGTAAAATGGTATAAAACATCATGTTCGAGTTATCTTTAACACATGATTAATAATAAATAAGCATGCTAAACATGATCCAACCGTTAGATTTTGCTTTGGGAGCTTGAATATATATAAATCAAGTGTGATACAGTAACACCATAGAAGCGCCCTTCTTTTATATATATATATGATGTAACTGGCAATGAGCAAGGCCTTTTCTAATGTGCCACTTTTGAAGGTGATGCATAACAACACGGCCTACGCTAAGATCAATGATAAAATAACGAAATAATATTCAGGTTTCAAAATTTTCATTTGAAGATGAATTCTCATGATCGGCCGGGTGACAGACTTAGGCAAAGTCAAAAGTACAAGCAGTTTTGTGTTTGGTGGAATAAGCTTGACTTGACTTGGTGACAGGACACTGGCCCATGAAAAACAATGAATTCCTGCATGGATGCAAGGCCATGCTGAGGTGAATCCAGAATATTATTGACTTGGCAAGATCACAACCCGGACATACTTAATTGGTTCACCTCCCCAGCAGCCCTCGACTTGGGCCTAACTTACCTTGACATGTCTCACTATGATCAAGGTAAAGTTGCCACTCAAACTTTCTTAATTGTTTTTTTTTTTTGAAAGGCAGGCAGAGGTTAGGCAGACCCCTATCAGTTATACAATGATACCGTTGGGATTTGAACTTGCAACGTCCAACACAAGGTGATGTGCACTAGTTGCTCCTACCAGATAAGCAGAGCCCACAAAGGCAAAAATAGGTGTCCACAAGCACTCAACTAGGGACGTCTTGTGAATGTCACCAAGTTGACGGGGCATCACAAGTTCGAGACCCACAAGTGTCATCCCTTGTTGCAAGGTTGAAGCTGGGTGTGTGTGTGTGTTATAAGTGCTCTATTAATTGAGAGATTTTGTACTTTAATCACTTAAGCCACTGCAGAACCTTGAATTAGAACTTGTGAAGAAAAGAAAGAGGTTAAGCTGAAGAAACGGCCTGACCTTGACAAAGCAGTCATGGAAATGAAGTCGAAGCAAGGATGCAGCCATCCTAGTCTCTCGAGCCACGGCCTTAGCGACCACGGACTTGACTATTTCTTGAACCTTGGGGCATGACTTGTCGTAGAATTGAGGGTAGAGATAGCCATAGGGGTTCGCATTGGACGCAGTTGGCAAGCATGAGATTATGGATGAGAATAATAAGAAGAAGCTGAGAGAGTACACCAATGACCTCCCCATGTTTCCTTGCTTGTGTGAGGCCCTTGTCTCCTTACCTCCTGTTGAGAACCAAATGAGCTCAATGCTGTATATATAACGAAAAGGAGGTCAATATGGAGAAATAATTAGGATGAAAAACAGGGATAGTGGTTGTAGCTGCCACACTTTATTATATTGTATAAAGAAAATGGTGTAATTAGTTTACATGCATATTTGATCCCACATTTTCTGTTTTCTCTTAAAAGGTCTCCATAGTTTTCTTCATATATATTTTTTGGATGGCATATTTCATGACTTTCGTGTCCCAAGAGTAAAGAAGTTAAAGCAGGTTGGATGTGACATAAAGGGATGATTAAGCTGAGTCCAAAGTAACAACTAGACCCTCTTTTTGTTTTGAAACCACTCCCAAGAACAGAGACATAGTGCCCAAGATCAGAGACCTAGCTGTGCTGGCTCTGCCTGCCGTACTTGCGGTCACTATCCTGACAACATAAAACTCGGTGGGCTTGCCTCTAAGGACCCACTTGTCTTGCTAGCTTGGAGATATTTCTGCTTGGTAAACCCCTTTGATGTCTCTCTTTCTCACAGGAAAGTAAGTCCAACTTCGCCAACCTAAAAGTATGTCCAGCTTTGACCTTGTGGTAGGTCTCACCCCCATTGTGTTTCGTACCGTGGTCATCTCATGCAAAACCCGAACCAGGCAATGAACTTTTTAAGATGACCTGAGAGACTTTGCTTTCGGCAGGTCTACATAAGACATATTAGAGAATTTGAGTCACCAACCCCGAACTTAGAAACTATAATTGGCTGCACCCACAGGGACTCCCCTCATCTTGGTTGGGGGACTCGTGGATGTCACCAAGTTAACACCAATGGAACGTCACAAGTTCAAAACCCACTGGTGAAGTCTCTTGCCGAAAAAGTCGAAGCTGGGGTGTACTGCCCCGGTGGGTAGTGGGGAACATCAAGGGTTTTACCAACTGGAAGTCAGCAAATGTACGGTGGGAGGGAGAGGGGATTTCCCTTAGATTATCCAAAAAAATATAATTGGCTGCACCAGCTTGGATAAAGAAAAAGCTCTCTGCCGTACAGACTTCTCACAAAGATACCTGGGCAAGAGGCGACTTGCAAGTTTGATTTAAAAAAAAAAAAAAAAACAGGACATGAGAATACAGAACTTTTTAAAAACTTTAATCAATAAAAATTTAACATTTTTATATTAAAAATGTATTTTTATTAAAATAATACTTAAAACATAACAAAAATAATAAAATAGTATTAAAATATTCACCTTACATGTTCACGTGTCCGAGCGTGTCTACTCATGTCACCAAAGAGAGAATAAAACATACTTTGTATTTTGATAAAAGGGGTAATGTTTGCTACCCACATAGTGAAAAATGCAATATTCTTATTTTTTTTCTGTTTTTCTGCACATCTAACCCTATGTGATTTACATATTAAATTAAGTAGAAACTGACGTTTGATCATGTTTTTCTCAGGTATATATCAGAGCTGGGGAGGGTTGAAAAATCAACGGCCTAAAATGTATCAAAATTTTAACCTCGGAAAGATATATTTTACATAAAAAAAAACCATGATCCAAGCATTGATTTTTAATTCCTACTATTTTGACCATGTTGAACACATCCATAAGGGCAGATTTGGATTGAACAACCTCCCTTGTGAGTTCCAACTAGGGGGTTCCTTACCCAGGAAGATAGCAAATGCGGTCCCTTTATAAAATGACCAAAATATCCTTAACAAGTGCACTCGGATAACTGGCAGCTCTTGTGTTGTATGCCATCTACGAAACAAGAATTTATTCATCAAACCTGATCCAGATCCAAAATAGATAGTCTCTTGTAGGTTTGTTAATGAATTGTATCCGTTTGGATCTCTGATTTGGGTTGGACACATCATCTTCAGATACAGATCTCAATATGGAATTTATTTAATGTGTTTATGTCTTATATGATTGGACTTTTTGGGTTTAGACCGATAATTCAAATCCAATCTGTTTGTGAGTTTTAAATGTAAAGCGTATGTAGGTCATTTGAAACCAAATTTTGTTTTGCTACAACAGATTTAATATGGATTTAGGCTCTGACTTCAAAAAACTCAGATTTGGGTTCAGTTCAGTGATTAGATAGAGTTCCAGGCCACATCCAATTGGTTTGCACCCCTAGTTTCTAGGATCCAAAATGGCATAGATCATGCAAGCATGAAATGAAAGCTGTTGTCCTCAAGTCGTTGTAAGACAACTCAATTCACATCAAGAATAGGTCTAAATCTGGGTTGCACTGATATCACATATGGACCCCAGCCCAGATCCAACCACAAGGATCCACTCTTATTGGAATGTAGTAACACATTCAAAACAAGCAAAAAGTGAATCTAGAACGGCACTCACCAAGGCTAACCTATTTGCAGCCTATCATTTGTTGTTTTTATTTGCATTCCATTTGTGTAGCGCGCAAAAATGGTCCAAAAGAATCCTTAATTTCTTTGGATCCATTTGATTTTAGCCGTCCAACTGATTCATCTGGATGGCTAGGATGGATCTCATCATATGAATGATAATGAGATCCATTCTCAGAAATGGTGTTGTTCCTCCTGGCCGTACCCTCTGTGATGGAGGCAAAGGAAGCATGCATTTTACCAGAACCCACCCCCACTCCCCCACTTTTCAAACACCTTGTTTTTTTAAGTCTAACTGGGGTTAGGCAGACCCCCTACCAGTTATACAACTATACCATTTTTACAATGAAAATTACGGATCTTAGTCAGAACTCAGGTCGGGCCTGAGTTTGGTGCAAAATTATAGATCCATATATGAATCGAACCCTTCGGGTTCTTATTTATCACCAAACTCTGACCCTACAGGGTTTGGTACGAGTCGGGTTTGGGTCAAAACTCAACCTACTAACACCCCCTAATGTCAAGCACACCTCTTGGGTGCCTAGAAGGCCAAGTTTCAGTTGGAACTTCTCTAAAAAAACTATTCATTTTCAACAAAACGAGGGAGAAGGAAGTCGGGTAGTCTGGCCCATTTTGAAATAAAATAATGGTGATCGTGGGTACCATTTAAAAGGTCAGTTTGGATATTATAAGACAAAAAAAGATTGCATGGTCAATTCAGTACCATGCAAGAAATGAATGAGTTAGACCCAGTGGGAATGGGAGCTGGACTCACCTGCTCTCTTTGAAATTCCTTCACATTTAACCTTGTTTTTATTTTATTTTTAGATGCTTCTAATATTGTATCATTTCATTGTTGAAAATCTTGTCCATGTGGGGGGGGGGGGGGGGGGCACTATTTCAAAACGATACCAAATATTTTGGCTTCCTTTTTTATAGGAATTTTATTTACCAATCATGCAGTGGAGAGTAGTAAACTAGGGTTTGTGAGCCCAGGGATGCTGATGGTTCAGATTAGGTGAATCAGTTTAGTCAGATAAGCAACATTCGATAAATAATCAGATTCCAATTTGGTAAAGCTGGATATCCAAATCCAATAATATCTTATTGGATCTTCGTGCCAACTCGCTATTGGCAAAGTCTAAGCCCACTGAGTTTATACAGTGACCGTAAGTATGGCAGGCAGAGCCAGCATGACTAGGCCGAGCAGGTTGTATGTTACCCCCTGAACACGCGGCCCCGTGTTCCAGGGGGAACATACACCACCCTCTCACGACTAGGTCTCTAATCATCGAGGACAGTTTCTCCGTGTAAATATAAAAAAAAAGCTAGTTAGATTTGGAGTCAGTGCTTTTTCTTTTTTAGATAAATTAAAATCCAATTAGTTCATATGAGATTAGGGCAGATTTGGTAATGCTTATATTCGAGCTGAATCCATATTTAAAAAATATAATTTGATTTATGGAAATTTTAGAGCTCATGAGTGGTATTTTTTATACATGTCGCTAAAAACATGTTAAGCGAAGCCAAATTTATGACTTTTTTGCAAAAGATAAAATGCTAAGAATTGAGCTCATCTCATCTGGTAACAAGAGCAACTTGTGAAGTCACCAAGGTGATGGGACATTACAAGTTCGAAACCCACTGGAGGTGTCTTTTGTCGCAAGGTGTCGAGGCTAGGTATGATCTCCATCGGGCAAGGATAAAGGGGGGCTTCTTTTGATGGGAGGGTTTTTCCTATGTAAGCATATCCAAAGGCATCTTGATCAGCTAAGTGCTCGCCTAGGGATTTAAAGGGGTCGGATTTTGGTTAGGATGCAGGCATTATTGAATCCTCTAAATGGTCTAATTGGATATAGATTGAGGTGTAAACACATACTAAAGGGTCCAGGTCCAATTAGCTTAAATAGCTAAGTTAAGATGCATTTTAGATCCAATCAGATCCAAAAGTTGGACGGATTGAGATGTAAAATTCTAAACTGAATCTGGATCCAGGTACCAAGAGGATTTTTTTTTTCAACTTTATCTGATCAAAGAGGTTTGGATTGCCGGCTGCCTGACCCCAAGTCCGAACCATTTGCATCTATGGGTGGTCAATTCAAGGGCATATATGTCATTTTCTTATGCAAAGGCATCTTTTAAGGGCGGAAATATGTATTAGTTTAGGATGAAAGAGTATTAAATGTCTTTTAAACAATATAACAATTCCTTGGGATCACCAACCTAAATTTAAGGTGATATAATTTTTTGTTTCTCAAAGCATATCCATTGGAACTAGGGGTGGGGTGGACAACGGGCTGGTGGGCTGGGTGGCGAAGTGGGTCGAGCCAACCTGGCGCACTATGGCTTGATTTAGGCCTTGATCCATTAGCTACCAAGCCAAAACCCAACCCGTTATATACATGAGTTGTTCCAAGCTATCTAATTAATTTCTTATAGTAATATAAAAAATAAGAAATTAGCTGCCTGTATACTGCCTGGTAACTGTTATCATTACCTAATTAGTTATATCAATTTATGAAAATTAAAATATAATTAGTTGGGTAGAGTTGTTGATTATTACTATTTACCTAATTCATTGCATTAATTTTGTAGAAAATAAAAAGATAATCCCTTCATTCAACTTGATGATGTTCACAAGCTGCCCTTCTTGGACGAGCAGAACCCTTATCAACCCTCATCGGCAATTTGGCCATGATTTATAGAGTAATGGGTCAGTGCTAAACCGCGTGCTAAATTGGTTTTTGGGCTTTTTTATTTTATTTTTAAATTCTGACCATACAAATGTGATCAAATGGGCTTTTATAAAGTTTGAAAAAAATCAATGGTCCAAAATCTTTGTAAATTTTTTAGGCTCCAAACATCATTTTTTTCATCCAAAACACATGATCCAGGTGTGGATTCTTAGTAAATCGACCATGCCCAACACATTTATAGGTCCGGAACTGCATAAAAAACCATTTAGCACATGGTTTAGCAACAAATGGGTTTAACACGGACTCATTTTTTATGATTTATAATGCCAGAAACAAAAAAAAAACGAATTGTATTCATCTTTTTGAAACGATAGATGAATAATCCCCTAAGCACTGATATCCAAGGCTTAGTGTGCTAATGATTGACATCAAACATTGTTAGCATCTCGCACACTTTTGTGTACATTCCAGTTTAGTGGGTAAGATAAATTTGGCCCCTCAAACTAATAAAAGTCCCTTTTTACCAAAATAATTTAATTTGGTATTTCTAGTCTTCATATATGCTTTAGTTACTTTTTGTTAGTCAAACCTAAAATTAAAAAAGAAAAAGAAAAATCCTCTTTTAACTATCTATAGGGGTGGCAATCGGGTCGGGTTGGCGTGTCAGCATACCTCAACCCGAACCCGACCCGTTTATTAAACGGGTCGGCTGTGGCAAACACGAACCCGACCCGTTTAATAAACGGGTAACCCGACACGACCCGCCAACCCATTTAATAAATGGGTTGGGTCGGGTAAACGGGTTTTCAGGTTCACGGGTCAGGTTGGCGGGTTGACGGATCGGGTTGGCAGGTAGGCAGGTTGGCGGGTCGGGTTGACGGGTCGGGTTGGCGGGTTGACCCACCCGCCTAACCCGTTTATTAAACGGGTCAGCCGGGTTGGCGGGTTGGCATACCCCCAACCCGAACTGTTTAATAAACGGGTTACGCGGGTCGACCCGTTTATTAAACGGGTTGGCTTAAGCCCAACCCGAACCCGCCTAAGAGGCGGGTTGGCGGGTCGTGTCAGAAATTGCCACCCCTAACTATCTATCCCAAGGGTCACCTTCAATCCTACTCATAATCACCATTGCTCTCTCTCTCTCTCTCTCATACAGACACACAAACTATTGGGTTAATTGAAGTTTGAACCTCTTTTATATCATTGTTAGGAGTATTCAATTGATTGAAATGACCAAAAAACTTCTTCAAAAATAGTAGCATTATTGAAAATTTATACTAATTTCGAGAGTGATTAAGTTTTTTATTTAAAAAATAATGTCAATTTTTCAAAAAGTTATAAAATGAATCTTTGTAATTTGAATTTAGAACATGTAAATGACAATTTTACCTTAAAAGTGACTATTTTCAAAATGTCATTGCATTTAAAGGTGTATTATTCATTTCATTCAGTTAATATTGATAACATTAATACATTAATCAAAACATAAATGTAAAGGATTTAAAGCTGTTTCTTTAAAAAAAAAAAGGATTTAAAGCTGCTAATGTCTTGAAGTATAAAAATCATGACCCCATCATTAACACCAAAACGCTATCAAATTCAGCACCATATCATCTAGGAAGTTTATATACTAACCTAATAGCTTGAACAAGTCAAACACTCACAGCTAGGTATGTCAACAGGTGGGATTTGGTTCGGACCCAGGTGGAACCAGACCCAAACCTGATTTGAGATATTGGTACTGGGTCTAAACCCGAGTCCAATTGAACCCACCATAAGTGAAACCATACCCAAATCCTATAAGGATTACATGAACCAGACCCGAAAAATACCCGGTAATTAAAATAATATTTTTAATCATTTTTACATTGAAAATTTGTGGATCTTAGTCTGAACTCAGGTTGGGCCGGGTCTAACCTGAAATTTCACAAACCATACATGGCTCCATATATTAATCGGGCCATTTGGGTCCTACCCGGATTGTAATCGGACCTTCTTATTTATCACCAAACCCTGAGCCTGTAAGGTTTGGTACTGGTCCGAGTCAAACCCGACCCATTGACACCCCTACTCACAGCACATGCAAGCATTTTTCTAAAAGTGAATGCATGTGTTAGCATAGAATGAAAGCAAGCGTGTTTAATGTCTTCCAACTAATGGACTAATTCATTTGGACCGGTACCTTCGTTGATATGGATTTTTATTTACCAAAGCATGTCCTTTAGCCAAGTAGACAAAACAAGGGCCTTTTCTAAACTGATAATGAAGGCAAAAAAAAAAGTGATATATGCAAAGACCCGAGAGGTTTGGTAGGGCACATTGTACAGTTAGTTGGTGTTGGTGAGAAGCAGTCTTAGTCAAACACAAAGTAACCAATCTCTACCAAACCAAGATGTTGTTGAGCTAAAAGCATTGATCTTTCTTCACTTTTCACCAGCTTGCTTTATTTTATGATGTTGGGACCCACTCATCTTGTCATTCATGCCCTTTTTCATAAATATGCCCCCACATTGTTAATGGAACACAGACAATTTTGCTGAGAGAGAGAGAGATGTAAATTTATTAATCAAAATTCCAGTTGGATGAGAGAAACATAACCTAGAGAGATGGTCACTTTGTAGGTTTTGGTTAATCAAAATTCCAGCTGGATGATTGAAGCATTCTAAATTGGGGTGACTCTCTTTGGTCACCATGTTGATTAGTTAGGGTTTAGTACTTGTTCAAGTCAAAAAAACAACAATGTATCGGGTTGGCAGGTTGGTGGGTTAGAATACCTCAACACGATCATGACTTGTTTATTAAACGGGTCGGATGTGGCAAACACGAACACAACCCATTTATTAAACGGGTAACCCGTCACGACATGGTTATCCAATTAATAAATGAGTCGGGTCGACACGACACAATTACACAACACGGTGATCCGTTTATTAAACGGGTCAACCCGATAACATAGACATGATAACCGCACAGGCGCACACCACCAATGGAGAGGAGAGGTCTCGGGCTCTCGGCTGCAGCTGAGTAGGAAGGAGTTAGGTGGGTGACTAAAGTGTAAAGTTAGGAGTTAGGGTTAGATAAGTTTTTATATATATATATATATATATATATATATATATATATATATATATATATAAACGGGTTGCGGGTTGACGGGTTTGTATAAACGGGTTGACCCGCCCACCTAACCCGTTTATTAAACGGGTTGGCGGGTTGACATACCCCTAACACAAACACGACCCGTTTAATAAACAGGTTAGGCGGGTCGACCCGTTTACGATACGAACCCGTTTAAGCCAAACCATAACCCGGCTAAGAAGCGGGTTGGCGGGTCAGGTCAGATTTTGCCACCCCTACTTAGAGTGTAGTTTTAGCCAGACGGTAATTAGTTGTATTTTATTGTAGTCAAACTCGGCGATTCATCATTCCACCATGCTCTCGTACTCTCTTGTTGTTTGGGAGCAGCCGAACAATGCATTGAAAATAGTGTTGGCGGCCAACACCACATTTCAACACCATTCACGGCTCTAGATGTTTTTTGACAACTCCATCTCTCAGCATCACGCATCAGCAAAACAATATATGGCAACACACTGAAACCGTGTTTTCATCCCATCCCAAGGCTCCCAAACATTGCCTTAAAGTCTCGCCCACAAAGATACTATAAAACCATAGAAGAGATTTTTTCTTTTTGTAATAGACAAGGTAGGGTCAAGGAAACCAGCTGGGTGGTCTATCCTTACAAATCTTAGGTGAATTCATGTGCATCGAATCTTATTTAAGCATTGAGCAACAGTCTCTGAACCTTCCATCTGTCTGGTGATTAACAAGTATAGGTTATTAATTAATATAGATAAACCGATAAATACTAAAAGGTTGTATAACCAGGTTAGTATGAAAAGACAAGATATTACCAACGAGGGCTTCTCTTATCTGGTAGGAGCAGCTAGTGCACGTCACCAAGTTGGAATCCCAATGGTATCATTGTATAACTGTTAGGGGTCTGACTAATCCCAGCTTGCCTTTAAAAAACAATGAAAAGACAAGATATTGATGATGAATTCCTCGAAAAAAAAAAAGGATATTGATGATGATGGAAATCAGACAAGTTATCTCACTCGGCTACCTCCCTCTTTCAATGAAAAAAGGTATATCCTATTTTTTCTTTTTTTATCTTTTCTTTGGTTCTTTGCATATATTAAGTGTTGGTTTTTTATGCATGCATAAATGGCAGTTAGATCATCAATTTAAAACTCTAACGAAATATTTGAAGTTTTTTAGAACTAAGGGTTAGTGAAAACTAAGAACAAAGTTTATATTAAAGTCGATATAAAATGTTAAAAGTGATCGAATTAATTAGTTATGATTTATCTCAATTTGCCAATTAATCACAATTTTGCTGAAATTTTAAGCAGCCAAGGTGCAATTTTTACAGAAATTTATTTAATGTAGTTCAATATTTTTAAAAATGATTTTGGAATCTATAATTTTTGTGCTAACTTTTTTAATTGTTAGGACATGTATAACAATTTTTGTGTTGATTAATCGTAGCATTTTTATTTTACCAATTAATCACGATTTGCCAAGAAAACCAAACTCAGAGGTTAACTAATTTTTTTGGGTGATTAATCACGATTTGCCAATGAAAACGAGCCTCGAGTAATTGTCCATAATAAGTTTGGCCACTATATATGGTTGTATTAAAACTAACTTGACTGCCAAACTTTAGTCAATTAAATTTGAAACTCGATTGTTCTTCTATCTCCTTTGTGAGTATATTTATGTATCACATTAACTTCAATGTTTCCATGACGAAATAAAAGGAAAAAAAAAAGACAGTGTCTTCTAATAACTAAGTTCTTAATAAGTGATCGGCCATAAATTATGATTATAAGTTCTAGGGTTTGGTAGTGAAAGGATTTGGTATAGAGGATACTGCAACTTAATGGTGCATTGTGAAGATTGTGGTCTTCCAAAATCAAATGTTATACTTGTCTTGTAATTAGGTGTTGTGGGTATTTTAGTAATCGTGTCATGTGTAGAGATTTTAAGGGCAATATTGGTATTTGCATAATGTTATATGAGGGTCATAGACATGAGGGAAAAAAATTAATATGTGGTGGTTATGTAAGTTAGCCGTGCATGTAGCAGGTAGTCTTAATACATGTCGAGGGTCAAATAATGGTACATGTGTCAAGTGTGGAGTCATTGTGAATCTTGTGACGGTGGTATGTAAAATATAGTTCATGTGGAGGTTATATGAATTATAAGTTATAGGAGTTGTGCATGCATTTAGAGGTTATAGTGGTGCATGTCATTAGTAAGTTAAAAGGAAGGCCAAAAGTCATCATATGTGCATGAGATGTGCACAGAAAGGGCGACCACCACTATATATTCTTATGGGTTATGTGATTTTCAATGTGTCAAAATTACTATCAAATAAAGTAACGTTCTTAAGTATTTTTTTCTCACTTGAACTTCCTTTTTTGGGAGTGTGAGGGTCTCTCTATTTTATGTTGAGATTAGGGATGGCAGTGGACTCGGACCCGGACCCGGGCGGGGTGGGGGCAGGGGACAAGGTCTTCAGCCCCGCCCCATCTCAAAATCCTGCCCGTCATCGCCTTCTCTATCCCCCCATGGGTTTTGATTTTAACCTCCATCCCCGTTTTATGTCCTCCATCCCCTATCCAAACGGGGCGAGGCGGGGTTTCATTTTCCCCCGGTCCACTTCCATCCCTAGTCAAGATGCTAAATAGGAAATTCTACTTGGTTACAATTGAAAAATATGATGCTTTATTTCTGAACAACCAAAGTAGGGATGTACATAGATGGATTGTGGCCAATACCATATTTGATGAATGGGATATTAGCTAAACGGATTCGAATTTGAAAGGTGACAAACTCATACCAGATTCACTTTTTTACATGTAAACAGATTCAGTTGTATTTGGATATTTGTCAAATTCTGATAATTCTTGAATTTGATAACAAAAAATCAAAACAATATCGGAAGCTGAATATAATCAGATTAGGGCTGGTAAACGAGTTGAATGAGACGAGCTTGAAATATTTAAGTTTGTCTCATTCTTGTACCCAGCCAACTCAAGTTCAAGCTCATAATGAGCCTGAGTTAAACGAGCCAAGTTAGAGCTGGCTTTCTTATAGAAAAAATACATTGGTTTAGAGATGGAAGAAATAAGATTACAAAAAAATACATGTAAAATATATCTAAATATATTTTTTAATACATAACGAGCTTATACAAGTTGAGCCGAGCTTCATATTCAGCTTGTTGAGCTTATTTTATAAGTTTGAATGAGCTCTTTAGGAGCCGAACATGAGCCAAGCTAAGGGGGGCTTGGCTTATTTTTTAGCGCTAAATCACATATTTTTTTGGCTTACCAAATGCAACTCCAATTCTGTTAGATATTGGATAAAATCCAGATCATTGGCATCCCTAAACCAAAGTCAAATGTCCTCTTTTGCAATTTCCTCCGACAATCATAGGTAGCATGTCTGCATCAGATTGTAATCTCGCTGACTATGTGCCAACGGAGGCTAGCTTGACTGGTAGGAGCAGCTAGTTTCTGTCACCTTGTGTTGGGACGTTGCAGGTTCAAAACCCAATGGTATAGTTGTATAACCGGTAGGGGTCTACCTAATCCCAGCTTGCCTTTCAAAAAAAACAAAATCTCTCCCACAAGGAAGGCTTATCTTGGAAGGATGGGATCTTGTAACTAGTCTGCAATTTTTAATATCATGGATGGGGCCTAGTTTTCTTTTTTTTTAAGGCAAGCTGGGTTAGGCAGACCCTTACCAGTTATACAACGATACCATTGGGATTTGAACTTGCAATATCCCAACACAAGGTGACGTGCACTAGCTGCTCCAACTAGACAATCGGAGTCCCCGAGGGGGACTAATTCCTTAGCTATGTTTGTTTAAAAAAAAATGATGTTACATTTATCTGCAGAAAGCTCATCCGGGGTTTACCTTGCAGGGGGTGTTAGGTGTAAGAAGTAGAGGTGAGGGAATTCAAATGAAGAAAAACGTGGGTTGTTTTCCTTTTGGAAAAAGGTTGGAATTGATGATGTGGAATAGTCCCATATTGAAGGAGTTTGAGTTTGTTGTGGGCCTTATAACCTACATGTAAACTCTTACACTTGTTCTTAATAACAAGAGAATGGGATGACTACTACACACACGCCCGCCTACTGTGTTGAGCTGAGCCGGGCCGGTACGGATATGGGTAATTGGCCCTTTAGGGCCATATCCAATCAAGACCAAAGTATTTTTTTGCCCAAAGTTTCTGTGATTATTTGAATTCATTAATGGGTTATGAGAAATGATAACGGGTCATAACTCCTCTGAATCCGTTAATGGGTCTTGTCTCTTCAGATTCCGTTAACGGATCTCGACTCTTCAGAGTCCGTTAACGGGTATCGGTGCCTCAGATTCTGTAATGGGTCCCTTCCACGTTTTGTAATCGTTCGTGGGTTATAAAACGTGGTTAGGGCTAGGGTTACGAGTATGCTATAACATAGAATTCTGAGAAAGAAAGACTGTGTTTTCTCTCTCCCTGTTGCTCTCGCTCTCTCTCTTGAGTTTTCCCTTAAGGAGTTTTCTGTAACATCGGTTCGTAGAGGTTGTTTTTGAAGAACGATCCGTCAGAGTGCACCGGTTCTGATCGTCGAGGCTATTGTAACCTGGGGGAAGGACGCCAGACCCTGTTTACATTGTACGTGGGGGTGAATCTTCTCTAAGGAGAGTACTTCCGTACGCCTTAGTCATTTACATAATATTAACATGTTTTGGTTGTTTTTATTGTGTTCTATGCAACTGTTTCGTGATTCGCTTTTGTCTGGATTTTGGTATGATGCGAAAACCGACATGTTTGCTCCCTGTTCTTGTTTAGATCAACTGTTTATCATGATTTCTATGTTGATTTATTTCTTGATTTATATCATGCTATTGATTGTGAAACTGCATGATCTAAAAAATGATCCAACAGGAGGTTGGCCTATTAAGTGAACCGATTTTTAGCTAAGGTTCCTCATTATTCAAAAAAAAAGTTATCTGCAGATTGAGAGATATGTACATACCCATGCACACGGTGGTGATGATGGTGAACCCAACTTTTAAAATTAGAGATACGTACACATATTATGGGTAACGTAGGAGACATTCTATTTTTCCTCCGAGATCTTTAGAATTACCATTGCTTAGCTTTCAATTCACTTCTGACCATCAAATGAAATGTGAATAACCCATCCTCCTCTCTTTGAAATAAGGGGTGCTTCCGGTTCTATTCATGCTTCAAACAATTTTGTCTTCTTCATATTATCATATATCTAGAGTCAATAATTTCGTATGAGAAACCACTGAACTCAATCAGGTACGACCATTATTCTTAAGTTTTTTGTTGAGATCTATCCCATAGAGGTACTTAAACTGGATCAGTGATCAATTTCTAGGTTTTGTCGTAAACCTAATTTGTTACTTAAAGTAAAAAAAAAAGAAGCAAAATCTTGGCAGCCAAAAATTCATGAAAAAATGTTTTTTTCTTTTGTAAATCTCACATTTTTTGGCAAAATCTAGGCAATAAAAAATATGTAAAAAACACATGATTTTCTACTATGAATAGGATATTAAAACATAAATATCACGTTGATATTTATATTTTTGAAGAAAAAATCGTGAAACTTGGATGTTTTAGACTTTCAAGTAAGTTCTTGCGATATTTTTATAAATCTCGCAAGATTTGTCACAATGTTCGAGATTAGTTTTTTGCTTTTATTAGATTGATAAGGATATGTTTCTTGCTTAATGTTTTGGGAGAAGAATCATAACATGATGACTATGACAATAGCACTCTTTGGTTAAGAATTTGTGGTGAGTTGGTGCGTTGATTTTGCACATCAATAAGCCCCTACTCTCCATTTAGGACAAGAGCGTGGCTAGCATCTATAACAATGTCTTAAACACGCGGCCCTTCGTATTAGCGTTGGCAGCCCTAAGACACGGTTAAATGGCAGGGTCTAAACAGATTTAGAGTGGGTTTAAGAGAGGAAAGTGGAGGGAAGCCTAAATGTCGGTTGGTCAAATACAAAAAAATTTAAATTTCAACTCCTAGTAAGAGGTATTTACAACTCCTTGAATCACAAGGATTCGAGCGGGTTCCTAAATTTTCGATGGTTCAAAATTTTTACCGCATTTTACCTCAGTAAATCATATATTCACATATTTTACCTCATTATTAACTGCAATAATGTGCACTTAAGAGGCTATCAATTAAGAAATATTAGTGAAAGTTCTCTTTTTCTTGATGTTTTCTCTAAGGTTGAGTACTTGTTTTCTTGATCAAGGGTTACTCTCTCTCTCTCTCCAATTTCTTGATACATGAGTTGGACCCCATCATATCTTCTTTTTTAGAGAGGTAAGTGAACAGTATTCTTAAATGTGCATGGGAAGGCCAAATTCCCCCAAGTCAGTCTCCACAATCTCACAGCCCTCCCGGAAGAGAGCAGATCAGGTCATATTGTATATAATCGATCGTTGGTTATAATTCCCACCGCATATCTCACTCGAGAACCATGTATTTCACTTGAGATCTATGAAATTACTGATTATGGCCCACGCACACCCCGTCAAGTGAGATGTGCGCTGGGAAGTGAGTATACCCAACAAATTGGTCACACATTATGATTTGCTTTCCTCCTCCAAGTGCCTTCTACTGAACATAGCTCTAGAATCAACCTTCCCATGGTCTCCCTGTGCCCCATTGACTGCTCCTAAGAGAGCCTAAATTTTCTTGGAGTGATGGAAAGTCGGTGACGCATGTAGAATAGAATTTTGGTTTGACGCATGGGCCCATGGAAAAAGGAAAAAAAACGTTTAACAGAGAATTTGCTTTCTTCTTGGAAAAAGAATATTGGTTTGATAGACGATCCATTTATCAAAGGCACGCATTTTATACACTGCTAAAATTTTCCAGACACTTACATATGTAAACTAAAACATCACATACAATCTCTGAAACGACCACCATGTAAACAACACTGGCCGGCCCCTGAATGCCCTTCTCTTCCTCTACTGCGAACTGTTGTCAGGATCTAAACGTTCCAAACAAAGTCCTACACAGTGGCATGTATCGAAGTTGACACAGAGGAAGTGTGACCCATCAAATTGGCTTTCTCCTAGTGACAGTTACTCGTTTACACCAACCAACAATAGGTCCTCAAATCTTGAAATACTTGTACCCGTATTCAGAATCTGTCATGCCTTCCTCCCAATCACCTATTCGTCGGCCACCAAAAACCACTTGTTGGATTCCTTGATACCTGTAAAAACAGTCACAAAAAAATGAAATGAGAGAGAAAAAAGGACTTTGATAGCTTAAAAAGCATAATTGATAATGGGCAAGGAAGTTCCTACTCTGAGCTCAACACAGTTAAGCAATTGAGCAGAACATCAACTGCAAAGTAGTCGGATGTTCCAAGATCAACCCTGTAAGTAAAAGTTAACACTAATGCACGAATGAGCTGAAGCCCTTAATGTGCAAAAGCAAGTATGCATTATAGAATGCAAACTAATCTGTACTCTGTAGCATCAGTATCCTACACACAAAAAGAAGGAAAATTTTACCAAACTCGACCCCAGTTATCTTGAAATTCAACAACACTGATATCATGTAATGATGATGGCATTGCAGTAGCTCCTTTATCCTCATAGTAGATTGGATCATAGTCCATCGATGAATTCGCTAACTGGAGATGAGAAGACAGCTATTAGAAGCATGAATTTGATCACAAATTTGCAAAAAAAAAACATTGTTGAAGATACAAAAGAACAAAACGAAGTCCCAAGCCAGACTGATTGAGCAGGCAAAAAGGCAACCAATAAGTCACCAACATAACAAGCCTTGGCAAATTTTTTCTGTTTCTAGATCCTTCCAGAGAGGATATGCTTGAGATGTTACTGCAAATTCAGTAACTTAGGAAGATCTTTCTGCAAATATATCAAATTCTTTAAAAAGAAATTGCTTGGTCTGAAAAAAGGAGGTGGGGGTGACAAATTCACTATCTCATCAAAGAAAGCCCTGTTTGCTCTTTAATGTAGACCAAAGATTGTAATGAAAAGAGGCGGAAGCACCAATAGAGCAAAAAGCACTCTTTAAGAGTGACCACTAGAGCCAAGAGCACAAACACCAAAAGTGCACACACAAAACTCTCAAAAGTAGAAAATGACTTAAAGTCATAAGTTGGATATTATTGAAGAAAGGAAAAGAAGGGTGAAAACCCAATACATTTACAAGGGGGAGCCTCCTCTATATATAGAGGAGGAGAGCCAAAGGAGGACCATAAAGGGGGCTCCCTTCTAGTCGTTGGGAGCCCCAACGGTCATAAATATGACTATTGGGGCCCCAACGACTAGATAGGTGGGGCCCCTTATGGTCCTTTAAAAGTAAAACTGGAAAAATAAAAAGAAGAAAAAGAAAGAAAAAAGAAAAAAAGCAAAAAAGAAAAAATACATGTGGATTTACCAAAACACCCCTATCGGGTTTTTGGTTTGTACAGAAAAAGAAAAAGAGATATATTATGTATATATACATATATATATATATATACGAATGTATATATATAAGTATATGTATATGTATATATATATTTATATATACATAATTTAACAAAGATATGACTCCCAAATTATCCAAGTATGAAATGCCTATGAGCTTATTCCAATTTCAACCACTACAAATCTATGACGACACAAAAAGTGTTGAAATGTAGAAAAATAGCAGTGGTTCAAAGATGTGTCCCTGATACATGGAAAATTTTGAATCTTCAAGAATACACAACTTTGTCCTGAAAGTTTGAAGTGTTAGATTGATTTGACTGAATGAATTAAAATGCTAATGTTGAACTTCATAATTCTTTGGCTGTTATCTGCCTAGAGGCATCCAAAGGCCATATATTGTTGGCATCTTCATAGATATGTTTGCAATACCACTACTCTGTTGCAGTTCCTTGTGTAAGACTGCAATAGGTTTTCTTATCCATTACACCATCCAAAGCCAACCTGTTAATCTAGCAGTGCTTGAGGCGGATGCACACACTAGAGAACATTCAGAAGGAGAGAGAGTTTGTACAAAGAGAAGCCATTGACTTGAAAGTAAAACCATAAGCTTCAACAAACCATGCAAAGAACTAAAGCATGCAGCAATTTGTTCTTATTACCCTCAGTTTCTTGAATTCTGCACTTTTGACTTTTGAGTACCTACATGTTTCACACAGGGGAGCAATAAAAGAAACCACAGGAGTTTTATCAAAATAGACCAACGATAACAGAAACTAATTATGCAGAATGATCCCAGATGGAATAAAAAAGTTATTCCAGGTACCCCTAAGTGATTACCTAAATAAAAGTAAGGAAATTCCTCTCTTTATACTTTCTTTGTTGAAATGATAGACAATCATAAAGTTCGCAATAGAAATATATGTTTGCTCTCAAAGTCAACACATACAACATAAGTGATATGTAAACGTTTAACAAAAGTAATGATTAAACCTGTAAATTTGAAGAATTGAAAGCTCCTAAACGTCCCATCACATACCATGATTGGATAACCTGCAAGCAACCGTCCATCGTTAAAGATAAATCTGATATTGAGTAGCTTCAAAGAAATTTGGAATAACAAGTAAATACTTACACTACCAATGAGGTCAACATCTCGATCTGAAGGAGCACCATATAGTTCAAACCATATATATGAATTAGTAGGGTTGAAGCTGCGAGTAGCCACATGTAAGTTAAGTGAGCCAAACCACTCTCTCGCTGATATAGTGGAAAAATAAGTAAAAAGGGAAAATTAAATGATGATATTATTGTAGAGATCTCATGATATTTTTTTGTTTATCTTTGTTTTGTGATTTAGCTAAGCATCTATTATCAATCCTAATTTTTCTATGTTTTAAAAACTTTTTAACCTTTGGTTTAACACTCGTGCAAAAAATATATTAGCAAAATCATTCTTTCATATCTTTTGTATCACTTTTTGTATTTTCTTTTAACAACTGGTGAGGTGTGTGTGCATGTGTCTCCTATGCATGTTTTACTAGCGTCCACCTTCTCCATGATTCAACTCATAAGTCATAACAAAACGTGCAAGCATATAATTCATCAACACCATTGTAATCACTCTGTTTGGCGCATATTTGCTAGTCATAAGAACACATTTTGTTTCACTTTTCTGTAAAGGTTACTTTCAAATGGTCCACCAATAAAATCTAGACTATCGCGTCAAGATCACACAAAAACTTTAAGAAAAGTTTCATATAAATCGCAATTTTGTAACAAGATAAAGAAAATTTAAGACAGAAGTTTTTATCTTACTCTCTAAAGCTCACTTTGAAAGCCAGAACAGAGCCTGTTTTCGCATTGCGAAAATCTCTTCCTTTCTTCCGAGCCCTTTCCTCAACCTGCTCCGTTACATCCACAACAACACCTTTGTTTCACATAATACATACGTTGAGCTGAAACAGCTAGCGTTGCAACTCCGAATTCCAGCATTTGGGTATGGTAGGATTCCCATCCCTAGGAGTTGCAACTCCTGCCCAAAGACCAACATCCTCTGCACTTACAGATTGCAACATCTCCATAAAAAAAAGATGCCCCGCAGTGCAACAATTTCTGGCTTCCCAACACCACGTTTCCAAACACCGACCAAAAAGAAAATAAGAAGGAAATTACTCACCCTTTTCCTCATTAAATCAGGATTCCCAATGCTATCGCCAAGGACCACCCGAAGTTCCACATCATGCTTGCAGGCGTCTTCAAGAATCCTATTTCATAAATCTCTCCTTTACTAAAAAAATCCAATTTCGAGAAAAAAGACGAAATTTTTAAGGGGTTCGTATGAGCCCATTTATCCAGAAAAGTGGGAGAAGTTGGGACATTTCATCAATTTAACCCACTTTCAGGATAGGTGGATGCATCCAAGCTCCCCAAGGAGGTAGAGAGAGAGAGAGAGAAGAAGAAGAAGAAGAAGAAGAAGAAGAAGAAGAAGAAGCCTATTGAATGGAAGGGTTTTTCTGGTTGAGAGATTACTTGGCCCAAGTTGGGTAGTTGTGGATTCGATCGTACTCCCTTTTCCTCTTCTCCTCCCTCACTTTGAGAAGACGCCTTCCTCTTGCTGTCGTTCCCGAGCCTTTTACCTCTCCTTGGTCGCCGTTTTCCAGCGATATAGTCGCCCGGATTCTGGTCGGAGAGACCCATAATTCCGATGGGGAAGACGGTCGGTGAAGGCGGGAAGCGAACGATATGGACGGAGGAGCGAAGGCAGATTGCATCTCTCTCTCTCTACCACTCCATGAGTGAATGCTGTGTTTAGCGTTGCAAAAAAACCCTCCTATCTTATCAGCTATCCATGTAGGCCTCCAAACCTTTTTTCTTATTACATTTCACCACCCGTTTTATTTGAATGTATTTATTACTTAGGGATGTCAACGGGTCGGATCTAGGCATTACCGAATCCGACTTAATCGGATCTGACTTAATTGGATTCAAAGTCCGGATGAAAAAAGATAAAACCAAATCCAGATTCAAGTAGTCTAAAACTTGATATTTACACTCAATCAGATTCAGATCTTAGTTCGATTTGGATTTTAATGTAAAAATTAATACCAAATCCGGATATGATGTTTAATCGAATCCCGATTTGGCTATTAAATTTGACTAAGTGGGTTGGATATCAGGTTACATCCAACCCGTTAACATCCAGGCTAAATGTATTTCGAGTGTTCCTGAAGTTTATAATTGCAAAATTTTTTTTGGGGTTCTTGATCAAACAAATCTACTTATGCTCTTTCATTAATGATCAAGGTTACCAACTATAAGAGGGTGGGAAACACATTTCTCTAAAACCATTTTCGAAAAAAAAAAACAGTGCATTTTTTAAATGTTTGAAAAATGCCAAAAAAATCATGAGAAATGTGTTTCCACACTATGGGAAATGTGCTTCCCATATTACAAGGAACGTGTTTCTCAAATATGAGAAACGCATTTCCCATGTGTTTCCCAAGTGTTACCTTTCCGTGGGGATACATGTTTTTCATATTTTTGTTTCAATAAGAATATCACTGGAAGTAATGAAAATAAGAATACAATTAATAGTGAATATTCTTGTTGAAACAAAAAAGAAATTTTGCATTATTTTATATCGCTTATATCCATTTATACTTTCATATTTGTATTATATATATATATATGATAACATTTCTGATATTTTGTGAGGTAACCAGCATTTTAAAAATATCATGAGATTTTTTTATAGAATAAGATTTAAATAGTGCAAGAGTGAGAATAGATGGGTAGATGTCCAATTGTAATACCAATTATAATAGTACATATGGAGTCTAGAAAGATAGATGGTAGAGATTGGACAATGGTTAAAAAAATGGCTGATGAGATTTCCGATACCCCGATACCCCCAGTTTTAAAATGGGTTGTGCAGCAATAAGTCTAGCTCACCTCATCGAAATCTAAGTTCAATCTTGTACGTCTAATGACTAGCCATGTTTGAGCTTACTTTTGAACCCACTTAATTAAATGTGCCAGATGTAAGGGGGAGTTTTGATTTGCAGACAATACGGGACAAAGACACTATGTTCTATCCAGTTTTGTTCTGATTGCATCTTGCAGGACGTGCTAGTAGGCAAACGGTGGATGTGGTGGACATGCGGAACACACATCTGCCACATTCCAAGAACAGTAATTTACCGTTTCAACCCCGACCTCTCCTTGTTCATCCAAATCCCTCCCTCTCTTCTCCTGGCCTCAACCTCGTCTCGTATTGGATGACTCTCACAGACGCAGGAATCCAACGATCGACAGTGGGAGAGGGGGATCGACAATATCTGTTTTGCCGCTGAAAAAACCATAAACTATTAATCTCTCTCTCATTTATCTCGTTTTCCTTTTTTTTCTCTTTTTTTTCTCTTTTTTTTCTCTTTTTTCCTCTCTTCCTCCCTCTTCTTAGTTTCTTTCTTTTTTTCTTTCTTTTTTTTTTTCTTCTTCTCAATAATAAGGGTTTTGAATTAGGGAATGGTTGGGGCTTTTTGAACTAAAGTTTGATTTGATTAGGGATTTTTATATTTTAAAATTTTATATCAATTTTTTTTAATTACATAAATTTTATATTATTTTGGTATTTGAATGCAATTCAATATTTGTATTAGGAACTAAAATCCATAATAAACATGTTCAAGCACTCATATGTATTGTAGGGTGGATCGGGTAATATGATCTGAAACAAAGTTATCTGACTCATTATCCATAGTATCCAAGTTGTCCGCACAAGGAATGCATATCCCTGTTGAATTGAAACAAATGCTAGACAAGTACAAGTGTTCTATGTTTTGGATGAAACATGTGTTGCAGTTTTGATGTTTTTGTCTAGCGTTTGTATTGACCATGTGAGAAAACTGTCACATTTGATTCATCATTGTGGACAACTTAGACACAATGCTTAAAATTTGTGTATTTTGATAAAAAAACTAAATTTATATTCTAAGTATAAAAATCAAAATTAGATTTAGCATGCATTCACTTAATAAATTGCTAAAATATGGATTAAAATATACTTATTAAATTATAAATAAGTAGATTAAAATACAAAACCCTTAAAATCTAAGGCATATAAAAAAATCAGATTTCATTCATTCAATAAATTCAAAATGAGGATTAAAATACAAAACCCTTGAAATCTAAAACATATTCAAAATAATTCTAATTTAGCATCATTCACTCAATAAATTACAAAAACAAGCACTAAAGTAATTTGAAGCATTTATCATCATTAACTCAATAAATTATAAAAATAGAGATTAAAATGCAAAAGCCTTAAAATTTGAATAATGTCCAAAAGAAAATTTTGTATTTAGCAAACCATAACCCTAAAATCGGGTAAGGGTTCACTCAACATTAAGGTGAGGACTATCGCTGGACTAGTCTCCTCTGGGTGTAGGAGACAGGTGAGAGGAGAGGAGAGTTGGGCATAACCCTTGACTCATTTCTTTTTTAATTGTTTTGCTCTGTCCTATCCCACGTTGTTTCGTGGGGAGGGGCGGAGCAGCAGGGTGCACTAGAAAAGCATTTGTGGGATAGTGCATCCACCTGTTAGCGTTGTCTTGCATTTAGGTGTGTGTGTGGGTCCCACTAATTGGGCTTCTATGAGGAAGAGGGGACAGAAAATCAAACATACTCTAAAAGCTCGATAATCTCATTTAGAACATTCAATTTGATACATCTATAGCATGTTAATAATCTTTTTGTTACAAGGACGCATGCTTAAAGCCATGTTTTAGAACCAAGAAAAAAAATCTCATAAAAAACAAAAATTTACATGTGATAACTCTCAATGAAAGTTTTCTCTTTCCTACAAGTTCCGCCTTCTAAATGTGCCATAACAATTAATAGGCTGCCCTATTAAACATGAGCTCAAGCTTGGCAGTTATGTGAAAGTTGAGTTAGTCATCCTAACTTGGATTGGGATCGAAAAGTGTGCAGCCCTAGTTGTACTTGTGCTTAAACTTTTTTCATACAAGTTAATGCTAGGACTAACAAAGAGTTGGGGTTATGGTACATTTTAATATTATTATTATTATTATTATTATTATTATTATTATTATTATTATTTCTTTTATCAGAGGTTAGCATAAGCTTCAAACTCCATGAGTACTCGCCTCATCGTTACTCAGGAAGAATAATTTCTCATTTGACTTAGAGGTCATTTTTATATGCAACAACTTAGCATGCAAATCCTTTAGCAACAATGTACGCTAAATCCAAACATGTACATACCTGAGCATACATAAAAGTCCCCACAGTTGATGTATAAGAAATCTATTCTATAACTTTAATTTCAGACTGGTGTTTGAGGCAATGAGCGAGACTAAACTTGTCTCATTTAGCAACAGGAGTATCGCTTGGTTTCCAATCCTTTATGCCATACCTTTTCATAATTCTTTCGATATAGCTCTTTTGTGATAATCCAAAAATACTATGAGAACGGTCTCGATGTATTTGGATCCCTAATATTAAAGAGGTGTTTTCAAGATCTTTCATTTCAAATTTCTTTGTCAGAAACCTATTGGTTTCGTACAATATGCCTATATCATTACTGGCAAGCAATATGTCATCTACATACAAAACCAGAAAAATAAATTTACTCTCACTGGACTTATGGTATATGCATTCATCAACCACATTCATCTTAAAACTAAATGAAAGAATAACTTGATGAAATTTATGATCCCACCGTCGGAAAGCTTGCTTAAGTTTATAGATAGATTTCTTTAGTTTGTAAACCATTTTCTTGGCATCGCTTGAGACAAAATATTTTGGTTGCATCATGTATATTGTCTCATCGATGTCCCCATTAAGGAATGCAATCTTAACGTCCATCTGATGCAGCTCTAAATCATAATGAGGCAAAAGTATCATCATAATCTTAAAAAAGACTTTCATAAAAACTAGAGAGAAAGTATTTGTATAGTCAATGCCTTCCCTTTGAGTAAACTCTTTTTTAACAAGACGGGTCTTATATCTTTCCACATTACCCTTTGAATTCTTTTTGGTTTTAAATATCTATCTGCAACAAATAGGTTTTACACCTTCAAGTAATGGGACAAGATCTCATATGTCATTGTCTCTCATGGATTTAATTTCCTCATGCATTGCATCAATCTACTTTTGAGAGTTAGAACTCTATATCGCTTGATGAAAGTTGATTAAATCATCTTCCCTTGAGGCAGTATCACCCTCATGTTCTTGTAAAACGATAATATAATCATCTAAAATTATCCTTCTTCTCTCTAGTGAATTTTCTTAATGACACTGGTTTTTGAGGTTGTTGAGTTTGAACTCCAGGAGTAAAAGTTTGATTTTGGATAGGGAGATCTAAAGCATTTCTTTGATCTGAATTTATGGAAACAATGTCAGGAATGAAAATCTGATCATTGTGATTCACAGTTGTAGAAAGAGAAAGAGATTCTTCTTCAAAAGCAATATCTTTTACTTTATCACTCCCCACACTCAAAAAAACAAGTGTTTCCCGTTTCGAAAAAGGACTTATTCACAGGGTCATAAAACTTATAGCCCCTAGACCTTTCAGAATACTCAACAAAATAGCAGCTAACCGTTCTAGAATCTAGTTTCTTTACATATGGCATGTAAGGCCCAGCCTCTGCTAGACATTCTCAAATATGAAAATATTTCATAATAGGGTTTCGACCTATCCATAATTTATATGGGATCTTGGTTACTGCTTTAGAGCGTACCCTGTTTAAAACATAAGTTGTAGTCTTTAATGCTTATCTCTAGAAGGACTCAGGTAAAGTAGAATGAGAAATCATATTCCTTACCATATCTTTAAGAGTCATGTTTCGTCTCTTAGCAACACCATTCATCCTAGGAGTGCCTGACATGGTATGTTGAAGAATGATCCTACATTCCTCTAGAAATTTAGCAAAGGGCCATATATGTTGTTCACCTTATCCATTATATCTACCATAATACTCATCACTACAGTTAGATCTGATGGTCTTAATTCTTTTATCAAGTTGGTTTTCAACTTCGGCCTTAAATTATCTGAACACATCCATGAATTGAGACATTTTCTGAATTAAGTATAAGTACCCATAACGAGAATAGTCATCTGTGAATATAATAAAATATTGTTGACCATTCCAAGAAGCCATAGGAAAGGGTTCACAAATATCTGTATAGATTAGTTCTAAGACGTTTGTTCCCCTTTCGACACCTAATTTTCTTATGTTTGTTCATTTTCTTTTTATACACTAAACACAAACTTGAAGGTCACTGAAATCAACGGAATCAAGAATCTTACTTGATACAAGCCTTTTAATTCTTTGTTTAGAAATATGACCTAAGCGTTTATTCCATAATAAAATGAAATTCTCATTTGTTAATTTTCGTTTTGTATCATGAGAATTTAAATGCAGAGTTTCATTAAATGAAACAATAATATCAAGTAAATAAAGGTTATCAACCGTAGATAAAGAATCGGTCCCAATAAGATTTGTATCAAGAAATAATTTAAACTGATTATTTCCATATAAACAAGAATAACCGTATTTATCTAAAATAAAAACAGAAACCAAATGCTGCCTAAAAGACATTACAATAAATATTTCTTTCAAATTGAAGTAATTTTTAGTCTTTAATAACAACCTAAATGTCCTTATTGCTTTAACTCCAACGGTTTTGCCATCGTCCACATAGATGAATTTTCCAGCATCAATTGGCGGTCGACAACTTAGGCAACCCTGCATAGGCACACTTATGTGAGTGGTATCACTATAATTCATCCACCAAATGTGTTCAGGCACAAAAGTAAAATTAACTTCTGAATAAACTAAAGTAAGGAGTGTATCTTTCTTCTCACGTCAGGCAGGATACTTGGTACAATTCTTTTTCATGTGACCCTCCCATTTGCAAAAGAAACAACTAGACTTTGGGTCCTGATGTCTTTTCTGTTTCTTCTGCGATTGAGGGTTAACTGCAGCTTCTTTAGTCTTTTTCTTTTTTTTTAACCTGTCCTTAGTGGTTACTGCCAAATAAGAACTCTCAGTTTTCTCTTGCTTCATCCTATCATTTTCTTGCATACAGTGTAAAATGAGCTCATTAAGAGTCCATTTTTTTTCTGGCAGTTGTAACTGACCTTAAACTAACTACATTGTGCAGGAAGGGATATCAAAACCAAGTGCACGAGTAAGTCCTCAGACAATCCTAATTTTAGTACCTTGAGTTTTGAAGTAAGATGTGACATTTCCATGATGTACTCCCAAATGTTTTCTTTGCCCTTATACCTCATTGAGACAAGACTCGAAAGAAAAGTATTTGTCTCAGCCTTTTCATTTTTTTGCAAAACGCTTTTCAATTTCTTCAAGAAAACGTTTGGCATTCACCTCTTCGGACATGGTGCCCGAGAAGGATTCAGAAATTACACATTTCATAATTATGATACTCATGCAATTAGATCCATCATGCAGCTTAGAGTTCTTTTTATCTTCAGTGAAACTCCTATTCGTAAGAGCAGGGAGTTGATCTTCTCATAATGCAAGATCAAAATTCATGCATTCGAGAACAATCATAACATTCTCTGTCCAGTTTTAAAAATTGGAAGCGCTCAAAATATGGATAGAATTAATGTTTGCAGATATCATAGAAGTAGAGATATTAACTGAATAAAAAATAAACAAGCTCACGATTAACATATATTTTCTCATGCATTAACACAAAGTAATATATTTAAATGGTGGTGAACCCCATTACAAGATACCCAACACAACATTGATACTTAATTGTTGAACAAAAGTGTGAACTTGTAAGTGGTATTCTCTATACAGTAATCAAATATGAACAATTAATCCTCTCAAATAATGAGTCTTTCTTTGGACCGACTCGTTATTCACATGAAAATTTGTATAACTGTCCCATATTTATTACTGAAAGCATATATTTGGGTTCAACCAAATAGTAATATTCCTTTGAGTCAATCACTATTTGCATGAACCACAAACATATATGCATCACAATATTTCAAAATGAACTAATCTATACAACAGAGGTTACTTTGACAACGTATTGATTCAACTAATTCAATTTAGAATATTGGACCAAAAAATTCAAATAATACCAATGTTCAGATATGTCAATACATGCATATGAACAATAAGGCAAACATAATAATGTATATGAGCTGAAAATTAATCGTAAATCGGCCCACAAAAGTTACCCATAATGCACGCCAAAAGCCATGAACAATAAGACCCTAATTTTTTTGTTGTTGCCAATCATATGCACAGGCCAAAAGATAGCCTGATCCGATTTGGGTCAGACTTAATACACCTTAAACGGGTTTGAATATGCCTAACCAACATAGAATCATAATATGACATGGTTCAGTCCCCGCAGCTAAATGGAGACTGAACCAGGTCAATTGCTCTCGGATCCGAATGAAGGCCTCACACCACTTAGAAGGCCGAAAATCCGGTCTGGCGCCACCCAAAAGACTGGATTTGGCTTAGCGCCACTCAGGAGGTCAAAAATCTGGTCTGGCATCGCCCAAAAGGTCAGATTTGACCTGGCGCCACCTAGAAGGTCAGGCTGAGTTTGGCACCTCCTGTGAAGCCCGAACACCTCCTGATGCTTCCTAACGATTGAAAACGATCCAAAAACACCCTGACAGAGATAGACGTCGGTGCAACCCTGCTAGAGGCCGGATCCAACACAGTTCATCGGTGGAGTTCAAAACCTGGTAAGGACTGCTGGTTCGAAAACTTTCCCGGGTGTCTCCTCCCTGATCGTGGATGGTGCCTGGGCTAACTGGATGCCCAGACCACCGTCATCGGTTGACGTTCGGCAAGAGCAATCACAATGAAACCTAAGGGCATTCGATGAAAAGAAACCAATGGGAAGAACCAAAATGGTCCATCCTTTTTGGTTTAGCAGCAATCGGGTGGAGACAGACTCCGTCGAGTCTGAGCCACCCAACGATGGTCGCTGGAGCAAGCCAAACGCTTCGATGTTCCATCGTCGGATGCAGTCAGTCCCCAAAAAGGACAGTCGATGCCTGGGGTGAACCTGATGCCCTAGACATCGATTGAAATTATTCAGAGATCGACCCCAGAAACAACTCGAAGAAGGGCCAAGGTGTCCTTCCATTCGATTTAACAGAAAAGGGAAAAGGGCATGTCGACCCTTTTAGTCTAACCACAACCAAATAGGGGCAAAACCCTTATTCAACGGCTCTGTTCCAGAACAGAGAGGATCGATTGGTCCTTGTTGCATCTGGGAACAACCAAATGACGCAAGAAAGGGTCGATCGACCCTCTCTCGCCCGTGCCATATCGTTGATCAAAGTAGATCGATGTCAAAAACAAAAGAAAATATGAAATACATAATGAAATCGTGTGTTTCAACAATTCGACGGGAACATGATGCTCTGATACCAATTGCTGGATTTATAAATTCATCGAAAACCAAAAAGAGTCATAATACATGTTTTCGTTAAATAATTGAAACAAAACCGAAAATAAAACTTAATGTGGAAGCATACCTCAATCCATAAGCGCTTCTGTAGATCGATGACGAGTATGATCTTGCAGAACCTATATACGTAGCCATTTTCCTTTCTCTAAACCTAATGAGAGAGGAACTAAATTTTCTTTCTTTATATGGAGAGTCTCAAGAGAGAACCATTATATAAGGTTTGGGGATCATAACCTAATGCAATTATAAGTTTATCTTAAATTCAGCTCATTACAGAATTGTAAATAGAGCAGGTCTCTCTACATAATGTATCATACCATATGAGATATCACATGATCCTACTGGATTAGATCACATAAACCGAGTCTGAATCTAAGACAATTTTACAATGTGTTGTTCAACGTATGTAGGTCCACACTGGTTTTCTAACTCTTACCCTTGTTATTTTTGTTGTTCTCTAGTAAAGATCAGTTTGGTTTGATTTGATTTGGTTTCATCAAGACCTCTTTGGTTTTGAAGAGGGTGATGATAAGGATTGGATTTAGGTTGGAGAAGGGAAGATTCATGCCAAAGTGACAAAGTCCATCTCACCCTCCAGTTAAGCAAGCTCAAAGGGTACTCCGTTTTTTTTAAAAGAAAGCAAGGGTTAGGTAGACCTCTACCAGTTATACAACTTTACCAACCCATTTCGTATCGTACGAAATTGTTTAAATGTTTTAAAACTAGTTTAATATTTTCATAAATTTTTAATTTTTTTAATGCTTTTTATATTAAAAAGTAAATATGTTGGTTTTCGTTCAAATTGATCGATTCTCTGAATCGATTCAACTTTGAAACTGATACTGATAACATTGGTTTATATATTTAATCACTAAAATATATTTAATGAAAATATGTTTATTGAAGTATGAAATAGGATTTCAGTGTTTTTTGTTTTTGTTTTTTCTTAAATCTCATGTTCCAACGTGACCTATATGCTCGGTTTTATGGGGACCGACTTCAAATTGGTTGATTCCAACGTGACCTATATGCTCGGCTTTATGGGGACTGATAACATTGGTTTATATATTTAATCACTTAAATCTCATGTTTCTTAAATCTCTTTTAAGGCTTGAAAAACAACAAATTAGAATTCTTGTAAATATTTGAGTATCAAAAAATTGTATTATTCATAAAAGATACACGATCTGACAATTGATTCAAAGCTAAAAAAACCATAACAAACACATATGCAAGGTCGGACTCATGAAAAAAATCAATAAAAATACCTTCAGTTAACATATTATAATGACTCTTGTAAGTAACTGTAAATCTAATTGTTTGTATTTTGTATATTGGGTGATAAGATGGAATCTCATAAATCAAAGCAAGCTCCCTCTCGCCTATGTCACAACGACTTTGTGGATACGGTGACACATGATGCTGCTTTGACTCAAAAATTTGAATCAATTAAACCATTTTTGGATTACAATAGCTAAGAATTCTATTTTACTGAAATTATAAAAAAATTATTAAAAAATATTAAAATAATGGTTGTAGGTGTCATGTCTGCGTCAAAATGCTCGAACATGTCAGATTGTGTCAGCAGGGACACACAACCAAGATGTTGCACAACGTCGCTTTTTCTGGAGTCGGGATCGGGTGTAATATGATTGCACAAAAATTTGCACATTAAGCACCTGATCGCCCTCCATCAGGTCTTGAGTCCCACACCTAACGGGCCCTGTCCCTAAGATGGAGGGTGATCAGGTGATTACTGCCTAATGCATAAATATTTATGCAATATATTGCACCTGATATTTTGACCTTTTTCTTGGGCCTCTTATTTTCCAAAGTAGGTTATATGCCCCCCCCCCCTCGAAGACGACCATTAGCTACATCTCGTGTTCAGGGGTCCCAATGAGCGCTACGTATGTAAGCACGTGCGGCTCGTATCCCTATGTTTGTCAACATCAGTTAGCGTCAGAGTCTGATGCACTTGCAAAGACTTAACTACCCTTTTCTTCATTGGTGCCATAAAACGACGATTTTAGAAAAAGAGCGGTTGCAAAGACTTAAGTACCTTGAAGATGGTTATTTAAGACCCAGTCACTGCACTGCAGGATTATCCGAGAAAGGAATCCCCTTGAAGAAGACCATGAACATCAACTATCTCTCCTTCTCTTTCTGCCTCTATGCACATCCAGCAGACGATCCTACACTGCTCTATTAAGCACCGACTGACCTGCACACTGACTGTAGCATGGTTCAACTTGATGAGTTATGGAGTCTGATTCCGAGTTTTTGCCTTTATAGGAGGGGGGTCCAGGAGCTCCCCTCGGCACGGGTCCCGCTGTGCGGTCAGCAGGCGGGGGTCCAGGGGGGCTGCCCCTGGCGGGGGTGAGGGAGGGGGGGGGGTCTCTCGGGGGCAGCGCTCCCTAGAACAAATTTTTTTTGGGCCTTGTATAAATTCTTTCTTTTCTTTCCCTCTTGTAACTGTCGAAAATAAGCAATAAAGTATTTTGTTTGATCATGACACTCATATGTTTCCTTCGGTTGTTTTTTGCTTGAGGTTTTCGTAGCACCCTTTTCCGCGATTTTCTGTTTTTTTTTTGCTACACGATTTTCGTAAATTGCTACTCGATTTAGCGTTTTTTTATTTTTTTCGCTATGTGATTTTCGTAAATCGCTACTCGATTTAGCGATTTACGAAAATCGTATAGCAATTTGCCATTTATTTTCGTTACAAAATTTTCATAAATCACTACAAAAATCGCATAGCGATTTGCCATTTACTTTTGCTACGAGATTTTTGTAAATCGCTACTCGATATAGCGATTTGCCATTGATTTGGCAGAGAGGTGGGTCCTGTCGAAGATCACAGCGCTGAAGGTCGAGATGAGGACCTCGCGGTGTCAGAACCCGATAAATGCCCACCAAGACTTGAGGGTGCAAACGCCCGTGTTGAGCAGCGTTAGGGTGCCCTGAAAGGCATAACCCTGATCGGAAGTATTGTCGACGTAGGGGTAGACAGATTGTACTTTGAAAGACTCCGTTGTAGGTGTACTGGAGGAAGATTCCATTGTAGGTATCACTCGAAGGCGGTAGAGGGGTCCCCGCAGTCGGTTGCCTGCTTAACGAGGGCAGCATTTCAGATCACCGTTGTAGGTGTATTGCTAGCAGAAAGAGGACGACGATCACCATCGGATCACCGACTTTTTGCCTCCCTTAATACAATGTTTCACGGTGAAGGAAGAAGAAGAAGATAACGACGAAAAGTTCAAATGAAAAAGAAAGAGAGAGCGTTTTAGGTTTGTTTTATTGTTTGGACTTTAAAGAGTTAACATCATCTTCGACTTTCTGAATGAAAGATATTTTTATCTTTTTTTGAATCATCGTTTTTCTGTTTTTAATAAAAAATATTTTTGTTATTTTCTTGAGCAAGAAAGAGTACTTTAAGTCTTTGCAATCGCACCAAACGCTAACTGATGCTGACAAACATGGTGATAGGAGCCCCGACGTACTTACATAAGTGGCGCTCATTGAGGCCCCCCGAACAGGGACACCACCCTCTCTTTTTTTTTCGACCTCACTTCCTCGCTTGCAAGTGAGAGAGAGAGATGAACGAATCGGAGGAGGCCGCGCGTCGCCGATCCGTCATGAATGAGTACCGGAAGAAGCTGCTCCAGCACAAAGGAGCTTGATTCCAGGGTCCGATCAAGTACGCCAAACCTTTCAATTATTTTCCGGATTTACTCGGATTCTCCCCTCGTTTTATGTTTTTTTGTTTTTCTCTTTTCGGAAATTTGAAGCCTTACGCTTCGGTTGTGTTGATCGACCAATTCAATTCTCTCCTTCTTTTTCGTTTCACTTGGTATCTTTTTAGGGTCTGAGCGGATAGTTTGATAAAAACACCGGGTTTTTTTTGAGGATTTTTAGGGTTTTTATAGACTTGTGGGTAAGGATGGGTGTTTATGTTTTGGTGCCTCTCAAGGCCGCCTTTTTTATTATTTTGGGTTACTTCGTTTGATAGCCGATATGCGTGTGATCGAACGTTTGTGAGCATTTTGTGAATTTTGATTGGAACTCTTGTTGAGGCCTCCTTTTCTGCAGAATCAAGAAGCTTCCTTGCTTCCTTTAGGGTTTACTCATGAATCCGTTGCAACAAATTGGGATAAAGGAGTGATTTTTATTCGAAGATATGCTGCAGAAGTGATGGGTCTTTGTGTTGAAGGATCGTATTAGCCAAACGATGGATGATTTCTATTAAGAGACATTTGTGAAGTTGCATAGTGGTCTTGCATTGATCTTGTTTTGTTTGAGAGGTTCTTTGGTAAATCCTGCTGCAATTTTTGCGTCAGCTAGACATCAAAGATCATATCACATTGCCCATATGACCTTGGCTAATTTTCTTTCAGTCACGACTTTGGTGGTACCCACTGACATCGAGATAGATGGGATGAGCTAGATTACGTCATTGTGGAACATTATTTGATACTTGAGCTTATCCCACTTGTCTGGATAGAATGTTGCCTGGTAACACTGCATATATGTTGCTTAACTGGATTTTGGTGAGCAACACCTTATTTCAGTGCTTGCTTGTTGCTGGTAGAAGTTTGACCTTGCTTTTCTTTCATCTGTGGAGAATAAGAGAAAAATATTTGTTATTTAGTCGGTATCCGGTTGACATCATATGTTTAAAACCATGAAATTCTGAAATTCTTGCTGAAGATTGGGTACCCAACAGCCCGTCGGGCACCCGGCCAGATGGCCACCTGTAAATATGTGGTCGGTGGAGGGTTTTTGCCCTTGGCCTATTAAAAAAAAAAGACATGTCTTGGATTTTCTTGGTACAGTTCTTCTGTCTCTTGTTTCATCATTTATTTGGTCATTCATCTCATTGACTTGTGATGCGCATGGAACCTGTTGGGATTTGAAATACAGCTAGGGAGAATGTACGAGTTGCAAAAAAGGAGTTTGCTAAAACAGAAGATGATTTGAAATCACTCCAGAGTGTTGGGCAGATAATAGGCGAAGTCCTTAGGCCTCTCGACAATGAGCGCTGTAAGTACTACTCATCTGTATCTCGTTCTTGTTAAATAGACAGATAAAGACTTTTGCCTTTTCTCCTTATTCTTGCTACGAACTTGCTATTATTGAGCTATAATTGTTGTTAGAGATTACTTAATAGACAGTCTTGTAGCACTAAAACTTCATTTTTAATCAGTCTGTGTGCTTGACACAATTCATTTCATTGATAGATTGTTTTTAGGTAATAAATACTTGAACTTGGGTTTTATTTGATCATTCATCTGCCCAATGCATGCTTTTCAACACAATGAAAAATTTTTAGTGTGTAAAATGTAAAATCTCCACCTTTACCCCCATTAACCAATACTAAACGCATCCTCCTATTATTAAAGGTAGACCTTGTACATAAAATCACCATCTACAAATACAAAATAAGTAAGTACTCCTATATGCTAAAAACTTGTATCCCTTAGTTGTTGAACTGTAACAAAGGTGAGTGTGGCCTGTGTAAGAGTGGTAGTTAGTGGCGGTGTTGGTGTAGATATATCACTGCTTACTTGGTTTTTTAAGTTAGAAATCATTTTATCTCCAAACAATCGCATTTCAGTGTTTTTTCTTTTCATTAGTTCAAAGAGGGTCATGATTGACATCCAAACATAACCTTATTAGGAGTGCTCTTTCATTTATGTTCAGATGACTGTAGCTGTGATATACTTTTTATTTTTCTAAGAGAAAAAACTGTCTCCTTATCCAAAGGGATATTGAGTTACTTCTTTTGTTTGTTATGCTTTTTATTCACAGGGTCTTGAGCTATTTTAAGTCTTTGACAATCATCTGTTTTAGTGGTTATGTATTCTATCTTTTTCTTTTCCACAATAATAATATTGAGCTGAAGATTTTAGATTTTGTTGTAAGTCCTTTGAAAGTAGAAATTTGGATGGATAAGGCCCATCATCTGCTAGATCCCAAGTTTTCTCCTCCATTATTATCATTTGCTCAAAACATTTGGGAATTTTTATGTGTATCTAACTACTTGGATGGTGCTTTAGTGTTTGTGAAAGCTAGTAGCGGTCCAAGATATGTGGTTGGATGCCGGAGCAAAGTCGATAAAGAGAAGCTTACAACAGGAACCCGAGTTGTTCTTGACATGACAACTCTCACAATTATGCGGGAACTTCCTCGTGAGGTAAACATTACCTTGCAATTTGTTCAATTTTTTCACATATAACACTGTTGTTTATATCATAATTTCTCTTCCTATTAATGCAAAGAGGAGGGGTTAATGAAATTTTATCTTTCAGTATTTTTCATGGGAGCATTATATTTTTATGGAGATATTGCTCCTCTGCTTATGTGTAATTGATGTTCTATGCTTCCAGGTTGATCCAATTGTTTATAACATGCTTCATGAAGATCCTGGTAATGTAAGTTACTCTGCTGTAGGAGGTTTGTCTGATCAGATCCGAGAACTCAGAGAATCCATTGAGCTTCCACTCCTGAACCCTGAACTCTTTATTAGAGTTGGAATTAAACCTCCCAAGGTGATTGCGTACTGTATCCTGTTGTTTCCCATTCTTCTTGACCATGTGAGACTCAAATTTTTTTGTTAACATTCAAATGGCAATTGCTTGACACTTTTAATTTATATTTGAGTAAATTGAGTTCCATACAATTGACTTACAGTGGTATGTATGTGCAAGAGTGTGCATGTGTCCCTTTTTTTTCCTAGATTTGGTATTGGGCTGATAGTGACTTGCTATTTTCTTGATGTCAGGGTGTTCTTCTCTATGGTCCTCCGGGCACAGGCAAAACCTTGTTAGCAAGAGCTATTGCTAGCAATATTGATGCTAATTTTCTAAAGGTGTGAGATTCACTTGTTTGGAAATAGAAATTTATGTCTGATCAGTGTCTAAACTTGCACAAGATTGAGCAAGTTCCTGTCTTCAATGCAGGTTGTTTCAAGTGCAATTATTGACAAATACATTGGTGAAAGTGCACGGTTAATCCGTGAAATGTTTGGATATGCGCGTGACCATCAAGTATGAAACTACAGTTGTTAAAATATCCAGTTTCAGAATAATGTCCTGATTGATGGCTTATTTTGTTGGAGTTTGTATCATGGCTGCACGTCAGATTTTTTTCCTCGGTCCATAAATTAATATAAGCTTTTCGTTGTGGATGTTTGACATCTGCAATTCCTGTATTTATCTTCTGATGGATAAAAATATCTGTTAAATTAAAGTGCATGTATAACTTGAAGAACTGAATTTCTGCAAGGTCTTCACAAATTTCCAAGTTATATATACAACTGGAAGCTGTTCTGATCCCCTCGTGTAGGTTTCTGGAAATTCTCTATGTAAAATGGCTTCATTTTGATTTGTCCAAATGTATGTGATATTTTGTGATGTCTTGGTAATATGCTTCTTCTTTCTTTTCTTTGTTTTTTTGTTAAAGCCTTGCATTATTTTCATGGATGAAATCGATGCTATTGGTGGTCGACGTTTTAGTGAGGGAACAAGTGCTGATCGTGAAATCCAACGAACACTTATGGAACTTCTTAATCAACTTGATGGGTTTGATCAACTTGGAAAGGTATACATCTATTCAGTTTACTTGATCATTAAATTTTAATTTCTGACTTGAAACAAAGGTTGTTCTGATGTTATAGATGTAATCCTATTTGCATGATTAGACCTTTTATTACTGCTTCTGGATTAATTACTTTTTAGCCTGTACATCTAAATGAACAATTTGTGCTGCTTTTGGTGCTCGTATGAAATCTTCTAGTGTATCTTTGCCATTAAGTCTGTGTTTTGGCTTTGCTGGTTAAAGGTTAAAATGATCATGGCAACAAACCGTCCTGATGTTTTGGATCCTGCACTGCTCCGTCCAGGGCGATTGGACCGGAAGATAGAGACCCCTTTGCCAAATGAGCAGGCAAGGATGGAAATCTTAAAAATCCATGCCTCTGGAATTGCAAAACATGGTGAGATTGACTATGAGGCTGCTGTAAAACTCGCAGAGGTGAGTGCATTCAGTCTTATACTTTCAATATCAATAAGACTACTTATTTACTTTCTGAATAATGATATATAGGGATTCAATGGAGCTGATCTTCGGAATGTCTGCACGGAAGCAGGTATGTCTGCAATCAGGGCTGAGCGTGATTATGTCATCCATGAAGACTTCATGAAGGTACAGAATTTTCTTTGGTAATCATTGTATGCGAATTGCTTGTTAACTCATTACATTAAAAGACTAGAACAAACATTATATTCCCAATTTTTTTTAAAAATCATAAAATTGATAGCATATATTGAACAAATGTTCAGAAAAAATTCACATCGAGTAGAGTACTGGCTAATTTTCCACCAAGATGTAAATAATTATTTGTATAACTAGTAATATGCTTGGGTGATTCACAGAAAAAAGCAAATGATTCTGCTATATTTATAAGAGAGAGAGAGAGATTCATATTAAAAATGAGTCTCTAAGCTAAACATCAACTTTGGTGTTATGTGACAAGTGTATCTATGTCTAGGCACACTCAAAATGCATCAAAGGAACATCATATGCTAGAATCAACAAAATTAATTAAATTAGAAACAATAAAAAGTAAACCAAAGAAGTGGGGCTAGCAACAACATCAAACATTTAAGATTAAACAAATTGCAAAAGCTTTACAACTTACTTTCGTTTGACATTCTCTTACATGCAAATTGTGCATTTATTTCAATTTTACAATTTGAAGAAACACCACTGGTTTAATATTATGCACATATTATGATACCCTAACTGTCAAATACTATCATGTGCGTTCTATTTGCAGCTTCAAATATACCTGCATTAAAAATAAATTGAATTAATAAAATCAACATGCAAGTAAAACAATATTAACATAAAGAATAAATTATAACATTAAAGTGTGAAATATGTTTCATACTAAACACTCTTAGTTGAAATATATTAATCATATAATGACAACTAAACATTAGTAGTGTTCCTTTTCAGAGGAGTGTTCTGAAAAACATTTATATGTACTCAGAGATGTTAAAGATTTATAGTACCTTTAATTTTGAACGCTAGAATGTACTAGATTCATTGCTAATTTGGTGTTGATTTCCCAAATAGGCTTCCAAATCTCCACAACATGTCTGATGTCGACATTATATTGCATCTTATTATCCTTCATGCTGAATACAAATAAATTTATCTATTTGAACAATTGATCAATATAGTCCACAACCTATGTCACATGGGTGCGGGTTCAGGGGTGTGACACTTTCAAAAAACTTGGGTGTGGGGGTGCGGCAAAAATATAAAAAATATATATATATATATATATATATATATATATATATATATACATAAATGACCCTAGGTGCATTGACCACACCCAAGGTCGGGTTGACCGCACCGGGTGCCGCATGATGTGACCCGCAGTAAATGCATACATGCACAACACAGTCGAGTGCATTGGTCAGCACTGCCACGCCAGCGCAGCCACGGCGGAAGGCCGCAATTACCAACGTGGACTTCAGTCTTTTGTACAGTTCCAGCAAGCTGCCAGTCGAGCTATACTTGAAGGAGTGACTCAACCCTCACTTTGGAAGTCAGCCACCTCAGCTTGACCGAATACATTGAACAGGAGCCTTAGGCGCATTTTGGCATATGGGCGGTTGAGAATGCACCAGGTCAGTATGGCCAGGTTCAGCGCATGGGTGCCTTGTGCGCCATTGCAGAATTGTCCAGATTCAGTGAAGGGGAGCTGGGATCGGTTGGGACCACTTAGGCAGTTAGAAACTGTTGTGGTATTTGGTTTCCGGTTTGTGGAAGCCTATAAATAAGGCTGTTGTAACTCATTTTGTAGACTTTTGATAATTTGAATATTGAAATAGACTTCGGTCTTTGGAGAGATTTCTTCTCTTTGGTGCCTATTGGCATTCGGTTCCCAGTGAAGGGAAATTTGAGAATTAGATGCCCTGCGTCTTTCCTTGGGCCAGACTGAGCAAGCTTAAGGCTTCTTCAACTGGATTGATTGTGATCGAGTGTTTCGAGCCTAGATCGCGATCTACCGCACGTTCGGCGGTCTGGCGGACTACCTGCTCTCTAAATCTGCACTGAAGGCATCAAGGGCCAATCTATTAACCGGTTGTACGGTGAGCACTTGACTTCTCACTCTTTCAGTCCAATTTGATCGGCTTGAGCACATCAGCTTGTTGTTTTGCTTGTGCCGACTCTGTTGGATGTTTACGAGCGACTGCCAAACGCAATGGGAGCTCTTCTGCCACAGCAGGAGACTTTTCTGAATGTCCTTCAGGCGAATGGAGGTTTTTCGGTTGAAGAACATCTCGCCGAAAGCAGTGAAGGCTGATCGCCTTCAGTATTGCGCCACTGTCGTGAAGACTCCACAGGACTAGGATTGGTGCCTCCATCTACACGCGCCGCAGCCACTGCCTCGGTACGCACCGCATCTCCTTTATTCCGCGTGCGACTGCTGAGCACTTGCTCCTATCGCGCACATCTTTCTGCGTGCCTCTGCTACTGAAACGCGAACCTCCCCGAGCGCACACCCTCACCTTGCTCACGCCTTCAGCACGTGCACTCCTGCAGCGTGCACACACCTTCAGCACACACACTCCTGCGGCGCATGCACGTCTTCAGCACGCGCACTCCTCAACACGCGTTCACCGCGCACCCGTCCACCTAGCCGTGCACACCTCCGCGCGCATAGCACGCCGCCGCGCAGGCTTCGTCCACGCGTACTGCCTACCGCGCACAGCACGCCGCCGCGCCAAGTTACTTCCACATGCGCCGCTTGCCGCGCAGTGACTCCTGCCACACTGCCATCTGCAGTGCGCACTATTGCAGCATCCGCAGCACGCACCAGAGTTGAGCGGAGAACCTCCCTGCACCGGTGCAGAACAGTGAAACTGTCTTGCATGACTGTGTTTGTATTGGCTGATTGTAGCCCGGCCGAGTGTGGCCTGAAACTTGAGCTAAGAGTAGATATAACTCTTATGTGTAATTTTGAGATATTTTTACTAAGCCTTGTAAGCTAGCATTGAGCTAGACGAAGCCCCCGATTCGCTTTCTAATATTTTTAGAGTGTTAGTGGAAAATCACCACTCAAGCACACACTCACAAGTGGTGCCGAGTACAAGATCCAAAAAGAGAGAGGAGCTAAGAAGAATAGCTCAACAACTCCAAACTTTCCAGAGATTATAGAGACCTTGAGCAAGGTCCTTGCCTTCCGAAAATGGATCCAAAAAATATGATCCCACCACGCATCAGGATGTGCACCCGCACCTGACGTGGGTGTGGCACTTAGTTGGCCGAGTCCCTGTGACAGTCCACAACAAATAAACTTTTCAAATCGACAGTTCAACATGAGGGATAATAAGAGTTCAAATAGACAGTTCAAATCAATTGATTAACAAAGTACATGAGAAAGTACTAATTTAAAATATTACTAACATTACTAATATTCAAAAATTTAAAAATGTACTATGTGTCAGTCAACACGATCATATCTTTTTTTTTGTATTATATTGGAATCCACAATAAGTGTGTCTTAAAGTATTTTTGGGGATGCCCCAACTCTCTTTTTGCAGTTAGTACAAGAGTAAAATGAGGCTGATTTTGATTCAACTATACTTGTTAAACTTCCTAAAATACAACTGCGAGATTGATTTTTAAGGTTGCACACATGCAGTCTTTGCAACCGATCAATGCTACTTATTTCTTTCCATGACATAATCCTTCCTGAAGATGACTTCACTTGCATGACCTTGATGACATTAAAATAAATATTCACGTGTCATGAAAATATGTGTATATCTGTGTGAACACAATGTAAATAAACAATTTGATAAAATCTTACCATTTATTTATTGTTGCAGTTTCGATACACATAAGATCTTTCACCATTGTACTTAGTGCAGTTGTTTCCAGCCATAATCCTAAATATGTTAACCAACCATTCAGCCAAGTATTTATGAAAATAAAGTAATGAATTATTATGGGTAAGAATGTACCATTAGCTTTTTTTTATCTTGAGACATGTTAAAATGACCACGATTGGATGTCTATCAACTAGCATGTTTGGCAAACAATTGACATGAATCAAATCTCTTTCTAGAGTAGCTTTAATTGTTGTCTCACTAAAAGAAATAACATCAATGAATTAAAAATAATATTTTTAAGAAAACATGAGACTAAATTAAAATAAATTACATTTGGGTGAGTTTAACTCCACCTGTGTATAACTGTTTAGTTATGCACTGCCGGTCCCAAGCCCGGATAAAGGAGGAGGGTTGCGGTAGGCATGTGACAACCAGCATAAAAACTTAGTCATACCCTATGAATATGAACCAATATGAGAATTTTGTTGGGGCATTCCTTACTGAACGACGCGTTGTACTCTATAGGCCCGGAGGCAATGATAAATGGGCAAGGGTTGCTAGGTCGTCGCCCGGAAGCGACGCGTCACACCGGCGCCCGGGTGTGGTGTCAAATAGGCAAGGGTTTCCTCACTTTGTTGGATGGGTGGGGGTAAAGAAGTTAGTCCAAGACCATAAAATTAGGTTAGTCACTTGGAACATAGGGTCTTTAACTGGTAAGTTGGTAGAGTTAGTAGATGTTATGTGTAGGAGAAAGATTGATATTTTATGTCTACAAGAGACCAAATGGGTAGGTGAGAAAGCAAAAGTGATAGAACCTTGGGGATATAAGATTTGGTATACAGGAATAAATAGGAATAGGAATGGAGTAGGGATTGCTATGAGTCGTGGGTTTATAGATAATGTAGTTGAGGTCCGTAGGAAGGGTGATAGGATTTTACTTATTAAATTAGTATTAGGTACGGATATTATTAATATTATTAGTGTTTATGCACCTCAAGTAGGTTTAGATGATTCCATTAAGCATCAATTTTTGGAAGATTTAGATGGAGTAGTACAAGGAATATCTTATGGAGAAAAGCTTTTCATCGGCGGTGACCTTAATGGACATGTAGGCATTAGTAGAGATGGATTTGAGAGTATCCATGGAGGCTATGGTATAGGAGAAAGAAAGGAAAGTCGAGAAAGGATTTTAGATTTTTGTTTGTCCTATGATATGATCTTAGCAAACACTTGGTTTAGTAAGAGGGAGTCTCACCTAGTAACATTTAAAAGTGGGGTTAATACGAGTCAGATAGATTTTTTCCTACTTAGAAAGAGAGATAGGGGTTGTTGCATCGATTGTAAGGTTATACCGGGAGAAAGTGTAGCTACACAACATAGAGTCTTAATTTTAGATCTTAGAATTAGACAATGCCGCAAAAGGGATAGACATATGATAGATCCTAGAATTAAGTGGTGGGCACTGAAAGGAGCTAAACAAGAAATGTTTGTAGAGCAGGTAGTTAAGGAAGCTGATTGGTGTCTCGAGGAGGATTCAGAATCAATGTGGAATAAGATAGCGGGTGATATGAGAAAAGTGGCTAAGGAGGTATTGGGTGAGTCTAAAGGCAGTGCATCGCTAGGTAAGGATACATCGTGGTGGAACGAGGATGTCAAATTAACTATTAAGGTTAAAAGTGAGTGTTATAGAAATCTAAGTAAGAGTCGTGATAATGAGAATTTGGAGAAGTATATGATAGCAAAGAAGGAAGCTAAAAAAGTAGTTCGGAACGCGAGAGATAAGGTATATAAGGAGGTTTATGACAAGTTGGATACCAAAGAGGGCGAGAAGGATATTTATAGGCTTGCAAAGATGAGAGATAGGAAATCGAGGGATCTGGGTATGGTTAGATGTATCAAAGATGAAACACAAAGGATTTTAGTCAAAGATGAGGAGATTAAGGAGAGATGGAAAGATTATTTTGATAAGCTATTTAATGAAAGTCATGCTCATGATCTGGGAGACTTCTTCATTCCTTTTCATGAGATGAATCGTGACTTCATGCGCAAGATTCAAAAGAAAGAAATTGCAGAGGCTTTGAAGAAAATGAAATCAAGAAGGGCAGTTGGCCCAGATGGTATTCTTATCGAGGCTTGGAAATGTTTGGGAGAGAAAGGTTTAGAATGGTTGACAAATCTTTTTAACAAGATTTGGTGGACAAATAAGATGCCTAATGAGTGGAGGAAGAGTACTTTGGTGCCTCTATATAAGAATAAGGGTGATATACAAGATTGCACAAACTATCGTGATATAAAACTCATGAGTCATACTATGAAACTTTGGGAGAGGGTGATTGAGTCTAGGTTGAGGAAGGTTGTCATGATATCGGAGAATCAATTTGGTTTTATGCCTGGAAGATCAACTATGGAAGCTATACATCTTCTTAGACAACTTTTTTTGAGAAATAGAGAGAGGAACAAAGATTTGTATATGATTTTTATTGATTTAGAGAAGCCATACGATAGAGTACCTAGGGACGTTCTCTGGTGGACAATGATGAAGAAAGGTGTTTCTCTAAAGTACATTAATATAATTAAAGATATGTATGAAGGAGTAGTAACCAATGTCCGCACTTGTGGAGGGGTGACAACCAATTTTCCTATAACGGTTGGGTTACATCAAGGATCTGCTTTAAGCCCTTTCCTATTTGCTATAGTGATGGATGAGTTTACGAGACCAATTCAAGAAAATGTGCCGTGGTGTATGTTGTTTGCTGATGATATTGTTTTGATTGATGAGTCTAGAGCTGGGGTTAATGCTAAGTTAGAATTGTGGAGACAGACATTGAAAGCAAGAGATTTTAAGTTGAGTAAGAGTAAGACAGAATACATGGAATGTCGATTTAGTAAGCAACGAAGTAGTGATGGGAGTGTAGTGAAGCTTGGTGAGCAAGAAATACCGGTGGATGATTGTTTCAAATATTTGGGATCTATCATTCAAAAGTATGGATAAATTGATGGAGATGTAAATCATAGAATAAAGGTTGGGTGGATGAAATGGAAGAGTGCAACTGGAGTGTTGTGCGATCGTAGAATGCCATTGCGGTTGAAGAAAAAGTTTTATAGGACGACTATTAGGCCCGCTTTACTATATTGTACGGAATGTTGGGCTGCCAAGAGACATCATATTCAAAAAATGAGTGTAGCTGCGTATGCTGAGATGGATGTGTGGAAATACAATAAAAGATAAGATTCGGAACGAGGAGATACGTTAGAAGGTAGGCATTACACCCATTGAAAATAAGATGAGAGAGAATCGTTTACGGTGGTTTGGACATATTCGGCGAAGGCCTAATGATGCTCCAGTTAGAAGGATGGAGAAATGGGAAAATATATTAGTTAAAAGAGGTCGGGGTAGGCCTAGGAAGACATGGATGGAGGTGATAGGAAAGGATATGAATGCTTTGAACCTCACTGAGGACATGGCATTGGATAAAAATGATTGGAGGAGAAGGATTCATGTGGAAGACCCAGAATGATTTTCTTTTTTGGTTCATATCGCCGACCCCAATTATTTTGGGATGAAGGCGTAGTTGTTGTTGTTGTTGTACATTTGGGTGAGTTTAACGTACGATTAATCTATCAATGCTATTTCTTTAAAAGCTCTGCCATCTGGCATAAATTTCTCCAAACCAACATATGCTAATATACCAGTTACATCTGCATATAGAAAAAAAATTAAAAAATAGTCTATGATTTAAAATATGAAAACACATTAGAACATGTAAATGTTAATGTTAAGAAAACTCAAAATAACAATATATTTCAGCTTTGTACATACCTAAGTATGTCGAAGAACATGAAGGAATGGAATTTATCTTTACCAAATTATATTCCCAAAATGTTTTAAAAATCTTAAAATTGGTAGCCTATATTGAACAAATTTTCAGAAAAATTGCACCTTGAGCACTGGCCAATTTCCCACCAAAAATGTAAATAATTATCTGTATAATTAGTTTTCCTTAAACCTTAGCTTTGAAAAAGTTCAACAAAAAAATGTGAATAAATTCAAATACACTCTTAGTCTTGTAATTCGAACATCTAATTCCTATTTACGCATCCATGAAAAAAAATCTGTATTCTAACTAAACATCAAAAAGTAAGGCAAAAAATAAAATAACATTAAAAGTGTAACAACTTTGTATAAAAATAAGCGAATAAGAAAAATGGTGTTTTTTCAACCACTGTCACCAATATCAGCGCAAGAAATACCGATATTTTAAGGTAGCCGATATTAAAGGGAATATCTCGTGATATGTTCAAAATATAGCGAGAACCCAAAATATCATTATATTATCGTGGTAATATCATGATGTTTTTGAGAAAAAACTCTTTGTTTTTATATTTTAAGTTTGCATTTCCTATTTTTTGTTTCTTTTATACTTTTAAAACCTTTAGAACTTGTTTTTTTATATGTTTAGAAGAAAAAATAAGGCAAAAATTATTATTTTCTTATGTTTTTGGTTATTATTTATATTTTTTCAAAATTTTCAGCTCTCGAGACTTTTCCGAGATTTTTCAACTTTTGAAAATATCTCTGAGAAATACCCTCGCAAAGATAATACCTTGAACAATATAGGCGACTATGATTTCAACTATCATCATATTGTCTTTTATAGTTTTAAAATAGAGTTAGGGCACGGTGCCGAAAGTCAGTAGAGAAGGGACTCTTATGTGGTAAATTTTGATGTATCGGCTCTGGTAATCAGCGAGTAACCAATTCATCGATTTTGATGGAAAATTGTGATTGGTTCCTTTCCAAAATTGCCACTCACGGTTTATCAGTGATTTGGTTGATGAATCTTCCAGTTTGTTTCATGAACTCATAGTTATGACATACCTTGCTTTTGATGGCTACCTTGTCTAGGTGTTCAAGAAGTTTTTGCTTTTGATGATACTAGTCCATCATACAATAGGCCAACTAAATATTGGCAAGATATGTTCAGTCAAAATCATGAAAACCATTTTGAACTACAAGGGCTGATATGTGTGTGTGTGTGGTTGAAGTGATGTGGACTATCACGTGTGTGTGTGTAATCAAAGTGATGTGGATATCAGTTTTGACATTGAAAAGGAACCTAAACAGGCCATCATCTCTCCGTCTGATTTGTGTGCTGCTACTCTCTCTCTCTCTCTCTCTCTCGCTCGCGCGCGCGCGCTCGCTGTTCACATGTTTATTTTTGTCTAAGCGACTATTTCAGGCTGTTCGGAAGCTGAATGAAGCAAAGAAGCTAGAATCTAGTGCACATTATAACACTGATTTTGGCAAAGATTAGAGACGAAGTTGCTATTTTGGTTGATTGGGTTTTCCAGCTTGTATCAGTGCCTCACACACACCAGGAGGATCGAGGTGCACTGCCAAGTTTAGAGGGCATCCATTCTGGCATGAAGTAACTTCTGGGGTTATGTTCTCTTGCTGCCTTGAGGCCCTATAGTTATTCAAATCCATATTTCCTGTGTTCTTTTTTTCTTGGCATAAAGGCGATGATGACTGTGTTTTCCCACTCAATAGTTGACAATGAAAAACAATGAAGATTGGGGTTTATCAAGTGGAAGTGCTCTCTGTGATTTTGATGTTATGGGATGACTAGGTTTTCAGGATGTTGCTTTCTTTTTCCCTCGCTTTTTGGGGCTTTGTGGCCTCAATCATTTCTGTTTGGTCTTGGGAGTCTTTACTTTGAACTACTTGACAATGGGTCATGGCTTTTTTGTGGTAGTCCCTGTCCTGTTTGAGTTGACTGAGCTTTGGCCTGACGAACAATGCAAAACGGTCCAGATCGTAGTCACAAGAAACTCAGCGACTTTTTGAATTTAATAAGATATTTCAATGGATGTTATTATTGCCAAAAATAACATTGATTTTTTAGAGAATCACTTATTTTGAAAATGTCACCTTTTTAATGTGATTTTAACAAAATATTAATGTGCTAACAATGATTTTTTTTTTTTTGCTGTTGTATTATATGCATGTTTACTGTATTTATATGTGATATATTTATATCAATACTGTAGATTTGTGTTTATTGATATTTTTTAAGACTTTCTCAAGAGAACCAGATTTTTAAAAATATCATCAGTATTACCGATAACGAGATTCTTGACTGTTTGTTAAATGAATATCTCTTGCTTTAAATTAGGACATTCAGCTTTTGTTGCAACATTATTTTTTCATCAGTAAAAACTCAAGAAAATGTTTTACATATTTTCTAATTTATTTTTTATGGATAGTTTGCTTATTTAAAGCGGTAGAATATTGGCTACTCTTGAAGATATCATATTATAAAGGTGTGGTGTAATTTGGATATGTTCAAACTGATGACAGAAATAAGTTCAGCACGGTTGGTTTGCTAATGATTGTATCTTATAATACGGTTTTTGACATAAAATTGTGAATTTTTGAATAGTAAAATTCCGGTATATTGTGGGCCCTTAATTATTGAAGCCCTTGTTTGCAAATCACAATTGCATAACCCTAATTTTTCAGTAAATGGACTTTGTAGATTCCCCCTGTAGGGTTTGATCTTCTAGCAAAATTAAGGAATATGGGAAAATGGTGATTTTTACTCAATAATCTGGTATATTTATCCATAATAAAATATAAATTATCAAATGCTATTTAAACTTTTCTCACTAACCCCGGGTGCAGGTGTCTTAGCCTCGGAGTTTTATGCTGCCGGCATGACGACGGTAGGTATGGCAGGCTGAGCCAGTGCGAATCGTGCCAGGTGCGGTTTCTTCCGGTTATAAATTAAAAAAAAAAACAACTTTTCTCACTAAGCCTTAAGTTCAGCAAGAATGATTTTGGGTTTCAAAATTCAGACTGCATGATTTGACACTATATTGAGCCTACTAGGAAAATACTGCCATGCTGAACATGGGTTTTATGATCTTATGTTCAAGTTTGTTGGAGAACATGGACATGCTGGGTATGACAGGAGAGTGTTTCCAATGTTGTCTGAATCAGCCTATTCAGATGGAATCAGCCCTTAACCGACTCAAAAGGGGCCGATTCGGCTGTCATTTCAAAAACAAAATTTTAAATATTTTGTAAAGGGGTAAAACAATTGTTTAATATTTTGTAAATATTTTTTGTTATTTATTAACACATGTCTTCTAATGGTAAAAAGCTGCTAATTCCTAACCTCTCCGATTTTGGGGTCTTTTTAGGAAAATGATTCACCTATTGAATGGATAATACATCCTAGCACATTTGTACGGTCAGAATTTTGAAAAACCCCTAAAAATTCAATGATGTTTTATTTAGCATTTTGCCCATTTAGCAGATATATATATATATATATATATATATATATATATATATATATATATATATATATATATATATATATATATATATATATATATATATATAGAGAGAGAGAGAGAGAGAGAGAGAGATAGATGCACAATGTCAATTTTTGCAAAAAGACCTTTACTACCTCACTAAAAGTGTGTATCAGTAAAGGTCTTGAGCGCACCGCTAAGGTTTCTGACATTTATTTACTGGCACACACTTTAGTGTGCCAGTAAAGGTGTTCCCTTGAGACTTACATTGTACGGTTGCGCTTAGAGTCTGTTTTGCTTTTGTTGAGTCTGATGTAAGCTGCCCAGTTCAGGTGAATCAATACCCCGAAGGGGCAGCCCGTATATTTGAACTGTAATAGCCTGCGGGCAAAATTGTGAATGAAGTAAATGCATTGAGCTTTCTTTTGTTCACCCTCGTTGTGATTGCAATTTCTCTCCCTCTATTCTCTCTTGCTCTCTTGCACTCTGATTACAAGCTTTCACGATCGGCAAATGAGCTAACAAGTAGGCTTGCGGCAGAGAGGAGGGACCGTCGCGTCGCGCTGGCCCATTGAAGAAAATAGGCCCATGACAAGTGGAACCAGAGCCCGTTCTCGTGCTGGGGAAGGAACTCCATAGTCGGTGTCGACAGATACGTCGACAAGCTGCGATTTGTGAGCAAGACATCTTGACGCCTTATCAAAACTTGCGTAGCACCAAAGGCAAGACAGTTGCCGAAGCTGAGGAGATGGGTTCACCTCGGGGCCAAGAAGAGTTGGCTGCAACTATTAACAAGCTGATGGAAGATGTGACTTCGCACGAGGAAGCGATTTCATGCACATGTGAATCATTCAGTGGACTGAATGATGTGGTGGCGAGCCTGCAAGAACAAGTAAACTTACTAATGGGGCATATCACTTCGTTGACGACTACAGTGACCGACTTGCAAACTGAAGTAGGGGAGCTTCAGTTGAAGAATCGTACGTTGCAGCGGACAGTGACCCTAAATGGCGGAAATGGTAAGAGGTCATCAATGATTGATGTGCCAAGACCTGCGAAATTCAATGGTTCTCGTGATAGCAAGGCCATTGAGAACTTTTTATTCTAAGTATAAGACTACTTGGATATCCAGAATGTGATCATTGAGGATCTGAGGATTAAGACCGCAACAACCTTACTTGATGGAGATGCCATCGCTTGGTGGAGGCGAAAGCACAACGACATAGAGATGGGTCAATATGTGATAGACACCTTTGACGACTTCAAAATGGTGTTGCGCAACTATTTTATGCCAAGAAACGCGCAGAGGCAGGCGTACCGGATGGTTCGTGAGCTCAAACACTCTGGTTCGTTGCAAGACTATGTCAGAACGTTCCAGAAGCTTATGTTGGAGATACCTAACATGCCATAAGACGACATGCTCAACTGGTTCATTGTGGGACTTCAGCCATGGGCACAGTCTGAAGTAGAAAGGAGCAACCCTCGTGTTTTAGAAGATGCATATGTGGCGGCTGAGCGCTTAATTGACACTCAGCGCAAGCCTTTCACTCCATCCACCAAAGTCGGGAAGAAGCTTGACCATAGAGGCAAGAAGGATGAGCGACGCGATAATAAAGGTAAGGCATCGACACACCATCAATCCAAAAAGAATCAGAACTACACAAAGCATAACAATAGCAACAAGGGTGCAGTTGTGACATGATGGTTCTGTGGTGATAGGAACATCGTCAGGCAGTGCCCAAAGCGCCTTGTGAAAGATGATGGGTAAGCCAACGCTGCACAGAAAGAATACAATGATACTTAATATAGTGACACTGAGATGATGCAACCAAGGATGGGGGTCATGCGATCGATTAACGCGGCTAAGAACATGCAGGTCAGTAAGGAACTTATGTACTTAGAAGTCATTATGAATGAAAAGTCTACTTCAGCAATGATAGACTCAGGGCCCACACACAACTTTGTCTCGCAGAAAGAGGCAGAGCGGTTGGGCTTGAAGCCTGGGCCAAAGCAGAAGACCATCAAAACGGTAATCTTTATGGCCAAACCCATCCTTGGTGAAACAATAGACGTGGCTATTCAAGTGGGGAGTTGGGTCGGCAAAGCCAACTTCTCTATGGTGCCCCTGGATGATTTCAAGGTGATTTTGGGTATGGAGTTTCTGCGAAGCCAGAATGTTATGATGCTGCCAAAGTTTAACACGTTAATGATCATGGGGTCAGACCTGTCCCACATAGTGCAGTGCCTTGCGTAGAAAGGCAAGTCTTCAATGCTATCGGCAATGCAACTGAAGAAGGGTGTCAAACATGAAGAGCAGACATTCTTAGTTGCAGTGTGCGCAGAAGAAGGGAAGGTAGAAGCAACAATGCCGCCGACCCTAGCCCCACTATGGAATTTTGGGGTTGATGCCTCCAAAATTACCAAAGCGTCTTCCGCCAAGACGTGAGGTCGACCACAAGATTGAGTTGACCCCGGGAGCGAAGCCTCCTATAATGGTTACATACCGTATGGGGCCAGCTGAGCTGAAGGAGCTACACAGGTAGCTAGATGAGATGTTGGATGCATGTATTGGTCATCCATCGAAAGCCCCATTTGGTGCCCCAGTCCTTTTTCAGATGAAACATGACTGCTCCAAGCGGTTACGTGTGGATTATCGTGTTTTGAACAAAGTCACGGTGAAAAACAAGTACACATTGCCATTGATAACAGACTTGTTTGATCAGCTAAGCAGTGACCGTATCTTTTCCAAGTTAGATCTGTGATCGGGTTACTGGTAGGTGAGGATTGCTGAAGGTGATGAGCCGAAGACAACTTGTGTTACTCGCTATGGTGCTTACGAATTCTTAGTAATGCCATTCGGGTTGACAAATGCTTCAACCACGTTCACGACTTTAATGAACCAGATCTTCTACCCTTACTTAGACAAGTTCATGGTAGTCTACCTGGATAATATCGTGATCTACAACAACAACATGGAGGAATATGTCGGGCACTTGCGAACCGTGTTTCAGGTGTTAAAGAAGAATGACCTTTGTGTTAAATGAGAGAAGTGTCTCTTCGGGCAGGAGGAGATCAACTTCCTTGGCCACGTTGTGGGGCATGGTGCACTGCGTATGAATGAGCAAAAGATAAGGGTCGTTCATGAATGAGTTCTGCCAAGCAAAGTACCAGAATTGCGGTCATTCCTTGGTTTGGCAAACTACTATCGATGTTTCATCGAGGGTATTCCCTCATTGCTGCGCTCCTCACCGATTTGTTAAAAAAAAATTGAGCATGACTCTGGACAGGAGCATGCTAAGATGCCTTTGATGGCTTGAAGAAAGCCTTAGTGAGGGAGCCAGTGCTGCAACTGCCTGATCATTCGAGACCCTTTGAAGTCCACACAGATGCATCAGACTTTACCATTCGCAGAGTTATTATGCAAGATGGCCATCCGATCGCATATGAGAGTCGCAAGCTGAAAGATGCAGAGAGGCGTTATATAGTGCATGAATGTGAGATGATCGTCATTGTGTACTGCCTTAAGACCTGACGACACTACCTCTTGGGTGTTGAGTTCGTCGTCAAGACAGACAATGTGGCCACGAGCTATTTTCAGATACAAAAGAAGTTGACGCCTAAACAAGCTCGATGAGAGATGTTTTTGGCTAAGTTTGACTTTGCTTTGGAGTACAAGGTTGAAAAGACCAATGTTGTGGCGGATGCTCTGAGCCGTAGGGCTGAACTGACAGCTACGCACGCGGAACCTTCTGAAGTGCATTTAAAGGGCGAATTGTTGAGTCGCATCTGCGAAGGTACGCATCAGGATTCAATTGCACAACACCTTGTTTCTTTAGCGTAGGCAGAGAAGACTCAGCGATTTTGGCTACAGGATGGCATCCTTGTGATAAAAGGGGGATGCATCTTCATGCCGCGATGGGGAAGCCTTTGCCGAGAACTACTTAAGGAGTGCCATGATACACTATGGGCCGGCCATCCTGGTCAGGAGCGGACCTTAGCACTCCTTGAGCGTGGCTACTATTGGCCGCAGATGAGAGCTGACGTTGAGGGATATGTGCGGACATGCCTCATCTGCCAGCAAGATAAGGGGATAAACCAGAAGGCTGCCGGTCTCCTTGAGCCTCTACCAATTCCAGAACGTCCTTGAGAGACTTTATTGTTAGTCTGCCAAAGGTAGAGGGCCTCAGTTCTATTTTGGTTGTGGTGGATCACTTCTCAAAGTATGCCACATTTATCCCAGCTTTCAAGGAGTGCCCTGCAAAGAAGATTGCAAAGTTGTTCGTAAAGTATGTGGTGAAGCACTGGGGCATACCAAAGAGCATTGTGAGTGATCACGATGCTCGCTTCATGGGCAAGTTCTAGCGTGAAGTATTTCGGCTACCTGGCTCTGATTTGCTGTTTTCAACAAACTTTCATCCGTAGACAGATGGGCAGACAAAGCGCATCAATGAGATACTTGAGCAATACCTTGGCACTTTGTTAGTGCCAATCAAAAAAAATTGAGTGAAGCTCCTTGCTGTGGCATCATTTTGTTACAATCTGCAGAAGAGCGAGTCTTCAGACCACAGCCCGTTTGAGATAGCCACGGGGCAGCAGCCACTGACCCCGCACACTCTTGCCGCATAAGAAAAGAGAAGGCCATCCTGCGTCTATTAGTTTGTCCGCGATTGGCACGAGCATAATGAGTTGGCAAAGTCATTCTTACACAAGGCGACAAAGATAATGAAGAAGTGGATAAATAAGCATCATCGGCCCGCGGGGTTCCAAGTTGGTGACCAAGTGTTGGTGAAGCTATATCCTGGTCGTACATGCATCTTTCACGGGCGGCACCGCGAACTGCTCAGAAAGTATGAAGGACCCTTCACCATCACAAAAAAGGTGGGCAAGCTAACATACAAGCTGAAGTTGCCCCCAGACTTCAAGGTGCACCCGGTGTTTCACGTGTGCAACCTCAAGCAGTTTCATTCGGATGATGGAGACCTAGAACGCAGTGTGCCACAGCACGCTCCCATCATGCAGAGGGCCCCAACAGCACAACGGGCCAAAAAGCACCTCAGTCAGATCCTTCACCACAAGGTCAACTACTTGAGGGAGGCAAAGAAATACTTGGTACAGTGGGAGGAAACGGCAGAACCAACGTGGGAGCCTGCATTCCGAATAAACAACTGCTACCCGACTGAAGTCAAAGCTTACCACGAAACAGATGACGCCGAGGACGGCGCATGATTTGAAGGGGGGAGCATGTTCCTTTGCGACTTACATTATACAGTTGTGCTTAAAGTCTGTTTTGCTTTTATTGAGTCTAATGTAAGCTGCCTAGTTCAGGTGAATCAATACCCCAAAGGGGCAGCTCGTATACTTGAACTGTAATAGCCTGCAGGCAAAATTGTGAATGAAGTAAATGCGTTGAGTTTTCTTTTGTTCACCCTCGTTGTGATTGCTTCCTGTGATTGTAATTTCTCTTCCTCTATTCTCTCTTGCTCTCTTGCACTCTGATTACAAGCTTCCACGATCGACAAACGAGCTGACAAGTAGGCTTGCGACAGTGAGGAGAGACTGTCGCACCACGCTGGCCCATTGAAGGAAATAGGCCCATGACAAAAGGTCTTTTCACAAAAATTGACGTTGCACCTAAGGGTTATGCAACTACCACTTTATATATATATATATATATATATATATATATATATATATATATATATATATGAAAATGGGCCCATGCTTAACCAATTTGGTGCTAAACCGCATGCTAAATGGGGTTTTCGGGCTTCTCCAGTGCTTTTTATGTGGTTCCGGTCTCATAAATGTCTTGGGCATGGTCGATTTACTAAGAATCCACACCTGGATCATGTGTTTTTGCTGAAAAAAATGATGTTTAGAGCCTAAAAAATTTACAAAGATTTTAAACAATTGATTTTTCAAACTTTATAAAAAACCCACCAATGTGTTGGAATCAAACACTTTTTAGAGCTGATCACTTTAAAATCAAGTACATAGATCACATCTCTACAATCTAAATTTAAAAATAAAATAAAAAGAGCCCAAAAAACTCATTTAGCGTGCAGTTTATCATAGACCCATTACTCTCTCTCTCTCTCTCTCTCTCTCTCTCTCTCTATATATATATATATATATATATATATATATAGAGAGAGAGAGAGAGAGAGAGAGAGAGAGAGAGAGAGAGGTAACTATCGCAAGCAAATGAAATTTTGTGGTGTCTTTCGCAAATCTGATACTGTAGATACATTCAACATGGTTGATTTGCTAAAAATTGACACTTAGATATGTTTTGGGATAAAAAAGTGATTTTTCAGCTTGAATATTTATGAAAATAAACAATTGATTTTCAAACCTTATAAAAGCCTACTCACATGTCAGAATTGGACGACCCAAGAGTTCATTCTTATAAAATCAAGCATGTAGAACACATTTGTATGGTTCAATTTGAGAAAAAATATGAAAAAGCCTTTTTAGAAGCCCCATAAACCGTTATCTTTTACTCTTTCTCTTTATATATATGGTTTATATTTAGTATAATCGATTATAGCTAAATACAATCTAGTTGGATATGTTGCCGTGTGCTCTTCGAGTGTACTATATTGCTTAAAGATCTCCTTATACTGATATTTGACATTTCTCGTAGTTGTTGTATATTGCTTCAAAACTCAATCTTTTAAATTTTTTGAAACATCAAACTTTTTTTACAATAACAATATATGTATTTTTACTTATAGTTCAATGAATAAATGCTAATTTTTAAAAAAATTATTCTATATATAAGAAATATACATACCAACAGTAAAGTCTAAGAACACTCCTTATAAAAATCTAGTAATCCATGGCATGTAATAAAATGTAAAGGTGTGCGATCAGGATCTCATGCCAACATTCCTATAAAGCAACTTTCAACTAACGAATCACTTGCTCATGGTCTTATCGGTTCACCTTTAAAACGTCGGTTCACATAACTTTCTAAAAATCTGTTGCACATTATATGATTGAATACATTTTGCATTGGTTGTTATGAGAAGTTTACACACGTTTGACATGTGCACTTGATCTTACCATCTCACACTACATTATTGTGTTGAGTTGTATCTAAGAAATTCTTAACAAAATTCAGAGAGTAACGATTTATATTATAAATCAGATCAGAGAGTAGCGATTTACAATAAAAATCAGATCAGTGAGTAACAAGTTATAATGAAAATCAGATTAAAGATTAACAATTTACAGTGAAAATTATATCAAAGAGTAGCGATTTACAGTAAAAATCAGATTAGAGAGTAACAATTTACAATCAAAATCAGATTAGAAAGTAGTAATTTATAGTAGAAATCAGATAAAAAAGTAACGATTTACAATAAAAAATCAGATCAGAGAGTAACGATTTACAGTGAAAATCAGATCAAAGAGTAGCGATTTACAATGAAAATTAGAACAAAGAGTAGCCATTTACAGTAGAAATCAGATCAGAGAGTAGCGATTTATACTATAAATAATGATTTATATTATAAATATAGATTTATATTATAAATCGTTACTCTTTGATCTGATTTTTATTGTAAATCGCTATTTTCTGATCTGATTTTTATTGTAAATCGCTACTCTTTGATCTAATTTATACTATAAATCGCTATTTTCTGATATGATTTTCACTGTAAATCTCTACTATCTGATCTGATTTATATTGTAAATTGCTACTTTCTGATATGATTTCTACTATAAATCGCTACTCTTTGATCTGATTTTTACTGTAAATCGGTACTTTCTGATCTGATTTTTTTTTAAATCGTTGCTCTATGTTTACTCAGCTCGACACTGTCGTCATTATATCTTCTGTAAATCACTATTCTTTATCTACTCAGTTCGATGTTTACACCCTGATATTATGATGAATAATAGACAGAATGTTGATTCTTTTGGTAGTTCAACTATTTTTACGAATAGACGACGACAAAGAGTACTTTGATGATAATAACCGATGATAAATGATGCTCCAACGATAACAAACGATGATAAATGATGTTTCGATGACAACAGACGATGGTAAAGAGTGATCCAAAACGTTTAGGGCAAAATATTACGAGGAGCTTCTGTTACAGCAGAGAAGTTTACTGCTTAGGCCGAGAAGAGAATGTTTGAACTTTAAAGAATTAAGATCATCCTTTCTTTTCTGAATAACGAACATTTTTATCGTTTTCTAAAATCATTGTTTCATGGCCAAAATGGCAAGAAAGGGTATTAAGTCTTTACAACTGCACCGGACTCCGGTGCTAACTGCTGCCGACACACGGATACGAGCTCTACATAAGTGGCGCTCATTTGGACCCCATCCCATGGAACGATAAGATAGGTGTCTATCAAACAGGTTCCTGCATGCAGCGATGCTGTTTCTAATGTGAACACCATACAAATAGGCTTACCATTTTGGTGTCTTGTGGCTGAACAGCACTCCCTTCCTCATCCTCTCTCTATGGGAGGTGCTCCCGAAACCGAACTGAAGGCCTTAGCTAGAATTTCGACCATCACCAACCATCTGGTTCCCCTTCTTCCTCAAGTTCGTCCCTCCCATGCTTCTAAAGAAGGAGAAGACAGTTATCGAAGAATTCATGGGGAGGTTTCTGCGGGAGACGCCGTTTGGAGAGTCTGCTTTGATAAAGATGACCGGGAGTTCACTGATATCATCTATGAGAAAGCGGTTGGAGAAGGCATTGCCAAGGTAATAATTCGGTGGTTATACTTGAGTGGTTACGGTGGGAGTTGGTGTTTTATTGATTTAGACGATTCTTGGTTGAGTTTGGTGAATCGCCATTTTGGTTTAATGCGCTTGTTTTTTTGGGTTTTATTTATGAGTCGTCACGTGATTGGATGCCAATGTATGGTGATTGTCGCATGGTTGTGATGGGATTGGTTTTATTTATGTTGGGATTGGTTTTTGTTGTTTTAGATGGTCTTTGTTGATCTTCCTACTGTTTTAGGAAAGATCGACAAAGACGTGGTCAATTCAGACTGATTCAACAAGGACTTTGGCCACCAAGTTTTGAAGTTCTAGTCTTGAATACTATGCTTTCAATCCAGGACAAATCTTCATGGAATTCAATTGATTACTAAGTTTTTGGCAAGAAATTTTCTTTCTCAGGACTTGTAACAGAGCTGAATCCTGAGCGTGCTGCAAGTCCTAAGTCAGTTGGTGAGCTCTTGAATGTTAGATGCTGTCTACATGTTAATTCCAAAAATGAAAGAAAGTAGTCAATTTTGAGTTCTTTGGATTCTTATTGTTCATTTTTGTGTAAAGGAGGAAGTTGGGCAGGATTAAATATGAAATGGGTTAATGACATGCTTACTGGGAACTGCTAGCCCTTGGTTCTAATGATGATTTTTCTCTGTCATTCCATCGAGTAGTGGTTGCTCATCCTTGTGTTTTTTGTAGTTTCTCTTTTTGACGAATTAGCCGGGAGAGTTTGATGTGCTACACTAAGGATCCATATTTTAACCTACACAATTCACTGTGACCAGTTTACCTTTGGAAGTCACACTAGTAGAAATGAACTTTAAATCACCCTTATATCCCAAGCTTTCAGAATGAGAGGTGTTTGCAGGAAGACATATAAGAGAGAATTTGATGTGCTACATAATTCAAAAGCATATACATGAATACACAATTCACTTCCACCAGATTACCATTGAAGTAACACTAGTAAAAATGAACTTCAAACCACCCTTCTATTCCAACCATTCAGAATGGTTGAAAATTATGCATTTACGCCTTTGAGCTAGGCCATTGGAATACTTTCTTTGGCATTATCTTCTAGTATTATAGATTGAAGTGGTGTTTTCTGTTATTGGTTGAATGTAAGATTTTAATTGGGTTGGTTTCTTTGATTTTTAAAACATGTATTTAAATAGGTAAATTATTATTATTGTTTTTGTTTGTTCAATTATGAGCAACTTTATATGTGTTTTCTTAGATTTGATTGTTAATAAGTTAACTGTTCTTTGTGGATTTTCTAAGATCACAATCAACAGACCAGAAAGGAGAAATGCTTTTAGGCCTCAGACGATTAAGGAGCTAATACATGCTTTTAATGATGCTAGAGATGACATAACTGTCGGGGTCATCATCTTAACTGGGAAGGTATTTTGCTAATTTCCTGTTCCAGTATCTACCAAAACAAATTATGGGATACTTAACGCACATATGTATATGCACAATGGTCCGTGTACTGACACAAGTCACCTCATATTCTCTTTTTAACGTTAGCAATTCAGAGGTTTAGCTCTGTTTGTAATTTAGTCCAGTCTTGAGGTTTATCATATTCTGTAAAATATAGATGTCTCTATTCTACTTTGATATGGTTAGGACTATTTTGAAACTTCCTGTTGGAAATATTAAATCTATGAACTGTTTTCTGCACCTGGTGTACATGTTTTCATTTTGATTTATTCTTTCTTGATAATGACCATTTTTTGGTTCTGGGGGATTTATTTGCTTTTAATGATGTAGTGTAGTGTGTAGCATATTAATTGTAGCTGTCCCTTTGCTGTATGTAAAGGTGAAACTGACACTAAGACACTTGTATGCATTACAAAATCCTTACCTGAAGCATATGCCACAGCCATGTAAGGTAAAAACTGTTGAAAATCAAGTCAATAGTATGATATATACATGACTCAATGTCCTGCAATTGACAATACGCTGCATTGTACATCCTGACTTGCATGGCTTTCAGGGCCTTACATTGCTATAGCAGGCAATAAATTTTGAGAAATACTTTCTTTGATGTTCTCATCAGAAAATTATGTACATAAACGCATGGATCCAGTTTGGATACAAGCCAAGATATTATGATTGTTTTTAATGTTTCTTAGAAACTGTTGGAAGCTTGTACAGTGGCTGTTTGTGTAAATAAATTCAGTTACCTATTTTTTCTCTTCTTTTTGTTATCCCATAAAGTGGCCATTATCTGGGCTCTCACACGGTAAGGGCTTGCAGAGCAGCCTTTAATTGATTGAGCTATCTTAACTTGGCATGGGGAGTGCAAAATATTAAAAGGAATACTCTTTGCATAATGACACAAGAATATCAAATCTAGTGCTATTTCTCCATCATATTAATGGGCTAAGTAAGATTATATTCACTAAATATGCTTGTAATGCCGACATGTGGTTTTCAAGACCAGACTAGACGTGATGCTGTGAAAAAGATAACCATTATTAGCTTATTTTGTGGAGAGTTGCAAATCCATTGTTTCTTATTTCCTGTAGGTCAGTGTGTTTGTCATATAAAAATGAAGGGATCACTGACACAAATGTAGTGAATTGCTGCAGAGTTTTACTTTAGAAGGGTCGAGAGAGTAAATGGTAAATGTAGTAGGAACATTAAGCACTGTGATTACGGTTGCAAGATGTAACCATATTCACATATTTTATCTTGCCTTTTGTTCTTTATGCTCTAGAAATTTCTTTGATCAGGGTACAAAGGCATTCTGTAGCGGTGGAGATCAGGCATTAAGAGTGTCAGATGGATATGCTGATAAAGATAATTTTGGTCGTCTTAATGTCTTGGATCTGCAGGTGAGCTTATCATGGGTTCCTTTTAAGGATCTACAGTAAGAAATCATTTGTTAACTCCTGCAATTATTCATTTTTAGATTGATGTATGCAATGAGTTCATCAGTCTGGCTTACTACTAGTCACATTTATCAAGTGTTTTGTTTCCTTGAATTAATGTCTTTTCATTTTCTTTGTAAAACTTGCTTAGTTTACACATACAGACTTCTTTCCCATGTAAACAATTTGTAGGTGTCCTACTGTGAAGTGTGAACACATACCTGGTCTGCCCAAGAGAGCACCATCTTACGGACTTCTTTCCCATATAACCAATCAGGTGTCCTGCTGTGAATACATACCTGGTCTGCCCATGAACGCTCTCTCTCTGTGAAAGCCAAAAGATGAAGAACTTTGCTAAAAGAAAGTAGAAAAATGCTTGTTAAAGTGACATGGTGCCATGATATTCCACACTGACCAAGGGGTAGTAGCCTAGTAGCATTTTGATCTTCACATTCCCATCGTGTTTGATAATCAGATGGCAGGTTACCTGTTAGCTAGCTGTTGTTGCTTGATATTCTATTTGTCTTGGGGTATTGGAGACAGATAAGAAAGTACGAAGTTCTCTTGTTGGAGAAGTGAAGAGAATGACATGTTATGTTGCTAGCATCTTGTGACAAATGTCTGCATTGTGTGCAGGGACAATGATACTAGATTTATGTCCAGTAGCTACAGATTTGGCTCCTTCCAATCTTCTTAACTTAGAATGTTAGTGTTTGCCATGAACTAATGTGATATGGTGCTTACATGATTCTTGTTAAGTTCAGTTTCAGACCAATACCTAGGCTTCACTGTGCTGGATATTTCCTGTCTGGCTTTGGAACCTTAAGCAACTTGTGCTGAACTATGCAGTTATAGGAAATCTAACCTAGTTGTTTGACCTTGTTTAAAACTGAGATGGCTCTCAGTTTCACCGAGTAGATTTGGGGTACCTATCTATTTGTTTTCTTTTCTTTTCAAATTCTTTAGGTTGATGATCTTTTCAAATTCTTTAGGTTTATGAGTGACATATTTTGCATTTATGACACTGTTTTGATGATGGCTAAGCTCTCAATCTCCAGTAGAATTCTATTGTTTATCAGAAAGGCTGCTATTAGCGTTTGCTAGGCTTTTATAATTTTTTTTAAATATGTACCAGAATTAGTCATCCCATTGGATGCCCCCTCATTATGCCACATACGTTCCTCCTCTTCATCAAATTCAACATTAACTGCTTGGAGAATCATATTAGGGAAAATATCATGCTGCTGAATTGTTTTTATTGAGACTGGTTTATTTGGGTTACGGGTTTGGACCTGGACCCGGAAACATGAATTTGTGTAATACTTTGTGTTTGTATTCGGGTCTGGAACAGATGTAATGTTATGTAATATCCAGACCCGATCCAGTTTGTAGTACATATATATGTTGAATATAGGGTACGATCCCCAGTAAGTGGGATTGAATCTTCTATTGCAGCCGTCCCCTCCTCTCTCACCGTCTCTCCCTTCTTCTGCATCAACGATACTCCTGGAGACAAAATCTTACATGGTATCAGAGCAGGGCTTCGTCTGATCTCTATTCAAGGGCGTGAAGTTGATCCCAGAACGTGTCTCGAGAGATCGGTCTTCAAACTCCAGGTTAACGTGATTCTGCCCTTCATTCCAACTTCTTCTATTGTCTCTCATCGTGAGTCTCATTCTTATCATTTTTTTTTTCAAGATAGATTTCTGTTTGCATCTTTATCCCATCTTTCAGATCTGTTTTTGATTTCAGATCTGTGTCATCATCTTCTTTGTTTTCATACCTAATTCCATACGCAGATCTGTTTTCGATTTCAGATCTGTGTCATCGCCTGTTCCTTTGTTTCCAGATTTCCCACTTCGATTTCTGTTTTCAGACCTGACCTGATTATTTCATCAAATACGAAATCTGATTGTTTTTCCCAGATCTGCGTTACTTTCTCAAACACGAGATCTGATTATTCATCTCAAGAATATAGATATATATTTAATCATAAATCAATCTTTGGTCCTTTTCTCTGTCACGGTTTGAGCACGCGTGAAACAGACTGTAATCTGTTCACGCTCCATCAGTTAAGATCTGTTTCTTTGTTCGTTACCAACATTGACGTTAGCAGCACGTTCGATTTAAATTTTTTTTTAATCAGACTGCTATCTTGATTGCCCTTTGCTGAATACTAGGCAGCACCAGCACAGTTGGGAATATTCGATCATCTACGACTAACTAATCTCAAAAAAAAAAAAAAAACTTTGATTGTTGGAATTTCTGCTACGTTGAAATTTCTATTACTGCTGTACTGGTTGTTGCCTTGTATTGCTGCTCTTGTACTTGACGCTTTCCCTTATTCATCCTACTACATATTATTTCGTCATGGATTCTCCTTCTCTACCGTCAAGTTTTCTTGGTCAACTCATCTCTGAAAAACTGAACAATTCGAATTACTTGACCTGGAAGAGGCAAATTTTGCTTTTTATCAGAAGTTTGGATCTCTCAGGACACATCGACGGGACCGTTCATGCACCTCCAGAGTTTGTGATGTAGGAAGAGCGAGACGATAAAGGGGAGGTTTCCAACAAATTGATTCGCAATCCAGAATTTGGGACATGGAGGAGAAAAGATCAAGCGGTCGTTGCTTATATCACATCTACTCTTTCTCAAGAGGTATACGAATGCTCGACAATGGAGTTATGGCAGAGGTTGGCGCAAACATATTCACAGATTTCAGAGGCCAGAATCCTACATTTAAAAAGAGAATTCCACCTCTTAAAGAAAGAGAACTTGTCATTTACAGAGTACATGAACAAAGTCAAGATCCTCACCGATCAACTGGCCATGGTGGGTTGTGAAATTCCTGACAAAAAAAATGTTCAACAGGCATTGAATGGACTTGGCTTCAATTATCACATGTTGGTCACTTCCCTTCTATGTCTTCCTTCATTGCAAAGTTTTGAAGATCTTCGCGCGAAGTTACTACAGTAAGAAATTACCATTAGAGGAGAGGAGATGGCCATCAATTCAAGCAATCATGATGTATTGGTTACACGGATGATGTCAAGAAGAGGACGTGGAGGCTTTCGAGGTGGACGCGGCCAAGGAAGGAACAGTCAAGGAGGCCGTGGGTTGTTGCCCACACCCAATATGTCACTCAATTCTTTCTCAGAAAACCAGAGCTCCAGGAATATACCAACATGTTTTCAATGCAATAAAAGGGGGCACATCAAAGCTAATTACTGGCACAACCCACAGAACAAAAACAAATTTAATGGTGCAGGATCCTCCCACAAAGGAAGAATAGGAGAAGACTCGAAGGACGATGAAAAGGATAATATGAAGAATCTTTTGATATCTGCTCTCTTAGAGATAAGCTTCAAGCAGAATGGACAAGGAACTTGGTACATTGATTCCGGGGCTGCGACACATGTAACAGGTGATGTCGGTAAGATTTCGAAACCCATTCCTTATCATGGAAAATTTCGTATTAAAACTGGAGATAATACTCTTCACTCTATATCTCACACTGGAAATGTTGATCTTCCACTTCTTAATTCTTCATTAAATTTATCTAATGTTTATCATTCTCCCATTATTGTCAAAAATATTGTTTTTGTCTCTAAACTTGTTGATGATACTAATTCTTTCGTCGAATTTACTCCTTCTGTACGTGCCAAGGATCTTCTCACGAAGAAGCTGCTCATTGAAGGAGAACGACAAGGAAATATGTATGTCCTCAAGGAATCTTCTTCTTCTTCTGTTCGTGGTGCTTTATCGAGTTCATCGGCCAGTCAGTCAGACCATCCACTGTCCTTCAAAGATTGTTTTAGTTTATCTTAGTGTAATAAGCCAAAGATTTGGCATCGTCGTTTGGGTCATTGTAATAAATCATTCATTGAGAAACTTGTGTCAAGTGGACTTGTTCCACGGTCTAGTTTGAGTGTTGAGTCTGAGACTTCTCTTTGTTCCAGCTGTCAATTATGTAAGAGTCATGTTCTTCCTTTTAGTTCTCGCCATTTGAAATTGTCTATTATGATGTTTGGGGACCTGCCCCACAATCTTCCTTATCTAGTAGTCACTATTACGTTATCTTCATTGATAGTTATTCCAGATACACTTGGATTTATTTTATGAAACATAAATCTGAGGTGTTCAAGCTCTTTCGCTCGTTTTACGCCCTAGTCTGTAATCAATTCTCGTCCAAAATTCAATATTTCCAATGTGATTGAGGGGGGGGGGGGGAGTATTTATCAAAGGAATTTACTGATTTTCTCCAAGAAAATGGAATAAGTCGTCGTATATCTTGCCCACATACACCACAACAAAATGGTGTGGCGGAAAGAAAACATCGACACATTGTGGAAAGTGCCTTGAGCATGTTGCATGACTGTAAAGCCCGTGAAAAAAAAAATCGTGTCCGACTCGTGTCAGACACATGCCCTGCACGTGTCAGACACGTGTCGCGGTCTGGGCCGCTTTGTCGGGCCCGGATCCGGGTCTGAACCAGACCCGAGCTTAACCCGGACCCGGGTTCTCGAATCCTCGAGAACCTGCGTCTTTTAAAAGACGCAGGCGTCTCGGGCGAGGGTTCAAAACCCTCGCCCCTTCTCTCTCATCTGCTCCGCTCCGTCCCTCATGCTGCCGCCGGTGATCGGAGACGCCGACAAGTGATTCCGTCCGGCCGCCTCCCCTTTGAGTTTCGGCGACCCAGTTATCCTCTCAGCAGCCTCCGGCAGCCTCAACCACCTCTTCGCCTCCCCCTTGCTGTCTCCTGTGTCGCGTGACGCCGGCGACTCAACCGCCGACCACCACTGCTCCCTTCTGCCGCCAAACGACACCGCCACCATCGGCCTTTCCCCTATTCGAGCCGACGTCGGCAACTCGTCGCCGGCCACCACTGCCTCCTCTCAGCTTCTCCCCTCTTTCTCGGCTCCCCTTCGTGGGAGGCTGACGCTGTTGACCCCGACGCCGGAGTTGTCGGTCACTCCTCTCCCTCGTTTCGCTGTCGTCGGTGAGTGCTGTCGCCGGCAACTCGCCTCCCTTGTCGAGGTAGCTCAGTCGACGTCCGCTGCTGCTCTCGCCTGCGCTTGCGTTTCGAAGTCGCTCGCCAGCGACTTCTCCCGTTGCCGTGGTCGTTCGAGGTATAACCCCCCTCTCCTCCTCTTTTGTTTTGGGTTGATCGACAGGGGGGCTGAGCCCCCTGTCGTCACCTTTTGTCGCCAGGGGGTTAACCTCCCAGCCTTCCTTTTAGGGTTGATCGACAGGGGGGCTGAGCCCCCTGTCGTCACGTGTTGTCAGCAGGAGGTTAACCTCCCCTGCCTTCCTTTGAGGGTTGATCGACAGGGGGGCTGAGCCCCCTGTCGTCACCTGTTGTCGGCAGGGGGTTAACCTCCTCTGCCTTCCTTTTGGGAGTCAGTCGGCAGGGGGCTCCAACCCCTCCTGTCTCTTTCTGTCTCGGCAGGGGGCTCTATCCCCCTGTCCTTGTGCCTGCCTGCAGGGGGCGAAGTTCCCCCCTGCATTTGTGTCCCGGTAGGGGGCTTCGACCCCCTGCCATTTGTCCTGTTGACAGGGGGTTCCTCTCCCCCTGTCCCTTTTTGTGTTTGCCTGCAGGGGGGCGAGCTCCCCCCTGCGTTTGTTTTCTCGACAAGGGGTGGGGCCCCCCTGCTCGCCTGTTGCTCTTCGGCAGGGGGTTTTGTCCCCCTGCCTCTTGTGTTTTGCCGATAGGGGGCGAAGCCCCCCTGCTTTCCTGTTTTCGAGCAGGGGCTTACCCCCTGCATCTCAGTGTTTGTTCTCCGGCAAGGGGCTTTGCCCCCTTGCCTTGTTCTTGCTGCCGACAGGGGGCTGCGCCCCTGTCTCGTGCTTTGACAGGGGGTGTTCCCCCCTTCCTTGTTGCAGCAGGTATGGTGGGGGAGCCTCTGCTCCCTCCCCTGCCGTTCTTTGTGCGGGCAGATTGGGAGCTCCTGCTCCCTGCCTCTGCTGTTGCTGCCAAGCAGGGCTGAGGCCCTTGCCTCTGGCACCCTTGTCTGCTGGATGCAGAGCTCCTGCCTCTGCCTTCTGCAGGCAGGAGGCCTTGCTGCCCTGTTGCTTCTCGTTTATTTTACGGCATATACTAACGTTCTAAGCTCTCCAGGTTGAACGGTGGATCTAGCTCGCCCTCTGTGGCTCGAGCTCTTGTTTGCCTACGCTGCATGCGTACGAGGACCCGCAATCCCTTAAGGTAGGGGATTCTTGCGTGAAAGGACAATGAACTGATAAATGCTAAAATAAAGAATATAACTAAAAGATGATGATATATGTATACGTATAATATATACGTATGTCTTTACCTTCAAGGACGCGGTTTCGCGATCCTTGTCCTTTTTACTTTCTCGCACTTTCCTTTCTGTCGCCGCCGCGCTATATGTGCCTAGGCTTTTCATTTCTGTCTTTACATTTCCTGTCTTTTAACTCAAGGACGTGGTTTCGTGATCCTTGTCCTCTTTACTTTCTCGCACTTTACTTTCCTGCTGCCCCGCGCTTTGCGCCCTGTCATTTACTTGCTTATGTCTGCCTTGTTCTCCAGGATGTAATCCTGGTCCTCCTTTACGTTCTTGCACTTTACTTCCTTGCATTTACTTGTTGCCCCGCGCTTTATGCGCCATGGCTTTGCTTCTGCTTTACTCTTCGTACCTTACTTTCTTGTGCCGTCGTGCTTACTCTTGCACTTAGCTTTTGTATGTGTTTGTCTTTACCTTGTTGCCGCACTTCGCGCATATGCTTTGTTCGTGTATGTATTCTGATCTCTGTCGTATGCTTCTTTACTTGCTTACGCTTATCGTTAATCGAGGTGCAACCCCATGCCTCGTGAGTCGTCCTTTACACTTGCGTAATTAGTATAGGATCTCATACCTCACGAGTTGCTTGCGTAGTTGCCTGCTTGTGCGTTACGATGATCGAGGTATGATCTCATACCTCGTGTGGAGCTTTAGCATTCTACCCTCGCGGTGCGGCTTCGCCCATCGAGTCTTGCCCCTCGATTTGCCTTTGTATTAGTTTGTACACGGGTTTGCCCCTTGTCAGCTTGCACTCCCTGAGTGCGACTTCGAGTGTATAGTGTATATCGTTTCACTTGTCTTACAGGTCACGACACACACTTATGCACTTCGGTTCTTCAAAGACATCGTCTTAGGTGCAAACCTATTTTCAGGATGTATTAGCTATATAAAGCAGTGATAGCGGTCGGATCTCCCAAATCGATGTATTTGGGATAGGTGTGTTACAACCTTAGTTCGCCTATCTGATACAACTCAGATAACCTTGTTTAGGAGCCTGTGCACGAGTAGGGCGGGGATCCTAGCGAGGTACTTGCGCCATCGTTAGATCGACGTTACCTCGCCTCTGATACGAGACCTAGTTTCTAGGCTTTCTGGTTCAACCATGATTATAGCGCCTTCCTTCGTGAAGGTATTGTTGGATCTCTTACGAGGGATCCATGTTCCTCCTCTTGTAGTTGTACCTTTAGTTACGTACGATATGTTTGGACTACGAAGAGCAAGACGAAAGGTCTATAGTAACCTCTAAGTGTGTATTGACACCTTAAGCTAAATCCTGTTATGTTGATTTCGCCTAATAGGCAAATTGCTTGCGATTGTCTAAAGGACCCAAGCACGATCAGTTGGAACTTGAATGAGTTCACTGTGGGCTTCTGTAAAGCAGAAGTGTTGGGATTTTCTGCGAGAGATCCATACCCCTCTCATTGTGGTTGTACTTTTGAACATGTACGTTGCGTACTACGATGAGTAGGATGAGAGGTCTATGTCTGCCTCGAACATGCAATGACATGTGTTTGAGATCACAAGAGTGATGTTTCTGCCCTCACTATGGATTGACCCCTTTCATCGTGATTATACATTTAAATAGGTACGATGCGTACTGCGGTGAGTAGGATGAGAAGTGTGTGATTGCCTCGAACGTGCAATGGCGCGTATAACTCACCTAAATAATAATCATTCGCCTTCACAGGCAAGATGCTCGATTAGGTTGAAAGACCAGAGCATGCAGAATGGGACGGCGGTTAAGAAACCCTCCGTCGTGCTCATTCGGGACGGTTCATTAAGAGAGAGGATGAATGGTACAAAACTTCGATGGACAGTCATTAATGACAATCTCGGGCAAAGATCCGACCTTCCCTAGTCATCGGAGGTTAGGGGAAATCCTTCGGGCCACTTCTGCAGAAGTACAGATGCGCATCCATTGGGCCTTTATTTGCCTTTGGGGATTTACTCTCTTGGTCACAGACCGTCCCCTTAGGAGCGGACTCAGTCAGTCATTTGGGGTATAATAAAATACATAGCATAATGGACCCCCGAATTGATCTCGGTTGTTTCTACGTTTTGCCTTGTGCGTACCCACAACGACCTGCTCAATAATGAGACAAGATATAACTTATACACATGATCATGAGATATGCATGTTGTGACGTGCATTGCTTGCTTGCTTGTTAGCTCGGTAGTTCGGTATGCTACTTGTTGAGCTAGGTACGCCTGTCGAGGCGTTACCCTTGTTGGTTAAACTGCTTACGCAGTTCCTTGCTTAGTAATAACTAGCTTCTCATACTAGTTGATTGCTTATCCTGTGTAGCTTATGAATTCCTTGTGATGCAATAGCTTGTGTCTTACAATTAATGTAGCTACTTGTCGATAGACTGAGCCATCCAATGGTACTTGTATGTTTTGCGAGCATCCTTATGAATGCTCGTCTTATTCAATTGCTTTGCTTGACTGGTGGATAGAGTTAGTTACTCTTCACCTATTATATAGGTGGGATTGCTATAGTTGTTTGTTTAGCACTCTGATCCTTCATGCTCTTGTGTGTAGCTCTTTTACTAGAGCTTTGCTTACTCTACAACATATTTGGTTAGATCTGCTAGTCTTGCTTGTTCCTGCTTGAGCTAGCATTTATCTTACTTATTGCAGTTTTTGTTCTTTCTTGTCCTTTGCACTCCTACTAGTCTGTTGTGAGACTGACCCATTTCATGGGCAGGTGCTGGACAGGTTGAGACAGCTTGCGATGACACGATGACGCGATGCATTCAAGGCAAGGCCCTTTCCTGACGTTGCGCTCCTGGGGAATACTTGTGATAGATGGGGTATGGAGTTTCTTGAAAGCATCTCTTTTGATTTAAACTCTGGATTTCTAAAACTGTATTATCAAAACATGGTTCTTCTTTTTCATTTCAATAAAATATATACTTGAACTGCAAATCGGTTTGTGAGGTGGAATCTGCTTTTGGTTGTAATGCGCCCAAGGTCTAGGGACTTGTTGTGTTGAACCTGATCTTCCGCTGAACTTCTGTTTTAAACTCTGATAAATGATTGATTTCAAAGCTTTCAACCTTTTTCATATAAGGTTTCAAGTCCACGATTTTGGGGCGTTACAATGACACTCACATTCCCATGAGTTTATGGACGGAAGCCTTCCATTTTGCTGTGTATATCATAAATCGTCTACCCATGAGATTGCTAGAGAATCAATCTCCTTATTTCGCACTTTTCAAGGTTCAGCCTGATTACAATGAATTATGAGTGTTTGGTTGCATATGTTATGTTCATATTGATAGCGTCTCAACGTGACAAGTTCCAGGACAAGGCATGCAGGTGCAAGTTTGTTGGATATGCTGATTAATACAAAGGGTATCAATGCTATGACTCCACCACTCATCGCATTAGAGTCTCACGAAATATTGTGTTTGATGAAAACACTGTTGAGAACTCGGGGAATATAGATGGACACAACAGGGATGTCGAGTGGTATCAGCCATGGCTTGCCGCTGAGTTACTTAACCAGCTGGACACAATAAGGACACATGATGTCACCTCATGCCATACACCACCCGTTGAATGGAGTGAGACCAATGTAGAGCCTCAGCCGAAAGGGCTGAGAAATATGCAGGTTTCTGTCATGCCTACTTCAGATGCCGCAAAATTCCAAGTAGTCACCGACGCCACAAGAATAGTGCTCAACACATCGATGTGCAACCCAGGAGAACGGGAAGAATCCGAAATCCTATTGAGCGATGGGTCAGTTATAACAACTTCTCTACGGATCTACAGTTATTCGTTTCACAGATTAAAAAGCAGGATGAACCCATCAGTTTCGCGCAGGCATACATGTCAACTAAGTGGGTTGAGGCTATGAATGAGAAGATGGAAGCTTTGCATGAATGTGGAACTTGGTAAATTGTTCCTAGGCCCTCAGACAAAAATGTTGTAGGTTCTAAATGGGTCTATAAGATCAAGTATAAACCTGATGGATCCATTGAACGCTACAAAGCGAGACTTGTAGCCAAAGGCTTCACTCAAGAATACAGACAAGACTATGATGAGACCTTTAGTTCTGTTATTAAAATGAGAACCATTCGATTAATTTTATCTTTGTTGGTCCAGTATGGATGGACTCTCAGTCAGCTTGATGTCAAAAATGCAATTTTGCATGGTAGTCTGAAAGAAGAAGTGTATATGGAGCAGCCCCCCGGTTATGCAGAACACAGCCCCAACACCCATGTCTGTAAATTACGAAGAGCCATCTATGGGCTAAAGGAGGCCTCCCGTTCTTGGTTTGATAGCTTCTCTGTTAAAGTTCAATGGCATGGGTTCATTCGGTCTCACCTCGATCATTCTCTATTTATTTTTCTGGATCGTCAGGTCAGTACATTACTTCTCATCTATGTGGATGATATTATCATTACTGGGAACTCTGATGAACATATAGAAGTTACAAAAGCTCTCCTAAGTCGAAAGTTTAAAATGAAAGATTTGGGGATTCTGCGTTATTTCTTAGGGGTTGAGGTAGATCGACAGGATAGTTCTCTTTCACTAACTCAACACAAATATACCCTAGATTTATTAGATAAGGCAGGCATGAAGGATTGCAAGCCCCTATCCACTCCCAGTGTGTTGAATCATAAGCTCAATGCTTAGGATGGGGAGGTATATGGAGAACCCTGACAATATCACAGCCTTGTGGGTATGCTTCAATATCTCACTTTCACAAGACCATACATTGTATATGCAGTGAATCAAGTCTCACAGTTTATGCATGATCCACACACAAAGCATATGAATGTTGTCAAGAGAATCCTTTGATATTTAAAGGGTACTCTTGGGGATGGCTTAATCTATCATCAAGCTAAGACCAAAGGGGAGCAACATCAACTAGTTGTATATGCAGATGCTGATTGGGCTGGAGATCCGGATGACAGAAGGTCAGTTTTTGGGTATTGTGTTTTTATCGATGGGAACTTAGTAGCATGGAGTAGCAAGAAGCAACATGCAGTTGCACGATCTAGTACTGAGGCAGAGTATCGATCTATGGCAGCAACCACAACAGAGGTTACCTGGCTAAGACATCTTTTGATGGAAATAGGAAAAACTATTCTACCCACTACTCTCCTATGTGATAATCAGAGTGCTATCCAGCTTACTTTCAATCCCATTCATCATAGCCGTACAAAACATATAGAGATTGATCAGCATTTTATTCGGCAAAAGGTAGAAGAAAGAGAAGTTGAACCAACCTACGTTCGAACGACGGATCAAGTAGCAGATTTGTTCACTAAAGGCCTTACCAGCATACGATTTTGGTTCTTGAAAAGCAAGTTGTCCATGGTGCACGACCATGCACAACTTGAGGGAGGGTATTGAGACTGGTTTATTCGGGTTACGGGTTTGGACCTGGACCCGGAAACATGAATCTGTGTAATACTTTGTATTTGTATTCGGGTCTGGAACATATGTAATGTTATGTAATATCCAGACCCGATCCAGTTTGTTTGTAGTACATATATATGTTGAATATAGGGTACGATCCCCAGTAAGTGGGATTGAATCTTCTATTGCAGCCGTCCCCTCCTCTCTCACCGTCTCTCCCTTCTTCTGCATCAACGATACTCCTGGAGACAAAATCTTACAGTTTTCAAAATATTAATGTTGAAGTATTTGGAGTGAATGTGCCTTACAATATTGCTAAACTGTTATTGGTTTTTCTTTGCTTACTGACTTTAAAATGGCCAAAAAAGAGACATGATTCTGTTGGAAATAGTCAATATTTTCTAGCATCCAGCTCACGTTCATGGCAGAGACATTTCTTAAATATTTCATTGCCTCCCACTGTTCAGGTACAGATTCGTCGTCTTCCCAAGCCTGTCATTGCAATGGTATGCATCTTATCAATTTTCGTTTATGCTGATTTTCTTATCTATTTATTTGCAATATTGTCTGATGAGGATGTGTTCTCTTTTGTAATTGTAGGTTGCAGGCTATGCTGTTGGAGGTGGCCATGTCTTACACATGGTTTGCGATCTAACAATTGCATCTGACAATGCGATTTTTGGCCAAACTGGACCAAAGGTATTCCCTTATGTTCTTTTATCACTTATGGTGTTGCTTAACAACTTCTAAAACAAAATGCAAAAGCCATAGGTAAAATGAAATGATAAAATAAGACAACTAAAGAAAGAAATGATTGAAGACTCCATGCTTTTGAAGCATATTTGTGTAAGTTTGAATGTGGATGTGAAAGGATCTTGTTTAAAGCCTTTGTGTGCCAAACAAACACACCGTAGACATGGAATTACTCTGTTTTTCATTCAATAGAATTAATGAAATTTATTTAAAGGAAAATAGAAACTAATGCATTGACATGGAGGCACATCATGTTAACTTGTATAGTTATTATATATTAATATGTATATACATTATGTATATATTGTTGATATGTATATACATTATGTATATATTGTTGATATATATATATATATATATATATATATATATCAACAATATATACATAATGTATATACATATCAACAATATATATGTTGAAAGACGCACCCAACCCTAGGTAGAGAGAGAGAGATAGAGGGAAAGATAGAAGAGAGAGAGAGTGAGAGGGAGAGACGGCTGCACAGAGAAAAACACTTCACTTAATTATTAGGGCTTCTCTCTATGTTAAATAGAGAGACGCTAAAAAGAATAATTACGTCTTAGCCCATCATGAAAACATATTTTCAAATGGCCTCTAATATAAAAAGACTTAACTTAAAACCACCTATTCTCAACAATATCAAATAAACTTAAAACTTAAAACCTCTTAATCTCAACACTCCCCTTCAAGCTGGAGCATAGATATCAATCATGCTCAGCTTGTCATAACATTTTGAGAAATTTGGTCTCGCCAGGGCTTTGGTAAAAACATCCGCTACTTGATCTTCGGAAGATACATGATCGGTGCAGATAAACCCAGCTTGAACTAGGTCACGAACATAGTGACAATCAACTTCAATATGTTTAGTCCTTTCATGAAACACTGGGTTGTTGGCAATATATGTAGCAGCCCGATTGTCACACATCATCAACATAGGCAGGGGTACTTTCTCCTGAAGCTCGGTCAAGACTGATTTTACCCAAATAATCTCAGCTGCAGTCTGGGCCATGGTTGCCAGTTGAGGAAGCGGGTGCGGGAAGCGATACGGGAAGCGGGAGCGGGAAGCGAGGCACTTTCAAAATTTTAGGAAGCGGGGAAGCGTGGGACCACTTAGGAGCGATTCGGGAAGTGTCTCGGAAGCGACCTAGGAAGCGTCTCGGAAGCGACCTAGGAAGCGTCTCGGAAGCGAGGGGGAAGCGAAAAAAATAAAAATAAAAAATAAAAAATACAAATAAATTGAAAAAAAAATAGGGGAAGCGAGGGGGAAGCGCGCTTCCCATTAAAGGGAAGCGCGTCCCCCATTAAAGGGAAACACGTCCCCCATTAAAGGGAAGCACGCTTCCCAAAAAAGGGGGACGCGCTTCCCAAAAAAGGGGGACGCTTCTCCCCACGCTTCGAAAGCGCGACGTTCCGCGCTTCCGAAGTGCGCTTTGGGGAAGCGCGCTTCCCCTTTTAGCTAGGCGCTTCCGGTAACCCTGGTCTGGGCCATTGCTCGATATTCAGATTCAGCACTCGACCTGGCTACAACGGTTTGTTTCTTACTCCTCCAGGTAACAAGATTTCCTCCCACAAACACACAAAATCCAGATGTTGACTTCCTATCTTCGACAGATCCTGCGTAATCTGCGTCAGTGTAAGCAACCACATCCAAAGATGGATTTCGTTTAAACAACAAACCTTTACCAGGAGATGACTTTAAATACCAAAGAACCATCATAGCTGCATCCCAGTGAACTTTTGTAGGTTTGTCCATGAACTGACTGATTTTACTCACGACTAATGAAATGTCAGGTCTAGTAACAGTTACATATAGCAACTTACCCACCAAGGATCTAAAACTGGCACTATCCACATAGTCAGACTTCTCATCGAACATGTGAGTTTTGGGATCCATTGGAATATTAGCTGGCTTAGCTCCCAGCATTCCAGTCTCTTTTAATAGGTCCAACACATACTTTCTTTGAGACAGCACTAAGCCCTCTCTGTTTCTTGCAACCTCGATACCCAGAAAATATCGAAGGTGACCAAGATCTTTAGTAACAAAGTGCTTCTGAAGATGATCTTTTGTTGCAGAAATATCTTGGGCACTGCTCCCTGTTAATATGATGTCATCGACATATACCACCATAACAACAATTCCTTTACTGGTTTTCGTGATAAACAAGGAATGATCTGAAGCTGACCTGACAAATCCAAAGCTCGACATTACCTCAAATAATTTGTGAAACCATGCCCGCGGACTCTGCTTCAGGCCATAAATGGCCTTCTTTAGCTTACACACCTTCTGACACTCCCCCTGAACCTCGAAGCCTGGGGGTTGTTGCATGTAGACAGTTTCATGCAAATCCCTATACAAAAAGGCATTCTTGACATCCAACTGAAATAAGGGTCATCCATGGTGCACAACAACAGAAAGAACGAGACGAATAGTGCCAAGACGAGCAACTGGGGAGAAAGTTTCTAAAAAGTCAACCCCGTATGTAAAACCCCATTTAAAAAAAAAAAAAATTTGGACCCGGGTCGGGTCCGGACCCGACCCGGGCCCCTTTTTTTATTAGGGTTTTAAAAACCCGAGTTTTCAGGCGCCGCAACCCCCCCCCCCTCTTCTCCCCCTTCATTTTCGGGTAGATTGGGGAAACCCACCGAGGTTTTCCCTTTCATCGCACCCCCCGAGCTCTTTAAGAGCATTGCAGGAGGGCGAGGGAAGGCACGCCTCCCCTCTCGAGCTTCCTCCTCCTCGTGCCGACCTGCCGTCACTGCGCCCCGCTGCCGACGCCGGCCATCGCCTCCCAGGTACGCCACCCTCCCTCTTCTCTTCTCCTCCCTCTTCTCTTCCTCACCCCCCCTCTCTGTCACCTCGCCGGGAGGTCGGCAGGCGGCGCACGGCCCCTGCCGCCCCTTCCGCCTCTCCGGTAATCATCGGAGGGCCGACAGGTGGCCTGCAAGGCCCCTGTCGTCCCCTCTTCCCTCTTGGGGTGCGCCGGAGTGCCGGCAGGGGACCAATGGTCCCTACGACACTCCCTCACCTCTGGGGGTGATAGGGAATCCGACAGGAGGTCGGCTGCCCCTGTCACCCCCGTCCCGAACACTCTCTCTCTGGCAGGGGTTAGCCCCTGCCGCCTCACGATCTCCGGTAGGCAGGGGCAAGGCCCCTGCCGTTTTCTATTTCCCGGCGGTAGGGGCTCGCCCCTGCCACCTCTTGGCCTCTGGGAGGGCAGGGAATACCCCTGTTGCTTTTGATCCTCGACACGCAGGGGGCCGGACAACCCCCCCCTGCGGCTCCGTGATTTTGCCAGGCAGGGGTCGAGGCCCCTGCCATTTGTAGGTGCTTCTGGCAGGGGCCGAGGCCCCTGTCGTCCCTTAATTCATCAGGCAGGGGCTGGGGCCCCTGCCATTCCCCATTTTCGATAGGCAGGGGTTGGGGCCCCTGCCATTTCCCCATTCTCGTCAGGTAAGGGCCAAGGCCCTTACCATTCTTTTTGTGCCAGGCAGGGGCCAAGACCCCTGCCATTTCTTATTCACCATGCAGGGGGCCGAGGCCCTGCCACTCTGACGTTTCTGGCAGGGGCTCAGCCCCTGCCACTTAATGTTGCTGGCAGGGGCTCAGCCCCTGCCACTTTAAGGTTGCTGGCAGGGGCTCAGCCCCTGCCACTTTAATGTTGCCGGTAGGGGCTCAACCCCTGCCACTTTAATGCTGCTGGCCCCTGCCACTTGGATGCTGTTGGCAGGGGCTCAGCCCCTGCCACTTGGATGTTGCCGGCAGGGGCTCAGCCCCTGCCACTTTGTCTTTGTCGGTAGGGGCTCAGCCCCTGCCGCTTCGTTGTGTTCGGCAGGGGCTGACCCCCCCCCCCCTGCCGCCTCGGTGTTTTTGACAGGTGGCTCAGCCCCTGTCACCCCGCGGTTGTCTGCAGGCAAGGGCTCGCCCCTTGTCATTTTTCTGATTTCGGCTGGCAGGGGCACACCCCTGCTGCCTCTCTCTTTTCCTATAGGCAGGCTTGTTTTTCTATTTTCTCCGCATAATAATTGACGTAGCACTGTTGCAGACCTCGCATCGGACCCCCGCTTTGGCTCCGCGGCCCGAGCCTCGTATCATCGACACGCATAGACGCACGCAGCTGCACGACATCCCGAGGTAGGGGAAAGTCGCACGAATAGTATGTATGAACAAAATAAAATAAGACTTCTGAGATAGAATAGTTATTTTGCATACTTGCGTATCTGAAGAAGTATTGGTTGGTCAAAGTTTTACTCTTTGTGATTCTTTTGAAATTGCATAATGTAAATTCTTTGGGTAGACTCATTCTAGAAAGAATCAAGTAGTTTAATTGGCATGCCTGTTTACGTGTAGGATTACTTAACTCATAATTGTCTATTCTGCATGCTTATTCCTTTGAAACTGCATACTTAAGGTAGACTTTGTGAATAGACTCAAAACCACTGCAATTGCTATTGTAATCGAACCTTAAGGCAGGTACAGTATGAATTTTATGTAAGATCATGGAGTGTATTGAAGTGTGAAATCTACACTTTATTGATTTTGATGTGATAATATCGGCCTCCAGAGGCCAATTGCTCAGAAAAGCAAAACATGTCATGTAGGAACCAAAGGAATCATAAAACATTATCGTAGTTGTACCTCTAGGAAGGTACGATCGTACTTTTGGACAAGTACGTCTCATGTGGGTTACGATGGTGGGATGATGAGGTTGTAGCAACCTCGATGAGTGCAATTAGCACAATGCTGAGATCACATATGTAACGCCCCGAAAATTTAAACCCAGATTTTTTGAAGGAATTTTTTTTTTAAGCGGAAACAACCAATATATTCCAGGGTTAGGTATTTCAGAATGATACAGGAAGGTAAAAGCAAACCACACCATTTATTTTTATTTCAATAATATTAGAATCCAACATCAGAGTTTCAAACTAAAATTTCCAATTAGAAAGAAAGTAGGATCGCCAGGGAACAAATAAATCAGTCTTGGTCAGCGCCTTATCCCGCATCGCTCATAGAACTACTCTGTGCCTGAAAATAATAGAAATTATAGGAATTAGACTACCACGTCTAAGTAGGAAAACTGTAATTATTCTTGCAAGTAGATCATGTGTCAAGTGTGATGTGGGTGTCGTGTTTGAATTTCAGTCTAAACATATACACATAAGGAATTCGATGCAATAGCAATAATAGACATATATCTGAATAAAAAAGTAGATTATGTAACAGTTATACTTAAGCACAAAAAGCATTCTATACAACTACAACAATTAAGCAAGGTATTAAGCAATTAAAGCAGAACTTACACTAACATGAATAACATCCATAATATGAATTCAATTAACTAATATATACACAGTTTAGGATGTCGTTTCATCATAAGCACCGAATATAAAGCATGATGAAAGAGTAAGCAATTGTCTCTTTAATGACTCCAACACAGTGATACCTAACTGTTCTAGTTAATGTTTATCTTTTCTTATCCCGCGGGTACACACGGGCCAAGGCAACCATCACAGAAGAGAACGTTCGGGGGGTATATTATTCAAGGTTGTTTTATTAACCCGAACATTCTAACTGTGACTGAAATCCCAAGGGAGCGGCCAGTGACCGAGAGAAACTCCCAAAGGCCAAAACCAAAACAGAATGCATCCCTAACTTCTGCAGAAGAACATGAAACTACCGCCTAGGACACAATTGGTAGTCCGGGTCCCCCGACTCTGAGGACTGGGACCAACGAGTCGCTTTACGCTCGAAACCAAACACATGTCCCCAGAGTTTTGTACCACTTACCCTCTCCAAGGTAAGCCCGAATCTGAATGGGTTAATCTTTTCATTTAGTTAATTTCCCGAAGTATGGGGCATTTCCCCAACTTCTTTCTACTATCATAGTAGTAGGATTCTCAACCTTAGTCATTCTACCCAGGTGTATAGAACAGTCTCAGTCATTTGTCATTTTAATTGCATAACCCACACACAGTGCTCCGGTGCCTTTAAACCAGTCAAGCACACAAGTTATTATTTAATTTCCTTACCAATATACTTGAACCAGACCACACACCTTCATTAGGTACTTAACCCGTATCGGGTAGTCCAATCTGTCTTGCCCATTAGGCAAGGCACATGTCTAAAGATTGCAGCGTACACCAAGTTATGTGTTGAATCAACATCTAATATGTAACAGCTTCTATGTATGCTCAGCATAATTTATTATCATGTAGGGTCTCACTATGAAAATTTCCAACAAACCTGGTAACTACCAGTATCTTCAATAGTTAACATGAGTTATCATAAGCATGCCATATCTCCCAACATAATACATAGACAAAAATAGGCTAACAAGAATTTACCTAGACAAGTTAGAGTTATCATAAGCATGCTATATTTTACAGGATGAAACCATTAGCATCAGTCAACATAAATTATGTTATGTTTAACATAGGTTTACATAATAATTTAATCAACATAGGCTGATTATAAACTATGCTAAGTTCAACATAACTTTACAGAATAAAGTAATCAACCTCAGACAATCATAAACTATGATGGTTCAACATAGCTTTACAGACTAAACCATCAACATTGAGCAATAACCAGAATATCAAGTGGGTGATCAGAATTAATCATGGAAAACTTATAATCACAAAGCAACAGCTGTACCAATCGGCCAGCATAAACATGCTATATTTTACAGGATGAAACCATTAGCATCAGTCAACATCTATGTCACATGGGTGCGGGTGCGGGTGCGGGTGCGGGTGCGGGGATTCGGCACTTCCAAAAAACCCGGGTGCGGGGGTGCGGCAGGGGCAAAAATGTAATATATATATATATATATATATATATATATTTATATAAAAAAGGGGGTCAGTCTGTCAGCTGACAGCTGCTGTCAGCAGCAGCAGCTGACAGACAACTGCTCTGTCAGTATTACTTTTTTTTTAAAAAATCTCGCAGCCCATTTGGGCAATTTTTTTTTAAAAAAAAAAAAATCCAAAACAAGAATGGACTTAAATGATCCTGGGTGCTGTCAACGCACCCAGGATAGGGTTGACCGCACCCGGTGCCGCACCCGCACACGCACCCGCGTCGAGTCGCGTCGACGCGGGTGCGGCATCCTGCTAGCCGAATCCCTGTGACATAGGTCAACATAAATTATGTTATGTTTAACATAGGTTTACATAATAATTTAATCAACATATGCTGATTATAAACTATGCTAAGTTCAGTAATCAACCTCAGACAATCATAAACTATGATGGTTCAACATAGCTTTACAGACTAAACCATCAACATTGAGCAATAACCAGAATATCAAGTGGGTGGTCAGAATTAACATGGACAACTTATAATCACAAAGCAACAGTTGTACCAATCGGCCAGCATAAATCAACACAAGCATGATATGTGTTTCAGAATAAGAAAAATATGATCTGTTAAACAAGATTTTCATAAGCCTAACTTGTATTACAACATTACTTAAAAAAATCAGCCTGCATCATCACAAGCCTGGAAGAAACCCCTCCAAATTTGGGTTTATCCACTGCTACTTCTAAAGTCATCTCTTTACGAAACTGTGAAACACGGACAATCCCCTCTTTATTTTTATCTATTTTATTATTTTTTTGTTTTTCATAATAATCTGAAACCCCCCACACACATGCTCGATCCCTAAATCAGAAATCCGAAACCCCCAAATTAAAAATTTGGGGTTTTCGGTTTGGGGTGACAGACAACCCCAACATTTGAGATTTTCCCTCCCCTTGCAAGTCGACCCATTTGGGTTTTGGACAACCCACACCCCACCCAATCCATGATCGACCTGAAGAAAAATTAGAGAAACCCTACCATTTTCCGGTGAAGTTGTTGCGGCAGCTACGAGAGGAGGTCGGTTGCGTCTCCTGACACGGCTTCAAACAGCAGGCCCGAGCTCGGGGGAGGGGAATCCGAGGGTTAGAGAGAGAAGAGAGTGAGAGAGAGAGAATGGGATGGCGAGAGAGAGAGAAAAGAGAATGGGATTGAGAGAGAGAGGTTCGGGGTCCCCTTTTTGTAGGAGGGTGGCCACCCGAAAAGGAAGGAGCTCCTCCTCTCGGCGGCTGCGGTGTGCTCCCCCACCTCCCATCTCCTTATGTGTTAGGGTTCGGCTGAACCCTAACACCCGATATCTCAGGGGAGAGGGTTTCCCCTCTCAATTTTTTTTTATCGGGCAACCCATATCGGGTTGCCCCCTTTTTAACCCCTCTTTTTATTTAACAGGGTGTGGGTCGGGTCCGGGTCCGTACCACGACCTGCGATGCCGGATCCGATTGCGGTTTGGATCCGGGTCGCGTGGATAGCAGTGGATCCAGGAGTTGGATCCACTTGGGTCCAACAGTGGTTTTAAAAAAAAAATTTATTATTACTTATTTATTTATATAGTATTACTAAAATACTCAAATATGCACATTTTTCTTTTGGATCCAATAACGGATCCTAGGCCCAAATCCACATAATTCTTAAGTTTTAGTATAAAATTTGTGGTTGTTACAACATAAATGGTGACCATTCGCCTTCACAGGCAAGATGCTCGAGTGGGTCTAATGGACCAGAGCATGTAGGATGGGGCGGCGGTTAATAAACCCCCGTCGTACCTATCCGATCTTTACGGTTCATCAAGGGAGAGGATGGATGGTACAAAGACTCCGATAGACAGGTTGTTAACAACCACCCCACGGGCAAAAGACTCGGTTTTCCCAGTCATCGGAGTTAGGGGAATTGGGATTACCATAAATTATCCTAGGTGGTAACTCCCAGGCACTTCTGCAGAAGTTGGATGCATCCATGGGCCACGAACACCTTTGGGGATTTACTCTCTTGGTCACTGACCGTCCCCTTGGGAGCGGACTCAGTCAGCCATCCGGGTTAATGAAATCACCTGACATAATAAACCCCCGGATCGGTCTCGGTTGTTTCTACGTTTCGCGTCTGTGCGTACCCACAGGCCAGTTAATATCAGAACTTAAAGAATATATTCATGAATAGTTGTAGATGACTGAGACTTACACTGCTTCAACTAACAACTCTTTGCACTTATTACATTTATTAGAATAGACTACAATTGCTTTAATTGCTTAAATATCATAACTGCTTATCTCATGAATGTCCTATTTTATTTTCATTCTACTAATCTGTTCGTGCACCTACTAGTTTGTTATGAAACTGACCCATTTCATGGGCAGGTGAGCAGTAGGACTTCACTGGCGGCCGATGGCGTGGTGCAACATGGATCAAGATTCATTTTCTTTCTGCTAGCGGCTTGGCTCTGGGTCTTTTTGGAGTTTTCTTAGATTTATTGAACTTTGGAATAAAATGCTCATTTTGTAATAAATTGCAAATTTTTAATCTATTGCCTTATTACTTAAATTCTTTTAAGTTGTTGTACATGTGGATGATTGTTTTTCAGCTAACGTACCCAGGATTGTTGACTTGTGTTCCTTTCTAAATGTCTTCCGCTGTCGTTTTTAAATATTAAAACTTTAAATCTTTGAAAGGTTTTTCGATAAGGTTTTCGAAATCACAAGTCGAAATTTTGGGGCGTTACACCGTAAGTCTGAGTGTAGCCTTTTGTAACCAACCGGGCTTTGTACCGTTCAATCGACCCATCCGAGTTATATTTAATGCTATATACCCATTTGCAGCCTACAATATCTGCATCTGCGGGAGGATCAACCAAGTTCCAGGTGCCTCGAGACCATAGGGCATCCATCTTATCACGCATAGCCTGCCTCCAGTTGGAATCGACTAGAGCTTGACTGTGATGAAGCGGAACAGACGAAGCAGACAGAGCATAAATAAAATTCTTCATAGATGCCCCAAGATTAGCTTCTGATACAAATTGCGTGATGGGGTAAAGAGTGCACTGTCTCTTTCCCTTGCGCAGAGCAATGGGAAGATCAGCATCAGATGTAGGGGCAACAGTTTGCTCAAAAATACTTACCTGAGGAGTAGGAGGTGATGGCGGCATGGAGGTAGGAGGCACCCTGTGCGTGTATACTATGGGAGGGTTTCAGAAGCGAGACACACCCGACACTGGAACCAAGGACTGAGGAGGAGGCGACTCTAACGGAAAGGGAGGAATCGGCAGAGGAAGGATATCACCAAGGCTCTCCTGTAGTCTGGGAGTAGAGCTTGAAAAATAAGGAATAGACTCAAAGAAGGTAACGTCCGCACTAACATACTCTTTATGAGATATAGGGTCGTAGCAACGGTATCCTTTTTGGTTCTTAGGATACCCAAGGAAAACACATTTAATAGATTGAGCAACAAGTTTATCTCGATCCAGACCCAGCTTATGCACAAAACACACACATCCAAAAACTTTAGGGGGGATAGGGAAGAGAGGAGCCTCTGGATGGAGAATTTGAATAGGGATCTGGTCTTCTACAGAGCTTGACGGCATGCGATTTATCAGAAAACTAGCTGTCAGAACCGCATCGCCCCAGTATGAAGCATGCATATTGGATTGAATCATAAGGCACCGAGCAACATTAAGGATTTGTCTATGTTTCCTCTCAGTCACCCCATTTTGCTGGGAGGTATGGGGGCATGTAAATTGAGGTTGAATCCCATTACCAGAATAGAATTGAAGTAAGTCTTTGGATTTGTACTCAAGAGCATTATCAGTGCGAACAATTTTAACACATACATCAAATTGAGTTTTTATCTCGGCAATTAAAGATTTAAGAATGACAGGACCTTGAGACCGATCTTTTAACAGGAACACCCACGATAACCTTGAGAAGTCATCAACAATAACTAGATAATAACGACACTGAGACCTATTCGGAATTCTACTCGGACCCCACACATCGACATGAAGAAGATCAAACAATCCTTGACTTGACGGACTCTGACTAGAAGGGAAAGAGCTTCGACAATGTTTTCCCAATTGACATGTTTCACACTGAAAAGAAACTGAGGGAGGTATATGGGGAATGACACGACGAAGTTTTGTCACTGGAAGGTGACCCAAACGATGATGCCACAATAGAGGACTTGAGGATGATGTACCAGCAGAATAGGCCGAAACTTCTGGTTGGTGTAGGTAATACAAACCAACTTCCTCATAGCCGCCACCAATCTTTCTCCCCATCAGCAAGTCCTGAAAGGTGCACCCCATAGGATCAAAAATCACTCTACAATTCAAATCTTTTGTCATTCGACTGACGGATAGTAAATTCTGTGGAAACGAAGGAGCATGAAGAACATGCGACAATTGAAGAGTAGGGGTAATAGACATGCTTCCTTGCCCTACAATTGGGGAAGAACTACCATCAGCAAGACATACTCCTTTTTGACCAGTCACAGGTTTTAAACTCAGAAAATTACTCGAATTTCCGCACAAGTGACCAAAGGCTCCAGAATCAATGATCCACCTATCACCTTGACTAGATAGGCCATCACCTGCCGAGCACACAACCTCCGCAACAGAAGACTTCGAAGTGGATGATCGTAAAGCAAGGAGCTTGTCATATTCGGCCCTGCTAAGAGTTACACAATCATTGGAGGAATCTGCATCTGATTTAACCACTTGAGTCATAATATAAACTAATTGGCTGGATTCACAAAATGAAGAAGCAACCACACGCGCACACCCACAATCAACTACGAACACGACTGTATCAAGTTTTGACTTCACCACTGAAATCTGAGAAACACGACCTGCGACTATTCAGATCCAAACTTAATTTTTTTTTAAAGAAACTCGACCAACACCTTCCACCTCAACCGCGGATGGCTATAGGTTGCAAATCAAGATCACACATCCAACACGATAAAGATGTGTTTGATTTTCAGACTATCACACATCAGATTTTCGCAACTACACAGTTTTCATACCAGAGATAAAATCTGGACAGGCTTCAAGCGACATAGGGAATAGCGTGTGTTATCACCATGCATCAGCCACTAAGACAACCAGTAGCAGTACTCAACACAAAATCCCTCGACAAAAAAAAATTCCCACAAACAAAATATTTTCCCACACTGCAGGGAATCACGCCTGCTGCCAAAAAAAAATTAACATGCTGCTTTGACAGCACACACGTTCCAAAGATATTTCTGTAATAAATTAACATGCTGCTTTCACAGCACACACTTTCCAGCCAAACAAATCACGACACAGCAGGGAATCACGCCAGCTAATATTCATCTTCTGAACTCGAACAACAAAATAGAATCTGAGACGAACTCAACACTCAGATTCACACCCAACTATAGTATAAACACGCAGAAACATAGAACTTCAACGCACTCGGCAACAATACAGTGCAGGAACCACGATACTCCCAGCCATATAATCACAGAAACCACGACAATAAAGAACTCGGCAACACGGCAGAGATAAACTCAGCAAGAATCACGGCAGGGAATCACAACAAGGTTTATGTGGCGCTGATCAGATCTGATTTAAGAAAAGGGCTGCGACACGCAGCTTGAAACCCACAACCGTAATAGGAAGTTTATAACCACCCAAAACTGAACACAGACTTACCAAATCGACTCCAAGAGGCGACTGCAATCTTGGTTTACATACCCAATGATACCAAGCCACAACTTCATATCACTGGTTCACGAGCAGCAGCCTCAGCACAACATAGTCACGGTCACAAACAGATCACGATACACAGGTTGCAGGTTGATCACGATCCAGCGCCACCACTCCTGCTTCACACTTCACTACCAACATCATCCTTGAGCAACCTCAGCAGCAGCGTCATCCTAGAAGGGAGACCCGCTCTGATACCATGTTGAAAGACGCACCCAACCCTAGGTAGAGATAGAGATAGAGGGAAAGATAGAAGAGAGAGAGAGTGAGACGAACATGACTGTATCAAGTTTTGACTTCACCACTGAAATATGAGAAACACGACCTGCGACTATTCAGATCCAAACTTAAATTTTTTTTAAAGAAACTCGACCAGCACCTTCCACCTCAGCCGCGGATGGCTATAGGTTGCAAATCAAGATCACACATCCAACACGATAAAGATGTGTTTGATTTTCAGACTATCACACATCAGATTTCCGCGACTACACAGTTTTCATACCAGAGATAAAATCTGGACAGGCTTCAAGCGACATAGGGAATAGCGTGTGTTATCACCATGCATCAGCCACTAAGACAACCAGTAGCAGTACTCAACACAGAATCCCTCGACAAAAAAAAATTCCCACAAACAAAATATTTTCCCACACTGCAGGGAATCACGCCTGCTGCCAAAAAAAAAGTAACATGCTGCTTTCACAGCACACACGTTCCAAAGATATTTCTGTAATAAATTAACATGCTGCTTTCACAGCACACACTTTCTAGCCAAACAAATCACGACACAGCAGGGAATCACGCCAGCTAATATTCATCTTCTGAACTCGAACAACAAAATAATATCTGAGACGAACTCAGCACTCAGATTCACACCCAACTATAGTATAAGCACGCAGAAACATAGAACTTCAACGCACTCGGCAACAATACAATGCAGGAACCACGATACTCCCAGCCATATAATCACAGAAACCACGACAATAAAGAACTCGACAACACGACAGAGATAAACTCAGCAAGAATCACGGCAGGGAATCACAACAAGGTTTATGTGGCGCTGATCAGATCTGATTTAAGAAAAGGGCTGCGACACGCAGCTTGCGACACGCAGCTTGAAACCCACAACCGTAATAGGAAGTTTATAACCACCCAAAACTGAACACAGACTTACCAAATCGACTCCAAGAGGCGACTGCAATCTTGGTTTACATACCCAATGATACCAAGCCACAACTTCATATCACTGGTTCACGAGCAGCAGCCTCAGCACAACATAGTCACGGTCACAAACAGATCACGATACACAAGTTGCAGGTTGATCACGATCCAACGCCACCACTCCTGCTTCACACTTCACTACCAACATCATCCTTGAGCAACCTCAGCAGCAGCGTCATCCTAGAAGGGAGACCCGCTCTGATACCATGTTGAAAGACGCACCCAACCCTAGGTAGAGAGAGAGAGATAGAGGGAAAGATAGAAGAGAGAGTGAGTGAGAGGGAGAGACGGCTGCACAGAGAAAAACACTTCACTTAATTATTAGGGCTTCTCTTTATGTTAAATAGAGAGAGGCTAAAAAGAATAATTACATCTTAGCCCATCATGAAAACATATTTTCAAATGGCCTCTAATATAAAAAGACTTAACTTAAAACCACCTATTCTCAACAATATCAAATAAACTTAAAACTTAAAACCTCTTAATCTCAACAATATACATAATGTATATACATATTAATATATATATATATATATATATGTATATATATTCTTAGGTTTCCTATGTATTTTATTTTTAATTGTATTTGTAATAAGTCATGCCCATTAGGGGCATTCTTGTACTTTTTTTTTGAATTTGTTCTAGCCGTCGAGACTAGCCCAACGGCTAGTTGGGATAGCCCTATTGCTCCCTCTATTCTCTCTCTATATGGGATCTCGCCCATATTTAGTATGCTTTTCTTAAGCATTTTATAGTGAATAAAATATTAATTTTTTATATTGTTTGTGCTCTTTTGTGTGCCATTGTGAGCTATTGTGAGTGTGCCCTAGTGGCCTTGTATTTTCCCATTGGTGACTGGTGTTTTGCCTTTGTGGCCTTGTGCTTGAGCACTTTCTTTTATGCTCTTAGTAGCATTGTGAGTGTATTTTTATTTGAGATTTCATTACATGGTATCAAAGCCATAGGCTCTTGTGATCCTATTGCACTTGTTTGAGACTTGTGGTTGCGATAAGATAAAGAAGAAGACTTTTTCAAGTATTGGTTAAAGGTTTCTCCTCCAAAGATGATCGAGAAGGAACCCGTGATGGTGATTTCATTCAAGCTCAACGATTCCAACTATCTTATGCGGGCTGCTACCATGGAGAATCATCTCAAAGGCAAGAAGCTTTGGGGGTATGTGAGTGACACTACTTGTATGCCACAATTCATACTCACAAAGAAAGATGGTGATCAAATTAAAACGCTTGGTGATAATGAACGAAAAAGGCCCTTAAAGAATATCATGTCAAGATGGAGCATTAGGAAGCCAAAAATACCCAAATGTGGTCTTGGTTCCTAAATAACATGAAACTTAAGATTGCGATTCAGATTACGAGACAAGGAGACAAGACTGTGAGGGTTACCATGAAACTTTTTCCCCTTTATGGGAACCTAAGTGGGAAGGTCCGACCATTGAAATAAAGTAAAAGCAATTAGAGAGAGAATACTCTTTTAACTTTTCTTTTCATGCTAAGACCCAAATTTGTACAAGTTAGGTCCTCAATATTACATAAGCCTATTGCTAGTTCTCTTGACGAAGCTTTAGCCGAGGTGTACCAAGCGAAAATTCAAATTTGTATGTCCAAAGAGGGAGAGAAAGTTCTTGCCCTATCAATGCTCGACAACAACATTATAACATATAAACCTCCTCACTTTGGAAGAAACAACAATGGTGGAGGAAGAAGAATTATATGTCATTTTTGCAATGAACCGGGGTATATCAAACCGTAATATTCTAAACTCAAGAACAAGAGGACCACCACTGAAGATTCATCTAAGAAGGGCGATAAGACAAACAAAAAAGATCGTAAGGATATCTCCATCAACCAACTTGCGGAGGATCTTCAACAATTCCTTAAGTCGTCTTCTACAAATACTTTCGGAGCCACAGTGTCAACATCTTCTCCTCCCGGTATGTGCTCTTGGATGCTTGATTTCGGTATTTCCTTTCATATGACACCTTTAGAGTCTCTTTTATCTTAGTGCACTATCTCTCCTTATAACTCTTGTGTTTCAACCGCGGATGGTACCACTTTAGAAATTAAAAGCATTAAGACTTTGAAAAATATTTGAAAAGAATTTCAAGTTCTAAAAGTTAGAGTTTTTTCCAAACTTAACTTAAACTTGTTTTCCGTTTCACAAATCTTAGATCATGGGTATGAGGTCTCTTTATCTAAAAAATGTTGGGTGTAGGATCTCCAATTACGAAAACTGAATGGGGAAGGCCATAAGAGGGGAGATCTCTACTACATGAACTATCTTCAAATTCCCAAATAACCCTTTTTTGTAATTTTGTAAAGGAAAAAGATTGATTTATGGCACACAAGATTGGGCCATCTGAATGTATCTAAATTGTCTCTCTTTCCTTTTTTGAAGGATTATTGTATTGAAAAAGAATTTGTGTGTAATGATTGTGTTCTTGTGAAAATGAAATCCATTCCTTTTGGCTTAAGAGCCTTTGTCTCTCAAAAACTGTTTGAACTTATGCATTTGGATGTATGTGATTGACTCTTGTTATATCAAAATGATGTTTTTCTTATTATGTTGTTTATTGATGTTTATACTCGATATGCTTGGATTTACTTTCTTAGGATTAAATCCGAAGTGTTCTCATGTTTTAAAGAATTTTATAAGCTTGTGAAAAATCAATTTGAAACCAATGTTATTATTTTTTGATTGGATTCGGGAGGAGAGTATTTGTCCAATGATTTAAAAAATTATTTGAAAGAAAATGGAACTACTTATCAAAGATCTTGTCCAAAAGCTACATAACAAAATGGTTTGGTCGAAAGAAAATATAATCACATCATTGAAACCATAAGAACTTTACTTATTTCCAAAGGTGTTGCCGAAATGTACTTACTGTTACATAAAAGTAGTTTGGATCCGGATCCAAACTTAAATACAAATACAAATGCCCGATATCTGCCCAGTGTAACAGTCCCCTTCAAGTTGTGCATGATTTTGAATCATGGACAACTTGCTCTTTAGGAACCAAAAATGACACTTTGTGAGTCCCTTAGTGAACAAATCAGCCACTTGGTCTTCTGTTCTAACATAATGAGGCTTAATCTCTTTTTCCTCAATCTTCTGCCTGATAAAATGCTAATCAATCTCAATGTGTTTGGTCTTGCTGTGATGAATAGGATTAAGAGATATTTGAATAGCACTTTGGTTGTCACAAAGGAGAAAGCAACTAGCGATCGGCTCCTTTAACTCTGTTAATAAATGTCTAGTCCATGTTACTTCTGCAGTAGCAGCATTCATCACCCTGTATTCGGCTTCCGTGCTAGATCTAGCCACTGCCTTCTATTTTCTACTACTCCAGGAAACAAGATTGGCATAAATGAAAACCCTGTATCCTGAAACTGACTTTCGATCATCAGGATCTTCGGCCCAGTCTGCATCTGAATAAGCAATGATGTCATGAGCAGTACTTATGGATATGCTTTTAGTGTACAAAAGTTCATCTCCAACAATACTCTTCAAGTATCTCAGTATCCTTTTTACTGCATCCATGTATCCCGTTCTTGGCTCATGCATGAATTGAGAAACTTGATTGAATGATCATGTGATATCAGGCCTGGTAAATGTGAGATATTGAAGCATCTCCACTAAACTCTGATATTTGGTGGGATCATGATACAAGTCTCCGTCTTGCGTACTTAATTTTCGGTTAAGCACACTAGGAGTAGCAAGAGGTTTACAGTCCTTCATTCCAGCCTTTTCTAACAGATCCAGGGTGTACTTATGTTGGGTCAAAGTAAGCTTATTTTCTTGATTATCCACCTCTACTCCAAGAAAGTACCGAAGATTTCCAAGGTCCTTCATTTTGAATCTTTGGCTCAGAAGATCTTTAGTCTCTTGAACATGGTTCTTACTACTTCCGATAATAATTATATCATCTACATATATCAATAAGAAGGTAGTAAACTCCTTAACTCGATGAATAAAAAGAGAATGATCCAATTGCGATCGATAAAAACCATGTCTTTGAATTTCTAGTGAGAAACTCTCAAACCAAGATCGAGATGCTTGTTTCAGGCCATAGAGTGCTCGATTTAATCTGCAGACATACTCCTTTGAATCTTCTTCTGTATATCCTGGCGGTTGTTCCATGTATACTTCTTCCTTCAAATCCCCATGAAGAAAAGCATTCTTCACATTTAGCTGGCTTATTCTCCAACCATAATCTACAGCCAATGAAAGAACAATGCGAATTGTGCCCATTTTCACGACTGGACTAAAGGTTTCATCATAATCCTGTCCAAATTCTTAGGTGAATCCCTTTGTTACGAGACGAGCTTTGTATCACTCAACACTCCCATCCAGTTTGTATTTGATATTGTAAACCCATCGCGACCTAGCAACATTCTTATCTGAAGGTTGAGGAACAACTGTCCATGTTTGACATTGGTACAAAGCTTCCATCTCTTTATTCATGGCTTGAATCCATTTTTTTGAGTTAATAGCTTGATGAAAATGTCTAGGCTCGGTCTCTTTCTCAATCTGTGACAAAAATAACTGAAAATCTATGGTGAAATTCTCATAACTAACCCACCTTTCAATAGGATGCCAGGCTCTTTTTGATCATCTGATCGGGAGTGCCACTGTATTAGAAACTGGAGAAGTGGTGTCATTGGGCGAATAAGACGTAAGAGTTTCTTGTTCAATATCATTCGGGGTCAAAAGGGACCTTTCTCTTCTCCTATAAACTTGCCCTACAAACTTATTAATCTCTAGAGGATTGTCTATTTCCAGTTCCTGTATTCTACTGTTTTCATTTTGACAGGATATCCCTTGAGCACAGGAGGAAGAGCACTCATTGCTTGTTTCAGGAAAAAGCTCTGCACTGAGTCATGGATCATAGAAAAGCACATTCACATTGGTTTGGGCAGAAACATGTTCTACAACAACAACAACAACAACTACGCCTTCATCCCAAAACAATTGGGGTCAGCGATATGAACCAAAAAAGAAATTCATTTTGGGTCTTCCACATGAATCCTTTTCCTCTAATCATTTCTATCCAATGCCATGTCCTCGGTGAGGTTCAAAGCATTCATATCCTTTCCTATCATCTCCATCCAAGTCTTCCTAGGCCTACCCCGACCTCTTTCAACTAATATATTTTCCCATTTCTCCAACCTTCTAACTGGAGCATCATTAGGCCTTCGCCGAATATGTCCAAACCACCGTAAACGATTCTCTCGCATCTTATTTTCAATGGGTGCAACACCTATCTTCTTACGTATCTCCTCGTTTCGAATCTTATCTTTTATTGTATTTCCACACATCCATCTAAGCATCCGCATCTCAGCTACACTCATTTTTTGAATATGATGTCTCTTGGCAGCCCAAGATTCCGTACCATATAGTAAAGCGGGTCTAATAGTCGTCCTATAAAACTTTCCCTTCAACCGCAATGGCATTCTACGATCACACATCACTCCAGTTGCACTTTTCCATTTCATCCACCCAACCTTTATCCTATTATTTACATCTCCATCAATTTCTCCATACTTTTGAATGATGGATCCCAAATATTTGAAATAATCATTCACTGGTATTTCTTGCTCACCAAGCTTCACTACACTCCCATCACTACTTCGTTGCTTACTAAACCGACATTCCATATATTCCGTCTTACTCTTACTCAACTTAAAACCTCTAGCTTCCAATGTCTGTCTCCATAATTCTAACTTAGCATTAACCCCAACTCTAGACTCATCAATCAAAACAATATCATCAACAAACAACATACACCACGGTACATTTTCTTGAATTGATCTCGTAAGCTCATCAATCACTATCGCAAATAGGAAAGGGCTTAAAGCAGATCCTTGATGTAACCCAACCGTTATCGGAAAATTGGTTGTCACCCCTCCACAAGTGCGGACATTGGTTACTACTCCTTCATACATATCTTTAATTATACTAATGTACTTGAGAGAAACACCTTTCTTCATCATTGTCCACCAGAGAACGTCCCTAGGTACTCTATCATATGCCTTCTCTAAATCAATAAAAACCATATGCAAATCTTTGTTCCTCTTTCTATATCTTTCAATAAGTTGTCTAAGAAGATGTATAGCTTCCATAGTTGATCTTCCAGGCATAAAACCAAATTGATTCTCCGATATCATGACAACCTTCCTCAACCTAGACTCAATCACCTTCTCCCAAAGTTTCATAGTATGACTCATGAGTTTTATACCACGATAGTTTGTGCAATCTTGTATATCACCCTTATTCTTATATAAAGGCACCAAAGTACTCTTCCTCCACTCATTAGGCATCTTATTTGTTCGTCAAATCAAGTTGAAAAGGTTTGTCAACCATTCTAAAATCATTTTCATCAAAAACTACATTTCTAGATATCTTGATTCGCCTGCTGTCAGGATCATAACATCTGTACCCTTTATGGTGATCTGCATATCCAACAAATCTGCACTTTGATGCCTTAGCCTAAAACTTATTTCGCAGAGAAGAGTCAATATGAACATAACACATGCAGCCAAAATTTTTTAGTTCATCATAATTAGGATGCTTCCCAAATAAAACGAAATAAGGTGATTTATTTTCTAAAATCTTCATGGGTAGGCGATTAATAATGTGAACAACAGAATGAAAAGCCTCTATCCATAATCATATGGGAACACGACTTCCGTGCATCATGCTCATAGCGCTCTCCACAATGTAACAGTGTTTCCGTTCTGCAACTCCATTCTGTTGAGGTGTATGCGGGCAAGATACTCTACGATTTATTCCACTATCTTGGAGGTAATTGATAAATTCCCTAGAGGAGTATTCCCCCCACCATCACATTGGAAATGTAAAATATTACAAGAAAAATGAGTTTTAATAAACGCATGAAAACAACGAAAAATAGAGAAGACTTCCGATTTATTCTTCACGAAGTATATCCAGGTGAAACGAGAGAATTTATTGATAAAAATAACATAATATTTGCTGCCATAATTAGAGGAATCAGGGGCCGGTCCCCACACATCAGAACAAATGATTTCAAAAGGCCTTGAAGCTCTCTCATTTATTGAATGAAAAAGAACATGACTCTTACACAGTTGACATTTGAAACATTTTATCATCTGATCTAGGAATCAAGCTAGATTCAGGAATAAGCCCATTAGATATCAGTCGTTCAACAAAGACTCGACCACAATGACCAAGACGAGAATGCCAAAAATCATGCTTATTACATTTATTTGAAGATTGCAAACTAAACACACGAATACTCTTTGACGTCATAGACTGAGGAGACTTCAAGGTAGGTCGGAAACAAGTAGAAGGATCCTCTTGGAATACATATATTTCTCCGGCGTTCCCCTCTAGCGAACGTCTCCTTCGTTTGTAGATCCTTGACATAAACAAAAGACGGAGTAAATTCAACGGAAGAATTGGTATGATCAACAAGCTTAGAAACAGAAACTATATTTTTCTTAATATCTAGGGCATGAAGGACATTAGAAAGCTGAAGTGGGGATTTAGACAAGGGAATAAAAACATTTTCAATGTGAGTGATGGGATGGTGTGATCCATCTCCAGTGACGATGTTACTTTTTCCAAAATAGGGGGTTAAAGTAGAAAATTTACCCGCATTACCTGTGACATGAGTAGCTTCCCCTGAATCAATATACCATACTCCTTTATCATCGCACTTCAAATCAAGTTCAGACAACGTGGCCAAGAGAAGCTTTTTCACATCTCTACCAAACTTTGAAGAATTCTCTTTTCGTCCTGACGAGCTCTCACCCTTTTGGCACTTTCCTTTGTTCTGTGGATTGTGCCAAAAATTGGCTTTGATGTGACCTCGCTTGTTGCAGAGATAACATGTGGGTACATTTTTCACATTATAAATAGGTGTAACATTCAGAGTAGGAAGTAACCCATGCCCCCCTGGAGTACCTCGTCCTCATTCTCTGCCCCCTCCAAAGTTACTATCCCCACGTTCCTGACCAAAAGAAATGCCAGTAGCAAGAACCTGTCCACCAGTCTCATGTGACATCCCCTTCAAAGTCATCTCATATTGAAGTACTTTTGCTTGCAAGTCCTCAAATGATGGTAAGTCGGGTAGACATAGCAGTGAAGTCGAAAGGACATGAAATTCCGGTCCCAAGCCATTCAAGGTTTGCCTGACTTTGCCTTTATCTGTTACTTCATACCCTACAACGGCTAGTTGATCAATAATGCTCTTAACCTTGTTCAAGTACTCCATGACGGACATGAAGCCCTTAGTCAGGAGTTGAAATTCACGCTGAAGAAAAGAAATTCTAGCCTCTGATATCTGAGAGTATGTCTTTACCAGCCTGTCCCACAATTCCTTTGCTGAGCACTCGTCTGGAATTCCCACCAATACTTCTTGAGAGATTGTAGAAATAATAAAAGCAATTGCAGCTTGATCACGCTTCATCCAAATCTCGTATTGGGGATTTGGAATTTGTTGTATAAAACCAGTCTCATTTCCATCCTTAGTTTCTTGTATGATAAATTCTGGAGGAGCTGAAATTGATCCATTTAGATGTCCAGAGAGACCTTGGCTTTTAATGAATGGAAGAATTTGTCTTTTCCAGATCAAAAAATTGGAATTGGTAAGTTTTTCAGAATTGAGTTGGCCAAGGAAATTAGATGAGAGAAATGAATGAGAAGAAGAATCCATGACTTAATTTTTTTTTTGGCGTGTGCAATCAGTATGTAAAATTGTCACAGATCAAGATGCAACAAATAAGACTCGTCTCCCTTTTTTTTAAGGAGAAAGCTCGAGTATTCAATGTGAATGTGAAAAGTCAGATCTGATACACAGATCTAATTTGATTGCATCAAAGAAGTGACAAATATGAAGATTTTTTATTTTTTTTATATGTGAGATTGCACACATCAGTAATGAATACGAAGAGTAACAGGTGAAACCGAGATTGCAGACTGATTCTAACCAACCGTCAGATTTAATGCACAGATCTGGGAAATACCATGAGGTGTCAGATCTGTCACACAGATCCGGTGAACAACGAGAATGAGTTTGATCCAAAACTGAAAAGGAATATCGTGAAACTGGTTTGGGTAAAAAAGAACTCGACCCAAATCAGTTTGACGCAAATCTGATACCAAAAAGTCGTGAAACTGATTTGGGAATAAAAAGGGTTGTCGTGAAACTGATTTGACGCAAACCCAAATCAGTTTCAGGAAAAGAGGAAGATCTGAACCTGATTTGACGCAAACCAGATGGCCGAAAAATACTAGTCAGACGTCTGATCTGATCTGTGTATCAGATCTGAATGGAAAGATGTCAGATGTCAGATCTAATTTGTGTATCAGATTTGAATGAAAAGATTAATAAGAACGAGAATCTAGAGAAGAAGAAATAGAAAACAGAATATTAAAGATGAGGTGCAGAATGAAAAAACGCAAAACAGTAGAAGATTAGAGAGGAGATAGAAAAGGGAATAAAATCTCTTAGAGACACACCTGCTGGGAAAAACTTTCAGCCTTCGGATCAGACTTGCTCTGATACCATGTAAGTTTTCTCCAAAATCAATAATCAGGAATGTAATGCCCCAAAATTTTTTAACCCAAATTTATGTGAATTTTTTTTTCCAGCGGAAAGAAAAACCAACATAGGGTTAAACATTTTGAAACATTACATTTGAGAGAGAACTCAACACAGGTATTTCATTTCATTATGATATAAACATTTAAATTACCATAAACCCAAGGAATCACTGAAACAGTAAATCAACAATCTCGATCCAATGTCTCATCCTGCAACCGCTCATAAGTCTACTCGTTTACCTGAAAATGGTAAAAATTATAGGAATTAGACTACCACGTCTAAGTAGGAAAACTGTAACTTTTAATGCAAGTATGTCATGAATCTAGCATGTGATGTGGGTGTCAAAGGTAATTCTCAATATATGTCTAAACAAGTAAGCAGTTTATGCAACAGAAACCAACATTCATATACATGAGTATGTAAATAGTTATACAACAACCATAACTGAGCAGGTAAAGCATAATGTGTAACATTAATAAGCAAGAGAGGTATGATATGCAACAATCATAATAATAACAGAGTGTAACATTAATAAGTGAGATGTGTATTGCAACAATCATAGCATTAACATGTACAACTCTCAGATAATTGTTTAACTAACTCGTATCTACACATTTCATAATTTTATATCATCACAAGTTCAGAATATAAAGCATGTTAAAGAACATAAACACCTATCTCCAGTATTTCCACTCATTGTGATACCTAACTGCTTTAAAATTGTGTTTAAATTATCTTACCCCGTGGGTACACACGGACAGAGGTGACCATTTCAGAAGAGAACGTTCGAGGGTATATTATTCTAGGTATTTTATTAACCCGAACATTCTAACGGAGACTGAATCCCCAAGAGAGCGATCAATAACCGAGAGAATCTCCCAAGGGCTCAACTCAAAAACAGAATGCATCCCTAACTTCTGCAGAAAATATGGAACTACCACCTAGGACACATATGTAGTCCTTGTCCCTAACTCCGAGGACGGGGACCAACGAGCCGCTTCACGCTCGAACACAACACAAGTCCTCGAAGTTTTGTACCACCTACCCTCTCAAAGGTAAGCCTCAAAAACTGGTTTCATTGTTTAATTACTATTCCGAAGTTCAGGGTATTTCCCAACTTTCTCCTACTACCATAGCAATAGATCCCAACCTTTGTCACTTTACCAAGGTATATAAACCATCCATATACTTTTTCCACATTGATTTCTTAATCCCACTCAGAGTGCTCCAGTGCTTTTAAACCAGTCAAGCACACAATAATTACAATTAAGTTTTCATCATTCTTATTAACATAGCACGCAAGCCAATAACTCAAGTACCCATGTCGAGTAACCCATTCATATATTGCCCTCTTAGGCAAAACACATATCCATATATCACTAAATACACCATCATATGTGTGAAACCAATATAACAACCCCATTCCTCAACCCAGGTAACAGGTTGCATACAAGCAGTTCAAATTATATATTTTTAATTCATAATGAACCAAAGAAAAACAATTCCCATAATCTAAATATATGCAACAAATAGTGTCAATACACAACATCTCCTTGATATGTCACACTCCTTTTCTACAAAAAGAGATAGAGAGTTTATCATAAGAATTGAAAACTATCATTGAATATTAGAACATTTGCAGCTTAACAGGCAGAAGCGAATATGCAACTAAATAGGCATTTGAGCATTAAAACTTTGCAACTAATCTTCCGAATGTACGGCTTATCATGCATTTGAAACAATAAGGCATATACATCATAACAGTCAACTAACTTGACATTTGGAAATATGGAATGCATGCAGCTTCATAAGAAATTAAGAATCATTATAATAAGTATATAGATCATGGGTATCTACATATCAGGAACATTTCTATAGCACAAGCTAGCGGCATGTGCATACGTATGAACCCAACACAGAGTACCATACATGGTATTACATCAAACCCCATCATAGCATTTCCAGCTAGCCACTTTCAGGAAAAATATAACCCAAGTACTTTGTTGTCACTATCATACTGCACAGAGCCAAACCAACTGATACAACCTTATACAAAACCCATAGTAAGGCTGCTGTAATCAAGTGAAACCCTCCCTCACTTGCTACAATGAAATCAATCCATGTTATTTTAAATGGATCATTACTGTGAAAACCAGTCATAATAGTGCAATACTAACCGTGCTGTGAAAACAAATCATATTATTGCAATGAAATCAATGTGGTGAATATTGTTAACAATGTCTAATCAAAATATAACATGGTACATTAGTCAAAATAAGATATGCTAAACAGGTTATCTATTCAGCATATGACAAGCCCTACAGTGGATGTGAACTGGTCTGAATCCTGTAAGACAAATCTAAGAGTGAAGTGACTCATCTGTACCACAATCTTGCAGTCAGGCAGACATGCTAATTACTAAATAAAGCATGAGAGACATAGCGTTTCAGGCACAATTTAGAAGATTCAGAAGTAACATCAAACCTATTATGTTTACCAGATAACAATAGAAAAATTTGGTTACTCAATCAGTAAAGCACACAAGACATGGTTTACTTATATATTTTTCCACATGAAATCAGGTGCCCAAAACAGAACCAAGACACAACTTTGTAGATGATATAGAATCCAATGCAGGAATCAAGAAAAACCAATCTGCTCAAGAATATAAATATGATTCAGGGAACAAATCGGATCAAGAAAACCCATATAATCACAAAACAAATCTGATCAAGACAATAAATATGATCAAGACAACAAATCGGATCAAGAAAGCCTATATGATCACATTATCTGAAGTAATCCATACAGACAGACAAGAAAACAATAAATGAGAAAGTGTCATCCAATCACATTATACCCTCTAATGATAAATTTAAACCAAAACAATGAAGTCATCCATGTCGATTCATACATGTACCAAAAACTAGAAAAGGATATAAAACACCATCCAATCGGTTTATTTACTCCAAAGATAATATGCCAGCATAAGTTCCCAAAGAACCTTTGAGACAGTTTCAGGCATAAAAGTGGGGACCACTACGGTGAACTCTCATTATTCAAGCTTCAAACTACATAGAGTGATAATTTCCACCAAACTACCAAGATCCCATCTAGAGAAAGCACACCCAATAACTCATCTGTCCAACTATAGAACATTAGGTTTACAAAGCAAGGGAAAACCCAGAAAAAGATGAACAAAATCCACATTCATACTCAGTGTCTGCCGAAATCATACTAATACCCTCTAAACAGAAATTTCAAATACGAAAATCAACTAAGACACATACACAGATTTCATCATTCGTTGTTGGCACAGTTCAAACCGAAACACATGACATCAAGATCGAAGTAACACTCGAAATCCCTTGATGACCGTATGCAAATCCCCTCTATAAAACAAAAATCCGAAACCCCCAAATCGTATATTTGGGGTTGTCGGACTAGGGTTGATATAAACCCCCAAATCGATTGTTATCCATACCGTAACCCCAAAATAGGAAACCCCCAAACTCTATCGTCTCCCCTACAAGAAATCCCAACCCACAACGTTGGGTTTCTGTCAAGCAAGAATGTAATGAAGAACATATTAAAAGGCTCAGCAGGTGAAAGGAATCGGGTTCCCCCTTGACTGACTCAACCACAGACTAATTCAATCCATAGCCATCAAGAAAAGCCAGAATCCTACCTCTCTTGGCAGAAGAATGGTTGCTGGCGGCAGGAGATGGTCGGCGCTGCTGCAAGGAGGAGGATGCCGGTGGTGACGGCAGCAAGTGGTCTGGGCTTCCTCCGGCGTGCTCGAAAACGAACGTGATGAAGAGAGAGATGAGAGCAGAGGGAGACGAGAGAACAATAAGAGGTGAAAGGGGATCTACCGAAGGGCAAGGTCCTCTTCTCCCCTTAAATCGAGCGAAGGCCCCCTCCCTCTCCGAGAATGGCAGAGAAAATTGGTTGCAGCCTCTCTGTAGCCCTCCCCTATTCTTCCTGTATTGGGCCAGAATCGTGCCCTAGGCACGATTCTTTATCTTTAAATCTTTTAAGACGCGGTCGGGTCCAAGTCAGTAATAGCCTATGGATCCACTCTAATGTGGATCTGAGTTGGCAGCCATTTGACAGATCCACATGGATCCACCAGAATTCGGGTAATGGATCCATAAATTGGATCTGATTGGCTCCAATATGGATCCAAACCCCATTTACCCAAATCTTTGATTATATATTCTTTTGGATCCGGTAATGGATCTTGGACCCAATATGCATAAAATTACTCTAAATTTTGGGTTATTACATCATTCCTCCCTAAAAAAAGAATTTCGTCCTCGAAATCCCATTATAGGATTCATGTAGAGATCGTGGTCTAAAGTAATTCGTATTGACTAAAATGCATGTATGTGTATGAGCTCCTAACATATATCCCAACATATTGGAATCACGACAACACCCAATGAGTTTCTAAGAGAAGTTTTGGAACTAAAAGTCAATCTCAATAAAATTCATACATGCATATAAGACTTTCAGGTCATTCCTTCATTTTATGTATACTAATGATAATTCTGACATTATATCTCATTCGATTATTTCGACGTGAAACATACACCTGTCTACTAAGAAATTTAGTTGGATATTCGTGATACACACATCAATGATGCTACACAAGTATGATAGATTTCTTCAGACAATCATAACACAATCATCTATAATAAAACTATGCAAGCGTGACACATCATTCACCTAGTAGGTTAAACTAATCAGTTTTAGATGTGAATTCCCCTATATACCAATATGAGCAACACAATAAAAAGAATAAGTAACATGACTAATAACAACAAAACAAATTATACTCACAGAGCGCTTGCAGGGAGTGGCACGACCGTGATCTTGATTTAGTGTTCCCATGACTCTGATACCAACTGTCACGCTCCAAAATTTTTTAACACAAATTTATGTGATTTTTTTTTCAGCGGAAAGAAGAACCAACATAGGGTTAAACATTTTGAAACATTATATTTGAGAGAGAACTCAACACAGGTATTTCATTTCATTATGATATAAACATTTAAATTACCATAAACCCAAGGAATCACTGAAACTGTAAATCAACAATCTCGATCTAATGCCTCATCCTGCAACCGCTCATAAGTCTACTCGTTTACCTGAAAATGGTAAAAATTATAGGAATTAGACTACCACGTCTAAGTAGGAAAAATGTAACTTTTAATGCAAGTATGTCATGAATCTAGCATGTGATGTGGGTGTCAAAGGTAATTCTCAATATATGTCTAAACAAGTAAGCAGTTTATGCAACAGAAGCCAACATTCATATACATGAATATGTAAACAGTTATACAACAACCATAACTGAGCAGGTAAAGCATAATGTGTAACATTAATAAGCAAGAGAGGTATGGTATGCAACAATCATAATAATAACAGAGTGTAACATTAATAAGTGAGATGTGTATTGCAACAATCATAGCATTAACATGTACAACTCTCAGATAATTGTTTAACTAACTCGTATCTACACATTTCATAATTTTATATCATCACAATCTCAGAATATAAAGCATGTTAAAGAACATAAACACACATCTCCAGTATTTCCACTCATTGTGATACCTAACTGCTCTAAAATTGTGTTTAAATTATCTTACCCCGTGGGTACACACAGACAGAGGTGACCATTTCAGAAGAGAACGTTCGAGGGTATATTATTCCAGGTATTTTATTAACCCGAACATTCTAACGGAGACTGAATCCCCAAGAGAGCGATCAATAGCCGAGAGAATCTCCCAAGGGCTCAATTCAAAAACAGGATGCATCCCTAACTTCTGCAGAAAATATGGAACTACCACCTAGGACAGATATGTAGTCCTTGTCCCTAACTCCGAGGACGGGGACCAACGAGCCGCTTCACGCTCGAACACAACACAAGTCCTCGAAGTTTTGTACCACCTACCCTCTCAAAGGTAAGCCTCAAAAACTGGTTTCATTGTTTAATTACTATTTCGAAGTTCAGGGTATTTCCCAACTTTCTCCTACTACCATAGCAATAGATCCCAACCTTTGTCACTTTACCAAGGTATATAAACCATCCATATACTTTTTCCACATTGATTTCTTAATCCCACTCAGAGTGCTTCGGTGCTTTTAAACCAGTCAAACACACAATAATTACAATTAAGTTTTCATCACTCTTATTAACATAGCACATAAGCCAATAACTCAAGTACCCACGTCGGGTAACCCATTCATATATTGCCCTCTTAGGCAAAACACATATCCATATATCACTAAATACACCATCATATATGTGAAACCAATATAACAACCCCATTCCCTATGTCACACGGACTCGGCTCCAAGGTCGCCGCACCCGCGTCGACACGCACCGACACGGGTGCGGCTCGGACTCGGTCAACCCGACCCTGGGTGTGGTCAACGCACCCAGGGTCATTTTGGTCCATTTTTTGGAAATTTTTTTTTTTGAATTTTTTTTTTTAAATTTTCTGGGCTACAGCTGTAAGGAAAAAAACCCATCACAACTAAAAAACCTGTACACTTTCAAGTTTTAAGTACAGAATGGGCACAACTCAAGTTTTTGTGGTTTTTTCCTGTATGAAGAAAGTGAATTATTACAGTGTATGAAGAAAGTGCCCAAAAGTGAATTATTCCTGTATGAAGAAAGTGTACAGAATGCCTTCACAACTCATCACCTGTCCCCTAATGGGCACAACTTTGACCGAGTCTTATATATATATATTTTTTTATTTTTTATTTTTTTTTAATATATATATAGCCGAGTCCCCGTGACCAAATTTTTTGAAATTGCGCCGCACCCGTGTCGCACCTGCACCCGCACCCGCACCCGCACCCGCACCCATGTGACATAGCCCATTCCTCAACCCAGGTTGCATACCAGCAGTTCAAATTATATATTTTCAATTCATAATAAACCAAAGAAAAACAATTCCCATAATCTAAATATATGCAACAAATAGTGTCAATACACAACATCTCCTTGATATGTCACACTCCTTTTCTACGAAAAGAGATAGAGAGTTTATCATAAGAATTGGAAACTATCATTGAATATTAGAACATTTGCAGCGAATATGCAACTAAATAGGCATTTGAGCATTAAAACTTTGCAACTAATCTTCCGAATGTACGGCTTATCATGCATTTGAAACAATAAGGCATATACATCATAACAGGCAACTAACTTGACATTTGGAAATATGGAATGCATGCAGCTTCATAAGAAATCAAGAATCATTATAATAAGTATATAGATCATGGGTATCTAGATATCAGGAACATTTCTATAGCACAAGCTAGCGGCATGTGCATACGTATGAACCCAACACAGAGTACCATACATGGTATTACATCTAACCCCATCACAGCATTTCTAGCTAGCCACTTTCAGGAAAAATATAACCCAAGTACTTTGTTGTCACTATCATACCGCACAGAGCCAAACCAACTGATACAACCTTATGCAAAACCCATAGTAAGGCTGCTGTAATCAAGTGAAACCCTCCCTCACTTGCTACAATGAAATCAATCCATGTTATTTTAAATAGATCATTACTGTGCAATACTAGCCGTGCTGTGAAAACAAATAATATTATTGCAATGAAATCAATGTGGTGAATATTGTTAACAATGTCTAATCAAAATATAACATGGTACATTAGTCAGAATAAGATATGCTAAACAGGTTATCTATTCAGCATATGACAAGCCCTACAGTGGATGTGAACTGGTCTGAATCCTGTAAGACAAATCTAAGAGTGAAGTGACTCATCTGTACCGCAATCTTGCAGTCAGGTAGACATGCTAATTACTAAATAAAGCATGAGACACATAGCATTTCAGGCACAGTTTAGAAGATTCAGAAGTAACATCAAACCTATTATGTTTACCAGATAACAATAGAAAAATTCGGTTACTCAATCAGTAAAGCACACAATGCTAAGACATGGTTTACTTATATATTTTTCCACATGAAATCAGGTGCCCAAAACAGAACCAAGACACAACTTTGTAGATGATATAGAATCCAATGCAGGAATCAAGAAAAACCAATCTGCTCAAGAATATAAATATGATCCAGGGAACAAATCGGATCAAGAAAACCCATATAATCACAAAACAAATCTGATCAAGACAATAAATATGATCAAGACAACAAATCGGATCAAGAAAGCCTATATGATCACATTATCTGAAGTAATCCATACAGACAGACAAGAAAACAATAAATGAGAAAGTGTCATCCAATCACATTATACCCTCTAATGATAAATTTAAACCAAAACAATGAAGTCATCCATGTCGATTCATACATGTACCAAAAACTAGAAAAGGATATAAAACACCATCCAATCGGTTTATTTATTCCAAAGATAATATGTCAGCATAAGTTCCCAAAGAACCTTTGAGACAGTTTCAGGCATAAAAGTGAGGACCACTACGGTGAACTCTCATTATTCAAGCTTCAAACTACATAGAGTGATAATTTCCACCAAACTACCAAGATCCCATCAAGAGAAAAGCACACCCAATAACTCATATGTCCAACTATAGAACATTAGGTTTACAAAGCAAGGGAAAACTCTGAAAAAAATGAACAAAATCCACATTCGTACTCAGTGTCTGCCGAAATCATACTAATACCCTCTAAACAAAAATTTCAAATACGAAAATCAACTAAGACACATACACAGATTTCATCATTCGTTGTTGGCACAGTTCAAACCGAAACACATGACAGCAAGATCGAAGTAACACTCGAAATCCCTTGATGACCGTATGCAAATCCCCTCTATAAAACAAAAATCCGAAACCCCCAAATCGTATATTTGGGGTTGTCGGACTAGGGTTGATATAAACCCCCAAATCGATTGTTATCCATACCGTAACCCCAAAATAGGAAACCCCCAAACTCTATCGTCTCCCCTACAAGAAATCCCAACCCACAGCGTTGGGTTTCTGTCAAGCAAAAATGTAATGAAGAACATATTAAAAGGCTCGGCAGGTGAAAGGAATCGGGTTCCCCCTTGACCGACCCAACCACAGACTAATTCAATCCATAGCTATCAAGAAAAGCCAGAATCCTACCTATCTTGGCAGAAGAATGGTTGCTGGCGGCAGGAGATGGTCGGCGCTGCTGCAAGAAGGAGGATGTCGGTGGCGACGATAGCAAGTGGTCTGGGCTTCCTCCGGCGTGCTCGAAAACGAACGAGAGGAAGAGAGAGATGAGAGCAGAGGGAGACGAGAGAACAATGAGAGGTGAAAGGGGATCTGTCGAAGGGCGAGGTCCTCTTCTCCCCTTGAATCGAGCGAAGGCCCCCTCCCTCTCCGAGAATGGCGAAGATAATGGGTTGCAGCCTCTCTGTAGCCCTCCCCCATTCTTCCTGTATTGGGCAAGAATCGTGCCCTAGGCACGATTCTTCGTCTTTAAATCTTTTAAGACGCGGTCGGGTCGGGGTCAGTAATAGCCTATAGATCCACTTTAATGTGGATCCGAGTTGGCAGCCATTTGACAGATCCACATGGATCCACCTGAATTCGGGTAATGGATCCATAAATTGGATTTGATTGGCTCCAATATGGATCCAAACCCCATTTACCCAAATCTTTGATTATATATTCTTTTGGATCCGGTAATGGATCTTGGACCCAATATGTATAAAATTACTCAAAATTTTGGGTTATTACAAGGAAACTGCAAAGAGGAAAGAGAATGAGGCTGCAACTAATCACGTTTTTCCGTAATGGAAAAATCATGATCTCTTCTTTTTAATATATAAAACAAAACCTAATACATGGTCTTTTACAAGTAACCCTAATAAGTTACAAGTATTTACAAGTATGTCCAATAAATGCTGGACATATTGCACAAAGGTAGTTTGGATCCGGATCCAAGCTTAAATACAAATACAAATGCCTGATATCTGCCCTGTCTAGCACTTACTGCAGTGTATCTTATAAATAAAATACCTTTGTCTTCTTTATAAAACATTTCTCTAATTGAAAACTCTATCAAACCACTCCCGATTTGAGTAGACTAAGAGTTTTTGGATGTAAATGCTTTATTCTTTTTTAAAAAAAAGATCAGCTTTCTCCTAAGGCCATAAAATGTGTGTTTCTTGGTTATGCGGAAAATAAAAAAAGATATAGATGCTATGATTTGAAAAATAGCAAATTATATGTTTCAAGGAATGTGACTTATTGAAAATGAAAATGGTTTTTGTATGGATAAGCTTAAGGATGACATCGATAATTCCTTCTTATTTGATTTATTGCCAAAGAATGATAAACCTAATGATGATTATGACTTAGAGATTCAGCATGTTAATGATGAGATTATGCATGTTGATAGCTCTAATGATTCTTTAAATGCTGATGTAGTGACTCATGATATGCAACATTATTCTTTAAGAACGGTTAAAGATCTTCCATGTGCACTTGATAGATTTACTCAAAACTAAACCCCTGAAGAACCAAGTGTTAGGAAGTCCAATCGTATTTCTAAGCCTCTCAATAGATTTGTATTCTATGAGTCGTTTGCACCTAAGTATAGAGTTTGTCTTGTGTTCATTAATTCCTTACATGAACCCTCTTCCTACAATGAAGCCAAAGACTTGCGGTAATGAAACAACAAGTGCACAAATACAATGCCACTAGTGGGTACAAAGGTGCACACTCACAAGTACAAAAGCCTCTAATGAGCCAAATACAAAGAGCCACTAAGGGCCAACAAATAATCTCTCAAAAGAGAGTAAGAATACATAAAACTAATAAGGCTTTTATTCAAATATGCTTGGCATCAAGCATAGAAATATACAAGTGATGGAGTGCCTTTAAATAGGCTCTCCAAGGCATAAAGGGCTGGCCCAACTAGGTCTTGGGCCAGCCCCAACGGCTAGATTTATAGCCATTGGGGCTAGTCCAACAGCTAGTTGGACCAGCTCCAACTACTATATGTTATTACAATATTAAAAATAAAATAAAAAATAAGAAAACACAAAAGTCGTCAGTCCTTAGTGGATTGATACCTATTACAAAGGTAAAATGACTGAAATACCCTTGATGGGTATTTTAGTTTACATGTACAAAAGTATATATATCTATACATATTCAATAATCTATATATATATATATATTTATATACTATACAAAATACATTTTAACACCCTCCTCAAACTTACAGTGTGATAAAATAAAATCGAGGTGACGAAAGCACCTTGGTAAAGAAGTCTGCTAGTTGATACTCAAAAGTAACATAAGGTAGGGTGATGGTATGCCTCATAAATTCTTCACGCACATAGTGATAATCCATTTTGATATTCTTAGTCCTTTCATGAAATGTATGGTTGCTAACTATGTATATTGCACTCTTGTTATCACAACACAGTTTGGAAGGTGTCTGAAGATGGACACTCATGTCTTTATGTTGCTTTTTGCACTTCTACGACACCTGAGAATCACTTAAAAAAACACAAAAACCAGTAGTTGAGCATTGATCATTTGGATCTCCTCCCTAATTTGAGTCAAATAAGCAATCAACTCAAGAGAGGAAGAGGAGGATAACAAAAGATCTCTAGAGATAGAGGATTGTAAATGTTTAACAATTCTCATCACAGTACTCGTGTAAACTGTGGTGGGAGAATGTTGGAATTGGTTAGCAGTATGAACTACATGTGCAATATCAGGCCTAGTAATACTTAAATAAGTCAGGGCACAAATCATTTGGCGATATGAAGTAGGATCATCCAGAGTTGTCTCATAATCAATCTTCATCTTGGCATTGATAACTTTAGGTATATCCACCCTTTTTCCATCAGTAATACCTGACCTATCAATAATATCATTAGCAAACTTGGTTTGAGAAATCAAGTATCCTCTACGAGAGTAAGCAACCTCAATTCAAAAAAAAAAATCTAAGAAATCCAAGATCAGTTATTTTAAAATATTTTTTAAGGACACATTTAAGATATTTTACTCCCTGTTTATCTTCACCTGTAACTGCATTAGATTTTTTAGTAAACATAGCAGTGTCAGTATAACAAGATTGCTTTAACATAACAAAACTAAAGCGATCATACCAGACTTTGGGTGCTTGTTTTAAATCATAAAGAGCTTTTCTCAATCAAAGTACCTTACCAGAGGAGACTTCATATCTAGGACGTAAATCCATATGGATTTCTTCTTTTAAATCTCTATCTAAAAATGCATTTTTTACATCCATTTAGTATATAGGCAAACTTTTAATAGCAACACCAATAAGAGTCCTGACTAAAGTCATCATAGCTACTAGTGCAAATGTCTAGTCTATCTCGTATTCCTGTGCATACCCTTTGACAACTAACCTGACCTTGTTTCTTTTTAGGGTCTCATCACTCTTAGTTTTGACTTTATACACCCATCTACAATCTATAGTTTTCTTACCTTTAGGCAAATCAGATACTTCCCAAGTCATAGATTTTTTAAGGGCTCCTAATTCTTCATTCATAGCTTTTACCTATTCGGGATATTCTTTTGCTTGTTTATATGTGATAGGTTAAAAATAGGCCAAAATTTTAGCTAAACAAACCCTATATTGAGGTGAAAAGGATTCATATGAGACAAATCTATCAGGGGGTCTAGAAGTCCTATCTGATCTTTTGACTCTTTCAGTTTGTTGATTTCTAAGGTAGAGTACCTTTGTAAGGCATTTGGTTGACTATCATTATCACATCTTTTATATGGAATTATGCTAGGTCCTCCAGTTTCAATGTTTTCACCATCCTTTGATTGAGTCTCTTCATCTCTACCATTCTCATATGAAGAATCGCCCTTATTTTGAGGCAATAATTCAAGCATAAAGGAATACTCAAAGTCTTTCTCAGGCACATTTTGAAAAAACTTTCATTTTCCAAAAAGAGAACATTCCTGGATATATAGTTTGTCAATTTTTAAATCAAAACTTCTAAACCCTTTGTGAGTTTCTCCATATAAAAAAAAAACACACAGTATGGCTTTGGGAGCGAGTTTATCATTTTTGTCGGTGAGAACAAATCCCTTGCATCCAAAAGGTTTTAATCTAAGATAATTGGGAGAAATTTTAAAAAGTTTTTCATAAGGAGAAATGTTTTGAAGCTTAGATGACGGAAGTCGATTAATGAGATATATGACCGTCAAACATGCTTCATCCCAAAAATGTTTTGGAACATCTTTTGCAATTAAAAGAGTTATAGTAGTTTCAATTATGTGCCTGTGTTTTCTCTCAGCTAATCCGTTTTGTTGAGGAGTATAAATACATGATCTTTGATGAATAATTCCATTATTTTCAAAATAAGTTTTGAAATAATTTGACATAAATTCTCCCCCAGAGTCGGAGCGGAAGATAAAAATTTTGGTCTCAATTTGGTTTTTGATAAAATTATGGTATTTTTTAAAGTTCTCAAAAACCTCATTTTTGTGCCTAAGGAAGCATATCCATGACTATCTTGTATAGTCATCGACAAATATTACATAATAAGAGAAACCACCTTTAGATAACATAGGAGAAGGTCCCCATACATCCGAGTGCACTAATTTAAATGGTTTAGATGAAAAGAAGGATCTTTTTTGAAAGAAAAAACTTTCATTTTACCAATAATACGATCCTTACAATAAAATTTTTATTACAAAATTTGCTTAAATGGGGTTCATGAGATAATTTTGACAAATTAGGATGTCCCAATCTTTGATGCCATATAGCTAAATTAACATTTGGAACATTATAACAAAAATTGTTTTTTTATACATGGGAGGGTGTGCCTTTAAATAAGCACTCCAAGTTATAAGGGGTTGACCCAACTAGCTATTGGGCTAGCCCCAACTGTAATGACCTCAAATTGACCCTAAAAAAATGCAGGTTTTTTTTATAAATAAATAAATTTTAAAACATTGTAGAAAATATCCCAGGGATTTGAGGCACATTACAGATTTAATATACACAACCCAACCATTATTCAAAACATAGAACAAATCAAATCATGAATTTGTATTGAATTGAATTTAATAAATAATTCCCCATTTAGGGTTCACATGTTTCCTCAAAACAAAAGCTTCCCAACCCAGTCAGAATCCGAGTCACCGTATCATAACCCTCGCTCCCAGCCAGCTGGTAATCTGAGTCACCGTATCATAACCCTCACTCCCTCCAACCAGCTGGTCCCTCCGTCACTGTGCCTCAGTACCTGAAAAAGATTTTTAAAAACGGGTAAGAACCAAAGTTTTCGTACGAGACCCTCTCAAAATTTAATAGTAACAAAATTAACATAAATAAAACTGAACATAAGTTTAAGAAGGCTCTATAAATATCATATATTTAGAACAAGCTTGTAATATAAGCAGTTCAATTAAAATAATCAATAATCTCATGCTAAATTAAACATTTAAGAATGTATGAATCAAAGCAACATACATGAATGACTTTTTAACTTTAATTATCAGTATTGCTTTTGCATACATGTTCTTACTTAATGCACATAATTAAATTTTTACTCATGTAAAACCCGCAGATACTCAAAATGAGCTAAATTCTTGAGGTTCAAGGCAATTCCGAGTGATATCTTAATACACAATTTGTATTTTATGTACTGAGTTCTACACATGTTTCTCGACCAATGTTAGGAATCATCACCATCAATCAGAACATTAGAAATCATCACTTGATGTCGGGATGATAATGAAATTAACATTCATTGATGCCACTTTCTCGGTATACCAATAACTGCAATTAAATTTAACACCCCCCAGGCAAAGTGGCGGGAGTTCCCTACAACTGTGTCAGGGAACACGAACTACAAATCGGGTTTTTGGGAAAAACAATGCATACAACGATTAGTATCCTCACAATCACTCATGATCGCCTTCCAAGGTTCCCATCCTTTCATAGAGCCATCAAGAAAAAAAAATATTACCCAGTTTGGTCTCTTTTACTATTCTTAAACAATGAAGGGTTCTTTACACAAGAACAATTATGCAAATCAATATGCAATAACAATTTCGGGCCCTTGCCCTATCAGATTCAATAGTGTATTTAATTCAAAAGCAATGCAACATAATTTTGCAATGCATTTACAACTACTACTGTACAAGCAATACTTGCTCCTGGCCTCCTACGGCCCAGCTGTGGTTCTTACATATGATCATTACATAATTTAATATAATAACATTGCAAATTTTTGGTGAACAACAATCATTCATAAACGAACACATTTAGTATTCACAGTGAACAAGATATGACACAAAAGCATATTCATGGCTAGTGAACGAATGCAAACTTTATCAAGCACATCAGATTTATCACATTAGCATAAAATCCAAACTTTTTATGACACAAAGAAACAAAAATTTAGATTTATACTTTAAGCTGAACTGGGTTAGAACACACACACACACACACACACACACACACACACACATATATATATATATCAAAGTTTGGTCAGCTGGTAGAAATGCTTCGACCTTCTGCCCTCCTCGCGTATGCGAGTTTTAATATCATAAATCTGTCCCTGTTCAACCCTGAAAACGGCCCCAAAAGGAAGAGGTTGACATGACATGACAAAAGAAATCAGCATGTGCATGCACCATGATCAAATTTTTAGTAGGTATAAGTTCTATCCTAAACATGTAATGAAATTTTATATTCAGCAAACATATAATAATAATAATAATAATAATAATAATAATAATAATAACAGGAAATTGAGACAAATCAGATTTTTGGGTTCGGTCCAGAAATCTGATCCAAACTAGCAAAAACAACTGATTCCACTGATTTTTATTTTCAGCACAAATCCTGCATGATCTGGGTTTGGGATAGATCCGGGACTCGGTCCAAACAACCATCAGCAGACTGATCATGAGATTTTTGTTTCAGATCAGATCTCATAAACTTAAAGTCAGCATAGATACGGACTGTTACACGTGAAAGCCCAACATACAGCATATTCAGACATGTAGGGACAACACATAAGCGCAGTAAAAAGACAATGTAACGCCCCAAAATTTCGACTTGTGATTTCGAAAACCTTATCGAAAAAAAACCTTTCAAAGATTTAAAGTTTAATATTTAAAAACAACAGCGGAAGACATTTAGAAATGAGCACAAGTCAACAATCCTGGGTACGTTAGCTGAAAAACCATCATTCACATGTACAACATCTTAAAGAAATTTAAGAAATAAGGCAATCGATTAAAATCTGCAGTTTATTACAAAATGAGCCTTTTATTCCAAAGTTCAATAAATCTAAGAAAAAACTCCAAAAAATCCCAGAGCCAAGCCGCCAGCAGAAAGAAAATGAATCTTGATCCACGTTGCACCACGCCATCGGCCGCCAGTGAAGTCCTACTCCTCACCTGCCCATGAAATGGGTCAGCTTCATAACAAACCAGTAGGTGCACGAACAGATAAGTAGAATAAAAATAAAACAGGACATTCATAAGATAAGCAGTTATGATATTTAAGCAATTAAAGCAGTTGTAGTCTATTCTAGCAAATGTAATAAGTGCAAAGAGAAGCAGTGTAAGTCTCAGTCATCTATATCTATTCCTGAATATATTCTTTAAGTTCTGATATTAACTGGCCTGTGGGTACGCACAGACGCGAAACGTAGAAACAGCCGAGACCGATCCGGGGGTTTATTATGTCAGGTGTTTTCATTAACCCGGATGGCTGACTGAGTCCGCTCCTAAGGGGACGGTCAGTGACCAAGAGAGTAAATCCCCAAAGGCATTCGTGGCCCATGGATGCATCCAACTTCTGCAGAAGTGCCTGGGAGTTACCACCTAGGATAATTTATGGTAATCCCAATTCCCCTAACTCCGATGACTGGGGAAAACCGAGTCTTTTGCTCGTGGGGTGGTTGTTAACAACCTGTCCATCGGAGTTTTTGTACCATCCATCCTCTCCCTTGATGAACCGTGAAGATCGGATGGGTACGACGGGGGTTTCTTAACCGCCGTCCCATCCTACATGCTCTGGTCCATTAGACCCACTCGAGCATCTTGCCTGTGAAGGCGAAATGGTCACCATTTTATGTGATCTCAGCATTTTGCTAATAGCATTCATCGAGGTTGCCACCACCTCATCATCCCACCATCGTAACCCACATGGGACGTACTTGTCCAAAAGTACGATTGTACCTTCCTAGGGTACAACTACGATGAGAGGGCAACATAATGGTTTATGATTCTTTTGTTTCCTACATGACATGTTTTGCTTTTCTGAGCAATTGGCTTGTAGAGGCCGATATTATTAAATTCGGTAAAGTATAGATTTCACCCTTCAATACCCTTCATGATCTTACATAAAATTCATATTGTACCTGCCTTAAGGTTCGGTTATAATGACAATTGCAGTGGTTTTGAATCTCTTCACAAAGTCTATCTCAAGTATGCAGTTTCAAAGGAATAAGCATGCATAATAGACAATTATGAGTTAAGCACTCGTACACGTAAACAGGCATGACAAGTAAACTACTTGATTCTTTCTAGAATGAGTCTACCTAGAGGATTTATATTATGAAATAAAAGAATCACAAAGAGTAAAACATGGATCAACAAATATTTCTTCAGAGTCGCAAATATGCAGAATAATTATTCTATCTCAGAAGTCTTATTTCATTTTGTTCATACACACTATTCATGCGACTTTCCCCTACCTCGGGATGTCGTGCAGCTGCGTGCGTCTACGCGTGTAGATGATACGAGGCTCGGGCCGCGGAGCCAGAGCGAGGGGTCCGATGCGAGGTCTGCAACAGTGCTACGTTAATTATCATGCGGAGCAAAAGAAAGACAAACCTGCCTATAGGAAAAGAGAGGCAGCAGAGGTGTGCCCCTGCTGGCCGAAAACAGACAAGCGGCGGGGGAACAAGCCCCTGCCTAAACATAGCGGCAGGGGGCCAACCCCTGCCGATAGCCACCAAGTGGCAGGGGCTGAGCCCCTGCCAACGGCACACAGTGGCAGGGGCTGAGCCCCTGCCGGAAGCAATGGATGGTAGGGGGCCAGCCCCTGCCGGAAGCAATGGATGGCAGGGGGCCAGCCCCTGCCGAAAGCATAAGGATGGCAGGGGGCCAACCCCTGCCAGAAGCACATGGATGGCAGGGGGCCAGCCCCCTACCGAAAGCACAGGTCGGCAGGGGCCAACCCCTGCCGTCAGCACGAAGTGGCAGGGGCTGAGCCCCTGCCGACAGCACCAGACGGCAGGGCCCCCTGCCCCTGCCGAAAGCACAGGTCGGCAGGGGCCAACCCCTGCCGACAGCACGATGTGGCTGGGGCTGAGCCCCTGCCGACAACACAGGTCGGCAAGGGGCCACCCCTGCCGACAACACCAGACGGCAGGGGGCCAGCCCCTGCCGAAAGCCACGAGGTGGCAGCAAAAAGGGGTGCCGCAGGGGCCACCGGTCCCCTGCCGGCACTCCGGCGAATCGCAGAGGGAGACGGGGACGACATGGGCCGCGTAGGCCACCTGTCGGGGCCCTGGCGACACAGAGAGGCGGTGGGAGGTCGCGGCAGTGGCTGTGAGCCACCTGCCGGCCTCCCGGCGAGGTGACAGGGAGGGGGGTCGCAGGGGCCTCAGGTCCCCTGCCGGCACTCCAGCGATCCCCAGCGAGAGAAGGGGACGACAGGGGCTGCGTAAGCCACCTATCGGGGCTCCGATGGCACAGGGAGGCAGTGGGAGGCCTGCGGCAGCGGCTGTGAGCCTGCCGGCCTCCCGGCGAGGTGACAAGGAGGGGGGTGAGGAAGAAAAGAGGGAGGAGAAGAGAAGAACGGCGTACCTGGGGGGTGGTGGTTCCCGGCGTCGGCGGCGGGCGCAGCAGGGAAGGAGACCGGCGCGGGGGAGGAAGCTCGAGAGGGGAGGCGTGCCTCCCCTCGCCCTCCAGCACTCCTCATAAAGAGCTCGGGGGGAAAGATGAAAGGGGAAACCTCGGTGGGTTTCCCCAATCAACCCGAAAATGAAGGGGAAGAAGAGGGGGGGGGGGGGTGCGGCGCTCGGGACCCTGCGTCGGGTTACTTAAAACCCTAAAATAAAAAGGGGCCCGGGTCGGGTCCGGACCCGACCCGGCCCGGGTCCAAACCGATATTATTTTTTTTTTAAATGGGGTTTTACAGACAAACTGCACCTCTGCACAAATAAAAACAAACAAACAGCATACATGTTCATAGAATGTATCAGATCTGTAAAACATACATGTTCACAGAATCTACCAGATCTGTACAGCATACATGTTCACAGAATATATCAAATCTGTGTGTGAACCCAAAGCCATACAGGTTTCCGAACATCTATCATAGCAGTTGTATTGAATTCAAAATCCAACATGAGCATGGGTCAAAACAGTCAAGAATTCAAAGCTTGATAGATCAAAACATGCATAGTTAATAAAAAGAAACTAAACACATGCTTAATGACGTGAACCTCCATATGGATACTATAAGAAAAACATACTTCTGACCCAACGTGAAATTTAAAGCCATGTAGTTTTTCTTTTTTCATGGTTTTGAAACCCATATGAGAACAAAGAAAACCGATTTCTTTAAGGCTTTACAAATCCAGCATGAACACTGATTATATGTTTCTTTTCAACAACATCCGTAAATTTGTTTATGCTAAAACAAAAATCACCCACATAACAGATTCAGCAATTACCAACCCCATACACATAATCGGGTCAGGGTATCAAAACAAAATCCAAATACAGATTTAGTTGGCCTAGCCTGTTGTACAAAAAAGAAACCCTTTTATTAAAATCGGTTTTGGTTTATTTCTAATCCCTTAAACCTAGGTTGATTCAACCTATGCCGATCTTCTTATCTAACAGACTAAAAGAGAAACCCGTACCTCTACTATTTTGTGAAGAAAAGGAGTAAGAACACGTTGAAGCTGCAACCTTTTTTTTTCTTTCTCTAACCTGCTACTCTCTCTCTTTCTCAAAACCGATGTTGAGAGAGAGGGCTTACTCTCAACTTATAACATGAAAAGGATTCCTCTTAGAGAGGGACATCCTTATCAAAATAGGCCTTTTATTTTCATAAGGAAATAAAAGTCCATCTGAAATAAAACTCTAAGATATATATAATATATATATATATATATATTATCTTATTAATATTATAATAATTTTTTAAAAGCTTATCTATCCAACTACAAATGGATCTTGGCCTAAAGGGTCCAAGATCCATATTAGGATCCATTTAATGTCAGCCACTAATATATATATATTATATTAATTTAAATAATAAAAATATATTTATTTAATAAAAATTACATTTATTAAATTTTATAATTAGGCAAAAATTTGCGAGATATTACACCAACGGCTAGATTTATAGTTGTTGGGGATGGTCTTGTTAAAAATGTATATATAAATGTACACACACACACACACACATATATATATATATATATATATATATATATATATATATATATATGTAATGTAACTAGGAATATTCTCGTTAGGTTTTTTTCTTTTTTCTTGGTTGCATTTGAACTAGTCAACACATGTTGACTAGTCAACATAGGGAACCGTTGGGGTCCCAACGACTCCCTATGGTCTCCTTTACTTGTGTATAAATATGGGGCCAAGCCCCAATACAAATGTATGCTTCTTGCATGTGTTGAGATCAATAAAAATATTTATTTTTTTATCTTTTGTTCTTGTCCCCCTTTGTGGGTGTTTGGAAGTGAACCTATTTGTGGTTTTTTGTGTGTTCATTTTGATATTTTGGTGGAACTCTTTTGAGTATCCACTTTTGGTGATTTAGTGAACATCTTCAGAAGAACTCATTTCCTTACATAGTATAAGAGCTTGATGATCAAGCTGAATTTGTTTTTGGTACATTGAGAAGCGTGCCACTTCAAATTTGAAAGTGTTGAAGCTCTCTAGCAATTTCTATTTGAAGTGCTCGTAATTGGTAGCATTTGCTTGGTGGTAGAGTGCTCGTGACTTTCACCTTTACTCTCATTCTTTTCTCTCTTCTTTCTCTATTCTTTTATTTTTGTCTTACCATTGTAAAAATGGATGGCAATGAAAATATCACTATAAAACCCATTAAGCTCAATGATTCAAACTATGTAATATGGGCTTAAATTATGAATCACCTTACATGGGGAAAAGGGTTGTGGGGATTAGTGGATGAGACCGATCCGGAATCAAAACTAATCCTTACCAAAGTAGAAGGTGAGAAATGGGTACTTCTTATGGAGGTTGAGAAAAATAAGTCAATGACCACTTATGAGAAAAAGTGAAAGAAATGGAGAATGCGACATGCCAAGATTATGTCTTGGCTCATTAATAGCGTCGACATTAAGAAGTGTTCAAGTCTTGCTAAATTCGAACATGTAAATAATGCATGAGATTATCTTAAGAGAAAGTATTCTCTTAAAGATATTGCACATGTGTGCATCTTATAAGATAAGATACAAAATATGGTTCAACAGGGTAAAAGCATTAGAGAATACTATAATAGTTTGTTCGAACTATGAGAAGAGTTGACTTTTCTTGAACCAAAGTGACATTGTCCGGAAGACATAGAACTCTGTCAAAATCAAATAGATGCAAAGCACTTTTACTAATTTATTAATGGATTGAGATCGGAGTTTAAATCCACCAAATTTGCTCATCTTCATCAAGGGAAAGTCCCTTCGATAGAAGACACTATAGAAGAATTAAGTATGGAGAAAAATAGACTTAAAAAGTGAATCTCTAAGAGTGATCATGACTTAGTTCTAGCCGTATCTAGACTGAGAAACTATGTTTGTACCTACAAACCCGCACAATATGGAAGGCAAAATGATGAGAAGCATGGCAATGAGTATGAAAGAAAAAAGATATTTGCCACTATTGTCGTGAACCTGGACATATAAAAATATATTGTCATAAATTGAAGAAACCTTATAAGAATAAGGTTGCCTCTGTTGGACCTCCACAAGAGTCAAGTGAACCATCTATTGAAAACATGTCCTTAACATAATTAGTGGAGGCTCTTTAACCTCTACTCAAAGGAGCATCCTCATCTACTGGATCCTCATCCACTAGAGTTGCGGTCTCTTCGATCCCAATAGATCTCTTTGGCTTCTTGGCTCAAGTGCTTCTTTTTATATGATACCAAATAGTGATATGTTATCCGAATGCCATAACTTAAGTGGGTCAAATGTTTTCACTGCCAATGGAACATCTCTTGAGATAAAAGGAATATGAAATTTTGAAAACATTTCTCAAAACTCAAAAAGATTTTGTATTCCAAAAATTAGATATATTCATAAACTAAACTTAAATCTTTTATTTGTTTCTCAATTATTTGAGCATGAATATAATGTTTTCTTATCTCGTGGTTGTCAAGTGCAAGATCGCCAGTCAGGAAAGCTGATTAGGGAAGGCCATATAGAAGGAGGCTTGTACTACATGGATTTTTCGGAAATACCCAAAAATACATTTGTTGCAGTGTTCAAAAATCAGATTTGGATCTATGGCATAAGAGACTTGGCCATCTTAATATATTCAAGATTCAGTTTTTTCCAAAGATAAAAGTTTTTTGTAATTTTGAAAATTTTACATGTGAAAATTGTATTCTTGGTAAAATGAATTTCAAGAAAGAACCTTTATTTCTTCTCGACCACTTGAGTTAATACATTTGGATGTGTGGGGACTTACACCTGTTATATCAAAGGGTGCTTTTATGTATTATGTAATTTTTGTGGATGATTTTACGAGACACACTTGGACTTATTCCTTAAACATAAGTTTGAAGTTTTCTCACATTTTTAAATATTTTATAATTTAGTCAAAAGTCAATTCAAGAATGATATTTTCATCTTTTACACTGATTTAGGGAGAGAGTTTTTATCAAAAGATTTTAAAAATTACCTAGACCTATACGGTATAATACATTAAAAATCTTGTCCTTATACCCCTCAATAAAATGGTTTAGCCGAAAGGAAGCATAGGCATATTATAAAAACAACAAAGACTTTACTTATTATAAACCAAGTACCTAAAGATTTTTGGGCTGAAGCCACATTTACTGCAGTTTATCTTATTAACATAATGCCATCTTCTTCCTTAAAAAGCGTATCTCCTATTGAAAAACTTTTTAAACAAATCCCAGATTACTCTAGGTTTAGGGTTTTTGGATGTAAGTGTTTTGTTTTTACTGACAAAAATGACAAACTCTCTCCTCATGCTATTTCTTGTATTTTTTTAGGATATGCAAATAATAAAAAAGGCTATAAATGTTTTAACTTTAAAACTAAAAGGCTATATGTTTTAAGGAATGTATTATTTTTAGAAAAAAAAGTTTTTTTGAAAAATGAGAAAACTAAGAAAATAAATGAGTATTCTTTTCTGTTGGATTTAATTCCAAAGATTGGTGATTGTGATATTGATGAAGACCAAGAAGTTAAAAGTGATGTGATAAGTGAAGAAAAATCTCATAAAGATTAAGATTGTATACAATATTCCAAGCGTGCTAATTTAGAACATCCATGTGTTCTTGAAAAATATACCAATAATGAAAAATAAAGAGAGATAAAAACCAAAAGGTCATCTAGAGTATAAAAAATCTCTGAAAAATTTGTGTCCTATGAGTCATTTTCACCTAAGTATCAAGCCTACATTGTATTAATACATCCCTATATATAACCTTCTAACTATGCAGAAGCAAACGAACATCCTGAGTGGATAGAAGCCATGAGAGTGAAATTAGATGCCTTAGAAAAAGCGAATACTTGAACTGTTCATGACATTCCCACAGGAAAGAAGCCTATAGGTTGTCGATGGGTGTATAAGGTTAAAACCAAGAGTGATGGAACTCTTGAAAGGTACAAAGTTAAATTAGTTGCCAAGGGATATTCTCAAGAGTATGAAATAAATTATGAGAAAACCTTTGCTCCAGTTGCTAGAATGACCACAGTTAAGACCTTAATAGCTCTTGCCTTTGTGAAAAAATAACCTATATATCAAATGAATGTTAAAAATATTTTTCTCAATGGACGCTTGGCTGAAAAAGTTTATATAGAAACACCGCTTGACATAGTTATCCCTAAAAAAAAAGCTTTTCGCTTAGACAAGGCCCTGTATGGTCTTAAACAAGCACCAAAGGCTTGATATGACATGTTTAGTCAAGTTATGCTTGATATTGGATTTCAATCTTCTGACTGACACAACTTTATTTTTTAAGATTTCTAATGCAGATATTATTATCCTTCTCCTCTACTTGGACGATATGATTATCACTGGCAGTGATAAGCAGGGAGTTAAACATATTAAAATGCTTCTCAAAACACACTTTAAAATGACCGATCCAAATAACTGACACTTAACCACTAGTTTTTGTATATTTTTAGGTGAATCTTTGATTTCTTAGATGTGCAAGAAGCAACAAAAAACCTCTCTTATCAACTGAAGCAAAATACAGAGCCATGATTATAACCACTGTAGAAGTTGTCTGGCTAAAGAAATTGCTGGTTGACATGGGTGTTCAGAGTAAATGAGCATCACGACTATGCTATATTGCCAACAACCGGACCTTCTAAGAATGAACCAAACACATTGAGATGAATTGTCACTATCTACGAGAGGAATTCTTACACGACACTATTGATCTTCCCTATGTTATTAGAGAATATTAATTATCGGATTTCTTCACCAAACTCTCGCTGTTCTTAGATTTCACTTTTTCTTGGACAAACTTTCGATTATCCAACCGTACGTTTGAAGGGGTGTTAAAAAATATAAATGTACATATATATATATATATTTATATATATATATATATACATATTTTTTTGGTTGCATTTGAACTAGTCAACATAGGGAGCCGTTGGGGTCCCAACGATTCCCTATGGCCTCCTTCACTTGTGTATAAATATGGGGCCAAGCCCCACTACAAATGTATGTTTCTTGCATGTGTTGAGATCAATAAAAATATTTATGTTTTATCTTTTGTTCTTGTCCTCCTTTGTGGGTGTTTGCAAGTGAACTTATTTATGGTTTTTTGTGTGTTCATTTTGATATTTTGATTGAACTCTTTTGAGTGTCCACTTTTGATGATTTAGTGAACAACTTCGGTGAAACTCATTTCCTTACAGGTCCAACAACTAGTTGGACCAGCTCTAACAGCTATATGCTGTTACAATATTAAAAATAAAATTAAAAATAAGAAAACACAAGTCATCAGTTCCTAGTGGACTAACACCTATTACAAAGGTGAAATGACTGAAATACCCCTGATGGGTATTTCAGTTTACATATACAAAAGTATATATATACATATTCAACAATATATATATACATATATTATACAAAATACATTTTAAGAGATGCCATGAACCTAGAATTTGAAGCCTTAGAAAAAGTTAAAAGTTGGGAGATACAATCACTACCTATAAAAAAAGGATTATAGGATGTCAGTGGGTCTTTAAGGTTAAGACCAGAGTTATCAGAAGCTTATTAGATAGGTGGGAAGCTCGCTTCCCAGAAACTTGCTTCGAAAGCGCGATACTCCTCGCTTCCGAAACTTGATGAGAACCTCGATTCTCCCACGCTGCTCGTATGCTTTCCACACACTTCATTTATTCATCTTATATGTTCTCTTACTCAACTTTTCATGTTTTTTATGTGTTTTCTCTCACTCTTCTCACTCACTTCCATGTACTTTCCCTAAATTGGTAATCATCAATTTTAGATTTTGTTAAAAAATTAATTTTTACACTAAAAAATCATGAAATTTAATATTAGTCACTTTTATTTTAGTTTTTATTTTTGTTTCATTATGATTCACATTCAATTATTATATTTCTTTTTTTATTCCTCGTTTCCCACTTCCTATACATTTTAAAATGCATCGCTTCTTGCTTCCGCTTCCTGTATCGTTTTCCGCTTTCGCCTCTTAGTCTGGCAACCTTGGTTAAGACTAATAGAAATGGATCTTTAAAAAGATATAAGGTTAGATTAGTAGCTAAGGGTTACTCTCAAGAGTATAATATTGACTATGAAGAAACATTTGCACCCGTAGCACGTATTACTAGTGTAAGGACTTATTTCTTTAGCATCCATTAGGAAATGACTTGTCTACCAACTAGATGTTAAAAATGCATTTTTAAACAGAGATCTAAATGGGGAAGTGTACATGAATCCTTCTTACGGTCTTGAGATCGAGAAGGTAAAAGTTTTCTTATTGGAAAAAGTTTTATATAGGCTTAAGAAAAGCCCTTAAAGCTTGGTACAATAGATTTAGCAAGGTTATGTTGAATTTAGGTTATAGCTCTTGTTATTTCAGATACTGCTCTACATGTTCTAACATTGTCATTCTTCTATTGTATGTGGATGATATGATTACTATTGGAAGTGACGAAAAGGGAGTTGAAGAAATTAAAATTATTCTTGAAAAACATTTTGATATTTTTGACCTTGGTTATTTGAAATATTTTTTAGGTATAAAAGTGACTTACTAAGAAAATATATTTTATCTCAAATAAAACTGTCTGATGATATTATATCAAAATCAAGAATTTTCGATGACAAGAAAGTAGATACGTCAAAAGTTGTCAATGTAAAATTCACACTAAATGATGTAATCCTTCTTGAAGATCCTGTTAAAATGTACCTATTATATATATATATATATATACATATATATATATATATATATATATTCTGTTTATTACATCAATACCCGATAGGGGTATTTTTGTAATTTCACAGTTGTTTTAGAAAACAACTATTTTTTCCTTTTTTGATCAAATGTAATTTTTATTATTTATTTTTTTATTTTTCTTTTTATTATTTTTGAGGACCAAAAGGGGCTCCAACATAGAAGTCGTTGGAGCCCCCAACGGTCACAAATGTGACCGTTGGGGGCTCCCAACGACTCTATGGGAGCCCCCTTTTGGCTCTCCTTTTGAGGCCCTTTGGCCCTCCTTTTTCCTCCTCCTTCTCTTGTATAAATAGGGGTGATCCCCTTGTGTATTTTTATCTTGGAGAGCTCCTCTCTCTTTTCAATAAGAGGCTTTGTATATTGTTGCCTTCTTAAAGGCTTGTGCTTGTATTGTCCCTTCGTGGACTTGTGATATTTTCTCTTTTATTCATTGTTGTATGTGCTTGTATGCACTCTTTATATTTCCGCAATATCTCATTACATGGTATCAGAGCCACTCGATTCTTGAAGGAAAGGTGTGGTTAGTGTATCTCTTATTTTGGTGGACATCTTCTCACTTCTTGGCAACATCATGGAGACAAAGATTGATCTTTCTTTCAAACTCAATGGAAAGAACTATATGATGTGGGCATCGGCAATGGAGAATAATCTCAAAGGAAAGAAGCTTTGGGGTTATGTCATGGGGACCGTTCCGGAACCGAAGCTTATGCTCACAAAAATGGAAGAAGATCAAGAAAAAGCTCTTGAGGGAGATGCTCGTCTCAAGGCCATTGAAAATCATCAAAAGGAAGTAGAAGATTGGGAAAGCAATCACGCAAAAATCCTTGCGTGGTTTATGAACAATGTGGAGCTTAAGGTATGTGCTAATATAGCTAAATTTCGTCGAGCCAATAAGGCTTGGTCCTTTATGAGGGGTATGTATACCCAAAAGGATCTTGCAAGAGCATACTTCTTGCAAGAAAAAGTTAGAACCACCAAGCAAGGTGATTCTAGCATTCAAGACTACTATAGTGCCCTTAACCCACTATGGGATGAATTGGCTCTTTTAGAGCCAAAGTGGGTTTCTATGGAAGATGTTGATTTAAGACAAAAACAAATGGAACAAGAGCGATTGTTTCAATTTCTTTTTGGGCTACGCCCCGAATTTGAGCAAGTGAGATCCTCACTTCTCCATAGATCTATTTTTCCTCCTATTGAGGATGCTATTGCCGAAATCACTCAAGAGGAGACAAGGCTTGGCATGAGTAAGCATGTTGATGAAGTCCTTGCCGTATCCAAACCGGGTAACAATGTTAGAACCTATAAGCCTCCTCATTTTGGAAAACAAGGGAACTACAATGGAGGAAGAAAAATGATTGTTTGTCATTATTGCAATGAGCCGGGTCACATTAGACCCGTTTGTCCAAAGCTTATGGGAGCCTTCAAGCCTAAAGTAGCCTCTCTTGAAGAAACCACCTCCAAAGAAGATGAAGGCAAAAACAATGACATTAAAGAAACTCTTGGACAAATATCTATGGCTCTCCAACAAATGCTTAAAGTTTCTTCCTCCACATCGGGTGCGGCCATTGCTTCGACATCATCACCCGGTACGTATTCTTGGATCCTTGATTCCGGAGCTTCTTTTCATATGACCCCTCATGAGAATGCACTTAGTGATGTTTGCATCAATTCAAAGGACTCTTGTGTCTCAACGGCCGATGGAACTTTTTTGAAAATTTCAAGTATTGGCTCTTTTAAAGATTCTCAAAATTTTTGTGTTCCAAAAGTAAGAGTTGTTCCCAAATTAAATTTAAACCTTTTTTCGGTTTCTCAAATTGCCGACCATGGATGTGAAATATCTTTCTCATCTAATGGTTGCTTTGTGCAGGATCTCCGGTCCGGGAAGCGGATTGGGCAAGGCCATAGAAAGGGAGACCTCTATTATATGGACCATCTTGATCTCCCTACAAACTTTTTTTGTTCTTATGTCCAAGAAAAAAATATGGAAACTTGGCATAAAAGACTTGGTCATCCAAGTTATTCCAAAATGTATCTCTTTCCTTTTGGAAACAAATTTTGTAAGGAAAAAGAAATTAATTGCAAAGATTGCATTTTTGGAAAAATGAAGTCTATTCCTTTTCCAACTAGATCTTTTTTCTCATCAAGGCCTTTTGAATTGGTGCATTCGGATGTTTGGGGTCCTTCTCCGGTTATGTCTAAAGGGGGTTATTCATATTATGTTACGTTTGTTGATGACTTTACTCGGTATGTTTGGATTTATTTCCTTAGTCATAAGTCGGAAGTATTTACTTTCTTTAAAGATTTTCATAAAAAGGTTCAAAATCAATTTCAAAGTAACATATCTATTTTAAGATCCGATTCCGGTGGTGAATACTTATCTCACGAATTCCAAAACTATTTAAGCCAAAATGGCATTTGTCATCAAAAGTCATGTCCTAGGACTCCTCAACAAAATGGCCTAGCGGAAAGGAAACATAGGCACATTATAGAAACCGCTAGAACATTGCTTGTGTCTAGAAATATTCCAAAAAATTTTTGGGCGGAAGCCGTTCTTACCTCAACCTATCTAATCAATAGAATGCCCTCTTCTAAGTTAAAAAATGCTTCTCCCTATGAGAAACTCTTTTAAGTTTTCACCCGATTTTAATCGACTTCGTATTTTTGGTTGCAAATGTTTTGTCCTACTACATAAAAGGGATAAGTTATCTCCCAAAGCAATTGAATGTGTATTTTTTGGATATGGTGAAAATCAAAAAGGGTATAGATGTTATGATTTTAAGAATGATAAACTATATGTTTCAAAAGATGTAACATTTCTCGAAGACGAAAACGGTTTTGATAAAATAGAAGAGACAAATGAAATTGATTATGTATTCTTATATGATCTTATTGATGACATACAAGAAGATTCTCTTGAAAACATAGATGACACTCACGAGGTATCCCCTCTTGACATAACACTCTCAAATGATAATAATGCCAATACAAATGTTCATGATAGCAATGCCAATATAAATGTTTACTCAAGAAGAAATCAAGAAAAACCTATTAGTGCCCTCGAAAAATACTCTCAAATTTCCGAATCCATTGAGGAACCACAAGTTAGGCATTCTTCTAGAATATCAATACCCCCAAATAGGTTTGTCTCCTATGACTCTTTAACTCCCAACTATCGGGCATGTTTGATAACTCTACACTCTTATTTTGAACCAACCCACTATAATCAAGCTAAATCTATACCTCATTGGGTTGAAGCAATGCAAGTTGAACTAAATGCTTTAAAAAAGGCCAATACTTGGGAAGTAGTTGATCTACCCTCACACAAAAAATCTATTGGTTGTCGCTGGGTCTTCAAAGTTAAAACTAAAAGCGATGGCTCGTTGGAACGATATAAAGCAAGATTGGTTGCTAAGGGATACTCCCAAGAATATGGTATTGATTACGAAGAAACATTTGCCCCCGTAGCTCGTATGACAAGTGTCAGAACCTTAATAGCTGTCGCATCAACCAAAAAATGGCCTATTTATCAACTTGACGTAAAAAATGCTTTTTTAAATGGAAGTTTAAGTGAAGAAGTTTATATGGATCCACCACCCGGAATAAATATTAAGCAAGGTCAAACACTTCGGCTTTTAAAGGCATTATATGGTCTTAAACAAGCTCCTAAGGCTTGGTATGATCGTTTTAGTGATATCATGATAAAATTAGGATTTCATTCTTGTTATACTGACACTGCTCTTTTTGTTAAAAATGCAGGTTCTAGTATCGTAATTTTGTTGCTTTATGTTGATCATATGATTATCACTGGAAATGATCAAAGTAGTATTATTAATGTTAAAAATATGTTAAAAGATAATTTTGATATGTCTGATTTAGGTTTTCTCAGATATTTTCTTGGAATTGAGGTTGCATATTCTCCTAGAGGATATATTTTGTCACAGATGAAGCTTGCTGCAGATATATGTTCTAAGTCTGGGATTTCGGATGATAAGAAGGTAGAGACTCCCGAAGTTATTAATGCCAAGTTACGGTTAGAAGATGGGGTTCTTCTGGAAGATCCTACACCGTACCGACAACTCATTGGGTCTCTTACATATTTAACCATCACCAGACCAGATATCACTCATGCGGTTCACTCAGTCAGTCAATTTCAGCATGCTTCTACAACCGTGCATATGAGTGCGGTTCTCCGAATCATTCGCTACATTCGGAATACCATCAATAAAGGGCTATTTCTATCCTCCTCTTCCCCTTTGAATCTTCTTGCTTATACTGATGCAGATTGGGGAGGTAATCCCAATGATCGAGTCTCAACTACTGGTTTTTGTGTCTTTTTAGGGGACTCATTGATTGCCTGGCGATGCAAGAAGCAGCAGAAAGTTTCACTCTCATCCACTGAAGCTGAGTACCGGGCAATGGCAACCACAACAATGGAACTTGTATGGCTTCGCAGTTTGCTTAAAGATATGGGAGTTGATATTACTGAAGCCTCCAAGCTGTGTTGCGACAATAAGAGTGCCATCTATATCGCAAGCAATCATACTTTTCATGAACGTACGAAGCATATCGAAATGGATTGCCACTATGTTCGTGACGAATTTTTACGAGGAACTATTATTCTACCATATGTCACTTTAGAATATCAGTTGGCAGACTTCTTCACCAAAGCTCTTCCAGCTCCTCGGTTCATGTTTCTTCTCGGCAAACTTTCCGTCCTTCCCCCGTAAAGTTTGAGGGGGGGTGTTAAAATGTACCTATTATATATATATATATATATTCTGTTTATTACATCAATACCCGATAGGGGTATTTTTGTAATTTCACAGTTGTTTTAGAAAACAACTATTTTTTCCTTTTTTGATCAAATGTAATTTTTATTATTTATTTTATTATTTTTCTTTTTATTATTTTTGAGGACCAAAAGGGGCTCCAACATAGAAGTCGTTGGAGCCCCCAACGGTCACAAATGTGACCGTTGGGGGCTCCCAACGACTCTATGGGAGCCCCCTTTTGGCTCTCCTTTTGAGGCCCTTTGGCCCTCCTTTTTCCTCCTCCTTCTCTTGTATAAATAGGGGTGATCCCCTTGTGTATTTTTATCTTGGAGAGCTCCTCTCTCTTTTCAATAAGAGGCTTTGTATATTGTTGCCTTCTTAAAGGCTTGTGCTTGTATTGTCCCTTCGTGGACTTGTGATATTTTCTCTTTTATTCATTGTTGTATGTGCTTGTATGCACTCTTTATATTTCCGCAATATCTCATTACAGATCCAATGCCATATCGACAACTGATCGGGTCTCTAACCTACTTGTCAATTACAAGGTCGAACATAGTTCATGTTGTTCATGTTGTTCATTCAGCAAGTGGGTTTCAACATGCACCAACAACGGTGCATATGAGTGTTGTTTTGAGGATAATCAAATATATCAAAAATTCTATAACTAAAGGGCTTTTCTTATCCTCGTTTTCTTTGAAATTAATTGTTTATGCTGATGCAAACTGGAGAGAAAATCCTAATGATAGTTTCAATTACTAGATTTTGTGTGTTTGTAGGGGACTCTTTAATATCTTGGAGGTGCAAGAAGCAATATGTCCCATTATCTTCAATGGAAGCTGAATACCGTGTCATGACAATGACAACTATAAAGATTATTTGGTTGAGAAGCCTTTTCAAAGATATCTGAGTTGTCATCTCCAATCCTTTGAACATGTGTTGCGACAACAAAAGTGTTATCTACGTTGCCAACAACTACACCTATGAACGAGCAAAGCATATAGAGGTGGACCGTCATCATGTAGCCATTGGGATTAGCCCAACTAGTGTTAGTCTAGTCCAACGGCTAGTCAAACTAGTCGTTTGACTACTCTTGCTCCCTCTATTCTCTATATATATGGGATCTCGACTACTCTTGCTCCCTCTATTCTCTATATATATGGGATCTCTCCCATATATCTAGTATGCTTTTCTTAAACATTTTACAGTGAATAAAATATTATTATTTTTATATTGTTTGTGCTCTTTTGTGTGCCTTGTGAGTGTGCCCTAGTGGCCTTGTATTTGTCGATTGGTGGCTAGTGTTTTGTCTTTGTGGCCTTGTGCTTGAGCACTTTCTTGTATGCTCTTAGTAGCATTGTGAGTGTATGTTTATTTGAGATTTCATTACACATCATGTGAGTGAATTTGATGGCTGAATAGTGATAGCCACAGCCTTTTTGCCAAAGGATCTGGCAACTTTGTGCATACCCAAAAAAAAGTATTGCATACATGGAATCGATTTTGTTTTCATTCTGTTGGATAAAGGTAATTTAGTTCAGAAAACATAAATTGGATACTAAATAGGTCAACCTGTGTTGAAAATGCAGTTGACATGAAAAGTTTGATATGATGACAATGCGTCAGAAGTCCAGTTCTCAAAAGAAAAATATGAAAGAGTACTCTGTAGAGTCACTGCAACTTCTGTTTCTCAAAATTACAGTACTCTGTACAGTCGCTGCAAATTCTGTTTCTCATGAAGGAATTATACGTTTAAAATCAAGTGTTTATTCCTTACATGTTCATGGACATCAATGAGCTCACTATCTTCTAGTTGGTTAGTTTGTTGTGGAGTTTATTCACACAAATGGTGTGGAACTTTCACTATTAATATCTAAAAGCAAGAAAAAGTTTTGGAAAGTCGGCAACTCGTCTATTTTAAAAGAAAAAAGGAAATTTCTCTCAGCTGCTTTAATTAAATTACCTTTTTCTCCTGTTCTTGTGTGAGGCTATAGTGATTTTTTTTCAAGCTACTTATTTTACATGCTATTTTCTTCCACATTTTTATCCATCTAGACTACTCTATGCTCTACTTTTTTTTAGAGGTGAAAGCATTAGCATGAAATACTTCTTTATGAATACTACTGTGTTTATTGTGAATCGATGATGACTTTCTATTTTGCAATTTTCATTACAACTAATTTTGCTAATGTTTCAGGTTGGAAGTTTTGATGCTGGGTATGGATGCAGCATCATGTCTCGTTTGGTAGGAATTTATGAAATTGATTACTGTATTGTTTTGCTGTGTGGCCATTTCAACTATTTACAAGTTATTTTGGGTCTTATGAAGGGCTCTACTTCTATTGTTACAGTGGGCTAGTGCCATTTCTAGTTGTAATCATTATATTCTTTTTATGCAAACAAGTGTCTTGCTTCAATAAAGATTCAAGGCAGGACTTAAGAAGGTTATTCCTAAAACCATGTTGGTTTTTTCAATACAAGAAATGAATTTTTAAATTATCAACCTTGGAATACCTTGTGTTATTTATTTGCCGTTCAGCAAAGAAATAACACTTGAACAAATCCAAAATGACTTTTTTGCTTGACTGAATATGTTTAGTTTGGATATGTGATTGGTAGTTAAATTAATTGCTCGTCTTTTGAAGGAACAGGGGATTTCTTTATCGGCTGTCTTAAACTATTAATGTTACGTGAAAATTATCTCCTTTTTTAATGTAGTAATCATTTATTTTCAACCATGTCATGATTATCTACCACCAAGCAAGATGACACAAAATTCATCATTTCAAACATTTCTGTCATTGTCATAGTCTATTTGCTTGTTGGAATCATATAATCAATCTGTTAGCATCTATGTCACAGGGATTCGGCTAGCAGGGTGCTGCATCCGCGTCGACGCGACTCGACTCGGGTGCGGTCAACCAGACCCTGGGTGCGTTGACCGCACCCAGGGTCATTTCGGTCCATTTTTTTGATTTTTAAATTTTTTTTGCCCTATGAAATGGGCTGCGGAATTTAAAAAAAAATTCTTGGGGGGGCGCACCGGGGGGAACCCCCAGACCCCCCTTATATATATTTTACATTTTTGCCCCTGCCGCACCCCTGCACCCGGGTTTTTTGGAAGTGCCGAATCCCCGCACCCGCAATTGCACCCGCACCCGCACCCATGTGACATAGGTCAGCATTTATTTTCTGCCATTTTCTTGTGTTATTGTGATTTCGTACTTAACTTTTCTTTCAACTCCTGTAATAGAAAATAATCCATCCATCAGACCACAAGGACTCCACACATGTCTAGGTGGGTCCGTTTAAGGCATTCAAGCAGAAGGATGTAGAGTTCGATACTCCAGGTGTGTGTCCCTTGCTGCAAGTCCAAAGCAGCAGGCTACCTGGTGGGTGAGGGGGCAGTCAAGGGGTTTTACTTTTAACCACTTGGGGTGGCCCATATGGCCGTCCGGTATTCTCTTCTGGGCCGCACCACCTGAACCGGGGTTTCCCTTGTTAAATATCAAACCGGAAATAATCCATCAGTGTTTGTGGATTAGAAAAGGAAGCTGGAGAGGAAATTCATTTTCCAATGCTAGCAAGCAAGAATCTTTGTTTATATTGCTCTTTTCTCATGCCCTTCAAAATTGGTGGAATGATTCACTAAAATCTTGGTTCAATGTTCATACATTATTTAATATCTGCAGTGCACACAGGATTTTGTTCAATCTATGTCAGGCGCCTTATTAGCCATTATTGCATATGCATGCTGATCTTTTGAGTCTCATAATTTGGCTGATTTTTTGTTCAGGTTGGTCCTAAAAGAGCACGTGAAATGTGGTTTTTATCTCGGTTTTACAATGCTGTAGAAGCGGAGAAAATGGGACTTGTCAATGTTGTGGTGCCTGTGAGTGCTCACATATTTTGTTTGTTTACATAGGATCATCGTCATTGATATTGCGATTGCAGTTTGAATTCTGGATGACCAACTTTGAACTTAGTTAAGTTTTTCTGTTTGGTATATGCTCTAATTGAACAGCTGCTATATTCTTGATCTGCTTGGTTGTGATGCCTGATGTTGCACCTTTAGCATGGTTGGTGCGTCACCCTTGAAAACAAGGATGGATGGATCACCATCAAATGCCATTGTGCACTGATAGCAATTTCACATTTCCCCCTCCCTCCCATCTCTTAACTCTCGTTGATTTCTAAATATATCTTGTTTGATAAAAGTAATATTGTATTTCCTTCAACAGCTGGAAAAGTTAGAACAAGAAACATTGAGATGGTGCCGCGAGATCCTAAGAAATAGTCCTACGGCTATTCGGGTTTGTAAAGCTGCTCTTAATGCTGTAGATGATGGCCATGCTGGCTTGCAGGTATTACTTATGAATCCTTTGTTGTTAGTTCCATTATTATTCTTTGCACTCGATTTATGGGATACCGTTTCGTGACATTTGATTTCGATCCAAGATATGACATCAACGTTGCTTGTGCACAACATTTTTTTTTTCTTTCTCCATTTTCTTTCTTAAACTTGAGCAGTCAGTCTGCATGACTGGCTAGATGGGCTGGCTTGAGATGTTCAAGCTGAAGGACGTTGCAGGTTCGTACCTGGGTGAGTGGGTGTACGTCCCTTGCCACAAAGCTAAACAAGCATACTCTCTGGTGAGGGGGGGTGGCTTCGGTGCTTCATGTCATTGGGCATGGCAAGTCTCCCGACCTGGCACTGATTTTCCCATGTAATAACCCCCCCCCCCCCCAGCACCACCCAATTTTTTTTTTGAGTAGTCCAGTCAATTGTATTCCTTGCTGTCAGCGTCAGGAACAGTATCCTTTGTCTAGATGTTTGTTGCTAATTCAGCTGTGTAACAGGGTCTAGCTGGCGATGCTACCTTGATATTCTATGGTACAGATGAGGCAAATGAGGGAAGGTCTGCATACATGCAACGCAGGCGCCCAGATTTTTCAAGGTTTCCAAAGCTACCATAGCAATTTGTGGGTAGGTCTCCCAGCTTGTAAAGCCTCTCTCTCTCTCAAACAAGACCTGATCAGTGACAGAAACATTGAGAATATAAGGGAGGAATAAGACTAATGGAATGGTGGTCATTGCTTCGCTTATTTATGCCATCTTCAACCCCACATTTTTTTTCTTTTTTTGCAAGGTAAGCTTAAGTATAACCCGTGTGATTTGAACCCAAGACCCCATGCTGATGATGGTGCAACCTAAGCATCCAGCTATCTCATAAGAACCCAAGCCTCACCACTTGTTGATTAACAACATTTGCATGTTTCAACTGCAACATTTACATGGAAACATTGTGCGAACTTGCTAACCGAACACAACGTTGCATTCTTCTATATTTTGGTTATATCTGATTTTGTTTGCATCTTGTAAAGTGTACACCTTAAGAAACACACATCAAGTATATTGCGTCACACACACACACACACACACACACACACACACACACACACAAAGGACCGTCAAGTGGATCATGTCTCCTACACACCCTGCCAATCACCACTTTCTCACTACTCATGTTGGACACAACAAAGTTCAAGATGAATGGCTGGGATGCCTCCTATTCCATTTGTAGTTTTGCTTTGGGGTCCGTTTGTAATGCAATGTAACACCCCGATCTGGGACCTCGGGAGTTCGAGTTCAGTTGATATTACTTTTCAAAGAGAAAAAGTTTAAAGTTTAGGCAGAGAAAACGTGGCTAATTTTTTATTTTATTTTTATAATCAACTTTTTCCTTACAATGTTCATCATTAATAACAAAAGAAAAGCAATTACATCTTTATTCAATGACAAAAAAATGAAATCTCAACACATTGAACCACATTCTCAAACTCATAATTCACTCGTTTCCTCATGAGTGATGTCGTGAACGAATTACAACGAATCTCATTCTTAAATTTCATGATGACCTTAGGACTCACACACATCTCTCACTAAGCACACAATGATGTAGAGTCTCTACATCGTTAAATCACAATTGACTCACTCTCCATGGTGACTGCACTCTTGCCGCGAATCAGGTAGCCCTTACCACAGGTTGCCACTTTCAGGATTTAAAAGGTGAGTATTTTAATCTCATGAGTGATGTCGTGACTAAATTCTCAAACTCATAATTCACTCGTTTCCTCATGAGTGATGTCGTGAACGGATTACAACGAATCTCATTCTTAAATTTCATGATGACCTTAGGACTCACACACATCTCTCACTAAGCACACAATGATGTAGAGTCTCTACATCGTTAAATCACAATTGACTCACTCTCCATGGTGACTGCACTCCTGCCGCGAACCAGGTAGCCCTTACCACAGGTCGCCACTTTCAGGATTTAAAAGGTGAGTATTTTAATCTCAAAATATCCATTCATATAACATGAATAAAATAAAAAGAGACTAATCTAAATATAATGTCATCACAATGCATGATATTAATAACCACATAGACATCCGTTCACAAATCTAATCTCTTTCTAACATGCATGACAAACCACAACTAACATGCATATCACAACACACATGTATATAAATTCAACTCATGATGTCAAGCATGAAAATTTTAGGCATGTCATGATTTCACTCACAAATTATCATGCTAATCATATTCATTTATAACATTACAATAACATACAACATAAAATATTTATTTACTTTTAAAATTGCTTATAATATCTCTTACCTTAAGTGCAAACAGTGTGCTTTCACCGCAATCGAGTCTCAAGTTGCTTTAATAGTGTGATCTGGTCATTACACAAACATGCTTGCATTAATGCACAAAACCACTTATAGAATTACCAAAATACCTCTCCTGAATTGACTTATAAAACTTTGATTTTTGTATCACTAATTTAACCAGAACTAAAAGACAAGTAGGTTCCTCTCTTCGATACGAGTCCAACACATCAAACCTCACTCAATTCCGAGTTTGGGAAAGTTATGTCCATTTTACTAAAATGGATCTCGGGTACTCAAAAGGGTATTATGGTTATTTTGAATTTTGATACAATTTGAGACTATCTTACGATCTGATTTGGATCCATTTCTGATCTTGATCTAACCCTGTCTGCTTGGATTCAGATTCATTACTCATCTGGATCCAGAACAGTCTAACTGGATCCAGAATATTCTAACTGGATTCAGAATAGTCTGACTGGATTCATGACATCTTGACTGGATCCAGAATAGTTTGACTGAATACATACACTCTGATTGGATCTAGAACAGTCTGACTGGATCCAAAATAGTCTGATCTAGACCCAGTTCTGATATGAATTCAGGACTGAACCAATCAGATCCAGAACATTCAGTATAAATCCAGAACAAGTCCAGATCAAACTGGATTCAAACTAAGAACCCAGATTTAGTTAGATCAAATCAGTTCGGCTTGACTCAGGTTTATCCAAACCGGTTCAGCTCAAACTCGATTCGGTCTGAACCGATTCCACTTGAACCGGCTCCATCAGAATTAGTTTGATCTGAACCGGTTCAACCAAAGTTCTTTTTTTTTTAAACAAGGTTGTCACTCATTTTTTTTTAATGCGACTTGGTCTGGGCACGACCCAGACCGACTAGGCCTTGCTAAAAGGGAACCGAAAGGGCAAAGCTCTTTTTGGTTGTAGAGAGGGAGAGACCCTCTCCCCTACTCTCTCTTCTGAGCACGGGCCGACCGCCAACATCGGCCGATCGTGACAGAGGGATCGATTGGCGGCGTTGGCAGTCTGGTCGACCCTCTCTCTCTCTCTTTCCCGCACTCTCCCTGTATCTTTTTTTTTTCTGTTCTCTGTAAATCGTCTGCAGCCATGGCTGTCGGCCCTCACTCACCGAAAAGAAAAGAAGGTGAAGAAGGAGAAGAAGAGGAGGGTTCTCACCTTGCCGCCACTGTCATCATCGTCGGTAAGACACCTCTTCTCTCTCACCCTCTCTGTCGCCCTCTCTCTGTCTCTTCCTCTGCTGCTCGTTGGGGTACGGTGGAGGGAGGTTGCGTGAGGATAAGCCTCACCCTCGTGGATTTTGGGGGGTGAGGTTTATCCTCACCCCTTTGGAAACACAGTTTTTCTTTTGAGAAAATCGTTGTTTTTTTTTTATTTTTTGTTTTATACTTATCCCCTCCGACGACTTCGCCGGAAGGAGTTACAATTCTACCTCTCTTAAAAGAAGATTTGTTCTGAATCTTACCTAGAAATAATTATAAAAATTGCTCGCGGATGTCCGCTTCACACTCCCATGTAGCCTCCTTATTGCTGTGATGATTTCATCTAACCAATACGAGTGATAGCTCTTTGTTTCTTAGTTTTTGAACTGTTGAATCCAGAATCTCTATAGGCTTCTCACTCAAGCTTAAGTCATCTTTTATCTCCAGTACTGACTCAACAGAATCCAGTATATAGGAAGGATTAACCACATACTTTCACAACATAGATACGTGAAACACGTTGTGGATTCGAGACAAGGAAGGTGGTAAAGTCAGTCTGTATGCTGTCTGATCAACTCTTGCGAGTATCTCTAAGGGTCTAATATATCTTGGATTCAATTTTCCCCTTTGACTAAAATGCATTACTTCCTTAAAAGGATATATCTTCAAAAATACATGATCACCTTGCTCAAATTCTAACTCGTGGCGTCTTTGGTTTACATAACTTTTCTGACGACTTTGCGCTGCTAGAAGACATTCTTGAATAAATCTCACTTGGTCTGTGATCCGCTGCACCAAATTCGGCTTCAACAATCTTCTTTCTCCGACCTCATCCCAACATAATGGTGTTTGATATTGTCGACCATACAATGCCTCAAATGGAGCCATGCTTATACTTGCTTGAAAGCTATTATTGTAGGCAAATTCCATCAAAGGTAGAATATCCTTCTATGAGTCACTATACTCTAAGGTACATGCCCATAGCATGTCTTCCAGGGTCTGAATGATTCATTCTGATTGTCCGTCAGACTGGGGGTGAAGGCCATACTCATTTTTAATTGCGTCTTCATAACTTCCTGAAACTTTGTCAGAATCGCGATGTGAACTTTGAGTCTCTATTCGAAACAATCGAATTCGGTACTCCATGGAGTCTGGCGATATCTTTGATGAATAACTGAGCCAACTAGTCACAAAAGTGAGTTGTCTTACAAGCCAAAAAATGAACTGACTTAGTTAGCTTATCTACAATCACCCATACTGAGTCCATCCCATTCTTGGTTTTTGGAAGTCCTGAGACAAAGTCCATCGTGATATTTGTCCATTTCCATTCAGGTATAGAGAGTGGTTGCAGCAATCCACTGGGTCGTTGGTGCTCAATCTTCACTTGCTGGCACACCAGACACTTGCTTACAAATTCATCAATGTCTCTCTTCATACCGCTCCACAAAAATGAATATTTCAAGTCCTGATACATTTTGGTGCAGTCAGGGTGGATGGCATATCTAGAGTGATGTGCCTCATCTAATAACTGATGTCTAAGCTTATTATCCTTTGGAATGCACACTCTATTACAAAATTTAAGAAGTCCTTGATCATCAACTTTGAAGTCTGACTCCTCACTTTTAGAAATCTTCTGCCTCACTTGGGCTAACTCAGGATCTAAGGGTTGCTTTTCCTTAATTTGATCCCATAATTCGAACCTCAATGTGGTTTACACGAATAATAATTGCCCTAGTAAACACTGAACTCCTGCTTTCTGATATGCAACTGAGGAAAATAATTCCCAATCTGCAAGTCTGGCTAATACTCCTGATTTGCTGCTAAGAGCATCAATGACTACATTCGCTTTATCCGGATGATACTTCAGCTCAAAATCATAATATTTTAAAAATTTCAGCCATCTTCTCTGTCTCAAGTTCAAGTCTCTTTGCAAAAATAAATATTTGAGGCTTTGATGATCGGTAAAAAACTCAAATTGTTCACCATATAAGTAGTGTCTTCATATCTTGAGGGTGAAAATGACTGTTGCAAGTTCTAAGTCATGCGTCAGATAATTGACTTCATACGTTTTGAGTTGGTGAGATGCATAAGCTATCACTTTACCATGTTGCATTAGCACGCAACCCAATCCCTTATGAGAGACATCGCTATAAATAGTGAATCTTTTGGATCCAGAAGGTAAGACCAACACTGGTGCAGTGGTCAAACACTTCTTTATCTCCTGAAAACTCTGCTCACACTTGTCATTTCACTCGAACTTTATGTCCTTAGTGAGCTTTGTCATTGGAGCTGCTAATAGGGAAAACTCTTCTACGAATCGCCGATAGTATCCAGCCAATCCCAAGAAACTATGAATCTCGGTAGGATTTTTGGGTCTAGTTCAATTGGTGACTGCTTCAATCTTCGCAGGGTCTACCATAATTTCGTCTTTAAAAACAATGTCCAAGAAATGACATTTGTTCCAACCAAAAGGCATACTTAGAGAATTTAACATAGAGTTGATGTTCTCTAAGTGTCTGTAAGACTATCCCTAGGTGTTCTTCGTGCTGCTCTCTCGTGGTAGAATATATGAGGATGTCATCAACAAATACTACCACAAACTTATCCAAATATGATCTGAAAACTCTATTCATCATATCAATGAAGGTTGCTGGTGCATTGGTCAGACCAAAATGCAAGGCCAAGAATTCACAATGGCCATATCATCTTTCTTAATTTTCAACTGATGATAACTCGATCTTAGATTTAACTTCGAAAAACATGCAGCTCTTTGAAGTTGATCGAACAAATCATCAATCCGTGACAATGGATATTTATTCTTGATGGTCACTACGTTCATCTGTCGATAATCTATGCACATTCGCAGTGATCCATCCTTCTTCTTAACAAACAAAATTGGAGCACCCCAAAGAGATACTGATGGTCAAATAAAATCTTTCTCTAGTAACTCTTGCAGTTGCTCCTTAAGTTCCTTAAGTTCCGTGGGTCTCATCCGATAGGGAGCCTTCGAAATGGGCGTTGTTCTCAGAACTAGATCAATTTGGAACTCAATCTTTCTATTGGGAGGGAGACCTGAAAGGTCTTCCAGAAAAATATCAGCATATTTCTGAACTATGTACACGTCTGATATAGTGAGGTCTTCTATCTCTTCAGTCTTCATGTAGGCCAAAGATCCCATGCATCTCTTTTGAATATATTTATTGGCCTTTAGACAAGATATGATCGTTGGTTTCGGTAGTTTTCTAACAGTCTGATATGAGAAAGTTAGAGTCTGGGGATTTTGAAAGTTGATAATCTTCTTTCTATAATCAATGGTGGCATGATGGTCCGACAACCAATCCATGCCAAGAATGATGTCTATGTCCTTAAAATCGAGTTGCAGTAAGTTCATAGGCAACTCACAATTTTCTATTTTCACTATACAATCATTATATATTGTGTCCACCACAGTGAACTCGCCTACAAACGTTTTTATTAAGTAAGAAACACTTAATCGTGAAGGTGCAACATGCAACTGTTTCTCAAAAGTTGAGCTAGTGAAACTATGTGTAGCTATAGAGTCAAACAACTCATGTGCTACATTAAAAATTATCATGTAATAGGCTTATCATTATTTGATTCATTTATACTCGTATAAAATTCTATCACATGTTAACGATTACGATACTCATTTACTCAAAATATCTTATTTTATTTTATTAATTACTCGACTACACATAAATAAAATATTACTAAGAAAACAAGAAGAAAACAAAGCAAGACAAAGAATAATTGAACTAAACTAAATAAAGCTAAGTATTCCTAAATACATCGTTATGTTACTCTTTGATTAATCCACAACTTGGTTCTCTCCTTAAACTAATTCGCATTTGCTAAGGGTGGGTCATAGGAAGAGCATTCAAGTCGTATAGGAGTAAAGTAGGATCAATCGTGAGATCCTCAGGCATATGGAGGATACCCATATTATATAAGAATAAAGTGAGAGGGTAGGTAGGTGAGGCAGGATCAATAGTGGGATCTTCATCTTTGCCTTCCTCCCATGAATATTTTGATGTTGCTCGTGCCTGAACTAGTCTCGAGCTGCTTCTATTCGCTTATACAGCAAGTCATACTGTGTCTACGACCTAAATTATTTCTCTCCTAGTTTCTTCAGCAAGAAACTCTTTAGTCAGATTTAAAACTCCTCGACTGGCTGCACTCATGGCAGCCGCCTAGATGGCTTGGGACATATGTTGTTTCTTTGCACTAGTCATATGAGTCCCTCCTCGATACATAAAATTTGTGATAGGGATGCTCTCCTTGCGACTCCTTGAGTCGCCATCCAATCCCTCGTCATCCGGTCACGTACTGACCGAGCTCTCTGATGGCGGGATTGGTAAATCCCTCATCCGTAGGGCTGTGACTATTGTCCGTAAGTAGTGTCGATGTAGTTATGTTGGTATGTATCTCTTTTCTTAGTGATGATGTAAATCAGCAGGAGTCGTGGTGTAAGATCTCTAACAATTTTAGCCATGCTTGTCATGACTCTAATCACCATCGTCATTGCAACGACAAACTCTTTTCTTCCTACGATAGGTGGCTCCGAATGTTTTTGTGCTCTAGGGTCTTCGTGATTGTTGCGCTCGCTAGCTATTTTCTAATAATAAACAATCTAATTACTAACATGTTCTTATCGAGCATAGATTTAAATCATATTCTATGTCATTGAATTTGTTATAAATGACGGACTTCTTTGTGTGAACCTGTCTCTGATACCATTTATAACACTCCGATCTGGGACCTCGGGAGTCTGAGTTCGGTTGATATTACTTTTTAAAGAGAAAAAGTTCAAAATTTAGATATAGAAAATGTGGCCAATTTTATTTATTTATTTTCATAATCAACTTTTTCCTTACAATGTTCATCATTCATAACAAAAGAAAAGCAATTACATCTTTATTCAATGACAAGGAAATGAAATCTATCAAGTACTCTATTGATGACAAAGAAGTTGTTCACATTCTGTTTGTGTTAATATGCCTGAAACCTACAGTTGTAATTAAACATTAGGGGTGAGTTTACAACCTAGTAAAAAATAATTATAAGCAAATAAACATTTAAACTTACAACTGTAGTGAGCTCTAAGCCCCTAGTCTTAGTTTAGTTTTCGCCACACCACACAAGTTGGTATATTTTAATTACCCCCATTCACTCTCTCAACACTCTCTCAAAACAACTATCACTAGGTCGGCTATACCGGTCATAACCGTCTATGGGCGTAGCAATCCCGTAGAACACTTCAATTTTACATGTTGGTCAGACAATGAACCATACACCTCCAATGGTCCTCGGACCACTAGGCAATGTAGTGAACCACCACGGGGACCCCACCGGTAGCTAGTCAGGAGGTCAAGTTCTCAATCTCGGTATGGTTCATGCTACATCCTAACCATGATGGTTATCAACCATCCATGGTTCTCTAGAGTCTTAAACTCAATGCGAGTGTAATCCTAAGTCATGACTAAATTCAACACATTGAACCACATTCTCAAACTCATGATTCACTCGTTCCCTCACGAGTGATGTCGTGAACGGATCACAACGAATCTCATTCTTAAATCTCATGATGACCTTAGGATTCACACACATCTCTCACTAAGCACACAATGATATAGTGTCTCTACATCGTTAAATCACCGTTGACTCACTCTCCATGGTGGTTGCACTCTGGCCGCGAACCAGGTAGCCCTTACCACAGGTCGTTACTTTCGGGATTTAAGGGGTCTGCATACTAATCTCAAAATATCCATTGATACAACATGAATAGAATAAAAAGATACTCTAATCTAAACATAATTTCATCACAATGCGTGATATTAATAACCACATAGACATGCATTCATAAATCTAATTTCTATCTAACATGCATGACAAACCACAACTAACATGCATATCACAACACACATGTATATAAATTCAACTCATGATGTCAAGCATGAAAATTTTAGGCATGTCATGATTTCACTCACAAATTATCATGCTAATCATATTCATTTATAACATTACAATAACATAAAACGTAAAATGTTTATTTAATTCTAAAATTACTCATAATATCTCTTATCTCAAGTGCAAACACTGTGCTTTCACCGTAATCGAGTCTCAAGTAGCTCTAATAGTGTGCTCTGGTCATTACACAGACATACTTGCATTAATGCATAAAACCACTTACAGAATTACCAAAACACCTCTCTTCCTGAATTGACTCATGAAACCTTGATTTTTGTATCACTAATTTAACCATAACTAAAAGACAAGTAGGTTCCTCTCTTTGATACGAGTCAAACGCACCAAACCTCACTTAATTCTGGGTTCGGGGTGCAAAGTTATGTCTATTTTACCAAAATGAATCTCGGGTACCCAAAAGGGTATTATGGTCATTTTAGATTTTAGTATAATTTGAGACTATCTTACGATCCGATCCAGATCAATTTCTGATCTGGATCCAACCCTGTCTGCTTGGATTCAGATCCATTACTCATCTGGATCCAGAACAGTCTGACTGGATCCAGAATGGTCTGACTGAATCCAGAATATTTTGACTCGATCTAGAATAGTCTGACTGGATCCAGGATATCTTGATTGGATCCAAAATAGTCTGACTATATCCATACACTCTATCTGGATCCAAAACTGTCTGACTGGATCCAGAATAGTCTGATCTAGACCCAGTTCGTATATAGATTTAGGAATGATCCAATCAGATCCAAAACATTCAGTCTGAATCCAGAACAAGTCTAGATCAAACTGAATCTAAACTGAAAACCCAGATCTAGTTAGATCAAACCAGTTTGGCCTGACTCGGGTTTATCCAAACCGGTTCAGCTTAGACCCGATTCGGTCTGAATTGATTCCACTTGAACCGGTTCCATCAGAACCAGTTTGATCTGAACCGGCTCAACCAAAGTTTTTTTTAACAAGGTTGTCTCGGCCTGGGTGCGACCCAGACCGACCCAGTTCAATCTAGGTTGCACCCAGGTTGAACCAGACCCCATTTTTTTTTCAAACTCGATCTATCTCGGTCTGGGTGCGACCCAGACCGACCCGGTTTAGTATGGGTCACACCGAGACTGACTCATTTTTTTTAATGCGACTTGGTTTGGGCGCGACCCAAACTGACCCGATTCGGTCTGGGTCGCACCCAGATCGACTGGGCCTTGCTAAAAGGGAACCGATAGGGCAAAGCCCTTTTCAGTTGTAGAGAGGGGGCGACCACCGGGTCGACCCTCTCCCCTGCTCTCCCTTCTGAGCACGGGCCGACCGCCAACACTGGCCGACCATGACAGAGGGATTGGCCGATAGCGTTGGCAGTCGGGTCGACCCTCTCTCTCTCTCTCTTTCCCGCACTCTCCCTATATCTTTTTTTTTCTGTTCTCTGTAAATCGCCGGCAGCCATGGCTGCCAGCCCTCACTCACCAAAAAGAAAAGAAGGAAGGTAAAGAAGGAGAAGAAGAGGAGGGTTCTCACCTTGCCGCCGTCGTCATCATCGCCATCGTCGGTAAGCTGCCTCTTCTCTCTCACCCTCTCTGTCGCCCTCTCTCTTTCTCTCCCTCTGTTGCTCGTTGAGGTGCGGTGGAGGGAGGCTGTGTGAGGGCTAGTGAGGATAAGCCTCACCCTCGCGGATTTTAGGGGGTGAGGTTTATCCTCACCCCCTTTGGAAACACGGTTTTCCTTTTGAGAAAACCGTTGTTTCCTTTTTTTGTTTTGTGTTTATACTTATCCCCTCCGGCAACTTCGCCGGAGGGAGTTACACGCACAAACCCACAGGAAAGGCGATTTGTATGAAACACACACTGTGAGGGGGAGTGCAACCCCGTTTTTGTTCAAACACATGGTTTTCATATGAAAAACGCATGCCTCACCACCTCACCACTTCAAGCAAGTCTTGTTTCAGATGAGCCTTCCTCCCACAATTCGGGTGAAACAAGTACACTGGGTATCCAAACTAAAGTGCTGGCACAGGAAAAGGGCCATACATGATGGAATAGGCAAATTGGTTTGCTTGTGTTTGATAGAAAGGTACACCTTATATTTGTCTGTCTGCGTGTTCCAAGTGCTCTTCATCTTTCCTGCTTAGTGTTGTTTCAGGTCCAATTTTGATTTAGATTTCTCTTGGACCAAACTCTCCTGGCTGCTTCAAACACTCTCTTCAGCATTGGTTGAAAGGGCCTAGAGATGGTCCAAACATGCCATACAAATCTCAGCATGAGAATGTCAACATGAATCATCATCATCATCAAGCCCTATTCCAACTTCATGGGGTTGGCTTTGCGAGTCCATTTTTCGCTTCCTGTCTATCTAGAGCTACAACTTTGGTTTCTTTACGATCCTTCATGTCATCTCCAACAACTTCCTACTAAGTCTTCAATAGTCTTCCTTTTTTCGTAGTTCCTGTACTATGTCAACCTTTCTCACAGGAGCCTTTGAGAAATCTTCATGCAACATATCCAAACCATCTTAAACAATATTCACTTTTTTTTTTCTTTTATTAGTTTGACTTTTAAATACATTGTAATATATAAATGTCTAGTTTAATCCTTTCTTGTAACCCCAAACATCCATCTTAGCATGCCCATCCCTACAACATACATTTTATCTTAGTCAATTCTTAGTTACCCAACATTTGACTTCATATAACTGTGCTGGTCTTATAACCTTGTAAAAATGTTATTTCAATAGTAGAGGTACTCTTTTATTACATAACATACCATTAGTTTGTCTCCACTTAACATTATGAAAATGAGAATGCCTGCATGAATATCAAGTCAAATTAATTCGAGGCCATGGATCTAGTTGGCCCCAACCAAGCTTCCTGAATTGTTGACATTCAGGTTAGTCCTTCAGGCTATAAATGGTATAGGAACAAAGTTGTTCGCTTTTCATTATGGTTATGCTGAGAAAATAGTTTGTTTGGTCTTGTAATGTAACGACCCCAACTTATCATCGTAAAAAGTAATTTTTTTTTAAACAATTGTAAAAACAAAACCCAAGGATCTGAGGTCTCACAGATTTGACATATATCAAACCACAAGCGATAGTTCATTGAATCAACAAAGAAATAATCAACTTTATTAATCAATGAAATAAGTGTTATATAAACATAAATAATAAAATAGTCTATCATAAGGAGCCACTTTGTCAAGAACCCAGAACATGCCACACAAAACTCGCATGCTTCATATAGCAAGTTACCCCAATCACTAAGCTCCCGGTCCTGAAAAATAGTTTTGAAAGACGGGGTAAGAACCAAAGTCATTTGTATGAATTTCTCTAAAAATTTAAATAGAAAGAAAATATCATAAACCAAATTCATGCATAATTTTAGAGAAATCTAACCACAATTTACAATATCAACTTACCATTGAAGCATTTAAAGCAAGTATCATGCAATAACAAATATCATGTGAAACAAAATAAGCATGAATGCATGAGTTACTGTAAAACAGTAAAGATGCATGATTAAATGCACATGCATGAATAACTTATTAAGTTATTATCAAAGTTGTTTTTGTATGCATGTCCCTATTAAATGCATATAATTTTAGTTTTCACTTTTTCTTAAGCCCATAGATACTCAAAATAGGCACAATATTATCGAAGTCCAAGTTAGGTTTTTAGTTGTAGCTTAACACATAATTTATATTTTATTACTGCGTTCCACACTTGTTTCTCGATCAATATCAGGGTTCTTAACTTTCCATCGACATATTAAGAATCCTCATCTAATGCAGAGACATCAATGAAAATCCTTAACTATTGACACCACTTTCTTGGTATACCAATAACTATAGCTATGTCAACAATACCACTCTCAGGCAAAGTGACTGAAATCTTCTTAAAATCATGGCCAAAAGGTAAACCACTTACCACATCGGGCTTAAAGACATAATCACACACGGAGTTTTAGTATCCTCACGATCTCTCATGACCGCTATCTAAGATTTCCACACTGTGAAAGGGACATTAAGGAAGAAATTAATTAAACTGTTTGGTCTCTTTTACCATTTTTAAAAATTTTAAGTTCTTTACACAAGAACCTTTTTGCAAATTCACATGTAAAACTCAACTCGGGCCCTAACCCAAAACATTTTTAACAATACAATTAATTTTAAAAAACCAATAATTTTCAGAAACGAATTTTGCAATGTATAAATTTAAGTCAACAACATCGAAGCAACGCATGCTCTTGGCTTACATGGCTTGTAGTGGTTCACATCTGACCACAAAAGCATCTCAATTTGATTTATGCATCTTTTAAAAAATCTCAGTGAACATGCAACACACTCGTTTCAAAACATGTCCACAATGCACATTCAATCACACAACAAGAATGCATATAAAACCAATTTGCATACGCATGCGAACTGATGCTTGCAAGGCATATTATCATGATCCAATTCATGCCTGAACTCTCAAACATTTGCATGATCATATTTATGCAAACATTAAAATAAATTCAGAATTTTTATGTGTATGATATGCACATTTGCAACATAAAAATTGAATGCATAACATGCACAATTAAATCCAAAACATGTATATAGCACCCTACAATCCATATGATTCAAATCCGAATATAGCTACATTGTTCAAAAAAATAACATACCAACACTGCCAATCTGATTAAAATCCATGTGCCACAAACCATGAAAATCTGATCAGACTGCATAAAACTTTACCATTGGACAAATTTGATTGGAATACACATGTGCAATCAATGTCAAATTCGATCAGATTGCATGTACACAAACAATGCACAAATTAGGACAACTTGTACACCCGCAAAGAGTGGTCAAAACTTATATATATATATATATATATATATATATCATCCTGCAATTGCAAAATGACATGTTGTTAGCCGCATGTCACCGCTGTGCTAAAACAAGCAAGAACATGCTGGCAGTAGCATGCTGTGCTGCCAAAAGTGCACAGCAGCATGCTGTTGCCGAGCAGCAGCATGTTGCAGAATACACACAACAACGTGCTGTGAACAACGTATTGTGGGTGCACAAAGGTGCAACACTGCTGCCCACAATAGCTCACCAAACAGAAACTACGTGCAGATAACATGTTCAACAACATAAAAAAACCAACAGTTTTGATGTGCATAACAACAAAACAGTTTTGATATGCATAACATCAAAACCAGCTTTGCATCAATACAATTATGAAGTTAATCATCAAACACCACCAAAACGAATTGATGATTAGTGACATATCAGCATCAAGGTATTATACACTCAACGTGCTAACATCCATCATAAGGTTGGTTTTGAGAATACAAAATTCATGGTCTATATAGTAGTGTCAAAACATAGTTTTATAAAGTGAAATCAAACTGATGACAGCCACATATATTAATGACAGTCGGTCAGAAAATAAAGTTCAATAACAATTTGATATGCATAACATCCAAACATATTTATATCTATCACATGATTCAAATCTGGTCAGCATAATAGCACGAAACTGATTTAACGACAATTAGTCAGAAAATAAAATAAGTTTAATAATAGTTTTGATATGCATGACATCCAAACATGTTTACATCTATCACATGATTCAAATCTGGTCAGCATAATGGCATGACACAATTTTAATGACAACAACAACAACAACGCCTTCATCCCAAAACAATTGGGGTCAGCGATATGAACCAAAAAAGAAATTCATTTTGGGTCTTCCACATAATCCTTTTCCTCCAATCATTTCTATCCAATGCCATGTCATCGGTGAGGTTCAAAGCATTCATATCCTTTCCTATCATCTCCATCCAAGTCTTCCTAGGCCTACCCCGACCTCTTTTAACTAATATATTTTCCCATTTCTCCAACCTTCTAACGGGAGCATCATTAGGCCTTCGCCGAATATGTCCAAACCACCGTAAACGATTCTCTCGCATCTTATTTTCAATGGGTGCAACACCTACCTTCTTACGTATCTCCTCGTTCCGAATCTTATCTTTTATAGTGTTTCCACACATCCATCTAAGCATCCGCATCTCAGCTACACTCATTTTTTGAATATGATGTCTCTTGGCAGCCCAACATTCCGTACCATATAGTAAAGCGGGTCTAATAGTCGTCCTATAAAACTTTTCCTTCAACCGCAATGGCATTCTACGATCGCATAGCAATCCAGTTGCACTTTTCCATTTCATCCACCCAACCTTTATCCTATGATTTACATCTCCATCAATTTTAATGACAGTCGGCCAAAAAATAAAATAAGTTCAATAGCAGTCCATGGTAAAGTATATCAAATCAGATTATCAGTAAAAAAAAAAACGAGTTTCATAACTGTCAACCAATACAAACCGGACTAAAAAATCTACAAGGCACCACACACACACACACACACACACACACACATATATATATATATATATATATATATATATATATATATATATATATATATATATATATATATATATATATTCAGCACAAATACACTCGCTAACTATATATTACATACATATTCTCATGAGCATGAACAAAATATCGAAAAATCTATAATCATGCTTCCTTTACTTTTTCTCATGTGAACATAAAATCATAAGTATCAACAAATCTGAAAATATGTTTACATGTATTTTCAGATTTGTACACACACAGGAAAATCGACTATCACTAAGAAATCAACATCACACACACACACACACACACACACATATATATATATATTGTATTAAATTCTCAATTTTCCTTTCTCTTTTAATATGTATACATCAAATCCGATTTACACCCTTTTCTTCCTGTATGGCTTAGAGAGAAACCTGTACCTTAATTTGGAAGTGAAAAGAGACCGAAAAAATGATGGATGTTTGACACGGGAGGTGGATTTTCTCTTTTCTTCTTCTTCCTTCCTCTCTTTTTTTTTCTTTTTTTTCCTTCTTTCTTTTTTCTCTCTCCCATGAGTTGGGCTCCCTCCCTCTCTCTAGAATAATGATTCTTCTCTCTAGAATAATGATTCTAGAGAGAGGGGGAATCCAACCCCCTTTTTATCTAGTTTCTAGATTTTAAATTTTTTTTGCTTAATCTTTTTTTTTATTTTACCTCCTCTTATCTAGAGGACTCCTCTAGAGGATGACGCCCCCTCTAGAGGTCCCTCTCTCATAGAGGGTAGAGTTCTACCTACCTCTCTAACCACTATCCTTTATTTTTTATTAATTTATTTTTATTATTTAATTAGAGGTTTATGTAGAGGGTGATGCCCCCTCTAGAAAACCCATTTGGTTTGAGTTCTACTTCATGTAGAACTCTACCTTATCTAATAAATAAATAAATTTTAAATTTATTTAATTATTAAATTTATTTAATTATTAAATAATTTATTTTAAAAATATTTCAGAGGGTGTCACCCCCCCTTTGGAAGTCCTCTCATAGTAGGATTCTACTCAATTTAATGTTTAATTTAATTTTAAAGTTTTAAATTAGTTATACTTGGATTTCAGATCTAGATTTAGATTCAAGATCCAAATCTATATCCAAAATTCATATGGATCTTAACATGAACCATATCCTAGTTAATATGGGTCCTAGATTAGGTCCATATCCATATCAACTTGGATCAAACAGATCAGATCTCCGATTTGATTCAATCTAAAAAAAGTAAAAATCGAGGCAGGTCATTTTTGAAAAATACAATTTTTGGGCCAACCGTAATTCAATTTCAGAAAAATGAAATACCAATGTTTTTAGAATTACAAGACACGTCTAACAATATACTTACCTGATTTTTGCATCCAAGTTTTGCCTGAATTTAACTTGAATTTTACTCAATTTTTTGCTTAATTTTAAAGGTTAAAAATAAAAAGTTTTACAAATATTAATCATCTCAACTAGGTCTTGTAAGTGAGCTCTGGGCCACATCCAGACTAAAAACCATGAACACACACAATATTGCATTTAAGATGAGCTTATTGAACATAATAAAAGTGCTTTATTAAGGCTGTTAAGCATAGCAAACCACATATAGTAGAGCCTAATGAGGCATTTGCTTGTATCGAAAAGTGGTGCTTTTCATGCGCTCATGAAACAGCTTTTTGACTTGCCATGGAAGGTGAACCCCTCCACAATGGCTTATCCATGGTGCTGGTTCAATGCTTGATCTGCAGAGAAGAATGCAAATATGCCTCTTCTGGTAAGCAAATGTGCTGTTGGAGTCTCAAAGGAATAACTTCTCATCCCAAATTCAAATCAAGACAATTGGATTTGCACCAATAGAAACGATAAATTCAATACCAAATGAAGTTCTGCCCATCTATCGAAGAAAGAAGTAGATGTACAAATGTCGTGGCAGGTGTCGGATGCTAGTTTATACCTAAGGGCTTGTTTGTGTGTCACAGAAAAGTGTTTGCAGAAAAAAATGCAGAAACATCCCCTTTGTCCGGATCCTGCACCACTATCTCCAAAGAAAATGGCTCAAAATTCCAACGAAATAACCCTCGCAAAAAAAGGCAACATTTTTTAGGCTCTGTTTGAGGGTCTTGCATTGAGATGGAAATGCCATTTCCATGTGTTGCCAAAATATTGTGTTGAGGATGGAGTTGCCAAAACGATTTTTTTTTTTTTGTGAATGGTGTTAAAATGTGGTGTGGGGGCTGCCAACTCCATTCCCAATGCAATGTTTTAGCAACACCAATACTCCTAAACAACAGAAAGTATCAAAACACTCGAGAACCACGACAGACCAAATAGATCCTTATACATCACGCCTGGGTTATTTCATTACCAGAAGAAATTATGCCAATAAGGAAAATTCGTTCAAAACAAATGTGAGACCTACTTTTTCCCATAATGCAACAGAGAAGCAGCGGATTAGTCAACTTTCTTTTGAGCAACAATGAGAAAAGTAATGTTTGCTTTGGTCACAGGTGAGAAAGTAGAAGTTGTAATTGTGTCAACCTTGTGACAAAAACAATGATTGTGATCTACAATCACAGAATCCAAGAATACCAGGACTTGCAAACATGCCTACTTTCTCCTGTAATACAACAAAGAGAAAATTACTACTTTTTCCCATAATACAACAAAGAGAAACGTATTAGTCAACAAAGAGAAAGTTGGGAAAGGGGTACACTTTGCTGAAGTAAGAATCCCTGGTACATGTATGTCGAACAGATCCCATTTTTGAGAATTTTTAAGCTTCTCTTATCTAATGAGAAATGTTAAATAAAGATCCTTCTACTGAGAATTAGAACCCATAATCTTTCTGCAAGAAAAGAGGTATCTACATTTCTGTTGTTGTGATAGGGCATGCACAAAGACATGAACTTCATGCTTTTCCATAGAAGCCCTCTCAGTTTCTGTGGTTTGCAAATGCACCCTAAAGTATGACAACTTTTCACAAACCCATTTATCTGGAGTTCCAAACCCCCTAGTTGCTTTCTTCAACGAGAGCCAAAGGGAATCCTCACTTCAAGGCATCCTGGAAACGGACAAACCTTACACAAGGAGGGCAGACAAGACAAAGATTATAACTTACATGAGCGACCGTTCATATTAGATATAGTAATCTTCTTCTAAAGTGGGCGCGATTAACAATACTTTTATAGCACTTATTCCATTTATAGTGACGGTGAAGCCGCTTTTGAAGACCTTCTCACCTTAATGAATATGACCTTACATGAGCGCTGTGGATGATGCCATACCAACCTTTCATGGATGATGCATCAAAGTTCTGACAACTTGGATGAAGAAGCGATTGAGGGTTTCCGTCCCTAGAAGGGTTTTTTTCTCTTCTTCTTGTGGCCACCTCTACCTTCCTTATCGCTGGCGGGCTAGGTCAATAAAGAAGTGGGTGGGGGAACGGAGCAGCCCTATCAATGATGGAGGGGCTCACAAAGAAGGTCGAGGTGGAAGGCTTTAGAAAGGACATCAAGGGCTTTATGGAGGTCTTGCAAGCTCTATGGATGAGGTGTCACTATATTAAATAAATAAAGAAAGAAGTAGGTCACAAAAAGATGCCTTTTATCAAAGTGCCAGAACTTAAGTGTTCACTGGCACAAGTGATGTGGACCCGAGTGAAAACCCAGCTACCAAGGTAGGAGAGTCCAGTTGATGTGCACATTTGCAAAAAAAAAGATTATGTTTCAATTGTAAAAGAAATTAGATGTTAGGTTACAAATGCAAAACTCTAAAGTGTTTAATAGTAATAGACAATGAAAGATGACTATGAGTAAGAAGAAATAGAGACCATGGATGAGTTGGACCAAGAGAAAATTGAAGCAATTCAATTATCAATTGGCCAATGCTATGCTTTGGAAAGTAAATTCACTCTTAATTTCATGCGAGTCTTTGGCAAGAAAGGAGAGGTTTTAATAGACACTGTCTACCCACAACTTTGTGAGAAAGGATTGTGTCTAAGTTCAAGTTTTACCTACATGAACATCCAAAGTTTGATGTCATGGTTGGAGATGAAAGTCATCTCAAATGTGAGAAATTATGCACGGATGTGGAGATCAATCACCAAGGACTGCATTTCAAACTTGACTTGTTTATGCTACCTATGCATGGTGCCTACATCGTCTTGGGAATGTGTTGGCTCCGATCTTTGGGAAGTGTCACTTGGAACTTCACAAATATGAATATGTCATTTGTTAAAGCGGGTCGACCGATGGTTCTAAGAGCCAACTCCATGCAAGATAGTGAGGTGATTGATGGGCAAGAGACTATCAAAATTTTTTGAGCTACTCATATAGCTTCTCTATGTGTGGCACAACGTATTGCGCCAAAAGAGGAGTCTAAGTTAGAAGACCCCATTTCGCCGGACATGGGTGATTAACTTGAGTCTTATGGGGATATATTTGGAGATCCCAAAGGGTTACCTCCTTCACGCACACAAGACCATCACATTTTTCTTCTTTCGGGGCAAAGACTGGTTAGTGTGAGGCCATATCGGTATGCTTCTGCATAAAAGAGTGAAATTAAAAAATTAGTTCAAGAGATGCTTGTAAGTGACATCATTCGACTAGGTTCAAGTGCTTATTCTTTGCCGGTTCTTCTTGTGCACAAGAAAGATAATACCTGATGGTTTTGTATTGATTATAGGGTATTGAACAAGGAGGCATTCAGAGATAAACATTCAATATCTGTAATTGATGAGTTATTGGATGAGTTGTTTGGCACAAAGTATTTTTCTAAGCTTGATTTGAGAGCCGGATATCACCAAATTCGAATGGCTAAGGAGGACATAGCTAAGACCACTTTTCGCACTCATGACAGTCAATATGAATTCTTCGTTATGCCATTTGGTTTGACCAATGCCCCGACCACTTTCTAAAGGACTATAAATGACACCTTTAGACCTATGTTGAGAAAGTTCATGTTGGTATTCTTCGATGACATCTTGGTCTATAGTTATAATTGGGAAGATCACCTCAAGCATGTGCAAATTGTGTTGAATGTGCTAAAAGAACATACTCTCTTTGCTAAGCAAAACAAATATAGCTTTGGACCATATAGTGGGAAGCCATGATGTGAGTGCCAATCTGGAAAAAATAAAGGCTATGACAAGTTGGTCTACTCTGTGCACAATCAAAGCATTGCGAGGTTTCTTAAGTCTTATGGGGTATTATCGTCGGTTTATTCGACATTATGAAATTATTGTCCAACCACTTACTTCATTATTGAAAAAGAATTCATGGGGTTGGTTCTTGGTTTGCCCAATTTGACAAAATCTTTGTCTTAGAGACTGATGCTTGTAACATTGGGATATGAGCTGTCCTAATGCAAGAGTAACATCCATTAGCTTACCTAAGTAAATCTCTTTCGGGAAAGAGCAAAGCTCTTTCGGGAAAGAGCATAACCCTTTCTACTTATGAGAAAAAACTTCTCGTCATTGTGTTGACTTTAGAGAAGTGGAGACCATGCTTACTCGGAAGATATTTCCTTATTCAAATGGATCATCAAAGTCTCAAATATATATTGCAACAAATGGTTTCAACTCCCCTTCAACAAAAGTGGTTGACGAAGCTCATGGGATATTTTGAAATCAAGTATAAAAAGGGGGTTGAAAATGTGGTAGCCGATGCCTTATCTCGAAAGATGGAAAATGACTCTCTCTTAGTCATTTCCAAAGTCACTTGCACATTTGGGGATCGATTGAGCCAAGATCAAGTTGAGAGTGAGGAAATTCAAAAGATCATCAAAAAGTTGTTAGAAGACTCTAATAGTCATCCCTCTTACTCGATGAAGAGAGACAAGTTATATTTCAAAGGTAAGTTTGTGTTGCCTAATGACTCTCCTCTTCTCAAAGATGTTTTGGAACACTTCCATAATTCGAGAGAGGGAGGGCATGAAGGTGTGCACAAAACATGCAAAAGAATCAAATTTGAGTTATATTGGCCCGGAATGAAGAAAGACATAAGGAATTATATGTGAGAATGCCAAGTTTGTCAAACAAACAAGTATGAGAGAATTCGACCTCCCGGATTACTCCATCTCTTGTCTATTCCCTCACAAGATTGGACCGATATAAGTTTGAATTTCATTTAGAAAGAAAGAAGTCATATTTGTAGTGGTGGATAGACTCACAAAGTTTGCTCACTTCATCGCATTGCCTAGCACATATTCGGTTCAATTAGTGGCACAATCATTCTTGCAAAATGTGTCAACGTTGTATGATATGCCGAAGACTATCATATGCGATAGAGATCCAATCTTTCTTAACAAATTTTGGAAGGAGTACTTCACGCTAATGAACACTAAGATGTGTTATAGCATGGCTAGCCATGCATAAACTGATGGGCAAACCGAGGTAGTCAATCGAGCACTTGAGACCTACTTGAGATGCTTCATGAGTGAAAAGCAAGAGGCATGGGTCGAGTTTTTTCCTTGGGCTGAGTGGTGTTATAATACTTCATTCCATTCTTCTACAAAAATGACACCTTATGAGGCCTTGTATAGTTGTACACCTCCTCAATCTCTCTTTTATAAAGATGGATAAGCAAAATCCCCTACAATTGAAAATCAATTGAGAAAAAGAGATGCAATATTAAGAATTCTAAAGCAAAACATCAAGCGTGCCCAAACTCGAATGAGACAAATCTATAAGCAAAGAAAGGATACAAAGTTTCAAGTTGGAGATTGGGTTTGACTAAAACGTATCACACATGGACAATTTTCTTTTAGTAAGGCTCCCATCACAAAACTTACTCCAAGATAATTTGGTCCTTATCAAATAATCGCACGAATTGGGGAGGTTGCCTATAGGTTAAAGTTACCTCAAGGAGTATATGTGCATTTGGTTTTCCATGTATCTCGACTAAAGGCTTACCATGAACCGATCCTTAGTGAAGAAAACACGACAACAGTCACAAGGCAACCCACTAGAGTTTTAAGAACTCGAAAGGAGCAGAAATGTAATAAACGAGTTAAGAGACATCTAATTGACTGTGACAATGAGGGAGAAGCCACAACTACTTGAGAGTAAGATTTCAATATCCATAAGAAGTTTTGCGGATTTCTTCCGAGAGGACTAGGAAATTTTCAAGAGGGAGTGATTGATGCAGACCCGAGTGAAAACCCAGCTACCGAGGTAGGCGAGTCCAATGGATATGAACAGCAGAGAATCACAACAGAGTCAGGATGAGTGCAGGGGAGCAACCGCATGATCAACATGGGCACATAGTAGAGGCATTCGGCCAGCCGATTGCGCCTAAGTGTGGAACAGGGTGGTCAACACCGATATGGGATAGGAATAGCGTGGTTTCAGCAGAAAGAATAAGTTCATCCACAACAGGGCTTGATTCATGGGCTGTCCAAGCCTTGGCTTAAATGGGAAAGACAACACTATAAATAGTGCAAGATTTGTAAAAATGGATCATTATGGAAGATTTGGAATTTGAGAAATAAAATTCGATTTTCCTTTTTGGCGACTTGGAGAAAGGCCTCAATTTGAGGATTGGCTTTCTCTAGTTCATCCGTGAACTAGGTGAGAGAATTCACTTCACTTCATTCTCTCTCTTCCACTTCTTCTACACTTTCCGAAGTCATTAGCTTGTAGATTCAATGATCTGTGAGGAGACTTTCGGTAATTGGATTTCGATTCAACTCAGTCGGACACTTCACACTACCGAATCATCTTACTGCAACAGATCTCAGCCTTATAGCTGAATGCAGCACAAGCTCAAACTGTGCATAATGACAGACACATCTATGAGCAAACTTGCCCATGATCATCTTTCATGCTCTTTCAGATGAGTGCGAGCACACTGATGCACTAGATATAATCACTTAGATCATAACACTTGTTTGACTTGCAGCTGCAATTCCACTACCGCATGCATGCCTGTGCGAGGAGCCTTTGCAGCCAATCGACAAGAGTGAACTCCAGTCCGCAGATATCTAGCCTCTGATGACTATTGAGCCATCAACTCACCGCGTCGATCAATTGCATCAAGATAAGTGCAAGATCAACCGACAATATCTTAAACCTTTATATGCATACTGTTGTTTGCTCGTGTGCACGCAGGATCAGAGCGCTCTCTTTCTGCCAAGGCCATCTATCACTGCAGCAAGCATGTTCGCTATGGTGCCTATAAATGCAAGTCAGCTAGCGCTACAATCAGTAGCGTCAGAGTGCACCATACCACATGCGCCTGCGCCTGCTAGCATGAAACACTACCGCGCTTGAGCGTGCTTCAGTGCACACACCTGTGTGCGCTATCACATTGATGCTAGTGTGCGATGGAGACCTTCTCTTGCATGCACAATACTTAGACAAGCGCCTGCGTGCACCAAAACTGATAAGCTCCTATGCACACAAGAGATAACTGCCCCTGTGTGTGAGAGCTCTTTCTGCGCCTGTGTGCGCTAAGTCACTGCGAGTGCCTGTGTGCTCCGAATAGCCTAGTGCTTGTGTGCACAACGATTGTAGCCGTAGTGCGGTGTGAGAATTCTGGGAGAACTGCATCACAAGGGATGCAAAGGCCTTAGAGAACCTTTTTGGGGACATTTTATTCGCATATCGCTTTAGAGGTTTTTTTCTCTCCACTACTAGCGGTTCGAAGATGCAAAGCTTACGACATGAAGGAGACCACCTACCTATAACCGGTCGCTGAGGTCGATCAGCTAGGATCACTGAATGTTATTGTAGAGTAAGGACTCGACCGACTGACCGATAGAAACTACATATTGAGTCAAACTGAGTGAGCGCTTTAGCTCGGTGCACTAGGTTGCTCGTTGAAGAATTTTATATCTAACTATAGAAAGGCGAGTGCTGATCTATGGATAGATGTTGTGCGAGTATCTCCATCATTGCCCCCGCCCTTGTTCCTACAACCTCTATGGGGTAAACTCCGTCTCTAACCATTGGGTCTCAATCTTCTCTATCCACTCCTCTATTGCTAACAACACTATACCTAAAAATGGAAAGCACACAAAGCCAATCACACATTCCCTTGCTTAGTAACCGGTTAGCCGTTGCTGCTGCTTTGGCTCTGCTCATTGCAACCCCACCCTGGGTGAGTCCTAGTTGCAGAAGATTATGAAAAGGAAGGTCAAGGTACTGGCTTGGACAGTTGGACAACTTGAAAGAATCTAGAGGACTATCACCTTCTTTGGCCAAGTCATGTATAGTTAGGGATGGCAGTGGACCGGGGGAAAGGGGCCCTGCCCCGCCTCGCCCCATTTGGACCGGGGATGAAGGGTACAAAACAGGGACGGAGGTGGGGACGAAGGTTAAAATCCATCCCCGTTCGGGGATGGAGGCGGGGATGGACATACACTTTTCCCTGCCCTGCTCTGTCCCCGCCATGATCCCTGCCTCATCCCCGTCCCCGTCACTTTTCTCCACAATAGCCCAGCCCCGCCTCATCCCCATTTGAACCGGGGATGGAGGACATGAAACAGGGATGAAGGCGGGGGTGGAGGTTAAAATCCATCCCCGTGCGGGGATGGAGGCAGGGATGGAGGTTCTAATCTTGAGGTGGGGCGGGGGTGGAGACCTTGTCCCCCGCCCCACCCCACTGCCATAACTAAGTATAGTATAGTGCAGCTTATGGTTCCAGTAGCTAATATAGAAAAAAACATTGCTAGTTCACTTTAGAGTTTTTGAAAGTAGTTTTTGTGATATGTCCTTGTCGCCCAAGACAAGCAGGAAGAAAAAAGATCCCTTTCTGTGAACGAGATACCACGATGAGATCTCACTTTCCCATATTCAAAGGTAATGATCACAACCTAATGAATGAAATGAATTGGGATTTTCTCTTTCCGCCATGTCTAGAATAAAATAATTAAAGGGAGCATACTACGCTTTGCTTTGTGAGTGCTTTGAGGATAAGCTAAAATTGCTCATTGATTGATTCCCAACATTCCTTGCAAAATAGGAGGAATAGGCCCAACTAAGTTGTCAAAGAAAAAGAGGGGTTCACCCTTAAGTGGAGGTTGAAATAAAAATTCACTGGGTATCTCGTTCGTACACTTCTTCTCTTTATTTCCTAAGTCTCTAGTGAGTTACAGACAAAGGGCTTCCAGCGCATCTCCTCTTGCGAAACGAAATTGTGGGTGGCACCTGTGTATACCATAGCCTTACTGGCTTAGTCCTTCCACCATGCAGTTGAATTGTTAATAAAGGAAACAATGGAGGAATCCTAATCAAACCTAATTGAACAAAACAACCTACCAACGGATCTAGCGATACAACTAACCTTAAGTACAGGTTTAGGTGGAACAACGTCCCACCATAAGAAACTGGAACCCTGCAACTTCAACTTGCTCCAAGATGGAAATTGAAACTTTTGCTTTGCTTGTATTGTCTCATTTTATCCACATACAGGACCCGTTTCCCTTGCTTCACTTCTCATTTATTGATTGATGACTACAAGGGAGAAAGAGAAAGAAAGAAAACTCTGAAACCTTCTGAGGAACAATATACCATAACAAGGGCTATCCGATAGTGAGTGGGCTACTACCTACTACGTTGAAAGGCAAATGACTTGGGTCCTAAACTAGGAGCAAAAGGAACAACTATGATCAAGCTTTTCCCCAAAGAGGAGTTCTTCATCCATGGCTGAGAAGGACCCCCATAGAGAAGGGAAAGTCCTTTTGGAAAGCTTTGAACCATTTCAATAACACCCTAATGCTTCGCTTTGTGAGTGCTTTGAGGATGAGCGTCTGTCTCCAATGCCATACGCGCTTAGCTTACTTGGACCTCTTCTTAGGTTGATAGTCAGAGGAACCTATATGTGAAAAAAAAAACAAATCATATGGACTAATGAGCGAGGTACCTTCCACCTTTCTTCTATTTCATAAGTCAAGTAGGTGAACCTATAGGTCTTTAGTAGCATTGACAAAGGAGAACAACCCGCTCGCTTCACACCCTTTCATTCTTCTTCCATAATGAGGAAAGGGAAAACCAAAAGAAAGATTCACATCTCGTTCGCTGATGGCCACCGAGACAACACTCCTTCCTTCCAATCGTGATAGATCCTTGGTCCATTTACTAGGGCTTTCATCCAAAGCTTATAACACTTCTCCTTCCAACCTTCTAGCATTGGGCTACTAGGAAAGACAGTAAGCCAAGGAAAGGAAGAACTTTACTTCTAAGGTAGCAAGAAGATGTGGAAGTGCCCTTCTCTCTATTCTATAAGTTATCTTTATGTTTTGGTGCCAAGTTTGACAACTATATAAGTAACTTTCATATTTCCTATTGTGAGCGAAGTTGTAGGAGCGAGTTTTTTGATGAGCTTCCGCTTGATGGTTCCCTTTCCAACTACTTTGAAAGTCGAAAAGTTGTTCATAAAAAAATGAATGCCAACCCCATTCGAAGGTCTTATTATTTATATACGTAATTAGAAGCCTGTCTAATCGTTGAAAGCAGAGACCCTACCTTTTTTAAGGGCTTTCCAAACCTTACCCCTAATCTATCAACCTAATCAACTAAACAAAGAGGTTTTGGGTCTTTATCTTTTGGAAGGTCCCAAAAAGGCATTTATGGGTTTAATGTGATAATTGTTATAGATTAAATTGTAACAATTTTTTAGTTCAAAAATGAAGAATTTGCACCTTGCAAATTTTATTTGTTGTAGTACATGAATAAATCATGAATATGGTCTAAGTTGAAAATACCCCGGTTTCCTTGATACCCCCAATTCCAATAAGATCACCATGCCTCATAATTGCAACGACCCAATTGCAATAATAAAGCTCTATCAATTGAGCTATATCATCAAGCAATGGCCGGCGAACATGTATAAAGGAGTTAGTTGCATCTTTTTTTTTTCCTAGCCAGTTGGGCCATCTTGAATTTGTACTAGAGACCAATGTTGTCAGTATCGGTACCGGCCCCTGAATGGTTTGGCCAACAATTCAGTTTAATTGGCTGATATCGATTATCAATTGAATCCTTCTCAATTGACTCAAAAATAATTAAAAAATATTTCGTGTCAATCATAATGTGATGTGTTAAAACTATTTATTAAAATAATATTTAAAAAATCAATTTTAAACAATTTTTTACATTTATTAATAAATAATAGTATCGTATAGGGTAACAATCCATCCTTCCCAAAGACCATTTCATTAATAGATGCCATCTTTATTTTGTACATTTATGATTAAATCTCATAATTAGCATTATTTGTTATGATTTCCATTTACTCCATACCCAATTACGGGTGACCACGAGGAGATATCCCATGTGGTAAGCGGGTCTTGTGTCAAGCTTAAGGCTCAGGACACATGGGGGCAGTTATTGTGCGGGTGTGGATTCGCCAAACCTCAACTTGTCTTAAAAAGAAAAAAAAAAACAATTATGGGTGGTGGACCTGACCATTGTTGTCAGCATTGGTGCGAATTGGTTTATTCGTGTCATATAGGTCCAAAGTTGATGTGCAACGAGCTGATTTGACTTATTTTTAATATTTTAAAAAAAGTTTAATATAATTTTTATATGATTTTAATATTTTATTGATGTATCAACTCGCTAATTCTGTTCGATTCAGTTCCGGTCCAAATCGTTTTGTAAGTCAATTCATGCTTAATACCGATTCTGACAACATTGACCGTTACATTGATACAAATAGTATCCAAATACCAAATCCGTTCACTATGCAAACAGGCTCCTTGGAAGAGTTTGTGTGATATATATGAGTACGATCCGAATAACTAAACGGATCCACTGTTTATAATTTGGATCCAGTGTTGTACGTCTGACTCGATTTACGAGATGGATCCCAAAATATCATCCGGCTCTTTGTGATACACGTGTCACTATTTGATTCGCGAAGGGTGGCACGTATGCCACTCTCTCGAGCCGCCTCGTCTTCCTCTCCCAGTTTCTGGCGAGTCTCTAGACCTTTTACATTTCCGTCTCGCCGACTCGCAGAGAGAGAGAGAGAGAGAGGATGTTAGGTTTCGGAGCGAGGAGGGCGCTAGGGTTAGCGGGAGGAGGGAGAGGGGTTCCCTTTCTGGGGCCCGTCCCGGCGAGGCTGTACCACGAGAGGGTGGTCGACCACTACAACAACCCCCGGAACGTCGGCTCCTTCGACAAGAATGACCCCGCCGTCGGCACTGGCCTCGTCGGCGCTCCCGCCTGTGGCGACGTCATGAAGCTCCAGATCAGGGTCGACGAGCAGTCTGGCAAGATCGTCGATGCCTGCTTCAAGACGTTCGGCTGCGGCTCCGCCATCGCCTCGTCCTCCCTCGGTTCGTTCCGAATCCCTCTTGTTCTCCGTCTATTCCTGCGATTTCTTTTTCTTTCCCGCCCTTTTCTTCTTCGTTAATCTTGAAATTGGCTGTCTTTCTGTGGTTTTATCAGTTGAATATGTTTTCACCGCAAGATTGTTCAATGTTAATTAGGGCTTGCTTCATGTTTTTATACGATTTCTTTGAGTCTCTCTATCATTGATTACTTTCTGAATTCTATCGATCTTTAATTTAGATAAAAAAGGTTCTTAATTTGTTTACGGATTTTATTTTCTTTATCCCTCTGGAATACTCTCTCATGTCTGGGATCTCATTCTTTTCTCCTTCATTTTGGATATGTTTTTCTCGAAATTCATATGGTATTTTTAGTTCTGCCTTTTGTATTGTGTTTGTGCTTAGAATTGGAGGGTGTCTTGTGATTCCCTTCTCTCTAAATTTTTTTGTTTAATGGATTGAAACAGCTGTCTTGGTGATGGCTGGCGACTCGTTTGTCTCTTTCTAAATTTCTTTGTTTTTCGGTGGTTGTGTTGGAGCATTATTTGTTTGACTTCTAGTTTTATACTTGTTTTGTATGAAGTGTCATGTATTTTTAATGCCCTGCGGTAGGGGTCAAATTGTTGCATGTTTCCTTAAAAAAAGGAAAAAGGAAAATGTAAAACAAATTGAGTCCTAATGGCTTTAGAGCTGACCTTTTTTTTATGTTTGGAAAAATTTCAGCTACCGAATGGGTAAAAGGGAAGCAGATGGAGGAAGCATTATCCATAAAAAACGCGTAAGTTTCCCTTCTTTGAATTTGAATGCATTTTTGAGTGATTGGAACATTTTTAATTGAAGAGGTGGCTAGGCTTCTAGAAGTCAATCTTTAATCATGAATTCATACAAGTATCTCCATGTATGATTCGTCTGGGATACTGTTGTTTGTATTGCTAAGTAGGGTTTCCAATTACTGTGTTCACCGAATTCATGGAACAACGCACACACACAACAACAACAGGTTGTGTGTCAGTGGCATCAGTTTACGACATGGTTATTCCTTTCTTGTGGTCATCAGTTTAAAGTTCTGAAGAGTAATTTCAGTATCTTTCAAATATAAAGCCTCTTTCAGGTGGTCTAGTTTCAACGAAATAGCAATTCAAACTTACAGAACACCTGGCCGCTGGAATGTATCCAGATGTTGACTTTGAAATTCTGCCGGTTAATTTTTTCTATTCGTCCTGCGTTAACATAAAAAATTGATGTGGTGATGCATTTTTTACTTCTGATATGTCCATACTTGGGAAGTCAACTTCTATTACTTTTGAAAAGTAAGGGATAGAAAGATTATGTCACTTGACTTCACATCCTTTGTTGATAAAATGTGACACTAACAAGGACGCTGGGCATGACAGCTATTCTTGAGCAAAATCAAACTTGTTCAGACACAAGGATAGGCATGCCAGCACAATTTTGAGCACAGGCCAACTTATTGGTAGACTCAAGAAGAACTGTTGATAACTTCATTGATGCAATTGTATGATCGATCGATTCTTTATTATGTAGATGAATGTCTCTTGTGATGAGTGATGTCAATCTTTAGTAGATACTTCTTTGTAGTTTCTTTAGAAGATTTTCCTTTTTAAGAAAATCCCCATGGTTATGTTCTCCCCTTATTGATCGTTACACTTCTAAAATGGCATACATGCTTTATTCCTTACATGTTAAATTTTGTAGATACATGCAGATTGTGTGCATCCATGTTCCTGTGTCTTGATTTAACAGTACTCCTATGCTCTACCAAGTGTGTCTAATTGCCTCTATGGCGTGTTCAGTACCATGTTGGTGTCTGCCTAACATAGGGAAGGGAAATAGTGAGGTGAAATTTGTAAAAGAGAATGCTTGGTGGAAGCCTGATTAGAGTTCATTGTTTTCATGTCCACGGTCTCACAAATGCTCTTGGTCTTCTCATTTTTGTTTTGTCTACCTTATTTTAGGTCTTTGGATCTGTGACGTTCACAACTCTGCACGCTTGTGTGTTTGCAAGAAAGTGCTTATGAAAAATGTCCAACCTCATATGTTTTTTTATCAAGAAGTTACAGGATCATACAGATCTGAAAGTCTATTGGCACCTTATACACTGGTTTCTGTTCCAGTTACTGATAAAGGGAGAGGAAAATGAAATCAGCTCTTTAGAGATTTTACTTTGAGCATCTGAACATTTGATCTTCCAGCTTCCCTTTCCATGCATGTGGAGGAGATCTTGATTTTTAGGTTTGTATGAGAACTGACAAATCTGTTATACCTAGCACCCTGTTGTTGTCCTTCATAAGTGAATGAAAGCAAAGGGACTCATCATTGGGTTTGTTTGGAGTTTTTGCCTAAAATATATGATTGTCCAAGATGCCAAAATTGTGTTCTTTTTGTCCAAAAGATTCAATATGTGGGGAATTTGATGTCTGTGGGGGGACGCGACTTGACATTCTTAGGGTTATTATGCTCTTGAACATTTGCCTGATGTTAAATTTTGAGGGTTTGAGTTGCTCTGTCAAACAGTCTTTGTGGTTGATTTATACAAGTAAATGTTGTCACTTAATTGATTCTTGTTACTTTCAGAATTCCTAAATCTCTCTTTGGCAGTGGCTCAAACCTCTTTAAAGTAACGAGTCATGGTATTAGATGTGATAGAATGTCTTTGTTGCTGGGATCTTTCAAAGATCAATATGGGGGTGTGGTATATGTATGTTGGTTGTTGCTACTTCCTGGAATTACTCTTTCTAAACCATCTTTGAGTTCTTGGTATGTCAGGTTTATTATGTAAACATTCACTTCAGCTTTGAACAGGAAGCTTTCTACTGCAAATTTGATGGGAGTATATCGATTTGCTGTTGATGTGATCATCTGCAATGCATGATGGGTTTTTCTTTCTTGATGAACATTTGCCTGAATGGCACTGTGATGATCTCATGTTTTGAACGTTATTGATTTTCAAAGTCTATTTGGCAGAACCCATATTGGTTATGTCAGCAGTGGTGTGGGAATTGGGATAGCCGAGTCCCTGGGACTCCATTGAGCTTTGTTCTAAGTGTGCTTGGTCAGTCATGAAGTTTCACAACTAGAGGAGACATGACAACCGTCTCTGTGGCAAAATTTTTGAAGAAAGCCGTAGCTAAAAAGGAGTCTGGAAGAAAGAAAAAAAAACATGATTTTCATTGCTTGAATTTTCCATGATTCCAGGATAATCATGCAGTTATTTCAAGATTGGACCTCCTGGTTTGCTGCTGTAGCATAGCATCTTGTAGGACATATTTTATGGAGTCCATGCAGAATTAAATATATGTCAGAACCTTTCCTCATTTTTGATGTGTGTAATTGATCATTATATTGGTTACTGTCATCGCATGCACACTGCAGACTTGGTTTGATTGTGCTTTCAGGCTGGCTAATTTGTTTCAATTTTCAATGTTTGCATGAAGTGAAAATTTTCATGCGACTAGTGTAGTTGTGGATGCATAGAGATGATTAAGTTTGAGATGAATTTGATGCCAAATGATGATGATAATCATTGATCACGTTTTCAAAGAACTCAGATTACTTATATGGAGATCGTTGCAATACAATTCACTCTGCTTTTGTTGTTAAAGTTCCCTCAGACCATGTTGACCTTTTTGTTCACTCTTAATGGAATATTTTTATGGTGCAGTGAAATTGCAAAACATCTGTCTCTTCCACCTGTGAAGCTTCATTGCAGCATGCTTGCAGAGGATGCAATCAAAGCAGCCGTTAAAGACTATGAGGCAAAGCGGGCGAAGTCGGGCAACGAAACAGAGGAGCTGGAGAAAGTTGCTGCTTAGAAATCTTGGCAAAAACCCAGGGTGATATCCAATAGTATCACTTGTGATCTCATGTGATAAGGCAGGTCGCTTATTAATTCTGCCAGCTGTTCTCTGCATGTATCATATTGTGCAAGTTTGACTGCTCTTCTTGGCACTACAGTTGATCTGCCACCTTTTATTACTACACATAATTAGCACCTTATCTGTTGCATAATATGAAAATCTTGCTCTTTATTGAATATATCCTTGCTTGTGTGTGCGTGAAAATCGTAGGCGCTGGTTCAGATCGTGGCCCAAATTAAGACAAGTTCAATTCTGATCGTGATTCATGTGACCATTGGCTGCACTGAATTACCAGAGTCCCAAGTGCAGTAGAGAGGATTCTCTCAAGAGTCATAATCATCAAAAGCCTTCAACCGCACGTAGTAGTCTCTACCTGAAAATATCATTTCAAATTCGTCGTAGCCTTTCTTTCTAGTCTCCCTTCAAGTCCAAATTCCTGGCAAGAAACTACTGAGAGGGTAACCTTCGCCTTGAACTGGTCTACGATGGTCACTTCTTAAACAAGTTGCCAAAACACCTTTTTCATCCTTCCACTCACATAGATGGTGCTAGTCATGTTTTGTTGTGGCTCTCTTGAATTGAATCATGACTATATATCAGCTCTTCTGAAACTAGGACTGATGGTAAGATTCAATATAAATGAAATTGCAGAAGCAGATCTGTAATTTCTTTGGATCACACAACATATTGCTGGTAATTTGAATCTCCTTGCACCTGGGTGCTCCATAGAAGAAATATCCATGTGAATAAATCACTATTTATCTTCTCCATAAAAAAAACAGTGGCAATCACATCATTGGGATGGTGAAATTGGTCTGTTTGTGGCAAGAAATGGTGGTCATTTTATGATCCTTGTCCCAACCACGTGGGGATAACTTTACAAGTCTTGTGTCCTCTTTCAGACAATAGGATTACATCTTCATTTACAAGAAAAAAATGAATTGTGATTGTCACGGGCAAAAATTTTCTGTGAGCTCATGCGACACCACCAGCCTAACAGCCATAGGCCTCACACAAACTCTTTTTACGTTTGCTGAATCAATCATTGGCCCTGCCCATCATCCCATGCGTAGCTGCAACCCAAATTCAACAGCAACGCTGCGCACCTAAGGTCATGATGCGATCTCTTGAAAGCGTCACTTAAAAGATTTGCAGGTATCTCAACGGATGAGGGAAGTTATTTTTGACTCTCGACCTTGCATCCGGTTGATAGTTATACATCTACCTAAATTACTCATCGACACCTAGGTGTTCACTCGCCTAGCTTATTGTCACTATATATGGTTAAAAATACCTAATGTGATTATTGCAAGAATTAGTTCTAACCTACTCGCACTCTCGTATGTACCAAACACTACGTGTGGGATATCTTATCTGAGTAGAGAGATACTTAAGTAAATTTTCAAAGACATCTATCCTATGGTCCGATGGCTCCATGCTTCATGTCAGTGCTGCCACACATCGTCGTACCAATGATGATACCATTGTCCATTTCATGACATGCTACCATCGCATATCACCGATAGCTCAATGCATATTGCTCGTTCTTACATTCGATGTATTTTTCACTCAATTGTGCTCAACATTGTGTTTGCCGCATCTCCCACCTAACCCTTTGACATCCTCATCCAAGTTGGTGTAGGTAAGAACAAGGTCTTCCCTTTTAATTATAAATTTTCCTTCATACTTATCTTTGGTTTCACTTCACCTCATCTTTCTCAACTTGTAACTCTCAAGTTCATCCATTTTTATGTTGGAGCTCTCTTCGCACATACACTCTTCTTGCGCACAACCATCATTCTTGGGCTTCAATCCGTCATTGTTGTAATTTTCAACATGTTGCGTCCCATTTTATGACGCACCTCAAGTCACTTCGACAACAGTCTATCGATTTCTCATGCTTATGCCCTGAACCTTAAGGCTATCCAAAGGCACTTTTTGCCCAACGTGATCCTTGATATCTTGCAGAGAAAATAGACTACAAATACATGCCACCAAACTGCAGTTTTTAATGGTCTACGACCATACTGATCTTCAAAATGGGGGATGTCCATGCACATACTACCTTGTAGTGATCTTTCGATCACTCATCCAACAGGGGCAACTCTTGGCCTAGTATTGTAACTCTCTCATTGAGCCATCATGTTGCAACTCTCTTTTAGAGCTAGCAAACACGTTCCTATAAGAACCAAACTGATGAGCTGAGAACGATGACATTTTACTACTCACACAATCCAAATAAGAAATAATTATCAAAAACACAACAAACTATAACAAAGAGCATCTTGCTCGAGAGGTGGGCACTCCTCAAACCCACAACTTCATCATCCTATTCATAGACGTTTTTGCTTCACGCTTCCATCATCCCGCTTGGATACTTGAAAGATAAAATATAAGTCTGATTGAGTCTCTCACACCCAAAGGTACAAATCCTTTCAGCTAAATAACTAATTATGCACTCTACATTGTGCATAAAGCAATACCATACTTCAATTGCGAGTTGACACACAAACTGGTAGGAATCAATCTTACACGTACTCTTTGTAACATGGTGTCGTAGTGCCAACTCCAACACACACTGGCTTACTCGTGTCCCTTAGTCATATGAGTAATAGCCTGACACATTTGCTTACCATCGACAAAATGTCTCATACCACTCTGCTAACAACTCACTTCTACGCTCGATCTACCATGCTTTAGACACACAACTTATGTGCCACTGTGCTTTATTTTTCCTTAGAGGCGTGTCATGTCCCACTTAACCATTTGCAATGTCACCATGAATCATTTCGCTCTGATACCAGTTGTCACAAACAAAAAATTTCTATGAGCCCATGCAATGTTAAACAACCAATCTGGCCTGCCTAACAACCCTAGGTCTTGCACAAACTCTTTTATGTTTGCCAAATCAATCATTGACCTTGCATACCACCCCATACACAGTTACTTAAACTAATGTTCGACCTCACGCACCACCTCATATGCAATGACCTAGTCCAAGTCATGGCTCCACACATCTTTCTTATACACAACACTAAAGTTGTTCCCTTGCGATTTACATTGTAAAGTTGTGCTTAGAGTATGTTTTGCTTTTGTTGAGTCTGATGTAAGCTGCCCAGTTCAGGTGAATCAATACTCCAAAGAGGCAGCTCGTATGCTTGAACTGTAATAGCCCTCAGACAAAAATTGTGAATGAATTAAATGTGTTGAGCTTTCTTTTATTCACCCTCGTTGTGATTGCTTCTTGTGATTGCAATGCTTCTCCCTCTATTCTTTCTTGCTCTCTTGCACTCTGATTATAAGCTTCCGCGATTGACAAATAGGCTTGCGACGGTAAGGAAGGACTGTCGCGCTGCACTGGCCTATTGAAGGAAATTGGCCAGTGACAAGTGGTACCAGAATCCTTTCTCATGATGGGGAAGGGACTCCAGAGTCGGTGTCGACAGACACACCGACAATGTGCGATTTGTGAGCAAGACATCGTGGCACCTTATCAAAATCTGCGCAACACTAAGGGCAAGGCAGTTGCCGAAGCTGAGGAGATAAGTTCACCTTGGGGCTAAGAAGAGATGGCTGCAACTGTCAACAAGCTGGTGGAAGATGCGATTTCACATGAGAAAGCGATTTCATACACAATTGAATGATTCAGTAGACTGAATGATATGGTGGCGAGCCTGCAAGAGCAGGTGAACTTACAGATGGGGCAAATCACTTCGTTGATGACAACAGTGGTTGACTTGCAGATTGAAGTAGGGGAGCTTCAATTGAAAAACCGTATATTGCAGCGGCCAGTGACCTTAAATGGAAAAAATGGTGAGAGCCCATCAAGGATTGATGTGTCAAGACCCGCAAAGTTCAATGGTTCTCGAGACAACAAGGCCATTGAGAACTTTTTGTTCCAAGTAGAAGACTACTTGGATATTCAAAATGTGACGCTTGAAGATCTCTGAATTAAGGCAGCAACAACATTATTGGATGAGGATGCTATCGCTTGGTGGAGGCGAAAGCGCAACGACATGAAGAGGGGTCAATGCGTGATAAACACCTTTGACAACTTCAAAATAGAGTTGTGCAACTAGTTTATGCTGAGGAATGCGCAGAGGCAGGCGTACCAGATGGTTCGTGAGCTTAAACATACTGGTTCGTTACAAGACTATGTCAGAACGTTCCAGAAGCTTATGCTGGAGTTGTCTAACATGCCAGAAGAGGATAAGCTCAACTGGTTCATTGTGGGACTTCAGTCATGGGCACAATCTGAAGTGGAAAGGAGCAACCCCTGTATTTTAGAAGATGCATATGTGGCGGCCGAGCACTTAGTTGACATCTAGCGCAAGCCTTTCACCCCATCAACCAAAGTCGGGAAGAAGCCTGACCATAAAGAAAATAAGGATGAGCGATGCGACAACAAAGGTAAGGCGTCAATACGCTATCAATTCGACAAGAAACATAACTATATAAAGCATAACAACAACAACAACAACAAGGGTACAGTTGTGACATGCTGGTTCTATGGCGATAGGCATATCATCAGACAATGTCTCAAGCGCCTCGTAAAGGACGACAAGCAAGCCAATGCAACGCAGAAAGAATGCAGTGATACTGAATGCAGTGACACTGAGACCATGCAACCGCGGTTGGGAGTCATGCGGTCGATCAACGTAGCTAGAAGTTGCGCAGTTGAGAACATGCAGGTTAGTAAAGAACTGATGTATCTCGAAGTCATTACGAATGAAAAGTCTACTTCAGATATGGTAGACTCCAGGGCCACACACAACTTTGTCTCGCGGGAAGAGGCAAAGCGGTTAGGCTTGAAGCCCGGGCCAAAGCAGAGGACCATCAAAACAGTAAACTCTGAAACCAAGCCCATCCTTGGTAAAGCAAGAGATGTGGAAGAGATGTGGATATCCAAGTTGAGAGTTGGGCCGGTAAAGCCAACTTCTCTGTGGTGCCCCTAGACGATTTCAAGATGATTATGGGTATGGAGTTTTTGCGAAGCCAGAATGTTATGATGTTGCCAAAGTTTAACACGTTGACAATTATGAGGCCAAACATGTCCCACACAGTGCAATATCTTACGCAAAACGACAAGTCTTCAGTGTTATCGACGATGCAGCTGAAAAATGGTGTCAAGCATGAGGAGCAGACATTCTTAGTTGTTGTGCGTACAGAAGAAGAGAAGGTAGAAGCAGCAGTGTCGCCGACCCTAGCCCTACTATTGGAGGAGTTTTGGGGGGTGATGCCTCTGAAATTGTCAACGCATCTTCCACCAAAACGTGAGGTCGACCATAAGATTGAGTTAATCTCAGGAGCGAAGTCTCCCGCAATGGTTTCATACTGTATGGGGCCAGCTGAGTTGAAGGAGCTATACAAGCAGTTAGATGAGATATTGGACGCAGACATCGATCGTCCATCGAAAGGCATATTTGGCGCCCCAGTTCTTTTTCAGATGAAACATGACAGCTCCAAATGGTTATGTATGGATTATCGTTCTTTGAACAAGGTCATGGTGAAGAACAAACACCCATTGCCATTGATAGCAGACTTATTCGATCAGCTAGGCAGTGCCTGTATCTTTTCCAAGTTAGATCTGTGATCGGGTTACTGGCAGGTGAGGATTACTGAAGGTGATGAGCTGAAGACAACTTGTGTTACTCATTATGGTGCTTACGAATTCTTAGTAATGCCATTCAGGTTGACAAATGCTCCAACCACGTTCACGACTTTAATGAATCAGATCTTCTACCCTTACTTAGATAAGTTCGTGGTAGTCTACCTGGATGATATCGTGATCTATAACAGCAATATGGAGAAACATGTCGGGTACTTGTGAACAGTGTTTCAGGTGATGAAGGAGAATGACCTTTGTGTCAAACGAGAGAAGTGTATCTTTGGGCAGGAGGAGATAAGCTTCCTTGACTATGTTGTGGGGTGTGGTGTGCTGCGTATGGATGAGCAGAAGATAAGGGTCATCCTGGAATGAGTTTCGCCAAGTAAAGTGCCAAAATTGTGATCATTCCTTAATTTGATAAATTATTATTGGCATTTCATCGAAGGTTATTCTCTCATTGTTGCGCCCCTTACAAATTTATTAAAGAAGAATCAGGTATGGCTCTGGATAGGAGCATGCCAAGATGCTTTTGATGGCTTGAAGAAAGCCTTAGTGAGGGAGTCAGTGTTGCGACTGCCTGATCACTCAAAACCCTTTGAGATCCACACAAACGCCTTAGACTTTGCCATTGGCAGAGTTATTATGCAGGAGGGTCATCCGATTACATATGAGAGTTGAAAGCTGAAGGATGCAGAGAGGCATTACACGGTGCATGAACGTGAGATGACCGCCATAGTGTATTGCCTCAGGACCTAGCAGCACTACCTTCTAGGTGCCGAGTTCGTCGTCAAGACGGACAATGTGACAACGAGCTACTTTCAGACACAGAAGAAGTTGACGCCTAAACAAGCTCAGTGGAAAATGTTTTTGACTGAGTTCGACTTTGCCTTGGAGTACAAGGTTGGAAAGACCAATGTTGTTGCGGATGCCCTGAGCTGCAAGGCTGAACTGGCAGCTACGCACGCGGAGCTTTTTTAAAGTGCATTTGGAGGGCACATTATTGAGTCGCATACGCGAAGGGACGCAATAAGATCTGATAGCACAACACCTTGTTTCTCTGGTGCAGGCAGGAAAGACTTGGTGATTTTAGCTACAGAATGGCCTAACATATTAGCATGTGACTTGCTTTATCCCTTGGTCGAACTGTTTGGTGTTTATTGTAGCGTAACACTTGTTGGCTTGCATATCTTATGATTGATGTGATTGCATACAGCTCGTAATCTACGAACTGGTGGCAACTAGGATTGATGTGGCCACTTGTCTTATAAGCTGCTTACATATTGTGATATAACTGCTGCCATATGATTGCTTATGAATGACTTATGATGTAATGGTTTATGCCTTATGATTAATTTAATTACTTGTTGATGGACTGAGCTATTTGATGGTAATTGTATATTTTACGAGTATTGTTATGAGTGCTTGTCTTATTCAGTTGTTATGTTTGGCTGTCAGACAGAGTTAGTTACTCTTCACCTATAGAATCAACTGGATTGTCATATCTGTGTGTTCTCATGTGTCGTTACGCATGCTTTGAAGTCCTATTTGAGGATTGCAATGTTCCTCATGGCAATAACACGATGTGTAGTATTATATGCTTCCGTATGATGTGATTGATATGCCACGTGATATGAAATGTTGGAAGTATGCAATAATATGTTCAGGGTTCATGGAACCTTATTGGAGTAATGAGTGATCATGTGTTTTGTTTTACTATGTGAAGTGATACGATGCATAATGCTGATATACATGCTTGTGCCCATATTGTGGCTACTGACCCCAAGAGCGGTCAATTGTATATATGTGTGTATCACTGAGTATGGTATATGTTGAGGACCTGATCTCCAAAGGATTATCTGCGAGGGTGTGTATGATCAAGACCAGAGGACCCGGCTAGAGTGGTAAAATATCTGTGAGGATGTACACTGTCCGCGAATGGGTCGCCGCAAAGACGGTGAACCCCTGTGAGGAAGTGTATGGTCCAAGACCAGGTATACCATCTAGGGCAGAAATTTCTTGTGAGGTTGCACATTTCCAGATCGGGTAATCCGGCTAGAGCGGTAAAATCTCTGTGAGGATGTACACTGTCCATGAGCGGATAGCCGCGAAGACGGTGAACTTCTGTGAGGAAGTGTATGCTCCAAGACCAGGTATACCCTCTAGGGTGGTAATTCCTTGTCAGGTCGTATATCTCCTGGACCGAGCGATCCGACGTGGATCTTGTGTTTTTGCTTACCATAAAAAGTTATGGTGAGCTGTGATGATCTTCTGAGATTGTGTGTGATAGCCAACTATGAATTCATACTTTCGGCTTTCTGTTTTAGCATTATTACATGCATGACTCAGATGTGAGAATCAGGTCGTTAGCGATTTGAGATAGTGATCATGTTTTGAACCTTCTACGGAAGGGTGGGCTTTTCTGAGAAAGTATGACGCCTTAGTGAGTCATAACCGGTGACAGGTGACCGCGTAAGACCTTGAGATATGGAAATAGTTTAAGGTTGTTCAGGACAAAGAGTTTGTTAGAAATAGTGAGAGCGACAAACGATGTCCTGATAATGATTAAGTGCAGAGTCCTCGTTCTAGGAACAAGAATAAGCTAGTTGCGTGGTGGTTCACAACCTACGATCAAATGAATTGTCTTGCTACGTTTTGCTATTTGCACTGCTTACTTACTCGATTGTACTACTTACGCATTTGCACTGTTTACCTGTCGTGCACTGCTTACCTGTTTAACTGCATATCTGTTTTAAACTGCTTAACATACTGAATTAAATGTACTTAATTCAGTTTCTTGTAGTCTCTCTTGTGCACCTACTAGTTTTTTCGCGAAACTAACTCATTCTATGGGTACAGGTGATGATTAGGTACACTACGGGCGATGACGCGATTGCAAGATGACTTCAAGACTTCTTCTTCCTGCTCTTAGCTCGCGTCCTGGACGCTATGGGTTTGTATCAAATTTTTCTTAGGATACCCGAATTTTTTGAGTTTTGGTTCTTTTAGCTAACGTGCCCAAAGTTGTCAGCTTGCCTTCTGATTTAACAAAAGAAAAATCTTTCGCTGATTTCATGAATAAACTTTGAAGGAAAGAGATGTTTCTAGTCTCTTGCTTGTTTTTCTGAAAAGGTTTACAAGTTTGAAATTTGGGGCGGTACATAAAAAATTACCCAAAAATGAGGTAGGAGCTATTTGCAGTTTTTGCAGCAAGTTTTTAGTCATGGGATGGCCAGAAAATTGGTAGCTCTATTGTGCTAAATCTTCCTTGCCTCGTTCTGCCCTATGCCCTAACTATTGACAAACGAACGCTAAAAAGTGAGGGGAGTATAAAAGGATTTGATGATGATGATGATGATGATGATGATGATAATCGTGGTTTCTTTGTGTTAATCATAAGTTGATGATGATAAGGCATTGGGGACAGATCCATTACGTGACTCGGTCCCTAGCTATGAGGGTTTTCTTGTTATCATAGTTGATGATGATAGTGGCAATGTGCATGGTGCTGTTTCATAATAAGATTTATATTAGTCGTGTAGTGGTCATAGCCTCGTAGGAGTCTTTTTCATTTTTGAAGGGAAAGATAATTCATTAAATCAGAATTTTACAGGTAACGAGGCGTCACCTGTAGGAAAGTGAATTACAGAATAGAGGAGATGAATAGTCTTAAAAAGAACATAGTTAGAAGTCTACATTGTTCCAACACGCTTAACACCCACACACTTCAAATCTAGTCCTGGCCGTTTTAGGTGTAATTGCTCCCTTAACTGTCCTTTTATTTTCTGCTGAAGGACATGAATTGGAGTATATGAATCTTTGAATATTCTGTTGTTTCTTTGGAGCCAAATAAAGCACCAAAGAATAAGAATCCAGCATCTTCATACAAATTTCCATTTGTCGCCAAGGCTGTTTAACTCTTCGGCTTTCAAGAGAACTCTTGGTGTAGCAATTGCCATCCAAGGAGATGAAGATCAGCCCATGCTTCAGAGTATAGGAATTTTAGAACTGGGCAGTCCCAAAAAAGGTGAATAGTGGATTCTTTAGCTGCAGCGCATAAGAAGCATCTGCTGGGTATAATTGAAAACCTCTCCGAGTCATGGTCATGATGATTGCTAAAAACCATGATCATGTTGGTGATGCTGGTTTGATGTAGCGGTGATAAATATGATGTTGACAGATGATGATTGTGAGGATAATGACAATGATAATATTGAATGTGGTCATCACGATCATCAAGACAGTGAAAAAGAAGGTGATGATTATGATAATGATAATGGTGTACTCAAGTTGATGATGTTTGATCATTATATAATGACGCCAATTATATAGTTGTATTATCACTGTTCATATTAATGAAGACTAGATGACTATCATGGGTTAATGATGATTGATCTATGACAATATTGATATGAAGATGATAGATTCTCTTTAAAGATGATGGTGGAGGGAGAGAGAGAGCGAGAGTAATGAAAAATTATAAAATGATATTCTAAAACTAGATTTTCATGCAAACGTCATTTTAACAATTTGTATACTAAATTTTGATTTGAATAATTTGATTTACATTAGAAAAAAAATCAATTTCTGAATCCTAGATAAATAAATGGAAGACATCTTCTCTGTGCACATGCTAGTCCTTTTTGGCTCAAAATGAAAAAGGAGATGACCCCATCAATCATTTTCTTCATTTTTATGTTTGTCCCATGCACGCATAGACTAGCGCACCCTTACAGTGTGACCCCTCTTCTTGATGTTTCGTGCAATTAATCGAAAAAAGTATATATAAACAAAATGAAGAAAATCTTTGATGTGAAATAAGGTGTGGGTCTAATCTTCTAGCACAAGCTACAAGCTATTCATAATTAAATGCTGCTTCATATATTGATTGAGAAAGCACTTAACTGAGAAAAAGTTTCATTATGCAATAGTCGGTATCACAGTGGTGAATTGCCCCTGGACAAGGGGCACCGACCTTGTACTGCTGATAGGTCTCTCTCTCTCTCACATATAAAAGATTGAATGAGCATATATATATATATATATATATATATATATATATATATATATATATATATATATATATATATATATATATATATATATATATATATATATATATATATCATTGTTAATGAGTTCTCAACAGCTAAATTGCTTCCGTCAGACCTTTGCTATTTCTCACGGCAAGTTTGGTTGTTTGGATTTAAATAAAAAAAAACTTTATCGATCAAATTTCTTAGAATGAGTCATTCAATGCAAACATTTAGGAGCATACTATTAGGAATGTTTTAAAATATTAATGATTTTGTTTACTACCAAAAGTGTTTTGAAAAAGTTTAGTCCCATATCTAAGAGAGAAAAGTTTTTCAAGAGGTTTAAATAGAGAGTTTGTTATCTATTCTTTACTTTGGTAAGCCTTGAGTTTTTAGGTGGATTGCGGGCACGTGCGCGCAAGGGCGCTTGAGGTGCAATGTGGCGTTTTGATGGCGCACTTCGCACGCTCACAACAGTGCGAGGTGTGAATGTCCGTTTTGGATTTTCAGTTTTGAGATATTTGGCCGTTTGAAAGGTTTTAATAACATTTATATTGAGTTTATGTTACATTGTGATTGTTGGACGGTTTTGAAGGCCTTTGATTGACACAGTCAAAGGTGGGTGACCGTTCAAGGACCTTTTCATCCTATTTTCAAACTGTCTGAATTATGGCCATTAATTTCATTTATCTCAAAACGTTTTGGCCTTTCTCACAAGTCTATAAATCTCTTCCTTTTTCGTCTTTTGAAGAATTAGAATTTCTGACTCTCCAGTTTTCTCTTTTCTTTCTTCTCAGTTTGGCTTGCAGAGTTCATGTGTGGGAGAGGTCATCTGTTCTTGCGAAGCAGTGACTCTATTGAGGTTCAAGCTTAGTTGTATCCTAGAAACTTAGTCGTAACAAAACCTTTTTTCGCATCTTCGGAATTCTTGAAGTGGGGCGATTGAAGTTCTAAAGATAGTGATCTTAAGAAAGTGCCTCTAGGCTTGAAATCTCTTTTCTGAAATCTATTTTTCACAAGGTCGAATGACAAAAGGAGGACGCATCTTCGTGTCGCAGTAGGGAAGCCTCCGTCGAGAACTGCTTAAGGAGTTCCATGATACACTATAAGCTGACCATCCTGGTCAGGAGCGGACCTTAGTACTCCTTGAGCGCGGCTACTATTGGCCGCAGATGAGGGACGATGTTGAGAAATATGTGCGGACATGCCTCATCTGCCAGCAAGATAAGGAGACAAACAAGAAGGTTGCCGGTTTCCTTGAGCATCTGCCAATTCCAGAACGTCATTGGGATAGCATTTTCATGGACTTCATTGTTAGTCTTCCAAAGGTAGAGGACCTCAGTTCTATTTTGGTTATAGTGGATCGTTTCTCAAAGTATGTCACCTTCATCCTAGCTTCTAAGGAGTGCCCTGTAGAGAAGAGTGCAGAGTTGTTCGTAAAGTATGTGGTGAAGCACTAGGGCATACCAAAGAGCATTGTGAGTGATCACGATGCTTACTTCACGGGCAAGTTCTAACGTAAAGTATTTTGACTACTTGGCTTTGATTTATTGTTTTCAATAAGCTTTCATCCGCAGACAGAGTGCATTGACGGGATACTTGAGCAGTACCTTAGGCACTTTGTTAGTGCCAATTAGAAAAATTGGGTGAAGCTTCTTGATGTGGCACAATTTTGTTACAACTTGCAGAAGAGCGAATCTTTAGGCCACAATCCGTTTGAGATAGCCACGGGGCAACAACCACTAACCCCGCACACTCTTGCCACACAAGAAAAGGAATGGTCATCCTTCGCCTATCAGTTTGTTCGTGACTGACACGAGAAAAATGAGTTGGCAAATGCATTCTTACACAAGGCAGCAAAGAGAATGAAGAAGTGGGCGGACAAGCATCGTCGGCTCGCTGGGTTTCAAGTTGGAGACCAAGTGTTGGTGAAGTTATATCCTGGACGCACAGGTATCTTCTGCAGATGACACCGCAGATTGCTTAGAAAGTATAAAGAACCCTTTACCATCACAAAGAAGGTGGGCAAGCTGGCGTATAAGCTGGAGTTGCCTCCAGACTTTAAGGTGCACCCATTGTTTCACGTGTGCAACCTTAAGCAGTTTCATCCAGACGATGGAGATCCAGAACGCGGCGTGCCACAACGCGCTCCCATCATGCAGAGGGCCCCGACAACACAACAGGCCGAGAAGTGCCCCAGTAAGATCCTTTGTTACAAGGTCAACTACTTGGGCGAAGCGAAGAAATATATAGTGCAGTGGAAGGAACCAACAGAACCAACGTGGGAGCCTGCATTCTAAATGAACAACCGCTACCCAGCTGAAGTCAGGGCTTACCATGAAACAGATGGTGCCGAGGACGACACATGATTTGAAGGGGAGAGTATGTTCCCTTGAGACTTACATTGTAAGGTTGTGCTTAGAGTTTGTTTTGCTTTTGTTGAGTCTAATGTAAGGTGCCTGGTTTAGGTGAATCAATACCCCGAAGGAGCAGCCCGTATGCTTGAACTGTAATAGCCCTCAGGCAAAAAATATGAATGAATTAAATGCATTGAGCTTTCTTTTGTTCACCCTCGTTGTGATTGCTTCTTGTGATTACAATTCTTATCTCTCTATTCTCTCTTGCTCTCTTGCACTCTGATTATAAGCTTCCACGACTGACAAGTGAGCTGACAAGTAGGCTTGCGACGGTAAGGAAGAACCGTCGCGCCACACTGGCCCATTGAGAAAAATTGGTCCGTGACAAAAGTACTCATCAATGAATGTACAAAAGCATTCATTGTTCAAGTTTCGTGGAGGAACAACGCTCACGTTCCTCCAAACTAACAACCCAAATTCAACAATAATGCCGCACCTCCAAGGCTACAACGAGATCTCCTAAAAGCGTTACTCAGAAGATCTGCAAGTATTTCAATGGATGAGGGAAGGTGGTTTCCGACTCCAAGTCTTGCTGCCAGTTGATAGTTATACATCATAGTAAGCAATGCTATTTAAATCACTCATTGATGCCTAGGCATTCACTCGCCCAATTGTCTATCTTCATTGAGAACATGTAATGTGATTCATGAGAAAATTAGCCAAAACCCATATGCACCCGTGTATTCTAAATGCTACATGTGAGATATCTTATTTGAGTAGAGTTACTTAACAAAATCTCCAAAGGCATCCATGGCCACACATTGTTGTACCAATGGCGATACCATTGTCCATCACATCACATCACATGCTACCACCCACCACACGTTACTAATAATAGTTTAACGTGTATCACTTGTTTCTACATTCAATATATTTTTCACCCAATGGTGCTCAACAAGCTCAGTCTATGAGAGATGATAATTCATAGTGAATTTTCATATTATTGTGCAGCACGTTCGAGGAGAATTGCCCTGCAACAAGTCCACTGGTCATTGGGCTGACGTTGTATGGAACCAAGTATGACCTGAGCACAACCTTTAAGTGCGCTGACAGAGGAGTTGGATCTGGTGGGACAAGTTAGAAGTTCCTAAAGTACCTAATTATGAGATTGATGCTCCTGAGGGCGTAGCACTTGCCTACAGTGGTTCAGTGGTTAATTAGTTAGGATGCAGGTCACAATAGTTAATTTTAGATTTTTTTTTAAAAGGCAAACTAAGGTTAGGCCGACGTCCCAAGGTGACCTGCACTAGCGGCTCATAGCGGAGCCCCTGTTAGTTGAGCCATTCCTACGTTGCCCACACTCTCAGGGTTCAAATTGAACGAACTTGGATATGCACCAATGCTGGGCCCAGAATCCGATCTGGTCGAGCAACCTGGTTCCAGCATTACTACCTATATCCAATACTCATGCATGTTTGGGCCACCAACCGAGCTCCATGTGGTTGGTAGGAACTGTCAGTGCACGTCTCCTTGTGGTGGGACGTTGCAGGTTCAAAACCCAGTGGTACATTGAATAGTAACTGGTGGGGTTCTTCCTATCCCTAGCTTGCTTTTCAAAAAACAAATTTAAATAAACTCATGCATGTTTCGAGGCCTACCTGACCTTGCAAGACCACAAAAACCCTCAGGGAGTGGAATCAGATGAGAATTGCTGTGCTGCCTAGGTAATTCCAGGCCATCGAGAATCAATGAATTTTCCAGCACCTGAAGGTAGCACACAAGGCATTGTGATTCTGGTTCATTAATCATTTTAGCAGAAGTTCCTGCAGCTCGAGCCAATTAGATTTGGAGCATAGTGACAAAAGTTTACAACCGAAATTGTCAGCCACACCAGAAAAATTTCAACATTTTTATACTTATCATATTCTGTGTAATAATCTTGGCAAAAACTATTATATTTGCATATTTCAGAAATATGAAAAGTAAAAATTAGAAAATGTGTAAAAAGCCAAATAAAATAATAAAAGCCTCTTTCCCAGTATTTTGCTGATATATACATGATAATCATGATATATTGAATTTTGGAAAAATTTTAGAATATTTTTGGACTGTGAAGTACAGTCCACTTGGTGCAATTCTAAGTGCTTCGGCTGTTAGTGTGGAGATGTGATTTCCCACTTTTTGAAGAATGGTAGAAGGTTAGAACTGACCTCAATATAACACTCCCCAGCACCTCAAGTGAGGTTAGGACTAGGGCTGGGAAACTAGATGAGCCGCTCGTGGCTTCGCTCATGATTAGCTCGTGAAGATCTCGTTCAAACTCATGAAATAAGCTCGACCAACCAATGTTCGTCTGAGATCTGCTCCTTTGTTATTAATAATAAATATATTTTACATATATTTTATATCATAGATTGAAGATGATTGAAGTGTTTGGCCTGCAAGCAATAAGTTTAGAGTTCAAATCCTTTTGCTTGTAAGTTTAAAACTATTATTTATTTTGTAAAATGTGCTAGTTTGAGCTTGGTTTAGTAGGATTAGGGTTTAAATTCTATTGTTTTCAACTTTAATTTTTGTTTTTGTAAGTGAGCTTGGCTAAAAAAGTAAAGGTGCGTCGAAATGTAATTATGGATGATGGATAAAAGTCTCAAGCTTCATTGGATTAATGCATATGCATTCCAGGCTCCACTTCTCTTGGCTTCATGGAAGCATCAAGAGAAAAAGTCCTGTATAAAATCTACAACCAATAATGATGAGATGACTTTTTCGGGATCTCAACTATTGAGTGTTTCATCGACCAAATAATATATATTTTATGTTTATAATTCATTTAGTAAAAATATGTTTTAAACAATGAATTTTCATCATTAGTTGTTTTTAGACCTTGTTTTGACTGGACAAGTCTCTCATTATATATATATATATATATATATATATATATATATATATATATATATATATATATATATATATATATATATATAGGAAAACTGAAATATGTAAACCAAAAAAATATGTAAAATAGTATGAACCAAGATTTTCATAAGTTTTTTTTGCAAATCTAACCCATCAGATCAGCATAGTACATTTGCTTGAAATCAACTATTGGATCATCGTAATCGGATCAAGAAATATGATTTTGTATGCTTGAATATTTATGAAAGTTCTGAGTTATTGATTTTCAAGCCTTAAAAGATCATTTTTATACATCATGATTCAAGAGTCTGTTTCTATAAAACCAAGCATCTAGATTGCATCCGTACTATAACATTTTAGAAAAAAAAACCTATGAAAATATCATTGCATACTCGTTTACATATTCTAGTTACCCTATATATATATATATATATATATATATATATATATATATATATATATATATATGTGATTTTTAACCTTTATTTGAGCCACCACCATCATAAAGAAAGGTTCAAATTACCTAGCCAATCATCAATAAAGTGGAAAGGCTAGACTCAGATAAAGAGGTGGTTTCAAAAGGAAGAGGCCTCTTCAAGCCAAAATGTCTATCCCAACAACATTAGAATCATCCCAAGAGTCCTTTTTGACCCAGAGGACCAAGCAAAAATTATTCCCAAATGAACCCAAGTCCATATCATCAAAGTTGGGTCTAGACCCACTAAGAAACCTAAAGAAGGGTCTAAGTCCAGAATCAATGTTATTTACCTAGACCAAAACACTGGAAAAATCACCAAGGGTTCATCGCTAAACAATCCCCAAAATCCAATTGCCAAAATCCTTCCAATGGCAGCCCATAAGTCTGATCAAAGCCTAAAAGGGTAGGGCATGTAATCAGGTCTAGGATAATCTACCATCCAGAAAACCTTTACAAGAGGGTTCCTCCTCCACCCTATTTAAATTCACCAAGTAAGGTTCGGTTGAAGACCAAAAGAAAGGGTTATGACATTGAGAAGCAGTTGTCTAAAACTTTTGCTCACATCTCGATTCTAGACCTAGTCAAATATTCTTCAAAACATGACAAAGCTCTTGAGGGCATTCTCTACAAAATCAAGGTTCTTAGGTCCATTGAGCTAGATTTTTTTTTTGCTTCGGTCTCTCGGGTCATGAATAATCTACCTGTGACTGTAGTTCTACAATTCAGTGTCAAAATTAGACTTTGCATCAATTTTAGAGACGGACGACTTTTGCTTACCCAACATAGATATCCTTGTAGATAGGGGTGGCAAAATCTGACACTACCCGCCAACCCGCTTCTTAGCCGGGTTCGGGTTTGGTTTAAGCAGTTTTGTGTCGTAAACGAGTCGACCCACCTAACCCGTTTATTAAACGGGTCGGGTTCGTGTTAGGGGTGTGCCAACCCGCCTGCCAACCCGTTTACCTGTTTAATCGGGAGCCACAAAAGCAAAAAAAAAAAAGATCAACTCGGAAAACCAAAGTGAATCCCTCACGAGATCCCGTCCATCCAATAGCTAGATCCAACTAAAATCAAACACAAGAGAAACAAAGGACGAAAAATGCACCTTGATCGGGAAGGGGAGAGAGGAGCAAGAGCAGAAACAGGGTGACGGGAACCCTCCACTTCATTGTTGCCGCTTCTTCAGAGGTAATCACATGGTGAGATTTGGAGCGATCGAGAGGTCACGCGGTGCCACTCCACGAGGCTGCTTAAAATGGGACCTGCAGCTTCGACGTGTGAGATGGGTGGGGGTGTTGAAGTGTTAAAGGCGTACCACCGTGGAAGATCCGACGGTCCAGAAACCGGATCGCGATGCCACATTTTTTATCCGACAGTTTCTTTCTTCCCAGCAGAAACGGTGTGATCCCATTCGTCAATGATCCCAGGTGGCTTGGTTTCATTGGCTGCCCTCTCTTGCCGTGACGTTGTATCACCCCCTGTGGGTTCGATTGCTTCTAGCAACTTCCATGAGTGGTATTACTATTGACACCCACTGAGTCAAGTTTTCAAAATTGCGGGAAAAGAGACAAATTGGGATGCGAGATAAGCGGATCGGGAAACTGGGTTTTTATTTATCTGGATAAGGTGCTTAATAGGTATTTAAACCCACTTGGCCGAACCCGACCCGACCCATTTATTAAACGGGTTAACCGTGTCGTGTCGGGTTACCCGTTTAATAAATGGGCCGGGTTCATGTTTGCCACAACCGACCCATTTAATAAACGGGTCGGGTTCATGTTGAGGTATGTTGATCCGCCAACCCAACACAATTGCCACCTATAGATAACACCACTGAATATGAAATGTTTTCTTTTAGACCAAATCAAGTTGGTTACTTTAGACCAACCCAAAATTACTTTCACAACACCTTAGGAAACTTTTTGCTACACCATTATGTCTTTTGGCCTTAAAAATACAACATATCATAGAGCCATAACTTATTTTTCATGATCAAATTCATGATTGTATCGAAGTCTATGTAGATGATATTTTAGTTGTCTAAAACTAAATACAATAATCCAAAATTCATTATTAAGGTTTTTGGTTGTCTTCCTAAACATAATGAACTCACAAAAGTATGTCTTTGGTCTAGAGTCAGGAAAACTCATGATTCATGGTGAACAAAAAATATATTGAGATCCTATCAAGATTGGAGCCATCAACCTTCGTTGTTACACCTCTCAAGAATGAAGTTGCTTTGAGAGGCTTACTTGCCCAATATGAGGAAGATAAGATGGAACAAGCAATTTATTACATAAAAAATACATTTGTTGACTATAAAAGAAGGTATACCAAATTGAAGAGAACATGCCTAGCATTGGGTTAGGCGACTCCAAAGCTTGCTTAGGCATTATATATTGAAATGCCAAGTAAAAACCATATTTCATTTGGATCCAATTAAATACTTTTTTGGGAAGCCAATCATAACTAGAAAGATAGCCCAATAGCAGGTGTGTTGCTTATGGAATTCAATATGAAATATGTTTCGCAAAAATCAATAAAGGGGCAAGCACTAGCCGATCACCTAGCAAACTTATCCTTAAAGAACAAAACAAGAATTAAGAATGATTTCCCTGATAAAAGAGTACCATGATAGAATCTGTGGGGATTATGTTGGATCTCCCGCAATGGCAAATTGGATCCTTCGAGCAGAATACTAGCATCAAACCATAGAGTCAGATTATCACACCTATGTTAGGCGATGTCTAGATTGTCAAATTCATGGGATCCCATTTATGCACCTTCATCAGCATTGCATTCAGTCTCTATAGCCTTGTTGCGTGTGGACATTTGATGTCATATGAAATCTTGTGTAAGTAGAAGTTGTCTCGTTGTCTAAAATGCAAGGCTAGCAAGTTGCATCATTCATTTGTAAAAAAATCTTGTGTCATTTTGGAATTCCAAAAGATCTAGTTTTTTACAATGACACATCTAAAAAATAAGAAAGTTGCAAAAGTTTGTAGAAAGTTTGGTATTTCCAAACACTTTTCCAATCCCTACTATTCCCTTGGAATGGTCAAGTTAAGGCCACTAACAAAACATCCATTCATATTATTAAGTGGACGTTCGAGATTGGTTGTGATTGACATGAAAAATTGCACTATGCATTATGGGCATGTCAGACGATGATCCATACCCCCAACCAATGCCACACCATTAAGTTGGTGTACAGAGTTGAGGTTGTCCACCCTACTTGCAACTGCTTTCCTTTAGAATAGTTGTAAATTTAGAGCTACTCCACGAAGTCCAACAAGAAGGGCTCGTTGAAATCAACTTGCTGGATCAAGGGAGGCTCATTGCAGCAGAGCATGCAAAAGGCTATAGTAGAACAGTTGAACGACATTTCGTCAAGTCCATAATCGAGAGATCTTTCAATGTTCATGACTTAGTTTTAAAAGAGATTCAACATGTTCTTCCTCATCTTTTGGGAAAATGAAAACCCAATTGAGAATGACCTTTCGTTGTAAAACAAGCCTTGCCTGACAACTCCTATCTGATGATTTTTTTTTTCAGAATAATTCAAGAAAAAAACCTCCTCATCACCGAACACACATTGGTTGTCCTTTGATTGGTAAAACCGTTGAAGTCCTTTCTACCCATAGGGAATTCACCTAGCTTTGACCTTGTGAGAAGGGATGCCACCCATGGGTTTCAAACTTGTAACGTCCCATCAACTTGATGACATTCACAAGTCGTCCTTACCCGATGAGCAAAGCTCTTATGGTCAAACTTAAACATGGTTGGATCCATCCCTAAGGGATTGTTTGTCAAATTCAATAACTAGTTACAAAATCACATTCCAACCCAATTTAAGGTGATGCCTAGATTATCTCACCTATGTTAGGCTATGCCTAGATTGTCAAATTCATGGGATCCCATTTATTCAACATTGCATCTCTATAGCCTTTTTCATGTGGACATTTGATGCCATATGACCTATAAACCCTATAACTTTAAATGGTCATAGGTATATCCTCGCAGCATGTGTATCATTTTGGAATTCAAAAAGATCCATTTTTTTACAAAAACACGTTTAAAAATAAAACATTTATAGAAAGTTTCTTATTTGTCAACACTTTTTCGATCCCTACTATCCTCAAGGAAACGGTCAAGTTAACGCTACTAACAAAACATCCATATGAAGTGGACAATCGAAATTGGCCACGATTGACATAAAAAATTGCACTATACATTATGAGCATATCAGACGATGATCCATACCACAACCAATGCCACACCGTTAAGTTGGTGTACAGAGTGGAGGTTGTCCTCCCTCCGTGCAACTGCTTACCTTTAAAATAGTTGCAACATTGGACTTACTCCTCGAAGTCCAAACAAGAAGAACGGCTCACCAAACTCGACTTATTGGATCAAAAGAGGCTCAAGACAGCAAAGTATGCAGAGGGCTATAGGAGAAAGGTTGAACGCCATTTTGTAAAGTCCGTGACTTGGTTTTAAAAGGTCCTTAGCTTTTGGAAAAATGAAAACCCAATTGAGAATGACCTTTCGTTGTGAAACAAAGTTTTTGCCTGACAACTCCTATGGGCTCTTGGAAACTTAAAAACATGATTTTTTTTTTCAGAATAATTCAAGGAAAAAACCTCCTCATCACCGAACACATATTGGCTGTCCTTTGATTGGTAAAACCCTTGATGTCCTTTCTACCCACATAGTTCACCTAGGTTTGACCTTGGGAGAAGGGACACCCATGGGTTTTGAACTTGTAATTGTTAACTTCATGACATTGACACAAGTCGTCCTTACCGGATGAGCAGAGCTCTTGTGGGCAAACTTGAACGTGGTTGGATCCATCCCCAAAGGCTTGTTTGTCAAACTCAACAACTAGTCACAAAAATCACTATCAAACCTAAGTTATGTAAGCAGGGTACATGCCATACATGCTCATGTAGCCTAAGCTCTACTGCTAAAGCTGTCACGCTGGTGCAAGTGTGCGGTATTGCGGTGCACATTCGCAAGAGCACCAGCCCGTTTGGACTCTCTTCCAGGTTCTTCTATTTTTACCGGATATGCAACTTATGACGTGACATGCCATGTGGACGGTTTAGATTTATTTCTAAAGTATCTTTGGGGGCAATCTGAACAGTCCATCTTGTCTTAAATATCGTGCCAAAGAAGACCGTAGAAAGCCCGATTTTTTATTACACGGCTAGAAGGTTCGCGGAACTCGTATGCAGTGAGATAAAACAAAGTTGCGCAATGACTAATTTACCCTTATAGCGCACTACAGCACTAATACCCATCTTAGTTTTCCAACTACTATCCTACTTCAAATGTTGATGAATCATGATGGAACAATTGATCAAGCCCACGCTCTGACTGTTGTTCAACTTAAACAAGCAACTCCATGATAAAATAGTAAGAATTGATCTTTGAATCATTTATAGGTATAAAAATATGACTTTAGATGTTAAAACTCAATTTATTATAAGTTGATCTTTTCACCAGAAAGACTGTCTTATATATTAGAAAAACATAATCTATGGGTAAGATTCTATTGAATCAGAAATTAGATCGCATGATAGGTCAGATGTGCGAAAAAAAAAGAAGAATTATGAGTTTTTTTTTTTTAAGTTCGGCGAATTATGAGTTTTTCAATAGAGGGTTTAGAACCCACGAAGATAGCAAACATTATAAAACCTCAGCACATACGATACGTATTGTTATAAAAGAATGGGGGTAGTTTAGTCTTTCAATTGCTCGTTTTTTAATACCTCAGTATTTGTTTCTAAGTGAAATTTGAATCAGAACATCTGCCGACTGACACGTGGAACAATCTCAGGAGAGCCGTCCAGACCTTTTCCTCTCTCTTCAGAAAAGCCACGTGGCTCAGGCGGTACGTGTTGATCTGCAACTTGTGAATACACTTTGAGATAGATGAATCTTCCACCGTCCATCGCACTCTCGCACTTGAGAATGAGGCACGTAAGTCGCCACATCACTCAAGAAGCTTCCGCGTTCTTCCACGCTGTCAATTCAATGGGCTTTTCCTTTTCGAGTGACTGATGCTGTTAATTATCTATGCGATGAACGGCGACCCAAATATACGATGGAGGAACTATATTTTCAGCCATTCATTTTGAAAGCCTTAGATGCCGTCCATCTAAGGCATCAACGGCTTTGAAAAAAAGAATATGAGACCCATCTAGAAGGCATAAAATCCATTCAATTGTAATTTTTTTACTTGAAGAAATCGCGCTAGCTGAACCTGCCGAACTACGATCTCTGTCCACGTCAGTGTAAAACTCCCATACCTTGCGCCCATGAGATTTGAACCTAGACTGCTCGTGTGTAAGCCCCATCCAACTACGCCGCACCCCTTGGGTCTCTACATTCGATGTATTTTAGATATTTTTCATGAACCAATATCCTCAGTGATACGAATTGAATTTGGTGTCATTTGGAATGAATTTATGTCTCATTTGCGATGAACGGCATCCAAAATACCATGTGTAAACTATTTTTTCAAACCGTTCATTTTGAAAACCTTAGATGCCGTTCATCCAGGATATCAACGACTCTGGAAAGGCGCAGAGTCTATTCAGTGTATTTGGAGATATGGTTTCATGAATGGACAGTCACTCGATTTTTTTTTGTGGTCTCATTTGGTGTCATTTGGGATGAATTTATGTCTCATTTGGTGTCTATTTAAGGGGGTTGGGGGTTCCCTCACCCAGCTCAGGACTAAGTGAGCAAAGTTTTTTCTTCACAAGAAGTTTGCCATTCTACTTCCAATCAATCCTCAATCTTAGTTTTCCTGTCACCAAAGCTCATAAACCACTCGCCGGCGAGCTGAATCATGACACCAGGAGTGCCCGGCGACGTCTTCAGTGGCACCGGCAAGGATGCCACGCTCAACACTGGCTACTCCAAGCGAGCCTACGTCACATTCCTCGCCGGAAATGGTGATTATGTCAAAGGGATCGTCGGGTTGGCAAAGGGGTTGCGCAAGGTGAAGACCGCCTACCCATTGGTGGTCGCCGTGTTGCCCGACGTGCCCGAGGATCATCGTAAGCTTCTCGAGTCACAAGGTTGTATTGTTCGCCAGATCGAACCCATATACCCCCCGGAAAACCACGTCCAGTTCGCCATGCCCTACTATGTGATCAACTACTCTAAGCTCCGTATTTGGGAGGTGGTTGCTGCAACTTTTGCTGCTTAGCATGTCATCATCATCATAAGCATCAAGTGATAGTCATAACCATTATAAATGTTCATGTCAATTCCACATGAATGTAAAAATGTTTATCATATATATATATATATATATATATATATATATATAGTCATTAGATTACGCTGAAATATGAGAACTAAAAATTTGGCCATTTTCAAGACTTTTTTTATTTTCAAACCCAACCATGTGGATGTGCGTGGCATGGTGAATTTTCTAAGAATCAACCGTTGGATTTATTTTGAATATTTATGAAAGATTATGAGCTATTGATTTTAAAGCCTTTATGCATCAAAATTGAATGCTTCAAGAGGGGGCTCTTATAAAACCAAGCATGTTGGGTTAGATTCAAAAAGAACAAACAATTCATAAAATTTGTGGTTCACCCATTAGTGCTCATATTCTAGTGACTATATATATAGAGAAAAATTGGTAGCTGCTCACATGTACTAAATCATAAATGCTAAATGGGTTTTTCTGCCTTTCAATTATTTTTTTTTGCAGTTTGGCATGATCGATTTACGAGGAATCCATACCTGGTTCATGTTTTTTTTATGAAAAAAATAATATTTGGCAAAGATTTTAAACCGTTGATTTTTTTTACCTTATAAAATCCCACCCATGTATCTAAAAGGAACGCTTCAAGAGCTGGTCCATATAACATATAAAATCAAGTACATATCAATTACATATGTCACATCTATCACATCAGTATGGTTAAAAATTAAAAAAAAAACTTAAAACCCCATTTAACACATTCACTTCGTACCTAACGTGCGAGCAACTATCAATTATATATATATATATATATATGAAGGAACCCACAACAATATTTTGATGCAGGTCTTTGTGTGACTAAGGGTGCAGTTTGAGGAATACAGCAAGATGGTGTACTTGGACGCAGACATCCAAGTGTACGAGAACATTGATCATCTGTTTGATTTACTAGATGGTTACTTCTATGCTGTGATGGACTGCTTCTGCGAGAAGACGTGGAGTCATTCACCCCAATTCTCGATTGGGTATTGCCAACAGTGCCCAGACAAGGTGAAGTGGCCTGCTAAGATGGGCAAAACCCCGGCCCTCTACTTCAATGCTGGCATGTTTGTCTTCGAGCCAAGCAGGCTCACCTACGACAACCTCATTGAGACCCTCCAAATCACACCTCCTACCCCTTTTGCCGAGCAGGTATTATAGCTGCTCTCTCTTCATTTTGGTGCACCTTCAACTATATATATATATATATATATATATATATATATATATATATATATATATATATATATATATATATATATATAGTCCTAAAGGCTTACCGCCAGGCATCAGCTTACTGCAAGCAAACGTGTTTTCAGTAGGGATGGCAGTGGACCAGGGGAAAACGGGGCTCCACCCCCGCCTTGCCTCGTTTGGACAGAGGGATGAAGGGCATGAAACGAGGATGGAGGCGGGATAAAGGTTAAAGTCCATCCCCGTGCGGGGATGGACTTATGCTTTCTCCTCCCTGCCCCATCCCCGTTCCGATCCCTGCCCCCACACCCAACCCCACCCTTTAAAAGTCTGATAATAGACACCTCCCTGCCCCATCCCCGTTCCGATCCCTGCCCCCCCACCCCACCCTTTAAAAGTCTGATAATAGACAGAGGGAAAACGGGCCCTCAATCCTTCTAAGGGATGATAATAAACAGAGGGAAAACGGGCCCCGCCACGCCTCGTTTGTACCTAGGATGGAAGACATGAAACGAGGATGGAGGCGGGGATGAAGGTTCGGATTTTGAGATGGGGGCGGGGGGGTGAAGACCTTGTCCTCCGTCCCCACCCCCACCCCCATTCCATTGCCATCCCTAGTTTTCAGCTCACTTTTCTGGTGTCAGCTTACTGCAAGCAAACATGTCTATTCAGGTCATTTTTCGCAAATCTGATCCTGCAGGTGTGTTCGGCATGATGACGAATGTTTTAAAAAATGGATGCTCAGATCATATTTTTTGATAAAAATATGATTTTTAAACTTTGAATATTTATAAAAAATTTAAATCGTCAAATTTTAAACCTTATAAAACCTAGTTGCGTGTAAGAGTGGGTTTTGTATAAAATCATTTTCATAGTTAAACTTGAGAAAAAAGTGAAAAAAGCCCCTGCTGGTAGGTAAAGAATGTGGTAAGCAGCTGCCACCTACTCATACAGGAAAAGTGGTATATATATATATATATATATATATATATATATATATATATATATATATATATATATATATATATATATATATATATATATATATAATCCTCTTTATTATCAAAATGATAACCATCTAATTTATCTTTTTTTGATTGAATAGGACTTCTTGAACATGTTCTTCCAACACACGTACAAGCCCATCCCTCTAGTTTACAACTTGGTTCTAGCCATGCTATGGCGCCACCAAGAGAATGTTGAGCTTGACAAAGTTAAAGTGGTTCACTATTGTGCTGCTGTAAGTATATTTATGTATTTTTTTATTTATTCAATTTTGTATAATTATTCTCTTTTTTCTATTGACCCTCCAAACACAATTATTGATTTTGTTATTTTTTGGGTTATTTTTCTGAGTGTAGGGCTCCAAGCCTTGGAGATATACAGGCAAAGAAGCCAACATGGACAGGAAAGACATCAAAATGCTAGTGAAAAAGTGGTGGGATATCTACAATGACGAGTCTCTTGACTTCAAGGGAGAAGATTCAATCCCAGATGGAGAGAAGTTGTCCAGGCCTGCCCTCATGGCTGACATACCTAAACCTGCAATTAACTTCATCCCTGCACCTTCAGCTGCTTGATCTCTCCAAGAGTGTAATTTTCATATATGTTGGTGTGATAAATATGTGATCGATATTTCATCTTCACCTAACTCCTTTCTTTCCACAACCTCTCTATTTATAATAAACCTCATCTTACAGTATTGTGAAAATTTTTGAGGTTATAATTTTTACTCTCTCTCTCTCTTTCTCTCTCTCTCTCTAAATACAGAACAAAGGAAGATACTGTCTACAAAGAGAACAGGGGTTGGGTGCAATATGATTGCAGAAATATTTGTGCATTAAGCACCTGATTGCCCTCCATCAGGCCTTGAGTCACGCAACTGACAGGCCCTGTCCCCAAGATTGAGGGTGATCAGGTGCTTAATGGACAAATATTTGTGCCATCATATAGCATGCACCTGATATTTTCACGTTCAAATAAGTATGTCAATTAATCATGGAGATGACTTCTAAGAACATGTGTGAAAGTAAGAAATGTCAAACATATTCAAACTATTGAAATAACTTCCAGATCTCTCCTTTGTATGTATCGTATATCACCTTCTCTAGAAATGTCAAAGAATCGGTCTCTTCAAGATGACGTACAAGCGTTTCAGATGGAACAAAATTCGAAGGATGTCGTCCATTTGGTTCAATGCCTGTGTAGAAGCTGATGATTGATGGTCCAAATAAGTATTTGTGCAATTTCTTTACATATCTGAACCTGGTCAATTTGATGTAAAAATCAATTGACAATTGAATCATGTTTTTTGTTTTTTAATGAAAAATATGAATTTTTCAGTTTGAATATTTACAAAAATTGTAGACCACTGATTTTTAAACCTTACAAGAACCCTTCACATTTCGGAATTGGACTATCTAATAGTCTATTCCTATAAAATCAAGCATGAAGAACACGTCTCTATGGTCAAATTAAAAAAAAAAATGGCAAAAAAACTTCAGAAGCCTAGTATTCTAGCTAGGGGTGGCAAAACATGACCCAATCCGCCTCTTAGGCGGGTTCGGGTTTGGCTTAAACTAACCTGTTTAATAAACGGGTTGACCCACCTAACCCATTTATTAAACGGGTCGGGTTCATGTTAGGGGTATGCCAACCCGCCAACCCATTTAATAAATGGGTTAGGCGGTCGGGTCAACCCGTTTACCCAAACCCGACACGCCAACCTGTTTACCCGACCCGCCAACCCGCCTGCAATTTAGTTTTGATCTCATCTTACAAATTTTGGCTCATCCATGCATTTGGTATTTAATATTGACTAACATACACTTCATATTACGGAGTTTTAAATGACCATAAGCAGGGCAGGTATAGCCAGCGCAGCTAGATCTCTGATGCTAAGTGTGGATTCTTCATATAAATATAAAAAACAAGAGTATGTTCAGTCCAGTAACATTTAAAAACCAAAGCACAAGTTTTTTTTTAATATTTTTACAGAAAAACTGTTTTTGTGAACAAACACCTGCTATACTTACTATCGCTGTACTGACAGCGGAAAACTCTGTGAGCTTACCCCATCACCAGCCAAGCTTGTATGAGGGGTGATGCCCATGAAATTTGAATCTAGACAAGTTTTAGGGAGGGTGTTAATATATATATATATATATATATATATATATATATATATATATATATATATATATATATATATATATATATATATATATATATTCAGCTTTATACCATTCACATACGTAATAAATAACTGTTTTAAAAACAATTGTTTTTTTATTTATTTTACTTTTTATATCTTTGTAGATTCAATAAGCTTTTGGGGGCTTTATGGTCAATTGACTATAGAGACGTTGAGGCTCCCCAATGTCTCTATGTGGAGCCTCACTATCTTTCTTTTTTATGTGTATAAATGGGGGTGTTTTCCCTATTTGTTTATGCTTTTTGTTTAAGTATTTAATCAATAAAGATATATTTTTTATTATTTTCTTGTGTTGCTCTTTTGTTGGCTTTTGTATTGTCTCTTAGTGGACTTGTGCTTTCTCACTGCACCAAACCCCTTGGGGGCAAAGCTTATAAGGTTTAATGTGGATTTTTTAACAGTCCATTGGGCACTTTCATACCTCTTCTGCTTGAAAAAGGATTGAAAACCTTCTTTATAATAATATAAGCATCCAATCAGATCGGCATATAAAATCAAATAAGTATTTAGATGTAAAATATTTTATGAAATCCGATTGATTGAACTTAAGTCTGGATATCCAACCCAAACCCGTACCAAGATATCCCATCAATTAGGTCAATCGAGCTCAAGCCCAAAAAAGAGTGGGTTCTACTCCCAGCGAAACCTAGGCTTGAAAACCTGGTCGGCTGGCCTGAGAGAAGCAAATATGTACGCTTACAGAGACTTAGAATCAGTAATGTATCGTGTGATCCATGTCTTAATTTCAATCTCTATTTAAAGAAACATCCTTCCTTGGAACATACTTGATTGCCAAACTTTTTGGTTCATTCAGAGTTGGCATCATCATGGTCTTTCTCATAGAGACAACCAGCTTCATAATCTCCATGCTTTTAGTTTACATCAAATAGGAGATTTGCTTCCTACCTCTCTTCTTTGGCTTTCTATGTAAAACTCACCCGAAGAATTCAAGTGGGACAGGTGAGTAAAAAAAAGAAGAAGAAGAAGAAGAGGAACCCTGAATGAATGGGGAAGACGGTTTCTCAACCGTCTCCTCCACTCATCGTGGGAAGGGAGTGAGGATAAACCTTGCCGCTCATGATCATCGGGTGGGAGGCTGAAGCTTATTTTCACCCACCGTGAGAGCTCTATAAAGAGCTCTCGCGATGAGTTTCTCTGCCCATGAGAGAGAGAGATACATTGAGAGTGACAATGAGGGAGTCGTAGGAACATGCCATCGAGAGGAGCCACTATTGGTAGGTACGTCCTTTCCCCCCTGTTTGTTTATTTTTTTAGAAAGTCGGCAGCCATGGCTGCTGACATATTGAAGAAACAAAAAAAAATGGCATCCATGGCTGCTAGCATTGTTATATATATATATATATATATATATATATATATATATATATATATATATATATATATATATATATATATAGAGAGAGAGAGAGAGAGAGTCGACAACCTCTGTGGTGGGAGGTGGAACTCTAGAAGGGGTTGTATTCCTTCCACTTTAATCCCAACCAAGATTTCAGTAGAATCGACTCGGTTTGGGGTGCAAACCAGACTGAGTCGGGTCTACCAGGTCTTGGGTCGGTCTGGGTGCAACAAAAAAAAGGAGTCTCGACTGACCAAACTGAGTCAGACTGACTCAGTCAAACTAAACTGGTCGAGGTGTGAACCCAGACCGGGTCGGGTCTGACCAATACCGACTCGGTTCGGGTCAGTCTATACAGAGTCTGATCAATGAGCCTCAAACCTGACTTGATCAACCGAACCGAGTTGGGTCTGATAGGGTCTCGGTTCTCTTTTGGGTCTGGATTGAACTGGACCAGACCTAGTCTGGGTCTAGTTTCAGTTGACATGGACTGATCCAAGTTGAACCAGATCCAAACAAAATTGAGTCTGGATCTAGTATGAAGCTAGATGGATTAGTCTTGGATCCATATCAAAACTAGATCTTGTTTCAATTTGAGATTAATCAGATCAATTTTGGATCCAATATATAGTTGGTTCTAGGTCCAACCCATAGCTGAATGGATCAGTTTTAGATCAACAATAAACTGGGTCTAGATCGGTATCAGAACTGGATCTGAATTCAACTTGTAATTTAGTATGGATCTAGGTTGATCCAGTTCAGTTTGTTCATGACTGGGACATAGCTGAACTAGTCTAGTATATCTCTGACTAAGACAGAACTGAACCCAGTTGAAACAATTGCATCCAGTCTGGTTACACCAAACTGAATATGGATCCACACCTTTTAGTAAGCGAATCCATTATGGATTTTTGACAATTCAATTGAGTTTGAACCCAAACCCAGTTGGGTTAGGACTAGGTTCAATAAACCTAGTATTCTAAACTCAAACTGAACATGTTTTGACCTACGATAAGTCAGGTTATATCACAAAGTTGAAATGACCAAATACCCTTAAATGTACCAAATATCTAATGAGGTAAAACATGCATAACTTCATGTGTTGGATTCATATCGTAGAGAGCAGTCTTTTTGTCCTATGATCCTGACCAAACTGGAGGCAAAAAAATCAAGGTATGGCAGATCACCTTGTGAGGGGTATTTTGGTAAAATTTTAAAATATAAATAATGTATGTATATTAATATGAACATGCTTGTATGATGAACATATTATATTGTTAGAGTCATTTGAGACTCAATTGCGATCAGAGTGCATCATTCACATTCAAGGTAAATGACATTAATTATAAGTAATCTTAGTTGTGAATAAATTGTATTGTGTTGCATGTTAGCATTAGTTGTTGTATATTAACATGTTTAGAAATATAACTTTTGAATGTGAACATGATATGCATAGAATGACCATGCATGAGTTGATTACAATGAGATGATTGTATGCACATGCCAATTGGGATATGTCATGCATATTAGAAAGAAATATTGTCTTTTAATAATATATCTATGTTATAATAATCTTTGAATAATATGCATTATGATGAGATTGTGATTAACCTTGAGTCTCATGAGTTTTGTCTTATTGTTGAATTCAAATTGAGATAAACATGCTTAACCTCTTAAATCTCGAAAGTAGCAATCTGTGAAAAAGGTTATCTGGTTCGCGGCCATAGTGCAACCACCATGAAAAGTGAGGCACCATTGATTTAATGATATAGAGACTCTACCTCGTTGCATACTTAGTATAATAAAAAGTGTGAACCCTAATACGATTTTGAGATTGAAAATGAAACTTGTCGCGATTATTTTACGATGGCACTCGTGAAAGAATGAGTGAAATATGAGCTTTAGAGTAAGGTTCAAGATAATGAACTTAAAATATGATTTAAGATTTTATATTCACATAATATTTGAGACTTTAGACAACCATGAATGGTTAAAAGCCATTTATGGTTAGGATGTAGCATGAACCACATGCCAAGTTTGAGCTTGACCTCCCAGCTAGCTATCGGTGGAGTCCTCCTTGTTGTTTTATAGCATTGCTTAGTGATCCAAAAATCATTAAGAGCATATGGTTCATAATCTAGTCAACAATGTAGAATTGAGGTGTTCTATATGGGTTGCTATGGTCATAGACGACTATAATCGATATAGCCGACCTAATGTTATAGTCTGTTGTGAGTGAGTATTAGATTAAGAGAGTTAAAATAAAATTTTAAAATATACAAATCTTATATAGTGTGTCAAAAACTAAACTCAACTTAAGGGCTTAATGCCCACTATAGTTGTAACTTAAAAGCATTTATTGCTTATAAATATTTCTTACTAAGTTATAAACTTACCTACCTGAATAATTATAATTGTAGGTTACAAGTACACGAGCGAAGGCAGGACATGATCAGCTACTTCGATTATGCGATAGAGATATTTGTTAGTTTTATTTATTGTCATTGAATATTCATGTAATCTTTATTTTTGTATGTTATGAATAATGAACCTTAAAGAATTTGAGTCTATTAAAGAAAAAAAATTAGTCATATTTTCTCTATGTGAACTATGTGTACTTTCCCTCTGAGAAGTAATACCAACCGAACCTGGATCAAGGTGTTACATTCTATTGTTAATCTCTATGATGCTGATGATCTTCTCCCTAATGCATGACTCCACTTTGCCTTCCCTACCGACATCGTAAGGTTGGATTCCAAGAAGTGAGGTGCATTCTTCTCTAAACTCCACATCATTAAATGACAATATCAACCCTACAATTGTCCTTGAAAGTTCAAGGACATGTTTCTTTATCTGCAAGAGTTTTTGCATTTAGGAAGCATTATATGATGATAATGATGAAATGCACTAAAATTATGTTCACTATCATAGATGAGTTTGGTAGATTCGAGGGCTGCTTGACATGACTAAGCAGATTTCACTTCACTTGGGATTTGAAAACGGCACAACCAAGTTGTTAGTTACTTGGCAGCCCAAGCCAAGCAAAATTGTTTGAACTTACCTGATAAGCATGAGGGTGTGTTTGGATTCAAGGAATCTAGTTGAATCGGAATCCAGTTCCACAAAAGTCAAGTGAATCTTCCCATTGTCCAGCCACAAATATGAATTTAGTAAAAACGAATTCCATCTCTACTGAATTCTCTAAATCCAAACACAAACCTAAGCAGAAAATCCTAGGAAAATTTTCCTTACATGCAGGCAAGATATTTTACTCTAAATATGTATAGAAGTTTTAAGAAATCTCCATTTAAACAGACAAGCTTCTCATTGGAAAACGTTGTATTGCATAGATAATAGTCATATTCCAAACTGCATATTAAATGGATTATTTGGAACACAATACATTATCATTAGGAAACCAACCGTCTATGTGTGAGATAAAAATGTTCTCTAATAAAAAGATGATCTAGAGGGATGTACCAAAAATCGATCTATCAAATTGTAACACATTTATAGACTAACCATCCATCTTAAAAGAACATGGACCACCATCAAATTTATAACTGTGTAAGCATGTGGATATGGGTCTTACTTTGAAACATATGGAACATGTATGTCGTGCTTTGCATTTAGGTCATTCCTCTCAAGTGAAAAGAACAAAAGCCCAACAAATACTTCAGTTTTTGTCAGTCACAAATTATGTCACAAAATATTGAAGCCTGCAAGCTTTAGCCTAGAAATTTTGAAACTTAGAACTTCTAGGAACACCACAATGGCTATCCCGCTCATAGCAAGTAGGAGAGACAACTCAGTTAAATAATGGTTTAGAAAATTGGATTATGAGCTAATCTAATTCGCCAATTCATCCATATTATTGGATTTAGACTTTAGATTACAGAAGAATTAGTTGATTCACACTATTAGAATCGCATCACAATCTGATCTCCAGTCCAGCTTCTTGGTCAAGCAATGCAGTTAAACTGATAATTATATATCCATGCAGTTGAATCAAAGCAGTTGTAACACCTGATTAGGAGCTGGAATACTAAGGCAAAAGGATATTAGTGATTTTAGAGTTTTTAACGTGAAATAAAATCAGAGTAAATTTGTCTTTATTAACTCAGTAAAGCATTAGCAGTTTATTCAAGTCTTGGTTTACTTTTTCTCGATTACCATTACATGTTATGCTTAAACCCCCACCATCATGATCCTATCTAAAGACAAATTCTATATACTTTTATCAGACATGAATGCGAGGTATCGACAAAGCCTGATTTAAACATGGCTTTCTAAGGTCAATCTTTTATGACAATTATTTCATAGAGAGAGAGAGAGATCTACCTTGATAGCATGGGGATGAGGAAAAAGCCAGTATATCTTGCCTTTAGCCTATCAAGAGAGCACTTCACTGCATTTTTCACTAGACCTCTCTAGATGCTCTTTTGATGCACCGTTTATTCCCCCCGATAAGTGTAAGGCCATGTGATCATAAGGTGGCTCTTAGGGGCCATTCTAATAATCACAATGATCAAATGCAAAAGACTTGTCTCTTGAGGATGAAGGGATTTTTCTCAGGGGTGTGTCCCCAAAACTTGAACTCTTCACAACTATAAATGCAATGAAAATGCTACGATGAATTAATAACAAGGAATCATACAAGCATTCACAGAAAAATGATGTTTACAGTTACTAAAGGCATTCAAACTGGGAAATGGTTGAGAGTGTGGACCCCCCTGACAATTTTGAGCGTAACAGTGACATCTTCACCCTAGCTACAATTTTGCATCCATGCATAAAGGTCCTTAAATTGGTATAAGAGCGGGTTTGATAGATCCCTGACAGTGTCGAAAGCAGCCTTGCGTGTGGGCATGTCGATGCATAAATCGAACGTCGATGACGGCAGCGACTCATTGCCAAAAAAAGGTGCATAAAAAAATAAAAAATCAAAAATCAAAATAGGAGGTCAGTTTATTTTTTTTGATTTAGACAAATTGGCAAACTAAGCATTTTTTATTTGCGTAAAATAAAAAAATAGGAAGAGGGTTCGACCCTCTTCTGGTTTTTGATTTTTTTGGCTAGAGAAAACGAAAATCACCACCGGTGGTGATTAGACGCTGGTGGTGGTCCGATCATTCTGACCCTCTCTCTTTATGCGTCGGACCACCCGATTTCTCGGTGGTCATAGTGCCAAAAAAAAGAAAAAAGAAAAAAGAAAGGAGGCCCAGAATTGCTCACCCTTTTTTTCGATCAAAGGCTGAATTATCTCCAGCCTTCAAACCCTTGCCGACAAAGATCTCATTTTCTGAGGTCGTGCGGTGACTGTCAAGTGCGGCGTGTTGTCGCCAGACCGGTCGCCTGATTTTTGCCTACAGCGGCAGACAAACAAACATAAAAAAAATAGACAAAAGGGAAGAAGAAGAAGTGAAACAAGGCCTTAACCTTACCGGAGTTGGGGCATCGCCAAACATGCCGAAGGAGGTGGTTGTTCCTTGCCGGAATATTGGGCGCCAAAAAACCTAACGCCTCTCCAGCGCTGCTCCGATGGGTTCCCCTCTTTCTCATAACAAAAGAAAAAAAATGAAAAAGGGAAACCCTAATCGGGTTCTCCTCTTGTTTTAACACATAAGCCCTTTTTACATAAAAAAAATAGTTTAAACCTAAAAATTCCAGTTAATTTGGGAAAAGGGTTGGTTTTTCTGAAAAACAAAAAATAGCATACCGACTTTTCTGAAAATACAAAAAAGTGATTCCTTTTTTTCTATTAAACTCAGGAAATTTCATATAAATATATAGTTTGTTGGATAATTATGGAGCGACTACTGATCTTTTTTGAAATTACAGAAAGAGAGTTGTATCTTTTTGTTTAACACAGAAAATTTTCTTTTGAGGTTTCTGTTTTCATTTTTTTTTTAAAGGCTTTTGCTTTTCTAAAAATTGCAGAAAAATGGTTTATCTTTTTTGATAAACTCAAAAAATTTAGAAAATGTTTTGCTTTATTGATTTTTTGCAGAACAAGGCCTCTGAAATTTTTTGATATTACAAGCAAGCTTGAACAAAGGCTTAAGCTAGGTACGCATAAACAAGCAAAGCTTAAACATGCAATCTGACTCAGATAAGCTTGACAAACCCAATTAAACTTGGCTCAAGATATTAGATTATATATATTTTGTCCAATACATGTGGACAAAGAAAGCTCTCGCCTTAATAGGTAAGTGATGTAGAGCAGCCAAATGATCAGAGAGTTAGATGTGAATCCAACTCTTCAGACCCGATTCGAGATACAATACCCTAGAAGATCCAATTTTCTTGAGACCCATTTAGGTCCAAATGGATCTTCGAGGTAACTCCTTGATTTTGTCACATGTCAACTTTTGAGAATTTTGTTTTTAGCTTCTCAAAAATTACCTTATGTGGTGATTCTATTTTTGCAAATATTGAAATCAATTCTGTATTTTTCTTTTTTAGGTGCCAAATCTTACAGATCCGAATAGTTCTGGTGTTCAATAGAATTATTTTAGGGTACTAGAGGATGTATGAGGTGTCAAGGTAGATTTTTATTATTGTAATAATTTTATTTTACTCTAAATTGGTTCAAGATCTATTTGCATGAATTGGATCTTATACAAAATCCAATTCATCTTAATCCATATTGGTGCCCCCCATGGCTGGACCAATATGGACCCCATTTAAATTTGTTGGCCAAAGTCAAGAGGAGTGTAGCTTGACTCCTTATTGGTGCAGATGAAGGTAAACTTAAAGTCTCTCTAAGCCCAAGTTACCTCAAAGGTGGTTAATAGGAGGACACCTCCTTCTTGACCATCCAAAAGCAAAACATTTTAAATTTGGCATTCTCATTAGCCGCTAAGAAGGTGGCCTCCAACATGGCTAATGAGAAGCCATGCTTGTAACGACCCCAACTCATACTCTTTAAAAAGTGCATTTTTTTTTTACAAGTGCGAAAACAATCTCAGAGACGCGGGGCCTTTACAGCTAAACACAACTACCACTACAAGGGATCTTATACTCATCTTTCACACCAAACCAAAATCAAACCTGACTTTATTTATTTAATTGTAAAGAGTCTAAGACATAATTAATTAAAAGTAAAGAAAGCAAAGAAAAGAGTCATGTCGTCCAAAGAATCTGCCATGTAGTCGTGTGGTCCCCTCGTGACTCTTCTCAGAAGCAGGTCACCCCACTAGGCAGCTGAGGCTGCAAAAAATATAAAAAGTAGGGTGTCAAAATTTGAAGAATACTGCGTACAGGTCCCTCTAATGAATCAAATAAGTAAAAAAAATATAAATAAGATTCATGCAATATTTTAGAGGGATATAAATATAATACATTCATAATTCAAATAATCATTCATACAATAAGAAACATTTATTAAGCATGAGAAAATATGTAATAACAACAGAGATTACAATCTAAGCATTAAAGACATTTAACATGCATTAAGGAACAACATCATGCATTCATCAATATATCACAATTAAGGGAATAAGTAAAATATATATGATCTAATGCATAATAGGAATATGCATTATTTCAATGCAATGCATGCATAATTTATTATCGTTAATCAAGTTTTCTTTAATATGCATGTCTCTATTAGGATGCACACACATTTAAGTTACACTTTTTATTACCATCAGCCGCGGATACTTAAAACGGGTAAATTTTCTGAGGTCAAGTTAGGGTTTTCAGGGTAACTTAGCACACAAGTTTTATTTTATTAATGGGTTCCAAACTTAGCCCTCGACTGATATCAGGAAACAACACCATCTATCAGAATATTAGAAAACAGCATCTAATATCGGGACACCAGGAAAAACAACATCCACAAGTACCACTTCTTTTTTTCCTTCTCTTTCTCTTTTCTCTCTCTTTTTTGGGGTCTTTTTATAGGCCCCATAGGGGAGGTCGCCCCTTCCTTTTTCTCCAGCCCCATATAAGAGAGTTTCCAACATATGGAACTCTCTCTCTCCCTTTTTTTCCTTTTTTTTTTTTGAAACTCTTCCAAATGTTGACTTTTTTTTTCAGAATTTTGTTAAAAAAGAACTCTTAATCTCTCAAATCCTCTTGAACTCTTTCATAGGTGTTTAAAGGCTCTTTCAACAGTTCTAAACAAACCCAAAAATAAATTTTTGAAATTGCATTAAATTAATTATTTATTTATTTATTTATTTAATACTAAATTATAAATACATTTCCAAAAATTACCAAATTAATGTTGGAGGCTTTTTAACATAAATAAACCCCAATTTAAAGTTTTTTAATGAATTCAAAGTTAGAAAAGTTGTTAGGCATGGATTTGGATCTAGATTTGGATCCAATATCCAAATCTATATCCGAAATCCAAATGAGTTTTAAACTGGATCAAATCTAGATTAATATGGGTCTAGGATAGGGTCCAAATCCAGATTAATTTAGATCAAATCCCTCAGATCCTGTCTGATCCAAGTTCGGATCCGAATTGACAAACTACTTAAAATTTTGAAAAAATATGATTTTTGGCTCAACCGTAGCTTGAATCGAGAAAAATAAAATATCGTTGCACTCAAAATTCTGAGACGCAACCAACAACATATTACACGAATATCAAATTCTGAATTTTGCTCGAATTTTTCTTAAACTTAATTGTCAAAAATAAAAAAATTTTCTCACGTTTTAAGTGGCTCGTTTAGACCTAGTTGATGAGACCTGGGCCAATCCTAGACTCAAAAGCATCGATCTAAACTCGATATTCAAATGATTTTTCTTCTATACTTCGCCAAATTTTCGAAAAAACTGAAAATGACTAAGTATAAAAATATGTGATATTACAATGCTACCTATCTTCCTCCTTTAAATGAGACCAGAAAAAATGTTGAGGGTCTTTTCCTTTCTTTGCTAAAAAAAAATTGTTAAAGAAAAATCATGGTGGATCTCTTCTAGTTGTCTCCTACCTTGGGACATTTTTAAAGCTTGTTGCAGCCAGACTATCATGCAGACCATAGCTTCAACTGGGCGTGAACTAGAGTTGCATGTGAAAGGTTCATGTATCCGTAATTGCCATTAAAAATCTATACTAATTGTTGTTGCTAATTCCTCGGCCGTGGTGTTTTTGTCAAATTGGAAGGAAGTAGCATTTTTTTGTTTGTATTTGAGTGACTCTTAATATTGTTTAAAACTTTACCTTGTAACTTCTAATCAGGTTTGCTTAAACTTGCTTCAGTTTGAACTAGTTATACATCTTGTTTGATCTAAGAGATTATCTTTCATGCATTGGATCTTGAATAAAAAATTTCTACTGGCTTGTTTATAATCCTTGCTTAGTCTAATTAGAGTTGGGGTAAGGTCGAAGGGATTTAATATTGAAGAAGATATATTTAGGAGTGTTTGTTTATGCATGTTGAACAATAAACCTCTAATGCTAAAATTCAGATTAAATTAAACTTGTTGTTGAATCGTGTAACATCATTCAGTTATATGACTGTCTGTGTATCAGATATAGTTGCACTAATTGGGACATAACTCTTAATTTATTTCATACAAATTAACGTATGATAGCTTGTTGGAAAGCTAACATCGGTGTATACAACTTATATGTTTAGTCTATTTTATGATTCATTCATTTTGGCTGTCAAAAATGGTATATAATAAAAAAAAATAGTCATTCGGGTGATTGTTCGGATTGTAACAGTTTCATTCCTTGTTTAGTTCATAGTGGAGTCATCATAACTTCGATTTAAGTGAGTTTTATTATTCTTATTCAATAATTAAATTCTCTACAACTTTCATGTTAGACAAATTTGTTGAATCAATCGTTTGTATGGTCAAAAGTGTCTGGAAACAAACAAAACAGTCTTACAAGTATCTGTATAGGACTGTATGAGTCTGTCATCTTGCTCAGGTCTTATCAGAGTCATATGACTTCCGATTTGAGCATTTTTAGTTTTTTCATTTTTAAAACTAAATTTTTTACAACTTTTTTATTTGGGTCATTGTCCAAATCCTTAGAAAATGATCCCGCCAGTCCATACCGGATAATCCCAGCAATCCCACATGTGAACATGTGTTAAAAACATAAACTTCTCAAGTTAAAAAAAAAATGCCACCAAATCGATCCCGTCCAAAAAACCCATAGGAAATTTAACAGGAATTTACATCTCCAATACACCCTAACCCAATTAACTTACACATCGATACCTCATACAAACCCGTGGACTGCACACACAGATAGGGATGGCAGTGGGGCGGGGCGGGGCGGGGCGGGGAAAAGTGCACATCCATCCCCGCCTCCATCCTCGGACGGGGATGGATTTTAACCTTCGTCCCCGCCTCCATCCCCGTTGCATACCCTTCATCCCCAGTCCAAATGGGGCGAGGCAGGGCGGGGGCCCGCTTTCCCCCGGTCCACTGCCATCCCTACACACAGACACATAATAAAACGGTCGTGGAAAAAGTGCACTAGATCTTTTTTCATTAGATCAAAGCAGAAATTACCATACATCAAAACAGAAACCGAAAATGCACATCTTTATTCACTAGATCTCCTTCCTAACTAGAAACCGAAAATGCACATGAAACAAAAAAGCCCAAACCGCAGAAATAGGAAGCATCTTCACTACTTCAATTCAATTACCAAACGTGGCTTGAGGATAGTGACCATCCGGAGATTAGATAGGCATTGAAGAATTTACTTTGCGTTAGGGATGTAGCCAATGAAGTCGTAGAAAAAGTTAGACCATGCTCTCTCTCTCTCTCTCTCTCTCTCTCTCTCTCTATGTATATATATATATATATATATGAGAATGGCGATTATCCTGTCATCTTTTTCATTAGGTTACCATAAGACCCTCCAAAAATCATAATTTTAGGTGTTTTACGCCCGATTCAAAACCGTTGGATGTGTTTTAACATTGTTTACTACATTTTTTACCTCCAATCAATTTGAAAGAAAGTTTTTTTCTTAATAAAAATGTAATGATAAACACATCTAGCTGTTCAGATGGAGCATAATACACCTAAAACTATAATTTTGGATGGTCCTAAAAGTGACCTAATGAAAAAAGGGGCAGAATAATTCTCATTCTCTTATAATGGGTATGTCCTCATCTTAAACCGTCCAATTACATGATTGGATAGTTAAAAGAATCAGATAGACGTGATCTACGTGGATTTGTTGAAAGTAAAAAAATAAAATTTTAAATCATGTGATTAAGATATGTTAGAAGGATTTTTAAGGGCTGCAAAAATCAATGCTTAATAATGTGTTGGAACTTTACAATTAAAAAAATTACTTCAAAAGAATAAAATCAACATGTGATCCCCAACAAAAAAAACATGTTGCACACGTTTATGGTATTAGATTGAGTGAAAAAGGGACTGTTGACTTAGTGCACAACTACTGCACCACACACACACACACACACACTATATATATATATATATATAGAGAGAGAGAGAGAGAGAGAGAGTTGCACTAGGTTTTGATGTGCACCCACCTTGGATTGTTCAATCAAATGACACGGTAAAAGAAGCTGTACATATGTAGTTTACATGGGTTTTCCTAAAGAAACATGCTTTTTCGATCGTGTAATTGCAATGCACAAAAAATTTTCAAGGGCATAAAAAATCAACCTTACGTTATCATAATTTTATGATTAAAGAAAACCATGATTTTACTTAAAAAATATATATGGCCCAAGATATGATTCCTAATAAATGAACCACACTAAACACATTTGTGGGATCAAGATAAGTGAAGAAGTTGTTGCATGAACGAATATAAGTGCACACCTTAATTGACACCTACCAATAAATTTTATATATATATATAAGAAACCCACGAGGACTCCACTTCTGGTAGGAGTGGCTTGTTAATGTCAGCAAGTTGATGGGATGTTACAAGTTCAAAACCCATAAGTTGCGTCCCTGCTGCAAGTATACTCCACGGTGGGCAGGGGAGACCACAAGGGTTTTACCAATCGGAGGCCAACCAATGTGCAGTCGATGATGGGGGAGGGGGTTCTTTTGAATTTTATATATATATATATATATATATATATATATATATATATATATATATATATATATATATATATATATATATATATATATATATATAATATGTACAAACCACCATTCATATGAACTTGGCATTTCTAATGGGGTTTTTGCGAATCTAACTCTACATGTGTTTGATATGGTTCGGTCGCTACGAATTGACACTTTGTTTGTGCTTTTTTGATGAGTTTTTTTTTAATCATAAAAACAATGAAAATGATGAATTATCAATTTTTGAAGCTCTAAAAAAACTACTCACGTAATTGGATGATCCAATATCTAGTTCCTGCAATGCCAATTACACAGATAACATCTATGAGATCAAATTTTTAAAAATTTGAAAAGTGCCAAAAATGTTGATGCATACACACAAACTCTAGTGAAAACTGTAATTTTTTTTTATCTATTTTACACGTTTAACTCTCTGGTCTACATTTTTGGTTTAGTAGAATTGGACTTTCGAATCATGTTCTTCTAATGTGTATGTTAGATTTCTGGAGGTTGAAAAGTCAACGACTCACAATATACCAAAATTTTAATCCTCCAAAATCATATATATTCACATCAAAAAATACAATCCAAAGAGTCAAAACAACATCCCTGTTAAATGAGCCGAATGAACCAGACATAGCATGTACGGACTCAGCTCGTTTACCAGTGGACTGAGCTTGTGGCTTGGCTCATGTTCACGTTTAGCCGAGCCGAGCTCAAGCTCAGCTCATCCCTGAACAAGATGAGCCAAACACGAGCTGGCTTGTGTAAAAACATTCCATGTTATTTATACATGAAAAATATATATTTTTATATATTATACTTAAAATAATAATTTTTATATATTGCATTTAATAGTTGATATTTTATGTATATTTTTCATTCATCCTACTATATATATATATATATATATATATATATATATGCATTCTTCTATTTGTATATTACACTTAAAATATATTATAGAAAAATATATATGTTTTATTTATATGCGCTCTCCTTAGCCAAACACCCTATGTTTGGGCTCAACTCCTTTCAGCTAAACAAGTGGTTCGTGGCTGGGCTGACCAACTATACGAACCAATAACAAACGAGTTTGTAACAAGCTGAACTGAGCCGAGCCACAAGCTTCTCAGTTCATTTACCAGCCCTATATATATATATATATATATATATATATATATATATATATATATATATATATATATATATATATATATATATATATATATATAGAGAGAGAGAGAGAGAGAGAGAGAGAGAGAGACTTTAATATGTTTATCAACCAAACATGTTTGAATCAAGATTTTCATAGGTTTTTTCATAAATCTAAGCCTGTAGATGTATTTAGTGTGGTCCATTTGCTAGGAATGACGGTTGGATAATCATAATTGGATAAAAAAATATGATTGTTTATGCTTAAATATTTATGAAAATTCTAAGTCATTGATTTTCAACCCTTAAAAGATCCCTCTTATACATCATAATTGGATAATCCAAAAGTCTATTTCTATAAAACCAAACGTCTAGATCATATCCGTACTGTACAATTTTCAAAAAAAAACTAAAAAACCTATGAAAATCTTGTTGGTAAGCATATTCAGCTACTATATATATACATATATATAGTGATATTATCATTGTTGATAAAACCATAAGAGAAATAAAAAAAATCAATTTATTCCAAGAATTTTGCTGCACTCACTTTTGCATTCTAAACTTATGTTGCTGCGATTATAACTAAAAAAAAACAATATTGGAAATGATGATCACCTTGTATGAAATTTTTAAGTTTTTCAAATATGATTCCTTTCAACGAGTAAAAGGAAATGCACTCTATGTCACAATGAGACGTTGACACGAGGACATGATGCGGGTTTGAATCGCAAGATTGCAATTTTTTTGGAAAATAGGACATAAGGACATGTTTTTTTAATTCTTAATCACTTAAAACTATTTTTTTGATATTTTAATGTTAAAAATATATTAAACATTAAAAAATGATGTTAAAATATTGTTTATATGTGTCACTTTCCGTGTCCATGTGTTCAAGCATGTCTGCTCATGTCATCAGGGATGCGCCACCAAAATAGTGTGTTCGTGTGACTTAGAATGCACTATGCCTACCAGTTCCACTCATCTGATGGTAGAAACTTATGAATGTCACCAAATTCAAAGGGCATCACAATTTAGAAACTGGCATACCTTTTGCATGAGGATAAAGCCCGGTGTATAGGTAAAGGAGACCTGGGGGTTTTACGGCATGAAGTTAGGGTTGCAAACGGGTTCGGTTTATGAAGGCATTTTTACAAATTTTGGCTGTTTCCTACCCAACCAACCCAACTCTCCAATATATATTTCGAAAAATGATTGTATTGTATGGCAAGCTAACGTTTTAATGTCTTTTTTTTATCGATTTTCAGTGCATGTAGTTTGAAAATAACATAGAACAGACAAAAATGGAACAATCGTGCCTATTCCAATATGCAGACTATGCTTCTATTCTAATTTTATAACTCAAAAAGAGAAACCTTAGAAGGGTTTTTGACTCTAACTTAAAACAGAAAAATTATAGGTATGTGTCAGCTTTCAACGACTATAAAACATAGGATTTCAATGTCGGATCTAAGAGACATAGATACGAGAACAGAGACTGTTCTGCAAAAATATATATATATATAATTTTTCTCATAAATATATGTGATTTTCTTACTATATATGTGATTTCTCTCATAAATATATATGAATTTTCTCCTATATATGTGATTTTCTCCTACATATATGTGAAGTTCATCCTATATATGTGATTTTACAGCTATATATATGAGTTCATCTTAAGCATTTGATTTTCTCTTAAATATACGTAGAGTTCCTCTTATATATGAAATTTTACATTTAAAAATATGTTTTTTTCTTCAATACATGCACTTTTCTAAGTTTAATAGGATATTCACACCTATTTTTAAGTAAATTTTTGAAGTATATGCGAACTTAGTCAGATATTTACGAAGTTTCAAGGTTTCAGTTTAATAGGATGTTTGCACTTATTTTTATGTAGACATCCAAATTTTATGTGAACTTTCTCATTTTATTTGGACTTTCTCATCCTCGAATATATTTTATGTGGACTTTCTTATCATCACGTATATTTTATGCGGACTTCCTCATCTATGATTATATTGAATAGTTTATCTTTCAGATGACGTTCTTTCCAACTGCTCATCAGGTCAAGGTGATTTTAGTATCATTGGAAAGCTAATGTCTTGATCTATCTTTTTATTTTTGTTGTTTTTTCAGATTTTAGGTGCAGGTGACTGGAAAATATTATAAAACAAATAGAAAATGTACAGTCGCATTTGTTCATTTAGTATTTTAGGAACACTGTCGAGGTTGTATCTCATTGCCCGTTCATTGTTTTTCAATGAATCATGTATCATTGAAAAGATATTTTTATCTTTTTTTTTTTAAATCCTTCATTTTATAGGTCAAAATGTCCTCTGAAAATATATTGTTCGTTTGTTACAGTTTGCATAGTATGTTTATATTATATTCTAGTTTTGAAACTCAAAAATGAAAACTCTAGAGGAGTTTTTTATTCTAACTCAAAATATGAAAGTTATACTTATATGTCTCAGCTTTCTAACGATTATAAAAACACAAGTTTTTTACATCAAATTAGAGAGATACATATATGAGAAGAGACTATTGTGTAAAAATAAACACATTTGGGAGGAAGTTTGTATATGAGAAAGGTAAAAAAGTATTTTTAAATCCAAATATTTATGATTTTAAGCATAAAAAGAATATAAAAAATTATAAGACATTTTAAAGACATATCATTTTTGTGTACTGTACGATCATTTTCCATATTTATTTTGGGATCCAAAACCCAACCACTTTGCATCACTGAATGAAGTTATTAGTGAGGAAGTTTTCCTTAGTTATCACATCCCCTCCCGAAAAGAAAAGAATAGAAAAGAAGATGCAACAGACATAGTAGTCAACAAAATTAGTGATATTGATTAAACACCACACGTATACCCACTTAACGGGAAGGATATGGTTTTCTTAACGTTAAGGGCGTTTGATACATGCGCGTTTCTAAGCCTGTAAGCTGTCACAGGGACATGCCATTTTGGTTGTCACATGACTAGACGCACTATGACATGCTGATATATATATAGACACTTATATGCATATGTTACTTTAATATTTTCAATAATTTTAATAATATCTTGTCTATTAAAATAAAAACTGTTTTTATTATAAACTAGAAAATCTATATATGTCCTCATGTCCTATTTTTTTTAAATTCTTCAACTACCATTAATTATGACATTTTACTATCATTTGATGTAAAATTATAATAAATTATTAAGGCAATTTGTTTTATATATTTTTGCACTGATCTCTCACTTTTTCTTATCAATGACTCAAATTGGAGCTAGAATTTATAGTTCCTCTAAAAAAACAAGGAATATATTTAGAATCAAAATAATTTTTTTGTTTTTGTTGAAGCATGCTAAAAACATATGGTTTTAAAGCATGTGGAAGCTTCTTCTTCATGTTTTTTTTAAAGAGTAACAAGTCTAAAAATGTCTATTGAAAATTGACAAGGTAAAATAACAAATGAAAAAGTAAAGTAGCATTTCCATGAAAAACATAATTTGAATTCACTTAACATGAGAGTCAAAGTCTGGTGACACTTGAAAAGTTGTTTTTCTTTATACGTTTCTTAACTAGAATTCCTAAAAAAGATTGGATAACGCAGCACTTAAAATGAAAATGAAGCAACCCAAGCCAAAATGGTAAAAGCAAGAGGTAAAAAAAACATTTTTAAGGTATATCATGATATATTCTGAGACTTGATTGCGATCAAAGCACAACATTCATATTAGAGGTAAAAGATATTATAAGTAATTTTAGTTATGAATAAATCATACTGCATTGTATGTTATTGTTGATTTTGTGAATTAGCAAGATTACAAAGATATCGCTTGAGTGTGAACATGATATGCAGAAAATGACCATGCATGAAATTATGAGATGATTATATACACATGTCAGTCTTGATATATCATGCATATTAGAAAGAGATGATTTTGTAATAGCATATCTATGTATAACATGCATTGTGATTAGACTTGAGTCACTTTATTCTATTTATGTCATGTGAATCTTTATATTGACATTAGCATGCATAACCTCTAAAATCTCAGAATTAGCAACTTGTGGAAAGGGCTACTTGGTTTGCGGCTAGAGTACAACCACCATAGAGAGTGAGTCGTCAGTGATTTAACGATGTAGGGACTCTACATCGTTGCGTGCTTAGTATGAGATAAGTGTGAACCCTAATGTGATTATGAGATTGAGAGTGAGATCTATCGTGATCATTTCACAATATCACTCATGAGAGAATGAGCGAAACACGAGCTTGAGAATATGGTTTAATGTGCTAAACTTAAGATATGACTTAGAGTTATATTCACACAGTGTTTAGGACTCTAAACGACCATGGATGGTTGAAAACTATCATAATTAGGATGTAGCATGAACTATACCGAGATTGAGCCTCACCTTCCGACTAGCTACCGGTGGGGTTCTCTTTTTGTTTCAGTGCAGTGTCTGGTGGTCCAAAGATCACTGGGAGTGTATGGTTTATAGTCTAGTCAACATGTAGAATTTGAGTGTTTTACGCGGTTTGCTATACCCATAGATGACTATGACTGGTATAGCTGACCCAGTGATTTAGTTGGATTTAAATGAGTGTTTGAGAGAGTCAAATAAGAGATAATTAAAATATATAAATTTACGTGATGTGTCAAAAACTAAACTCAGACTAGAGGCTTACAGCCCACTACAATTGTAAGTTAAAGTCTTTATTTGTTTATAATTATTTCTTATTGGGTTGTAGATTCACCTCCTATATAATTACAACTGTAGGTTTTACGCACACTAATGCAGGCAGAACATGATCGACTACTTCAGTAGAGTACTTGGTAGTTTTTATTTTCTTGTCATTGAATATTTATGTACTTGTTATTTTCTCATGTTAAGAATGATGAACATTGTGAAAGAAAGTGAGTTATTAGTAAAAAGAATTTAAAAAAAAAAATTAGCCATGTTTTCTCTGTGTGAACTTTGTATGCTTTCCCTCTGGGAAGTAATACCAACCGGACTCGGATTCTCAAGGTCCCAGATCGAGGTGTTACAGAACGAATGAAGATAAGTCTAACTGAATTCTAGAAGAGCAAATGAAGATAAAGATAAAGAAGACAAGTTGTCTTTCTTGACTCCTAAGGCAATGCACACAAGGATAACAGATTTTGTGAAAAATAAAAATCAAATGAGTGGTAATAGTAGCTGCCTCTACCCTATAAATAAGGTGGTAGCACATTGTTGAAATGTGAGGAAATAAGAGATAACTACAACATTCTTACCATGGGCGTAGGTCATAGCTGACGGAACTACATAATTTCTCATCTTGTTACCTTTCCTTCTTATTTTATTTTGGTATCAGAGCTTTTGTGACCACTGCCCTTGCTATGGCATTTTACTCAGGTGTGTTGCCTTCATCCGCTTGCACCAAATCCTACGGTACCTGGAATGCATTTCCAGCCTAGTTTCAATAAAATTGTCGAAACAATTATTTACTATGGTGAGTCGGTAGTATTCAGCAAGGACTTGTCGCTCTATCAATGAATTCTGCTCAAGACATAAACTGGTATCCTAACATTGCTGCTACACACCATGTGACATTGGACGACCAATATATAACAAACAGGACCGGATAACAAGGTGGTGAATCAGTGATGGCAGCAAATGGAGCCAACCTTCCCATATCAAACATCTGTAATATCCATCTTAACTCTTCAAAAGGATTGTTTATTTTAAAAGATGTTTTTCATATTTCAACAATCAAGAAAAAAAAATGCTACTAGTTCCCAAGATTTCAAGGGATAATGATTGCTACATTTAATTCTACTCTAATGGATTTGGTGTGAAGGATCGGCAGAGCAAAGCTACATTTCAAAGAGGGTCGACAACTAATGGGTTGTATTATTTTTAGAAGGCATCAAAAGGAGAAAATTAGCAAAGTTGAGGTAAACCTACCCAACAAGCAAGATGCAACAAATTTCGAAACTTGGCATTGTCGTCTAGGACATCCAAGTTGTGAAACTCTTGAATTTTTTAGCAAAAACAAGTTGGTTAACAAATGGCTTTTACATACTTGACAACTCACACATAGTTTCATATTTGATTAAACCCTCCAGCCTAATGAAGAAAGACCATCACTACATAAAGACTTAATAACTCATCATGATTGTCCCGAAAGACGGCTGACCCTATAGGGTTTGATAGCGGTCTGTCCGAGACAAATCCGACCCATTGATACCCTTATTCAGCACCCTCTGCGCAACCTTGCCGTTCTCCTTTGCTTCCTCCATCTTTCTTTAATATCACCAACCGCTTCATTAGCTTTGCATTTATGAGTGGCCAAATCATTGGCCTTGTGTTCATCAGTAAATTTGGGGAAATCTGCTTGCCTTATTCTTGCTGCCTCTGCTAATAGATCATGTATTAGCATTTCAGTAGTCTTAGCAGTAATACCCCTCAAGTACCATGAAATGGGTGGGGGAGGAACTAAGGCTGGCTGAATCAATTGTTGCAAACTAACAGCAGATCCTATTCTTCCTTTGCCTCCAGTACACCGTTCATAATCAGCATATGTTTTCGGCATGAAAGGTAGGCACATGTGTTCATCCACAAACAACGGTTTCAGTTCCCATGAACCTTCGAATCTTTTCATAAAACCGGTGTTCCTTTGCTTGAAACTTACCTGAAAAGGAAGAAGAAAAATGCCTAAGGATGATTCTGTATGTGCATGCACGTGCATGTGCACGTGCGTATGAGTTTGCATTTGTTGCATGTAAACCATTTCCTTACTGTGTGATCCTTTCGGTTTTGATCAACTAGGACATGTACTGAAATGACACCAGACCACCACAAGAATCTCCATGAAGCTGCTTGTTCCACTTCAACCAGTTGCCTTAGTCCCTCATCCACCAAAACCTTTCTTGAAATGACTTCCTGCCACAAGGAAAGTGCAAACAATTGAAGTAAGTACGGTCTGTACAAGCTCACATCTAAAGTACTAAATTTTTTTAATTGAAAAAAGGCCATTAGAAACAGACTGATGTAAAAGAGCAAGATACAAAGTACAGAAGGTAAGCCTTCTATGGTCCATAAAATTAACTATATAATCCATCGTTAAGAATCATGTTCAATTCAAATCAGCACTAGGCGACTTAACAGGAGTTAAAACCTAGTGACACATGGACTTCAGCAAAACCTGATGATGAAATCAAATCCGGGTCACTTGCTAGGGCCTAGATTGAAATCTTGAATTGGGACAATCTCACTCAACCATAGGGACTGAACTGAAGAGTGGTGAAATTCCTGTCTCGCCCAGTTGGACTGGGATCCCACCCAATGATGGCCTATCTGAGAGCCAAATATTGCAGGTCTTAAAACATCATTTGAGATTGGAATAATTGACAAAAATCAGCTGAGATGGAAATCCATAATTTGTGTAAAATAAAAGTCATTTGATACTAAAGTACATCAGACTTGATGTCAACTGCTTGGTTTGGCAGGTCAATGATGCAGTGGTGATGGTCGGCTGCAACGTATCTGCTGGCTGGAAGAGGCAGTGCGAATCTCACGATCAACAATGGGCAGAAATAAGAGAAACAGTCACCCAAAATGATGGTGACTGTGTTAACCCTCCTTTTATTGAAATAGAGAACCCCAATGAACAAGTGGTGATGGTCGGCTGCAACGTATCTGCTGGCTGGAAGAGGCAGTGCGACTCTCACGATCAACAATGAGCAGAAATAAGAGAAACAGTCACCCAAAATGATGGTGACTGTGTTAACCTGTGAAAATCTCTACAAAAAGAGATTGTGTGTAACACCACAATACAAGAAATACAAAGAGTGCACAAAGGCACAAAGGAGAACACTCACAAGTGCACGAAGGCACGGACAGTAACCATACGAGCTACTGGAGCAAATGTCTCTTCATAGTCAATCCCATATTCTTGACTGTACCCTTTAGCTACAAGACGAGCCTTATACCTTTCAAGAGAACCATCACTCTTAGTCTTGACCTTGAACACCCATCGACATCCTATAGTTTTCTTGCCATTGGGAAGAGATTGAAATTCCCAAGTGTTAGCTTTCTTAAGAGCTTTGAGTTCACTCTCCATGGCTTCTCTCCATTCAGTACATTGTTTGGCTTCTCCAAAAAAATTTGGTTCAAAATAAGAGTGAATGGCACTCAAACAAGCTCGATATTTAGGAGAGAAAGAATCAAAAGATATGAATCTAGAGAGAGTCCTTCTAGTTCTTTCAGTTCTCCTAGGATGAGAATCATGAGTGGAAATAGTCTCACTAGGTTCACTATATAGTTAAATAGCACTCCTAAAGGTGCTTCTATCTCTATGTGAATAAGTGATGGGTTCTCTAGATACATTTTCTTCTTGAGGGGTAGAAGGGTTAGAGTTATTGTTGATCACAATCATTTCATTTTCACTATTATATGTTGATTCATCATCACTAGAGATATCATCATCCTTAGATAAAAGGTCAAAAAGAAAGGAGTAATCGGCATTTTCTAAATGAGATTCATTTTTTTCAAAACCACTATCATTTTCCAAAAAAGTTACATTCCTTGAAATATATAATTTATCATTCTTAGAGTCATAACATCGAAATCCTTTTTTAGTTTCCGAATAGCCAAGGAAAGCACACGGAATGGCTTTTGGTGAGAGTTTATCATTTTTATCGGTAAGAACAAAGCACTTACAACCAAAAACTCTCAACCTATTATAATCAGGTTCTTTTTCATATAAAATCTCAAAGGGAGAAATTTTATCTAAATTTTTGGATGGAAGTCGGTTAATAAGATAGACGGAAGCAAGAGCCGCTTCGGCCCAAAAATTTTTAGGAATATTTTGGGAAATGAGAAGAGTTCTAGTGGTTTCAATGATATGCCTATGCTTTCTTTCGGCCAAACCATTTTGTTGTGGGGTCTTAGGACACGATCTTTGATGGACAATGCCACAATCCTCAAGATATTTCTTAAACTCATTAGAGAGATATTCACCTCCGGAATCGGTCCTAAATATCTTTAAATTACTATTAAATTGATTTTTAATCATCATATGATATGTTTTAAAACATGAAAAAACTTCATGCTTATGTTTGAGAAAATGTATCCAACAATATCGTGAGAAATCATCTACAAAAATCACATAGTAAGCAAAACCACATTTGGATATGACAGGTGCCGGTCCCCAAACATCCGAGTGAATAATTTCAAAAGGTTTAGTACTAAACATAGTTCTTGGTTCAAAAGGTATACTTCTCATTTTTCCAAGAATACAATCATTACAAGATAAAGTATTTTTACAAAGATCTTTAACAAAATGTAGACAGGATAACTTGGTAATGTTGGGATGACCAAGTCTCTTGTGCCAAACATTTATGTCTTTATGTTGGGCCACATTACAAAAGGTGTTTTTAGGAATTTGAAGAAAGTCCACATAGTACAAGTCTCCTTTCCTAGAGCCTTCCCCAATCAATCTCCCGGACTGGTGATCCTGTATTAAACATTTATTAGATGAGAATTGAATGTTACACCCAAGGTCCGTGAGTTGAGAAACGGAAAGCAAGTTTAAATTTAATTTTGGTATAAGTCTAATTTTTGGAATAAAGAAGTTTTGGGTTTTAAAATTTCCAATTCCCTTAATTTCTAGAGAAGTACCATCCGCGGTCGAAACAAAAGAAGGTGACACATTTTTAGAATACTCGGAAAGAGATGAAATGTTTGGGGTCATATGAAAGGATGCACCCGAATCTAAGAGCCAAGAAGTTTTACCTGGAGGAGAAGAGGTGGATACGGCGGCACCAGAAATAGCTCCCTTTAGAAGAGGTTGAAGAGCCTCCACAATTTGATTGAGAGATAGAGCTTCTTTTGAAGATTCCTCTTTTGATGGTTGAGATGTAGTTGTCATTGCTAGAAGTTTCTTCCATTTTGGGCAAACCAGTTTGATATGACCCGGTTCTTTGCAAAAGTGACACAAGATTTTGCTATAATCTCTTCTTCCTCCTTGATTTTGATTCTTAAAATGAGGAGGTCTATATGTTCTTAAATTGTTACCGGGTCTAGAAACGGCATTAACACCATCACATTCTTCTTGATTTGTGGACATTGCAAGCACACTAGGATTTTGCTTGCTAATGCCCATACGGGTTTCCTCTCCACTTAATTTAGTTAAGACATCTTCAAGAGAAGGAGAGGTAAAAGAGGATAGGAGAGAAGATCTTATTTGCTCAAACTCGGGCCTTAGCCCATTCAAAAAATTGAAGAATCGGTCTTCTTCTAATTGCTTATGACGAAGCTCTATGGCTTCTCCACTCCACTTGGGTTCAAGCATAGCAAGCTCATCCCAAATTGAAGAGAGTTCCGCAAAATACTCTCTTATAGACATATCACCTTGAACAAGAGTTAACGCTCTCTTTTGAAGATAATACTTATGGGACAAGTCCCTAGAAGTATACATCTTCTCAAGATACTCCCACGCTTGAGAAGTTTTTTTAAACTTTATAATGTTGGCATTAATCCTTGTCTCAACGGAAGAGAAAATCCAAGACAAGATCTTAAAATTCTTCATTTCCCATTGCTCATGTTTCCTACCATATTCCTCAAGAGCATTAGTTCTTTCATCTCCCTCAAGGATTTTGATTTCTCCTTTTTTAAACAAAGTAATTTTAGGCTCGGGTTCCGGAATCGAGCCTTGAATGTAACCCCAAAGCCCTTTCCCTTTGATGTGAGCTTCCATATTTCCGGCCGACACATGATAATTTGAGCCATTTAGCTTGAAACCAAGAGAAAAATGGGAGTCTTTCTCACCCATTAGAGAGGAAAGAAGAAAGAAAAGAATATGTACCACAATAAGATTTTAAATCTTTCTTGTTGTAGTAATCTTCTAAAATATTGAATGAAGAAGAGCCTCCACTCCAATCACCAAAAAGTTGAAGGCATGTTTTTCGAGGCACTTGATATTGAGAAGAATCACACCAATTTCTTTCTCCAAACAACCTTGCTTTGATACCATGTGAAAATCTCTACAAAAAGTGATTGTGTGTAACACCACAATACAAGAAATACAAAGAGTGCACAAAGGAGAACACTCACGAGTGCACGAAGGCACGGATACACATGCACAACAGCATGAAACAAAATGAACTTCAATTCATAAGTTCCCAAGAGGGGCTTTACAATATTGCATATGCACTCACAAAAAAGAATATGTTTACAAGGGCCACTAAGGCCTATTTATAATGCAAAAAGAAGCCACAGGTGCAGCTCAATATGACTGTTGGAGCTGCACCCAACGGTCACATTTGTGACTATCGGGGCAGCTCCAACAGCTATATGGAGTTGTCCCTTTCACAACAGTCAAAAAGAAAAAAAAAGGTAAAAAGCAAAAGTAAATAAAAAAAGAAAAAGTAAAAATGTTAGCTCATTAGGGTGGCTGACACCTATTGAGTAAAAGGATGGGTATTTCAGTTTACAGTTAAAAGAGACATAATATTTTAACATAACCCTCCTTTTATTGAAATAGAGAACCCCAATGAACAAGTACAGTGTTGAACGATAAATGAAATAACAAACAATGCAAAGGAATGAGACAATAGGTAAAGAAAGTAAAAAAAAAATGCTGGAACGAAAAAAGGCTGCTGCCCAAAAAAATCAATCACTGCCTTCCTAAAACCCTAGGAGAGGGTTTTAAATATTCAGCTGGCGGATCCGGGTCTCAGGTCCAATCATGGACCCGAGACGAGATCCGGGTCTTCTTCTTGATGGATCTGGATCCGGGTCACGGGTCTTGGGGTAGGGTCTAGGTCCATCCTGCCCTGCATCATTCTCCCTAGGTGGGAAAGAAGTCGGCTCTGACGACTTGTTGTCTCCACAGTAAGCATATAGATCAGACACATTAGATGTAGGAGAAAGGTGCCAAGTTTCGAGCAGCCCAAGGAGGGAAGATCGGTCAACTAGGCCCGCTAGCCGGGGCAACCCGGTCTCCTTGGTGGGAAGGAGAACTATCCTATGACCCTGAAAGACAAATGTGTACGTATTCCTACGGCCATCATGGATGGTCTTACGGTCAAACTGCCAGGGACGTCCCAATAGGATGTGACACGCACTCATGGGCGCCACGTCACACCACACTTCATCGTGGTAATGCTCCCCCATAGAGAACCGAACTAGACAACGCAGGGTGATTGGCACCTCGTTGCCTTTCTTGAACCATGCCATTTTATAAGGTTGGGACAATTTTTCTGTTTTTAGGTTCAAGGTTGACACGACACTCTCAAACACCATATTCTCGCACGCTCCAGTATCAATGATAACATCACATGCACGCCCCTCACAGTTACACCGAGTTCTAAAAATATTATTTCGCAACCATTTTGTGGGGGTCGACTCTCAGGATGTGGTCAACACATGACGAATGGTTAACAAATTTTCGATGTTGCCATCGAACTCTATGACTTTCACCTCGTCATTCCCCTCAACAAGCGACTCACCCTCGCTCTCACTATCGGACGCAGACTCAACAATGCCCTCTGCTAGATGAGTGTTCTTATTCATGGTGGGACACTTGGATGCAATATGACCTAACTCTTGACACCTAAAACAACGAACAATAGACTCATTGGGCTTACCCTTGGATCTGGTGTGGTACGCAGGTCCAGACTGATCGGGTTTGCTAGGGTCGACTCCTTGGGCGGACTTTGAGTCTTCTTTCCTAGGGGAGCTCGCTCCCCTGATTGGGAAACTCGACTTGGGTTGACTAGACTGATCACTACGGGATGTCCTATGTTCCTGCCTCCTTTTCAGTTTCTCCTCTACATTCATAGCATAACTACTTGCATGATCCAGTGACTCGACTGTGATACAACTGAAGTCGTCAGAAATAGCAGGACGGAGACTAGAAATATACCTCGTGACCTGCTGGCGGGTGGTCTCCTCGATCTGCACTCGTAGGGAAAGACGATGGAACTCCGCAGTGTAATCCGCCACAGTATTGGTGCCTTGACGCAGGGTCATGTACTCCTTGTAGGCTCTCTCGGCGTGATCTGACGGCACAAACTTAGACTGCATCAACCGCTGCATCTCTTCCCAAGTTTGTACACGCTCTAATCCCTGTCGCTCCCTCGACCGCTGCATCTCAACCCACCATGTCTGTGCTAGGCCTCTCAACCGAGTAGAGGCTAGGGAGACACGACGGTGCTCGGCGACATCGTGGTAGTCGAAAAAGAATTTGACGGCATATGACCAATCAAAGAACTGCTCTGCATCAAACCGACCTGCGAACTCTGGAAGCTCTAACTTCACCCCATACGTGGAGGGGCGCTCTGGTGCTCTCTGCTGACGGGCCTCCACCATGCCTGCAGGGTATTCATCCCAAAAAGTATCGTCACACACTGCTCTATCATCGCGGTTCTGCTCGCCTGGCTGCTGGCGTTGTGCTACTCCAATGACGTGTGGGGGGCGCTCAGGTCGCATCGGTCCCTGCTGAATCTGCCTCGGTCTGGCTGGCCCATGGGCGGGAGCCATCTGTGTCTGACGTTGGGGTACCGGTATGACAGGTGGTCTTGCGATAGGCGGAAGGGTTGGTCGGATCTCGGGCTCTAGGTGGGTAGAAATTGGATAGTATGGGTTTGGGTTATAGGTCGGGTTAGGATAATGGTATTGGGTAGGGTATGGTATTGGGTTTTGGATCTGGGGTGGGTTACCGGGTTGGTTCTGGTTCGGGTATTTGGTTGGGTTGGTATTGGACTGAGATGATTCGTCCGACTGGATATGGATCGGGCCTAATCCTAGACTATTCGTCGGACCCAAATTTGAATAGGTTGGATCGGGGATCGAGTTGTGGGGGTAAAAGGCTTGGTTTGAACTCAATCCACGATCCCTACAATTATGGGTCTGGTTTTGACCCGGCTCAACATCAAACTGAAGCTCCGTCCGGGTCCGATACAGGTTTGGGTCGGTATGGGGTCCCATTTGGGGTTCGAAAATAACGGGCTGGGCCGGATTCGTAGTAAACTGCAATCCAAACCCAACTGGGTAGGCTGGATATGGGTTTGCAGGACCCATACCCGCCACCGGGAACCCAAAGGGTGGTCCCTGGAAATCGGGTATGGGTCCGATCCTAGTGGGATCTCGACCGGACCCTGCTGGAGCAGGTCCGGTCCATAGGGGTTCAGTCCCCTTGGTCTGCAAATGTGCTGCAACAGCGCCCCCGCGCACAGGTGCTGGGAAAACTGACAGACCCACCCCAGTCTGGGCTGAGGTGGGTGTGTTTGCAGCTTGACTCGGCATCAGGTTCGGCCCACGCAGACCGTGCCTGATTGGCAACCCCTGTTGCGTGGGTCGTTGCCCTACTTGCGCACCCACGTTGTTGATGGGCAGGCTTTGGGGTAACGGTTGGCCGACGTTCCTGCATAACTCCTTCCCTATATCACTAGATGGCACGACTAACGGGAAGTGTTGTTGGGTCACAGCCACAGATTCGACAGGGACGACACCAACCTGCTGAGTAGACACTGAGGGTGGTACTGCTGGTGAATCAGTCGCTGCAACTCGACTCTCCACCCCATCCAATTGATGTGATATACTTGTCACATCCCGGCTGACTCGCAATACGCTTTCCTGCATCTTCGTCATCATTTTCATCATCCGTAGTATTGGGTCCGTGTTGCCGACATCCTCCTGCTCGATCTCTGTCACCGGATCGCCCCTCACCTCCGAACTCATCTTGCTGTCGGAGAGAAAAGGCGCTGGCTTTGATACCAACTGATGCAGTGGTGATGGTCGGCTGCAACGTATCTGCTGGTTGGAAGAGGCAGTGCGTCTCTCACGATCAACAATGGGCAGAAATAAGAGAAACAGTCACCCAAAATGATGGTGACTGTGTTAACCCTCCTTTTATTGAAATAGAGAACCCCAATGAACAAGTACAGTGTTGAACGATAAATGAAATAACAAACAATGCAAAGGAATGAGACAATAGGTAAAGAAAGTAAAAAAAAAATGCTGGAACGAAAAAAGGCTGCTGCCCAAAAAAATCAATCCCTGCCTTCGTAAAACCCTAGGAGAGGGTTTTAAATATTCAGCTGGCGGATCCAGGTCTCGGGTCCAGTCATGGACCCGAGACAAGATCCGGGTCTTCTTCTTGATGGATCTGGATCCGGGTCACGGGTCTTGGGGTAGGGTCTGGGTCCATCCTGCCCTGCATCAGTCAACCATGTCTACATAACTGTCTGCACAACCTTGAGCAAACTTCTCATTTGGGTATTCACTGGTTGACAGAAACATAGGTGCCTCGGTAGCTTAACATGAATAAGTATGCCTACAAGCAAAATGAGGAATCACGTCGCCAAGTTTCAGTGCTCCCTTTCAGAAGCTTGGCATTACTAGATTGCTCAGAAATGTAACACCATCAATCAACATTAATCAGCAGATTCAAATAAGAGTAATTGAGAAATTTTACCTTAATGTTCTTGAACACCCTTTTGTTACCAGGATCAGTAATGATGTTATATATTGCATCAGGAGGCAAGCCAACCTCGAACTCCACATTCAGGTTGCAAAGAGAACCTTTGGGTACACTGACCTATTGAAACAGTGCATGTTAGATTTTCTAATATTACAAGCAAGATATGGGAATCAATCTTGAATCAATATTCCAAACAGAGAGCAGAGGTGCCTTAGATGGAGCGCCTTTTTGTGCTTATTTGGATCACTCAATCGATGTAGACCGATAAACTCTACCAATGAACAGATCTGTTCAAGGGTCTGGAACTACTCAACTAATGCCAAGTATGTACAACTCTGCTCGGCCTGGTTGAATGGCTTAAGGTTGCAAGTATGATCCAAGTTTTGTGATACTAACTTCTGACATTTTCTTACAAATAAATCAGATTACTCATAATAACTATATTTGCTAAAAAGAACTATATTTAAATGGGAAAAAACTAAATTAGTTAACTTACATAAGCTGATAATAATCAATGTTCAAAATACCTCGATTCGTGGATGGTGATCAACCCAAGTAGAATTTTCTTTCCACACCTGAAGCTGCTTCTCCAAAGTGGCCTCAAAGTTTGGATAAGCGTCTTTCATCTTACACAAATCCGAGTCTTCTTTAAGCTTAGGTTTTACTGACTGAACAGAACAGAGTGCTAAAGCATTAAAACATTTCATTCTTGTCAAACACAATTTAACTGGTTTACAAAATATTGGAGATACCTCTAAATAGTTCTGAAAACTTTTGGGTATCTTAGTCAGGAAATCAAGTGATAGAAATGGAGTATTGGTTGCTGGGGGCATTGCTGTCACAGTCCTCTGATTATCCAAGTATGTACTTGTTCCATTTTCGTCCATCATGGCCTGAGTTCAACCTTCAACATGCTATGTATAAGCTACAACAAGCATTACCCTCTTGTCTTTGCAAATATGTCATCTAGCAAAAAGAAAGAAAGCAGTAATCATTAACCCTGCAGTTGAGACTTACTAAATCAGAAGTAGGGTGGACAAAGTTTTGCCAAAAAAGTCAAGCCACCACAACCATGTCGAAATGCCCAGCTTGAAGTCTTGAGATTCCTTTATTTGTGAAACCAAGTTAGGAAATTCAACCCCCTAGCAACTGAGACTCATAACCTTTCTATTTTAGGAAAATCAAGCAAAAATGCATATATCTCGCTCCATCGAGTTCGGCTTAATGGATTGACATGTCAAATCCAACCACAGCTTATCTGTGCCCTTAAATCCACTCCAAATGTTATTACCACATTGCAACCTCCTGACAGGAAACAAAATGCAAATCAAGCTTGGAAGAAATAATGAAATGATGGGACTGATGAGATTGACATGAAGGATTTAGAGATTTCTGATATATAACTTGAACCCTTTTCCTTCACATTCTTATTCCACATTGTTTTGTTTTAGGTTTGGCTGTTTTATGCTAGATAGAGACATCTGGGGAGAATAGGATCTCATTTAGATCATACGCTGTAGGGATTTGCAACAACACAGCCATCAGGTTTTCTACATGTAGCTTTACAAGGACCTTGAACTAATCATACTCAAAAACCATTTGTGTAACTGGCCAAACGTATGAGGGGCAAGAGCTCATCTAAATCATATGCATTCTCTATAACATAGGCATTTGATTTTTCTACCTATAGACTAAATAAGACTTTGAAGTAACCTGTGTCAAGAAAATCATTCATTCTGAAAATGTTAAAAGAACTATAATGATGGGTACATCAAAATGGACCAAAAAATATACCAATTCTCTTAAAAAAGAGTAAACAATTTCGAGAAAATCGCAAACATGCTCGTAGAAAACCCAATATAGTCATGATCCAATTCTTAAATTTTGGACCAGATCAAGAGGTCATGCATACCCATCTCTGTTTAAGCAGAATCATGCAGCCTTTTTCTATCAAAAAATATTAGGCACATAAATGAATACAAGAAGAAAAGAAGAAACAGAAAAAAGCCAGACATCAGATTGATAGCAAAAAATAGAAGAAAAGGAACTTGGAAACACATACACACCAAGAAATGATACAAAGAAACCCATCATTTTTCTTTTATTTGAGAAAAGAAGAAAAGGAACTTGGAAAAACACACACACACACCAAGAAAAGGAATATGACCATGGTAGATGATACAGAGAAACCCACCATTTTTCTTCCTTTTATTTGAGTTCTTTGAAATTGGGTGGTGCTAGAAACTACTCAACAAGCGCAAAGGTGAGCTAGAGAGTTCCCTCGCTTAGAATCAGAAGATGAACAGCTTTCCACCGTAATCTGTGACCAACCATGGGTGACCGCTACTTTTACACAATTTCGGATAATTTTCAAAATAGCCATAAAACTTACTATCAAATTAATGTAACTGCCATTGTCTTCATACTTTTCAAATAGCGTCCCAATTTGTTCCCTTTGAGCAAATACCCATATAGTCCTATTTGATTTCTTAACCATCTTTAGTTTGATGCCTTAATTTTGGAATTAATGTTGAATATAAAGGAGAATTTACTCTGTATCCCCCCGAGAAGGGCAATGTAAGTTTTGTTTCTCTTTATGCTCGATGTAAATTTATTCTGTTTTATGTCCTAAAAGAATATGAAATGTTCATTGTTGTTAGACGTAGAAGATTACTAGAGCAAAACATGGGTTTTTTTACCGGTCAGTAGTTTTTATTTTCTAAGAAGTCAAGACAAGGCTAAGTTAAGAGGATTAAAAGAAAAATAACATTAGTTATTTTGTGAGGATGAATTTGCTTGGTGGGGCTAAAAACATTGTGACTATTTGAAAAATAAAAAACGTTTTTTTTGGGTTATATCAATTAGGACTAAAAGTTTGGTGGCCGGTTGAAAATTACCCTTGAATATATGAAGGTGCAAGAATCTTAATAGGATATTTGGGCAAGGTCCCATGTCCCATACTATGCAGGATTTTTTTTCTTTTACAAGATGAGGTTAGACCCGAAGGGGGGTTGGCTTAGTGGCTGCTAGACAGGCAGTCAAGGTTCGATTCTCATAGGTGTCGCCTCTCTGAACAAGCCAATGCATAGCATAGGTCTCGAGGGTAGGAGTGATAGCCTTGAAGTTTTACGCTGCCGGCACAATTACAGTAGGAATGGAAGGCTAAGCCAGCGCAACCAGGTCTTCGTGTCAGGTGTGTTTCTTCAGGTTATAAATCCAAAAAAAACTGGGGTTAGACAGACCCCCCCCCCCCCCACCAATTATTATTCAACCCTACCATAGAGGTTTTGAACCTGCAACATCCCACCACAGAGCACCAACAGCTCCTACCAGCCAGGCAGAGCCCCCGTTGGTACTTTGCAGGAGTTTTGTTTCAAGCTTCCTTTATGGATCCAAGTAGGGGTGTCAACGGGTCGGGTTTGGTTGGGACCCAGGTGAGACCAAACCAGATCTGATTTGAAATGCTGGTATCGGGTCCAGACTCAGGTCCAATAGGACCTACTGTAAGAGAAACCACACCTGGATCCCATATGGATTACATAAACCTGACCCAGACCATAACCGGTAAAATAATAAACTTTTTACATTGAAAAATAGCGGATCTTAGTTGGAACTTCGGTCGGACCTCCTTGTTTCTCACCAAATCTTGGCCCTATAAGGTCGGTATGGATCGGGTCTGGATCAAACCCGACCCATTGACACCCCTAGATCCAAAGCATGTAGGGTAGGGTGGTGGTGTCCCCGGCAGGGATTTTACCTTACAGGGGTTGACCCATTAAGTGACGTGGACCTTGGTGAGGGTTTCCACGTCATTAAAAAAATACTATATTTCTGGATCAACTAAAAGTTGGTTGCCAAATATCCGGATTACCCTTATTCAGTGTCACGTCGATGTTTTCTTAGAATATTATTTATATCAGAGTATTAGACAAATGAGATTCAACAAGAAAACAGAAACTTTGATCTGAACGGACAATCTGACCTGGTCAAGTTCGGATCTAACACATGTGGTTCGGGTCCAGATCTGAATCACTCCGCTCCAAAAATGATTGGTTTTCTTTTGCGCAATCACATCAAGATCCAACCGTGAAATTTGGATCAGGTACGTTTGAATCTGACGGCAGATTCTTAATTTGGATGAAGATCCGACTTAGCCTGGCCTTACTTTTTAGTTATCCTCTCAGTTGGGTACTTTGATCCAGGTCCTGGTTCGGGCTTGTGATAATTCACATTGTGTTGATAGAGGGACCAATACTTAGCACATCAGTAGTTTGGGCTTTTTTTCTTTTTTTGATTTGTAACCCAAAGAAACCATACCCACATGAAGACCTGGTCGCGCTGGCTCAGTCTGCCATACTTACAGTCATCGTGCCCGTCTCTGAGGCTAGGACCGCCACCCCCAGGGTCTATACTGGGTGTTGGCTTGCACGGAGGGGTGATGCCTATGAGAATTGAACCTCGACTGTCCGTCTAGTGGTCAAGACCCCATCCCACTAGGCCAACCTCTTCGGCTTTTGATTCATTAAGGGTGCATTTGCATGCGTCGTTCTCAAACTTGAAAGATTTGACTTGGCCCCTGTGACCACCAAGGTGGGCTAAAGATCCATGAATTTATACTAACAAAATGAATCTCAGATCCTCAAAAAATGAGATTGATTGTTCAAATTGCTCTGGCATGGGTTACATCAAATCCAATCCCCCGAATCCGAGATTTAAAGGATTATTCAAATTCTTAACCCAACCAATCGCGTGTATTTCTTTAGTATGGGCATCTGATGGCTCATGCAGTGATAGTTCAGTTTGCCGGTTGGCTTAAGTAATAAACACTTCATAATCACAACTTACCAAACTCATATTAGAACCAACAATCCAACTTTGCTTCACTGGTTATTAGTCCCAGGTCTATTTCATGGCAATTCAGTTACAGGGCTGATTGTCGGAGAAGGCTATAACATTTTTTTCCACTGAAACAAACTTTCAGGTCAACTAGGTATGCAGCCTGACCAAGGGAAATCCGTGAACTCATGTGCATATTGGATCTACAGGAAGGTTAGCCTTGCTGGTATGCAATACTGAGACATAGTAGTGAGGCTTCTGGTATCTACTTGAGCTTGAAAGCGAAGAGTTTCCCTCATCCTGGAATCCATTTTGAAAGCAAAGAGTTTACCCCATCGCAGAATCCGCTTTAAAAGTGCTTATCACTGTCTGAGTGGAAGATTATTCAATGAGGCAAGCTACGCAGGACGTTCTGTGCTCAGGATAGTGATAACATTGTTAAAATGATTGGGCCAGTCAGTCATTACCCTGCTTGCCAGCCTAGTTTACATTTGCAATAATCTTGTTTAGAAGTACTTGCACAATGTTCACCTGGTACAGGTGCTTGTTTGGTAGAGTCAGGCCTACAGTAACCAAGCTTGCTACATCGACGACTGGACCAAGTGTTGCTCAACCCACGGGCTAGCCTAGCATGAGCTTTGCTTTGTGATACCTGAACCTAATAGGCTAGGCAGTTCATTTGTACATGCATCCATCTCTTAATTGTGGTTTGCACGGTAATTTCAGTATGAGATGTTTTGAATCCTTCAATGGCTATCAACTAAAGCAGGCTTGCTGCTTTTGTCATAAGGCAAGCAGTTATGCTGTTCAGGGATGAAGCTTCATTCAGGGTCTTTGAACCATTCTCATGGTGCCGGTGTGGAGCATTCGATAGTATAATATGCTGTAGTTGACAGTTCAGGCAGATGTCTTAGAGCATTCAATGAGAACGAGAATCAGGTGCAGAGCCAAATGGTAGGGAAGGGGCAATTTCTCGCTTTAATTACAAATTCCTATATAATTGAAGATGATTTACTTCAAGGTGCCTACTCTACGCTCCGTTTCAAAATTTCTTTATAGTAATCTAGTAAACATTTGCCCAGACGCAAGCAAATGCAATTTTAAAATGGAGGGAAAAAAAATCAAGATGAATGTGTTCTGTGTTAAACATATATTTTTCTTTATCAATAACTCTGTCAATAACATGAATGTTACACAGGAGGAGCATCAAACTCCACATAATGGAATGGAGAAAAATTTTCTATGGTTTCATCCAGATATTAAGAATAACCACCTACAGATAATGCTATAATATGACTGTCAATCAGGAGTATCATAGGCCAAAGAAAGAACCATCCAGCAATCCCTAGAAGAATCACCATCTTTGGCGGCGCCTTCCGTACCAGTAAGCGAACACAGCAATTGACACAGCCACTGCCACGCCAGCTGTAGCATGGAACACATAGACTGGTTTTTCAAGAACCAGACCTGCACCAGTGGCAGCAACAGGAGCAGGAGGCTGCTGAGTGACGGATGCAGAAAACCTCAACCCTTGCTTTGCCAATTCACCAGTGTCCTTGATCAGTGGCTGCATTCTGGTGGCCTTGGCAATCGCTTGGTACTCTTCCTTGGTTCCACCCTCAAGAAATGCTCCAACAAGCCGACCCTTGTTCACCCAATATGCACCAAAACGCCTTGTTTTGAAGTCTCCAAAATGAACTACCTCCCCCCTGTTGTCCCCATAAAACTGCCATGACAAGGTAAACACTCTCGAGTAAAAGAAAGGGAGATGGTCATAATCGCCAGTCTTGTCAGGCATCATGATTGCATTCACAGCATGCTTTGCAGATTGCCGAGCAGAATCCACATGCTCCAGCCTACGTATCTCACCAAAGAGCTTCAGAGGAAAAGACGCAACATCTCCAACAGCATAGACAGAGCTATTGCTAGTTTGCATTCGACCATTGACCCTGATCCCACCCTTATCCATAACCAGCTGGTCCTCAAACAAACTGGTGTTTGCACGGATACCTATCCCCACTACAACCATATCTGCCTTCAGCCTGGTCCCATCCTTCAGCGTCACTGATGTAACCTGTTTATATACCAAAAAAGATTTAATAATAAGAAATTTGTGGGAAGATGTGGCTCTGTATCTAAATCACATGTATGTGTGCATGCATGCATGTGCATGTGCATGTTCATATACGTGTGGTTCGAAGGCACGTAAAAACACAAGACTTGACTTTCCCTGACTTGGCTAAGTATGACCTTTAAGGCACCAGAAGGAATCATATTATTAGTAGAAAAAAGGTATAATATATAAACTGAGGATGCAGCTTGCAAAGTACGTAAAAGTTTCTCGTGTTAATTACTAGAGCGCTTTGAGAGTAATGCCATTCGATTCTAATTCCCTGCAATAATGACCACATCCACCAACATGTATCCGTTTCATAGTAGAAAACGACTTCCCAACAAGTGAAAAGCAGACCTGATCTGAATCTCTTTCAAATGATGATAAGACAGTGCCTTTGATGAACTTCACCCCTTTTGACTTGTAATAATCTTCATAGAAAGCAGCAATCTCAGGTGTAAATAACCTTGCCACTGTCAAAGACACAAAAGACACCAGATTTCAAAGAAATGAAACCCAATACCACAGTGCAGTCAGCACAGTTAAGCTCTTAAATAGCTAGCTGACATGCAAGGCTTCAATCCAGTTAAAACCAGCCTACTCCAGAGTTTGCTATGGGATGAATAAGCAGTTGACTTTGGGAAAGTTGTACCAAGCCAGTGTGATATCTTGTAAGTGAGCAAGGGTTAAAACCAACTCAAGGAAACAAAACAATGCCCAACTCAGTTGAAGTCAGTTGAAACTAAGTAAAATTTTCTTGTTTTCATTACTAGTTTCCTAAAAGCACCAAATACCAGATAGAGATTTTGAAATTGTAGCTGAGGATGCAATGCTAGTCTATGTGAATGTATTTTATAAAGAACGGTTTCAACTTTCACATCAATTTCTTGGAATTGAATGCCATGTTTACTTACTGCAGTGTTCTTCTGGGAAGACCATGGTTACACTTATTTTGTTTGTGACCAATGCAGCAGCACATTCCATGCCAATATAGCCACCCCCAATCACAATTGCATTCCCACCAACAGAAGACTTCATCACATTGACAAGCCTAGTTGCATCCTCCAAATCACGTAAATAACATACATTTTTGGCATCAGAACCCATAACACCAAACTCCTCAAGCTTCAGAGCCTATACACGAAACATGTGAAGTCATATAGCACACAACTGTGTATAAAAGACAACATTACTCATTTAAATTTCATATAGAGTAATAGGCTAACTAAATTGGAAAAGACATAATAAAGATTTAATCCAAGGGATACTAAGAAAGTTGGATAATGTGAAGGCTAGAAATTAGCTGTCAAAAAGAGAAAAGACCCAGAATTTAACAAACACATCCGCTCAATTCCCGTCAATTTATTTAAGTTATAATTTATCAAATTTATCTTATTCAGCATTGATTTATTTACCCGAGCACCAGTTGCTATGATAAGAGTCCTAATAACTAATAGTTTCCCCAGCTGCTGTTAACAATGTTTTGCGCCTCAAGTCAGCAGACTTTACTCGGGTTCCAAGAACCAGTTCAATTCCTGAAAAGGAAGATCCAGATTTACATCGTCAGCAGCTATGGTAACTGAATCTGCAAATTTGAGAAAACAACTCATGGTGAAAAACAGCAAGAAAACACTGCAATGCTCAATAAGGGCTAGCCAAATTATTCATAATAATCTCCTCATATAGATCATATTTTAGTGATCAAGGATCCACACATGACAGAACCAAGAGTAGGTGGGTCATAAATCTTCAAAGATATTCAGATGAGTCATGGTAGACATGTCAAGTTTCTCATGCATTAGTGAAGTCGCTCAAGTCAAACCAACCTCTCTCTCTCTCTCTCTCTCTCTCTCTCTCTCTCTCTCTCTATATATATATATATATATATATATATATATATATGTATATATATATATATACTATCTTTAAGTTTTAAGTATATGTGCACACACATATATATATATAGTATTTAGGGCTCCTTTGATGCATTTTTTATTTTTTTACTTTTTGGATTTTTAATGCCCTTCAAGGGCATTTATGTCTTTTGTTAGCTAGCCGTTGGGCTAGGTCTAACAGCTAGCTAACTAGCCTTGGAAACGGCTAATTAGCTAGCAGTTAGAGCTAGCTGACAGCTAGCTCTCTCCTCTCTTTTTGTATATTCCCTCTCTCCCCTCTTTTGTATATATATTGGGGATGATTCCCTTTGTATCCTATGCTTCTCTTGAGCATTTGAAGATAAATAAAATAATATTTTTTATATTTTGCCTTTGGCCCTTTAGTGATTTGTGTTTGTGTATGTTCTTGAACTCTTGTTTTTGCCCTTAGTAGATTATGTGTATTGCCCTTTGTGACCTTGTATTTGTGCACAACTTTGTTATATTGTTCTTAGGGGCTTTTGTATTGTGCACTTGTTTTGTATTTTTCATTACAGTTCTCTGCGGTAGATAATGTAATGAGATATGCGGAAATACAAATAGTGCTATAAGCACTTACAATGTCCACCAACGGACAAACAAAAAAGATAATAGACAAGTCCACAAAGGGACAACACAACACAAAATATAAATGCCTCTTTATTGAAAGAGAGAGAGCTCTCAAGAATGAAAATATGCAAAGGGGTTCACCCCTATTTATACAAATAAAATGAGAGAAGGGGGAGGCCAAATGGCCTCAAAAGAAGAGCCACAAAGGGGGCTCCCATGGAGTCGTTGGGAGCCCCCTTAAGTGGGTAAAAAGGAAGAAAATAAAAAAATAAATGCAAAAAATAAAAAGAGGAGAAAAACAAGTACCCCTATTGAGTACATATGAAATGACTAAAATACCCCTATCGAGTATGATTGAATATATATATATATATATATATATATATTTTTATTACATGCATTTTAACACCCTCCCTCAAGCTTTATGGGGATATAACCGAAAGCTTGCTGAGAAGGAACATAAAACGAGAAGCTACAAGGGCTTTAGTGAAGAAGTCCGCCAACTGGTACTCGAAAGTAACGTAAGGCAGTGCTATGGTTCATCTTAGGTATTCATCACGAACGTAGTGGCAGTCTATCTCGATGTGTTTAATACGCTCATGGAAGGTGTAATTGATTGCGCTTTTGTTGTCACAACACATCTTCGAAAGAGTAGAAATGACTATGCCCATATCACTGAGAAGACTTCTTAGTCACACAAGCTCCATTGTTGTAGTGGCCATAGCACGATATTCTGCTTTTATTGAGGACAATGATACTTTGTGTTGCTTCTTGCATCTTCAAGAAATCAGTCACTTAAGAAAACACAAAAACCAGTAGTTGGGACTCTATCATTAGAATTTTCTCCCCGATCAGCATCAGTATAAGCAATTAAATCAAGTGATGAAGAAGAGGAAAGAAAAACTCCATTAGTTATGGTGTTTTTGATGTATTTGACAATCCTTAAGACTGCACTCATGTGCACAATTGTAGGTGCATGTTGAAACTGACTGACTGAGTGGACTACATGAGCTATGTCTGGCCGAGTGATGGATAAGTAGGTCAAAGACCCAACAAGTTGACGGTAAGGAGTAGGATCCTCAATGAGTGTTTCATCTTTCAACCTTAACTTTGCATTGATAACTTCAGGGGTTTCTGTCTTTTTATCATCGGAGATACCAGACTTGGAACAAATGTCAGCAGCAAGTTTCATCTGAGAGAGAATGTACCCTCGAGGAAAGTACGCTACTTCAATTCTAAAAAAATATCTTAAGAAGCCAAGGTCAGACATGTCAAAATTTTCTTTTAAAACTTTCTTAATATCATTGATTCATTGCTCATCACTTTCAGTGATGATCATATCATCAACATAAAGTAGTAGAATAACTACTGAAGACCCTGCACTTTTCACAAACAAAGCAGTGTCAGTATAGCATGAACGAAAATTCAAACTTGTCATTACATTGCTAAATCTATCATGCCAAGCTTTTGGAGCTTGCTATAAACCATATAATGCCTTTTTAAGTTTGAGAATCTTATTTTCACCAATACATATTCCTGGTGGAGGATCCATGTAAACTTCTTCATTTAATTCACCATTTAAGAATGCATTCTTAACATCTAATTGATAAATAGGCCATTTTTTAACTGACGCAACCGCAATAAGAGTCCTAACACTAGTTATTTTAGCTACGGGCGCGAAGGTTTTGTTATAGTCTATATTGTATTTTTGAGCGTATCCTTTTGCTACCAACCAGGCTTTATAGCATTCTAATGATCCATCACTTTTAGTTTTAATTTTGAAGACTCATCTACATCCAATAGATCTCTTTCCAGTGGGTAATGAAGTTATTTCTCAAGTTTTTGCCTTTTCAAGTGCACTAAGTTCTAAGTTCATGGCTTCAACCCATTGGGAAATGTTTTTGGCTTCATGATAATGTGAAGGTTCATGAAAAGAGTGTAACGCAATTAGACATGCTCTATACCTTGGGGTTAGAGACTCATAGGAAACAAACCTATTAAGAGGATTGGAGATTCGGTCGGATCTCCTTAAAGAGGTTTCTTCTATGTTGGAATCTTGAGAGTATTTTTCTAAGGCACTCATTGGAGTTTGTTGACCACGCCTAACATAGGTTTGGATGGTTCTATCACTTTCATTTTCAACATTGTTAAGAGAAATATCCTCTAGATCATTTAACAAATCATTAGAGATTTCCTCTTCTTGAAGAGTCCCATCTTCTTGAGAGAGAAGATCAAATAAGAAAGCATATTCGTTTTCGTCAATATCTTTAGTTTTCTCAAAACCATTTTCATTTTCTAAAAAGGTTACATCTTTGGATACGTAGAGTTTGTTATTTTTAAGGTCAAAACATATAAAACCCTTTTGATTTTCTCCATATCCTAAGAAAACACATTCGATAGCTTTAGGAGATAATTTGTCTCTTTTATGTGTAAGGACAAGACATTTACACTCAAAAATTCTTAATCTATTAAAATCGGGTGTTCTTTCAAATAGTTTTGCATATGGAGATGAATTTTGTAAGGATGAAGATATCATTCTATTTATCAAGTTGAAGTTAAAGTGGCTTCGGCCCAAAAGCTTTTTGGAATTTCTTTGGAAATAAGAAGTGTCCTAGTGGTTTCCAAAATGTATTTATGCTTTCTTTCGGCTAGACCATTTTGTTGAGGAGTCCTAGGACATGATCTTTGATGACAAATTCCATTTCTTTCCAAATAATTTTGAAATTCATTTGATAGATACTCTCCACCCGAATCAGATCTAAGAGTAGAGATATTACTTGAAAATTGATTTTTGACTATCATATGAAATTTCTTGAAGAAGTCAAAGACTTCGGATTTTAAATTGAGAAAATAGATCCACATATCTAGTGTAGTCATCAATGAAAGTAACATAATAAGAGTATCCTCCTTTCGATATGACCGAAGAAGGGCCCCAAACGTCCGAATGGACTAACTCAAAAGGTTTTTTGGACACAAAAGTTCGATTTGAAAAAAGAGTGGATTTCATTTTTCTAAAAATACAATTCTTGCAAACAAAATGTTTCTCATTACAAAATTTCTTTCCAAAAGAAAAGGAGTACATTTTTAGAAACTTGGATGTCCAAGTCTTTGATGTCAAGTTTCAATATTTTTATCTTGGACATGATTACAAAAAGAGTTAGTGAGAAGTTTCAAGTTGTTCATATAATAGAGATCTCCCCTCCTATGGCCTTGCCCAATATGCTTCCCGGACCGGAGATCCTGTATAGACCAATCCTTAGTTGAGAAGGAGATTTCACATCCATGATCACATATTTGAGAAACAGAGAGAAGATTTAAATTAAGTTGAGGTACCACTCTTATGTTTGGCACAAAGAAATCTTTGAAAAAATTTAAAGTTTCAAAACTTTTTAATTGTAAAGATGTACCATCGGTGGTTGAAACATAAGAGTTTTTAGAGTTATTACATAAATCGGAAAGCCCGTTTTCAAGAGGGGTCATATGAAAGGAAGCTCCAGAATCAAGAATCCAAGAAGACATACCTGGAGGAGAAGAAGAAGCTATGGCGGCACCCGAGGTTGATGGCGATTTGAGTAGATTTTGAAGTGCCTCCGATAGTTGAGCAAGAGAAGGACTCCTTCCCTTTGATAGTTTTCTCCTTCTTTTGAGTAATTTCTTCAACGGAGGCAACCTTATTCTTTGGTGCTTCATTCAGCTTAGGGCAATTAGGTCTTATATGACCCGGTTCTTGGCAATGATGGCAAATGGCTTTTCTATAGTTGCCATTATAATTATTTTGCCTCCCAAGGTGTGGAGGCTTATAGGCTTTCACATGATTGCCGGGTTTAGACACGGCCAAAACTTCATCTCCTCCCTTAATCATGCCAAGGCGAGTTTCTTCTTGGCATATTTCGGCTATGGCATCTTCCAAAGGATGAGACTTAGATCTATAAAGAAGGGAAGATCTAACTTGTTCATATTCGAGCCTAAGCCTATGTAGAAATTAAAAAAAGTGTTCTTTTTTCATTTGTTCTCTTCTTAGTTCCACATCTACACTAGAAACCCACTTTGGTTCTAGTAAAGATAGTTCATCCCATAAGGGTCCAAGAGTGCTAAAGTAATCTCTTACACTCATTTCCCCTTGCTTAATAGTCCGGATTTTTTCTTGGAGAAAGAATTGACGAGCAAGGTCTTTTTGAGTATACATACATTTCATAAAGAACCATGCTTCATTAGCCATCCGAAATTTAGCAATGTTGGCGCAAATTTTGAGCTCCACATTATTCATGAACCAAGCAAGAATCTTTGCATGCTTGCTTTCCCAATCTTTCACTTTAGATTAATGATCTTCAATGGCCTTCATGCGGGCATTTCCTTCACGAGCTTTTTCTTGATCACCATCCATCTTGGTGAGTTGGAGTTGCGGTTCCGGAATGGTGCCTATAACGTATCCCCAAAGCTTTTTACCCCTGAGGTTGTTCTCCATGGCGGCGGCCCACATCATGTAGTTGGAACCATTAAGTTTGAAAGAGAGATCAATCTTTTGTTCTCCTTTCATTTTAACCTCTCTCAAGAAGATAAACCAAGAAAGAGAGATACAAAATAAAAAATATAACTAGTCAACTAGTTATATCAAAAACCAAGAGCATACACAAGGCTTTGATACCATGTAATGAGATATGTGGAAATACAAATAGTGCTATAAGCACTTACAATGTCCACCAACGGACAAACAAAAGAGATAATAGACAAGTCCACAAAGAGACAACACAACACAACACAAAATATAAATGCCTTTTTATTGAAAGAGAGGGAGCTCTCAAGAATGAAAATATACAAAGAGGTTCACCCCTATTTATACAAATAAAATGAGAGAAGGGGGAGGCCAAATGGCCTCAAAAGAAGAGCCACAAAAAGGGGCTCCCATGGAGTCGTTGGGAGCCCCCAACAGTCACAAATGTGACCGTTGGGGGCCCCAACGACTCAATGGTGGGGGCCCCTTAAGTGGATAAAAAGGAAGAAAATAAAAAAATAAATGCAAAAAATAAAAAGAGGAGAAAAACAAGTACCCCTATTGGGTACATGTGAAATGACTAAAATACCCCTATCGGGTATGATTGAATATATATATATATATATTGATTACATGTATTTTAACAGATAAACCACGAGAAATCCACAAAAAACTTTCCATAATTGACTAGGAAAACTTGGCAAAATAAATCAGATTGATCTGATTCTTGAACCAAACAAGATCTATTGACCTGGATTAGGGTCTGCCTATGATCTAAAGATAACTTTGAGATTAAATGATTTAAGTTGTTTATAAAAATAGCCATCAGATCATGTGCACAATGAAATGCATGAATACACTAGTATGAACTGCAACCTCATATCATGTCAAACTTGCAATGAGTGCAACATTCTATGATCCATAGGTTTCAACAATGCTGAAAAAGAAGAAAGTGTTCGCATGCATATGGTAAAAAGTAGACACTGACAAGGCACTGTTCAAAATTTTAACCCATTAGAAACTATTCCTAAATTGTCTATTGGAAGAAACCAAAAAGAGAGTGCATGTTGTGAATGATAGATAAGGGTGCAACATGATCGAAAAATGAATGACAATTTACCCAACCATTTGGGAACCCACTCATCCACCAGGTTTCTGGCCAATGCTAGAAATTGGTTAGGCAATTACATAATGATAAAAATGTAAATATACATAATATATATATATATATATTTGTATATAACTAGGTTACTTTAGTTAGGTTTCTTTTTGTTTTTTAGTTGGGATGCGTCTAGTCAACCCATATAATCATTGGGAGTCGGACCCACAACGACTCTCCCTTTTGGAGCTCCAACTTTGTGTATAAATAGGGGGCAAAACCCCCACAATATGTATGCTTCTTGCATGAGCATTGATGAATAAAATATTATTTTTATCCCTTGTGTTTGCCCCTTTAGTGAGTGTTTGTGTGTGATCCATCTTGTTGTTTTTAGTGAACATCTTCGGAGGATCTTGTTTCCTTTCATGGTATCAGAGCTTAGAGATCAAGCTGTTTTTTTTGGTGTATTGAGAAGCATGTCACTCAAGATTTGGAAGGGGTGAGGTCTTTTTTGCAAAATCCATTTAAGTGCTTTGAGATTGTGGTGCCCTTTTTTGGTGGCAGAGCGTTCATGTGTTTGTGCTCTTATTAGAGAGGGTTTTTTTGTGGTGGAGTGCCTATGATTCTTTCTTATCTCCTCTTTCTTTCTTCTCCCTCTCTATCATCTATTCTTTTTCTTAGCCCTTGTAAACATGGACGACAATGATAATGTTATCATAAAACTCATCAAGCTCAAAGATACAAACTTTGTAACATAAGCTTCTATCATGAAACATTTCGTACGGGAAAAAGGGTTGTGGGGATTAGTGGATGGGTCGGATTTCAAACAAAACTAATTCTTACTAAGATAGAAGGAGAAAAAGAAGTATCTCTTAGAGAGGTGGAAAAGACCAAGGCTATGGCCCACTATGAGAAAAAGTGGAGAATGAGGCATGCCAAGATTATATCTTTGATCATTAGTAGTGTTGATATCAAGAAGTGTTCGAGTCTTACTAAATTTGAACATGCAAATAAAGCATGAAACTATCTTAAGAGAATGTACTCTCTTAAAGATACTGACCATGTTTGCAATTTACAAGACAAAGTACGCATTGACTCAAGGAGAAAAAAGTATTAGGGAATACTTTAGTGAGTTGTCCGGTCTTTGGAATGAGTTGGCTCTTCTTGAGCCACAATGACATTATCTCGAAGATATAGAAATCTGCTCAAGACAAATTGATGCGGAGCATTTCTATTAATTCATCAATGGATTACAGTCAAAGTTTGAGTCTACTAAACCGGCTCTTCTTCATAGAGGGAAAGTTCCCTCTATTGAGGATACTATTGGAAAACTAAGTATGGAGGAAAATAGACTAAAAAATAAGACATCTAAAAATGATGATAACTCAATCCTAGCCGTCTCTAGACCAGGAAACTATGTTCATGCTTACAAACCACCACATTATAAAAGACCAAACAACGAGCAGTATGGAAGACAAGACAATGAATTTGAGAAGAAGAAAATTATTTGTTACTATTGTCGTGAACCGAGACATATCAAGATATATTGTCCAAAATTAAAGAGACCCTATGAGAAGAAGGTAGCATCGATTACACAAGAGACACATGACTTCAAAGCTTCACAAGAATCAAACATCGGGAGCATTTCCTTAAGTCAACTTGTAGAAGCCTTTCAACCTTTACTCAAAGAAGCTCCATCAACCGCAGTTGCAGTCTCTTCGGCTGACATTTCTGACCCGGTAAGTCTCTTTGGCTTCTTGACTCAGGTGCCTCTTTCCATATGACACAAAATGGTAATATTTTATTTGAATGTCAAATGTTTTTACTGTTGATGGGATATCTCTTGAAATTAAGGGAATAGAAAATTTCAAAAAGGTATTTTATTTCAAAAAATAGATATACTCCTAAACTAAACCTAAATTTTGTGTATGTTTCTCAATTATCTGACCAAGGGTATAATGTTACTTTCTCTTCTATTGGTTGTCGGGTGCAGGATCGTCAGTCAAGGAATGTGATTGGGGAAGGTCATAGAGAATGAAGTTTATACTGCATGGATTTTTTGAAAATACCCAAGAATACTTTTTGTTGTAATGTTTAGAAACTGGATTTGGATTTATAGCATAAAAGATTTTGTCATGCTAATGTATCCAAAATCCAACACTTTCCAAATATAATTTTTTTTAATATTTAAAATTTTACTTGTAAAGATTGTATTCTTGGCAAAATGAAAAGATTGTCATTTCAGGAAAGAACTTTTGTCTTTACACGATTGCTTAAGTTAATACATTCGGATGTTTGGGGTCCAACACCTGTTATATCTAAAGGTGGGTTTGCATATTATGTTAGTACGTAGAGTCGTTAGGACCTCCCCAACGACTTCATTTCTATCCGTTGTTGAGTGTTAAAAGGGCTCTATAGCTCCTTTGTGTGTATAAATAGGGGTGTTCCCCTTCCTTGTAACTCAATGCTTTTCTTAAGCATTTATGCTTAATAAAGATGAATATTTTTATATTTTCTATTTTTCTATTTAGTTCTTTAATGTGTTATATGCACTTAGTGCTTGTGTTATTGCCCCTTGCCCTTTATGGCTATTGTTTTGTCCTATAGTGAAATTGTGCTTGTGCACATTGTTATTGTGATCTTGTAATCCCTTAGTGGCATTGATTTGTGTTTATGCACTTTTGTAATCGGGATCTTGTAAAGCCCTTAGTGGCATTGTTTTTGTATTTTTTGCTATTTCATTACAAGAGAAAAGATGAAAATACTCCTAAAAGATATTTACCTTATAAATAATATATATACATATATATATATATGAATATATATATATATACAATATGAAACAAATATATACGTATGAAAATACATATATATATATACATGTACAACTTAACACTGCACTCTTTAGAAAAATGCTTAGCTGAAAGAAAATATAAGCGCATCATCGAGAAACCACAAGAACTTTGCTTATCTCAAACCAAGTACCTAAAGAATTTTGGGCTGAAGCCACATTGACTGCAGTTTATCTTATTAACAAAATGCCATCTGTCTCCCTGAGAAATATATCACCAATTGAGAAAATTTTTAAACTCAATCTTGATTATTCAAGATTAGGAGTTTTTTATGCAAATGTTTTGTTTTTACTGATAAAAATGATAAACTTTTTTCTCACGCTATTTCTTGTGTCTTTTTGGGATATGCAAATAACCAAAAAGACCATAGATGCTTTCACTTTAAAAATAAGAAATTATATGATTCAAAAGAAAAATTCTTTGAATCTGAAAATCCTAAGGAACTCACTGAGTATTCTTTTCTGTTAGATCGTGATGAAGATTAAGATATCAGAAATGATATGGTAAGTGAAGAAGAATGTCATGGTAATGAAATGAGAAAAGAACAATCTCAAAATCAAGATTGTATCCAATATTCCAAGCAAGGTATTTTCGAACATCTTTGTGCACTAGAAAAGTATACTAATGATGAAAACTATAGAGGAATACAAACTAGAAGGTCATCTAGAGTATCTAAACCCCCTGAAAATTTTGTGTTCTATGAGTCATTTTCACCTAAATATCAAACTCACATTACATTATTACATTCTTATATGAAACCCTCAAACTACGTTGAAGCAAAGAAACACTTTGAGTGAGTAGAAGCTATGAAGGTAGAATTGGATGCTTTAGAAAAGGCAAATACTTGGATTATCCAAGATATTTCTAAAGAAAAGAAACCCATAAGTTGTCGATGGGTATATAAGATAAAAATCAAGAGTGATAACATTCTTGAAAGATACAAAGCTAGGTTAGTTGTCAAGGGATACTATCAAGAGCAGAGTTACCGGAAACGCCTATAGAATAGGGGAAGCGCGCTTCCCCGCGACGCGTTTCGGAAGCGCGAAACGCAGCGCTTCCGAAACGCGAGGGGAAGCGCAGGTTCAATTGAGGAAGCGCGTCCCCCTTTAAAGGGGTACGCGTACCTCTTTAAAGGGGTACGCGTACCCCTTTAAAGGGGTGCGCGTACCCTTTTAAAGAGGTACGCGTCCCCCTTTAAAGGGGTACGCGTACCCCTTTAAAGAGGTACGCGTACCCCTTTAAAGGGGGACGCTATTATGGAAAGGTCGAGTTTGCCCTTAATTTTTTTTTTTTACACATGAATTTATATTTTTTACCGAGGTTAAAATGGGTATTTTATAAAACCCGTGAAAAAATAAAATCAAAAGGGGCTTAGGGTTTTGTTTTTTCACGCGTTTCGACTCCTCTCTCTCTCTCTCTCTCTCTCTCGAGTTTTCGGCGAGCTCCGAGTTCCGGCGACCTCAAAAAATTCCGGTGGCCTCCACCGACTTCCGAAGATGAAGATGTTCACCTTCAGGTACGCTATCCCCCTCTCTCACGCTCTGTCACTCTCTCTATCTCTCCGTGACTCTCTCATGGCTGCTGGTGGCTGAGGCAAGGGCACCCCCCATGTCTCGCACTTCTTCTTCATGGTGCTGGTGCTGGTGCTGGTGCCGGGTGGAGACAGAGGAACACCCTCTATCTTCCGCCCCCTCTTTTCCTCACAGTGGGCGATAGGGACAGAGGGTGGCCCTATGTCCTCCCCCCTTTCTCCCTTTTTTCAGACGATGTTGACAACCAGTGTGGTTTTTGACTCGTCTATTTCTCATAACTATCAAGGGTTTTTTTTTTACTGTAGATCAAGGGTTTGTTTGTAGTTTTTTTAGTTTCTGATTCATTATCGCAGCCGTTTTTTTTATTCATTCTGCATGAAGCAGTGGGTTGTTTTTTATTGTCTCCATGATACTAGTCTATTGATAGCGTAAGCAATGTAATATTAACTTCTTATCTAAACAGATGGTATGCATTCGTCACAAAACTTTTCTGATATAGCTGGATTGTTAATTTGCATTGGCCATTATGTGCTGTAGCTTCTTATTTAACTCTTCAGTTGTTTATGATATGATGGTGATAATGTATGTGGAAGTTCATTTTATACTTCATCAGTTGGCAAAGAAAATCAGTGCACCGGATGGGGTGGAAGTATCATTAGAGATAACATGATATTGTTGATGGTTTTAATGATCTTAACTATTCTACACTGATGAATAATTTTTTTACTAATTGGTGTATAACGGGTATAATATGCAATATTATTGTTTTATTGGAGAGCATTTGAGTGTGCTGTTCCCACATTTTAAAAGCTATTTCTTCAGTCCGATGTACAGTGAGAGGCTGAGAGCTGCTGGAGGATGTGAGCTGGTGCCTGGTACAAATAGTAAATGAACATTATCATGAAGAAGATAACTGTAATGATTTAGAACCTCAGTTCTAAGTCTATTGTCTCAGAGATCAATGTTTGCCAAGGCTGGTAGCACTTTAATGTTCTCCATTTGTGCAAAATTAAGTTGATGGGTACTTGGAGAATTTCCCAATGAGTCGGGTATTGAACTTTAGTGGAGTCCTGAAAGAAAACTGGATTTATATGTTCTTGATCTGATTTAGCAGTTCAATCAAACTATTCTCGCTCTCTATATTCTCAGTTATTTATGTTGCTTGTTTCTTATTAGAACTTGAAGTGCCTGTTTGAGTATTTAGTTCAGTGATAGTCAGATTGCACGTAATTTCCCCCCCTTTTTTAGCTTAGTCTTTTATTTACATCCCCATGCTTTGTGTTCTTCACTCTCCATTATTTACTGTTAATAATAGCTTTTTTTAAGTGTTTTAGGTTGATTCTGATACTTTTATGATGCAGATATATTTGCATGTTCTTTGCTTCATTAATGACCATCTCAAGCTATGATCACGATAATTCTGATGACGATGACGATTCTTTGTACAATTTGGAGCATGAATCATCTAGTGGTGTTGGGAAGGGCAAGAAGAGGTCTTCTGCTTGTCCATATCAGTTTGAGGACCGAAACGAAAATTGTTTTGATGAGGAAGATGAAGAAGAATATGACTTGGATGACTACTATTCTGAAGATGACCAAGATGATGAACCACCTAGCATGCATAAAACAACAGTGTTATGGCGCCATGTATTGAAACAAAAGAAGAGTGGGCAAGGAAAGCAAGGTGGAACCCAAGTTTTTATGTACAGGCACTGCAAAAATATTTATCATGGGTCATATACTCGAGTTTTTGCACATCTCATGGGATCTCCAAAGGGACAAAGTGTTGGGATTGCCTTTTGCCCTGAAGTTGCAAAAAATGCAGAATTGGCAAAAAAAATTAAGAGGCAAGTTCGTCGAGTGGAGGTTTCATCAAGTGCATTTGAGTTGAGGAGATCAAGAATTGATACTCCAAAGAAGCCTATTAGTATTACTACATCATCTAGTGGAAGCCGAAAAACAGTTGATATTCGTGATACCTTTAAAAAGGTAGAAAGAGATGATGTAGATCACAAAATTATCAGATTTTTGTGTGCAAATGGCATACCTTTCAATGTGCTTCGATCACCATATTGGGAAGAGATGATATCTGCAGTTAGTAAAGTGCCCGGATATAAACCCCCATCATATGAAAAAGCGCGAACAACGTTGCTTGACAGTGCGAAAGAGTGTGTTCACAGGGAGTTAAATGAATTTCGAGAAAAGTTTGAGGAGTTTGGAGTTTCCATTGTCTCAGACGGTTGGACAAATATCAAGAACAAACACTTGATAAATATACTTGCCTCAAACTGTTTTGGCTCGATGTTCTTATATGCAAGCGATTTTTCTAATGTGCAACAGTCAGCTGCAAACATTGCCGAGTTTTTGAAAACGGGATTTAAACTTGTGGGGCCTTCTAATGTAGTGCAAGTGATTACAGACAATGCAGCAAATTGCAAGTTAGCAGGTGAAGAATTAAAACAAACGTACAAGTATATTTTTTGGTCACCTTGTGTTGTGCACACACTTAATTTGATCTTCAAGGATTTGGCACATGAGTTTCATTGGTTGGGAGAAACATATTTGCAGAGTAAAGAAATTGTGAAGTATATCACAAATCATTCAAAAGCACTAGCAATCTTTAGAAGCAATGAAAAATTAGAATTAATAAAGATTGCAAAAACAAGGTTTGCTTCACATTATACTACTTTGAAACGCTTGCTTGATGTGAGGGAGAGCTTAAGGCTCACAGTAATTTCAGATAGATGGAGTGATTGGAAGCAATCATGCACGGATGAAATTATGAAAAAAAGGGCTGTTACAACAGAAACAACTGTTCTTGATGAAGAATTTTGGGATTCTGTACGTTTAGCATTATTGATTACAAAACCCATCTATAAGATGATTAAATTTTGTGATCAGGAAGGCCCTATAATTGGTGAAGTGTATGAAGGCATGGACAACATGTTGGGGGAAATCAAAGACAATCTAAAAGGACAACCAGATTTATATGAAAAGATTCATAAGATTGTCTCAAATAGATGGGACAGAATGAATGTGCCTCTCCATAGTCTAGCCCACATGCTTACTCCAAAATATTACGAGTCGGAGTATCTCAAAATCCCAGCAGCAGGAGGGGTCAAACGAGTTTCTCCTGGTAAAAAATTAATTCTATCTATTTAATAAAGTTTAAAGTTAAATGATTTAATTATTTTATTATTTCATTTGCATTTCTCTTGTTATAGTTACTAAACATTTTTTTTTGCAGAAAAGGATAATGATATCTTAGACGGTGCAATGCTTGCGCTTGAAGTCATATCTTCTGGAAATGAAGAGTTATCTACACTTTATAGGTCACAACTTGTGGCTTTTGCATCAAGAAGTGGAAGATTTAGCCGAAATGCAGCACGAATAGATGCACTGAATCCTACAATGTCAGTGCTTAATTGGTGGCGTTTTTATGGTGGTGATACACCGGAGTTGAGAGCATTAGCCATTAAGGTTTTATCTCAACCTATTAGCACATCTTCTGCAGAAAGAGTGTGGAGCACCTATAGTTACATTCACAATGTTAAAACAAATAGGCTCAATGAAGATCGTGTTGATACCATAGTGTATATTCATTCCAATCTTCGATTGATTGACAGGTATAATTAAACTGTGTTGTACTTTTGTTTTGGTATTTTTTTTCTATTTTTTTATCATTGATTGTTTATTAACATTCATATTTTATATTCTTGTTATAAAAGGTGCAACAATCGCTATAAAGAAGGGCCTAGTCGAAAATGGGATATCAATCCAGAACTTCCTATTGTAGAAGAAAATACGTTGAGATTAGAGGATATGCGATGGAGAGATTTGGATGATAGTGCACAACAATCAAGCACTATTTCCAAATCCAAACATAAAGATGCACAACCAAGAGCTCCATTACCTCCAATAATTATACGTACAAATGAAGTTCAAGAGGATACAAATCAATCCATCAGAGCTAGTAGAACTGCAGATATACAAGAGCGACCATCAGTTCCTCATGGTCGGATTGATCGTTTCTTTAGCCGGAGACCTAGGCAAGGTATGTTGATATTGTGTTTTTTATATTTTAAATTATGGTTTTTGAACATTTTAACTTTTTAATGTATTCATTATAGGAAATGAAGGAAGGAGCAGAAGACATGGTCGTGGAGGACAAGATGCACGTGATGATGCAGAAAGTTCGCGATCTATTGCTGACTTGAAGGGGAAGAGAAAGATGACAGATTAATGAAGTCTTGAATTATTATTTTTTTTTTATGATGTAGTTGGAGTTGTCCAACTTAAAAACTTTTATGTTACTTTTTTGTCATGGTCTTATAATATTTTTTTGGTATACTTTTATTTTGAATCTTGCATGATGAAGTGAAGTAGTGGATTATGTTAATTTTAAGGTTAGACTTAGAGTTTAGAACATTGTAGCTTATAATTTACAATTTAGAAATTTATAGCTTCTTAGGTCGCTTCCGGTTCGCTTCCTATGTCGCTTCCGGTTCGCTTCCTATGTCGCTTCCGAGACGCTTCCTATGTCGCTTCCGAGACGCTTCCCGGTTCGCTCCTAAGTGGTCCCCCGCTTCCCGCTTCCTAAATTTTTGAAAGTGCCTCGCTTCCCGCTTCCGCTTCCCGTATCGCTTCCCGCTCTCGCTTCCTCGACTGGCAACTCTGATCAAGAGTATGGAATAGATTATGATGAATCATTTGCTCCTGTTGTAAGAACCACAAATTTTACACTAAAAACTTAAGAATTATGTGGATTTGGGCCTAGGATCCGTTATTGGACCCAAAAGAAAATTTCGGATATTAGAGTATTTTAGAAATAGTATATAAATAAATATTTAAGAAATTAGATATTTCAAATCCACGGTTCGGACCCAAGTGGATCCAACTCTTGGGTCCACTGCTGGTTAAGCGACCCGGACCCAAATCAAATTTGGGTCCAGCATTTCGGGTCGTGGGTCGGACCCGGACCGACCCACACCCTGTTAAATGAAAAGAGGGGTTAATAAGGGGGCAACCCGATATGGGTTGCCCGATAAAAATTTTTTTAGAGGGGAAACCCTCTCCCTTGCGACAACGGGTGTTAGGGTTCAGCCGAACCCTAACACCTAAGGAGATGGGAGGTGGGGGAGCACCCCGCAGCCGCCGGGAGGGTGTGCTTCCCTTCCTTTTCGGGGGGCCACCCACCTACAAAGGGGGACCCCGAACCCTTCCTTCTCCCTCTCTCGCTGTCCCATTCTCTCTCTCACCCTTTTCTACCTTTCTAAACCTCGAAGCTCCCTCCAATCCCAAGCCGCAGCTCGAGGCCTTGCAGTGAGGAGCCAACCTCGCCGGTGGTGGTGCTGTCCAGGCCGACCGACCCCTCTCGTAGCTGCCGCAACAACTTCGCCGGAAAATGGTAGGTTTCCTGTGACTGTTCTTTTTCAGGTTAATCATGGGTTTGGTGGAGTGTGGGTTGTCCAAAACCCAAATCAGTCGATTTGCAAGGGGGAAAAATCTCTAGTGTTGGGGTTTTCTGTCAACCACAAACCGAAACCCCAAATTTACAATTTGGGGGTTTCAGATTTCTTTTTTTTTCAGAGCGTGGTGCGTGTGGGGGGTTGTACCAAAGGTGGTTTAGGTGATATCTTAAACTAAGGAATGATTCTGTGTTTAAATGCTGCGGCATCGTCCATCAAGATTCAGGGTAGGTTGCTGGTTACCTGTTGGTTTTTGGAGTGTGGTGTGAATGTTTTTTTTTCTTGTCTTAGTAACTATATTAGCATCCTGAATGTATTTTATAAACTCCAAATCCCTGCATACAATATTGCACTCAATTAGTTGCATGAAACACGATAGTGCAAGATTCTTTTTGTCATTTTCCTGATAGTAAGTTGTGGTGTAACCCGGGCAGCAGACATTTCACTAAATTAGGCACTTATTCTTATAGAAGACAGGATAAATTCGGGGTTTATGGCATGTTATACTATTGTGCAGTTCTGGTGTGAGGTTCTTCTCAAAGCTAAATCGAAATTCTTGGTGTATAGGTTGTAGGGTAGCTAAATTATTAACAGTTTTGGTGCATTTGGCTGTATGGAATATGCTCCTTATTTATTTTCCTATGTAACAAGACAGGTTATTAAATACTTATTGATTCTTTAAGGTACAGTAAATGACTAAGTAGATAGTCATTGTGCAGGCTGTATTCTAGTTGAACTGAAATGTTAAATAACACTTGGTTCATATGGCTGAACTGCTAAAAATCAAATCTTGATAATGATTAATACAAATTAGGTTTATGAAAAATCTTGTTTAACAGATCATATTTTTCTTATTCTGAAACATATATCATGCTTGTGTTGATTTATGCTGGCCGATTGGTACAGCTGTTGCCTTGTGATTATAAGTTGTCCATGTAAATTCTGACCACCCACTTGATATTCTGGTTATTGCTCCATGTTGATGGTTTAGTCTGTAAAGCTATGCTGAATCATCATAGTTTATGATTGTCTGATGTTGATTACTTCATTCTGTAAAGTTATGCTGAACTTAACATAGGTTATAATCAGCCTATGTTGATTAAATCATTATGTAAACCTGTGTTAAACATAACATAAATTATGTGGACAGATGCTAAGGGTTTCATCCTGTAAAATACAGCACGTTTATGCTGGCCGATTGACACTATTTCATTATATAAACCCTAACTTGTCTAGGTAAATACCTGTTAGCCTATTTTTGTCTATGTATTATGTTGGGAGATATGGCATGCTTATGATAACTCATGTTCACTATTGAAGATACTGGTAGTTACTATGTTTGTGGGAAATTTTCATATTGAGACCCTACATGATAATAAATTATGCTGAGCATTCATAGAAGCTGTTACATATTAGATGTTGATTCAACACATAACTTGGTGTACGCTGCAATCTTTAGACATGTGCCCTGCCTAATGGGCAAGACAGATTGGATTACCCGATACGAGTTAAGTACCTAATGAAGGCGTGTGGTCTGGTTCAAGTATATTGGAAAGGAAATTAAATAATAACTTGTGTGCTTGATTGGTTTAAAGGCACCGGAGCACTGTGGGTGGGTTATGCAATTAAAATGACAAATGACTGAGACTGTTCTATACACCTGGGTAAAATGACTAAGGTTGAAAATCCTACTACTACGATGGTAGAAAGAAGTTGGGGAAATGTCCCATACTTCGGGAAATTAACTAAATGAAAAGATTAACCCACTCAGATTCGGGCTTACCTTGGAGAGGGTAAGTGGTACAAACCTCTGGGGACATGTGTGTTGGTTTCGAGCGTAAAGCGACTCGTTGGTCCCAGTCCTCAGAGTCGGGGGACCCGGACTACCAATTGTGTCCTAGGCGGTAGTTCCATGTTCTTCTGCAGAAGTTAGGGATGCATCCTGTTTTGGTTTTGGCCTTTGGGAGTTTCTCTCGGTCACTGGCCGCTCCCTTGGGATTTCAGTCACAGTTAGAATGTTCGGGTTAATAAAACAACCTTGAATAATATACCCCCGAACGTTCTCTTCTGTGATGGTTGCCTTGGCCCGTGTCTACCCGCGGGATAAGAAAAGATAAACATTAACTAGAACAGTTAGGTATCATTGTGTTGGAGTCATTAAAGAGACAACTGTTTACTTTTCATCCTGTTTTATATTCGGTGCTTATGATGAAACGACATCCTAAATTGTGTATTTATTCGTTAATTGAATTAATATTATGGATGTTATTCATGTTAGTGTAAGTTCTGCTTTAATTGCTTAATACCTTGCTTAATTGTTGTAGTTGCATAAAATGCTTTTTGTGTAAGTATAACTGTTACATAATCTACCTTTCTATGCAGATATATGTCTATGATTGCTATTGCATCGAATTCCTTATGTGTTTATGTTTAGACTGAAATTCAAACACGACACCCACATCACAAGTGACACATGATCTACTTGCAAGAATAATTACAGTTTTCCTACTTAGACGTGGTAGTCTAATTCCTATAATTTTTATCATTTTCAGGCACCGAGTAGTCCATGAGCGAAGCAGGAGGAGGCGCTGACCATGACTGGATTTATTTGTTCCCTGGCGGTCCTAGTTGCTGTTTGATTGAAATTTTTGTTTTAAGACTGATAATGTGAGAAACTCTGTTTGGATTCTACTATTATTGAAATAAGAAAAAAAAATGGTGTAGTTTGCTTTTACCTTCCTGTATCGTTCTGAAATGCTTAACCCGAGAATTATTAGTTGTTTCCGCTTTTAAAAAAAAAAATTGGGTTAAATTTCGGGGCGTTACACCTGTTGCTAGGATGACCACAGTTAGAATTGTAGTAGCCCTTGCTTCTGTAAAAAAATGACCTATATATCAAATGGATGTTAAGAATGTATATATAAATGAAAAAATAGTTGAAGTATATATAGAGGCACCGCCTGGTATAATTATTCATAAAGGAAAAGTTCTTTTATTAGATAAGGCTCTGTATGGCCTCAAACAAGCTCCAAAGCCTTGGTATGATAGGTTTAACCAAGTTATACTTGATGTTAAATTTCAATCTTGTTTAATTGACACAGCTTTGTTTGTTAAGATTTCTGATGCAGGTATTATTATTATTTTCTTTTACGTGGACGACATCACTGTAAGTGATAAATAAGGAGTTGAACATATTAAAAGGCTTCTTAAAACTCATTATGAAATGACTAATTTAACAACTACGCCTTCATCCCAAAATAATTGCGGTCGGCGATATGAACCAAAAAAGAAAATCATTATGGGTCTTCCACATGAATCCTTCTCCTCCAATCATTTCTATCCAATGCCATGTCCTTCGTGAGGTTCAAAGCATTCATATTCTTTCCTATCACCTCCATCCATGTCTTCCTAGGCCTACCCCGACCTCTTTTAACTAATATATTTTCCCATTTCTCCATCCTTCTAACTGAAGCATCATTAGGCCTTCGCCGAATATGTCCAAACCACCGTAAACGATTCTCTCTCATCTTATTTTCAATGGGTGCAACGCCTACCTTCTTACGTATCTCCTCGTTCTGAATCTTATCTTTTATTGTATTTTCACACATCCATCTCAGCATACGCATCTCAGCTACACTCATTTTTTGAATACGATGTCTCTTGGCAGCCCAACATTCCGTACCATATAGTAAAGCAGGCCTAATAGTCGTTCTATAAAACTTTTCCTTCAACCACAATGGCATTCTACGATCGCACAACACTCCAGTTGCACTTTTTCATTTCATCCACCCAACCTTTATCCTATGATTTACATCTTCATCAATTTCTCCATACTTTTGAATGATAGGTCCCAAATATTTGAAACAATCATCCACCGGTATTTCTTGCTCACCAAGCTCCACTACACTCTCATCATTACTTCGTTACTTACTAAACCGACATTCCATGTATTCTGTCTTACTCTTACTCAACTTAAAACCTCTTCCTTCCAATGTCTGTCTCCATAATTCTAACTTAGCATTAACCCCAACTCTAGACTCATCAATCAAAACAATATCATCAGCAAACAACATACACCACGACACATTTTCTTGAATTGATCTCGTAAGCTCATCCATCACTATAGCAAATAGAAAAGGGCTTAAAGCAGATCCTTGATGTAACCCAACCGTTATAGGAAAATTGGTTGTCACCCCTCCACAAGTGCGGACATTGGTTACTACTCCTTCATACATATCTTTAATTATTTTAATGTACTTGAGAGAAACACCTTTCTTCATCATTGTCCACCAGAGAACGTCCCTAGGTACTTTATCGTATGCCTTTTCTGAATCAATAAAATCCATATGCAAATCTTTATTCCTCTCTCTATTTTTCTCGATAAGTTGTCTAAGAAGATGTATAGCTTCCATAGTTGATCTTCCAGGCATAAAACCAAATTGATTCTCCGATATCATGACAACCTTCCTCAACCTAGACTCAATCACCCTCTCCCAAAAGTTTCATAGTATGACTCATGAGTTTTATACCACAATAGTTTGTGCAATCTTGTATATCGCCCTTATTTTTATATAGAGGCACCAAAGTACTCTTCCTCCACTCATTAGGCATCTTATTTGTCCGCCAAATCTTGTTAAAAAGATTTGTCAACCATTCTAAACCTTTCTCTCTCAAGCATTTCCAAGCCTCGATAGGAATACCATCTGGGCCAACTGCCCTTCTTGATTTCATTTTCTTCAAAGCCTCTGCAATTTCTTTCTTTTGAATCTTGCGCATGAAGTCATGATTCATCTCATGAAAAGGAATAGAGAAGTCTCCAAGATCCTGAGCATGACTTTCATTAAATAGCTTATCAAAATAATTTTTCCATCTCTCCTTAATCTCCTCATCTTTGACTAAACCCCTTTGTGTTTCATCTTTGATACATCTAACCATACCCAGATCCCTCGATTTCCTATCTTTCATCTTTGCAAGCCCATAAATATCCTTCTCGCCTTCTCTGGTATCCAACTTGTCATAAACCTCCTTATATACCTTATCCCTCGCGTTCCGAACTACTTTTTTAGCTTCCTTCTTTGCTATCATATACTTCTCCAAATTCTCATTATCACGACTCTTACTTAGATTTCTATAACACTCTCTTTTAACCTTAATAGCTAATTTGACATCCTCGTTCCACCACGATGTATCCTTACCTAGCAGTGCACCGCCTTTAGACTCACCTAATACCTCCTTAGTCACCTTTCTCATGCCACCCGCTATCTTATTCCACATTGATTCTGAATCCTCCTCGAGACACCAATCAGCTTCCTTAACTACCTGCTCTACAAACATTCCTTGTTTAGCTCCTTTCAGTGCCCACCACTTAATTCTAGGATCTATCCTATGTTTATCCCTTTTGCGGTATTGTCTAATTCTAAGATCTAAAATTAAGACTCTATGTTGTGTAGCTACACTTTCTCCCGATATAACCTTACAATCGATGCAACAACCCCTATCTCTCTTTCTAAGTAGGAAAAAATCTATCTGACTCGTATTAACCCCACTTTTAAATGTTACTAAGTGAGACTCCCTCTTCCTAAACCAAGTGTTTGCTAAGATCATATCATAGGACAAACCAAAATCTAAAATCCTTTCTCCACTTTTGTTTTTTTCTCCTATACCATAGCCTCCATTTTTTTTTTAAGATTTATAATTTTTTTTTTAGTATAGAAGTTCTTATTCTTCTAGAGGATATTTGTTGACTCAATCTAAATTTGTTTTAGATATTATTGTCACGTGAGGTATCTCAGATGATAAGAAGGTCAACACTCTTGAAGTTGTCAATGTCAAAATTTAGATTTATTATGGAGAACCACTCAAAACCCAACACCTTACAAACAACTTATCGGTGCACTGTCATATCTCTCAATTACGAAGTCTGCCATTTTGCATGCAGTTCACACAACGAGCCAGCTTCAGCATGCTCCCACCATTGTTCATATGAGAGCAATTTTGCATATTATTAGATATATCAAACTTCTATTTTTCGATGACTTTTCTTGTTTGCTTTTTTCTCCGTAGATTTATTTGCTTATACTAACGCAGACGAGGGAGGAGACCCTAATAACCGACACTCAACAACTGATTTTTGTGTATTTTTAGGTGACTCGTTGATCTCCTTCAGGTATAAGCAGTAGAAAGTTTTTCTTCAATTGAACCCTAATATCGAGTCATGGTTACAACCACTATGAAAGTGGTCTGGCTGAGAAAATTGTTAGCTGACATGGGTGTTCAGATTCAAGGAGCATCACGACTATGTTGTGACAACAAAAGTTTTATCTACATCGTGTATGAAGTATGCAAAATTACAATAACAAAGTGCAAAAAGCACAGACAAGTCTAAGAGTGGACAATAACAAAAGCACAATACAAGCACAAAAGTCCACTATGAGACAATACAAAGTGCCTACAAAGGACAACACCAACAAGTAAAAGAATAGGATTTTAGTAGTAACATGCTTAAAAGCATTGAAGAAAATAGGGGGAACACCTCCTTTAATTATATACAACAAACCAAAGGGAGGTCATTGGGAGCTCCCTTCACAAAGATGTTAGGGAGCTCCCAAGAGTTATATTTATGACTGTTGGGGCCCTAACAACTCTAAAGAGTGAGGCCTCCAATAGCATAGAAATAAAAAAAAGGAAAATAAGAAAAATAAAGAAAATAAAAATATAGTTATTTTTAATAAACAACTATAATTACATGTGAAAAGACTAAAATGACCCTATCAAGCAAACTAATACAATACAAATTTTATATATATGAATATGTATATATATACATGAATCGAGTAAAATGAGCTTTGGTGAAGAAATCCGCCAACTGGTACTCCAATATAACATACAACAACATAATAGTTCCTCTCAGATATTCATCACATACATAGTGACAATTCATCTCAATATGTTGGATTCGCTCATGGAAGTTGTGGTTGCTCGCAATGTAGATTGCATTCTTATTGTGACAGCATATCTTCAAAGGTGTTGAGATGATTATTCCCATATCGCTAAGAAAAATTTTAAGCCACACAAGCTCTATTGTTGTCGTAGTCATTGCACGATATTCAGCTTCAGTTGAAGATAATGATACTTTTTGTTACTTCTTACATCTTCATGAAATCATATAGTCACCTAAAAATACACAAAAACTGGTACTTGAGACTATCATTGGGATTTCCACCCCAATTACAAGCATGTAAATCTAATGAAGAAGATGAGGATAGAAAAAACTCTTTTGTTATAGTATTCTTAATATATCTAACAATTCTCAAGACAACCCTCATGTGAACAATGGTAGAAGCATGCTGAAACTGGCTGACGGAGTGAACTGCATGAGCTATGTCTGACTGAATGATGGATAAGTAGGTGAGTGACCCAACTAGTTGGCGATAAGGTGTAGGATCTTCAAGCAGAGTTACATCTTCCAACCTTAATTTAGCATTAATCACTTTTGAGGTTTTTATTTTCTTATCATCTGTAATGCAAGATTTGGTACAAATATCAGTAGCAAGTTTCATTTGAAAAATGATGTATCCTCTAGGAGAGTACGCAACTTCAATACCTAAGAAATATCTTAAAAAACCTAAATCAAATATATCAAAATTTTCTTTTAAAATCTTTTTAATATCAATAGTTCACTGTTTGTCAGTTCCAGTGATAATCATATCATCTACATAAAGTAAAAGAATAACAATCGACCTGTACTTTTAACAAAACGAATATTGTTAGTATAGCAAGAATAAAAACCCAGATGAGTCATTACATTACTAAATTTATCATGTCAAGCTTTAGAAGCATGTTTTAGACCATGTAAAGTCTTTTTAAGTTTAAGGATTTTACATTTTTCAATACAAAACCCTGACGAAGGATCCATGTATACCTCTTTATTTAATTCACCATTTAGAAAAGCAATTTTCACATCTAGATGGTATATAGGTCATTTTTTAATAAGTGCAATGACTATGAGTGTCCTAACACTAGTCATTCTAGCCACTGGGGCAAATGTTTCTTCATAGTCAATTTCATATTCTAGAGAGTACTCTTTGGCCACTAACCTAGCTTTATATTGTTCTAGAGTTCCATCACTATTGGTTTCAACCTTAAAACCCATCTATATCCTATAGATTTTTTCTCTATGGGTAATAGATTTTTTCCCTATGGGTAATGAAGTTATTTTCCATGTTTTAGATTTTTCAAGAGCTTTAAGTTCTATATGCATTTCTTTAACCCATTATGGAAGATTTTTTGCTTCATTATAATGTGACGATTCATGATAGGAATGTAAAGTCATTAGGCATGACATATATTTTGGTGTTAATGTGTCATAAGATACAAACCTACTTGGTGGATTAGAGATACGATTAGATCTTCTAAGAGAGATTTCTTCTAATGACAAATTTTGTGAATATTTTTCTAAAGTATTTATTGAATACCTTTGCTCACGCCGAGAATATATTTATATGGGTTTATCAACAATATCATTATTTCTTATAGATGATTCTGCATTCTCATCAATTGAATGCACATTATCATCACCATTTTCATTATCATTCAAGGTATTATCCCCGATGTCATTCAAAGAGTCATCACAAGAAGTCAACTCTTCTTGTGGCAAGAGATCAAATAAAAAAGTATAATTTACTTCATTGTTTTCCTTGGTTCTCTCAAAACCATTTTCATTTTCCAAAAAGGTTACATATTTAGAAACATATAGTTTGTTACTCTTAGAGTCAAAGAGTCTATATCATTTTTTGTTTTCTCCACAACCCATGAATACACATTTAATGGCTTTCGAAAACAATTTCTCTCTTTTATGTAAGAGTATAAAACACTTACAACAAAAAATTCACAACCGCTTGAAATTGAGTGTTCTTTCAAATAATTTTTCATAAAGAGATGTATTTTGCAAGAATGATGTGGTCATTCTATTTATCAAATATGTTGATGCCAGAACGGCCTTGGCCCAAAAACTTTTTGGAATATCTTTAGAAATAAGTAGTGCCCTAATGGTTTCTATAATATGTCTATGTTTTTTTTCGGCTAATCCATTTTGTTGGGGAGTTCTAGGACATGACTTTTGGTGAAAAATCTTGTTTTGTTCTAGATAATTTTAAAACTCATTTGATAAGTATTCATCATCCGAATCGGATCTTTGAAATTGATTTTTGACAATCATATGAAATTTCATAAAAAAAGAGAACATATCGGATTTTTTGTTTTCTCCACAACCCATGAATACACATTTAATGGCTTTCGAAAACAATTTCTCTCTTTTATGTAAGAGTATAAAACACTTACAACAAAAAATTCACAACCGCTTGAAATTGAGTGTTCTTTCAAATAATTTTTCATAAAGAGATGTATTTTGCAAGAATGATGTGGTCATTCTATTTATCAAATATGTTGATGCCAGAACGGCCTTGGCCCAAAAACTTTTTGGAATATCTTTAGAAATAAGTAGTGCCCTAATGGTTTCTATAATATGTCTATGTTTTTTTTCGGCTAATCCATTTTGTTGGGGAGTTCTAGGACATGACTTTTGGTGAAAAATCTTGTTTTGTTCTAGATAATTTTAAAACTCATTTGATAAGTATTCATCATCCGAATCGGATCTTTGAAATTGATTTTTGACAATCATATGAAATTTCATAAAAAAAGAGAACATATCGGATTTAAAATTAAGGAAGTAGATTCATACATATCTAGTAAAATCATCGATAAAGATAACATAATATGAATATCCTCATTTTGATATGACGGAAGAAGATCTCCAAACATCCGAATGCACTAATTCAAAAGGTCTCTTAGAGACAAAACTTCTATTAGGAAAAGGAATGGATTTCATCTTTCCAAAGATACAATCTTTGCAAACTAAATTTTTTTCATTACAAAATTTTTTTTCAAAAGAAAGAAAATACATCTTTGAGTAGCTTGGGTGTCCAAGTCTTTTATGCCAAGTTTCAATATACTTATCTTTGACATAATTAAAAAAAAAAATGGAGAAAGATTTAGATAATTCATGGAGTAGAGATCGCCCCTCCTATGGCCTTGCCCAATCTGCTTCCCAGACCGAAGATCCTGCATGGAGCAACCTTTAGATGAGAAGGAAATTTCACATCCATGATCGAAAATTTATGAAACGGAAAGAAGGTTTACATTTAGTTGAGGAACAACCCTAACTTTTGGCACAAAAAAACTTTGAGAGGAATTTAAGGTTCCAATACTTTTAATTTACAAAGATGTTCCATTGGTAGTTGAAACATAGGAAGTTTTAGAGTTGGTGCATAAATCGGATAAACCATTCTTAGAGGGCCCCGAATCAAGGATCTAAGAAGACATACATAGAGGAGAAGATGAGGTTATCATGGCACCCGATGTAGATGGAGATTTGAGTAATGTTGGAAGTGCCTCCGATATAATTAAGCAAGTGAAAATGAATCTTTTCCTTTGATTGGTTCTTCCTTCCTTGGTGTGGCTTCTTTAACGGAACTCACTTTGTTCTTGAGGGTGTCATATAACTTGAGGCAATTGGGTCATATATGACCTGGTTCATGACAATGCTGACAAATAGCCTTCTTGTAGCCACCATTATAGTTATTTTGTCTCTCAAAGTGTGGAGGTTTGTAAGTTTTTACATGATTGTCGGGTTTAGACATGGCTAACACTTCATCTCTTCCTTTTATCATACCAAGTCGAGTCTCTTTTTAGCATATTTCGGCAACGGCGTCCTCCAAGGGAAGAGGCTTAGATTTATGAAGAGAAGATCTAACTTGTTCATATTTAGGCCTAAGCCCCTGCAAGAATTGGAAAAAGTGCACTTTTTCCATTTGCTTTTTTCTTAGTTCAACATCTTCACTAGCGACCCACTTGGGTTCAAGAAGAGATAATTCATCGCATAAGGAACAAAAAGTATTAAAGTAATCACGGACACTCATGTCCCTTTGTTTGATGGTACGTATTTTTTTTTAAGAAAGAATTGTCTTATAAGATCTTTTTGTGTATACGTACCTTTCATAAAAAACATGTCTCATTTGCCTTAACGGAACTTAACGATGTTGACACATATTTTGAGCTCAACATTGTTCATAAACCACGCAAGAATCTTTGCAATGTTTACTTTCTCAATCTTCTATCTTGAATCGATGGTTTTTAATGACTTTTATGCGAGCATTTCCTTATAAAACTTTTTTTTACCTCCTTCCAACTTGGTGACTTTGAGTTGAGGTTTCAGAATAGAGCTCATCACATGTCCCCAAAGCTTCTTGCCCTTGAGGTTATTTTTCATGGTGGATGCCCATATCATGTAATTGGTAACATTCAACTTGAAAAAGAGATCAATATTTTTCTCATTCTCCATTTTGACTCAGTAGATGAGGGAGGAGGGATTATGGAAGTGCATGAAAGAGCCCTTCCACTTGAGTTACCACAAGCACCATGATCCCCAAATGACGATCTTTCAATGGTCTCAAGAGACCAAAAGCACTATGGCTCCGATACCATGTAATGAAGTATGCAGAATTACAAGAACAAAGTGCAAAAGGCACAAACAAGTCCAAAAGTGGACAATAACAAAGGCACAATACAAGCACAAAAGTGCATTAGCAAAAGTCCACTATGGGACAATACAAAGTGCCTACAAAGGGCAACACCAACAAGTAAAAGAATATGATTTTATTAATAACATGTTTAAAAGCATTGAAGGAAATAGGGGAAACACCTCCCCTATTTATATACAACAAACCAAAGGGAGGCCATTGGGAGCTCCTTGGGGCCCCAATGACTCTATGGTAGGGATGGCAGTGGACCTGGGGAAAACGGGGCTCCGCCCCGGCTCGCCCCGTTTGGACTGGGATGAAGGGCATGAAATGAGGATGAAGGCAGAGATGAAGATTAAAATCCATCCCCATGCGGGGATGGACATACGCTTTCCCCCCGCCCCCGTCACGATCCCCGCCTTGCCCCACCTCGCCCCATCCCCAATCCTTCTAAAGGATGGCAATAGACCGAGGGGAAACGGGGACCCGCTCTGCCTCATCCCCGTTTGGACTGGGGATGGAGGGGGGATGGAGGTGGGGGTGGGGGTGGAGGTTAAAATCCATCCCTGTGCGGGGATGGAGGCGGGGGTGGAGGTTCGAATTTTGAGACGGGGCGAGGATGGAGACCTTGTCCCCCGTCCCCGCCCCGGTCCATTGCCATCCCTACTCTATGGAGTGGGGCCCCCAATGGCATAGAAATAAATAAAATAAAATAAAAAATAAATAAAATAAAAATATAGTTGTTTTTAATAAAAATATATTAGTTAAAAGAGGTCGGGGTAGGCCTAGGAAGACATGGATGGAGGTGATAGGAAAGGATATGAATGCTTTGAACCTCACCGAGGACATGGCATTGGATAGAAATGAATGGAGGAGAAGGATTCATGTGGAAGACCCAGAATGATTTTCTTTGTTGGTTCATATCGCCGACCCCAATTGTTTTGGGATGAAGGCGTAGTTGTTGTTGTTGTTGTTGTTATTGTTGTTGTATAGTTGTTTTTAATAAAAAAAACTATAATTACGTGTGAAAAGACTAAAATGCCTCTATCGGGCAAACTAATAAAATACAGATTATATATATACATACATACATATTTTAACATATCGCCAGCAACCAGACTTTTCACGAATGAACCAAACACATCGAGATGGACTGCCACTATGTACGAGAGGAGTACCTACATAGCACCATTGATCTTCCCTATGTTACTTCAGAATATCAATTGGCAGACTTCATCACCAAACCTCTTGTTGCTCCTAGATTTCACTTTCTTTTAGGCAAACTTTCGATTATCCAACCGTAAGTTTGAGAGGGAGTATTAAAAATATAAATATATATATAATATATATATATATATTTGTATATAACTAGGATAGTAACTAGGTTAGTTTAGTTAGGTTTCTTTTTGTTTTTTAGTTAGGATGAGACTAGTCAACCCATAGAGTCATTGGGAGTCCAACGGCTTGGACCCCCCAACAACTCTCCCTTTTGGAGCTCCAACTTTCTGTATAAATAGGGGGCAAAACCCCCAGAATATGTATGCTCAATAAAATATTATTTTTATCCCTTGTGTTTGCCCCTTTAGTGGGTGTTTGTGTGTGAGCCATCTTGTGGCTTGTGTGTGTTCTCTTGGTGCTTTGGTGAAACTCTTTTGAGTGTTCACATTATTGTTCTTGGTGAACATCTTGTTTCCTTTCACATAACAACCATCCACTAAGCTTTGGTTAAATCCAAAATCTGATCAGGTTTCAGGTGTTCCAAATGCAAGATGAGATAACATGTCAATATATTGTTAAGGCATTCAATCCAAAACTTCATGGACAATCTATATGGGGTGCCATCAATCAGATTTTGCCCTCCCTTGCCAGCAACACAAACATGAGTAGCATAAAGGGGTGTGTGTGTGTTGCTAAGATCAATTGTATCTACAATCGATTAGATTTTTTTATTTTTTTTAGTATATCTAATCCTACATATGTGATCTAGATGGTTTGTTTAGTAGGAACCAGGTTTCAGACATGACTTTGTGATATGTAAGCAATATTTCCAAGAGTGATAAAAACTGAAGGCTCACAAATGTACCAAATTTTTAAGACTCATAAGAACATATTTTACATTGGAAAAATATGATTCAAGGTGTGATCCTTATGAACATATCTATGAGGTCAGTGAGTTGATACAACTTGCAATTATGACTTCCCAACTAGATTGTACAAACAATATGTTGGAAAAATATGATCCAAGGTATGATCCCTATGAACACATCTATGAGGTCAGATTGAGTTTATACAACTCGCAACTATGACTTCCAACTAGATTGTACACTACATACATGTGCTTAAAAAAACGTGTAGGTGTTAGCTTAATTTGAACTTACAGGTACATTGTGTATAGCTTAGCAAAAAGCATTCAATGGCTCATATAACTAAAACTTGATGATAAAAGAATCAAGCCCCACACTGAGTATAGAAACAATGATAATCACATTTAATAGTTTAGATTAAGCAAAAAATACTTCAACTATATTTTTTGAGGTGATTAGAACAGTTAAGAGATAAAACTGTTTAAGAGAAACTAATTTCAATATGTGTGTATGTAATTATGTATGTATCAGGAAAGCACTTTGATTCATAATCCTTATTTCAGAGAAGCCAGCTGGCCAGTTTCATATGTTCAGGTATTTCATTTTCTGTTATCCAGCACAAGAACTCCAGCCAACCCAACCATTTACAGGCATTTCAATCCATATGATCTTAGGTTGTAGTTGGTCAGCTGACCAGTTTAGCAAGTTTCTACATTAGATTTTTCGTTTTCTGCACTGCAGGGAACCAATACTTATAGTCAAAGGTCTGCCACCTAGGGAGTGTATGAAGCAGATACTAGCCTCATAAAACCCTGTAGTTGAAGAAACTATGTGGCTACAAGATGTTTTCCTACAAGCTAGCTCAGTAATCACCAGTGTTGTGAAAAGCGTTGAGGCGTAGCGAGGCGCTCCACCAAAAACTGAGGCTAGGCATAAAGCGTAAGCCTCAAAAAAATTTTGAAAACTTAAAAAAAACTATAAAAAATATCTAAAATTACAAATAAATAAAAAATGCTTTATTGATGAAGTGACAACCAACAAAAAATAAAAAATCTCAAAAAAATACTGAAAAAATATGAGATTAACATGTAAAAGTAACATTAATGCAACAACTTGATCTACGTAAGTATCTAAGAAATAAAACATGAGCATTCATACCATGGATTTAGAATCTACCTTCATGATTGAAACTGCTTAATATCGCAACGATGACATAGTGGTAGGACCACAGCTATGATGTCAAGTACCGCCAATTGGCCACATATATTCTACTCTCCTAAGCCCATTCAATCGGCATTGCTCCCAAGTCACCTAATTCTGCACTTTAAGACTCCCACCCTCACCAGAACACCAAAATTTTCTTTTCTTCTACCATGAGTAAATTGCAGATTGATCTTCTACCATTTTTCTTGGGGGTTTTCTGCTATTTCTCCTAGTAGTGCAGGGCACAACTACAGGCAAGAGAGACAGCGTGCAAGTCACATTCATAGAATGAGTCCTAAAACAAAAAAATCTCCAATCTCAGCCACAACGTATTCATTTAGAATCCTCGTTTTCAAGAAAAGAGGCATGAACTAGATCGCATCAACGATCAAGCATGAAAAACAAACAAACGCAGGCAATCAAATTACAGCATTCAAGGCATCACAAATTACAAAACCAAAAAACAGTGTGTGTGTGTGTGTGTGTGTGTGTGTGTGGGGGGGGGGGGGGGGGGGGGGGAGGGGAGATCTCGCTTTGTGAGAGAAATTCATAACGTCACACATCAATTCAACAAAAAAAAGAGAGGCCAGGGCAACCCCTGGATCGAAGGCTGAATTTCAGACATCGAGAGCATCAATCCATACCAAAATCGAAGAGAAGATACAGAAACCCTCGAATCAAAAGCTGATTTCCCCAAACTCAAATCAAGAACATTAAATCCACACCAAATCAAAGAGAAGACCACGAAACCCTAGAGTTTCCCTTCAATTCTTCGCAGGTGCGCAAAGAGAACCCTAACTCCAACCGATAGCATTCGCTCGAATCCGAATTTTACAGAACAACAAGCCGTTTCGATCCATCGAAAAAGAAGTTGAGGACGGGATTTGAAACGATCGATCGAAGAACTCAACCCTTTCCAAAAAAACTCCAAAAGGGGGGGGGGGGGGGGGGGGACGAAATACCTTTCTCGATGTACGCCATTTGACGATGGAAGCAACGCTTCTTCGATTCAATGCTCTCTGCAGAGAAGACACTCCAAAGGAACAAAGAAGACGATCCAAAAATTAGGGTCGGGGGCCCTTTGTTTAAACCCTAATTTCCCTCATTTGACCAAAGGCCCTGAGGCGTATACGCCTCATCTTGAGGCGCGCCTCGCATCAGAGCTTTTACGCTTTATACATGTGCCTCAAAGCATAAATCCCCTCGACTTGAGGCGAGGCGCGCTTTTTGCGCCTTGAAGCACGTTTTTAATAACATTGGTAATCACAAAAAAACGCAAGTGCATGTGCGTGCAAGCACACACACATCTACACAGGTGGAAAGTGCAAGGAAGTCATAGGTAGGAATAAGGTTGTAAGTATTGTATTCTTACCCATATCGGTCGGGCCCATAGTAACACCATATCGTATCGTAAACGTATTGTAATTTTTAATAAAAAAATTCAAAAAATCCAAAAAAGAAAAGAAATACTTAGCAAAAATTCTAAAAAAATCATATTGTATGAAACAATAATGAATTGCACAAAATACAACTATAAAATCACATATGAAATATTTATGTCTCTATGAGATGCATAATACATCATCAAACATCAACTAATATAGAATCATAGATAATATTGCATGTATATCTCACAAGAACTATGTCACATGGGTGCGGGTGCGGGTGCGGGTGCGGGTGCGGGTGCGACACGGGTGCGGCGCAATTTCAAAAATTTTGGACACGGGGACTCGGCTATATATATATTAAAATATATATATATAAGACTCGGTCAAAGTTGTGCCCATTAGGGGACAGGTGATGAGTTGTGAAGGCATTCTGTACACTTTCTTCATACAGGAATAATTCACTTTTGGGCACTTTCTTCATACACTGTAATAATTCACTTTCTTCATACAGGAAAAAACCACAAAAACTTGAGTTGTGCCCATTCTGTACTTAAAACTTGAAAGTGTACAGGTTTTTTAGTTGTGATGGGTTTTTTTCCTTACAGCTGTAGCCCAGAAAATTTCAAAAAAAAAATCAAAAAAAAAAAAATCCAAAAAATGGACCAAAATGACCCTGGGTGCGTTGACCACACCCAGGGTCGGGTTGACCGAGTCCGAGCCGCACCCGTGTCCGCACCCATGTCGGTGCGTGTCGACGCGGGTGCGGCGACCTTGGAGCCGAGTCCGTGTGACATAGCACAAGAACAATGCAAACTATTAAATATCTTGCAATTAAGAACATGACACAAGATCATATTTTCATATTATATAAACAAAAACAAAAACAAAATAACCAAGTTTATGAACAATTAAGTGTTAAATAACCAAGTTTTTTTAATAAAAAATTAATAATCATAATCATCTATATCATCAATATCTTCTTCTTCTTCTTCTTCTTCTTCTTTTTCTCTTCCTTCTTCGACATCCACATCATCTCCAAGATACCTGGTGTTTTCATCATCTACCTCTTGTACTCCTTCCACATTAATCCACTGAATGTTCTCCTCATTCAAAAAAATTCTGCTTCTTCAAGTCATGCATCTAATTCATCAAAATATTTCAAACTGATGGGATAGAATTGCTCTTTGTGCCTCTTTCATGATAACTTTTCGATTTTCCTAAAAAGATGAGATGAAAAAATTAAAATTAGTTGGGTTTTGAATGATATAAAAAAAACTTTAAATAAACACATGAAAATAATAAACTAACTTTATAATTTTATATACCTTTGCCTCAATCGTAAGTTGTAGCAAACATAGACGAAGTCATTGAGCCTTTTGTGATTCAATCTATTTCTTCTTTTCGTATGGATTTGATAAAAAACACTTTAGTTTCTCTTGCATTCACTTGCACTACATGTTTGGCTAAGAATGTGAATAACAAAAGCTCTCAAATTTGGAACATCACTTTTAAACCTTGCTCACCTGCTGTCTGAAAAAAAAACAAGAAAATGAGAAATCAATAACATAATAACAAATACAATAAATAAATTACCTGAACGCATCGTGACACGGTTTCGCACTGCTACAGGTCTCCCCATATCATACAATGCATTATTATAAGTTTTCATTTCCTTATGAATTTGATCTTAAACGTTATAATCAGGTTTCAACCTTTTGATGCAATCCAAAAGTCTCTTGTTGACTTTTCTATCCATTTTAAATGTAGGGGAGTATCTAAATGCAGGATTTAAATAATATGTTGCAGCATGAAGAGGTTGATGAAGTTACCTAGTCCATCTATGATCAATGATGTTTCATAGAGGTATGTACAATTTTTTCTTCTCCAAATTATCTCTAAGGATCTCTTTTGCCTTATCCATGGCCTCATAGAGATAACCCATAGCTGGTCTATCAACCAAACGAAGAACTTTCACCCAAGTATAGTTATTCTCAACTTCACGCATGAATCTTAGAATTTACTTCTGAATACAATATCTACAATTTATCTGGGTTTTCTTTTTTGTACATGGGGATATGCATTCCACTCATCTGATGAAAATATTTTTTAGTGCAACTCTATTCTTTACTGGACTTTGTAATGTCAAAAAAATTGTAGCAAATCTAGTAACTACACTATGAGTCTACGAATCAACTTAGCACCAACTGTGTACTTTCTCGTTGGGCTCAAAACCCATGCATGATTGTAAATAAATTTAGTAATTTATTGGCAGCATTCAACTGTTTGCTTTACCTCATCCATGCTACCGATGTCCTCAAACATGAGGTCTATGCAATGGGTAGCAGACAGGGTCTAAAAGAATGACCCAAAATTTTCTGCCAATTCTTTACCTGTTGTCTTATAATTTGTTGCATTATCAGTAATAAATTGCACAATATTTTGAGGTTCAACCTCTTGCATAACCTGATCAAAAACTCTGAACAATAAATGTGTTGTCTTGGGTGTATCAGACAGATCAATTGACTTCAAAAATATAATTCCTTTGGGGCAATATAAAAGAAAATTTAAAAAAAGTTCTTGACTTTCTATCTGTTCACCCATCTGCCATGATGTTACACCTAATTTCTCTCAATTGCGCCTCATATCATCACAATATGCCTTCACTTCTTTCACATTAGCATCTAAAACTTTTTATCTCTCAATGCATGATATGAAGGCATTTTATATTCCGGCCCGATATTGGTTATGACATCTACCATGACCTGAAACTAAAAGAAATTTGTTGCATTAAAAAGAATGCATGCATCATAGAACCATCTCCCAAACGTGGCATCGACCTGATCAACTAAATACTGAGAAGACATAACAGTACGAATGTCGGGTTGTGCCCCAAGGGTAGTCCTAGGAGGGAAAAAACTCCTAATAGAGCCTCTAGCCCTACCTCTTCTTCTTTCTCCTTCTCTTCTTTTTGTACCCGCGACGACAATACAAATGACACTAACCACACCTTTCTCCTTCCCTATAAAACTTCCTACTTCTGATAATATGCTACAGGTTATAGGATCGAAGTAGGGAGCTCATCTTCGTAATACACATCCTCTAAGAGCTCCATATGTCCCATTTATGCCTCATTCATCTCTCTTTCTTGTTTTTTTCTCTCATATCATCAAGTAATTGTTAGCATTGTCATTTCACGACATCCAACAATTTTCTTGGTGTGCATGCTTGTGTATTATGATGTGTCCTGGCTAAATGATGCTTCGACCGAGAGATATCACCCAAAATAACAGTATGACAACAGTTGCACTCGATTTTAAATCGATTTTTACTCATTATTTGAGTGCCCCATTGTCACGTCAGATCATTTGATGTCATCTTCTCCCAAAAAAGCTCAATAAGAAGCAAAGAATAGGGTTTTTTACCTTAACCCACTTCCTTGAGTGGAAAAATAGTGAAAATGCACTATTGAGAAAATCGCAAAAGCCTTCTCCCTTGCGCACCAATAAGCCCCCAAATTGATCTCATGGCTCTTAGGGTGCGTGGGTTCCCTTCTAACAGCCTCTAAAGAAATGTAGAAGTCGACTCTCGAGAGGTCTTTAAAACCCAAAACTTAAAAATTGAGTTTTGGGTCTTTTTTAAGTGCGCTAGATCTGTATCATACGATACGACACGATACAAGGGTGTATCGTACGGTACGACACGATACACCTGATACAGGCATGATACACACTCGTATCGCAATATGGGTGTGTATTGCATCACAAAACCCAAAAGTAACGATATGTATCGTATGGTACGATACTTATAACATTGGGTAGGATGGTCAAGATGATACTTTGGCCAGGGACATGGTTTTTGTGTATCTCAATTATTCATCCCTTGACATTTACTTATATAGCTTTAGGGTCTGTTTGCATGTAAAGGAAAAGGGAAGTTTTACGGGTAAATGCATGGGCACTCGTGCCATTTCCGAGGGCACACAATGCAACACAAATGTGGGAGTTATTTTCCTCGCGGAAAGCAGCCCCCATTTTACACACTGGACCCCTTTCCACAGATTCAGTTCTCGTGGGTGATGGTATGATTCCTTTTCCGTGAAAGAAGGTGCCACTTTTGTGACAAGCAAACACACCCTTACACTCAAGTGATTCTTTTCTCTTTTGGACCTTAAGAAGTTGTACTTATGCAAAGATATGCTTTCTTGTTCATTCTATGCTCCACTTCTTGAATAAAATCTTCTATTTTCACTAAAAGAAAACAAGCTTTAGTGCTTGGAACAATAAAACTCACATGATACATATTTACAAGCATGCTTTTGTACAGTAAAGGAAACTGAGCAAAATGACTCTTCATGAAAGGCAAACATGATATTGAGAATTCAAGAAAATATGTGAAGTATTCTTGTAAATTAGACTTTGAACAGTAATTGAGGGCACTCACATATACATGTGGAGTTATATTGAAGTGATCTATCACAGCTTCAAACATTTCATTTGAAAATTTCAACATATATTCGGAAATGTGTCCTTTAATTTAGATTTTAGTAGCCAATTGCATATTCTACAAAAAAATTCAATAACAAAAATTAAGTATTGCAAAAATTCATGCCAACCCAATTTCAAAACTTATAGAAGGTACTGAATCAATGAGAATCCCTAACCTCAACAAAAGCATTTACTGAAAAATTTGTACATTGATAACACAACAATGGAGCTGAGGTATTTCAATAAGACATGCAACCAAGACCTGGGTATCTAAGTACATCAAATTTTACTGAAAAAATGCACATTGAGAACACAGCAGTGGAGTCTAGTTATCATAATAAGATACGCAAACAAGACCTTGGAAAGAAAAATTACCATGTTCTTTGTACCAGTTTGATGTTAATCTTTCATCGTTAGAACCAACACACGTATGAAATGAGGGCAGACGGGCAGGATCTGCATATGATAATGCACTAAGTAAATAAGTTTGGAAAATACAATATAACTAAAATGAAAAAAAATTGTAACATACAAAAAAGAAAATAAAGTCATGGTTTATCTCACTCAAGGGAAAAAATAGACGAACAATAGAATGGTTACGCTGCTTGTGTCTTTAGTTCTTTTTATTTGAGTAGGAATGATACATGAACCCCAAAATAAAATATTTTTTTACCATTCTGTTTCATTTTTAAATTCAAAATCCAAAGAAGTGTTGTCACATTGCAGAAGTGTAACAACACTTTAAAAATAATGATCACGGTAGTGCTACAAAAAACTCTGGGATTTACACATGCATAGAATAATCAAACTTTAAGCCGAAAGTTGGGTGACCACTGTGAAAATGTCTATGAAGAGATAATACGCATACAAGCACAAATACTTTACAAAAGATGTGCACGAAGGCACTCACACAACACTTGAACAACTACGCACAAATGCGTAAAAATAGCAAACATGCACTAAGGCATGTATTTCAATAAAAAAAGAGAATGCTTGAGATTCTCAAGCTTAACAAATACAAGGGGAGAACACCCCTATTTATACATGCAAGAGGAGCCACATGGGGGGCTCCCAAAGGAGTCGTTGGGGAGCCCCCAACGACTCTATTGGGAGGCCCCAAAGGTGGTGCGATTTTCAATATTGAAAAACAAAAAGAAAAATAAGAATAAAGAAAAAATAAAAAGAAATTACAAGCAATATTCCAAGAGGAATATGCGCAAAAGGTGAAATTACAGAAATACCCTTTTCGGGTATTATGAATGAAATATATATATATATATATACATAGAGATACGTATACATACATACATAGTATATATTATATGTATCTCTATATATATATAAATATATATATATATATATGTGTACAATGATGATTTTGAATTACATTTTAACACCCCCCCTCAAACTTACGGTGCGATAACCGCAAGTTTGCCAAGAAGAAAGTGAAATCTGAGCGAGCAAAGTGCCTTAGTAAAGAAGTCTGTCAGTTGATATTCAGACGTCACGTACGGTAGATCAATGACCTTCTTCAAGTATTCTTCCCTGACATAGTGGCAATCCATCTCTATGTACTTTGTTCGCTCATGAAAAGTGTGATTCTTGGCAATATAAATTGCACTCTTGTTGTCGCAGCATAATTTTGTTGGTTCTTTAATGACAACTCTCATATCTTCTAAAAGGCGTCGAATTCATACAATTTTCATGGTAGTGGACGCCATGGCTTTATATTCTGCTTCTGTGGAAGACAGAAAGACTTTCTGTTGCTTTTTACATCGCCAAGAAATCAGTGACTCACCTAGAAAGACACAAAAGCCAGTGGTGGAGTGACGGTTATTAGGGTCACCTCCCCAATCTGAGTCAGTACAACAACAACAACAACAACAACAACAACAACTACGCCTTCATCCCAAAACAATTGGGGTCAGCGATATGAACCAAAAAAGAAATTCATTTTGGGTCTTCCACATGAATCCTTTTCCTCCAATCATTTCTATCCAATGCCATGTCCTCGGTGAGGTTCAAAGCATTCATATCCTTTCCTATCATCTCCATCCAAGTCTTCCTAGGCCTACCCCGACCTCTTTTAACTAATATATTTTCACATTTCTCCAACCTTCTAACTGGAGCATCATTAGGCCTTCACCGAATATGTCCAAACCACCGTAAACGATTCTCTCGCATCTTATTTTCAATGGGTGCAACACCTACCTTCTTACGTATCTCCTCGTTCCGAATCTTATCTTTTATTGTATTTCCACACATCTATCTAAGCATCCGCATCTCAGCTACACTCATTTTTTGAATATGATGTCTCTTGGTAGCCCAACATTCCGTACCATATAGTAAAACGGGTCTAATAGTCGTCCTATAAAACTTTCCCTTCAACCGCAATGGCATTCTACGATCGCACAACACTCCAGTTGCACTTTTCCATTTCATCCACCCAACCTTTATCCTATGATTTACATCTCCATCAATTTCTCCATACTTTTGAATGATGGATCTCAAATATTTGAAATAATCATTCACCGGTATTTCTTGCTCACCAAGCTTCACTACACTCCCATCACTACTTCGTTGCTTACTAAACCGACATTCCATATATTCAGTCTTACTCTTACTCAACTTAAAACCTCTAGCTTCCAATGTATGTCTCCATAATTCTAACTTAGCATTAACCCCAGCTCTAGACTCATCAATCAAAACAATATCATCAGCAAACAACATACACCATGGTACATTTTCTTGAATTGATCTCGTAAGCTCATCCATCACTATCGCAAATAGGAAAGGGCTTAAAGCAGATCCTTGATGTAACCCAACCGTTATCGGAAAATTGGTTGTCACCCCTCCACAAGTGCGGACATTGGTTACTACTCCTTCATACATATCTTTAATTATACTAATGTACTTGAGAGAAACAACTTTCTTCATCATTGTCCACCAGAGAACGTCCCTAGGTACTCTATCGTATGCCTTCTCTAAATCAATAAAAACCATATGCAAATCTTTGTTCCTCTCTCTATATCTTTCAATAAGTTGTCTAAGAAGATGTATAGCTTCCATAGTTGATCTTCCAAGCATAAAACCAAATTGATTCTCTGATATCATGACAACCTTCCTCAACCTAGACTCAATCACCCTCTCCCAAAGTTTCATAGTATGACTCATGAGTTTTATACCACGATAGTTTATGCAATCTTGTATATCACCCTTATTCTTATATAAAGGCACCAAAGTACTCTTCCTCCACTCATTACGCATCTTATTTGTTCCCCAAATCAAGTTAAAAAGATTTGTCAACCATTCTAAACATTTATCTCCCAAGCATTTTCAAGCCTCGATAGGTATACCATCTGGGCCAACTGCCCTTCTTGATTTCATTTTCTTCAAAGCCTCTGCAATTTCTTTCTTTTGAATCTTGCGCATGAAGTCACGATTAATCTCATGAAAAGGAATGGAGAAGTCTCCAAGATCTTGAGCATGACTATCATTAAATAGCTTATCAAAATAATCTTTCCATCTCTCCTTAATCTCCTCATCTTTGACTAAAACCCTTTGCGTTTCATCTTTGATACATCTAACCATACCCAAATCCTTCGATTTCCTATCTCTCATCTTTGCAAGCTTATAAATATCCTTCTCGCCTTCTTTGGTATCCAACTTGTCATAAACCTCCTTATATACCTTAGCCCTCGCGTTTCGAACAACTTTTTTAGCTTCCTTCTTTGCTATCATATACTTCTCCAAATTCTCATTATCACGACTGTTACTTAGATTTCTATAACACTCTATTTTAACCTTAATAGCTAATTTGACATCCTCGTTCCACCATGATGTATCCTTACCTAGTGGTGCACCGCCTTTAGACTCACCCAATACCTCCTTAGCCACTTTTCTCATGCCACCCGCTATCTTATTCCACATTGATTTTGAATCCTCCTCGAGACACCAATCAGCTTCCTTAACTACAGCTCTACAAACATTCCTTCTTTAGCTCCTTTCAGTGCCCACCACTTAATTCTAGGATCTATCCTATGTCTATCCCTTTTGCGGCATTGTCTAATTCTAAGATCTAAAATTAAGACTCTATGTTGTGTAGCTACACTTTCTCCCGGTATAACCTTACAATCGATGCAACAACCCCTATCTCTCTTTCTAAGTAGGAAAAAATCTATCTGACTCGTATTAACCCCACTTTTAAATGTTACTAGGTGAGTCAGTATAAGCAATTAACTTTAATTCAAAAAAAGAGGATAAAAATACACTCTTATTTATTGTTCTCTTTAGATATCTGATGATGCGAAGAACAACACTCATATGAACGCTTGTGGGAGCATGCTGAAACTGACTGGCTATGTGAATAGCATGTGACAAATCAGGTCGAGTGATGCTAAGGTACATCAATAAGCCTACCAATTGTCTGTAAGGAGTAGGGTCAGTTAGAGGAACCCCATCATCAATCTTCATTTTTTAGCCCACTATTTCAGAAGTTTCGCAGATTTTGTCATCAAAAATTTCTGACCTGTCAATAATCTCACAAGCAAGTTTAGATTGAGATAGAAAATAATCACGTGGAGAATAAACAACTTCAATTCCAAGAAAATATGTCAGAAATCCTAAATTTGACATCTCATATTTCAAAGTCAAGACGGACTTAATATCCTTGACTCCTTAAACATCATCACATGTGATTAATATATCATCAACATAAAGTAATAATATCACAATCCCTGCATCAGATTTTCTAGTAAATAAAGCAGTATCAGTATAACAAGAATAAAAACCATTTTCGAGCATTACACTGTTAAGTCTATCATACCAGGCTTTAGGAGCCTGTTTCAAACCATAAAGAGCTTTTTGAAGGCAAAGAACTTTATCATTAGGAATTTTCATGCCTGGTGGGGCATCCATATAAACTTTTTCGTTAAGATCACCATTTAAAAAAGCATTTTTCACATCCATTTGAAAAATGTTCCAGTTTTTTATAGACGCAATAGTGATAAGACATCTAATTGTAACCATTTGAGCTACAGGAGCAAAAGTTTCTTCATAATCAATATCATATTCTTGGGCATACCCTTTTGCGACTAATCGAGCTTTGTATCTTTCCAGAAATCCATCGCTCTTAGTCTTAACCTTAAATACCCAACGACAACCTATAGTTTTCTTTCCAATAGGTAGAGTTTGGAGTTCCCAGTTTTCAACTTTCCTAAGAGCATTGAGTTCGTTTTGCATGACTTCTTGCCATTCTATACATTTTTTAGCTTCCTCAAAATTCCTTGATTCAAAGTAAGAATGAATAGCGCTAAGACAAGCCCTATATCTAGGTGAAAACCAGAGTTACTGGAAGCGCCTAGGGTAATGGGGAAGCGTGCTTCCCTGATACGTGCTTTGGAAGCGCGAAACGTCGCACTTTCGAAACGCGTGGGAAAGCGTCCTCCTTTTTTGGGAAGCGCGCTTCCCTTTTATGGGAAACGCGGTTCCCATTTATGGGAAGCGCGCTTCCCCATTTTTTCATTTTTTTGCTTCCCCCTCGCTTTCGGTTCGCTTCCTAGGTCACTTTCGAGACGGTTCGTAATTTTCTTCTAAGTGGTCACATGCTTCCCGCTTCCTACATTTTTTAAAGTGCCTCGCTTTCCGTATCGCTTCCCGCTCCTGCTTCCTCGACTGGTAACTCTGGTGAAAACAAATCAAAAGAGACAAATCGAATTGGAGGTCTCTTATTCCTTTCAGATCTTCTGTGATCATGAGTAAAAGCAGACTCACTAAATTGATCAATAGCACTTCTGAAAGTGTCTCGATTTCTACGATAATAGGTTATTGGGTCACTTGAAATTCTACCTTGTTGGATATTGGATGAGTTAAATTCATCAATATCTACTCCATTTTCCCCATCATGGTTTGATGATACTTCATCATCACTAGACATATCATCATTACTAGTCAATAAGTCAAATAAGGAATAGTCAACATTTTCTTGGTGGGAGACATTTTTTTCAAAGCCGCTCTAATTTTCTAAAAATGTCACATTTCTTGAGACATATAACTTATCATTTCTAGAATCATAACATCGAAACCATGTTTGAGTTTCGGAATATCCAAGAAAGGCGCAAGGAATAGCCTTAGGAGAGAGTTTGTCATTCTTATCTGTAAGTATAAAACGCTTACAACCAAAGACTCGTAACCTATTATAATTAGGTTCCATTTTATGTAATGCTTCAAAATGAGAGATCTTTCAAAAATTCCTAGATGATAAGCGATTTATAAGATACACCGAAGCAAGGGTTGCCTCGGCCCAAAAAATTTTAAGAATATTTTGGGATATAAGAAGGGTTCTAGTGGTCTTAATGATGTATCTATGTTTCCTTTCGACCAACCCATTTTGTTGAGGGGGTTTAGGACAGGACCTTTTGTGAACAATACCACTATCCTCAAGATATTTCTTGAATTCATTAGAGAGATATTCTCCTCCAGAATCACTTCTAAATATCTTTATGTTACTGTTGAATTGATTCATAATCATAACATGAAGAGATTTAAAACACGAAAATACTTCATACTTATACTTGAGAAAATAAATCCATGAATATCTAAAAAAGTCATCCAAAAAAATTACATAATAAGAAAAACCTCCTTTTGAAACAACTGGTGCAGGTCCCCAAACATCTGAATGAACAATTTCGAAAGGTTTAGAAGAGAACATAGTTTTTTGCTTAAAAGGTAAACTTCGCATTTTTTCCATAATACAATCATTGCAAGAAAATGAACTTTTACAAAGATCTTTTGCAAAATGTAAGTAAGACAACTTGGTGACGTTAGGATGACCAAGTCTTTTATGCCACACATTAATATCTTTGTGTCGGACAACATTACAAAAAAAAATTGAAACTTGAAGAGAGTCCATATAGTATAAGTCTCACTTCCTAAAGCCTCACCCAATCAATTTCCCAGACCGGCGATCCTGTATGCAATATTTATCAAAAGAAAATTTAATATCGCAACCATGGTCCGAGAGTTGAGAAACAGAAAGAAGGTTTAAGTTTAGCTTAGGTATAAATCTAATTTTTGGAACAAAAAAATCTTGAGTTTCAAAATTACATATGCCTTTAATCTCAAGAGAAGTTTCATCTGCATTGGAAACAAAAGATGGGAAAATATTTTTTGAATAATCGGAAAGAGAATATATGTTTGGGGACATATGAAAAGATGCACCGGAGTCCAAAAGCCAAGAAACTTTACCTGGAGGAAAAGAGGTAGACATGGCGGAGCCGGAGGTAGCTCCCTTGAGGAGAGGTTGAAGAGCTTCCACTATTTGATTTAGTGAAAGAGATCCACTTGAAAATGTCTCATCCTTTTGCGGTATACCGGTGGTGGTCATGGCTAGAAGTCTCTTCCATTTAGGGCATATGGGTTTAATATGCCCCGGTTCTTATAAAAATGGCAAAAAAATTGCTATAGTCCTTCTTTCCTCCTTGCCCACTATTTCCTCCTTGATTTTGTGGTTTAAAGTGAGAAGGACGATAGGTTTTTACATTGTTTTCAGGTCTTGATACGACATTGACCCCATCATTTTCTTCATAATTAGAATGAACGGCAAGAACATTTGATCCTTGTTTACTTATACTCATACGAGTCTCTTCACCACTTAATTTGGTGAGAACATCCTCAAGAGAAGGAGTAAAAGAAGATAAAAGAGACGACCTTATTTGCTCAAATTCGAGCCTTAGCTCATTCAAAAAATTGAAGAACCGATTTTCTTCAAGTTGTTTGTGATGGAGTTCAATTGCTTCTCCACTCCATTTTGGCTCGAGCATAGCAAGCTCATCCCAAATAGAAGAAAGGTCGGCGAAATATTCTCTAATAGTCATATCGCCTTGTTGAAGAGTAAGAGTCTTCTTTTGAAGGTAGTACTTATGGGATAGATCCCTTGAGGTATACATTTTTTCAAGATAATGCTATGCTTCCAAAGCTTTCTTGAACTTGATAATATTGGCATTAATCTTGGTTTCAACCGACGAAAAAATCCAAGAAAGAATCTTAAAATTCTTCATTGTCCATTCGTCATGTTTCTTGGAGTAATCTTCAAGCGCTTTGGTTCTTTCATCTCCTTCAAGAATCTTGATTTCTCCATCTTTTACAATAGTAATTTTAGGTTCGGGTTTCGGGATTGTGCCTTGAACATAACCCCATAAACCCTTCCCTTTTATGTGAGCCTCCATGTTCCTGACACAAACATGATAGTTGGAACCATTTAGTTTAAAGCTGAGAGCAAAGGAGGACTCTTTTTCGCCCATTCGAGAGAAAAAATAGAGAGAGAAATACGAACCAAAAAGATATCTCTAAGTTGAACTTGCGAAAGATTCTTCTAAAATATTGGAGAAGCAAGATCCACTACTTCAATCTTCAAAAACACCGAAGGCACACTTTTCGAGGCACTCGAAAAATAAAGAATTCCATGATCCTCTATCACCAACTTGGCTTTGATGCCATGTGAAAATGTCTATGAAGAGATAATACGCATACAAGCACAAATACTTTACAAAAGATGTGCACGAAGGCACTCACACAACACTTGAACAACTACGCACAAATGCGTAAAAATAGCAAACATGCACTAAGGCATGTATTTCAATAAAAAAAGAAAATACTTGAGACTCTCAAGCTTAACAAATACAAGGGGAGAACACCCCTATTTATACATGCAAGAGGAGCCACATGGAGGGCTCCCAAAGGAGTCGTTGGGGAGCCCCCAACGACTCTATTGGGAGGCTCCCAAGGTGGTGCGATTTCCAATCTTGAAAAACAAAAAGAAAAATAAGAATAAAGAAAAAATAAAAAGAAATTACAAGCAATAGTCCAAGGGGAATATGCGCAAAAGGTGAAATTACAGAAATACCCTTTTCGGGTATTATGAATGAAATATATGTATATATATATATATATATTTATTTATTTATATACATAGAGATACGTATACATACATACATAGTATATATGTATATCTCTCTCTCTCTCTCTCTCTCTCTCTCTCTCTCTCTCTCTCTATATATATATATATATATATATATATATATATATATATATATATATATATATATATATGTGTGTACAATGATGATTTTGAATTACATTTTAACAACCACAACACTAGAAGAACGAAAAGAAGATCAACTCTTTTCTTTTCATTGGAGTGTTCATTCAGAAAGAAATACATCAACCAGGTGAAAATATTTTATAACACAACCATAGGATATACTACAATCAACCATCAATATGGCTCAATCCGACGGAAGCAAAAGCAAGAGCCCTGTCCTGCTGAAAGGTCAAAATTCAGTTTGTCATGTTTTGCTTAACATCTCAAGCTATGAAGTCCACCAAAGATACAAAGAGACTTTTCATGTTTCTCTTGAAAATAATCTCAAACTTGTAGACTGAACCACCATCACCTAACAAGCTAGAATTGCAATGAAGTCTGACTCTTTAAATAAAATCTAACATCTAAACAGCATAAAAGGACAATGTGAGGTAACCTTGTTCACATTTTTTCATGAAAAAACATTTACCTTCAGGTAGTAAAAATCCTTTGCTCAATGCAGGTCTCTCATATGGTGCGACCTGCAGAACATCAAATGTTGATTAGCAAAGTTGAGTTCCTTGACCCAAATGGCTATATGCACTATAAGAATAAGAAAACAAGGAGAAACAACAAAATTGTGAATCACATCCGTGTAAGCTCTGGAAAAAGATGAAATCATGTCTTATATCGTGCACTTTCAGATCAGAAGCTATATGAATCAATACTTGACTAAGGGACCAACTTTACACATGATAAGGAATTAGTGCCCAATCATTAAATCTTTCCTCCTCACTATCACAAAATACAAGTAAAAGAAACAAGCTCATGTAACATACAGCAATATATAGGAATGTTATGCCTCAAATAAATCATGAGTACGATCAACTTAATAAGCAGATAATGTTTATGAACAAGATAAAAGCTAAACTATACTTAAGGTTGATTTGCATAGCACTAAAATAAATTGATCTTGAACCATGAGAACAAGAATCACATGGACAACCCAAACATATCGACCATGTGCTGAACCAAGATAAATGTTTCAAGAAAAAGCTCAAAAATTCATTAAAAATTTTATTTTTATAGATCTGAATTGCATTACAAGGTGTAGGAATTAAGAAAATTAGTAAGAAAAGGGTTAAATCACTGATTTTTTGCAAAACAATGTAGCAATGGAATTCAAGAAACACATGCACATCATAATTCTTCCATCACAGCAGCAGTGCTGCACCCTCCAGAGTTAACTTTGTATATGCCAAAGAGTATTGATGATTGATTAGCAGGACTCCCAGTTGCAGGGGATAGGCAGTTCCCTTACCCAGATAGTTTTACCAAGCCTCACACTCAAACATATTAAGCACAACATGGGAGACCATATTCCAAACATTAATGTGAACCAGATGTTACTCACTGCCAAATGCCTGAAGCTGATTGTAACTCGTCAGGAAATTGGGAAAATGTGGATGGGTCGTCAGATTACCAATTCATTCCTTAAACCTCCAACGATCCTAACTTGTTAAATTTGATGCAGGGGTACCTTGGTGGAAAAATCATTTGCTTCAAGAAAAGCACGAAACCCTTCGGATTTTAGTGACATTAACATATTTTTTATCTTTAAATCAGGGCCATCTGACAACAATTTAAGAGTGTCATGCACACTTCTTGAGAGATTAAAAGTTGTGATTCTTCATTCTCGCGATGGCTTTTTTCTCTTTCAATTTTCTTTTCTTCCCTTCATTGCAATTAAAAACCTTCTCTTTTTAAGGAAAACAAGAAAACAAGCGAGAGATTAGTAAGCAAAATACTAAAATTTAGTTCTTTTATAAAATACTGACACCAAACCTTCCCTTAGGACGGCAAGATTTGGCTAGTAACTATTAAAGCTTCTAATATATATATATATATATATATATATATATATATATATATATATATAGAGAGAGAGAGAGAGAGAGAGACGCCCACATAAGAAAGTTTGATAAATAACTAAATTTCCTACGGGAAATAACGAGTCCACATTGATTCAGACATTAAAGTGCAAAATCTAAAAGTATCAGCAAAGAACCAGCAAAAAGGCGGTCACCAACAATGGAGAACGAGATAAACTGGTAAACCCTACAGAAAGTGATTATTTCTACCTGGTTGTGACATGGCTATTGCAAAGTTAGGCACGGTAGTGACAGAAACAAAGCCAAAGAAAACTAGCAAAAGAAGAAATGCAACTGAAATAGGAGAATTCGAACAAACCAATGCAATTTTTTAACGTGACTATGCAAAGTTGGAGGCCAAAACCAACAATCCGATAAACACCAACAACCAAAGACTAAATAAACCAATAGGATTTCACAAGAAAATATGCTCTCCCTGGTTATGACGTGAATATACGAAGTTGGTCATGGAAAGAACAAAAACAGAGGCGGAAAATCAAGAGAGAAAATAAACCGACATCAAGGAAACAAGAGAATCGATGAGGAAACAATGGAAAAGGGAGAGTGCTTACGATTTCCTCGGAGATTATGCAGAGGTCGCCATGGTTGATCCCTCTTCTGGTGAACTCGAGGGCAGCATAGCCAGCTGCAACGCCACCCCCAAGAATGACGTACACAAACGCTCTACCCATCTCGGTGATGAGAGAGAGAGAGGAAGAAAGAACACTGTTTTAAATCCACGAAAATATTTCTCCACCACACGCACGCATATTACTTGCGGTCGACGGTAGCTCTATATAATATATAAAGAGAGTAATGCATCCCACGTACTAGAAATCTTTTAAGTTGTATCTTTTCAATTAAACCTTACGGATGTTGCTCAACATACTTTATTTGATAGGAATCATGCTTAAAATTTTGATACACTGTGAGCCGTTGATTTTTAAAAATCTTAAAAAACCTACATGTATGCTATAATCACATTATCCAAAACTTGTGTTCTATTAAATAATGCTTGCAGATTATATCTAAAGGGTCTGATCAACAAAAAAAAGTTAAGAAAATTGAAAATCTAAAACTTTTATTAGGTAGGAGTAGGTACTCAGGGAGCACTTTATCATTACCATTTTATATATATATATATTACCCTTACAATCCATTATATCCAATTTTAACCTTGCATGGGTTTATATTTAATACAATTTAGTGTACCTACAATCTAGTTTGAATCTCAAGATGCAAGTTGTTTTGACACAATCTAACCTCTCGGCATGCTCGATTTATTAGGAATTCACTATTGGATCATATTTTTTTATTAAAAAATATGTTTTTATGAGTTGAAAAAAATGATACTTTCATAGCCATGATTTTTAGATCACCAGAAAAACCTATATACAGGTCAAAATCCAATCATCTAAAAACCAATTTTCACTAAACAAAACATGTAGATCACATATATAGTGTTAGATGTGAAAAAAAAAACTAAACAAAGGCGTTCCACCTCATTTAAGAGGTCGATTACAACTGCAATAAATTCAATTGTAGCAAATCCTCTCTCTCTCTCTCTCTCTCTCTCTCTCTCTCTATATATATATATATATATATATATATATATATAAAGAGAAAGGAGACCATCCAACTAAATAAATGTACAAACCTTCTCAACTACTTTCAAAAATCACCTGTGGCTAATCTGATCACACAGGTGATCTCCATGATAAAAAAAACCAAGAACAAGCTATTGGATAGAATGTTTGCGTATATAAGATTTTAGAATGTTCTTGTTTTAAATTTTTGAAGTTTTCTAGATCATGAAGATCACACATATATACATAGAGAGAGAGAGAGAGAGAGTTAATATTCGGTGCACCAACAAAACTATTGAGGAAAAATCACTTGCTTTTTTCATATTTTTAGACTTTTATAGATAGGACTTTATGGATGTGATGTACAGGGTATATTCAATAAAAAAATGTGTTTTAAGTAATGTGATTATAACATGCAAATGGGTTTGTAGAGGGCTTAAAAAAGAATGACCCACAATGTATCAAAGTTTTACAATTCAAAAAGTCATATTTTTACATTGAAAAAATACTATAAAAAAATTGATACTTAGCAAACCGACTATGTTGAACACATTTATGCAGTCAGATTGAGTTGATATGGCTTGAACCTATTATTTTCAGCTCAATAGTTTTGTATCTTCATTAGTGCCAAAGAAAGGTCTCGCTCTTTATTTTTCATATGGGGTTTCCTTTTGTTCATACCTTGAGATAACACCAATCATTGCATAAGCTGCCATATAAGTGCATCATACAAGGTCATCACAAGTAACTCTTTTTCCATGTTTGCTTGACATGATCCCAAGGGAAAGAAGAACTTGTAAATAGTGTGCAATTGGATTATGGGCCATGTACATTAATATCCATATTATAGTCTTCAAAAGGAAAAATTAAAATAAGTTAATGGCATTGCATATTGAAAGAGAATATCAATATTATGATGATGACACATCTATAGTGAAGGCTTGTAACAAACCAAAAGTATAAGTAATCCTAACTATATTGGTTAAAGTAGTTGCACATAATTTAGACTTGACATTTATGTGTCTTGGCTTAGAAAAGAGAGAAATATATGCAAGATCAGTGGATGGTAGGTCTTCATTGTATGTAGATGTCATTGCAGTGAATGTTGGCTAGATAAAAAAATGTTATAAATTAATATAATATTTTCTTTTTCGATAAAAGGCTGTTGGGTTTTAATTTTCTCCTGTTTGATTTAAATAATCAGATTACATTAAACAATAAAAAGTTTAGTCCAAAGTTTAATTGACAAGCCCAAATGTCATGCCTCTTGAGGGCCTTGCCCTCTGAGCCAACTCTTCACATCTTAAACCCAATGTGTTTTTAAAAAATGTTTAATATGGAACTAAATAAATTTCATAAAGTTAGCTTTTTCCTCCAAATCTCATTTCTCAAAAACTTAGGCGAAGAGAGGGTTATTTGGCCAACGAGCATGATTCAATAAAAATAAGCTACTAATGTTAGAACTAAAATAACATCAGATTCAGGCAGTTCCTGCAATTCTGACATGTAACCACATGCTATGTCACATGGATACGGTTGAGGGTACCAAGATACATCCATTTTTATGAAGCTTTCCGTATGATTTGTGTAAAAGGAGATATGGAAAGGGAGTCAAAATGGAGTGGCCGCCTGAAGTAAACTTCATGTAACCAACACCAGACTTGTTCAAGTGGTCATGTAATCGTTGTGTAGTTTTCCTTGCTTGCAGTGCAGATCTCATTGAAGATTCTGGACAAGAAATACTCTTCATTGTCATGAGATACCTTCTTCCTAATGACCCCTAATTTCTAGGGAAAGTATTTTGTATCCTCCTCAGTAAGGAACCTCTTAGTTGGAACTCACAGTGAAGGTTTGTTTTGACCAAATCTAATCTCATAAATGTGTTCAGCATGGTCAAAATAGTATGAATTGACTCGTGGATTCGATGTAAAAATATGATTTTAGAATATTAAAATTTTGGTATATTTTAAGCAGTTGTTTTTTCAATCCCTGCAAAATCTTACATATACATTAGAATAACATGATTCAAGCATTAATTAATATTTTGAACTTAAACATGTAAATCACATCCGGAGGGTCAGATGTACGTGTAAAAATATTACAGTTTTCTTCTAACCCTAATTTCCATATGCTAGTACAGAAAATGACTACCCAAACTTTTAGTGGATCACACTAATTAGGCTAGTGTTAAGGGCTATGTCACACAGACTCGGCTAGGGAGGCGCCACATCCGAGTTGACACGCTCCGGCACGGGTGCGGCTTCGAACACAGCCTGAACTCGGTCAACGCCGAGTTGGACTTGGTCAACGAGTTAAGGCCGAATTTGTTCTTGTTTTGGACTCGATCAACGTTGACTGGGTCAAAAAATATTCATTTTTAAGCCAAAAAATAAAAAAAAATATTTTTTATATATTTTTTTAAAATATATATAGCATGAGTCTCAAACATAAGCCCCAGGGGAAAAAAATGGGAGGCGCTGCCCCCCCTACATCCCCCCGCCGCGTCGGGAGGATCCCCCCGCCATGCCGGGAGGAGCCCTCGGACCCCCTTTTCTGCAAGGGCAAAAGTATAATTTGCAAAGTTTGTAAAAACACTCATGCTGGTGCCAAACTTTAGAGGACAATATCCACATATATGCTATATATATTTTAAAAAATATCTATATATATAGCCAAGTCCCCGTGTCCAAAAATTTTAAAATTGCGCCGCACCTGCACCCGCACCCATATGACATAGGTTAAGGGATCTTTCCTTCTTACAATTTTTAATGATTCTACCCCAAAACAGTGGCTGCAATATTGCACTCGAAAAATAGATGCTCATTTGATTCTTCATCTGACTTGCACAGAAAACACCCAGATACCCTTCTTTTGGTTCTATATGTCCAGCATAGGAAGTTTGTCAAATGCCGCTAAAAGTAGCTCAAGGTAAATGGTTTTTTTTACCATATGTGAGCTCTCCAATCCTCCCTTGGATAAGATTGCCTAATAGAGTTCCATAATTTGCTTTATGGATACATTTTCAATTGGTGCACCACATCATCTTCGGCCCTGTTTGGAAACTAGTAGCTGGGATGGGAAGTGGCATTTCAGTAAGTGGCAGTTGCCAAATTCTGGATTTGGCAGCTTTCAATTCCATGATTTAGTGTAAATAGAATGTCACTTTCCAACCCAAATGCATTAACTCCCATCTCAGCTACCAGTTTCCAAACAGCCATCACCAACTTCCAAACAGGCCTTTATGATGGTTAATTGTTGTGTTTAACATTGCAGCCCAACTGTCTACTATATTATCAAAAAGGAATAGTAAACAAACCAAACAGTTCACAGCTTGGTTTGGTTTGGCTCATGCAGAGCTCATTCAAACTTGTCAAATGAGCTTGGGAAGACAAGTTACGAGCAACTTATGTAGTCTAAGTTGAGTATGAACAATGGTTGTTTGTCTCGGCTTGCTTATTTTAGATAGTGCAAGGTTTGGATACATCGGAAAGCCTCATTGGCACCTGCATGCATTTGGTGGACATTTCTAAAAATGAAAGGGTAAATAAGTTAGACCTATGGGGTTAGGTGTAGTAGGATGGGCGACAGTCTAGGCTCAAATCCCTTGGTGACTCTCTGGGGTCAAAGCAGGTTATATGTCCCCCCCCCCCCCGAACAGGGCAGTTAGCTACATCTCATGCTCGGGGCTCCCAAAGAGCACCACGTATGTAAGCATGTGTGTCTCGTATCCCCATGTTTGTCAGCATTAATTAACGTTGGAGTTTGATGCGATTACAAAGACTTAAGTACCCTCTCCTCCATTTGTGCTAAAAAAAATGACGATTCTTGAAAATGAGTGGTTGTAAAGACTTAAGTGCCCCAAAGATGATTATTTAAGACTCAGTCTCTGCACTGCAGAATTATCTGAGAAAGAAATCTCCTCTGGAGGAGGCCATGAACATCAACCCTCTCACTCTCTCTCTCTTCTATTTCAGCTTCTATGCACATCCAACAGAAGATCTTACATTGCTCCATCAAGCACCGACTGACCTGCACATTGACTGTTGTGGAGCCTGATTCAGAGTTTTTACCCTTATAGGAGGAGGGTTTCGGGGTTCATCCCAGTGTAGGTAGCATCATTCAACTAAATGAGTTGTAAATCCTAATTCAGAGTTTTTACCCTTATAGGAGAGGGGTCTGGGGGCTCCTCCCAACGTGGGTAGCATAAAAAATGTTTGTTTGAACTTTTCATCGTCATTTTTTTCTTTTTCCTACTCCGTAAAACACTGTAAAACCCTCTCTCTCTCTCTCTAGAGAAGAAATCAAGGCAGGCAAAGAGTTCCCCCTGAAGAAGGCCATGAACATCAACCATCTCACTCTCTCTCCCTTCTCTCTCTACTTCTATGCACATCCAACAAACGATCCTACATTTCTTTATCAAACACCGACTGACCTGCATACTGACTGTAGCATCGTTCAACTTGATGAGTTATGGAGCTTGATTTAGAGTTTTTGCTCTTACAGGAGCGGGGTTTGGGGGCTCCTTCCAGCGTGGGTAGCATCATTCAACTTGAAGAGTTGTAGAGTCTGATTCAAAGTTTTTACCCATTCATGTTTTAAGGCATTTAGATCTCATGTTTGAACATCCACGCATGTGCAGTTTGCTTTCATCATGTAAAGTTGCTTTTTAGATTATACTTTGAATTCTGGTGCATTTTAGATCTATCGATTTGTATGTAACAGAGCTTATTTTAATCTGAATTTTTTACTTCAACTTCATGCATATGTCTTCATGCTCTCCACCAAAAATTAGATCATTCTGAGTTTGTTTGACCCACTTTAAAAATCGAGATTCAGAACCTGTTATTTTGCACCGTCAGGATTTTAGCGAAATCAGGACCAACTTGCGGGAGTGATTTCTCCCTAACCAGAGATGATATTTCCGATCCGTAAAAAATGTTGTTTTTTAAATTGAATCTAGTTTGTTCATACCAAATTTCAGCAATTTCTATGGTGTTTTCATACCAGTTTTGAGTCGAAAACCATAACCCTGTCACCCTGTATCATTTTAACCACTCAGATTTTGATCCATTTTATTTGAATTTTACTTCCCTATTGGGAAATCATTTTTCAATTCTGTAAAACGGGTTCTCTTTTTTTATGTGTCTAGTTTATCTCTGTAAATTTTCAAAAATTTTATGGTCAATTACTATTTTATTTTGATTAAATACCAGAACCTTGTATCCAGATTTTATAAATGTTCTGATTTTTGCCCTCATATCATGACTGTTGTAGCACTTCTTCAACAAATCGCTATTTGATTGACAATATTCTTCAGCAAATCGTTGTTATGATTTTTTAGGGTCTCTAATGAGTCCCTACTATGATTTGTAGTATTTTTGGGTCTTTAACGAGCCTCACAATGATTTATAGTGTTGTCCGGTCTTTTAACTATGATTTGTAGTGCTTTGGGGTCTCCAACGAACCCCACAATGATTTATAGTGTTTTTCGATCTTTTAACTATGATTTATTGTGTTTTCGGGTCTCTAACGAGACCCACAACGATTTATAGTGTTGTTGGACCTCGCTATAGCGATTTGTAGTGTTTCTCGCTAAACACTACAGCGATTTATGATACAAATCGCTATCTGAATCACGACCAACTTGTCAGGATCATATCTCCCTAACCAGAGATCGGATTTCAAATCCGTAAAAAATGGTGTCTTTGTTATAAAATCTAGTTCTTTTCTGTAAATTTTCAGCGATTTCTATGGTTATTTGATACCCCATTTGAATCTAAAATCAGTCCCCTATCAGTCTGCCTTATTTGAGTGACATAGGTTTTTATTTCATTTTGTAAAAGTCATATCTCTCCAACGAAAGATCATTTTTCAAATATGTAAAAAGGGTTTTTCTTCCTCTATGTATCTAGTTTATATCTGGAAAGTTTTATAACTTTCTATGCTCATTTGATATTTCAAACCTGTTAACAACCGCGATATGTCTCCAACAAGTTATAGTTAACTTTCATCCACTCAGTTAAAAGAGAATAATAACATGTCTCGGTTTTTAACAGGTTTGAAATATCAAATAAGCATAGAAAGTTATAAAACTTTTCAGATATAAACTAGACACATAGAGAAAGAAAACCCTTTTTACGTATTTGGAAAATGATCTTCCGTTGGGGAGATATGACTCTTACAAAATGAAATAAAAACCTATGTCACTCAAATAAGGCAGACTGATAGGGGTCTGGTTTTAGATTCAAATGAGGTATCAAATGACCATAGAAATCGCTGAAAATTTACAAGAATAAACTAGACTTCATAACAAAGACATCACTTTTTACGGATTTGAAATCTGATCTCTGGTTAGGGAGATATGGCCCTGACAAGTTGGTCCTGATTTAGATAACGATTTGTATCACAAATCGCTGTAGTGTTTAGCGAGAAACATTACAAATCGCTATAGCGAGGTCCAACAACACTATAAATCGCTGTGGGTCTCGTTAGAGAGCCGAAAACACAATAAATCATAGTTAAAAGATCAAAAAACACTATAAATTGTTGTGGGGTTCGTTGGAGACCCCAAAGCACTATAAATCATAGTTAAAAGACCGGACAACACCAAGGTTGTTAAATGCTATGAGGCGAATCGAGGCGTTGAGCCTGAGCTTCGCCTCTGAGGTGTATGCCTCAGGTACTGAGGCGTACGCCTCTCACAACTGGTATGGAAGTGAAGCGGTGGGAGGGGAGGCAGGGAGCGGCGGAGGAGTAGTTGGCCAGCACGTGGCAGTGGATCCATCGGCACTTGGGGTTAGCACAGCCGACGAATCGGGCGGAGGAGGAAGACTTGGGGATGAAGGAGGGGATTCTGGAGGTTGATGAGGGGCAATTTGCGCATCAAAGCACGCCTCAGTACCTTGAGCATGCGCCTCGCCTCTGAGGCGTACGCTTCAGGTACTGAGGCGTACGCCTCTCACAACACTGGACAACACTATAAATCATTATGAGGCTCGTTGGAGACCCAAAAATACTACAAATCATAGTAAGGACTCATTAGAGACCCAAAAAAATCATAACAACGATTTGCTAAAGAATATTGTCAATCAAATAGCGATTTGTTGAAGAAGTGCTACAACAGTCATGATATGGGGGCCAAAATCAGAACATTTATAAAATCTGGATACAAGGTTCTGGTATTTAATCAAAATAAAATAGTAATTGACCATGAAAAATTTTGAAAATTTACAGAGATGAACTAGACACATAAACAAAAAGAACCCGTTTTACAGAATTGAAAAATGATCTCCCATTAGGGAAGTAAAATTCAAATAAAATGGATCAAAATCTGAGTGGTTAAAATGACACAGGGTGACAGGGTTATGGTTTTTGACTCAAAACTGGTATGAAAACACCATAGAAATCACTGAAATTTGGTATGAACAAACTAGATTCAATTTAAAAAACAACATTTTTTACGGATCGGAAAGATCATCTCTGGTTAGGGAGAAATCACTCCCGCAAGTTGGTCCTGATTCCGCTAAAATCCTGACAGTGCAAAATAACAGGTTCTGAATCTCGATTTTTAAAGTGGGTCAAACAAACTCAGAATGATCTAATTTTTGGTGGAGAGCATGAAGACATATGCATGAAGTTGAAGTAAAACATTTAGATTAAAATAAGCTCTGGTTACATACAAATCGATAGATCTAAAATGCACCAGAATTCAAAGTATAATCTAAAAAGCAACTTTACATGATGAAAGCAAACTGCACATGCGTGGATGTTCAAACATGAGATCTAAATGCCTTAAAACATGAATGGGTTAAAACTTTGAATCAGACTCTACAACTCTTCAAGTTGAATTATGTTACCCACGCTGGAAGGAGCCCCAAAACCCCCCTCCTGTAAGGGCAAAAACTCTAAATAAAGCTCCACAACTCATCAAGTTGAACGATGCTACAGTCAGTGTGCAAGTCAGTCGGTGTTTGATAGAGAAATGTTGGATCGTTTGTTGGATGTGCACAAAAGTAGAGAGAGAAGGGAGAGAGAGTGAGATGAGGTTTTACCCCTCTCTTATAAGGGTAAAAACTCTGAATCAGGATCTACAACTCATTTAGTTGAATGATGCTACCCACGCTGTGAGGAGCCCCCAAAGCCTCCTCCTGTAAGGGTAAAAACTCTAAATCAGGCTCCACAACAGTCAATGTGCAGGTCAGTCGGTGCTTGATGGAGCAATGTAGGATCTTCTGCTGGATGTGCACAGAAGCAGAAAGAGAAAGGAGAGAGAGAGTGAGAGGGTTGATGTTCATGGCCTCCTCCAGAGGAGATTTCTTTCTCGGATAATCCTGCAGTGCAAAGACTGGGTCTTAAATAATCATCTTTGGGGCACTTAAGTCTTTTCAAGAATCCTCCTTTGATTTCTTCTTTAGAGAGAGAGAGGGTTTTACATAGAAAGAAGAAGAAGACTTTAAAGAGTAAACATCATCCTCGACTTTCTGGATGGAGGACATGTTTGTCCTTTTTTTGAACTATTTGTTTTTTCTTTTTTGAATGAAGGGCATTTTTGTCATTTTCTCAAACCATCACTTTATAAGAAGAATAGCAAAAAAGGGTACTTAAGTCTTTGCAACAACACCAGAGTCCGATGCAAAGTTATGTCAACATACACGGGAATACGAGCCCCATGTGCTTGTATACGTGGTGCTCATTCAAAGCCTCGAACACATACGTGGGATTCAGTGAATCATCAGGGGGGAACATACATCACCCTTCGATGGGTAAGCCCTCAGAGTCTTAAGTTGACATGAACAAAGACTGTAAGTACAACAGGCTGGGCCAGAGCAGCTAGGTCTCTGCACCTGGAGCGATTTCTCCGAGTAAAAAAAAAGGTAAATAAGTTGAAAGATACAGGGGACAGGTTGAACGGGGCACAACCCACAGTTGTGGCATGCTTCTAAAAACTCGAAAGCTCGCTTCACAGGAAACTTGTTTTTTGGTAGCGGGGGAAACAATACATGTCTTTTATGCTTCTGAAACTTTATGAGAAGGTTTTTTGGTTTGTACTCGGAGAAACCACCTCGAGATCTGCCTGCTGTACTTACGATCGTTATCCTGGCAGTGTAATTCTTTGTTGAGGGTGTACTCTTTAAAACATGAAGTTAAACGTTTGCTGATGTTGAAAATGCACCTTTCATGATGGAGAACTTTTTTTTTTATTAATTTTTTTATTTATTATAAAATTTATTTCAATAAAAAAGAAATATGATCTTCCAATATAGAGAATTACAAGGGAGAAGAGAGAGGAGGATGAAACCTATAGCTAGCGAAGGGTGCATACAAGAAATAGAATCTAACGAGAAGGATCCAGCCAATGAACAAGCCGAAGGAAGCCACGTCAATTCAATGCAGCTGTAAGCACACTGCACTGACGCTTGCTATTAGACAATAGTTGGATCTGTTTACCTGTTGGAATTTCATCAAAGAAGTGAGAGCACTCATCTTCAATTGGTCTACTGTTCTGATGACGTCTAATTCCACCTATAACAAAGTAATGTTGCATGTCATAGGCTACAAAGGATACTATGTCCCATTCTCTAAACAACGCTGGCGCAATTCTGAATGAAGCCAGTCTGGCGCACTTATGCACTTATGGCATAGTGACGCAGTGATGATTCCACTCCTTCCAAACAGCTTCACTTGCAAATCATGATCAGCAGGCCACTTAATAACTGCAAATAGGCCTGCTTAATTTTTAAGCTCTCCACCATCCATCTCATCACATCTCACCACCACCACCCATCTCACCATCACAACCACCATCCATCTCACCACCACCATTACCACTATCCTCCTCCTCCTTTCTCATTTTTTCACATTTTCTCATTATGTTCTTCTCATGCTACACAAACAAGCATAAAAACTTTTATTGTAAAAAATTCTCAAAACTTTCTTATGAGAGTTTTCCCCTCTTCCAAACGTGGAGATGGCTTTCCAAATATTTTGTGAAATCGTGCAAGAAAAGAATAAATGCTCATAATTCTCATCATGCCTACAACACAAGGGGCATCTATTCGGAAGAGTCATCCCACAAAATTTGAGTCTATCTAGCCCCATTTATCTCTTGTAACACGCTAAATAAACTTTGATGCAGTTCTTAGAGAGACCTTCTTGTTCCACTCTCACACACCTTATATTGATTATAAATAAATAAAAAATCTATGTCCTCGTGCCTTATTTAAAAAAAAATCGAATTTGAATTGCATGTTCCTATCTATGCCCTTTTTGTATTCTCATGTCCTTTTGTAAAACTCCGTAGGCTTAACTGTAATGCCTCGAAATCTTAACCCAATTTTTGAGATTTTTTCTTTCTTTTTTTGAAACAATGAAAACAAGTAATACTATAAGGTTAAGCATTCTGAAACATTACAGTGGGGAGCAAACCAAAATCATTTATTTCATTTCATTATCAATAAAAAATAACATAAGAGTTTCTCAAACCATCCCTGGAACAATAAATTCAAAATCTCAGTCTGATGCTTCATCCCGCAGCCACTCATAAGCTATACTTATCACCTGAAAAATGATATATTTATACGAATTAGACTACAACTGTCTAAGTAGGAATTACTGTAACTTTTAATGCAAGTATATCATGAATCTAGTATGTGATGTGGGTGTCAAGTGAGATTTTCAGCATATACCAGAATAAGCAAATGTCTACGCTACGACAATGAACAATTTATCAGAAGCTAACTGGCAGCTAACATCGTTAGCAACATTTAAATATCCTGTAACCACAAATATGAATTTATGCAATAATTCAGAAGAATGCATTTATACAACACGGTGCATCTATTAGGCATACAACAACATTAATCAATATCATGAATTATAATTCAAGTAGCACAGAGCATTTAACATGCATTAGAAGTTAACATCATGCATCCACCAAAAATATAACAATTAAGGGAACATATAACATATGCATGTTCTAATGCATAGCATGAATATGCATGATTTATGTGCAATGTATGAACATTTCATTATCTTTCATTAAAGTTTCTCTTTGCATATGATACTCTATTAAATGCATACAACTTTAAGTTCATTTTTTTAATTACCATTGTGCGCGAATACACCCAACGAGTATAATCTCATATGTCAAGTTAGGTTCTCGGGGTAACTTAGCACATAAATTTGTATTTTATTAATGGGTTCCAAACTTAGCCCTCGATCGAATCACCTTCGAAATATTAGAAATTCACATCTAATGTCGGGGACACCCCACGCCCACAAGTGCCACTTTCTTGGTACAAAAAACAATCACAGCTATTACAAACACACTACCCCCAGGTAAAGTGGTGGACTCTCTCTAAAACCATGACTAGAAGAAGAAACTTCAATATCAGGTTCAGGGGACAAAATAAAGCACACAGAGTTTTTGTATTCTCACAGTCTCTCCAAGACCGGATATTTAAGTTTCTCATACTTCAGATGAGATATCCCATAATGTATATTACACTGCTCTTATTCATTGTCTTTTTATTAAAAGCTAATTATTGAGTTTTGCAATTCAACATGCAAAAACAAGGCAAAAGCTCGCATCTACTCCTGCGAGAATCATCACAAGACTCCAGCCCGTGAAAACACATCGAACAATGCAATATAGTGCAATAAAATTACATTTGCAAATCAACATGCAAAGTTAATAACATAGGCTTGCTAATCAACATGCAACCATAAACTCACAAATCAACATGCACAGCTCTTCACGGTCTACCACCCGTGGCAACAATAGAACAACGCAAATAAAACCATAGTATAAATGTAATTTTTGTGATACATTTAAATAATTAAAGAAAGAGCAAACCAAAGCTCAAGGCTCTTCAAGCCTTTGATGATTTACTTAGACCATCTATGCATCTTATGCAAAAATCATAACAATATGCAATTTATGTAATGATACCAACATGATTCTAAATGCATATTTATATATGTCAATTTAACCATATGCATGATATGTCACATTCATGCACATGTGTTCACCATCCATGTGCATGTGCCTTTTCAAAATCATTCCACATGCATGCATTCACTCATAAATCATCTCAATTGGGACAAGAGAACAACTCATGCATTTATGTACATGTGAAACACACATCAATTCATGTGTGCACATGCATTTGATACAAACTTTATATAGTATGATGCTTAAGCATATCATATCAAGTAAAAGCATATAAATAAATCCAAATATCGACATGTCTCGAGAACCAAAATACATGCACACCACCCATTCTGAAAATTTATATGCACATTCAGAAATGCAAACATGTATCATGTATATGCCACGATAAATATTCATAAGAGTGTCTTTGTTCAATTCGTATGAATACTCAAGTCAAATGCATACTTTTATTCATGAACCAGTTCCAATTAAAATATGTGAACATGCACGCCATGAGGTACTTGTCAAAATACATCAATTTCATGTACTTTGATAATTCTTACATTATATCACATTCAATTATTCCGACGTGAGATACACACACATGCCTACTAAGAAATTTAGTCGGATATTCATGATACACACTATTTTAGTTTTCCTTCAAGCACTTGTAGTTGCCCACGATTCAAAACTTACATCAATTGCCTGTGCTAAAAGATTGGTTCATCAAGAAGCGGCAAGACCTTTGATGGATTGGGATAACAACATAGTAGGAAAGAATTTAATGTACGTAAAAAGAGATCACTGTAACAGAATGAACCCTCAAATATGTCATCCAACACCAAGAATCAGATCTTCCTCCAAATCTGGGTTTATCAAACCCCAAAATAGGAAAGCCCCAAACTTGGGGTTATAAAATCCGAGAAACCGAAAACCCCACGTTTGGGGCTATCTAATGCTTCAGCCGAAACCCCAAATTGTTTTGATTTGGGATTTTGCAGGTTAGAGTTAGGCAAGAAACCCCCATCTACCGGATTTATGTTTTTCAGCAGCCGTGTTTCCAGAGAAGGGCTCGTTAGCAGAAATAGAACATATTTTCCCCTTTTCTTAACAAATCCCAACACAACTAAAATCAATCCATGACCTAACAAGAAAAAATCACAGAATCCCTACCTGTTCCGGCGATTGGAGGAGGCTACAACGAGAGGAGAAGGTGGTTGACGGCAAACGCTGCAGGTGTGGTCGGAGCTTTCCGACGTCGATGCTCCAGCGCTGTGAAGGGCTTCGAGAGGGCGAGATACAGAGGGAAGGAGAGAGAGTAGAGGAGAGAGAGATGAGAGATGAGAGAGCGATACCCCCTCTCCATCTCCTCTTTAACGAGCAGAAGTCTCCCTCCCTTATGAGAAAATCGGAGGGAGTTGGTTACGACTTCCGTAACCTCCTCCCCCTTTTTGCTTTGCAAGAATCGTGCCCTAGGCACGATTCTTGTTTATAGTCTTTAAAACTTTTCTCGGGTCCGGGTCCAAGCCCTACGCCCCGCGATGCTGGATCCACCGTTAGCATGGATTCGGGTCAGAAAGGGATGGTGGATCCAGAATGTTGGATCCGTTTGGGTCCAAGATCCAACCCCATATAATCCATTTTTATATACTCATTATTATTCTCTAAAATAATTTAAGTTATTTATCTATTAAATATTGAATTTTTTAATACCCATACCTATATATTTTCTTATGGATCCGGGTAACGGATCCCAGATCTGATTTGTATAAAACCACTCAAAATTTACGGGTATTACATTAACCCTTTCCCCCAACCTTAGTAAAAGGACATGATAGGGGATCATCGAGCATCCAACGATGGTATGGATTTGGATTTGCTCCTGGCTTAAAATCCAGCACACCTGATTCAGGTTTGGGCAGTGCAAGTTTGGTCCCCAAAACATTTCCATCAAGACAAGAATCCAGATCCAGACACACTGCATCGGATCCAGATGTTTCCGAATCATGAGCTAGGGGTGTCAACAGGTCAAACGCAGGCACATCCCGACTAGAATCTGATTTCAAGGTGCTGGTACCTGGTCCGACCAGACCTACCATTTGAAAAACCATACCCGGATCTTATAAGGAATACATAAGCCAGACCTGGTAAAAATAATATATTTATGTTTACATTAAAAATTTACAAATCTTAATCAAAACTTGAGCTGGACTCAGGCCTGTATGAAAATCATAAACCATACTCGGCTCCATATATTAATACTTAATTGGACCTCCTTCTTCATCAACAAACCTGGGCCCTATCGGGTTCGGGTCGGTACAGGTCGGGCCCAGATCAGTCCCGACCATTGACACCCTTAATCGGAGCAAATCCAGCAATGTCTGGATCCACAACTGCTCCTTGAAGGGGTCCGACCCGTTTATCCACCACTTATATAACGCACACTAACGGCCTCCCCTCTCCCTCCAAAATCCTCTCCTTATCCAATCTCTCTCCCCTTCTCCACGCTCCTTCGTTCCTGCAAATCCCTCTCCGCAGACGAACCGAAACCCTAAAATTTCCATCTGAAATGGCGGTTTCCCTCTCTCCGAGCTCCTTCCTCTCCCTCTCCTCTCGCTCCTACCTCAATTCCCGATCCCTATCTTCCACCCGGAGGCTCGGATTCGGAAGCGGCTTCGCCGGAAACCCCAGCTCCGCCGCCGGCAGTAGAAGCAGCTCTGCCGTTATTCCTCCTGTTTGCGCGGTTGCCGTCTCCCCCAAGATCGAGAAATTGGGTCAGGAGATCAAGCTTCTCACCCTGGAGGAGGCCCGGTCCCTCTCCGACTACCTTCAGGAGGAGCTCGGCGTCTCTCCCGCAGCCTTCGCCCCCGCCGCGGTGGGAGTCGCCCCTGGTGCTGCGCCGTCTGGGGAGGCTGCGGCCCCCGCAGTGGAGGAGAAGACGGAGTTCGACGTGGTGATCGAGGACGTGCCGAGCAACGCGAGGATATCCACGATCAAGGTGGTCCGGGCGATCACGAACCTTGCGCTCAAGGAGGCCAAGGACCTCATCGAGGGGCTGCCGAAGAAGTTCAGGGAGGGAGTCTCGAAGGAGGAGGCCGAGGACGCGAAGAAGAAGCTCGAGGAGGTGGGGGCGAAGGTCTCCATTGTCTAGAGTTAGGATTTGTCTTGCAGAAGGCGAGATTCTGCATGAGATGAAGGTAGCTGAAATGCTTTCTTCTTCTTCTTCTCCTCCTTCTCGTTCTTCTTGTTTTTGCCTCTGTGTTAATTATGTACCTACTTTTCTGGCATCGGTTAAATTGGTCATGTTGAATGTGGACTTTAATACGAATGACCGGCTTTGGGAAATGCATGCATGACACTATAATCTAGATACAACTAATGTGCACGTATTAATTTGATTGGTCATTTTCTTTCATAAATGAACAAATGTAATATGAGTTAAACACAGATCTGGCTATTATCTTCTATCAAGCCCATACCCGTGATCCTGTTTCTCTTGTGGATCCTTTATCTAGCGTATTCTGTCAATGGGTCTGAGTACTTGACAACACAGGTTAGAATCAGGTCTAGACAGCTCCAAATCAAACTTGGCATTTAGGACACGTTTGCTTTGGCCAAAGGTGGGATGAGCAACGACAGCTGGGAATCCAGAAGCAGTGATTTTTAGTCACAAGGTCAGTCTTTGACTTTCCCAGGATCCAATGGAGAAGCATTCTCAAGTGAATCACAATCACAACTTTCACTTTCACTTTCACATTTCACTAAGCTTGAGAAAGTGCTGTGATTGTGATTTGCAAGTGGTCTGTTGAGTCAGCATTACACCAATGGGACCAAGTAATGTAGCCGCCCCTAATTTGGGATAGACAAATAAAATGTAGTTCTAACACTGGAAAAATAGGACAATGCTGGATGTTTAGTGTCAATCTTGGCCACAAGCTAAGGTCAATCGTGTTATACTGCTATATTTTGAAAAAACTCAAAAAAGAAGAAATGTCTGGCTGTACCCAACCATAAACATATCATAGTGATCCTTTGAATTCCTCATTGGCTGCCGGTGAAGCACAGAGTACCCTAACCCTAACTCATTGTTAAATGCTGTTGAACCAAAACGCTGGCCAAGTTACTTGCAGGAAATCAGCATCTTGTAATTCCTTGAGCCCATTTGGATATAGTTAAACCAGGTGCACACAACTTGAACCTGCCACTGGATACCTTAGACTAATATGGAAAAGCTCTAAATTTTAAGTTCATTATATGTATTTAAGTTACTTGGAGTTCAGAGATTAGTTGGAGCATATGGTATGACACCTTGTTAGAAAAAATGAATTTCACCATTATCATTATAATCATTGTTGCAAGCATTTTGTTGTTCTGTGGACTTATTTTTTATTTGATAAAAGATTTTGAATTATTTAAGTGAATTTTGATCTTCTCATTTCGTTACATTGGATTCAGGTTAATGGTCATGAAATTTAATGCCATCATCTTGTTGGATTAATTATATTAATTAATTGTTTGACTTAGATTTCTATTTTGGTGTTTGAATTGCCTTGATGTTAAGATTCTCCAGTGTAAGAAAATTTGGTGAACGATTATGTGTGGTTTAAAAGTATTCATGTTAAGTGGGTTGTTTACTTGATTTAGGTCATTTAGTATTTCTTTATTATGTTTGGTAGAATTGTGGTGTTTGATCTTAATGGATAGGGTATTTGGATACTAAGATGTAGGAATAGTTGTAGGAGGTCATTTCTTGGATATGGTCTTAGCCATAGTTACTTTGTGCAGCTAACTACAACCTGCAGTTCAATGATCCTGGGCCTTCATTGCCACTGATCAACCAGTGAACCTTATGACTACGGTCTTGATGATAGTGCATGGGCTTATAAGAATAGTAATCTGGAGGCCTGAGAAAAGGTATAACATGGGAAGATAGGATCTAGAATGGTCAATGGATTAGCTTTATTCTGAAAATGGCAGATATGGGCAGATAAAATCTAGAATGGTAAATGGATTTTGTGTGTGTGTGTGGGCTCATTTCTTTGGCTGTTTGGAGTTAAGTCAATGGGCACTTAACGGCTTAACCTTTGACAATAGAGTATGATTTTGAGCTCAGAGGTCTAATAGATCATCATAGTCATAACAATGATCCACTTCTTTAGACAATTATTGGTATTTAAGGAAATGACATGCAATAAATATTATCACTTCTTGGTTAGGAAGTGTATGAGAAAACAATTTCCCTTTATGATTTTACGTGTTCAAGGTCATCCATATTTTCTCAAATTTTACGTGTTCAAGGTCATCTGTATTTTCTCAGCTTGATAATACTGGGACTTCATGGTTGCTATCAGAAGACTCTTCCAGAATCTTCACCAATTCAAAATCTTAAGCAGTATAAATGTTCTCCTAAAAAATGTTAGTTGGGGACCTGGGGTGAATGGTTTCTTGTGTTTTTCTTAGATTGACAAGCGGAAGCTGTTTTTAGGTTGGTTCTTATTCGTAAACCATCAATCAAATTGTTAACCAATGTTTTTTTTTTAAACTGCAGTTCTGGTTTTGTATATATATCTAGGCTGTGAGAATTGGTGTGAATTTCTACGTGCTAAATGATGGAACCCTTACAAGAATTAGTTAGGTTCCCCTATAGTTAATGGCATCTGTTTCTGAAGATATCTTTATTGTGGCTTTCAACTTAATCTGGGTAAACATCTTTTCCCATAAGAGGAAACTTTTTAATGACTTTGGTTTTGTTAATAATTTCTTCACTGTTATAAATTATTGACTTTCAAAAGTTTTCCTTTCATCTTCCAATCGTTAATACACATACATAGCAATCATTTAACATCTTACATGGGTTATGGTTGTAATCCTCTTTTCTACGTGGGTTTGACTGCATTGACTCCTTGTTAATGCTAAAACTTGATTCGCTCTACAATAGTGTATCCACCTATGATCTCATGTTTTCATTGATATCTTCTTTCTCTTGTGTCCTTTTAACCTATTTCTTTAGTGAATTTTCAAGTCTGTGTAACATGCCAAAACCATCTTAATAAGATTCCATAGTTTTTCCCTTATTTGTGTTAGTTTTATCTTTATTTGTGTTTCCCTGGACTTCCTCATGTATCAGGTTGGGATTTTATCCTCTTTTATGTTTTCCTGGACTTCCTCATGTATCGGTTTGGGATTTTATTTTTTACTTTTGTTGTTGATATCCTTCTTAACATATTATCTTAGGCATGTGGAGTCTCTTCTTGACCATGATGTGTTGCTTTGGATTTAATAAGTTTAGTATTGTTATGTATCATCATCTCTAAGTCTTATCCCAACTTCATCAGATAGGCATTATGAGACCTATTTATCTATTCCTTCCTCATCTAAAGCTATGGCCTCAACCACCTTAAAATCTTTCATATCCCATGTTACGACCTCCCTCCAAGTCCTCAATAGTCTCTTTTTCTACTTCTTTGTGCTTGCTTTGTGTCAAACTTCTTGGGGTTGTGATAGGTCTCGTTGCAATGCATCCAAACCATCTTAAAGGACATTTTATTTTTTATTAGTAGTACTACTAAACAATTTATGTTTATTTCTAGCCTTATTTTTTTTCTTCTTTTTTTTTTACTTCATAATTGAGCTTAACATACACATCCTCATGACATTTACCAAGGTTATAAGTATCCTATTGCAACCCGTATTGGTCGGCCCCAAAATAAGATACGTATCATATAGTAAAAAATCATAAATTTAAAAAAATAAAAATTCTAAAAAAATAAAAATAAAAAATATATAAAAAGTCATAAAACATGAAACAATGATTGAATGCACAAAATTCAACCATAAAATCACATATGAAGCATTTATGTCTTTATGAGTTACATAAGACATCATCAATCATCAACTATCTCACAAGAACAATGCAAAATATTAGTAGGTTTTTTCTTTTACCTTAACCCACTTCCTTTAGTGAAAAAATTGTAGAATTGCATTCTTGATGAAATCACAAAAGCCGTCTTCCTTGCGCACGGATCGGCCTCCAAGTCGCTCTCACGGCTCGTAGGGTGCGTGAATACCTCTTTAATGGCCTCTACATAAATGAGGCAGTCGACCCTCAAGAGATGTTTAAATCCCAAAAACACAAAATTACTTTTTGACCCTTTTTAAAGTGCGCCGACACTGTATCGTGTTAATATGGATGTATTCTTTTGTACATATATACGTACGTATACATATATATATATATTAATATAATATATATAAAATATATTTATATATATTATATGTTTAGTCAACATCATTGTTATTAAAAACGCACCTCAAGGTGCAAAAAGCGTGCCTTGCCTCAAGGTGAGGGCCTTTGTGCCTTGAGGCATAGGTATAAAGCGCAATACCCTTGAGGTGTGCGCCTCTATCATCGCTGGCTTGAACGTGATGCGTATCATCAACGAGCCCACCACTACTGCTACCTTCGATGTCTCTCTTCTCACTATTGAAGAGGGTATCTTCGAGGTCAAGTCCATGGCGGGAGACACCCATCTTGGTGGGGAGGACTTCGACAACTGGATGGTGAATCACTTTGTTCATGAGTTCAAGAGGAAGCATAAGAAAGATATTATCGGCAACCCCCGACCCAACAACGCCTTCTTCCGCCGAAACTTGGCCACCCACGAGTTGGACGCTTGTCGGAGGTCAGCCACCGCCGATGGCACGTTTGGATCCGACCTGTCTATCGTCAGCGTCGCCCTCACCTTCCCGATCACCTCCGTCGTCTCCCTCGTGTATTAAGAGAGAGAGAGATTTTGGTGGGCAGAGGGAGACAAATGGGGATGATTTCCTTGCCACGTGGCTTATCTGCTTATCCACTTCCCCTGCTATGGTTGGGCGCGAGCGTTCCTTGAGCTGTGAGCAGGGCTCAACGGGTCAGGCTTGTATCGAGTACCCGACCTGATCTGAATCTGAATTCTGGGATATGGTATGAAAAGTACCAAGTACCCTAATAATATTCAGGTAGTGCAAGACAGGTTTGGGTTATGATTTATGCCGGGTATGAATCCAAGTATTTTATGTGTTTTGAGTAAAAATAAATTTACGAAGAGACAATACGCATACAAGCACAAATACTTTGCACGAAGGCACTCTTACAACACTTGAACAAAATACGCAAAAAGTGTAAAAATAGCAAACATGCACTAAGGCATGTATTTTATAGAAAAGAGCAAATGCTTGAGACTCTCAAGCTTATCACATAACAAGGGGGAACACCCCTATTGGGGGACCCCCAATGACTCTATTGGGGGACCCCCAATGCACCTTTATGAAAAAAAGGAAAAATAAAAAATAAAAAGAAATACAAAAAAATAAAGAAGGAAAATACAACATATTCCAAATGAAATATGCACAAGATAGGAAATTACAAGAATACCCTTTTCGGGTAACAAATAAAATAAAATATGTATATAAATATATATACTTATATATATAGAGATACATATAATATATATATGTATATGTATCTCTATGTATATAAGTATATGTATTTATACTTACAACAATGGTTTTGGAGATACATTTTAACACCCCCCCTCAAACTTACGGTGCAATAACCGCAAGTTTGTCAAGAAGGAAATGAAATCTGGGCGAACATAGTGCTTTTGTGAAAAAGTCTGCAAGTTGATACTCAGACGTTATGTATGGTAGATCAATGACCTTCTTCAAGTATTCTTCTCTGACATAATGACAGTCCATTTCTATGTGCTTTGTTCGCTCATGAAAGGTGTGGTTCTTGGTAATATAAATTGCACTTTTATTGTGGCAACATAGCTTTGTTGGTTCTCTGATAAACACTCCCATATATTTCAAAAGGCATCGAATCCATACAATTTCCATGGTGGTAGATGCCATGGCTCTATATTCAGTTTCAGTGGATGACAAAGAGACCTTTTGTTGCTTTTTGCATCGCCATGAGATCAAAGACTCACCTAAGAAAACACAAAAGACAGTGGTGGAGTGACGGTTACTAAGGTCACCTCCCCAATCTGATTACTGTATAAGCAAGTAATTTTAATTCAGAAGAAGAAGATAGAAATACTCCCTTATTCACTGTGCCCTTCAAGTATCTGATGATGCGAAAAACAACACTCATATGAACGGTTGTGGGAGCGTGCTGAAACTGACTGGCGATGTGGATAGCATGTGACAAATCGGGTCGAGTAATGCTAAGGTACATCAAAGAGCCTACCAACTGCCTGTAAGGAGTGAGATCGGTTAAAGGAACACCGTCATCAATCTTCATTTTTGATCCCACGACTTCAGGAGTTTCGCAAACTTTGTCATCAGAAATCCCTGACCTGTCAATAATCTCACAAGCAAGTTTAGATTGAGATAGAAAATAACCTCGTTGAGAATAGACAACCTCAATTCCAAGAAAATATGTCAGAAAACCCAAGTTTGACATCTCAAATTTTGAAGTCAAGACGGACTTAATACCCTTGACTTCTTGAATATCATCACCTGTAATTAACATGTCATCAACGTAGAGTAATAGTATCACAATCACTACATTAGATTTTCTAGTAAATAAAGCAGTATCAGTATAACATGAGGAAAAACCATTTTCCAGCATTACACTGGTAAACCTGTCATACCAAGCTTTGGGAGCCTGTTTCAAACCATAGAGGGCCTTCCGAAGACGAATAACTTTATCTTTGGGAATCTTCATGCCTGGTGGGGCATCTATATACACTTCTTCGTTAAGATCACCATTTAAAAATGCATTTTTTACGTCCATTTGAAAAATGTTCCAATTTTTAATAGATGCAATAGTAATAAGATATCTAACTGTAACCATTCGGGCTACAAGGGAAAAAGTTTCTTCATAATCAATTCCATACTCTTGCCCATACATAGTAATAAGACATCTAACTCTAACCATTCGGGCTATAGGGGTAAAAGTTTCTTCATAATCAATTCCATACTTTTGCCCATACCCTTTTGCGACTAAGCGAGCTTTATACCTTTTCAGAGATCCGTCGCTCTTAGTTTTAACCTTAAAAACCCATCGACAACCTATAGTTTTCTTTCCTATAGGTAGAGTTTGGAAATCTCAAGTTTCAGCCTTCTTAAGAGCATTAAGTTCATTTTGCATAGCTTCTTGCCATTTTATACATTTTTTAGCTTCTTCAAAATTTCTTGGTTCAAAATAAGAGTGAATGGCACTAAGACAAGCCCTATATCGGGGTAAAAAAGAATCAAAAGAGACAAAACGAGTTGGAGGTCTCCTATTCCTTTTAGATCTTCTGTGATCGAGAGTAGGAGCAAGCTCACTATATTGGTCAATAGCACTTCTAAAGGTGTCTTGGTTTCTACGAGAGTAGGTTATTGGATCACTTGAAACTCTACTTCCTTATTCATTGAGAGAGTTATGTTCACCAACATCACCATCATTTTCCTCATCATGGTTTGATGAGATATCATCATCACTAGATATATCATCATTATTAGACAATACGTCAAATAGGAAGGAGTAATCAAAATTTTCTTGTTGAGAAACATTTTTTTCAAAGTTACTTTCATTTTCTAGAAATGTTACATTTCTAGAGACATATAACTTATCATCTCGAAGGTCATAACAACGAAACCCTTTTTGAGTTTCGGAATATCCAAGAAAGGCACAAGGAATAACCTTGGGAGAGAGCTTGTCATTCTTATCCGTAAGTATAAAACACTTACACCCAAAGACTCGTAACCTATTATAATCGGGTTCAAGCTTATGTAATACCTCAAAAGGGGATATTTTCCCTAATATCTTAGATGGTAAGCGATTTATTAGATAAACAGAAGCAAGAGCTGCTTCAACCCAAAAGTTTTAGGAATGTTTTGGGATATAAGAAGGGTTCTACTGGTCTCAATGATGTGCCTATGTTTTCTTTCGGCCAACCCATTCTGTTGAGGAGTTTTAGGACAAGACCTGTGGTGAACAATTTCGTGATCCTCAAGGTACACCTTAAATTGATTGGAGAGATATTCTCCTCGAGAATCACTTCTAAAGATCTTTATGTTACTGTTAAATTGATTTTTGATCATTGAATGAAAAGTTTTGAAACACGAAAAAACTTCATGTTTGAACTTAAGAAAATATATCCACGAATATCTGGAAAAATCATCCAAAAAAATTACATAATAAGAAAAGCCTCCTTTTGAAGCAATAAGTGCGGGTGCCCAAACATCTGAATGAACAATTTCGAAAGTTTTAGAAGAGAACATAGTTCTTTGCTCAAAAGGTAAACTTCGCATTTTTCCGAGAATACAGTCATTACAAGAAAATGAGCTTTTACATAGGTTTTTTGCAAAATGTAAATAAGATAACTTGGTGATATTAGGATGACCAAGTCTTTTGTGCCACACATTTATATCTTTGTGTCGGGCAACATTACAAAAAAAATTTGGAACTTGAAGAGATTCCATATAGTATAAGTCTCCCTTTCTAAAGCCTTCCCCAATCAATTTCCCGGACCGGCGATCCTGTATTAAACATTTATCACAAGAGAATTTAATATTACAACTATAGTTCGAGAGTTGAGAAACAAAGAGAAGGTTTAAGTTTAGTTTAGGTATAAATCTAATTTTTGAAATAAAAAAATCTTAAGTTTCAAAATTACCTATTACTTTAATTTCAAGAGAGGTTCCATCCACAGTGGAAACAAAAGATGGAGAACCATTTTTTGAGTAATCGAAAAGCGAAAAAATGTTTGGGGACATATGAAAGGATGCACCGGAGTCCAAAAGCCAAGAGACTTTACCTGGAGAGGAAGAAGTGGATACAACAGCACCGGAGGTAGCTCCCTTGAGGAGAGGTTGAAGGGCTTCCACTATTTGATTTATAGAGAGTGACCCACTTGAAGATGCCTTCTCCTTTTGTGGTACATCGGTGGTAGCCATTGAGAGAAGCTTCTTCCATTTGGGACATATGGGTTTGATATGCCCTGGTTCTTTACAGAAATGACAAATAATTTTGCTATAGTCCATTTTTCCTCTTTGTCCACCATTTTCACCTTGATTTTGTGGTTTAAAGTGAGGAGGATGATAGGTTTTTACATTGTTTCCGGGTCTTGATACAGCATTGACCTCATTGTTTTCTTCATAATTACAAGGAACCACAAGAACATTTGATCATTGTTTACATAGACTTATACGAGTCTCTTCACCACTTAATTTGGTGAGAACATCTTCAAGAGAGGGAGGAGTAAACGAGGATAGAAGAGATGACCTTATTTGCTCAAATTCGGGCCTTAACTCATTCAAAAAGTTGAAGAACCGATCTTCTTCAAGTTGCTTGTGACGGAGTTCAATTGCCTCTCTACTCCATTTTGGTTCAAGCATGGCAAGCTCGTCCCAAATGGAGGAAAGATCGGCAAAATATTCCTTAATAGTCATTTCACCTTGAGTAAGAGAGAGGACCTTCTTTTGAAGGTAATATTTATGAGATATATCTCTTGATGTATACATTTTCTCAAGATAATGCCAAGCTTCCGATGCCTTTTTGAACTTAATAATGTTGGCATTAATCTTGGTTTTAACGGATGAAAAGAACCAAGAAAGAATTTTGAAATTCTTGATTTCCCATTCATCGTGCTTCTTAGAATACTCTTCAAGAGCTTTGATCCTTTATTCTCCCTCAAGAATCTTGATTTCACTTCCGTTTACCACGGTTATTTTGGGTTTCGGTTCCGGAATTGTGCCTTGCACATAGCCCCATAGCCCCTTTCCTTTTATGTGAGCCTCCATGTTCCCAACCCAAACATGGTAGTTGGTCCCATTTAATTTGAAACCAAGAGCAAAATGAGACTCTTTTTCACCCATTAAGGAGTAAAGAGGAAGAGATAAAAAGCGTACCAACACAATGTTTCAAATTCTAGCTTGCACAAGATTCTTCTAAAATATTTGAGAAGCAAGATCCACCACTTCAACATCCAAAGATCTAAAGGCATGCTTTTCGAGGCACTCAAAAAAGGAGAATCCCACGATCTTCTATCACCAACCTTGCTCTGATACCATGTGAAAATGTCTATGAAGAGACAATACGCATACAAGCACAAATACTTTGCACGAAGGCACTCTTACAACACTTGAACAAAATACGCAAAAAGCGTAAAAGTAGCAAACATGCACTAAGGCATGTATTTTATAGAAAAGAGCAAATGCTTGAGACTCTCAAGCTTATCACATAACAAGGGGGAACACCCCTATTTATACAAAAGCAAAGAGGTGCAAAGGGGGGCTCCCAAAGGAGTCGTTGGGGAGCTCCCAACGGTCACATTTGTGACCGTTGGGGGCTCCCCAACGACTCTATTGGGGGATCCCCAATGCACCTTTATGAAAAAAGGAAAAATAAAAAATAAAAAGAAATACAAAAAAATAAAGAAGGAAAATACAACATATTCCAAATGGAATATGCGCAAGATAGGAAATTATAAGAATACCCTTTTCGGGTAACAAATAAAATAAAATATGTATATAAATATATATACTTATATATATAGAGATACGTATATATATAATATATATATGTATATGTATCTCTATGTATATAAGTATATGTATTTATACTTACAACAATGGTTTTGGAGATACATTTTAACAGGTTTGAGTTTGATATTCCATTATCGTGACCGGGCAAAAACAGAACCCAACAATTTATTATATGGTCTGGTTTCGGTATACCCTGGGTCGAGTACCCAACCCGTTGATAGCCCTAATTGTGAGCGAAGTTGTCAGTGGATCGGGTTCAGGTTGAATCCATTTTGTAATTGAAACTGAAAGAGGAATTGAGGAAGTGCATGGACTTTCAATATTATGTCGGATATCCAATCCATTCTGGGTGTATCTGAATTCAACCAAACAAAGTATAGTTGGCTCCTAGTAGGGCTGGGACTCAGCTCGTCGTTCAATGTAAGAAGTAGTGTCACAAATCTCATAATTTTCTTAGCAAAGAAAACACAATAATTTTTGACAAAAAAATGTTTTATGAAAATTCGTTTGTTTTTCTGCAGTTCATGCTCAGAATAATACGTTTGTTTTTCTCATATTTTTTCAGTATTTATTTGAGATTTTTTATTTCCTGTTGGTTGTTGCTTCATCAATAAATATTTTTTATTTATTTATAATTTTAGATATTTTTTTTATAGTTTTTTTAAACAAAAAACTTTGAGGCTTACACTTTATGCCTCGAGGCTTACGCCTCGCCTCAGATTTTGGTGGAGCGCCTCGCTACACCTCAACGCTTTTCACAACACTGGTCAACATATGTTGACTAAAGACAACATTGGTTGATTTGTAACCGTTAGAGAAGGTATCCAATGCTAGATTTCTAGTCATTGGACCCTCTCAAACGACTAGAATGAGCTATTTTTTCTCCTTTTACTCTCTTCTCCCCCTCAATAAATTAGTGGGTGTGTGCATATGTGAGGTTAAAGAGAGTGTATGAGTAGTTTTTAGTGTATTAAGTGTTTTGAGTGATTGTAGTGAGGCTCTTTATAATTTTGCATTTCTTTTGTATTATTTGAATTTCATTCTCAATGAAATTGTTTATTTTTTAAGTCTTGTGTTTTATTGTTATTTCTATGATAAATATGTATTCAAATACATTGTATGTGTTGGTTCTTGATCCATTACGAAGCGCATCGGGTTTCACATCATTCTCATGACATGGTATCATAGCTTGGCATCTTGGTCTTGGTATCTTGGACGCGCTTGTTCCTCTAAAGAAAACTCTTAATTGATGAATGACTGGGACTCGATGATCTCTCTTTCCGGTATGTGTTTTATATTTGGTAAAGTGTTTATGATAAAATTTCAAAAGTTGTTTTTGGTATGTTATGTTAAAAAATTAGACGTTTTTTTCAAATTAATTAAAATTAAAGCTTTCTTTTAAATCCCCTTTTAAATGTATTATTGTTTTGTTGGCTCTTGCATGAGCATGTTGATTCGAAGTATATTTTGAGTATGCTAGTACTTTTTGTTTTAACAAAACATGTTAAAATTTATGTACTAAGTAAATATATGATTTCTTATGCATTTTAAAATTATGATTACATGTTTTTCATGTTTCTTGCTTTGGTGTGTCTTTAGATACTTGTTGTGTTTGTCCGTTTAGAGTTTTAGTGGATACTTTTGTTCTATCCTATCATCAATAAAATATTATTTTGTTGTGTTAACCACAAGTGGATTTAGTGTGAGACCATTTTGTGGCTTGTGTATGCTCTTTTGATGCATTGATGGAACTCTTTGAGTGCCCACTATGTTGATTTGGTGAACATCTTCGGGAAACCTTGTTTCCTTTCATGTTAAAACTTATTTTTAAAAAAAATTGTAGTTGAATCTTAAATTACTTTATGTGTTTTGCCCATTGATGATTTATTAACTTGGGTACTTGTGCCCTCTTGCAACTCTTAGTGGTTTCTTTCTTGATATTTTTTACCATGATTCTTAAAGATTTTACACTTGCAAAATTTCTTGTATGACATATGTGAGTTCGTGATTAGAGAAAATTATATATTAAACATCTATATGAAAGATCTTCATGAATCTCTACATATGTGCCTTCATTGTCTCATAGTAGACTTATGATTTAGATTAAGCTTCGTAAAACTATTATTTTTCTCCTTTTATTGGATCTTTGTGCCTTGGTGCACGTGCCTCTTGATTGGCGAATTTATGAGTTTCCATCTTCTCTGTGTTGATTGCTTGCTTATTCACATTTGTGAAAAATGGTCATCATGTATTGTATATAATTGCATCAATTAACATATTGTTGTGCATATGATTGCACTATATTCATGCTAAGGTTTTTCATCTACCTTTATTGAATTTGATTTAAAACTTATTTTTGAAATCGGTTATTTGATATGAACTCATGCTATTTTGAAATTGATTTTTGTAAGTATTTATTGCTTTCTTATGACATTGTTTTTGTCCATCATAGAATTTTATATGATGCATCATCACTCTTAGCCTTGTTGTTGGGTCAAGGTTAGCCGTTGAGGTGAGTTATGTGTGCACCTCATGTCATCGTATCAATCTAGATTCTCAAGGGTTATGAGTGACGTGTTGTCATTTGTCTTTGGTCTTATTGATGATTGATTGACCTCTAAACTCATTATTATTGGTATTCTGAGTTAGCCATTGAGGTGAGATATGTATGCACCTCAAATCATTTTATCAATCTACAATTATCAAAGTTTATAAGTATCGTGTTGACACCAATCTTAGATCTGATTGATAGTTGATTGGCCTCTAAATCCATCTATGATTTTGTTAATTCAGAGATATTATTGGGGTGAGTTATGTGCACCCCGTTTTATGTCAGTTTAGATTGTCAACTTATGGTTTGGCTCTTACCAACAATTGTTCGATTCTGGATTTGAGTGTAGTGTTTTACTCATTTGTTGTATGACCATTATTATTATGGATGTTTATAACTCTATTTATCTGTGATGACTATCTATTTTTGAAACCATGGTGTTTCGAAAGATGATTAAAATTGATATTCTTATTGATAATATTAGTATGTTTCTATTACAAGCTTTCTTACCTCAAGTGTTTTGTCCTTTTTATGATTCTTATCTAAGTGTCATTATATGTAGACAAAAAATATTTGTTCACACATTCGTGTGTGTTTTTACCCCTTTGTTGACATTAAGATTATACTCTTGATCTAGTCACTGATACATTTGATTTTTTGAGTGTCATATGTAGACAAAAGATATTTATTCATACATTCGTGTGTGATTTTAGCCCATTGTTGGCATATACTCTTGATCTAGTTGTTGATATACTTGATTTTTGAGTATTATTATATATAGACAAGAGATGTTTATTCGCAACTTCGTGTGATTTTAGCCCATTGTTGGCATTATACTCCTGATCTAGTCACTGATACACTTGATTTTTTAGTGTCATTATATGTAGACAACATATGTTTATCAAAACCTTCGTATGTGATTTTAACCTTTCGTTGCCATTATGCTCTTGTTCTAGTCGTTTATACATTTGATGTTTAAGGTTTTGAGGCCTAAAAGGTGATTGCTTGTGGTGGTCAAACCAGTGTTTTGATTTGCAAAATTCATTCATAATTTTTCATAAACTCATTTGCTCTTTTATGATAAATGGCTCTTGAAATATTTCTATGCAATTTTGCATTATGCTTTAGTTGCATGAGTTATTCCATGATTGATTGTCTTGCATAATTTGTATAAGTTTACGCTTTTTCAAGCATATATTCATTAAAGAGTATATTTTTTACTTGTTTGTGTTGCCCTTCGTTGACTCTTTGTGTTGTCCATAGTGGATTTGTGCTTATATTATGCCTTCGTGCCTTTGTATTTTTCACTCTTGGACTTGTATGTGATTTTGCACTTTGTTTTTGTAATTCCGCATACTCCGTTACATGCTTTTTATTAGTATGCTCATAGTAGCTATTGTGTGCATTTGATTGCTCTTGAGATTGATCTCACTTTGTATTACATTTTGGTAAAGCTGGTGCTTATACACTCTTATTGTATTTGTGTGGATCCTCGTTGGGATCCTTTTTTTTCCGCTTGTTTTCTAAGCATGTGTTATCTCTTAAAATTGGTCCATAAGTGTTTTGTTTTAGTTGCATTGCTAATATTGTTTCTAAAATGAAATTGATCTGTGTATTTGATTTTTCTTAAATCTTTTATTGAACAATTGAAATAATTTCTTATCTTTCATTGTGTAAAAATAATTTGCTATTTAAATATCTTTGTGAGTTACTTCTTCTTGAAAATTTATGCCTGTAATATGCCTTTTGTGAGAGATATATGTGTGCATGATTTTAATGAATGATTAAAGTGATTTGGCCATCCTCTCTCCATAATCTCTCTCTCTCTCTCTCTATATATATATATATAGTTGTCTCTTAGATTGTTTATGTTTTGCTCTCTTTACAAGTTCTCCAAATATTTGCAGTATTGATGATTCTAAAGACATTTCGAGCATATCGAGAATTGATGATTTTGAAGATCCTTTGTTTAATAGAGCATATTATTGAGCACCCTCTAAAGAAGCACAAAGTGGAAGAAATTGCTGAAGTCTATATTATATAATGGGTTTCTTATTTTGTAATTTTAAACTTACAGTGCAACACTGTACGTTTGAGGGAGGGCTATGTCACATGGGTGTGGGTGCGGGTGCGGGGATGCGGCACTTCCGAAAAACCCGGGTGCGGGGGTGCGGCAATATATATATATATATATATATATATATATATATATATAAAGTCCAAAAGTTGGACATAAATGACCCTGGGTGCATTGACTGCACCCAGGGTCAGGTTGACCGCATCGGGTGCGACACCTAGTTGGAGAATCCCGGTGACATATAGGGCAAAAAAAAAATTTCTTGGCATTTTTTTTAAGTCCAAAAAATTGGACCAAAATGACCCTGGGTGCGTTGACCGCACCCAGGGTTGGGTTGATCGCACCCGGTCCCGCACCCGCACCCGCACCTGCATTGCATCAGCGCAGGTGCAGCACCCTGCTAGCCGAATCCTTGTGACATAGAGGGAGGGTCTTAAGATGAATGTATTTTTTGTACATATATACATATATATATATTAATATAATATATTTATATATATTATATATTGTATGTATATATATATATATTATATGTTTAATCAACATATGTTGACTAAAGTCAACATTGGTTGACTTCTAGCCATCGGAGAAGGTGTCCAATAGCCGTTGGACCCTCTTCAACAACTAGAATGAGCTCTCTCTTCTCCTTTTACTCTCTTCTCCCCCTCTATAAATATGTGGGTGTGTGCATATGTGAGGTTAGAGAGAGTGTATGGGTAGTTTTTAGTGTATCGAGTGTTTTGCGTGATTGTAGTGAGGCTCTTTATAATTTTGTATTTCTTTTGTATTATTTGAATTTCATTCTCAATGAAATTGTTTGTTTTTTAAGTCTTGTGTTCCGTTGTTATTTCTATGATGAATATGTATTCAAATACATTGTATGTGTTGGTTCTTGATTCATTACGGAGCGCATCGGGATTTGCATAATCTTTATGACATATCGTACGATACGGTATGATATAGGCATGTATCGTATGATACAAATAATACGAGTGTATATCATATAATTTTTTTAAAGTAACGATATGTATTGTACGATACGCTACGATACAAAAAACATTGATATTTACTCATTTCTTTTTGTTGCTTTTCAGTTGCCCAACACTCAACATGATAAAACAATGTTGGTCTTATAACGGTCTTGTAAAAATGTCCTTTTAATCGTGGAAGCACTTGCATATCATATAACATTGCATTGGCTTGTAGCCACTTCATCCAAACATCAAAAATCCTATTATTGGTAATGTTTTTATTAAATCCACCATGTTATATGACGATAGATCCTAAAATATTTTAAAACTTTTGGCATTGGTATTGTATTTTGACCAGAGTTGCCAATCGGGGAAGTGAGAGTAGGAAGCGATTCAAGAAGCGGGAAGCAAGACACTTCAAAAATTTTAGAAAGCGGGAAGCGTGAGATGACTTAGAATCGAACCAGGAATCGTCTCAGAAGCGAGAAGAGAAGTGAACCGGAAGCGAGGAGAAGAAAAAAAAATGAAAAAATGAAAAAAGGAAAAAAATGGAAAAAAGAAGAGAAAACGAGTTTCCCATTAAATGGGAAGCGCACTTCCCCTAAATGGGAAGTGTGCTTGGCGCTTCCCAATACATTTCGAAAGCACCACGTTTCGTGCTTCCGGTAACCCTGATTTTGACTATGATGGTCTCGTTGCTAACTCTCTCGCTAAACTTATGCATCAAATATTTTATTTTCTTTATTGACTCTTAAGACAATTAGACATGCATTCTTCAAAAGTTCTGGTTTCGTCTGTATCTCTATCTTGACTAACAAATACTAAAGATCACATTTAGACAGAGGGAAAGTGATTTATTTTCATGAAAATGAATACTTTCTCATGTAGCAGCAAGTTCAAATTGAACATGAAATCTATTGTCCCAAGCCAATTAGAAAATAGATCTCAGTCAAAGAAACTTTTGTGGGATTTGAAATCATCCCTGCTCGGTTTCTCAACCATAATTTGTGCCTATACTTGCTCTCTCTCTCTCTCTCAAAATATCAATGGGTTGAGTATTAAAATGATAAATTCATCCTGATCAGATCTCTATCAGGTGATATCTTGTTTGTATTAGACATTGGATCAAATTACATTTAGTTTGCATCCAATGCAATTAGCTTTGGATTTTGTTTTAAACTATAGCTAAATGAAGGATATTGGATCCAATCTATTTGGATATGAGCCCAAATCCAATTTTAAGCCTTGGATTTCCAGCTTAATATAGTATAAAACAAAAACGACAAACTAAATCATATTGCAAGTCATATAGTTTATGACAAATATGATAAACTGATACATATGATTCTAAATAATATGATTAATTTTCATATCTAATTTGCTTGCTTATGTGAAAATAAATCATTATTCCTAACATACCCTAAGTCATTTGTAAATAACATAGACCATGGACCTTATTTCAGATAGAAAATGCTACTTCATCTACACTATAATGCAGATAGTTATGAATACAAGGCTGATCCTTGATGTAGCCCAACTTTAGCTAAAATATAAATCTCTCCATTTGTAGTTATCATAATAATTTTTACTCTACATACATATCTTGAATGATTTCAATATATTAGTCTTTTGTTAAATATTAACCAAATTTGTTGCATTAGTACCATGTCATAAGCCTTTGCCAAATCAATAAAGACCATATGCAAATGTCTCATACAACAACAACAACAACAACAACAACTACGCCTTCATCCCAAAAAAATGCAAATGTCTCATGTGGTCTCTAATTTCTCACAAGTTGCCTTAACAAGCAAATAACCACAATTGTTGGTTTTGTTGGCATGAAACCAAGTGGTTTTTGGAACACTATGTTTTCTTTTTAAATGTTCTATTATAAGTTTCCATAAGTTTCATAATATATGTTTAATTCTCCCATAATTGTATCCACTTTTGTCTTTATAGATAGGAACCAAAACAATTTTGCGAACTCTGTGGTTCATTTTTCTTGTAGACAAAACATTGATAAATAATTTCATTGACCATTTGACCTCTATTTGGCTCATTGATATCCAAAGCTTGGTAGAAATACTCCCCACCTTTTTACCACTATTTTTATTTATCGCTAATTATATCAATCATTTTTTGATTAGGTTCTCCTTGTTCTGCTTCATCCGTTTTCATTTTGACAAGTTACCAAAAGTATTTTCTTTATCTTTAATTTGATTGTCATTGCCTGAAACCTTTTCATCCTTATCAATGTTTCAAATTTATGAAGTTAATTGATGTGTCCTTAATGATTGTGACTTGGACTATTCAAACAATATTTGACCTAAATTGCTACGAAGCAGTCTTGCTGAGTCAGGTTATTGGGAGCACTGATAGGTGTTTCTATTGTTTAGTGCTCAAAGGATGTGTAACTGGTTAATAATGCGACTAATATTTTGTTGCTTCTTATCAGTTGGTAGATGCTGATGAAGCTCAAGAACTGGTGGGAGATTCAATTCACTCTAGAAATATCCTCTTTCCTTCAGTCATGATTTCTGTGCTCATTTTGTTAATTTTTAGATCATCAGCTTTGTCATCTGATAACAAAATATCATGTAGAAGAGTTCTTTTGGTAAATGAAATGAAAAATTTCGGTGTTCCTATGTCATCACATTACAATTTTTGATTTCCACCACCACTTTTTAACTCTAGCAAGTATAGCTCTCAAAATTTGTTCCTCTTAAACTTCTTTCACTTCACGTAATGTTCTATGTAACCTTAAAAATTTATAGAAATTTCTAATGCATTTTATCTTGCTAAACACAATTCTGAACTTTGAATTGCCAAAGAGAACTTGCATAGTCCTATCTGTGTCGATTGGCTCTTATGGTAACTCAAGAGAATCCTTGAAAGAAGAAAATTTAACTTTATAGGGAACCGACTCTAGTATATTGTTAATTCTGACTTGGACTTCATTTCTAGGTTTTGGTTTTAGACAGGCTGGAGTGGTCCAATTCCTACCTATGAATTAAGCAATGTAAATGAGTTAAAACCATCGTCACAGATATCGATGATATTTTCAAAATATTGTGATATTATCACGATATTTTCAGCAAACGATAATATAGGTAAACTATCATGACATTTTGAAAATATTACCAATTTTTTTATAATATCACGGTATTCTCGTGATATTATCAATATTTTTTACTTATTTATTTATTTTTTAAATCTTAAATATCTTTTTCTTCTTTTTACATTTTTTATTATATATGTATTTTTTGTATAAACATGATATTTTCTTACTTGTTTTTGTTATTTTTTATATTTTTTAAGCGTGGAATTTTTTCCAAGATTTATAACCAAACCTCTAATATTGCAAGAAATAGCCTAGTGGAGATGATACTGATATTTATGATTATGGTTAAAACCTGTCAGATGGGTGTGGAAATGGGTATCACATGTGTATGGTTGGTTTGTCTTTTCCAAAGGAAGAGAGGGTATATATATATATATATATATATATATATATATATATATATATATATAGAGAGAGAGAGAGAGAGAGAGAGAGAGAGAGAGAGAGAGACTACCTAATGAAAAACCCTCCCAAACCTACTTAATGATGTTTTATTGATTTTTTCAAAATTTTGACCGTTATATGCTTGTTTATATAGGAATGAGTTCTTGGAGCATTTGATTCCGATGCATGGATAGGTTTTTATAAGTTTCAAAAATCAACAGCGTATAATTTTCATAAATTTTGAAGCTTTAAATACCATTTTCTATCCAAAATTCATTATTCAAGTGTCAATTTCTAGTAAATCAATTATGGTGAACACATCTGTACGGTCAAAATGTTATAAAAAAACACCATAAATTTTTTATTGGGTTTGGGACCGTTTTCATTGGAGAGGTTTTTATTCCTCTCTCTCTCTCTCTATATATATATATATATGAAATATATTTGCTATAATCGATTGTAAATACGTCGACTTAGCAAATTTGGTGAACCCTTTTTTTTATTTTTTCTCACATCTAACACCGTAGATGTGATCTACCTGTTTTATTTAGTGAGAACCGGCATTTGGATCGCTAGAATCCAACCTCTATCCAGATTTTTGCAGAGATCCAAAAATTAATGGCTATGAATGTATCAATTTTTCTTGGCTCATAAAAACATGTTCTTTTGTTGAAAAAAACATGATCCAAGAGTCTCACACACACACACACATATATATATATTTGCTACAATCAATTGTACCTACAATTGAGTTTGTATATCATGATGTCAGTTGTTTTGACCAAATCTAACCTCTTAAATGTCTTCAACATGCTCGATTTAGTAGGGATAGACTATTGGATAATCTTTTTTCGAAGAAAAATTATGTTTTTATGAGTCGGAAAAAATCAATGTATTCATAGCTGTTAATTTTTGGATTACAGAAAAAACCTGTATATTGGTCGGATTTTGGTGATACAAAATATGGTTCCCATTAATTAAAACATGTAGAACACATCTATGGTGTTAGATGTGAGCCAAAAAAACCCAAAAAGAGGTTCCTCCCATTTGCTAGGTAGTTTGTATTTACAATGACTGTAGCAATATATATATATATATATATATATATATATATATATATATATATATATATATATATATATATATGGTTGTACGAGAACATATTTTTTGCATCGATCTAGCCATCACATGTTAGATCTAACTGTACATATGTTCTTTTCACGATTTATTTTCCATGTTAGTAGGTTTAATCATCTCCAATGCATCATAAGAATCATTTTTTCAATATATGTGCAAATCAACTTCTCACAATTTATGAAAATGAGGTTGGTTTAAAAATGATGCATAACTTGGAGTCAACTCTAAAATGTAGAAATAGTAAATAGACCATGGTAAACATGAGCAAAGGTTAGGTGTTGCTTTTGGAGATCCGATCTATGTAATTTAAGGGTGTGCTAGTCTCTCTCTCTCTCTCTCTCTCTCTCTCTCTCTCTCTCTATATATATATATATATACAAAAACCCGTATCATCTAATGGGTTATGGTCGAACTTGGGGTGGGCGCATTGCCGCACACTGTGCGTCCAAAAAAATTTGTTTTTTGACCTTGTGGTTCCTGACCGTCGCTAAAGGCCTGGTTTGCACCCAGACTAAAAATCGAAAAATGCACAAAAAAAGTGTGCCATCGTGTGCACAATCAGCGGCTTACAAGTGTCCGATTTAGCGTTGGACAACTTGCCTGTTTGACAATACATGCTTCTCTCTCTCTCTCTATATATATATCTATCTATATATATATATATATATATATATAGATATATATATATATATATATATATATATATATATATAGAGAGAGAGAGAGAGAGAGAGAGAGAGAGGTTCCAAACCACGATACCATATGGTGGCACATTATTTTTTCATGGATCTAGCCACCAAATGTTACATCTAAGGTACTGTTTGGATGACATCCAAAACCTGGTTTTCCAACCTTGCAGCTGGGAAATGACGGCCAATTTCTCCCTTGCTGGTCGTCACCAGCTAAAAAATGGTCAGCCATAAAATTCGTTTTTTTTTAAGTTTTTGATGACCAAAAAGCTTAAAACCAGGTTTTTGATCACCCAAGCAGCCTTAAAAAGTTTTTTTTGGCAAACCTGGTTTGCCAAAACTAGGTTGTTTCTGTCATCCAAATAGGGCTTAACTAAATGTGTTTAACATGCTTTATTTACTATGTTTAAAAGGTTTTATCAAATCTTATATTCTGTAAGGTTTATTTCTAAAATAGTGAAAATTTGATGATTAACAATTCATTAAAATATTGTTTGTTTAAAAACAGCCCAAAACGTCATATTGGAGTCTACTGAACACATGAGAAATGAGAATAGTAAATTGGATAAGCTAAACATGATTCAAAGGCTGGTTTTTGCTTTTGAATGTCAGATCTATGTACATCATGTGTATATATATGTAAAATTTAACCCAATCATTGTTACAGATATCAAGTGTGTGCGTGTGCACGCACGCATGTGTATGCACGCGAATTATTCGTACACATTTGAATTCAGCCTAATTATTGTTACTGTTGTCAAGGTCGTCTTCATATGCATCACAAATGTGTGCATACTTCGCAAGCAGACATCAAGAAGACCTTGATAACAAACAAACTATAATTGGGTTGGGTATGGTAGCTTAATAGATAAAGTTATTTGATCTTAGTCGAGCGCCTCGGTCTAGAATCATACCGACCTGAGTTACTTCTTAAGGAGGTAAAATAAAAATTATGAATTTGTCAACTGTTATGGATGGGCTCTAACTTTCCATTAGGAACTGCTGGTGATGGTGAGGGGGTGTTTGTTACACCCCCACCCCAGGGAAGCTGATTTCTTTTGAAAGGGACGCATAGGAGGGAAAGTGTTTTCCCATAAGAAAAGGTGTAAAACCATTTCGATAAGAAATATATATATATATATATATTTGCAATTATCATGTGGACTTCACCACATGTATATTTGTCATGAAGATGTTTGTTTCACCCTTCTGAAGAAAGACGCTATGAAAGGGGGCCTCTTGGATAGAAAAGGGCATGAAACAAAGACCTCCTTAGTTTCTCACGGATTTGACAAATGTGCTGATGTTCAGAAATGATAGTTTATGACTGTGAGGTAGATTTGGGAGGAGCCATGTTGCAGAGAACAGGTAAGGTGATTTTTTTTACAAGGAGAAACTGCCCCAGGCGCAGAGACCTAGCCGCGCGGGCTCAGCCTGTTGTACTTACGGTGGCTGTCCTGTCAGCGTAAAACTCCAAGGGCTTATCCCTCGAACCCAGGGAGTCACCAAGCTTCGGCTTACACAGAAGGGTACACCCATGGGATTTGAACCTAGACTGCCCGTCAAACGGTCTAGGCCCCATCCCACTTACGCCAAACCCCTTAGGTCTAACAGCTAACGTGATTTTGGCGTTCATCTTTGTCTAACGTGGTTGTGAGGAGGTAGGAAAGGAAATTGAACTGCATATTATTTTATAATGGCGAGGACAGGATCTGTAGGTCACATTTTCCGCAAGAGGGTGCTTGAAAACCCTAGGCGATACTCTTGAGGTGGGATTTAGTATGGTAGGGATGCAAATGGATCAGATCCAGACCAGCTAAATACATGGAAAGTTGGATCCAGATCTAATTCGGAACAACAAAAAATTTGCAAAACCTAAATTCTGAATCTGACCCATTTATGGCCACAGGGGTCTGTGCCAGGTTCAACCCCCAGCAAACAAAGGATCTCAATTCAATGATCTAACATCCCCAGGAGGGCCAAGGATCAAGGATCTGAAAATGAGCCATACAAAACCTACCCTCGTACTACAAATTGGGGTATTCAAACGCTCCCTAAACCATTGGACCCACAAACCGTGAAAAAACTAGGTCATCTTTTTTGTGGATGGAATTGCTCAACAAGCCCCCCAAAAGAATGCATCTCTAAATCTGCCTTTCTGCCTTGCACAAAATTGGGAGGGGCTCCTTCTCTACCTATTGCTGCTATTACATTTATTGTCTTCTCTTCTGTTCTTGTGAGGTCATTTGGTACCTGTGAGGGCTTGGGGTTGCATGGTTTGCATCATCCTCGTCAGTTCATTTAAGCCCTTGTGCAATAGAATAATATTAACTTTTTTAGAGAAAAACAAAATAATATAATATGGATTAATGGCTGGGCTCCACCGTCCTGAACCAAGTGATCTTTTTACACGTTTAAGATAGGTGTCATTAACACATGCAACTTAAAAATAAATTGCCATTGTTTTTACATGTTTAATATATGTTGCACTCTTTCACTAGGAATAATTGAGTGTAGGACTTAACCGAAGTCTCCGATACGGGGGGGCGTGGTTTCGCCGTGTAATAAATGAAAAAAAAAGTTGAATGAAATCAACTTTTAAGGGCCGTTAGATGATGCAAAGAGTTCATTTCAAAACTTTTTCAAAATTATTATTTTTTGCTAAAAAGTGTTGGGCTGTCATTGTGGTTGAAAAGGTGTTTCAAAAAACTTGTTATGAAGGTGAAAATTCATTTTCATTTATAGGAAAGCTGGGATTAGGTAGATCCCACCATATTTGAATTTGCAACGTCCAATACAAGGTGATGTACACTCACTGCTCCTACCAGACAACCATCTTGTAGAACCACCCGGTGAAAGTGTTGGGTGGAAAAGATAAAAAAAGAGAAGACAGTTCTCCCATTTGCGGAACCGGCTTCCCCGGGTAAGGATAAACCTCACCTCAGTGCGAGGGCTCTAAAAAAAGCCCTCACAGCGAGCCCTCTACCCCATTGTTACACAGAGAAAAAAAAAAGAGAAACGAGAAAGAGTTGCAAAATGAGGGGGAGGGGATTATCGGAGCCCCTCGTCGACAATAGGTACATTGTCTTCTTCCTCTTCTTTCTTTTTCTGATTAATGAGAGGGTCGACAGCTATGGCTGCCTGCTAGTTGCAGAAAAAAGAAAGAAAAAACTCCAGCTATCGACCTTGTTGCCAAGAGAGAGAGAGGGTCGACTCTGGTTGCCGACCCCTCTGCTTCAAAAAAGGAAAAACGCGGGAAGGGGTGGTGCCCCTCCCCCCCCCCCTTTTTTTACCTAACAAGCCAACTTGGGTCGGTCTGGGTGCGACCCAGATCGAACCAAGTAAAAAAAAATCGATCGCACCAGACCAAACAGAACCAGTCCGAACTCAACCGGTTCGACTTGGTTATACCAAATCAGAGCGACTCAGTCAGACCGAACCGATCTGGGTGTGAACTAGACTGAGTCAGGTTTGATTGGGTCTTGGTTCTCTGTTTGGATTTGGTCTGACCTGGACCAGATCGAATATGGGTCAAATTCAATCCAGTTAGTCTGGACCCAATCAAATTGAAATGGATCCAAACAAATTTGTGTTTGGATCCTGTTTGACAAATCTGAATCCAGATCAGAATTGGATCTGGTTCGAATTAGTATTGGATCAAGATCAGAATTGGATCTAGCTCAAATTAGTGCTAGATCCAGATCAGAGCGGGATCTGGATCAAACTAGATGGAACAACTCTGGATTGAGATCAAAACTGGGTCTGGATCTAGTATGATATTTTGGATCCAGATCAAAACTAGATCTGGATCCAGTTTGTAAGTAGTTATGAATTTTGATAATTTAATTGAGTTTTTAAACCAAACCGAGATGGGTTGAGACTAGGTTTAGTAAACATAGTACTATAAACTTAGACTGAAGCTATTTTAACCTAAGATGAGTCAAGTCAAATCATAAGAGTTGAAATGACCAAATTACCCTTGTCTGTACCAAATACCCAATTAAGATGATCATAACTTTACATTTTGAACTTAGAATTGAGTGAGGTTTGGTGCATTTGACTCATATCGTAGAGGATAATCTCTTTGTTTTCTAATTCTAGTCAAATAAGGAGCACAAAAATCAAGGTCTGGCAAGTCAACTCAAGAGAGGTATTTTGATAATTTTGTTAAAATATAAAAAAGGTATGTGTATTAATATTAACATGCTTGTGTGATGATCAGATTCTCTTGTTAGAGCCTCTTGAAACTCAATTGCAACCAGAGTATAAAATTTGTATTCGAGGTAAAAAATATTATAAGTAATCATAGTTGCAAACAAACCGTTTTGCGTTTCATGTTATTATTGATGTTATATATTAGTATGTTTAGAAATGTAACTCTTGAGTGTGAGCATGATATGCAAAAAATAACCATGCATGAGATTGTTTCAATGAGATAATTATATGCTCACGTTAGTCATGATATGTCATGCATATTAAAATGAGATTGCTTTTATGATAACATATCTATGTTATAATACGCAAATAACATGCATTGTGATGAGATTATGATTAGTTTTGAGTCCCTCGAATCTAGTCATGTCATGTAAATTTTATATTGAGTTGAACATGCACAACCCCTTAAATCCTGAAAGTTATGACATGTGTAAAGGGCTACCTGGTTCGTAGCCAGAGTGCAACCACCATGAAGTGTGGGCCATAGGTGTTTTAACGACATTGAGACACTACTTCGTTGCATGCTTAGTATGATATAAGGTATGAACCCTAATGTTATTTCGAGATTGAGAGTGAGATCCATCGTGATTATTTCACGATATCACTCGTGGGAGAACCATGGATGGTTGAAAGCCATTATAATTAGGATTTAGCATAAATCATGCCGAGATTGAGTTTAAGCTAACTACTGATAGGGTTTCTCTTGTTGTTTCAATGCAATGCCTAGTGATACGAGGATCACTAGGAGTGTATGATTCATAGTCTGACTAACATTGTAGAATTGAAGTGTTCTACGTGGGTTGCTATGTCTATAGATGTCTATAATCGGTATAACCAACCTAGTGTTATAATTTTGTGTGAGTGAGTGTTTGATTGAGAGAGATAAAGAGAAAAAAATAAAACATACAAACTTTGTGTGGTGTATTGAAAACTAAACTCACACCAAAAGCTTATAACTCATTATAATTGTAAGTTAAAGTCATTATTAACTTCTATATATTCTTTACTAAGTTGTAGACTCACCCATTGTATAATTATAACTGTAGGTTCTAGGTACATTAGTGTAAGGAGGACATGATCAACTACTCTGACTTTGCGGCAGAGTAATTGTTAGTTTACTTTCTTGTCATTGAATATTTATGTAATCATTATTTTCGCATGTTATGAATAATAAACTTTGTGAAAGAAATTGAGTTATTAGAAAAAGAAAAAAAATAGTCATGTTTTCTCTGTGTGAACTTTGTATACTTTTCCTCTGAAAAGTAATACTAACCAGACTTGAACTCTCAAGGTCCTAAATCAGGGTATTATAAAGTGGTATCAGAACTAGGTTCACAAAAAAAAGGTTCATCATTCATAATATGTTCAATGACATAGAATATAGTATAAGTCTATGCTCGCCAAAAACATGTTAGTAATTAAATTGTTTTGATGATTAGGAATGGCTAGCGAGCACAATAATCATGTAGACCCTCGGGCGTAAGAACCTTCTGAGCTGCTGATAGTAGGGAGAGAAGAATTCATCATTGTAATGATGATGGCTATTGGAGTCATGGCGAACATGACTCAAATAGTGCGAGAGTTGATACACGTTGATCTATATCATAGTCTGAGAAAGTGATGCGTACCGACAGAATGACCCCGCAACTACTCATGGGTGATGACTATAGTATTTTTGGTGACAACTATAGTCCTATAGGTGAGGTACTCACCAATCCCATAGTCAGAGAGCTCGATCAGTTCGTGGGCGAACGGTGAGGGACTGGATGACGGCTCAAGGAGGAGCCACAAAGAGAGCATCCCCTAACGTAAACTTTGTGTCTCGTGGAGGGTTTAGAATGGCTAGTGGTGTAAGTTTTATAAACTAATATTTTTAATAAAAATAATGTGAAAGTCAGACACCAAATAATAAAAACTGGCTTGCACGAGTGTTGAAGTCCGAGTCGATCTTAGAGAACAGGAGAAACACTTTGTATTCTACAGAAAACTAAGCTACTTTTTATTGCCTTGAAAAATAAAAAAATTAATTAATTAATTAACTAAGAGTACGGCCCTCTGCGGAGGGCTTAAAAAAATAAAAAGAATTAAGTGGCCTTATTATAAACTCAATGAATCAAATAAATAAAATAAATCCTAAGCTAAAAAGAAAAAAAAAAGGGTCTTCAATGCTTGAGCTTCTAGTCCCTTTTGATGCCTTTAGCTGCTTCCCTTGCTTCAAGACCACTAATACTTTATTCTAAGATAAATGTTTTGGCCTTTTTGTTCTTGAGGGCTCCATAAAGGGCTCAAAGGGCCTTTTGAGGGGACCTCAGAGGGCTCTTTACGGGCTCATTTGAGGGTATTTTTGAGGGCTCATTGCATGTTTAACTGCTTCCCTGCAACACAAAAAGACAAAAAAAAAATATTCCTAAAACTGATGTTAGTTTTAGCAAAAACAAGAAACAAAAAGTAAAACTAACTATAAGGAACTTGTGTAACAAACTATTTAACAACTAACTATGAAACAAACTCAAAACAAATTAACTAACTCAAATTCAAGGAAGCGTTGAATCTAAAATTAACTAGTCTAAACAATCTAAGAACATAAACAAAGTCTACTTTAACCTACTTAATAAAGAGTAAGGATGGAAGAATAGCTAACTAACTATGTATGAATACTTGAATTAACTAAACAATTAGAAGGAACCGTGAATTCAACTTAACTATTGATAATAAAGAAAAGGATTGATTACGTCTACTCTAGCTAACTATAAATAACAGCTGAAACCAATCTAACTAATTAATGAATACCTATGAAACTTACCTATTACCAGACTAACAAAAATCTGCGGTAAAACAATGATGAACCTAATCATGTACTGTAGCACACACGCACGACTGTATTAAAATTTTTTTTCGTTATGCGCAGGGCTGAAGATCGATGATGATCTGCAACGTGATGTATCCAAATTGCTGACGCTCCAACACACTAAATCAGTGCTCACGCTGGGTCCAGCAGGCCGATGATGTAAGGCAGATTAAAAATCAATTGCGCTCTCCCAAACAACTAGATCGACCGCTGCATATCTAAAAATTATGGTTTATGAATCACGCCACGCTGTGTGATTCATAAACCGCAATTTTCTAACAGAACATATATGGGTAAAACAAAAGGAATCTGCAGATCTTTTCGGCGTTTTGCATAAATCAAACACCCTGCGTGAGTATGCAACTCACGCAGATTTGCTTGCAGCTCGAGAAAGAAATATTATATGCATGCTGCATATGAAAAAAAAAATTTAATTCAATGCTGGATGAAAATAGAATAAACCAAATGAAACTATTCCACAATGTACTTCAACTTAAAAATCAACTATCCTAGATAATGCGCTATTATAAAAAAAAGAAACAACTATATGCTATGCAATGTTGAAATATATTTTTAACATATGCAACAATAAACACAAGATTCTGCCCTAAAAAATCAGCAAACCTAAACTAAGTGCATAAAAAAATAGAGAAACAAGGGAGAAGGATCGTACCTTGCGGTAGTTCCCGATAGAGGGGTTGAGAAGAAGATGGCCTTTCCACTTGTCACAAACACCTCCCCGGCATAAGGATATGAGAACACTAGCGAAGATAGGGGCTAGAAGAAGAGAAGAATAATAAGAAGAGAAGAAGAAGAAAGGAAGAAAAACTGGTATAGAGAGGGAGAGAGAACGAGAGAGAGGAGAGATAAAAGAGAGAAGAGAGAGGGTTAAGAAGGGGGGGGGGCATGAATTCCTAGGAGGAAAAGACTCCCCCCTCTTCCATAAAACAAATATTTATAGTTAGTAATTAGGTTTAATTAGGTTTTGTTAGAAAAATTTCAGAAAGAGTCCATAAATTTTTCAACTATTTCAAAAGACTCCATTTTCTAAAAATCTATTCAATTTTAACAAAAAGGCTTAAAGGGGGCTCAATTTGCTCAAATTATAATTTGATCAAAATCAATGAAACCACTAACAAACAAGCATTTTTAATTAATTTTCACACATAATCATGCATGTAAAACTATAAAAATTATGCATAAAATTATGCATGATCAACTAGTGTATGGGGACAACATATATCCCAGACCAGCTATGCGGCTGCCATAAGCATAACCAATCGAGGAGTTTTAAATCTGACTGTGGAGTTTCTTTCTAAAGAAATCAATAGGGCAACAATTGAGGCCGCAGAGGCAGCATGACATGCTGCACAAGTGAATGAAAGTGGCCCAAGACTAGCACAAGGACAAGCAACATCGGAAAGTTCATAGAAAGAAGTCGAGGATGAAGATCCCACTCTTACCCTCGCCTCACTTGCTTACGCTCCTGCTTCACTTCCATACAATATGAGTACTATTCCTGTGCCCGAAGATCCCACTATTGACCCTGTATTATCTACTTCACTCCTACTTCGCCTCCATACAATATGAGTGCTCTTCTTATGCCTCACCCTTAGCAGACGCGAAGGGGTTGAGAGAGATAAGCAAGTTTTTGATAGATTAAGGAGTGAAATGATATTGCGTTTAGGAATGTTTAGTTTTATTTGGTCTAGTCCAGTTATCTCTTGTTTTGTTTAGTTTTATTTTTTTTAATGTATACTGAGATGATTAATGAAATAAAATATTTTTGACTGAATGAGTATCATAAATATATACATGTGATGAAATTTAGCGCAAATATAACATAACTGACTCAAATAATGATAAATCAATTATGATGATTTCAATGCAGCACATATGGCTATTCATAGGGAAACATCCTATCTGTCTAAGGACACTATAGCTGTTAAACGAGAGATGAGGCGACTTGATACAGTGACTGGTGATGGAGAGCGTCTTGGCAGAATATTTCAGAGGGCACCTTTATCATCTCGCACCTTTGGAGGTGCACCGATTCAGAGAATACCTTCATTTTTCTGTACCCTTGAGAGACATGCTCCACGCAGTGATAGAGAAGAGGGTATGGAGATCCCACAAGGATCATTGATGGAAAGCTTAAGAGGAGAAAACCAAGTCGTTGGTGGCGAACGAGAAAGATAAGTGCTGACGCTTTGAGAGGGGCTTGAGACCCAAAATCTCGAGGTTGGTATGGTCACTACAAATAACAAAATACAGTTGGCTCATGGACTATGCTTTAAGGATGAATTTTGGGAATTGAGGACGAAGGAGAAGTCCCAAGAAAAGAAAAAATTTAGGACTGCAGATAAGGCCAAACACAATGGTAGTAATGGAGATAATTCCTCTTGAAGAAAGTTTCAGTATAAAAAGAAGTTCTAGTGAGAGTACAAGAGACACTACAGAGGTCAGACCAATGGTTAGACCCAGGGTAAGCAAGTTAAGAATTCGAGAGGCCAACAAGCTAAGAGGCAAAAAACTCAAAAGTCGGCTACTCGGACAATTCATGTAGGACTTGTGGTCTTCAGAGGCATGAAGGCAGGTGGAATCTAAGAAATGTCAAGTACTTCAACTGCCTGCGGATGTGTCACTATGCCAATGACTGTCCACAACCTGACCAAAAAAATAGTACAACCCTAAAGCAGAAGCCTGCAGTACCAGGTCACACATACGCAACCGCTCTTCAAGAAGCCCTTGCTAGCCCTGAGGTGGTTGGAGGTACACTCCCTATTTATGGTATTTTAACACATGTGTTGTTTGATTATGGAGTTACACATAGTTTTACCTCATCAACCTTTGGGAAATAGTTATCAGTTGCATCTTCATGGTTGACTATTTCTTACTTGATAGAAACACTCATAAGTGAGTCCACCATAGTGGACACTATGTACAATAATTGTGTAGTAAAAATAGAGAACCATGAGTTGCATGTGAACTTGTTGCAATTGGATTTCAAGAATATAAATGTTATCCTTGTTATGGACTGGTTGTTGAACTACCATGCCACTACTGATTGCAGAAGAAGTGCGTTATTTTTTAAAACCTTCAAACTCCAACACTACAAGAAAAATGTTAATTAGCGATGAAAATTTGTGGCAGAAATAATCCGTCACAAATTTGTGATGGATTAGCTAGAGAAAACTAGTCGTCCCTAAAATTAGAATTAGTTGCAGAATTAGCAACGAAAATTTTTTGTCTCAAAATCCATCGCTAATTAGCGACGGATTAGCGATGAAAACATTCCGTCTTAAACTCCATCGCAACTTCATGATGGATGAGCGAAATAATTTTTTCGTTGCTAATTCGTTGCTATTTAGTGACAGATTTTGAGACAAAATGTTTTCGCCGCTAATTTTTTGAAATAAAATGGCCCATCTAGGGCACAAAATTAACTCTGCAAACCTGCTCTCTCTCTCTCTCCCCTCTTCTGCCGACTGCCTCCGCGTTGCTCGCCATCTACACCCCGCTCTCCAGTGAACCACCATCCGACAGCTTCCTCCGAAAACCTCACCGACCACCTCCCATTTTCCTCCCTCGGTCGTTCCCCCTCTGTCACCCCTTTCCCTCGGGTGAGCCCTCTCTCCCGCTTGCCGTATTTCGGCCACCCAACACCGAGGACCCCCACTCAACGTCTAACCCTCTCAAGTGATCTCTTTCCCCCTCTCCGTTTTCTTCTTCTTCATCTTCTTTCTTCTCATCTCTTGTCTCTCTTCCCCATCCTTTGTCCCCTACAGCTCGCCGACAACCCCACCCTACCTCCGGCCACCTACCGCCGCCGCCGACCTTAGCTAGAGCACCTCTCGACCTCCTGACCCCTTTGCCATCTCCCTCTCTCCAATTTTGGTTTGCTGGGCACCCAACTGCCTCCCTCTCCGACAGCCTCGTCGGGCATCCGACCCCGTCTGACACCCTTCGTTCCCACTCTCTCTTTCTTTCCTTGCTCATCCTTTCCCCCTTCTTACCTTCCACGGTCCCTCCTTCTGGTGACGATGCTGATAGACCCTTCACCGGCCCCGCTCAGATGACTCTCTCTCTGTCTTTCACTCACTCACTCACTCACTGACATCGCGGAAAGGGCATAGACCCCTCCCCACCTTCTTCTTTGCCGACAAGTTGGGCTTGCCGACACTTCCCTTTTTGCTGGCAGGTTAGGCCCATCGACTCTCTATTTCGAATAGGCAGGGGCTTGCCGCCTCTACCTTCTCGGCAAGGGGCTTCACTTTGCACTCCAAACTCAGAAGTGAGTGAGGTTTGGTGCATATTATAGAGGGAGGAATCTTCTTATTTTTTGGTTCTTATCAAATCAAGGGCACAAAAATTGAGTTTCGATGAGTCAACTCGGGAAGGGTATTTTGATAATTTTATCAAAATATAATAAAGGTATGTGTATTAATATGAACATGCTTGTGTAATGATTAGATTATGTTGTTAAAGCCTCTTGAGACTCGATTACAACCAGAGTATAACATTTGTATTCTTGGTAAGGGATATTATAAGTAATCATAATTACAAATAAACCATTTTGCATTGCATATTATTATTGATGTTGTATATTAGTATGTTTAAAAATGTCGCGCTTGAGTGTGAGCATGATATGTAAAAAATGACCATACATGAGATTGTTGCAATGAGATAATTATATGCACACGTTAGTCATGATATGTCATGCATATTAGAATGAGATTGTTTTTATGATAATATATCTATGTTATAATCTGTAAATAACATGCATTGTGATGAGATTGTGATTAACTTTGAGTCTTCTGAATCTAATAATGTCATGTGAATTTTACATTGAGTTGAGCATGCATAACTCCTTAAATCTCAAAAGTTACATGTGAAAAAGGCTATCTGGTTCGCAGTTAGAGTGCAACCACCATGGAGAGTGGGCCACGGGTGTTTTAGCGACGTTGAGACTCTACTTCATTGCATGCTTAGTATGATATAAGGTATAAACCCTAATGCCATTCTGAGATTGAGAGTGAGATCCGTTGTGATTATTTCACGATATTACTTGTGAGAGAATGAGTGAAACACGAGCTTGGGAGTAAGGTTCAATATAAAGAACTTAAAATATGACTTAAGGTTATATTCACACAGTATTTAGGTCTCTAGATAACTATAGATGGTTGAAAGTCATTATGATTAGGATATAACATAAACCCTGTCGAGATTGAGTTTGAGCCTGACCTTTCGGTGGGGTCCCCTTTGTTGTTTCACTGTAGTGCTTGGTGATCTGAAAATCACTTAGAGTATATGGTTTATAGTCTGACCAACATTGTAGAATTGGGGTATTCTATGCTGGTTGCTATGCTCATGATCAATATAATTAACCTAGTGTTATGTTATAGTTTGATGTGAGTAAGTGTTTGACTAAAAGAGTTAAGGAGAAAAAATTAAAATATACAAACCTTGTGTGGTGTGTCAAAAACCAAACTCAGATTATGGGCTTAAAACCCATTACAATTATAAGTTAAAGTCATTATTTGTTATATATATTCTTTATTGAGTTGTAGACTCACCTCTTGTATAATTACAACTGTAGGTTCCATGCACACTAGTGCAGGCAAGCGTGATCAACTACTTTGACTTTACGATAGAATACTTGTTAATTAGTTTACTTTCTTGTCATTGAATATTTATTTAATCATTATTTCAACATGTTTTGAATGATGAACTTTGTAAAAGAAATTAAGTTATTAAAAAAAAAATTAGCCATGTTTTCTCTATGTAAACTTTGTATGCTTTTTCTTTGAAAAGTAATACCAATCGGACTTGGACTTCTGAGGTCTCAGGTCAAGGTGTTACACATCTTTTGAAAAAAATGAGACACCCATTATTTTTTATCGTAAGTCATTCCATGTAAGCTTTAGATCGAGGGGCGTCCTTACACAGTCATAGTCCCCCACTCTAACCGTCCACCGGCTGTTTAACATTTTTACATTTTCAGATATCAGCGTGGCCACAAATTGTTTGGAAAATGAAAGAAAAGATGCCACCTTTCCTATCATCCGAATGAAGAAAATTTTTGAGGAAAATAAGGAAAAAGGGTTTTTCTTATCTTAGTATTTACGCCAATTTCTGGTCATCAAATATCTGGAAAATATTAGGGGTCTTGTGCTTTTTACTTTACCAATTGATGAAAGATGAATGAAGTCAGAGGTGCCGTGCACCTTTTTTTTTTTTGCTTAATCTATTACAACATGTGTTTTTTTAACTTAATCTGAACTTGTAGATGCGTTTAACATTGCTTATTCACTTAAAATCATGTTCTGAATAAATTCGATTTTACAAGAAACCTTAATTTTTATCTCAAGTTTTTGCTATGAACTCTTGATTTTTTATTGATCTCAAAGCACTTTTATTCTTGAAAATTGCTTAAACTAATACATATTTTTTTACTAATTAAGCCATAAAAAGATTAAGCAAAAAGCACATACAAGTGAGTTTTTTAAATGGTTTAGGATATAGTAGGAGTTACTCATCTCTCTCTCTCTGTGTATATATGGGTGCTTCTACAGTGACACTGTATCACCATAACTTATGGTGGTACTGATTTATATAGATCTAAGCTTCAAATGCAAAATTTAATATTTGGATCATGTTTAATATGTTTTATTTATTGTTTTCACGTGTTAAAGTTGACTGAAATATGACTTTTTATTTTATTTCTAAACTACCTTTATATTCATGAATTGTGAGCCATTAATTTTCAGTCTTAAAAATCGGATCTTATGATGTATTAAACATGATAAAAAATAAACCATGGTAAATATATTTATGGTTAGATCGACAGTGAATAGATCCGTACAAACAAATGTGTACCTTGAATCTGGATGGTATCGTTCAAAACATAGTCCAGTATTGGATGTAGTTTTCCTCTCGGAAAGATGCCTAGGTACCTCCAATCTCTCAATCATATGGAAACCTTAATGATTAACTGTGGATCTCCATTATTTGTTCAAAGGTGGGATGTATGTGGGATTGGACCTTTCCCTTGTGTTTCATGGATGTCATGAGTATGATTGCACCAAAATTTGTCCATTATGCACCCCCACACTCCATCAGGTCTTGGGTCCCACACCTCCTGTCTCCAAGATTGAGGGTGATCAGGTGCTTAATGCACAAATATTTGAGCAATCATATTGCACCTATTCTTCATATTGGTAACCTGATTAAAGTTATCAAAGAGCTCTATGATTAGTTGGTGGGCCCAACCTAATCTGTATTGGTTAATTGGCTTCCACAAGATCACGAGTGGACGATCATGGGGCAGGTTCCTTGAAGATGTGTTCTTTTGCTTTTTTCTTGAATAATTCTTTTATCTTGGTTTATACCTAGAAGTTCTCAGTCATCTTGGAAAGGTTGTGGAACCCATCTGCCCAGGATACATTTGTCCTGCTGAAGCTTTTTTTGTTTTTTATGATTAAGCCACCCATCTTTGTCAGTAGACAAGCCGTATTGGTGGCCATATATATACAACCAAGCAGTTATTCAATCACCCATATAATAGAGGGGTTTCAACTTGCAATGTCCCATCACATGGTGATTGGTACAAACTGCTCCTACCAAAACGGACGGAGCAGGAGCTCCCGTTGGTAATCATATCGGTATCTTGCCCGAGGTTCTCTATCCAAGAGAAGAGCCCATTAAGTGAACTTCGTTCCTAGGAAGATTCGTTGTTGTTAAAATCTCTCTCTCTCTCTCATTTTGTGGAGAGGGTGTTGCGTGTTCTCCCTAAGCAGATCAGGTCATGCTGAACATGAGCGTTTTTGCTCATGCGGACATCGTTGCCATCATGTTCAACATGAACTGATGATCTGCTTTCGTGAACATGCACTGTAGCTACAATGCGTGTTCGGGGGAGGGGGGGCATATAACCTGCGCCCCATTTTGTGTGTGGAGTAAGTTTAGCATAAGTAGAGTTGTTTTTTTAAAGGCAAGCTGGAGTTAGGCATACTCTTACCAGATATGACTTAAGCCCTATGTGGCAGAGGGATTGAAACCTGGACTTTCAGCTTGGCACAGGACCCCGCTTACCACATGGGATACCACCAGATGAGTTGCCACCTAAGCCAAGTGGTGTTGTGATGGTCTAGTTTTTCCAACGAACTCTTTATAGATGGAATGGCTTCATTATTTACATGGGTGGACTCCACATTTGCTTTGTTAAGTAAGGCTACCTATTGTCTTTGTTTCTCCATTGAGCACACATTTCAAATGCTTCCATGCAAGTTGTCTGACAGCCAATTTTTGGCATTGTAAAGGACGATGTACTCTTGCATGCAAGTTGTCCAAGTGATGGCCAATTCTGGCTTGTTAAAGGACGATATACTTGTCTGGTTTGGATTGCCTTGTTCCCCAGTGCATTTAACTGAATTATTATTGTTATTTTTTTATGAGAGGGGCATTAACTAAAATTAATAAGGGTCTTTTTTTTTTTTTTGAAACACAAGCTGGGGTTAGGCGGACCCCTACCAGATATCATGGAAACTCAAATTCTAAATACAATTGAATCACTTATCTCCATTAGAAGGGAACCAGTTTGGGGGCGATCCTTCCACGATTTTTGGATCCTTCTGCTTATTTAGCCAAATGTTTAGATATATAATGGGAATTATACTGTAGAGACTGTATAAATATCCTATTACATCTATACAAAAACAATCTTACCTCTTGAGGGATGATATTGCTTTGATTGAGGGCATTAAAAAAATTCTGGATTGCAAGTACCAGATCAATGAATCCTTCCGGATTCCAAAATAACCTTCGAGCCTAGACACGTGAACAGCTTCATTGGAAGAGGATAAGGGAACCACATCGAGGGGGTCGCATGTTGTCCCCCGTCTTGCCGTTGTGGCCGATTCAGGTATACTCGCTTGTAGTGAGAAGATTTGGGTCCCTTCCGAAACTTACGAGCATCACTAAGGGGAGAAAGTTCCTGCATCTACCTCTTGGATATTGTTCACATTTTTTGTTGTTGCTAAGTCAAAAGTTCATTCTCATGGCTATGACATGCGACGGTGGCATAAGATAACATAGCATTGCTTATAAGCAGCTCAACAACAAGTATCAGTTGGAGTATTACATCGCAAGTGCACCTACTCAACTTGATGCTCCATGCCATGAGGGTTTCTCTAGCCACTCGCGGCCATGTGCCATGCTTCGAGGGTGCTACGTCACATGCAGCCCGTCTTAACTTCATGTCTTCAAATAAAGAATTTTCATGTAAAATTTATGTGCCACAGTCGAGTATTCTCCTGCTCAATTATACGTAAAGAACATGTTTGTAAAGTCAGAACATTGAAAGAACTTACTTCATCAAAGAGCATCGTGCCGGTACCTACGCGGACCCGCCTAAACTTCAGGCTTACATATCTTCATGCACATTGAGAATCTCTGAGTCAATATCAAAATCTCGCTGACACATTTATATATATGTGAGGAAGGTCGTGGTGCGATCGTTTTAGCAAAATATGATAGTTCAGCTGATCAGAGCACCATTATGGGCCAAAAGTGTTGCGTTTCCAAATGGTATTGGGGTTTCTTCTACTGGCTGGGGTGGGAGAAAGGTCAACGCCCATAACACCTATATAAAGGACATTCTTTTTGACTTGTATTGGTGTACCACCATGCGGTTTTTAGTGGACAATCCCTATATCTTGTAAGTAGCACATCCGAGTGCACGGGGGTACTCATGAGTATATATGCAAATTTCACACTTTGGCATTTTAGGCATGTGCGAGACCCATGCTTGTAGCCCGCCTTGCTGCCCAACTTTGCACCCTTGCGAGGAGCTCAACGAGTGCATGTCGAGCGATGGTGATTTTTCTTGGCTAGAAAGTTTCACTACGTCATATTAGCAACTGGTTTCTGGTGAGGGTCGAAAGATCTTCTTCATCGTAACGGAGGGTTCTTTAGGGTGTGCTATATGCTCTGCGGGGCCTATAGGTGCCAGAATACAATATGTCTCTCGTTCACAAGAAGGGGACACATCCGTCTCTCATTGGCTTGGACCCTCGTACTCAAAAGACTTTGACATCGTCTCACACTCTATTCGTTCAACTTAGTCACTTCATACATTCTGCTGTGCTAAGCGTGCATGAGATATACGTGACCTCAAATTCACTTTCGCAAGACTTATGCAGCTCCTTGCCTCTAAGGCAAGCTGCGTGCTGCATGGTCCAAATAACGCGCTTCCTTTCCGTGCGACACAGAAAGTTGACAACATGAACATGCCGCATGCATTTAGGTTCTAAATTATGTACTGATTATTAGTACAGAGAATGTGTTGCCGTTGGCATTGAGTACCAGGATTACATTGTATATGCACAACACAATGTGTCTACAAGTTGCATTTTGATAACCTTGTTTCTAAGGTATAGTAAGAAGGGGTTGATTGAGATTGCTGGATGGTTAGGTTGCACTATCATAAGGGGTCTTAGATTCAAATCACACGAGGGCCAACCTCAGCTTCTTTCGATGGGAAGTACGCTGGGAAATAGGACCCCTTAAATTGATTAGAAAATATGTACAGTAAAAAATGATAGTACAACTACTTACAAAATAGGCGAGGGAGCCGGAAGGGGGACCCAATCACCTGGCATATCTCTCCAAACCACATGGGCCCAATCAACCAGATGGAAAATGACCATGATCGATCGACCTATTGCACACATGAGAGAAATCCGAATCGATTCTTTTGCGACCTTCGTGCCCAGCGCGAACCCAATTAGTCCAGAGATTGTTCGTCCCGTCAAGGGAGAGCAGCCCATCCTTAGGCCCCACCTTGCTCAAAATATCATCTATCCCAGTAATCTCCGCGAGGAAGATGAGGGAGTCACCCCTATATGACAAAGACACGAGGATGCGTGACGCTGATTCAACATGAAAGGTCAATTTTGTTTGAAAGATAGGACACGAGGGCACATACATTTTTTATTTTTTTAACAAATAAGAAACTACTTTTTGTTATTTTAATATTAAAAATAAGGTTTTTATTGAAATAATACTTAAAATATTTTAAAATTATTAAAATATTAGTCATACGTATCCGACTGTGTCCTTGTGACATAGGTCAGGCCTCATCGTAACCCCAGAAAACACAAAGTCCCCTTCCTTGGCACGAAGCGAGAAGGCCAACTTGACCCCCCTCCCAGAGAGAACAACCCCCTAGCTGAGTGACCCACTCTCCCGGAATGATTTGGGTCCGGGTCTAGGTGAGGACCCATCTGCCCTGGTCGTCGGGCCAGGGAAGTTTGAGGTGATTCTCCCCACAGGCCAAACCAACCCCAGCTTGACTGAAAAAAAATGTTTGCTGAAGTAAATGTAGTCGTGAAACACCCAAATTTCAATTAGCTAAATGCAAACTAACTATATGGAATGTCTCATGCTCCAAGAACATAAGAAAGATACATTGGTACAAAATCTAAATTTAGTGCTTATTTTTCACTACAATTGATCACAGGATACAAAAGTAAAGCAATTAATATTGCCCGGTAGGTGCCATTGGTTTATTATGAGAATATCATCCATACATGAATGCTAGAAGATAAAACAGATACCATTCAGTGTAAGCAAAGGCAAAGAAGATCAAAGAGGAAAAGATAATCTATCTAGATTCTAGATTTGAGAGAGAGAGACGAATCAAAGATATCAACATTACGACAGGTTCAACAGACGTTGAAACCGGCAAACAAAACGACCCAGACCGACAAAGAACACATAAGCCAAAAAAGCACAAAATACAAATCAGAAACAAGGCGATCAGTCCCGATCCGGGGGAGGCCTTAGCGGCAATTGGCACTAGAGATCAGGAAGAAAGATGCGCAACGAGGCGTATACATCCGCCAAAATATAATTTACTAACTTGTTGAAATTAACCGGGATTTGCCTGAAAATAGCATTATTGTGCGACATCCAAACAGCCCACCAGGAAAAAAGCAACCAAGTTTTCCAAATGATCCGCCAACTTTTACATCTAAGAACTGGTTGGGGTCCCCACAAGAGGTCCACAACGAAAGACTCCTAAAGCACTCACACTACTGGCTTATTCCAGGGTCTAGAGCTGCCAAGTAGCAGATGGAAGTACAATCAATAATGGTAGCATAGATCAATTGGACATTAAATTGATCCGTTAATGATCCTTTTTTGTCACCACATTTTTCACACAATGTTTATATTGATGATCTGATGATTATTATTACCAAGTATTAAAACTGGATAGAAGCCTATTTTGACAAAAAGGACAATCCACATGCCTGCATTTCATAAACATTGTTGTTTAAGATTCTGTTCTTTAAATAATACCAATATAACAACTGCAGCAACAGTAACAATGACAGTAAATGATAAGAACTGAAGTATGTTGACATGAAAGACAGCTAACAGAACTAGAGCTTTAATGAAAAAGATAAAATCAAAGATAACATTTAATCCATGAGCGCCCACGCTTCCAAGAAGTCTTTGAAATTAAGTGACTCAACATTGCTTCCTAGTTTTCATTTACAGGGGTGTGGGAAAAGGTGTTACAGTCTGCTTTCTCCAGGATATGAATGACATCTAGGAGACAGCTTCGTATTTTGTTACACAGTCAAGTGTGGTCGTTGCCAAGTGTTCCAGTAATATGGGCAATAACTAAATTAGTGGATTCTCTCTAAACTGGAGTTTCACCTCAATGCATTCCAGCCTTGAGGCAGGGATTCCTCCTGCAAAAGTTTAAAGTCTTTCACTTTAGGGACATGAAGCAGGTTCTGTCAATAAATAAACATTATTTTTTATGATTACATCGATAATAATCCGGCGAAAGGAGGATTGTTCAGAGTGAGCTCAATGGACAACAAAGACGGTATAGTTGGTGGTGGTTAGGACACCTTATCTTTAGGGAGAAAGAAAGACACTTAAGATCTCATCTTATTCTTAATATGCCTTTATGGTTTTTACTTTCTGGGTACAGTGAAGCAGGTTCTTTTAATCAAGGGCTCTTGAAGCTCACCTAAACATCATGTAAGAAAAAGGCTCCATGTGAAGCCAAGGTTGATTAATTTAGCCAAGTTTAACCTTGGCTTACCCATAATCTTTTCTTTGGAATAGGTTGAGAGAGAGGGACAAAGAAAAATGTTAGTGCATATTTATTTGTGTTTTTTCTCATTTCATCTTCTGCAAATACTATTTTGACTTCCCATCCTCATAAAGAGGGTATTTTCTTCATTGAATATACTCAAAATCCATTTAATGATAAATTAATAAAATTTCAGGTTATCTGCTGCTCTTGGCCAGGATCCAGACACATGGTTGCTAAATATCTCTGTTGAAAAATAAAAGAAAACAAGCTGTTGCTCGCAAATTAAAAATGTGCCTCCTCACCAAACCAAAAGTAAAGCCACATACAATAAAAACAGCAATATCTCATTATTGAGATAATAGGTACATTTGCATAAGAAACATAACAACCATTTCCTTGTCCATTTTTAGGTGAGTGCCTTACCATGTACTACACATGTAAGCCAACCTTATCTTTCCTTGGCGGAAAGGAAAAAAGGTAAAATGAAACGAAGCCAAGACAAAGGAAGGGGAGGGATAAAAATATACATGTACAAATTTTACACAGTGTCACATGCTTCTTTCTCCTCTATTCTAAAGAAATCAAGTCTATTATCTGCCAACCTTAAAGCATAAGCAGCTTTCTTGTATTCATACCATGTAAACTCTTTATATCTACTCTTCTCTCCTCTTAGAAACAATGGCAATGGTGCCACTTTTGCACTCAGAGATGGGGCACCAAAGTAGAGCATTGATAATCTAGACTTCTTACTGTTAGCCACAACCCTGTGTCTCACACTTCTGAATCTTCCATTAGTGAGAACCTGCAATACCGAAAAATAGAAACACTAAACAACAAGGACAGGAAAAAATAAACTTCATGAAAATGAGATGTGAATTCTCAGCAACTCTGTTTTCCTACCTGCATGGCATCACCAACATTGATGAAAAGGGAATTCTGGTCAGGAGGGACAGGCAGCCAACTTCCATCTCTCATACATATCTCTAGACCTGCTGTGTTGTTTGATCTCAAGACTGTTAGTATCTGTGGATCAGTGTGTTCTCCAAAGCCAATGAGACTGCACTTCAAAGCATTCAAGTCTGGACATGGTGGGTAATGATTCAGCCTGAAAACAGAGTCACTCTCTTTGTCCATCAAGTAATGGCTAAAGGAATTCCTTGGTTGAATCTTCAATCCTTCTGCTATCAATTCAAGTATTTCACAAGCCAAACTCCTCATTGCTGATGTGTATTCATTCACTGCTTTACTGTAAAGCAAGTAAAAATGGAACACAAATGAGATCAGGAAAATGTCATACCACCATGAAAAATTAACAAGGATCATTTTTTTCCCTCCAAAACTTTCCTATTACCAGAAAGATCCTGGGTTGCCATTAGAAACATGCATAGGTCCCTGAGAAATGAATTTAGGATCAGCTTGCATGAGAAGGTACTCGATCCAGCCGATGTCACCATTAGGCCCTATCCTTCTGTTACCATAACCAAATGGGTTAGCAGGCCCAGCTTTTTCCTTCTCTGACATGGGGAGTGAGAAGAACTTGACTGTTTCAGCTTCCAACCTTGATATGAATTCCATTGGTATTCCATGGTTGATGACTTTGAAGAAACCAACTTCTTCACATGCCTTCACTAGCTCTGTTTTGCTGTCAGGGAGTGAGAGGTCTATGATTGGGATATTAGTGAAGTTTGCTGGTTTCTGGTTTTTTATCAGAGGTAGATGGTCTAGTGCTGGATTTGATGATACCACCATGCTTCTCAGCAATTAAAAGTACGTGTATATCAAGAAATTCAGATTTTTGGAGGTGGGTTTTGAAGATTACTGAACTCCTGACATGCGTTGCAGAGGTCAGGCAAGTTTGGATATTGGTTTTGAGGATTTGGGTGTTATGCAGTGAAGTAGGAGATCAGGGTTGGAGAGTTGAAGCAATGTGGCTGATGACTCAAGCTAACAAAGAGAGATGAGGAAGCAAGGGATAGGACTAGGCAGGCGTGAGAGGGAAAGATGGGAGTGCAATTTATAGTTTGGTGGAGGAAATGGAAGGTCGTGACAGTATCAAAGTCATACAATTGTGTAAAGCTACCTTTCATTATTTTTATTTACTTGTCGTATCAAATTTTGATTGGGACACTTATAGGTCAACAAAGAGTCAAAAACTTGCAATTTTGAAACAGCCGTCCTTTCCCACACCTAAAGCTTCCTTGAGTGTAACATTCCATCTATTTCCAGGAAAGTGTGTGTGGATGTGCGCGCAAAGAAAGCATTCAGTATATAATGAAAATATCAATGACAAGTCTGGTTTTTCAGTATTGTTCTCTCATCTAATGATAAATAGTTGATATATTGCTTTGAAAATGTAATTAGCTAGATATTTTGCCCATCCAAACCCACGGATTTAGGGATGTTAAGGGATCGAATTTCATCCATTATCCAAACCCATGAATTTGGTAAGCAAAACCATATCCAATTATAATCGGCTGAGGATAAGGTTTTGAGTTTTTGCTACTGAATTTACCTGAATCTGATTACATGTAAAAAATTAGATTTGGTATGAGCTTTTTGCTATCCAAATCTGAATTCGAATCATTTAACCAACATCCAATTAGTCAGATCTGGTATTGGCCACATCTAACCTGAATCCGAGCCATTTTGCCTGGTTTGAAATAATTTGAGGGCGATGGGAGGAAAAAGGTTGGGAGGCTAGGGGTGCAAACAGACTGGATATTAGTCGGATGAGGGCTGACTTGGACCTGATTCCAAATTTTAAGCAGTAAATCCAAACGAAATCCAATAAAGTGGATTTGAATCCGAATCTATGGTATTACTGAAATAAGTAGAAATAGGTTGAGAATTTGTCTGTATTTTTTTTATGACGAGGAACCCTCACCGAGAACTGGGTCACCTAATGGACTCACCCCCCCTGCAAAGCAAACCCCGAATGGAGCCCACGATCACCCTGCCTTGCGTTACTCACCTTTAAAAGCCCTGGACACGTGCACCACTGGGGCTTGATCTGGTGCCTTCATCTCAATGCCTTCACAACCATCCTACTGGCCACACGGGAGACCACACGATGGTGGTTGAAAATATGTATTTCACATGTAAATATTAGCACTTTTTGTATGACAACATCAAATTGAATCTGACTCGTTGCAGGAAGCTGAGATACTGGGTGATACTTATCCTGTGTCAAATTTCACTAGTCATAACCTGTATGGGGATGATGCATTGTTTTTTCAGAGACAAAAGATCAGTGAAAAATTCTGGCAATCATTGAAGAATTTGAGGGTGTCTGGCCTTCGGGTGAGCAAGAATAAATCGACCACTATTGCTTTCAAAGTTGCTCATTCTCAGGTCTTGAATAGATGTCAGTGGCAACAAGGCTGCCTTCCTCTTAAGTACTTAAGAGTTACCAATCTTCCAAGGTGGTCTAAAATCGAGTTATTGCCAAATTTCAAAAGTTACAATCTTGGAGTGACCACCTTCTGCTGATGGGTAGAGTTTGTTGGGTTTTGAATACCCTAATTGAAGCAACGAAATATGGCTATGGCCAAAAAAATAAGATTGATAAGAAGAGGAATTTAAAGTTTTTTTCACACTTACACACAAATGCACTAAAAAAGAAATAATATTTTATTGAGCAAATGAGATGAGATTGCATGTCCTACGGATGCGAGCTTTATATAGAGCCCAAAAAGAAGTTCTTTCAAAAGGTTGCACATTTTCAAAAGAAACCTAATACCTTTTGGTAAATTTCAAAGAGACATAAAGTTGCATCATTTCATCAAGCAAGGTATCTTTTTTGAAAACCTAAGACACCTCTTCCCTTCACTTTTGGATTTGGATATTACAAATTACTAATTTTGACATCTTAAAGAGGATCATAAATTTTTGAAATTATCTATGGCCAATGGCTTGGTGAACATATTTGCAACTTGCTTATTGCTTGGCACAAATTCCAACATGATTTCTTCTTTTTCAACTAATTCTCTGATAAAATGATGATGAATCTCAATGTGCTTTGATCGGCTATGGAAGACTGGATTTTTCGTCATCGCATTGACAGACTTGTTGTTACAATTGATGATGGTCGGTCCTTCAAGCTTTTGCTATAAATCTAAAAGAATTCTTCTAAGTCAAACTGCTTCACTTGCTGTTGTGGTAGCTGCGATATATTCTGCATTTGCAATCGACAATGTAATTGTATTTTGCTTCTTTGATGACCAAGATATGATTTTGGATCCTAGGCAAAGGACATATCTTGAAGTATTTTTTCGATCATCAAGTGACCCTATCCAATCACTATTCGTATAGCCCACAAGTTGAATGTTGTTTTCAACAACATATTTGATTCCAATTTTTTTTTACCTTGCAAATATTTCAAATTTCTTTTGGCTGCTGTAAGATGGAGTTTGCTTGGTTCACTCATAAACCTAGATACAAGACTAACGACATTTATAATGTCGGTTCTTGTGTTAGTAAGATAAATCAATGATCGAACCTTTTTATGAGGCTCAAATGAAAACAATGTCATATAACAAGAAGCATATATATATCTGCAAGAGATCTAACCTTTTTATGAGAAGTATCTGATTCTGAATTACTTGAGTCCATTGAGTCCATATGTTCTTTGCTTGTAGAAGTATCTGGCATAGTCAAATTTGTCTCTCTTTGAGGTATTTCTACTGAGAGTATTCCCCAATCCCATTCACTTTTTTCATCAAAAATTACATCTCTTGAGATAACAAACTCCTTTGTATTTGGGTTAACGAGGTGATAGGCTTTTGAAGTGTCACTATAACCAACAAATATGAACTTTTCTCCCTTTTCATCAATTATTTCTCTATTTTGAGAAGGAATTTTGCTATAAGAAACACAACCAAAAACTTTAAAATGACTTACTTTTGGTTTGTGCTTGTACCATGCCTCATGCGGAGTTTTGTTGTTAATAGACTTGGTAGGAGTTCTATTCAAAATATACACTGTTGTGTTCATGGCTTCAGCCAAAAAACAGTTTGGAAGATTCTTTCATTTTAACATGCTCCTTGCCATTTCAACAATAGTGCGATTTTGTCGCTCTACGACACCATTTTGTTGTGGCGTTTTTCTGCACTTAGTTGTTTTTTGATGCCTTGGATTTTGCAATAGCTCCAAAATTTATTAGATGTAAATTCGACTCCGCGATCAGTCCTTAATCTTTTCAATTTGAACCCGCTCTCTTTTTCTGCACAGGCTTTAAATTCTTTGAAAATAAAGAATGCATTTGACTTTTGTTGGAGAAAGTATATCTACACCATTCTACTGAAGTCGTCAACGAAGAGTAAAAATACTTTCTTCCATTATGAGATTTTGTCTGCATTGGTCCATAAATGTCTGCATGAACCAATTCAAGAGGATGCTTCACCTTCCAAGATGAATTTGAGAAAGAAAGTCTATGAAATTTGCCATATATACAACCTTCACATATTTTATTTTCTCTATTGATATAAGGAAGCCCAATCACCATATTTTTTTGCTTCAATAATTTTAAACTTTGATAATTTAAATGTCCAAATCTTAAATGCCAAAGATTTGATACGTCTAAACTTTCAACCTTTAGTACTTGTCCTTCACATGAACTCAATGTCAAGGGAAAGACCTTATTTATAGCCATCTTCACTTTGGCTATTGTTTGTTGGCTATTTTTGTTAACAATAGTACATTGGTCATTATTGAAGTTTACTAAGTACCCCTTTTTCATCAGTTGACCAACACTTAACAAGTTTTGTGCTAAACCAGGTACATAAAAAATATCATGAATGAGTTTGGTGTGACCTGATTTAGTTTTGACTGCTATGACTCCTTTGCCTTCAACATTTTAAGATTTTTCATCCCTCATTCTTATTTGGAGGTGATGGTTTCATCAAGTTTGACAAAACACTTTTTATTTTCAATCATTTGGTTGTAACAACCATTATTTGCATACCATATATATATCACTTGGTTCTTGCTCAACGTTCATGCAAGAGAAGACAATTTGATCTTTCTTATCTTTATTTTTTGAGAAATTAGCTTCATGCTTTTCTTGAAACCAATAGTCCTTTTGAGAATGATTTGGTATTCGACATATTGTATATTTGAATCGACATTCTTTTGACTCATGCCCAAATTTTTTGCAGACATGGCAGTATTTTTCTGATTGCTTAAACTACCTTGGTTGACTAGAATAATTTTTCCTTTGCTGCAACCTTTGAAAAACTTTTGATTTCTTCCTTTTAAAAATTGAGGTCTTTTTTTAAAGCCTTCTTTTGCTTCATCTATATTGAGCTTTGTTTGGAGTGCGTGCTCAATTACTTGAGATTCAGTCATTACGATTTGCTTCTCATGAGCCTCAAGGAATTCCATCAATTCTTGTAATGATAGAGTTTATAGATCTTTTGACTCTTCTATGGCTGCTATGACATAATCGTACTTTAACGACAAACTTCTTAATAAAAAAAATTCAACTATTTTTTTCTCCTTAATTTTATCATCATAGCAACTTATTTAATTGATAATCCCAACAACTCTAGTAAAAAACTTTTGAATAGATTCATTGTCTTTCATAGACAATGTATCAAAATCTCTCCACAATGCTTGAAGCTTGATGGAGATAATCTTCTTCGAGCCTTGAAATTCATTCTTTAAAATATCACAAGTTTTTTTGGACGAAGTTGTATTCATGATTCAGGGAAATATAACATTTCTTACCCCAAGTTGGATATATAGAAGTGTTTTTGCATCCTTCTTCTTGTTATCCTTAAATTATTTTGTTTTGGAGCCGTCCATGATGTAAGAATTGCATCATCATTTGATTCTTCGTAACCGTCATGAACAATCTCCCAAAGCTTTTGTGAGGCGAATAGAGTCTTCATTTTAAGATTTCAAAAATCATAGCCTTCATTATCAAACATAGGCACTTGAAGTTAAGAGAGATTGATGACAGAGTTGTTCAAATTTTCTATTATAATTTTGATGTAAGTATGGTCTCCTTCAACCTGGTTCTGATACCACTTGTTGGATTTTGAATACCCTAATTGATACAATAGAATATAGCTATGGCTATAAAAAATTAAGGTTGAGAAGAAGAGAAACTTAAAAGTTTTTCTCACATTTACACACAAATGTACTAAAAAATAATATTTTATTGAGCAAATGAGATGAGATTGCATGTCCAACGGATGAGGGCTTTATATAGAGCCCCAAAAAAAATGTACCATGTCCCTTCAAAAGGTTACATCTTTTAAAAAAAAAACTTAATACCTTTTGGTAAATTTTAAAGAGACATAAAGTTGCATCCTTTCATCAAGCAAGGTGTCTTTTTGAAAATCTAAGACACCTCTTCCCTTCACTTTTGGATTTGGATATTACAAATTACTAATTTTGATAGAGTTGTCCTCATTAACTAGGTGCTTTGCATCTATATTCTGGTTTTCTGGATATTGTGATACATTCTTCTCAAACCAATTGTAAACAATATCAAATATTTGTTGAAGCAATACTTGTGGTGTGGTGCTGATCAGCAATCCAACATGCATTTGCTTAATTGAGACTGTCTATAAACCTCATGGTGAAGGAAGCTTGAGTATTTGTAGAGTTGCGGATTTCAATGTTGAGTTGCTTGCCAAAGGTACTTGGAAAATAGCTTGTAAAAATGATGAACCGTGGATGAAGTTGATTCATAACAAGTACCTTGATGTGAATTCATTGTAGTTCGAGTGGCGAGCTGATCATCGGTTACCGGGATGGAAATCAGTGAAGATACTCAGTAGAGAGTAGCAGTGGGCAATAAAATTGAGTTCTGGTTTGATCCTTGGGTTGACAATTGGCAAATAGGTGCCGCCTTCCTCTGAGGCTGAGGAGTCTCATGTTCATCTTTTTTTGCATTGCAAAGTGGTTCATATAGTTTGGGTTCAGGTGGCTCTATGTTTTGGGATCAAATGGAGTCATGGAGATAGTATCGAATCGTCACTGAAGAGGTGGGCATTAGTTCATTTTCATCACAAGACTGCTGATTATTGGTTTTTCAGTTGGTGGTGAGATTTATTTGGGAGTATCGTAACAATAATGCCATCTTTAGGGATGTCATGAAGATCTTGAATCAGATTAGAGAGCTCATTCTCCCAATCTTGAGTAATGTTCACCACCCGATTGCTCGCAAATGGTTCTATGCCAATAGATGGTGGCCTCCTCCCCAGGGCTATGTTAAGCTGTCCATATATAGCAAATTCAGAGGTGTGTGGCGTGTAGGCTTCACTCTTAAGGAATAATGAGGGAGTTTTTCTGAAAGCTGGTTGGATTGTTAGGCGTGCTAGTCCGAACGTGCGAGAATGGTGTTGGTGGAGAGAGATTATGGAGGATGTTCAAGTTCAAAATGTCATCATAAATATGAGATGTGCTTTGCAAGGTGGACCTACCAGTCGCTAGCTGGGTGGATCATGATCTCATTCAGTTCTTCTCAAGGTTTCAGAAGTGTAAGTGTATTTGGATTCCCAAGTATTGTAATCACACACTCCCTTGATTTTAGAGAAACTCGGAGTCCTTGGCTAGGATAGATGTTGGAAGGATGAACCACCTGATTGGTCTCACTCGGTTATGTAGTTTTGATCTGAATTGCTGTAACTGGTCAGGGTCTGCCTAACCCCAGCTTGCTAATCCAAAAACAAAACAAAACATCAAATTGGATTGGTTGGCATGTAAAATATGTTTTTGACGCATTTTTTACTGGATCTGTTGGTACAATATAAAATTTTTATATGGACTTGAATAAAGATCCAATGAGAACATTGGATCTAATTTAGAGCCCATATCTGAAGAGGGTCTGACCATATAATATAAATCTGAATCCAATACAAAAATACAATCCGATTCCGGTGAATAACAATGCCCTTTAATAACTTGTAAGGTTCAGGTCAAAGGTCTGGCTAAGTCCAAGTCGGGTCAGGTATGACATGTCAAAATACAATTTTTTTTTTTTTATGTTTTGAGATTGCCACTGTCTGTACCCTTCATCTTTGTGTAATGATGATGTCGGCACTTTTTAATGGGGCCTACTGATTGCACAATGAATGGTGGTGATTAGGGTAGTCAATGGGTGGGGTTTACCTGGACCTGACTCGAAACAAACCCTATAAGGTCGCGTGATAAATACGAAGCCCCGAGTTCGGATCCGAAGGTCCAATGAATATATGGACCCAAGTATATTTTGTGAAATTTTATACCAAACCTAGGTTCGAATCGAGTTTGGATTAAGACCCATAATTTTTCAATGTAAAAATAATAAAAAATATAGTTTTACCAGGTATGGCAGAGTCTGGATCATATAGTTTTTATCGAGTTGGGGTATAGTTTTTCTTATGGTTAGTCCAATTAAACCCGAGTCCGGACTCGATACCATACTCAAAAATCAGGGCCAGGTCTGATTCTACCTGGTCCGAACCAAGCCCGACCTGTTGACCCCCCCCCGGAGGAGAGAGAAAGATTATGAAGATAAGTGGTTTGTTAATTGCAATTAAAAAAATAAAATCTACAAAAGGAAATGGTTGATGCAAAGCAGATTTTGAGAGATATGATGGAGTTGGTCAGCATCCAAACCAAACTAATTTTTTCAATTTCAAATTTATATTTACATTATTTGAAAAATAAACCGAGTTCCCCACCCCATCATAGGAAATTAAATCACTCAACCATCACTCATTAAGTCAAACAGTCACATCACAATAATTTACTGACAACAGCATAAAAGAAAAAGCGGAACTTCATGAAAGTGACTGTGGATATTTTCCCTTTGCACGTAATTGCCGCCTTCTACTTAGAGAAAGGCAGTATCATATTATTGATTTGTTGACGTAAACCTCTTTTGAGCTTATAGCATCTTAGTACCTTAGAATCCCTAAGGAACACGTAATCTATTCAGACTCGTCTTCGTGTGAGTCTCTCTCTCTCTCTCTCTCATATATGAAGTACTAGAATTTTTAAGTATTTTGTGTCAAGTCTTGTTAGGCTCCTTCAAAGTTTTAAGTATTTTTTCAACCGTCTAACACCGTAGATGTGATCTACAGGTTTTGTTAGTGGAGACCGGCTTTTTTCAGTAATCCAAAATCAATGGCTATGAAGGTATCAATTTTTCTAGCTCATAAAAATATGTTTTTCACCAAAAAAACCATGATTCAAGAGTCTATTCCCACTAAATCAAGCATGCTAAACACATCTAACAGTTCAGATCTGTCATAAAACACTTAAAAACTATGGGGCCCTATATGTTCATCTCTCTCTCTCTCTCTCTCTCTCTCTATATATATATATATATATATATATATATATATATATATATATATATGAGTAATGCGCTGATGCTACTCCTTTTGTGGTTCTGCCTTGTTAGGTCCCTCAAAAAATTATAGTTTTTTAAGTTTGTTTTCATATCTAACACAATAGATGTGATCTATAGGTTTTGTTTTAATGAAACCGGCTTTTGGACCTGTATGCAGGGCTTTTCGGTGATCTAAAATCAATGGTTATGAAGGCATCAAATTTTTTTTTGCTCATAAAAATACACTTTTTTTTATAAAAAAAACATGATTCAAGAGTCAATTCCCACTCAATCGAGCATGCTTAACACATGATCTATCCTAAAACACTTCAAACAATGGTACCTAACAGGGCAGAATGAAAAAAGGGGCCTAATGTGTTCAGTTTTATATATGAGAACTGAATATATTAGGCCCCATTTCTCGTTCTGCCCCATAGGTTTTAAGTGTTTTATGGTAGTTTTGAATCGTTAGATGTGTTTATCATGCTCTATTTAGTGGGAATCAAATCTTGGTTCATGTTTTTTTTATGAAAAAATATGTTTTTCAGAGCCAGAAAAAATTGGTACCTTCATGGCCATTGATTTTGGATCACTGAAAACCTGTATATAGGTCGGATTCCGGTGATCCAAAAGCATGTTCCCACTAAACAAAACCTATAGATCATATCTACGATGTTAGACTTAAGAAAAAATACTTAAAACTATGATTTTTGAATGGGGCTAACAAGACCTAACGAAAAAGCAGGCCTAAGAAACACATAGAGTTCACTTCAATTTTCACTTATTTTTCCATAAAGATGTGTTCTACGGATCAAATTAGTAGGAACCGACTTTTGAGTTGTCTGATTTGAAAATATAAGTAGGACTTTTCAAAGTTGAAAAATCAACAACTCAAAAATTTGTAAAATTTTCACCATTTCAAAATCGTGTTTTTGTTTTTTCATCCAAAAAATAATGAAGCAAGGGCTAGTTTCTAACAAATGGACCACATTTGTATGGTTAAATTGTAAGAAATGGGTGTCTGTCACTGGCATACCAAAGTCATGTATGTGCTAAACCTACAGAACATGGGTTAATTTGCTAGAAAATGACACTTGGATAATGTTTTTTGATAAACAATATGATTTCATAAGCTCTAAAAATTTGTAAAAAAAATTAAACTATTGATTTCAAATATTATAAAAAATCTACATACCTATTTGAATCGAATGATTCAAGAGTCAATTTTTATAAAATCAAATAGGTAGATGCAGAGGCAAACCAAGAATTTAAACTAGGGTAGGCACAAATGTATAGTAAAAAGGAAAAAAAATTACTAACAAATTATGATAATAATATGTTTTAAAAAAATCAAACAATTATTCTAAAGTGTACTTTTTTTAATTGACATGTCAATTTTTTATATTTGGAAAATAATTTATAATTAATTCATTACTAATTATAAAAAAATTATAGCAATTGATAAAAATCACAGATCTCTCATCTATGCTAATTGATATAAAAACAAAAAAAAACAAAATCCCTAATATTCTAACCAAAATCAAACATTCATTATTCATGGATTCATGCTTAATGCTAATTGAGAAAGAAAAAAACATAAAAACCCTAAAACCATAATTAATCATTCATAAAAAAATTCAAAACCTTAATTCATACCAACATAAAAAATTATGCATTTATGTTAATTGATAAAAGAAACCGTTAATATACTACTAAAAACAATCATTTATCATTCATGAGTTCATGTCTAATGATAGTTTTAAAAAATACTAAAAACTCATAAACTATAACCAAACATTTATGTTATTATGAAAAAACACTAAATCAAAACCCTAAATCGTAACAAAAATCATTCACAAATATGTTAATTAAAAAAAATAAAACCCCTAAAATTCTATCCAAAATCAAGCATGCTTTCATGGAATCATGTTTAATGTTGGTTGAAAAAAATACCTAATTAAATATTCATGTCATTTCAAAAACCAAAATGAAAAACTTAAATCCTAACAAAAATCATAGATTTAGGGGTTTGATAAGTGATAACTAAAATCAAGAGTTCCACTAACAGAATCATACTTAATGACAATTGGAAAGAAAAAACCTAAACCTTAATAAAACTTTCATGTCATTTGAAAAAAAAAATCCAAAATCAATACCCTAAATCCTAAAACATTCATAGATCTATGCTAATTTAAAAATTAAAACAAAACCTTTAATATTCTAATCAAAATCAAGCATTCATTATATACTCAATCCCAATTAAAAAACATAAAAAAATCCTAAAACCCTAATTAAACATTCATGTTATTTAAAAATAAAAACAAAATAAAGATCTAAGCCCTAACAAACATTATGCATTATGATTATTGAAAATAAATAAAATCCTTAAAATCAAAACCATGTAAATCTTTCATTCATGATTTATGAAATAATTTTAAAAAAAGGGAAAGAAGATGAAGAAGGCGACCCAATGGTCAGCCACTAGGTGCATGCATCGGAGATGCCCGCATGACAAACTCTGGCAAAGTTGAGAGAGAGAGAGAGAGAGAGAGAGAGAGAGAGAGAGAGAGAGGTTGGGGTGGCCACCCTGACCGGATCTCTTATCAGGGTGGCGCTAACCCGACTTTCACGGTGGGGACAGCCCACCTTAACCTTAACCCCCTTATTGGTGGGGTTTTCTGGCCTCAGTGTGTCTCCCCCACATTATCTGTATGGTCGGATTTGAGTAAAACATGAAAGAAAATGTTCCATAGGCCCAAGATTATGATTGTGGGCACTATTCAGTGTAGGCTGCTGCACCCTTCTCTCTCTTGATATCAAGAGAGAGAGAGAGACATTGATAAGATGCTTCGGTGCCACCCACCTAGGGGTGTCAATGGGTCAGGTTTGACCCGGACTGACCCATATCAAACCCCATAGAGGTTCGATAAGACACTGGTTTGGACCGAAAGGGTCAGATTAGTATATGGAGCTAGGTATGGTTTGTAAAATTTCATACCACACCAAAGTTCCTATTAATACTAGTGTTCTTTCAATATAAAATAGATAAAAAAATATTATTTTACTGGGTATCGACCTGGTCTGGTTCCTGAAATCTTTATAGGATTTGGGCATGGGTTTTGTTATAGCAGACCTGATAGGACTCAGATCCTGACGCAGCACGAGCATCTCAAAGACAGACCCAGGTTCAAAACCACCCGGATCTGAACCAGATCCCAACCGCACCCACCTAGTAGAAACCATAAATGTCATAATTTTTTAGTTTTTCATTGTTGATCAAATCCTACAGGTGTGATCGACATCAATGTTGTCAGTATCGGTATCTGCCCTGAACCGTTGGGCTGCCGATTCAGCTGTATCAGCTGATGATGCGGATACTCAGCTGAATCATTCTCTGTATGGGCCCAAAAAGAATAAAAAAATATTATGTATCAATCATTACATGACACGTGTTAAAACCATTAAAATAATTGTAAAAAATATATTAAAATTTTTTTGGTATTTTTTTTTTACATTTATTAAAAATTAGCCGTATCAGCCCTGCGGAGTATCGAAATTCTGCTGATACGGTGAGTATAGGGGGATACAGGCCGATATGCACAGATACTGATAACATTGGTCTACATACGTTTATTAAACTATGCGGAATTTAAACGATGAAATGTGTGAGACCATGCTCATCCATGAATCCACACACCTAACCTCTCTCTCTCTCTCTAAAAAAAAGAAGCAAACTTTGGTTTGTTTGTTTTTTTATTGTCAAGAAGAATATCAAAGGTCAAAAGGGCCTGCCTGCTTTTTTCAGCTAAGTTATGGGCCCCCAATTATAAGCCCAACATCTACACATGTGAGTCATGATGGACCCCACAAATATATGCATAGGTGGACTTGTGAGTGGGTACTAGCGGGTTATAAAGTATCAAGGGCCAAAAGGTGGTCATGGGAGCCGCGTGGAGACTCGGTCCCATGAATGGCTATAAGGATTCGGAGGATCCAGCAGCAAAAGCCAAACAGGATCTTTGCAATTGGATTTTGGGAGGGCAGATAATGTCATTACTTTAATTTCAATGAGTAAACTAAGTTGGACCATCATTTTCAACAAGTACTTTTAATGATATCTAGTATGAGAAAAGATCATGGAAAAAAAGATAAATAGTACAACATGAACAATGACATAGTAAAAAAGCAAAATTACCACTGAAACAGATAACTCTGTCAATGAATAGAGAATATGATGTTCATCACTAAGTGCTCCTGTGACAGCTATTATTATGGGTTGACCTTACAAAATGAGAAAAAATAATAACGAGGGATCCATAATTAATTTCATGATCAGCAAAATAAAATGTGAAAGTGTGAGTGACAAGATACAATGTTCAGCTAAATATAATATTTAAAACTTTAACTGTATGATACATATGGGTTTTAACCATGCTTTAATTTTGATGAGCAAATTGAGAAGGGCCTATAGTCTTCCATAAGAAATTTGATGACATCCAGCTAAACCATTCATAAAAAGATAAACCGGGTCCGTTCAAACTGGGTCAGGAAATGCATGTTGCATGAAGACACGAGTCTCCCTTAAAAAACCCTTTATGGGCTTGATCAAGGCTGCTCCCTCCAAGCCTTCCCAAAACTGTCGATTAAGTCCAGCCAATCATTAAGGGACCATTTGTTTAGTGACATAAACAGTGCCATTTCGACGGGCCCCACTAATAGGGGTGCAAACAAGTTGGATTCGGGCCAGATATTGCTAGATTTGAATCTGAATCCAAAATGCCAACATTAAATCCTAATCTGAATTAGATCCCATGAGGTAAAGTTGAGACCAAGTCCAGTGAACATTTTTCTCATGCTTTTCCCAATTTTTCTTCTGGTTTTATTATTAACATATCATTAACAAATCTCCAATGTTTCTTTAATATCTTCAAATACATTATTTCTGGATTAAAATATATTTCTTCTGTGGCATATTATTTTAAATTGATATAAATAAATTGGCTTTAGTCATGCATACCTTGAGTGTATACTCATTGGTAACACGTTTACTCCCCTCAAGTATATTTCCACATACTTCGTTGAAGCATTAAGAATTTCAATTTCACGGTCAATCTGTTTCTTTTTCTATGAAATTGCACAAATAAAATGATTTAGTTTCTATATATGTTAAGTGTGCCATTATTTTGATAACCCACATACGCTTCCCTCTTGTGATATTCCTAAGTATATGAGTCATTTTAAGTCAAAATCCTTCCTTAGGATTTCTTTTTATTTCTTTTCCTTTTTATTATTGTAATTATTTTGACTTTCAAAAATGTTTTTGGCAATTTCTTGTTTTACAGTTATGAAAAGAGTGTACCAACAAGGGCTCCACTTGTCTTGTAGGAGCAGCTAGTGTACGTCACCTTGTGTTGGGACGTTGCAGGTTCAAAACTCAATGGTATAGTTGTATAACTGGTAGGGGTCTGCCTAACCCCAGCTTGCCTTTCAAAAAAAAAAATTTTGTGAAAAGTGTGAGATAGCACTTATTTCTCATTCTTCATTACATTAGAGCAAATTCGTTCAGTTAACACTATTTCTTTCTTATTGCCTAATCCGAGAATTATGCTGATTGTGTTTATATACAGACTAATTGCGAGTACATTATTAATTTATAGCACATATTCTATTTTTAATATATTTTCAAATATATTGCTAAATATAAATATTTCAACTTGCTACTCTAGTTTAGATTTTTGGCCAAGAGAAACCCCCATCACTAACTGCACAGTAGCCAGCCTCCGGTTGGTAAAACCCTTGAGGGGAGCCCTTGCCATGGGTTTGGTTTTTTTTTTTCAGACACCTGCACTTTTTTGAACTAATGTTAAAAAACTTTTGAAACTTCCAACCTCCTCATCTTTTTATTCCCCAATCTATTGGTCTCTCTAGTTTCTAATAACTTTTCTAGTACTAATTCTTATCTAAAACTTACCTACAATATTTATGTAGTACACAATCTTCCCAATGTTCTCTTTCTCTCTGGCTAGAATGAATTTCTAATTAATTGCAGCAGCCGGCTCATGCTTGTATTGCTTTTTTTAAATATATATTTACACGAAAAAACCGCCCTCAGGATCAGAGACCTAGCCGCGCTGTATTTGCTTGTCGTACTTATGATCATTGCTGGTAGCGTAAAACTCTGTGGACTTACCCCTCGCCCCCGGGGTGTCCCCACACTTTGGTTTTGCAAGGGATGACACCCATTTGATTTGAACCTAGACTGTCTGCCTAGCAGCCTAGGCCACAACCCACTATGCCAAACCCCTTTGGGGCTCATCCTTGTATTTTGGTATTCTGTACTTTTTCTTTCTACTATACACAGATTGAGCAGCTTCATGCTTATCTTGAAGGGTGCATCATCCGTCAGTGAGACATTTTCTCTCTGCTTTGGGTATTTTCTATAAATGTGGACTTCAAATTGAATCTTGTAGTTTGGGAGATATTCGTATTTATCTCTCTTTTTAGTGAATAAATACATATATTCGTTTCCAACCGGTCCTAAACAACAATAGGCAATAGCCATTTGTTGTTTAACTTTTCAACCCTCCAGGGGTTTTCCTAGCTTCGGCGAGGGTTCCTCTTCATAAAAAAAAAAAAAAAACTTTTCAACCATATACTGATAATTTCATGTTACTAAATTATTTAAATTAGTAATCTCCTGTACATAGGGCTGGTACATGAACTGAGCAGCTTGTGACTCAGCTTGGATCGGCTCATCATGAATTTGTTCGTGATCAGTTCAGTTTGTATAACTAGCGAGCCGAGCCATGAATGGCTTGTTCAGCTTAAATGAGTTGAGCCATAACACAAGGTGTTCAGCTTGGGTGAGCTTGTATAGATAAAAATATGAATATATATATATAATAATTAACATGGATTATTTTTACACTAGCAAGCTCGTGTTCAGCTCATCTTGTTCTGTCATGAACTGAGCTCGCACCCAGCTCAGCTAAATGTGAGCACGAGCCGAGTCACTAGCTTGGTCAACTGGTAAATGAGTTGAGCCCTAAGATGCCCTGTTGGTTTGTTTGGCCTGCTTACCATCCTTACCTGGACATACAAGTGCATGCGCGCACACACAGACACACACTCATACACACATCAGTTAATCTATTGCAGTAAAAGAAAGCACATAGCTTATCATGTACTATCATAGCCATTTAACATAAATTTAGATTTTTTTTTTCAATTTTACTGATTTCAATTTCCTTTCTTCTACTTCTCAAATCACATCAAACTCAAGACACCACGATTAGGATAGTGCATGACTAACTAGTTCCAATTATCTTGATCGACTACAACATTATTTTGAACTAATAAAAGCTTCGTGTAAAGTTAGCCTCGCTAAGCTCCATATTCATTTGGAGGTCCCTATTCATTCACTAATAGAGTTTGTTTCCTACTTTTCATTCTCATTTTATGCTTAACCAAAAGAAGAAATTGGGCAATTTTCTTTTGAATTAAAAAAAAAAAAACCACATATTGATCCACTTTTTTTTATTGAACCTTCTAGCCAACAAAAAATTGGACATTTTTCTTTTGAATTCAAAAAAAAAAAAAAAGAACCACATATTGATCCACTTAAAATGGTTTCATCATTTATTAGTGGCACATTTACTCTCCCCCTTGCTTTTTGAAAAATCACTAATATAGTAACCACTTTATCTACCTAACTCATGCTTATCTTAAAAGAATTGCTTTCCTTTATGGGTGATGCATGATCAATGAAAACTCAACCACCAACACTGCTCTTTATCTGGGAGTTCTCTGTAATCACAATACCATTGTGGATTATCCTCACCCACTACAGTGTAGCTCATGTGGTCAGATTGAATTGAGATTGTCTGTATATAGTTGAATATCCCATGTTATAATCATGACTTGCTTGGTGAGTATGCCTTTGAAGGCTAAGATGCCCACCAAGGATTAGACAGCCAGCAGGCCCCCTTTCAAGGAAAGGTTCCTTTTTTTGAAAAAACAATTGGTTCTTCATATTTGACCAACATCTAAAATTCTTAGTTCATGCTCAAGCACCTTTCTAAGGGGGGAAGCTTGCTGCCCAAAGCAGGAAGCACTATGCTTCCTTGCTTTCTATTCGAGGGAAGCATGCTTCTCTCTCGCTTCTCTTTTCACTTTTCACTTGATTTCTATGGTTTCACTTTTCACTTGATTTCTATGGTTTCACACTCTTGTCCATTGTTTTTTTTTTCCTTTTTTTGTAGCTTTAGGTAATATTTAATATTTTTTGCTTCCTAATTGTTTTTTTTTTCTTTACATTGTCCTTTTCACTTTCTGGTTTCTGAGACGAATCTCACTTCACCTTTCATACTACTTTTTAACACTTGCTTCCTCACTTTTGCTTCACGTATCCATTTTGTACCATGGTAACTATACGCAGAACTATGTAAATCCACAAAAAAAAATTTTAGTAACAAAATATTGCATACAAATACGTTTCACTTTGTCGGAATTACGTGTAGACACCCCAATTTTGACCAAAATAGTTTGCTATATGAACCCCTCTCAAAACAAGGTGCATAAGATCTTTTAGTGGATAAGTTTTGGTCTTGTTATATTTTGACCCTTAAAATGACAACATTTTGTCCAAAAGTTGATTTAAACTGGAGTTTAGATTTTAAACAAGATAAAAAACCAGGTCAATTCATCATAGAGATAACTCATTTTTACAAAAAAATTGTTTTAATGTAAGTTTTACTTAGTGAATTTTCGTCAATTAAAATAGTGTAATTAGGTTTATACTTAAAAAAATAGTTAAAGTAGCGGACGTTAGCTTTTCAATGCACTAAATAGTGTCTCGATCTAATACCTAGATAGGGAGTTATGGTGAAAACAAATTAGTTTGTCATAATGGATCTGAAGCGCAATCCAATTTGAAACATGAAGAACCCAAATTTTTAAACCCAATCCATAGGAAGCTTCTGAAAGGACCATTCATGCCCTCAACATCTTTATACTCTTAAAGATAGATCTTCCTAAATCCTAGATTCATTGAGCCCACCCGACTTTTTAGGTTTTGCAGCTTCTAACAAAAGCTGATCCAACCAAACATGGATTGACATTAGTTTAAGCTAATCACATAATAACATGTCAACCTCCAGATTTAGCTTTCTATGCAACATATGAATATGAATATTTTTGCCCTATAACTATTTAGCTTAGGTCCATAATCCAATTATAAAACTATAAATAGAGGTCAAACTCACTCATTCCACTGAGAGTCTACTTTAGCCAAGGTTCCAAACACCACCAACCTCACCTTTATTTTAAGAGTTCATGTCAAAGTATGCCGCATCACATGTAAAGAATGAATGATCAAAAAGTTGTAGTCCTTGGAATGGTGTTGATCCTTGCTCTTAGGAGGAGGAAAAGCGCACAATTTGATGAATAAAACCTCACAACTCTTTTATAAATCTGGATTCATTTTGAAAACTCATTTAAAAATTCATTTTTATTTCTTGTTATATAAAAGAATAAAAGAAGCCAAACAACCAATGAGACATGCCATTTTGGCTGCATGTACTTGCTGGCACAAACCAATCAATTTTAAAAGTTTTTAATAAATTTTAATTATGTTTCAAAAATATATATTTTTATATGATAAAATATTAAGAAATAGTTTTGCATTGATTTAAGTTATTTTTTGAAAGGGACATTGTATGGCCAGAATGAGAAATGCTCTCAAGTAATTCATTTGCCAGGGCAAAGCAATCTTAAATACGTCAATCCTAGATAAAAGCATGATGGGAATCTCATGGATAACAGATTTTGGCCAATTTACTAATACTTTTACAAGGATCTTATAAATTGAACTTAATAAGGAAATCGGCCTAAATCCCTTGATATTCTCTGCACCGAGCTTCTTGGGCCATACCTATATCCTCGTCCAAGCCTTGTGCCTTATATCTAATCATATAAAACACAAAATAAATTTTTATTAACATTTGTAGTTTTATTGATTTATTATATTTAAATTTGTGGAACTTTAGCTTACATATACTTCATTGCCAATACTGAAACATAACTGCATCACATTAAAAAATGAGAATACTAATCCAACAATTCTCTTAAATAATGAATTAGGAACAGTGATTGATGGGGACGTGGGACGACCTATCTGTGGCATCTAGGCATGGTACCACAATCTTGGGGACATGCCTGTCATTTGTGGGGCCCAAGGCCTGATGAAGGGCATTCAGGTGATTAATGCACAAATTTTGTGCCATGTGATTGCACCTAATCCGGACACGAGAGAGAGCTCAAATGTCCCGCAATCTCGTTGAGCCCAAAATTCCGACTAAAAAACCTTTTAGCGCAAGAGAGAGAGAGAGAGAGAGACTCAACTTAAAAAGAGCCACTTTTAGAGAGAGAAAGAGATTTTAGAGCCGGGTTGTGGGTTATAGTTAGGGGTGTCAATAGGTCGATTGGTTCGGACCGAGGTGAAACCAAACTTAGACCAGATTTTTTGGTATGGTATCGGTCCAAACTCAGGTCTAATTGGGTTCATTATAAGAGAAGCCATACCCAAGCCCGATAAGAACAATATGAACCATACACGATAAAATAATATTTTTTTTATCATTTTTACATTGAAAAAATTGTGGGTCTTAATCAGAACTCGGGTCGGCTCGGGTGATACAAAATTTCACAAACTATACCCAGATCCATGTATTAATCAGACCTTCGGATCTTAATTGGGTTTTCTTATTTGTCACCATACCCAGAACCTATAGGGTTTGGTCTGGGTAAAGCAGACTGGTTGACACCGCTAGTTATAGTCACAAATATCCATATATTTTTAAAATACTTATGATTTTAACGTGACATTCCAAAGGCTGATACTAAGAAAAGTGCAATGTTTCAAAATGTCAATTATTTTGAAAATAATGCATTTTTATTGTGATATTATGATCACGATAAAAATAGTTTTCTCTTTTTCTTATATTATTCATATTTTTAAATATATTATATACATTTTATATATGCTGCCATTTTGTCAATATTTTTTAAGAAAAATTAAAAATATTATTTTTTCACGTCAAGTTTTCTTTCTAGATTTATTATTTGAAGAAACTGCAGTTGAGATTGAAGATTTGGTTGCACTGGCTCAGCCTGCCATACTAATGGTCATAATCTCAGTTGCATACAACTTCAATGCTAGAACCCCCCTTCAAGGGTTATGTTGAATGTCAGTTTGCATAAAGAATCTGTAGGAATCGAACCTTGGTTGCCTGTTGGACAGTCAAGACCCAATCCAACTACGGCAACTTCCTCGGGCTGCATCAAGATTTCTTGAGAACAAGATTTGTGACTATTGTGTAGCCACCTTGGGAGCTGAGGGAACTTTTTTCTTCTCTTGATGAAGGAAAAAAAAACACCTTGAAGAGAGAGAGAGAGAGAGAGGTGGTAGTGTGATGGGTGTCAATTGACTGATGCCAGTGTAAGACCACCTCCATCCATCACCATCTTGAAGAAGGTCAGAGGCACCTCTCATCACCTTGGATGCCGTGAGATGGACGGCAACACAAGTCTCCGCGTTGTTGGTAGGAGATATCAGTGCACGTCTGCTTGTGGTGGGACCTTGCAGGTTCAAACCCCAGTGGTAAATTGAGTAATAACTGGTGGGGTCTGCCCTTTAAAAAAAAATAGTGTTCAATTATCCAATTCTAGTGTTTGGTTACCATTCATCACATGGATGAACGGCATCCTGGCACCTGTGGCAGATTACCTTTGACGAGATGCTGTCTCTATCTTGAAAGCCCATTAGGTCTCCATCTTAGCACCTCCTCTAATGGCATGGCCACACGTGGCAGCCTTATGAACAAGGCGTGCTGGGCTCATAGAGGTCAAAAGCCTGCCCATCACCTTCCCACACTGTTGGTCGTCAACACGCAATTACAGTGTCACTATAGGTGTGAGGTGTCATACTCTTTAGTTTAGACTAGGGGTGGCAATGGGGTAGGCGGGTTGGTGGGTCGGGTTGGCGGGTCAGAATACCTCAACACGAATATGACCCGTTTATTAAACGGGTCGGATGTGGCAAACACAAACACAACCCATTTATTAAACGGGTAACCCAACACGACACAGTTAACTCGTTTAATAAACAGGTCGGGTCAACACGACATGATTACACAACACGGCGACCCATTTATTAAACGGGTCGACCCAATAACATAGACACGATAACCGACCCGAGTAACCCAAATAATCTGTCTAACCCGAATAACACAATTAGAAAAAAATATATATATTATATTTTTTTCTGCAAATCTGCAATTAGAGGAGAGGTCTCGGGTAGGAAGGAGTTAGGTGGATGACTAAAGTGTAAAGTTAGGATTTAGGGTTATATATATATATATATATATATATATATATATATATATATATATATATATATATATATATATATATAAACGGGTTGCAGGTTGACGGGTTCGTGTAAACGGGTTGACCCGCTCGCCTAACCCGTTTATTAAACGGGTTGGCGGGTTGGCATACCCCTAACACGAACATGACCCATTTAATAAACGGGTTAGGCGGGGCGACCCGTTTAGCCAAACCCTAACCCGGCTAAAAAGCATGTTGACGGGTCGGGTCAGATTTTGCCACCCCTAGTTTAGACCACCATCTCACTTTCCATCCACCATTGTCTTTCACAATCATAACCAAGTTGGCCGAGGTAGATATGAGGATTTTTTTTTAATATTCGAAAACCCACTGATATTTTGGATAGCAAAAAAAACTCACATATACTACCCCCACCTCCAGGTATTTGCTCTTGCCAACCAGATAGATATCCTCTTTTTAAAGAAAAAAAAAAAGATGGATTTTTATATCCTCTTTGCTTCAGCACTAAAGCCATAGATTAATTTTTAGAATAACTTGAAGAGTTTGCCAACTATGGTTTAGAATGTTTGAATAAGCACGTTTGCCCCTAGCTAGGTGACCGGCAGTTGGCAGCGATGACAGATCAAGTACAATCACATTGCACCGCTGCGCCCGATCTGCCCTCCATCTTCTGTCGGGTCCCACAGCTGACAGGTTGTGCCCCAGAGATGGAAGGCACTTAAGTGCAGCTACACACTCAAAGTGTGCAATGTGATTACACCTGATTATGTGATTACACCTGATTATCCCTCCTGTTCTAATCAAACTATATCTGTCCAGTCAAGTTTGAGATTTACCTTTTCTTTATTTGTTCTTTTCTCAATAAGGGGCCTTTCTTTAGCTAGAAAACAATTTAATGTACTGGTTGCCAGTTGTCTCAGGTCAGGTGCAGCTCAGACCAAACTAGCTTGATTCCTATAACTAAAGGGACTGTGATACATGTTCCTGCAGGTCTCTCTCTCTCTCTCTCTCTCTCTCTCTCTAGAGCACGATGTAAAAAGGTTGACGATCAAGCTTCATCATTGCATCATTGCCTGTCCATTTCAAGCATGAGTGGTGCTCAACAAGATGTGGTTGGGGTAGATAACCTAATTATCCTTAAGGAAATCCTTGTAGAGTGTAGACGTGTCAAATAGGGAAGGAAGCCAAAGAATGGGGTCATGTTTATTATTGGTAAATGATAATGAATCCCATACTTTTAGCACTTAAAAAATCTATATATGATTTGATTTCCATACATCCAATTGGATAGGCATGCTTAAAGTAGCTATATCATGAGGCTTGCAAAATGCACTCTGTTTCTGATGTTGGCTTTATCTTTATATCTATAAGGTGCACTTTTGTGTCCGGCTAAATGTGCATCCAATTTGGATTCCATGGATCCTGTTGGATAAGCACCAATAAAGCAACCATGATTGAAATCACAAGTTGCTGTATCTGCAAATCAGGGTTTGATCCTTAGTTTCCACAAGACTATGATTGTATGCACCACTAAATCCAGAAAATAAGGGCCTTTTGAGTTTCCTATGGTTAGTGGAATCAAAGCATATGCATTTGATAAGATTCTACTGGTTTAATTCCCTATTGAACGGGACTAGGTCTTCTAGGCTCTCTCATGTCCTGTTGAGGTGTAGTTTGGCTGAAAAAAACAGTCACAAATCTTTGTATTGGGATTTTCTCGGCAAAGGAAAATCTTGCGATAAATAAAAAAATTTGTTTTCTCATAAAAATCTTGAGAAAATATTAGTAAATTTAAATTTATAAAATAATATATATTATAAACACCATGTTCATAATGCAGTAATATCATATGATAAAAACACAGTATTTTCAAAATAAGTGATATTTGAAAATATAGCAAATGTTTAGGATTATATCAGTTTTTGAAAATCTCATGATAAAATCACAATATTTTCAAAAAATGGCCAATATTTGTGACTATGGGCAAAGGTGGCCTACTGATCATGATCTAAACGTCAATACAAAAGTGTTAAAAGAAAGTAGATCTGGATAAGATCCTATGTTGTGGAGCTGAAGCAATATATATTTTAAGATTGTTGATACTGGATCTTAGTAATTTGGATGATAAGACCCAATATGCGTAAACTGGTCCTACTTAGATCTGCAAACAGGCTACAGGGAGAAAAGTAGCCCTTCATACATAAGATAAACTGCCAACTCAAAATAAAAATAAAAAGAGTGGAGTAAAACCTTTTTGAATTCTAACATAAAATTTACATTTTCAACACTCATACATATAGTTGGAACCCTTTGTACATACTTCCAAGGCTATTTTGTAACATGTTTGCTTTGGTCACAGTTGGCATGAGCAATCACACTTGAGAAAGTTCAAGATGCATGTGATTGTTGGTCACAAGGTCAGTCTTGTAACCGACTTTTTCCAGTTTCAAGGGAGTATTCTCAAGTGAGAATCATGACAATCCCAACTTCGTGTTTGTAGAAACATGAGAAAGTGATGTATCGTGATTTTCATTCACAGGATCTTGAGAAAAATCTAGTTTTCACAGGGGTGCTGCAAAAATGCTCATGCACTTTCCGCCTTCTTTCTTTATAGTCTAATACTAATCACAAATTTAGATGATTAAGGTCAGTAACTACTAAGAACATGTTAGCACAGCGCATGACTCTTGACACTCCCTATAGTTTGCACTTCATTTTTTTACTACATGCAAATATGACCACTATGAGGACGTGCATGACTATGGATGTCCTACTACCATGAACATTTAATCACATTTTTTTTATGTCCTATCATAATGATGGGGACCTTTTAGCACACTTTCGAAGTCATTTTAGTCACTTTCGTACTAACTTTGTACTCTAACTCTAATCATTGCATGGTTAATTAATTTAAAATTAGTGATCATTATAAACATGCTAAGCACATTAATGAATCTCTTGACACTTCATATTGTAGGATGCTTCATATATCCACACTAAAGCAAATATAATCATTATGATACATGCATGACTACTCTATAACATCCCACTAAAAGCACATTTAAACACAATTTAGTTTTTCATCACACCTTGCTAGTTATAGGGCTGCCAAATGAACCGAGCAGCTCACGGATCAGCTCTCTTCGGCTTGCCATGAACTTGTTTTTGTTCGTTTGTGTAGCTGGAGACCGGAGTCATGAGCAGCTCATTTAGCTTAGACAAGTCGAGTGTTTGGCTCTGCTCTGCTCATGTGAACTCCTGTAAATAAAAATGTATAGGTTTTAAGTGTAATGTATGCAATAAAATGTAACACCATACAGCTGGATATAGTAGAGGGCTCTCAAAATGGGGGTTTTCGGTTCAAATCTCATTGGTTGAACTCTCTAAAACACACATGCCCTTTTTATACGAGTCGGCTTGTGTTCAGCTCATCTAGCTCAGCTTGGCTCATCTAGATACGAATATGAGCATGAGCTCCACAACCTTTCAGTGGTAATTAAACAAGCCGAGCCCAAACACCTTATGTTCGGTTCATTCAGTTCGTTTACAAGCCCTATTTGTGTAGATGCCAATATGACCCTTCTTTACATTTCACAATTTACAAAAATGCCAAGCAGACACTAACAAACATAGGCTGTTCATAACTATCCTTGTCAAGGTTCCAACCAACTCTCTCTCTCTCTCTCAAATCTACAGGCATCAATTAGTTCCTCCTCCATGTAGATTTGACTATTGAGGGTGAACAGGTGCAACTGAATCGAACGATGGTAGGATTCATCAGATATCTTAAAGTGAGAACCAAATGCTTCTCAACACCCTTGTTTGTCATGGGGTAAGGGGGCAGCTCGAGGAGACTTAACAGAGCACGAGTACACACTTCAAAAGCTTGATAGGAGAGGCAATAGAAGTCTGGTTTTGGTAGATTTTTATCTGCATGATCCTATGCATTTCTCTCTAGAAGCCTCTTTGGGAGTTATTACTTCCTTGGTGGCTCAAGACATGTACCCTTTACGTGCTTATGCATTCATAGCACAAGACTTAACCACTTCAGCTGCGTTATATACTGTACATAACCAATACATCGTAGGGTTCATGAACCAGCGAAAGCAGAAAAGGGCATAATTTTCTTTTGAGTTGTGAAAGAAAGGACAAAAGAACATAAACAAACAAGCAAAATACATACAACTAAATACGTACGGTTGTCAAGACTTGAAGGGTAGGATGTGGGAGGATAGGTTTCCTCTTTGCTGAAGCTAGAAAAGTTCAAACTGAAATCACACACTGTGTGTGTGTGTGTGTAACGTTAGAACCTCAACCCCCCCCCCCCCCCCCCCCCCCCACCCCACACACACAACTATTTGGCATCTTATAAGTTTAATCCTAGTGTATTTGGACGCACCCAACTGTCCATATAAATGGGATAACCCATTAATGTGTACAGACTGCAGACAATTCTGAAAGCACAGCAAACAGGGTGAAAGTCCCCCCTGCTTTTCCACCATTTTTGGGAATTTTTCACCCTAAAAACAAGGGGACAAAAGTCATGAGACCTCACGACTTTTTTCCCCTGGGGGACGTCAAACATGATCTTAGTGTTGCGCAAGATCTGATATATGATTTCAATGGGCACAAGGGCACACACTTGCAATGGAAGAAAATTAGGGTTCTTCCAAGTTCCATTGGGCCTCAACTTTCTCAATCATTCCAAACGTGATTCCCACATTTGGTGTTCAACATCATTGAAAATATATTGGAGAGCTGAATTCCTTATCCAACCTTCACATTAGAGGGAAAGCTAAACCTAAGGCTCAATATTGTGGGCATCAACTCCCTCCATTACAAATACTAGAAAAACGGCACAAAACAATATGCATTTATCCATGCCAATAAAGAAACTATCTTGAAATGAAAAAAGCTACCGCTAAACAGGGCATCCAGAGGGGAAAACATCTAATGGGGAAAGAAATAGAAGGAAAGAAGATAACAAACTCATACTAAGAGAGCCCAATATAAAAAACGTGCTATTTCACGAAGGTGAACTGGATAATTACCCACTTACCCATAAATTGTAAAACTCCACTAAAAAAAAGGGAGATGGTTCCCCATTTGGGGGAACCGCCTCTCTTGTAACCGCCGGAGGGGGTGAGGATAAACCTCACCCCCCACAATCCGCGGGAGGGGTGAGGTTTATCCTCATCCCCCTCACCCTGATAGCCCTCACACACCCCCACCCCTCCACCACGCATCAAGCGAGAGGCAAAGGGAGAGGGACAAGAGGAAAAAAAAAAGAGTAGCAGAGGGGAGAAAGGCTTACTAGGCAGACAGTGACTCAAGGTGAGGCTTTGTTCTTCTTTTCCTCCTTTCTTTTTCCGATCAATCATAGGGTCAAAAGCCATTGCCGCCGGCGAGTTGTAGAAAAAGAAGAAAAAAACCCCGATAGGCTGCAGAGAGAGAGAGAGAGGCCGGCTCAGAGGTCCTCTGCAACACGAAAGCCCCTTTCGCTTTTTTTTTATGTTTATTGAGGCCAAATCGGTATGGGTAGCACCCAGACTGAACCAGATCGTTTAAAAAAAAATAGACTGTGTTAGCCTGGGTGCAACCAAGACCAGACCGGGTTGGTTTGGGTCATACCCAGACCAAGCCAGGTGAGTGAAAAAAAATTGGGTCGAACTGGTTCGGACTGACTCTGACAGACCGAACCGGTCTGGGTTTGAACCAGACTGAGTTGTGTCTGACTAGGTCTCGAGTCTCGAATCTCAAGTCTCGATTCGGATCGAGTCTAATCTGGATCAGACCGATTCTAGATCCAGTTAACCTGGACTGATCTAAATGGAATTGAATCCAGAGATATCTAGGTCTGGATTGACTCTTCTGGATTCAGAACAAAACTGGATCTAGTTCAGGTCAGTACTAAATCCAAATCTAGATTTGATCCAACTGAATAAATAATTCAGATCAAAACTGGGTCTGGATTTAGTCTGACAATTTTGGAACCAGATTAATAATGGGTCTGGATTTAGTCTGACAATTTTGGAACCAGATTAGTAATGGCTTTGGATTCAGGCAGAGAGTTTTGGATCCAGATCAAAAATTGATTTGAATCGAGTTGTGATTTAATTTCAAATATTGAAAATAATTATTAAAATGACCAAAGTACCCTTTTGTGTACCGAAGATCTGTTTTAGTAAAATGAGCATAACTTTGCATTCTGAACTCGGAATCAAGTGAGGTTTGATGCGTTGGACTTGTATCATAGAGGAGAATCTTCGTGTCCTCTGGTTTTGGTTAAATCAGGGGCACAAAAATCAAGGTCTCACAAGTCAATTTAAGAAGAGTATTTTGGTAATTTTATTAACATATAAGAGGTGATATATATTAATACGAATATGCTTGTGTAATGATCAAATCTTACTATTAAAGTCGCTTGAGACTCAATTGCAACCATAACACAAAATTTGTATTTGAGGTAAGGGATATTATAAGTAACTTTAGATGTAAATAAACCTTTTTGTATTGCATGTTATTGCAATGTTGTGAAATAACATGATTATCATGATAGCTTTTGAGTGTGAACATAATGTGCATAAAATATCTATGCATAATATTATGATATGATTGCATACATATGTTAGTCGTGATATGTCATGCATAGTAGAAAGAGATTATTTTGTGATAACATATCTGTGTGATAAATTGCTAATAACATGCATTGTGATGAGATTGTATTTAGACTTGAGTCTTCTTTTATTCTATTCATGTCATGTGAATGGATAAATTGAGATTAGCATGCATAACCCCTTAAATCCCGAAAGTGACGACCTGTGATAAGGGCTACCTGATTCGCGGTCAAAATGCAGCCACCATAGAGACTGGGCCGTCGGTGATTTAATGATGTAGAAACCCTACATCATTGCGTGCTTAGTATGAGATAAGTGTAAACCGTAATGCCATCCTAAGACTAAAGAGTGAGATCTGTCGTGATCATTTCATAATATCACTCGTGAGAGAACGAGTGAAATATGAGTTTGAGAATGTGGTTCAATGTGTTGAACTTAGCTTATAACTTAGGGTTATACTCACACAATGTTTAGGACTTTAGACGACTATGGATGGTTGATAACCATCATGGTTAGGATATAACATGAACGATGCCGAGATTGAGATTGAGATTGAGCTTGACCTTCCGGCTAGCTACCAGTGAGGTCTCCCTTTTTGTTTCACTGCAGTGCCTGGTGATCTGGGGATCACTTGAAGTGTATGGTTCATTGTCTAACCAATATGCAAAATTAAGATGTTCTACACGGGTTGCTACGCCCATAGACGGCTATGATTGGTATAACCGACCCAGGATTAGTTTGGTGTGATAGAGTGTTTAAGAGAGTAATGAGAAAGATAATTAAAACATACAAAATTGTGTGGTGTGTTGAAAACTAAACTCAGACTAAGGGCTTAGAGCCCACTACGATTGTAAGTTAAAGTTTTTATTTGCTTATAATTATTCCTCGCTGGGTTGTAGACTCACGCTCCTGTATAATTACAACTATAGGTTCCAGGCACACTAGCATAAGCAGGACGTGATCGACTACTACTTCGGCAGAGCACTTAATAGTTTTTATTTTTCTTGTCATTGAACATTTATGTACTTGTTATTTTCTCATGTTATGAATGATGAACATTGTAAAAGAAAGTAAGTTATTAAAAAAAAAGAATGGAAAAAATGTTTGCCATATTTTCTCTGTGTGAACTCTGTATGTTTTTTCCTCTGAAAAGTAATATCAACCAAACTCAGACTCCCGAGATTCTAGATCGGGGTGTTACAAAGTGGTATCAGAAATAGGTTCAAACAAAATGTTCATCATTCATAACGAGTTCAATAATATAGAATATGATATAAGTCTTTTCTCGATAAAAACATGTTAGTGATTATGTTGTTTTGTGATTAATAAAAATACGAAAATCACGAAGACCTTAGGGCGTAAGACCCTTCTGAGCCACCTGTAATAGGAAGAGAAGAGTTTATCACTACAATGGTGATGACTATTGGAGTCATGGCGTGCATGGCTCAGATAGTTAGAGAGTTGACACCACAATCCTTGTCGATTTACATCATAGTCAGAGATAGAGATACCTGACAACCACAGTCCTACGTGCGAGACTTACCAATCCCACCGATAAAGAGCTTGGTTAGTACGTGGGCGAATGACGAGGGATTGAATGACAGCTCAAGGAGGAGTCGCAAGTAGAGCATCCCCTAACGCAAACTTTGCGTCTCGGAGAGGGTCTCGTATGACAAGTACACGTAACCGGCATATGTCTTGAGCCAGCTATGTGGCTACCATGAGTGTAGCGAATCGAGAAGTTTCAATTACGGTTGAAGAGTTTCTTTATGAAGAAACTAGGAGGACGGCAATTCAGGCCGCAAAAGAAGCATGGCAAGCTGCAGAGGCAACACAGGACTAGTACAGGAACGAGCAACATCGAAAAGTTCATGGGAAGGAGGAGAGGATGAAGATCCCACTATTGATCCTGCCTCACCTACCTACACTCCTGCTTCGCCTCAATACGACTTAAATGTTCTTCCTACGACTCACCCTCAACAGACGCAAAAAAATTCAGGGAGAGAACCAAGCTTTGGATAGATCAAAGAGTGACATGATGACGCATTTAGGAATACTTAGCTTTATTTAATCTAGGTCGATTATTTTTTGTTTTGCTCTATTCTATTCTTGCTTGTTTAGTAATATTTCATTTATATGTACTCGGATGATTAATGAAATAAAATAAGATATTTTAAGCAAATGGGTGTCGTAATCGCTAGCATGTGATAGAATTTTATACGGGTATAAATGAATCAAATAATGATAAGCTTATTATATGATAATTTCAATGTAGCACATGGGTTGTTTGACTTTGGAGCTACACATAGTTTGATCACCTCAACTTTTAGGAAATGGTTGCCAGTTGCACCTTCACGATTGAGTGTTTCTTACTTGATAGAAACACATATAGGCGAGTCTACCGTAGTAGACACTGTGTATAACAATTGTATTATAAAAGTAGAGAACTGTGAGTTGCCTGTGAATTTATTGCAACTTGATTTCAAAGATATAAATGTTGTCCTTTACATGGACTGGTTGTCAGACCACCATGCCACCATTGATTATAGAAAGAAGTGTGTCAGTTTTCAAACCCTCCAGACTCCAACTTTCACATATTAGAGTGTTAGGAAACTGCCCAAGCCAACTATTGTATCTTGCCTGAAGGCCAATAAATACATTCAAGAAGGATGTATTGAATTTCTGACCTATATGAAGACCGAAGGGAGAAAAGACCTCACATTATCTGATGTAAACATAGTTCATGAATATGCTGATATTTTTTTAGAGGAACTATCAGGTCTCCCTCCTGATCGAGAAATTAAGTTTCAGATTGATTTTGTTCTAGAAACAACACCCATTTCGAAAGCTCCTTATCGAATGGGACCTGCAGAACTTAACTTAAGAAGCAACTGCAAGAATTATTTGAGAAAGGTTTTATACGACCGTCAGTATCTACTTGGGGTTCTCCAATTATGTTCGTCAAGAAGAATGACAGATCACTGTGAATGTGTATAGATTATCGACAATTGAATGCAGTGACCATCAAGAATAAATATCCATTACTACGGATTGATGATTTGTTTAATCAACTTCAAGGAGTTACATGTTTCTCGAGGTTGGATCTGAGATCGGATTATCATCAGATGAGGATTAAGGAAGAAGATGTGGCTAAGACGACGTTCAGATCAAGATACGACCATTATGAATTTTTGGCCATGCCTTTTTGTCTAACTAATGCACCAACAACCTTCATGGATATGATGAATAGGGTTTTCAGACCATATTTGGAAAAGTTCATGGTGGTATTTGTTGATGACATTCTAATTTATTCTATCACGAGAAAGCAACATGAAGAATACCTGAGGATAGTTCTGCAAACACTCAAAGAACACCAACTCTACGCCAAATTCTCTAAGTGTGTGTTTTGGTTGGAGCAGACGTTCTTTCTTGGTCATATTGTTTCTAAAGAGGGAATTATGGTAGACCCTACAAAAATTGAAGCAGCCACCAATTGGCTGGGTAATACCGACGTTTTCTGAAAGAGTTTTCTATGTTGGCAGCTCCAATGACAAATCTTACTAAGAAAGATGTAAAGTTCGAGTGGAATGACAAGTGTGAGCAAAGTTTTCAGGCGATAAAGAAACGTTTGACCACTGCTCCAGTGTTGGTCTTACCTTCTAGATTTGGAGGTTTCACTATTTATAGTGATGCCTCTCATAAGGGATTGGGTTGCGCTTTGATGCAGCATGGTAAGGTGATAACTTATGTATCTCGCCAACTCAAAACACATGAAGTCAACTATCCGATGCATGATTTGGAGCTAGCAGTGGTTGTATTCGCCATCAAGATATGGAGACACTACCTATACGACAAACAATTTGAAGTTTTTACTAACAATCAAAGCATTAAATACTTATTTTTGCATAGAGACTTAAACTTAAGGCAGAGAAGATGGTTGAAATTTTTAAAAGACTATGACTTCGAGCTGAAATATCACCTTGGAAAGGCGAATATAGTCGCTGACATTCTTAGCAGAAAGTCAGGAGCATTGGTCATACTTGTAGATTGGGATTTATTTTTCTTGGTCGCGCATCAGAAAGCAAAAGCTCGATGCTTACCAAGTCAGTTACTGTTTGTGCAAACCACATTGAGGTCCGAATTATGAGAGCAAATTAAGGAAAAGAAACCCTTAGATCTAGAGTTGGCCCAAGTGAGGAAGAGGATTTCGAAAAGTGAGGAATCAAACTTCAAAGCTGATGATCAAGGTCTTCTCGAATTTCGCCATAGAGTATGCATTCCTAAGAATGACCAGCTCAGGCATCAGTTGTTAGGCGAGACACACCACTCTAAATATGTCATCTACCCTAGCAGTACCAAAATGCATCGGGATCTGAAAGATACATTTTGGTGGAGCGGAATGAAGAGAGACATTGTTGGGTTTGTAAGCAAGTGTCTCGTGTGTCAGCAAGTGAAAATTGAGCACCAACGACCTAGTGGATTACTACAACCACTCCTTATACCTAAATGAAAATGAGCAGATGTCACTATGGACTTCGTCTCAGGACTTACAAAGACTAAGAATGAAATGAATTTGGTATGAGTGATTATAGATAGGCTAACTAAGTCAGTTCACTTCTTAACCTGTAAGACAACTCACTCTTGTGACAATCTTGCCCAACTTTTTTATCAGAGAGAGAGTCAGGCTTCATGGAGTACCCGATTCGATTGTTTCAAATAAAAACTCCAAGTTCACATCGCGATTCTGACAAAGTTTTTAAGAAACAATGAAGACTCAGTTAAAAATGAGCATGGCATTTCACCCTCAGTGAGACGGACAGTCAGAGCGAACCATTCAGACCTTGGAAGACATACTACAACATGTAGAGTACAATGACTCATGGAATGACATCCTACCTCTGATGGAGTTTACCTACAATAATAGCTTTCAAGCAAGTATAGGCATGACTTCATTTGAGCCACTGTAGGGTAGACGGTGTTGAACCCTCTTGTGTTAGGATGAAGTCATAGAAAGAAGATTGTTAGGGCTTGATTTGGTACAGCATATGACAAACCAAGTGAGATTTATTCAAGAGCGTTTTCTAGCAGCGCAAAGTCGACAGAAAAGTTATGTAGACTAAGAACGTAGTAAGTTAGTATTTGAGCAAGGTGATCATGTATTTTTTAAGATATCTTCCTTTAAGAGAGTGATACGCTTTGGTCGAAAAGAAAAATTGGGTCTAAGATATATTGAACCCTTTGAGATACTCACGAGAGTTGGTCAGACAAAATACTGATTGGCTTTGCTATATTCCTTGTGTCAAATTCACAACGTGTTTCACGTCTCCATGTTGCAGAAATATGTGTCTAAACCCTCCCACGTACTAGATGCAGTTGAGTCAGTGTTGAAAATACAAGATGATTTAAGTGTGATTGAGAAGCCCATAAAAATCTTGGATGCAAAAGTACAAAAGCTGAGAAACAAAGAAATAACTCTAGTATTAATCAGATGAGGACATCATAAAAAAAACGAAGCCACATGAGAGCGCGAATCAGACATTAGTGCATAATTTTCACAATTGTTTTCAGGTAAGATTCATAATGGATCTTTTTTTGGGGGGGGTTAGAATTGTAACCCCCCCCCCCCCCGACGAAATCATCGAAGGGAATAGAGTTTTAAAAAAAGCGCTAGAGGGGGTGAGGATAAACCTCAACCCCCACAATTTGCGGGAGGGGGTGAGGTTTATCCTCATCACCCTCACCTTGCGTGAGGGCTATAAAAGCTCTCACGCACCCCCCCCCCCCCCCTCCCCCCCCTCTCCACCACACATCAAGCAAGCGACAGAGGGAGAGGGAAGAGGAGAAAAAAAAAGAGTAGCAGAGGGGAGGAAGGTGTATCGGGCAAACAACGACTCCAGATGAGGCTCTATTCTTCTTTTCCTCCTTTCTTTTTTTGGTCAAGCCGAGGGCCGGCAGCCATTGTTGCCGGCGAATTGCAGAAAAACAAAAAAAATGGGGAAAACCTCGATAGGCTGCACACACACACACACACACACACACACACACACACACACACACAGAGAGGGTCGGTCGGCTGGCACTGGTGGCCGACCCCTCTACTGCAGAGAGAAGGAGAGAGGGTCGGCCCCCTCTACAATAGGAAAGACGGAAGGGGCAGAGCCCCTTCCACTTTTTTTTTATGTTTATCAAAGCTTGATCGGCCTGGGTGCAACCGAGACCGAATCAAGTCAATCTGGGTCGCACCCAGACTGAACCAGATTGCTTAAAAAGTAAAAAATAGACCGGGATGACCTGGGTGTGACCCAGACTGACCGAAGACTGAGTCAGGCGAGTGAAAAAAATTGGGTCAAACCAATTCAGACTGAACTGGTTCAAACTGAATCGGTTTGGACTAAACCGGGTCAGATCAAACTGGTCCAAACCGAACTAGTTCGAACTAACTCAGATAGACCGAACCGATCTGGGTTTGAAGCAGACTGGGTCGGGTCTGACTGAGTCTCAGGTCTCGATTCAGATCCAGTCTGATCTGGATCAGACTGATTCTAGATCCAATTAACCTGGACTGATCCAAATGGAACTGGATCTAGACAGATCTGAGTCTGGATCCGGATTGACTGTTCTAGATCCATAACAGAACTAAATCTAGTTTAGATTAATACTGTATCTAGATCCAACTGAATGGATCAGTTTTGAATTCATATCAGAACCGGGTCTGAATCCAGTTTGACAATTCTGGATCTAGATCAATAATGAGTCTAAATCCAGTTAGACAATTTTGGATCTATATTATAAATGAATCTGGATCGAGTTGTGATTTAACTTTGAATATTAAAAATAATTATCAAAATGACTGAAGTACCCTTATGTGTACCGAAGATCCGTTTTGGTAAAATGGGCATAACTTTGTACCCCAAACTCGAAATACAGTGAGGTTTGATGTATTAGACTCGTATTGTAGAGAAGAATCTTTGTGTCCTTTGGTTTTGGTCAAATCAGAGGTACAAAAATCGAGGTGTCACGAGTCAATTCGAGAGTAATATTTTGGTAATTTTGTTAAAATATAAGAAGTGATGTGTATTAATATGAATATGGTTGTGTAATTATCATATCCTACTATTAGAGTCACTTGAGACTCGATTGCAAGCAGAACACAAGATTTATATTTGAGGTAAGAGATATAAGTAATTTTAGATGTGAATAAACATTTTTGTATTGCATGTTATTGTAATATTGTGAAATGACATGATTAGCATGATAGCTTTTGAGTGTAAACATGATGTGTATAAAATGACCATGCATGATATCATGAAATGATTGCATACATTTGTTAGTCGTGATATATCATGAATAGTAAAAAGAGATTATTCTATGATAGCATATATGTGTGATAAATTGCTAATAACATGCATTGTGATGAAATTGTGTTTAGACTTGAATCTTTTTTTATTCTATTCATGTCATGTGAATGGATAAATTGAGATTAACATGCATAACCCTTTAAATCCCAAAAGTGGTGACCTGTGGTAAAGGCTACTGGATTCGCGACCAGAGTGCAACCACCATGGAAAGTGAGTCTTCGGTGATTTAACGATGTGGAGACCCTATATCGTTACGTGCTTAGTATGAGATAAGTGTGAACCGTAATGTCATCCTAAGATTAAAGGGTAAGATCCATCATGATCATTTCACGATATCACTCGTGAGAGAATGAGTGAAATATGAGTTTGAGAATGTGGTTCAATGTGTTGAACTTAGCTTATGACTTAGGGTTACTCACACAATGTTTGGGACTCTAGACGACTATGAATGATTGATAATTATCATGGTTAAGATGTAGCATGAACCATATTGAGATTGAGCCTGACCTCTCGGCTAGCTACCGGTGGGGTCCTCTTTTTGTTTCACTGCAGTGCCTGGTGGTCCGGAGATCACTGGGAGTGTACGGTTTATTGTTTGACCAACATGTAGAATTGAGGTGTTATACGTAGGTTGTTACGGCTATGACCGGTATAACCGACCTAGGATTACTTTAGTGTGATAGAGTGTTTAAGAGACTAATGGGAGTGATAATTAAAACATACAAACTTGTGTGGTGTGTAAAAAACTAAATTCAGACTAAGGGCTTAGAACCCACTAGTAAGTTAAAAGTGTTTATTTGCTTATAATTATTTCTTGCTGAGTTGTAAACTTAACCCTTTGTATAATTACAACTGTAGGTTTCAAGCACACTAGTAGAGGCAGGACGTGATCGACTACTTCTTCGACAAAGCACTTGATAGATTTTATTTTTCTTGTCATTGAACATTTATGTACTTGTTATTTTCTCATGTTATAAACGATGAACATTGTAAAAGAAAGTGAGTTATTGAAAAAAGAATAAAAAAAAAAAATTAGCCATGTTTTCTCTATCTAAACTTTATATGTTTTTTCACTGAGAAATAATACCAACCGAACTCGAACTCCCAAGGTCCCAAATCGAGGTGTTACATAAATAGTCCCAACAATTTTTTCTTAAACCAAATGAACACATAAAAGAAGCATTTAAATTACATTTTTTGTCTACAAAAAGTGAACCATATTTAAGCCCGCTGGTGGCTGCCCAAGTGGTTAGGGTGGGTCTTAAAAGATGGTGGAACTTCATCTTGCCCAAGATCGATTACACCTTGAGATCATACTAGTCGCTTGCATGGTGGGTGTCCTTTGCAGGGGCTAGGGCACTCACCCGAAGTTTACTATCTAGGAGGGGGGGGGGGCTTAAGTGAACCCCGTTCCCAAACAGGTTCCTCATCATTAAAAAAAAAAAGAAAGAGAACCTTATTTAGTCATTTCCAAACTATGTGAACTTTCTATTATAGGCTCCAATCTTACACAAAGAAGCAGGTACAAAAGATTGGAATCAGTCCTTGCTTCCTGTACTGCAACCCTAGTTCTCGGTGAAATTCACAACTTTTATGAAATTGTAAAGAGGCTGCTGCAAACTTACACACTTATGCATGCACCCACCACGAAAAAAAACACACCTTTTAAACCCACAGACAAACACGCACACTCACCAGTTTTCCCACGAAGCAGATAGACTGTGTACAAGGTTTTAAGTTTTGATGACTAACCGAGCCCTTGGATTTCCATTTCAGGTTGGCACCTTACCAGTTCTGCAACCACCAATCCACCTGAGATCGTTGCTTGGTCATTTGTTCTTGTAAACCAATGTCAATTCCTGCTATAGAGTGGAACAGATGACTGTGATGCTGCAATGTCAATAAAAATACAAAAATGCATTTCTTTCTTTCTTTCTTACCAAATAACTTCTGAAAGAATAGATGTACACTGCAAAAGCAAACAAAATGCCAACTAAAAGAACGAATGTTATAAACCTTAAAAACTACTCATCCATTAATACCCAAAATTTCTCTCCACACTTATCAAAGCCTCCTACAACCTTCCCTTCTAGTCAACAATGAAGTCCCCAAGCTACCACAAAACTATTGTTAAGGTGAAAATAGGCATAAAAGTAACAAAAAGAAACACATACAAACACAACTCAACTTGAGTGAAACACCCTACCAACTATTACAATAAACCATGCATCACACCACCAGCAGAGTGGCATATGGAGTAAGATTTGCATTATTTAACCCCATTTGTGAAGTATCTTTTCCTATAAGGCGTGGCCAGCTGATAGTTATGTTTTTCCAACCAAAGACCTATTCCAAAGGTTATTTTGGAAACAAACTTAGCGAAAAAGCTGATTCTTAATTCTTATATTTTTCCAACCAAAGACCTAGTTCTCTACCTTAAGCACTGACCAATGAACCACTCCCCATGAACCACTATCTATCATTTTGAGCACAACAAAATCCTTTAGTTTCAATAAAACTAACCTTTGCATAAAGGGACAACCTGTTGTCTATGAGCTAGAATGCATCAACTTTTTGAAAGTGAGCTGCTTGGGTTTGAAGGAATCCCACTTCCCTTGTAAAGGCATTTTTGTTCTGTATGTTTCTTTTGCCCAAATATATAAGGAAAACAACAGCCTATCTACGCAAATTTAGATGAAGATAACAATTCCTAAACTCAAACTGTCCAAAATTAAAAAAATGCCACCAATCTAGTTCAAATTACAGCCTGAGCAGAGTGAACCATAGTCGGCAAATGAACAAACCAAAATTTGTGCTCTCCCAAAATTCATAATTGCCAACCCAAGGAACACCAGCATAGTTACAAAGAAAAAAAGAAAAAAGTAGTCTATGGTGGGCCTTAGAGGACTGTATCTAATCCTTCTGCATAGGAGTCACTGTCTTCATAGTTACTGTTGCTGACTGTTTCTCCCACCTACACATTAACCATTCTTGACAGCCCTTTAGTCTAGTGTTGATATTCCCTGTAGAGCTGGTTGGATACCTAACAAAGCACTGTTCTGCTCATTGGTTTCGAGCAACCAACTTCTTGGTCATGTCTGAACATCCTTACAAGAGGCAACACATTTTAAAAGTAACACACAAGCTAAAAATATAGGGAAAAAATGCAAGTAATCACATGGTCATATTGCATTTATAAATTTACATATATATATGCACCTCAAGATGCCTTAGTTTGTAAAATGTCAATATTTCAATGAATTTGCGTAGAGCTATTGAAAGTAGGAAAAAAGAAAAGAAACAAATCCCAATCCAATCAAAGGATTTTATCCTATATACTTGGAAAACAAATGGAGGTAAGAGCTGAAACACAAGCTTGTATCTGTATTGACTATTTGAACCCAACTAAATCTTAACCAGTGAAAGATTTTTCATTTCACTCATACAGGTAGCAATTTCAGTAACTACAAAAGTGGGAAACCACATTCCATCACTTCCTTGTATTGAAAATCTATGTAATATAGTGTAGCATAAAGTTATGTAAACTACCTTTATTAGGCCATTATATACAATCCTATAATAAAAGGGGTATACTAGTCTTTTTAGGCTTTGTGTTTTGAAGTCTCAAGGGGGTTGACCTTTTTAATGTGTAGAAGGCTCCTCATTCATAACATTGAATATATGAACACTGGTTTCTCTCCTTTTGTTGAGTCTCCTCTAACCCTAATCTCTCTCTCTTTTTCTATTAGATTTCTAACAAGGCATCAGAGCCACAAAGAAGGAGATTAAAGAAGACTTGTGAAGGTGAATCATACTTCATTCTGGTTTGCACTGAAGCTTGCGCAAAGGGCTGCTGATGTCATCAGCATCAATACTGTTGAGAATAGGTGGTTTCTAGTTTAAGTTCTTTCATATTAGAGGTTTTTTGAAATTAAGTTCTTTCATAACAGATCTGGGATGTTACCCAGATCTGTCGTCAGATCTAAGGAGAATAGGTGGAGTCGTAACCCTTGAGCTCCTCATCTGGATCTCCAACCGTGACCTGTTGTTGCCGAGTCCTGTTCCTGCCAAGACGTGAGATCTTTCCTGTGTCCGTAAGTTGTCGAGTTGCGTTCCTGCTGTTTGGGAGCAGCAGAAAACTTCATTTCCTGTTTTGCCTATTCAACTGTTCTTTCCTGTGCTGATTGCGTGTGATCAAAATTTTTTGTTGAGTTCTTTCCTGTGCTGATTACGTGTGATCAGAATTCTGCCGTGATTACAGATTTCTTTTCTGTGCTGATTGCTTGTGATCGAAATATAATTGATCTGTCTAACTGTGCCCTGAAGACTTATTGGAGATGTCGTGCCTTATATGCTTGGAGAACAACAAGTGTAGTGAATATTTGTTTTGCGACTGCATACTATCATTGGTCGTGATGTGTTTGGGCTCAGAAATGTTCGTGATTCCTGAACTTTAGTTGGTTGGTTTATTTCAGAATGTGGATTTTCAACAGTCGTGATTCCCTGTTGTGTCGAGTTTTTTTTTTGGAAAGAAGCATGGTAGTTTAAGTTATCCTTCTGTCGTGGAAAACAGCAGGTGTGATTTCCGGCTGTGTTGAATTGTTTTTGTTTGTGGGCTGCTGATTTTTTGTGGAAACAACAGGTGCGATTTCCTGCTGAGTTGACAATTCCTCTTGAACACTTGTTGTTCAAGTGAGGTAATCTGATTTTTTTATTTGAATCACATCTTCAACATGGCTGAAACTTCGAAATGTGATTCCAAAATGGAACATATTGGGGAGTATAAGGCTTTTGCCAACCCCTTCTCATATGGCTCTTCCGTAAGATTGAATGAAACCACCTATTCTCTTGAGGTAAGTTCTACTGACAATAGTGATCTTCAGGATGATGATAACAGGCCTATTGCTCTACGAAAGGGGACACGACAATGTACCTTATATCCCATATCTCATTTTGTCTCCCATGCCAGGATTGGACATCAGATGAAGTCTTTTATTTCACCGTTATCTGTTGAAACTATTCCTCTGAACTATCAACAGGCAGAACTTGATAATCGCTGGAAGCTGGCTATGCAAGAAGAAATGAATGCTTTAGTATCTCAGCATACCTGGGATCTAGTTGATTCCCCAGCAGATGCTGACATTGTTGGATGTAAATGGGTATATACAATAAAGTACAAATCTGATGGTTCTATTGAAAGGTACAAGGCCAGATTAGTAGCGAAAGGGTATACTCAGACATATGGTATTGACTTCTTTGAAACTTTTTCTCCTGTTGCACGGATGGGTACCATCCGTCTTGTTCTCTCAGTAGCTGTTCAGCATGGTTGGAGCTTGTGCCAATTAGATGTGAAAAATGCATTTCTATATGGGGATCTATCTGAGACCGTTTACATGCAACAACCTCCAGGATTCGAGGTTGAGGGGGAGTGTCAGAAGGTGTGTAGATTGAGAAAGGCGATTTATGGCTTGAAACAAAGTCCTCGTGCATGGTTTCAAAAGTTGTTTGAAGTAATGTCAAGCTTTGGCTTTAATAGATCAGCAGCAGATCATACACTTTTTATAAAGAAAACTAGCTCTAGCATAGTTGTTATGGTGGTATATGTGGATGACATCATTCTTACAGGAGATGATGTGAAAGCTATTGAAGCCACAAAGGCTCATCTTCAAAAACATTTTGTTACAAAAGACCTTGGTTCACTCAGTTATTTTCTGGGTATAGAAGTTGCTAGGAGCCGTGAAGGGATGGTGTTGTCTCAACGGAAGTATGTTCTTGACTCATTAAAGGAAACGGGCATGTTGGGAGCTAAACCAGCAAATATTCTCATGGACCATAAAGTTCAGTTGTTTGAAGAAGGGTCAAAACCAGTTGATAGCGAAAGTTATCGCTCCCTAGTAGGGAAGTTATTATATGTAACTATGACCAGGCCGGATATTGCTTTAGCAGTAAGCAAAGTTAGTCAGTTTATGGACAAACCAACTGAGGTACACTGGAATGCAACCATAATGATTCTCAGATATCTAAAATCCTCTCCTGGAAAAGGGTTATTGTTCAGAAAAGGTGGAACTCTGGAGATAGTAGCCTATTCTGATGCTAACTATGCTGGATCTGTAGTAGATAGAAAATCTACCACAAGATTCTGTGTGTTTTTGGGAGACAACTTGATTTCATGGAGAAGTAAGAAACAAAATGTGGTTTACAGGTCGAGTGCAGAATCAGAATATCGGGTTATGGCCCAAACAGCTGCTGAATTGATGTGGGTTTACACTGTTCTTCATGATCTCCAGGTGAAGGTTTCCTCTCCAATGACCATGATGTGCGATAACAAAGCTGCAACATATATAGCAAACAATCCTGTCTTTCATGAGAGAACAAAGCACATTGAGGTTGATTGCCACTATGTAAGAGATATGATTCAAGCTGGTCATATCACTACCAAATACCTAAAGTCTGAAGACCAAGTTGCAGATATGTTTACAAAGCCTCTTGTTAGGCCAAATTTCTCAAAATGTTGTGACAAGCTGAGCATGATTGATATCTATGCTCCAGCTTGAGGGGGAGTGTTGAGAATAGGTGGTTTCTAGTTTAAGTTCTTTCATATTAGAGGTTTTTTAAAATTTTGTTCTCATAAGGACTTAGATGTAATTTCTCCTTTTAGCCTCTCTCTATTTAATATAGAGAGAAGCCCTAATCAATTTAGTTAACGTGTTTTCTATTATGCAGCCGTCTCTCTCTCTCTCTCTCTCTCTCTCTCTCTCTCTCTCTCTCTCTCTCTCTCTCTCTCTCTCTCTCTCTCTCTCTCTCTCTACACACACACAGGTGGCTGTGCATCGCATCCTCTTCTACAAATACAATCTTGCAGCTTTGGTGCATATGAAGGTTTGGGTTGGTAGTTCCTGATTTTAGATGTTCATAGAATCAAGAATCACCATCATCGACCTTGATTTGGATTTGTGAGAGATTTTACAAGCATTTTTTCTGAGTTACGGTTTCTTGGTGACTGTCTTGATTTTCTGAGCATATGAGTCACATCGGTGGGTTTTAAACCCTGTGGTTAGACTCTTTTGTATTGTTTTTGTGTTGGAAATCTCCTAGAAGTAGTCTGATGCAAGTATTTATCATATTGGGTGAGATTTATTGACTCTTTTGGAAGTCTCTCTTTGGCGGTAACCTATGTAACAGGGATTCGGCTAGCAGGGTGCCGCACCCGCGTCGACGCGACTCGACGCGGGTTCGGGTGCGATCAACCCGACCCTGGTTGCGTTGACCGCACCCAGGGTCATTTCGGTCCATTTTTTTGGATTTTTTTTTAAAAAAACATTTGCCAAATGGGCTGCGGAATTTAAAAAAAAATCTGAAATATGAGAGTTAGCGTAGATTTTTTACAGAATTTGAAATTTGCGAAAGTAAATGTGTCCACCAATGATCCAAATACGGCGAAGACACTCCAGGGCAATAATGATGTGAAACGCAAGGCAACACCTGCGGTTCGGATGTGGTGCATGAATCCTGAGGCATCAGCCGTACGATGGCCGCGAAAGCAGGGGGTGTCGACCCGCTCTTGGCTGAGGTGCAGCTAGGAGTATCCTGTTAGTCAACAAGCAGAGACAGTCACAAAGACGATGGCGTGAGCTCGGTTGGCCGGGCTCTGGCCTCAGCGGGGGTCACGACCAACGTGCGAGGAAAAGGATGCAGCGCCTATGGGTACTATTGCGTGGTAACAGGGACTACAGCGGCAACACTGCAGCCTCGACGTCCGTAACAGAAAAAGGGGCAGGCAGGGAGGTGCGGCATCCTTCGGCCTGTCGAAAAAACAGAGGGCAGCAGAGGGGCACCGGTGGCACCGGCCTCTCTGTTGTCCGGCGGGATCTCAAAAGGAGAAGAGCAACAGATGGGTCGCCTCCCTCATTGCTGAAAAACAGAGGACATAGGGGAGGAGGTCGGCTCGATGGTGTCCGGTTAATGGCAGTGGGTGACATCGGGTTGGCTGGGACTGGCGTCCAAAAATCCAAAGAGAGCAGTCGGGTCCAGTGCAATGGGTGGAGATGGTGGATGCTGGTGGCAACACTCAAGGGGGGTTTTCAGGCGATGAAGTGTGTCGTGAAATAGAGGAATAGGGTGGATATAGGCTGCGTTGGACTGAGGTGGTCGTGCGGTGGCAGCGAATGGTGGTGTTCCGACCAACGTCGAGTGCGAAGGAGAAGGGGAGTTGCAGAGAGAGAGAGAGAGAGAGAGAGAGAGAGAGAGAGAGAGATCAAATGGGAGTGGGGTTTAAGTAGAGGGGAGAGGGAGTTCGTGAAGCCGGTCTACGATCAACAAAGGGGTAGGGTGGCGATGTGAAGGGGCAGGGGACGTGAGGGGACTTGACAAGAGGGCGGTACGGTGGGTTATCATGACGGGCATTAATGGTGAGGGAACGGGACCCGCGCCGGGGGAACCCCCGGACCCCCTTATATATATATATATATATATATATATATATATATATATATATATATATATATATATATATATATATATATATATATATATTACATTTTTGTCCCTGCCGCACCCCCGCACCCGGGTTTTTCGGAAGTACCGAATCCCTGCACCCGCACCCATGTGACATAGGCGGTAACTAGTTTTTCATAAACTAGTTACATTGTTTTCAGTTCTGGGCATCGATCTTGGCTGCAGATCAGTGATAGTGATCAGATATCATTACTTTCACTTATGTGCAAGAAATTTTTGTTGTGCTGGTTGTGATTTGTAGTATTATCATGTCTGTTGTATATTTTGGTAGTTGTTCAGCAGGTGTTTGAAGGTTTTGGATGTTTAGTCGTGCGGAGGTTTTGTATATTTTGGTAGTTGTTCAGCAGGTGTTTGAAGGTTTTGGATGTTTAGTCGTGCAATTAGAGGTCTTGATATTATCTTTTTGTGTTGCTCTTGGAAGAATCTCTATAGTATGCCAGATTATTACTTTTCTTGTTAGTTTTTTTGGTTTGGTTGCTGCTGTATTGTCAATCTTGCAGGAAATATTCTTGGATGTGAAGAATATTTGGGCTTTTTGTATGTATCTGTGTGGTGATTTCATGAGATCCACTGATGTTATATGCTATAATAGTAGTTCTTGAGTGTGGAGCTTATGTTTTATCAGATACCCTATTGTGGAACCCATTGGGTTCTATTTTTCTGTTGTGGATTTATATTGTATGCAGGTTATGTATATGTATTACCTTATATATATAAAATATATATACGAAATTACAAGTTTGATTACATAATTTAACACCCCCCCTCAAACTTAGGGCAGGATGACCGATAGTTTGCCAAGAAAGAAGTTGAACCGCGGAGCGCACAAGGCTTTAGTAAAGAAATCTGCCAACTGATATTCGGACGTGACATAAGGAAGATCGATAACTCCTCGGAGATATGCTTCACGAACATAGTGACAGTCCATTTTGATGTGTTTAGTCCGCTCATGAAAGGTGTGGTTCTTTGCAATGTAGATTGCACTTTTGTTGTCGCAGCATAGCTTGGTGGGTCCTTCAATTTTGATCCTCATGTCTTCTAGCAGTTGGTGAATCCAAACAATCTCCATGGTAGTAGTGGCCATGGCACGATATTCAGCTTCAGTTGAGGAGAGCGACACCTTTTGTTGCTTCTTGCATCTCCACGAAATTAGTGAGTCTCCTAAGAACACACAAAAACCAGTGGTGAAGTGACGGTTATTTGGGTCACCTCCCCAATCTGAGTCAGTATAAGCAATCAATTTTAAGTCAGAGGAAGAGGACAGAAAAACTCCCTTATTTAGAGTACCTTTTATGTATCTTACGACCCGTAAGATGGCACTCATGTGAACGGATGTAGGCGCATGCTGAAACTGACTTGCAGTATGAACTGCATGGGATATATCTGGTCTGGTAATACTCAGATACATCAGAGATCCTACAAGCTGTCTATAGGGTGTAGGATCCAACAGGGGAACTCCATCATCAATTTTCATCTTTGCTCCTACAACCGCAGGAGTTTCACAAAGCTTCTCATCTGTAATACCTGACCTGTCAATGATCTCAGAAGCAAGCTTAGTTTGAGATAAGAAATATCCTCTAAGAGAGTAGGCCACTTCAATTCCCAAAAAATAAGTTAAAAAACCCAAGTCAGACATTTCAAATTTATCTTTTAAGATAGATTTTATACTTTTAACCCCGTTAGAATCACTCCCAGTGATGAGCATGTCATCAACATACAGAAGTAAAATTACAATCCCTGCATTGGATTTTCTAACAAATAGAGCAGTGTCAGTAAAACAAGAGGAAAAACCATTCTCAATCATAACAGAGTTAAATCTATCATACCAAGCCTTGGGAGCTTGTTTTAGGCCATAGAGTGCTTTCTGAAGACGAAGCACCTTTCCCTTAGGAGTCTCCATTCCAGGAGGAGCATCCATGTAGACTTCTTCGCTTAAATCGCCATTTAAAAATGCATTTTTCACATCCATTTGATAGATGTTTCATTTGTTGATAGAGGCAACGGTTATAAGACATCGAACAGTGACCATACGAGCTACAGGAGCAAAAGTTTCTTCATAGTCAATACCATATTCTTGACTATATCCTTTTGCAACCAAGCGAGCTTTATACCCTTCAAGGGATCCATCACTTTTAGTTTTTATTTTGAAAACCCATCTGCACCCTATTGTTTTCTTGCCTTTAGGAAGATTTTGGAATTCCCAGGTTTTGGCTCTTCTCAGAGCCTCAAGTTCATTGTCCATGACATTAATCCATTCAGAGCATTTACGTGCTTCTTCAAAATTTCTAGGTTCTATATAAGAGTGGATGGCACTAAGGCAGACTCTATATCTTGGTGAGAAAGAGTCATAGGAAATGAACCTAGAAGGAGGCCTTCTACTTCTCTCAGTTCTACAAGGGATCACTTCATTCTGAGAGGCACTGGGACTGGCATCATTATATCTGTCAAGAGCACTCCTAAAGTTGTTTTGATCTCTATGAGAGTAGGTGATAGGGTCTCTAGGTAATTCAATAGGTTGATGTGACGAAGGAGACAAGGAGATGTTTTCCTCGGTTTCAAGTTCATTTGGGTTACTTTGATCTGACTCATTATCACTAGTATCATCGTCCTTATTCAATAAATCAAATAAAAAAGAATAATCCATATTTTCATTATGGGGGTGACAACGTTCAAATCCACTAACATTTTCCAAAAAACTCACGTTTCTGGAAACATACAATTTATCACTTTTGATATCATAACAACGAAACCCCTTTTGGGTTTCAGAATAGCCAAGAAAGGCACAAGGAATGGCTTTTGGAGAAAGTTTGTCATTCTTATCAGTAAGAACAAAACACTTACACCCAAAGACCCTTAACCTGCTATAATCAGGTTCCTTATCATACAGTTTTTCAAAGGGAGAAATTTTGTTTAAATTTTTCGATGGAAGTCGGTTTATGAGATAGACAGAGGTAAGGGCTGCCTCAGCCCAAAGATTTTTTGGAATGTTTTGAGAAATGAGTAAAGTCCTAGTTGTTTCAATGATGTGTCTGTGCTTTCGTTCGGCTAACCCATTTTGTTGAGGGGTTTTCGGACATGATTTTTGGTGAAGAATTCCAAAATTTTCAAGATAACTCTTAAATTCATTTGAGAGGTATTCTCCTCCAGAGTCAGACCTAAAGATTTTTAAACATCCATTGAATTTGAAATCATCATGTGAAAACTTTTAAAGGTTAAGAAAACTTCATGTTTATGTTTAAGGAAATAGATCCAACAAAACCTAGTATAGTCATCCACAAAGATCACATAATATGAAAAACCTCCTTTTGACATTACCGGAGCCGGTCCCCATACATCGGAATGGACAATTTCAAATGGTTTTGTCGTAAACATGGATCTTTGAGGAAAAGGCAAACATTTCATTTTCCCAAGAATGCATTCATTACACAAAAAGTCACTTTTACAAAGATGTTTAACAAAAGGCAAATACGAGATTTTAACAATATTGGGATGACCCAATCTCTTATGCCATACATGAATGTCTTTGTTTTGGACGACGTTGCAAAATTGACTCTTGGGAACTTGAAGAAAATCTACGTAGTAGAGGTCTCCTCTTCTAGAGCCTTCCCCAATCAATCTCCCGGACTGGCGATCCTGTATCCAACATTTATTAGAAGAAAATTTTATATCGCAACCATGGTCCGAGAGTTGGGAAACGGAAAGAAGATTTAGGTTAAGGTTTGGGATAAAACGAATTTTTGGAACAAAGAAGTCTTGTTTTTCAAAATTACCTATTCCTTTAATCTCAAGAGATGTACCGTCCGCGGTTGATACAAAGGATGGAAAAGCATTTTTAGAAAAATTTGAAAGAGTGCAATAACTAGGGGTCATGTGAAAGGATGCCCCGGAATCTAAAAGCCAAGATGTCTTACCGGGGGAAGAGGATGACATAGCGGCTCCGGAAGTACCTCCCTTGAGAAGAGGTTGAAGGGCTTCCACGATTTGTTGAAGAGAAAGAGACTCACTTGATAAAGAGGGTCGTTCTTCAACTTGAGATGCCATAGCCGTTGCAATCAATTTCTTCCATTTAGGACACAAGGGTTTGATATGTCCGGGTTCTTTACAATGATAGCAAGTTACTTTGCTATAGTCTCTTTTGCCATACCGATCATTTCCTCCTTGACCTTGATTCTTGAAATGAGGAGGTCTATAGGTCCTCATGTTATTTCCCGGTCTTGACACGGCATTAGCCATTTCACCATCTTCTTGAGTAGAGGAAGTAACAAGAATGCTAGGATTATTTTTGCTAATCCCCATACGGGTTTCTTCACCACTTAGCTTGGTGATAACATCTTCGAGTGAGGGGGATGTGAAAGCGAAGAGAAGAGAGGACCGAACTTGTTCAAATTCGGGTCTAAGGCCATTTAAAAAATTGAAGAACCGGTCTTCTTCAAGTTGTTTGTGCCTTAATTCGATTGCCTCACCACTCCATTTAGGTTCAAGGATTGCGAGCTCGTCCCAAATAGAGGATAATTCGGCAAAGTACTCCCGAATGGTCATGTCATTTTGTTGGAGAGTCAAAGCCCTCTTTTGGAGAAAGTACTTGTGGGATAGATCTCTTGAGGTGTACATTTTCTCAAGATATACCCAAGCTTCGGAAGCCCTTTTAAATTTGATGATGTTGGCATTTATCTTGGTCTCAACGGATGAGAAAATCCAAGATAAGATCTTGAAGTTCTTCATTTCCCAATCATCATGTTTCTTAGAATACTCTTCAAGGGCCTTTTGTCTTTCATCCCCTTCAAGGATCTTAATATCCCCTCCTTCAACAATGGTAATTTTGGGTTCCGGTTCCGGTATGGATCCATGAACGTAACCCCAAAGCCCCTTTCCTTTAATATGGGCTTCCATATTACCGGCCCAAACATGATAGTTTGAGCCATTAAGCTTAAACCCAAGAGAGAAATGGGAGTCTTTTTCGCCCATTAGAGAGGAAAGAATGCAAGAGATAGTATGTACCTTAATTACTTTTTGCGTCTTTCTTGACAAAAGAGGCTCCTAAAATATTGCTCGAAGAAGATGATCCTCTTTGATTTCAAAAAACTTGAAGGCACGCTTCCCGAGGAATGCAAAAGAAGGCGAATCGCAATTCTTCTTCTTCAACGAGGCTTTGATACCATGTAAAAGTATCTTCGACAATATACTTTAGTTGATAACACAATAACCTTGAAAATAAATGTGTGAACATACACACTCACGAACACTTGTGCACAACAAGCACAACACACCGAATCACAAATGTGCAATTGCACTCATAAGATTCATAAACATCTAAAGAGGTTGGGCTATAATCCCAAATCCCTTGAAGAAATACAAGAGGAGCTGGCCATATATATAGGGCTTTGGAGGAGGCCTTGGGAGGGGCTCCACATAGTCGTTGGAGCCCCTCCAACGGTCACAAATGTGACCGTTGGAGGGGTCCAACGACTAGTGGGTTGAGCCCCTCCCAATGCATGTACAATGCATTAAATGCAAGAGCAAAAATAAATAAAGAAAAAAGAAAAAAGAAAATACAAAAGAAACATATTCTTGAAAAAGAATGTGTAAAATTCTTAAACTACCCTTACTATGACTATATATATTTTATATATATAATTGGTAAATACATATTACCGGCCCAAACATGATAGTTTGAGCCATTAAGCTTAAACCCACGAGAGAAATGGGAGTCTTTTTCGCCCATTAGAGAGGAAAGAATGCAAGAGATAGTATGTACCTTAATTACTTTTTGCGTCTTTCTTGACAAAAGAGGCTCCTAAAATATTGCTCGAAGAAGATGATCCTCTTTGATTTCAAAAAACTTGAAGGCACGCTTCCCGAAGAATGCAAAAGAAGGCGAATCGCAATTCTTCTTCTTCAACGAGGCTTTGATACCATGTAAAAGTATCTTCGACAAGATACTTTAGTTGATAACACAATAACCTTGAAAATAAATGTGTGAACATACACACTCAAGAACACTTGTGCACAACAAGCACAACACACCGAATCACAAATGTGCAATTGCACTCATAAGATTCATAAACATCTAAAGAGGTTGGGCTATAATCCCAAATCCCTTGAAGAAATACAAGAGGAGCTGCCCATATATATAGGGCTTTGGAGGAGGCCTTGGGAAGGGCTCCCCACATAGTCGTTGGAGCCCCTCCAACGGTCACAAATGTGACCGTTGGAGGGGTCCAACGACTAGTGGGTTGAGCCCCTCCCAATGCATGTACAATGCATTAAATGCAAGAGCAAAAATAAATAAAGAAAAAAGAAAATACAAAAGAAACATATTCTTGAAAAAGAATGTGTAAAATTCCTAAACTACCCTTACTATGACTATATATATTTTATATATATAATTGGTAAATACATATACATATATTATATATATGTATATGTATTACCTTATATATATAAAATATATATACGAAATTACAAGTTTGATTACATAATTTAACAGAACTATAGTTTGGGGGTTGTGTGAGTCATAGAGAATGAGAAGATCCAAATTGTTTCCATAAAGTTGAATGAAAACTAATTATGCATATTGGGCTGATTTCATGGAAGCAGTAATTGTGGGGAAAGGTTTGAGAGATTACTTAGATGGTTCAAAGTCAAATCCCAAGGTATGAGGGCTTTGATAAGTCTATAGAAGAATGGGTTATAAACAATGCAAAAGTCAAGGCAGAAGCTTGGTTGTATCGCAGGCAAGTTTATAGACAAGAGAATTGGAGAAGGCATTATCAACTCACTCAAGAGTTGAGAAATATGCGATAAGAAAACAAATACATTGAAGAATTTTATTCTGGTATGCAGAGAAACTTGGATGCACTTACTCTTATGGAGGGTCAAAAAAAGTGCGAAAAGTACTAAGTGTGAGTCTTGTACATCATGTCAAACCTATCAGGGGCTTCTAGATCAACACAAAGAGATTGACAGAGTTATCGATTTCCTTATGGCTCTTAGACCTGAGTTTGATGGAACAAGAAATATCATTTTGCATCGCTCCCACTTACCATCTCTAACTCATGTCATTGCACAATTAATTGCAGAAGATACCAAGATAAAGTATCTTGAATAATTTCTCTCTGGGGATAATGTTATGGTTGTGCCTAAGCAAATGAGTAGCAGATTTGAGGCAGAGGTGGTGGTAGGATTGGAAGATGAGGCGAGACCTTAGTTTTGTTCAATGTTACTATTGCAAGGGCTTTTGTTATATGAAGAACTATTGTCCCGTTCTCAAGAAAAAGAAAGGTGGTGCATATGGAGTTTCTACTGAGAGTGAGGGTGTAATGCCTAAGAATGGGCAGTTAGGCAGTTTTTCATCAGTTGGTAGTGAAGTGATGGGTAGTGAGCAGATTCAGAGACTAGAGCAGGTACAATAGGAGATTCAACAATTGCAGCTTCTTGCTCAGTCAGATGTTGGTCCTTCTACCTCTATCACTCCTGTCTCCTCCTCTGGTACTGCTTTCTCAAGTATCTCTGATCTTTCCTTTGGTTGGCTAAAAAACTCTGAGGCTTCGTGTCATATGACCCCTCATGAATCTATCCTAGCCATCAGTTGTCCCTGTAGTAGCATTTTCACACTGCAAATGGTTCTTTTATGTTTGTCTCCAAAGTAGGTTCAATTACTTGTGACTCTTATCCTGGTAGTAAAATTAATCTTTCTCAAATTTATCATGTTCCATCTCTTACTATGAACTTTATTTATGTGGATCAAATTACCAAAATTAATTGTAATGTTATTTTCTCCTCTGTTGGTTATGTTGGAAATGATCAATTGTCAGAAAAGAAGATTGGGATTGATCATAGGAAAGGAGATATGTACTACCTGAGTTGGATCAATATGAGGAAGTAAAAGGGAATCAGATATGGAGCTTCTGTTTTGGATGAATATGTTTTGTGGCACCAGAGACAGGGGCATATTTTCAACTCTAGGTTGCAAAGTTTAGTGTCCTCAGGAACTTTTGAAAAGTCCAAGCTACTTGTGTCAAATCATGTTAAAGATTGTGTGAGTTGTAAATTGGCCAAAAGTCATGCTCTCTCATTCAAATATAGTGATAGGGAGTCAGAAAGTCCTTTTTATCTGATACATTCAGATGTATGTGATCCTTCTCCTGTTGTGTCAAAAGAAGGATCATCCTATTTTGTGACTTTCATAGATGACTGTACAAGGTTTACTTGGATATACTTTATGAAAAATAGAAGTGATCTTTTTGAAATTTTTAAGAGCTTTTGTGCCATGGTTGAAAGTCAATTTGCAGCTAAAGATTAAAACTTTGCGTACTGACTCTGGTGGTGAATACATTAGTTATGTGTTTGAAAGATTCCTGCAAGAGAGAGGTGTGGTTCACAAAAAGTCTTGTTTGTACACTCCTAAGAAAAATTGTGTAGCTGAGAGAAAAAACATACATATCTTGAAAACAACAAGAGTTGTTCTATTTGGAGAAGTATCTAAAGTGTTTTAGGCAGATGTAGTTCAATTGAGCATTTATCAGATAAATCGTATGCCTTGTGAAATGATTAAAAGCATATCTCCCTTTCAGAAATTTTATGAAAAAGTTTCAAACTATAATATGTTGAATGTGTTTATTTGTGCATGCTTTGTTTTGCTAGCTGACAGATACAAAGACAAGTTATCTTATAAAGTTGTCAAATGTTGCTTTCTTGGTTTTTCTTAGTGCCAAAAAGGATACAAGTGCTATGATCCGGTTGGAAAGAAAGAGTAGATATCAAGGCACATTGTATTTCAGGAAAATGTGTTATACTTTAGACAGTTTGGAGAAAAGTCAAAAAATGAGTCTCACTTGTCCTTTTTTGTTCCTTTTGAAAAAAGGGAAGATGGGAGAGAGAGGACGGAGAGGCAAGGGGAACAAGTTCTAGTTCGAGGAGATAGGTTTGGTCAGATCTACTCAAGGAGATATGAAGGTGTGATTGAAATTTCATTTTTAAATCAAGTGGAAGAGCAGAGAAGTGAAGGGGCCAATCTTGATCTCATTCCTACAACAACAAATCTACACAACAACAACAAAATCTAGAGTTACCATCATCTTCTTCTTTTGGTCAGGTACATAAAATTCTTAGATCCTCCGTACTTCTGTCTCGTTTTGTGTTGTATGAGTCTTTTTCACCTCATCATCCTGCTTTCTTAGCCTTAATCCATTCTTATGTTGAACCTGAGTTCTATGCAAAGCAACAGGAAAGAATGAGTGGCAAAGAGTCATGGTTGATGAAATGAATGCACTTGAAAGGATGCAGGTATGGGATCTAGTAAAACTTCCTCCAAAGAAAAATATTATTGGCAGCAAATGGGTGTACAAGGTAAAGACAAATGCAAATGGCTTTGTGGAGAGATATAAAGCAAGATTGGTAGCTAAGGGGTACAGTCAATGTTTTGGAATTGATTTTGCGAAAACTTTTGCTCATGTTGCTCACATGACCACAATTCGCACACTGCTAGCAGTAGCAGCCATGCAGCAATGGGACCTTTGGCAGTTAGATGTCAAAATGCATTCTTGAATGGGGATTTATAAGAGGAAGTATATATGGAATTACCACAAGGGTACTCAGATCCAAAAGGTAGAGTGTGTAGGCTTCACAGAGCTCTATATGGTCTCAAACAAGCACCTCGAGCTTGGTCTAAAAAGTTCAGTTCAGCAGTGAAGTCACTTGGTTTTGAGCAGAGCCACCATAATCCTGCTTTGTTTGTGTCTTGCTCCGCTCTTGGAAGATATATATTGTTTCTTTATGCAGATGATATGATTCTCACTGGGAATGACATAAAGAACACTGAAGAGACCAAAAAGAAGCTGGCCAATATGTTCGAAATGAAAGATTTGGGGCGGTTAAAGTATTTTCTTGGGCTTAAGATAGCATACTCTAAAAGAGGACCGTACTTGTCCCAACATAAGTATGTTACAGATTTGGTTGTGAAAGCAAGATTGACAGATGACTCAAAACAAGTAAATTTCTCCATGGAGGCGAACTTAAAGATGAAGACAACTAATGGTGTTGAGTTAGAAGATCCTGCAGTATATAGACAGTTAGTTGCGAGCCTTATATATTTGACTATATCCAGACCAGATATAACTTATGCAATTCATGTAGTAAGTCAATTTATAAGTGCTCACAGATCAGTTCACTTGACAGTTGTACTCAGGATCATCAGATATGTCAGAGATTCTATGCACTATAGCATGTTTTTCTCGTTTTCGTCTAATAAAGAGTTGAGAGCCTTCTGTGATTCTGATTTGGAAGCTCCACTAGAAATCCTCTTTCCACTATAGGGTTTTGTGTTTTCCTTAGAAGCTTCCTAATCTCGTAGAAGAGCAAGAAGCAACAAAGGGTTGCCTTATCCACTGCAGAAGCCAAATACAGGGTGATGACTCAAGTTGTAGCTGAGATTATTTGGATTCGATGGCTACTAAAGGAATTGAGAATTCCATGTGAAAAGAAAACTCATCTATATTGTGACAATATGAGCGCTATTCATATTGCAAAGAATTCAGAGTTTTATGAGTGCTATTATACAAGAAGGGCTTATGAAGATGGGATTATAGCTTTGGAGCATGTCAGTTCAAAGAATCAGATTGCATATATGTTTACAAAAAGTCTTTCTCCTTTGCATTTCAGTTCTTTCCTTTTCAAACTTGGAATGATTTTTTTACATCCTTCCAAGTTTGAGGGAGAGTATTGAAAGTCTACATAATATGGTATAGCATAAAGTTATGTAAAATACCTTTATTAGGCCATTATGTACAACCCTATAATAAAAGGGGTATACTAGTCTTTTTAGGCTTTTTGTTTTGAAGTCTCAAGGGGGTCGACCTTTTTAATGTGTAGAAGGCTCCTCATTCATAACATTGAATATACAAACATTAGTTTCTCTCCCTCTTTTGTTGAGTCTCCTCTAACCCTAATCTCCCTCACTCTTTTTCTATTGGATTTCTAACACCTTGGCTCCTCCTATGGTTCCCCGCCTTAAATAAATTATAATAGGTAAAAAAACAAAAGGTATGTTAATTGATGGATAGACAACATTAATGCATCATCAGTGTTTAGTGGAAGTACTACCAAATGTAAAGATGAAATATACAAATAAAGAAGGTAGTCTCACCTTAAAAGCCTTTGTTCAACATTCAGCTCAGTAAATCTTCCTCTTTGATATAACTTCCTTGTTGAAGCCAATCCTTTGATATAAGCTGCCCAGATTCAATTTTCCTGCAACAAGGAAAACTGCATGAGCATCCATATAAAGATTAAGTGGGCCGTGGTTATGCACAAAACAGTAAATCCTAATGGATAAGGTTAGCTAAGGATCTCGACTACAACCTCTCCAGTAAAAGATCAGTAGGGCACAACAAAATTAACATATTTAATCCAAAAAATTTCCGAGTTCCTTGACATAGGGTGGCCCTTAGTTATTCTCTTCTTGTTGGATAGGATTGGATAAAATACTTTCCTAAAGCAAATTCGCAAATAGATGAAGCATATAAAAGACTCATTCTCGGAAAGCTCTAGGGGAAATAGCATAGAAAGGATGGAGAGGCAAAAAGGGGGACTAGTTTTTGAAGAAAAGGAAAGTCACTAAGAAACCCATCCTGCTCCTCTTCAATTGAGAGTTCATGAGGCTACAACTGGGCTAGAGATGCAATCAATTCCTGATATAGGACAGACGTCACCTAAGACAGAGTTCTTGGTCCACTGCAAGGAAACCAACAGTGAATAAGTTGAGCCCTTCTTTCAAATGGCCAGTAAGAAGGATTATCATCTCCATGGGATTAGATCCTGATTTCTTCAATCACTGCTGATATCAACCTCAACTGCTGCTGCCTCAGCCCTCATTTCAGTTTGTGTCATCCTTACCATTGCTGAGATCATTTTTACTTATTTAGCATTATTCTCATTTTTAATGTTAACTATAGTACCCAATACTGGATATATGACATTGTCCGATCATGTTGTCCAGACACCTCAACCACTTGAATTCTTTTCATGGAATCAAAGAGTACATAGTATCAATCATACAGATATTCAGGCTACAATGCCCTTGGCTGCTATGACCACTGCAGTTGATGATGAAAAAAAAAATTCAGGTACAAGAAAATATTTTGGCTTGCCATTTCAATACTCTTATATGAAACTATGAGTAAATTGCAATTTTTCTCTTTACTTTTTGGTGATTCAACACATTTATTTCATCTACAGATAGATTCAGCCAGGAAAACAAACTATATTTATCCATAAATACCTTCTCAACTGTATCTTGACTTGGCTTGGCTCATGCAATAGTGTGTCAAGTTGGCCAGCCTACTCCATCTTGACTTTGATAGGTATAACCATACAACCATTTGAAAGAGTTGGCTAATTAAACTGATTCCTGAGATTCCTTGTCACTTTTCCTCGACAAACAGCCAATAAATTACAGGATGGCTGGGTGGAATTACAATACAGATGCTGAATAGGCCCTAATTGAGCGATAAGCTGATCGCAACTACCTTCAAGCAGGATCCCGACCTACTAAAAAACCTTGCTTTCATGCATAATTAGAAAAAGATAGTGAAGCAATTCAAGTAGGGCTTGCAAACAAGCTCAATTCTAGCTCATAATGGGTCCGAGTTCCAGCTGACTTGTTTACATAAAAAAGCATAACTTAGATCTGGTTTATTTACTGAAGTCGTTATCTATCTGAATTAATACCCAATAAGACCCCCACTATATATTTCCTCAAGTCTACATCTATCTGAATTAATATTCAATCTGACCAGACTTAGATGCACTTGATATGACCAACTGGATTTAGAAAAGGACTCTGCTAAAATGATAATATGGATATTTGAGTAGGGACAATCTGTACTAAAGCTCTGTCACACTTCCTTTCCTGGTAAAGAATAGAATCCACAGTTCCACACCTATGCATTGTACAGCTTTTACCTTCCTAGTTAACCCAAATAATGCAACTTAGTTTTCTAAGCAAAACTATATTTTTCCCACACCTGCTCTACATAAATTCAAGAATGAAACTCAGAAAAGAAATGGCAATACCACTTGCTATTTCATGGGTGAGAAGAGGAACAGTAATGCCAGAATATGAATCTCCCCCAATGTAGACTGGATTTGAACTGAACTCAAGATACTCCAGCAGCCACAGCATTCTTATCAAAACAAAGAGTAAATAAAAATCAAAGTACCATTTGATCCTTTGCAGTCACACCCACAAAAGAAAACAAAAGAGAAAATGCAAGATCTCTCTACTGCTCCTTTAACTGCTTCACAATCCGACTCCCACCGTCTCTACCAAAATAGGGAGGGAACAAAGACACCAACAAAAAGATGAAGATGAAGTGGAAAACGCAAAACCCTAGAAAACGAAGAGAGAGAGAGAGAGAGAGAGAGAGAGAGAGAGAGAGAGAGAGAGAGAGCAATTCGTGGTTGAGAATGAACTTACCAGGTTCGTGAAGGGGGTAATTCGCCCTTAAAACCAAAAGTTCAAACAAACTCAAAAAAGATGTGAGGCTCATGCTATATAGCTTTTTCAATTTCAATTTCTTAAAGGGCTGAAGTATTTTGATCTTTGATGTCCCTCATTCTTCCTTTATAAGTATAGATAAGCTTAATGGGATGCTCGTTACACGGTACACCCCCCACCAAGCGAATCCACTTTCCGTTGAAAGGGACACGTAAAAGAAGAACGCTTCCTATGGAATGAGATATGGACTCATATTGATAGAAAAGACAATTTTTTCATTTATTATGTCTATTATATTATTCATAAAAATATTTGTTTAGAAAAGGCAAAGCGAAGCAGGTTATATGTTCCTTCGAAGACGGCCTTTAGCTACATCTCGTGTTTGGGGGTCTGAACGAGTGCCACGTATATAAGCTCGTGGGGCTCGTATCCCTGTGTGTCGGCATCACTTAGCATCGAAATCTGGTGCGGTTGCAAAAACTTAATTATCCTTTCCTGCTATGCTCGTCATGAAACAACGGTTCAAGAAAATGATAAAAATGCCCTTCATCTAAAAAAGTGAAGCATCAGTTTGAGAAAAAGACAAAAATACCCTCCATCTAGAAAAGTAAAACGCCGGTTCGAGAAAAGGATCAAATTGTCCTCGATCCAGAAAAGGGAGGATGATCTTAACTCTTAAAATAGTCCAAACGTTCTGTTTTCGCCCGAAACAGTAAACTTTTGCAACTTCTGTTGTAACAAGAGCTCCTTTTGACGACGCACCCTTTGATGACGTCTGCTGCCATCAGATCCTCCTTTGTCGTCGTCTGCTGCCACTGAACCCTCCTTTGCTATCGTCTGCTTCCATCGGAGCACCCTTTGATGTCGTCTGTTACTGTCGGAGTAACCTTTGTTGTCGTCTGTTGCTGTCGGAGCAACCTTTGCCTTCATTTGTTGTCGCCGGAGCACCCTTTGTCGTTGTCTGCTGCCGCCAGAGCAATCTTTGCCTTTGTTTGTTGCCGTCAAAGCACCCTTTGACATCATCTGCTGCCGCTGGAGCATCCTTTGTCGTCGTCTGTGTAGTGGCAACATCGTTGCCACCATCGGCTGCGTCTCCCTTCTGAGTGTTTCTCCTCCACTGTCGGATTACCAAAACTCATATCATTTTGGTGAGTTTCATATAAGGTTTTGTTATGCAAACAAATTGATTTGTAAATCTAAATGCTAAATCTTATAATTGGGTGGTCGTCTTCATGCTAAATAACATGCATTTTCATACTGAAATAAATCAATTTGTACATATCCACCTTTTGGGCGTCGAAAAATAGTTAGCACGATTTGTTCTTATGAAGGCCAAACATTTCAACGATATGTACTTATGAAAGCTAATTTTCTACAATGATTTATACGTTTGAAGCATGAACGATTTAATGAAACTACCACAATTTGTACTTAATTTTGATAAATCGTACAACAATGTATACGTATGAAGCCAAACGTTACAACGATATATACAAAGGTTGTGATTTATACAACGATTTGTAAGTTTGAAGCAGTAACTATTTATACATTTAAAGCACTAGCGATGTGTATTTATGAAGTTACCTTGATTTGTACTTAAGTTTGCTAAATCTTACAACGATGTTTACTTATGAAGCCAAATATTGCGATGATTTGTAATGTTGGTGATTGTTTAACGAATGTGATAATTTGTATTATTATATACTTGGGGAGGCAGTTGTAACGTATAATGATGCAGTTAAATTTATGTATTGTGCAAGTTAACAGTTTCTACAGCTCGTCAGACAAGAAATAACATTTCGTTCTATAGGATGAATATTGGAGAAGTTATTCGTCAGTCTTATCTATATGAGCGTTATGAAAGGTACCAAAATATAATAAAGATTAAGAATGATAAAGACAGAGAGAAAGCGTTGGAATTGTATTATGCAGAGGATTATCCATCAGATATTGAGGTTGAAGACCAAAGGAAGAATGAGGAAGAACTAAAGATAAAGAAGAAAAAGGATGACGAAGAAAAGGAAAAGCAAAGGAAGGAGGAGGAGAATGAAAAGCAAAGGCGGAGGAGAAGGAAAGGCAAAGGAAGGAGGAGGAGGAGAATGAAAGGCAAAAAAGGAATAAGGAGGAGAGGGAAAGACAAAAAAAGAATGAGGAGGAGGAGAGGGAAAGGCAATTGAAGAAGGAAGAAGAGAAGGAAAGGCAACTGATGAAGCATAAATATTTTAAAAAACAAAGGAGGATAAGGCAAATGAAAAAGGAGGCGGAGGAGAGGAAAAGGCAAAAAAAGAATAAGGAGGAGGAGGAGGAGAGGGAAAGGCATATGAAGAAGAAGGATGAATAAGAGAAGGAAAGGCAAATGATGGAGATGAAAGATGAAAGGCAAATGAAGAAGCATCAGGATCAAGAAGAGAAGGAAAGCCAAATGAAGGAGAAGGAAGACGAGGAAGAGAAGGAAAGGCAAAGGAAGGAGAAAGAGAACGAGGAAGAGAATGAAAGGCAAAGGAAGGAGAAAGGGGATACGGAAGAGAATGAAAGAGAAAGGAAGAAGCAGGAAGAGGAAGAGAAAGAAAGAAAAAGGAAAAAGCCAGAAGAGGAAGATAATAAAAAAAAATGAAGGAAGAAGTAAAGAAGGAGGAGGAGGAGGAAGATAAGGAAAGAGAAAGGAAGAAGCATGAGGAGGAAGAGAAGGTAAGGGAAAGAAAAAAATAGGAAGAGGAAGAGAAGGAAAGGAAAGGGAAAGGAAGGAAGAAATTGAAAAGCAGAGAAGGGAGGCGATGGAGCGAAGGATGGAAGAAGTAGAAAAACAGTGCGATGTGTCAGAGCAACAAGAAAGACAAAGCATGGAAGGAGGGGATGAAGATGAGAAAATTGTGATCAAGGTACATAAATCGATCTTGTCTGTCATGATTTAGTGTGATAGGTATTACTGTGATAGCGATTATTATGTATAGCGATTATTATGATAGTGATTCATGTATATCGATTACTGTGAATGATTTACTGTGATAAATATTATTATGTATAACGATTATTGTGATATCGATTACTATATATAGTGATTACTATGTATAATGATTATTGTGTTAGCGATTACAGTGATAGTGTGTGAGCAATGATTATTATTTATAGTGATTACTGTCTACAGCTAGGTGTATAAGTACAAATAAGACTAATTTATAATTGATACGAATAATATGCTATTTTGTGTTACAGAGAGGTCAGAAGAGAATTAGAACACTAGGTAAAAAGCTTGGAGGGCGGTGTCGGTGGCCTGTAGTTCTGTCGTGGTATGATCAGCTGAGTGCATATCAGAAGGATCGATTACGAAATATGCACTTCGGTGGCCTTCTAGACCAGCATTATTTTGAAACGTGCTGGAACACCATGACCCACGTGGTAAATAAATGGAATCATCAGATAAACACATTCTAGTTTGATTCTTTTGAGATTAACACAACCCTAGAATATGTGGTGCGGATTACTAGCCTTAAGTGCCATGGCAATGCTGTCCTATTACGGGATTCAAACTATAACGCAAGGGAAAAGTGCACGGTCATTCTAAGAATATCGATGGACGACTAGAGTCAATGTATTTTTGGTGGAAGCAATTTCACATCGATAAAAATTTCTTCTTTCCGTAATAAGTGTGAAGGCCAGTCCGCTACATGTGCATCTGAAAGAGTTGACCAAGAGTTGCACGACTTCCTTCTTTATTTTTTTTGTCTTACTTTATTTTCTGATTGTTCTGGTTCGAGAATAAGTTACATGTGGCTGCAGTACCTGGAAGATTTAGACGAAGTCGACAACTATGCATGGGGTGCTATTATGCTTGCACACTTTTATAGTCAACTTTACCGTGCGAGTAAGGGTACGAAAACCGTTAGAGGGGTTTAGCCATTTGTTCAGGTATTTGTTTATTGCATATTTAGTACTTGTAAACTAAGCTCGTTGAAGGTTGTAGTGTTACTAATATATTGTTTTTGTAGGCTTGGGCGTGGGAGCATATTGTCGTGTTGCGTCCTCAGTGTGGCCCTGTGATTTGTGATTTTCCAAAAATCAGTCGGTGGGCTAGACTAAATGTCAAGAGAGATAATGCTGAGTTTATTTTAGATGGGCTGCAACTAAATGAGGTAAATGGTTTAAAATCGTTTACAATCGGTTCAACATTTATCATTCAGTAGTATAAATCATTAAAATGTTTAGCATTCTTAAGTAATCATCGCTGCAAGATTTTGTCTTTGTTAGTACAAATTGTTATCGCTTTAGCATTTATCTTTTAGTACTGTAAATCGTAGTAATCGTTTGCATTCTTAGTAACAGTCGTTATAATATATTTAGTACTCATTATTATAAATAATTTTAATGTAATTATTCATTAGCATGAATAACTGTCTGTACCTAAACCATAATCTCTAATGTATAGGTTGTGTGGAGACCGTATGAAGATGGGGAGGACGAGGACCAAAAGCTTGTTGTTGAGGGTGCGAGACTATCTGACTGCAATATTTGACTGTTTAGCAATTTTGAAGCTGAGTTGCATCATGGTAGTCAAGTTCTTCTACAATCTGGCTTGGGGCAGTCTATCCCAAAGAAGCTTGTGGAAGTGAGAAGGAAGATGAATAGTGGTGGGGCCAGAAGCGTGAATTGACACGAACGCTATAAAGAACAATTGGATAGCTGAAACAAAGGAGGTGTCTGTGCCATAGCGTATGATTATAAAGAACGACAATATAATCCCGACTATTTTCAAAAATATTGGGAACTCATGCATCAAAATCTAGAGATTGAGAATATTGGAAACCCATGCCTCACTCCTGTCCCCCATTATGTCGCATCCCAGCATAGAAAACTCATCCATTGTCTCCCTCCGGCTACAACAACGATTACCTCATTAACAATACACATTGAGGAGCGAACATAGCGCACAAAAGAGAATGTAGTCTCCGGCACAAGGTTCTAGATGTTGAAGAGGGAAAATAAGGACTTACGGAAGGAGGTGAGCAATTTGGGGAGACAAATGCAATTACTGGTAGAGATGATGACCAATGTTTATAATAAGATCGAGAGAACCAAGAGGCCACCGAGAATACAGAGTCCATTAAGAAAAAGAAAGAGACGATTTGTATGTCGTAGTCCATATGAGTCGTCAAGTGCCACTGAATAAATGATAGCGCTTCTTTTTATCCCGATAATTATTTGTTGTAATTCTATAATTCTTTGTTGTAATTCTATAATTATTTTTTGTAACATAACAATCTTTAATTGTTTAATTCTTTTATTAATAATTATAACACACAAGTGTCATTGAACAGATCGTTGTAATGTTCACCCTTCATAAATAAAAGTGATCACATTTATTTTTCATAAGAGACCACAATTGGCTTGCAGTCAGTTGTATATAAGAGATCGCGATTTATTTTTTATAGAAGGTGTTCTATCACGATCTGTACAACCATCCCACCTAAACCCATCAAATAATCGAGCAAAAATCTGTTTGAATATCCTATTGTGATTTTCCTTTACAAGCTTTGTCCTAGGGAATGATACCTTCCATCGTAATTTATACAATGACATTTGAAAATGGCAGAAAAGAAAAAATAAACAAATCGACATGATGTTTAGACTTAGTAAATAATAAATGAAGTTAACTTGACCGATACAGACATCATTGTGTATATTGCTCTGGGCATGGGAGCATAGTAAAGAAAAAATTATTGAAGGTTATATTCTTACTAATATATTGATTTTGTAAACCTGGGCGTGGGAGCATATTGTGGTGTTGCAGTATAAGTGTGGCCCTGCGATTTGTGGTTTTACAAAGATCGGTTGGTGGTCTAGAATTAATATAAAGCAAGATAATGCTAAGGTCATTTTAGACGGTCTACAATTAAATGAAGTAAATGGTTTAAAATCATTTACAATCATTTCAGCATTTATCATACAGTAGTATAAATCAATGAAATGTCTAGCATTCTTAAGTAATCATCGCACAGGATTTTGTCTTTGTTCGTACAAATCGTTATCGCTTTAGCATTTATCTTTCAGTATTGTAAGTCATTGCAATCGTTTTTATTCTTAAGTAATGATCGTTGCAGGATTTTGTATTCCTTAGTCCAAATCGTTATCGCTTATGCATATAACTTTAAGTACTGTAAAACGTAGTAGTCGTTTGCATTCTTAAGTAATGATCTTTACAGGATTTTGTATTCCTTAGTACATATCGTTATGCTTTTAGCATTTAACTTTCAATACTGTAAATCGTTGTAATCGTTTGCATTTATAAGTAATGATTGTTGCAGGATTTTGTATTCCTTAGTACAAATCGTTATCGCTTAATTATTTAACTTTCATTATTGTAAATTGTAGTAATCGTTTGCATTCTTAAGTAATGTGCTTTGCAGGATTTTGTATTCCTTAGTACATATCGTTATGCCTTTAGAATTTAACTTCCAGTATTGTAAATCGTTGTAATCGTTTGCATTCATAAGTAATGATCGTTGCAGGATTTTGTATTCCTTAGTATATATCGTTATCGCTTTAACATTTAACTTTCATTAGTGTAAGTCATTGTAATCGTTAGCATTCTTAGTAACAGTCGTAAGATATTTAGCACTCGTTATTATAAATAATTTGAACGATATATTACAACGACATTCATTTACATGAGTATTTAGTTACAATACATCATGACCAATGGTTTGGCTTAGATACAATACATGACCATCATCATCATCGAAGAAAACAAACATCATCATCAGCATTAACCCACGTCCAAAGAGTGATGTGCTTCGAAACAAACATCATCAACATCATCATCAGCATCAACACTTTCAGTTTACTCAGTGGCCTTCGCTAGTCACTGGGAACAAATGAAAGCAAATCTATCAACCAATGGAGGTCCTTATCTGTCTGCAAGTTTTTTTTCATGATGTATATTGGCAACAGATAAAGGTATGGATCCCAACAGGCAGAGAAGATGCAGCCCACACGGCTAGCATATTTGTCATGAAGTATATCGAGGATTAGGCAGATATTTTTTCAATTGAAAATTATGGTTTGTGAACGATTGAGAGTCCGACAGTAGGAATAGATCAAATAGATGGTCATCAGCACCCACCTGTCAATCATGCAAAATATTTGTGCTTGCTTCAGTATGACGACAAAGATTGATGATGATTATGGTCGTTATATACTACGTAGGCTTCGATATACTTCACGATAAATACGACACAGTCGTATGTGTCATAAATATATCGATATATCCACAGAAGATAACTACTATAATCATCATTAAAGATTATACAGATTTTTTCTTACGGCGTGAAACAACTAGGTTATCAGCATCAAACACCATCCATCAAGCAAAGGTATAAGGAACACAGAAGAACAAAGAAGAAAGAAAAATATAAGGAAGAAGAAGAAGGAAAAGAAGAAAAAGAAGACAAAGTCGTAAGAGAACAAAAGAAGAAGAAGAAGTTGCTATGCCGAAGAAAAGAAAGAGGAAGAGAGGTTAAATAGATTAGGGTTTTAGACCTGGACAACGGGTCGGGTCAGGTCACACCCCGCAGAAAAGAAAGAGGAAGAGAGGTTAAATCGAGACGTTGTTCAGACTACAAATCTAGGTAACTTAATAAATACAAATTGACTTACAACCACAATACTTTAAGTTTCATAATTTAATAATATTTGTCCTATCACAATTTGTTGTTACAAGCTTTGTCAATGTGAATGATATGTCCTATCACGATTTACACAATGACTGATTCATAAATGGCGAAAAAGAAAACAATAAACATATTGAAACGATGTTTAGACTTATACGTCATATCATGTTGACTAGTTTTGTAAAAGGCAGCTGAAATGATGTTTTTTTATTTAATTAATACGTAATGCAATTAATTTGCACACAGTTTTTGAAAATCGGCGGTAGGTGAAATGATGTTTCCTTTATATATGAATAACACGTCGCACAAGTTTAGGAGGGTGTTGATTCGCTTTGCTTCATGATTAAGGAACAGATAAACCGACGATTCCTTTAGAACGACGTGTTTGTGAAACAAACATATAACCTGCTTCATCGCGAAGGGGGTATTGATATCGAGGAAGGAGACGACGATAGCTACAAGGTCACCGATGTCGACAAAGATGATGATGACATCTAGACAGCTAGCGATGGCGACGAAGGAGATGACCACAACTACACGACCAGCGATGGCGATTCAGGCGTATATTTTCTAAACCGTGTGACTAGTTTATGCAATATTTGCCTCTTATATGGCGTATATTTGATTTGTGTTGTGTACTGTAGAAAGCAATTTCAATGTCGAATACTGAATATTATGCTCATGTTAGTGAAACATCCACAACAAAATGTCTGCGAAAACGCTGCAAAGAGCTCCAAGGGAACATCAATCAGATTCAAGATGAATTTGCAGAAGGGAACATTATCAGTAATTTTATACGTATGAAACCACTATCAGTTATATATTTACGTATGTCATGGGTATGTATGTTAACAAGTTCATATTTGTTGCAAACAAACTATATCCGATTTTGTCATGTATATTAAAAACAACACAACAAGCAATACTAGACACATCATCACCCCTTATTTCATGGTATATCGGTACTCTTATTTGTATATTTTATTTTATGATTTATTGTTGTTGCTTCATGTTTTAACCTAACTATTATCACTCTTTCGTTCAACAGACGTACGTCCGCCAAAAGCCATACACCATTGGATTTCAAAATGCACTACCTAGTTGAGGTAACGATGATCACTGCGGAGACTTTTGGTCAAGTGAAAAGGTAAGTGAACAAACCTCTTGTCCAAGGTTTAGGCCTAACATTCCTAACATGATTTGTCTATCGATTTCTAATATATTGTATCGATTCACAGATATTGATTTCTACACTTTGGCAAACTATTGAGCATTACGTGATGGATTTACGGGAAAAACAACTATGGTGCTATAACTCATTGAACTTTCACACTGGTGTACAACATGACATTATGCATTTGGTAAGTTTTTATCTATAAGTGTATTGCATCTTTTACGGTGGCCTGGATTTTACTATATTCTCATTAACCATGGGCGGGATTCTTAAAAGACATTTTGGGTGTCGACATTGACGAGTGAAGCTTGCTCTGTGCTGACTATGCTCTTTTACAAAGTAATGTCGCCGATTGTGGAGTATTTGTAATGAAGTATGTTGAAGCAATATACAATAGACGAGAACCTGATTTCGACGTTGTATGCTCTTTATTATCCTCTGTTATTGGGGACTCAATTTATATATTGGTTTCACATTGCATTTTTATTGCAGGATTATATATCAGGATTCCACACCAAACTATGCCAAAAATTGACTAAGTTTTTAAATACGGATGAGAAAAAGAATCAACCGGAAAGAGTACTTACAAGGCAACGAATGACGCGACCCCCCCCCTCCCTAGGATTAATATGATGTACAGAGATTACTAACAGATTTTGTAGACTGTGTATACCAAATTTTGTATACAAATTTTATAAGACTGTGTACAAATTATGTAAATCTCTCTGGGTTGAAATAAAATTTCAATTTTACTAAACACGCAAATAAGTTGAACTATTATTTGTCACCTCTATAGATGACTACTCTCTCTACATGTATCTCTACTTATAATTTGAGAATGTTCGTTGTAATCGTTGTAATGTTTGAGAAGTTTGTCTATGTGAACAAATCATTGTAATGTTCTCCCTCGTAAATGTTCACCATTTGTAAATGAACATCCTATAAGCAATTAGATATGTGTATTGTTCAGAAGTCATTGTAATTTTTACCCTCTGTGAATGAAAATCGCAAAAGGGGTTAGCGATGTATGCGATGAATAAATGCTTGTAATGTTCGCCCTTCGTAAATGAAAATCCTATAAGCGATTAGAGATGTGTACTGTTCAGAAATCGTTGTAATTTTCACCCTTCATGAATGAAAATTGCAAAAGGGATTAGCGATGTATGTGGTAAACAAATGCTTGTAATCTTTGCCCTTCGTAAATAAACATCCTATAAGTGATTAGAGATGTGTATTGTTCAGAAGTCGTTGTAATTTTTACCTTCCTTGAATAAAAATCGCAAAAGGGATTAGCGATGTATACAGTGAACAAAGGCTTTTAATCCTCCGTGAATGAAAATAGAAAAAGGAATTAGCAATGTATGCAGTGAATAAATGCTTGTAATGTTCGCCCTTCGTAAATGAACATTTTATAAGCGATCAGAGATGTGTATTGTTCAAAAATCATTGTAATGCTGACCCTCCATAAATGAAAATCGCAAAAGGGATTAACGTTTAGTGTTTATGGTTTTAGGTTTTAGGAATTAGGGTTTGGATAGTAGGGTTTAGGTTTTGGGTTTAGGGTTTAGGTAGCAGGGTTTATGGTTTAGGTAGCAGGGTTTATGGTTTATTTTTTAGGGTTTAGGTATTAGGGTTTATGGTTTGTGGTTTAGGGTTTAGGCTTCAGTGTTTAGGGTTTAGTGTTTAGGGTTTAGAAATTTAGGGTTTAGGTAGTAGGGTTTAGTGTTTAGGGTTTAAATAGTAGGGTTTATGGTTTAAGGTTTAGATAGTGTGGATTTAGGGTTTAGGTAGTAGGGTTTAGTGTTTAGGGTACAGGGCTTTAGGTTTTAAGAAGCGACCATGACAACGATATATAAATCATTGTCTTTGTGAATGATAGCGATATATAATATCGCGATTTGATGAGCTTTGTGTTTTAGGTATTGAAGCTTAATGTTTAGGGTGACGAGCTTTGTCTATGTGAATGATATATCTTATCATAATTTACAACTTCATGCTGATTTAAGTCATAGTTGCAAAGCGATATCGCTGCAATGATTTGTCCTATCACGATTTGTTTTGATGAGCTTTGTCTAAGTTAACGATTTTCCTATCATAATTTACACAATGACATATAAAAGACCAAAAAGAGGTTGAAAAACAAATCCACATGAGAAGTGCTATCGTGATTTGACTGCTACGTCCCATAGCATTGATTAGTTTTGTAAAAGGTAGATGAAATGATATTTTTTAATTTAATTAATGCGCAATACAATTTATTTGCTCGTGCTTTTTGAAAACTGACATTATTTTTGAAAACTGACGGTCTGTGAAATGACGTTTCTTTTATATATGAATGACACATCGCACAAGTTCTGGATGGTGTGGCTTCACTTTACTTCATGAACAAGGAACAGACAAACCGACAGTTCTTTAATAAATGACGTGTTCGTGAATTGAACATGTAACCTGCTTCATCGCAAATGGGGTATCGATATCGATGAAGGAGATAAGGAAGGAGAAGACAACAACTACACGACCAACGATGGCGATTCAGGCGTATATTGTTTAAACATTGTGTCGATTTTCTTCAAAAATTATCTCTTTTATGGCGTTTATGTGATTTATGTTGTGTACTGTATAACGGAATTTCAATATCGTTTCTTGAATATTCTGCTAATATCAGTGGAACATTCACAAAAAGCGGTGCCCGAAAACTCAACAAAGAGCTCCAAAATAACATCAAACAGATGCAAAATGAGTATGCTGAAGGGAACACTATCAGTAATTTTGTATGTATGGAACCACTATCAGTAATATATTTACGTATGTCATGGTATGTATGTTAACAAGTTCATATTTGTTGCAAACAGACTATATCCAATTTCGTCAAGTATATTCAAAGCAACACAACAACCAATGCTAGACGCATCGTCAACCCTTATTTCATGGTATATCAGTTCTATTTTATGTTTATTTTGTTTTTTATTTACTCTTGTTGCTTCATGTTTTAACATTGCTATTATCACTGTTTCGGTCAACAGAGTATCATACATCGATTGCCATACTCCATTGGATTTCAAGATGGACTACCATACTGGGCTAACGATGATCATTGCGAAGACTTTTGGTCAAGTAAAAAAGTAAGTGAACAAACCTCTTGTGCAAGGTTACAGCATGACAGTTCTAACACCATTTGTACAATCGATTTGCAGATATTGATTCCTACACTCTGGCAAACTGAAGCGCATTGAGTCTTATACGTGATGGATTTAAAATAAAAATGACTATGATGCTACAATTCATTGGAGTTACACAGTGGTGTACGTCATGACGTTTTGCATTTCGTAAGTTTCTATCTAGAAGGATATTGTATCCTGTACGGAGGTCAAGAATTTACTTTTTTCTGCATAAACCATAGGTGGGATTTGTCAAAGACGCTTTCGTTGTCGACATTGGCGAGTGGATCTTTCGCTCAGCAAAAGATGCTCCTTTACAAAATAATGGCATCGACTGTGGCATATTTGTAGTGAAGTATATTGAAGAAATATACAATGGACAAGAACCTAATTTCGATGTTGTATGCTGATTTTGAACAATATTACCCTCTATTATTGGGGACTTAATGTATAAATTGGTGTCACATTATATTTTTGTTGCAGGTTGATATGCCTGGATTCTGCACAGAACTATGCAGAAAATTAAAAGAGTATCTAATTGCGAAAGAGGAAAAAACTCAGTCGACAAGAATACCTATAAGGCAACGAACGACAGGACCCCCCACAAAGAAGTAATTTGATGTGCATCAACTTTCAGTAGATTTTATAGACTGTGCAACCAAATTTTGTATAAACAATTCTTGTAGACTATGCATACAAATTATGTAAATATCACTAGGTTCAAATAAATAAAATTTCAATTTCACTAAACATGATAAATAAGTTGGACTGTTATATAGTAAAAGTAAATTGTTGTTATGTTCGGCCTTCGTAATTGAAAATCGTAAAAGCGATTAGCGTTAAGTAAAATAGAAATGAGTTATTTTCTTTAACGTGACTTTCTATAAGTGTATAAACCTATTTTAATCAGTATAGCACACAAATGTCACTGAACAAATAGTTGTAATGATCGACCTTCATAAATTAATATCGAACAAGCGTTTATATAAGGCTTAAACGATTTGCACAAACATTCATAAACGACGATCACGATTTGCAATGAGATTTGTCTTTAAGACAATGAGCTTTGTCTAAGTGAATCATAAGTACCATCGCGATTTATAGAATGATGTATGAAGGCTACGTGCTATCGCAATTTGCTTTTATGGGCAGTGTCTATGTCAACGCAATTTCCTAATCGCTTTTACGGGTGATTGGGGTTCAGAGTTTAAGGATTTGGGGTTTTACTTCAACGATACAAAATGAGTTAAATTCTTAAATACAAATCAATTTTGTTCGCAAATACAAACAAAGACATATTGTTCTCACTGTAACTTCATAACTACAAAACCACATGATTTACAACCATATTCATATAGAAAAATATTAGTATTTAGTTACAATATCAATGGGAGGACAATTTCGTCCAACGCATATCTATCTTTTAGAGACTCAAATTTTTACAGAAGAGATCACCAAAACATCTGTATCGTTCATCGTCACGTCCTTCTATGCTGAGGATACATCCTCTACAAGCAAACGAGCTTGAGGAAAATGGCAGGCCACTGCAACATTTTTCTCGGACTGAGGCCGATTCTTAGAGACTTTAGCATTGGTGCGCTCTTGACAATAAACTTCAAAGGTCAGGAACTGTTCCCTTGAAGGAGACGAGGGGCTATATGATAGATCATTCACCCTACGTATTTGTCATGAAGTATATCAAAGATTAGGCATATATTTTTCCAACTGTGAAGTATGGTTTGCGAACAATGTAGGGTCGGGCAGTAGGAATAGAACAAATAGATGGACATCTGCATCACCCCCCCTGTCTATCAAGCACAGGTAGAAGGAACACAGAAGAACAAAGAAGAACAAAGAAGAAAGAAAAATACAAGAAAGAAGAAGAAGAAGAAGAAGAAAGAGAAGACGAAGGCGGAGGAGAAAAAAGACGACGAAGAAGTTGCGCTGCCGCATAAAAGAAAGAGGAAGAGAGGTTAAATAGATTAGGGTTTTAGACTTGGACAACGGGTCGAGTAGGGTTTTATATATAGATATATATTTGGGTTTTACATTTTACAGGGTTTTAGGCACGTGTACAGGCATCAACACAATATGTAGTCTTGGTAAAGTACAAATCCAATTAACAGTTACAAAACGTTATGAGTAAATCACTATATTACATATCGATATCGTTCACATAGACAAACAATGACATGTCTTTGTTTAGTGTTTAGTGTTTAGTGTTTAGTGCTTACTGTTTAGTGTTTAAGGTTTAGGGCTTATTGTTTAGGGTTTAGGGTTTTGGGTTTACGGTTTAGGGCTTAGGGTTTAAGAAGCTACCAAGACAATGATATATCTTTGTTTGTCTTTATTAACGATAGTTTTGTGTTTTAGGTTTATGAATTTTTGGTGGAGGAAATTGGATTTAGGGTCACGATCTTTGTCTATGTGAACGATATAGCCTATCACAATTTATAATTTCATGCCGATTTAAGTCATAGTTGAAAATCACTTTTGCTGCTACGATTTGTCTGATCACGATTTGTGTTGACATGCTTTGTATAGTTAACGATTTTCCTATCACAATTTACATAATCACATATAAAAGACGCAAAAGATGATGAAAAACAAATCCAAACGAGACTTGCTATCGTGATTTTATTGATTCATCCTATCGCTTTGATTAGTTTTGTATAAAGAAGATGAAATGACATTTATTAACTTTATTATTGCGCAATGCAATTTATTGGCTCTCATTTTTTGGTAACTGACATTATTTGTTTGAATATTGATGGTCTATGAAACAATGTGTCCTTCATAAATGAATAACACGTCACACAAGTACTGGATGGTGTGATTATCCTCTGCTTCGTGAATGAGTAACAGGCAAATTGATGGTTCCTTTATAAACCTCATGTTCATGAATCAAACATATAACCTGCTTCATCACAAATGGGGTATCGATATCGATGAAGGAGACGACGACAACTACATGACTAGTGATGGCGATTCAGTCATATATTGTCTAAACATCATGTTCATTTTCTTTAAAATTGTGTTGTGTACTATATAATAGAATTTCAATATCGTTTATTGAATATTCTGCTAATTTCAATATCGTTTATTACAAAAATATTAATAAACGGTAAAATCGATTTGCATAAGCAATGACAGTGCACCTTTACCATGATTTATGCTCATGAGCAGAGCGATTGCCATCCAGTTGTGACCGACATAGATGTAATCCGTAAATTGTTATACCATCGTGATTTACAAAATGACGTCTGTCTTTTAGACAATGAGCTTTGTCTAAGTGAACGATACGTACCATCTCAATTTACACAATTACCTATGAAGGCTATATGGTGTAGCGAATTGCTATTACGGGCAATGTCTATGTCATCGATTTTTCCTAATCGTTTTTACGAGCGATTGAGAAAGATGGTTTAAGGATTTCAGATTTTGCTTCAACGATAAAAAATATGTTACATTCTTGGATACAAGCGATTTTGTTCAAAATTAAAAACAAAGACATATCGTTGTCGTCGTAACTTTGTAACTACAAATCCACATGATTTACAACCACATTCGTATATAAAAAATATTAGTAGTTGGTTGCAATGTCTATGAGCAGCTGAGCATATATCCTCTTCCAGTAAATGAGTTCAGTAGTAATGGCATCCCACTGTATCTTATTTCTCAGAAAACGAGCTCTGTTATTTTGTTAAACTCTTAATAAATCCGAATATGTAAAAAGTGGGTCATGCAAAGAGGCATGACAACTAACTTGACGGTAATACTTAAAAATAGTCCACACGGGATTCTTGTGTTCCATAGCTCGCTTTTGAATTGATCTGAGCCTGTCATGAAACAGAAAATATAAGACAATGCATTAAGTTTCACAAGAAATGCAAACATCCTCCCAACATTGATTACATACCAAAAGACTTGTAAAACTGAAGCTATCATTCCGAGAAATCTGGTCGGGAGGATCGAAGGTTACAACGTTGAAAATTACATCTATAGGGTATTGTTGCATATTGAAAATTACACATGGTAGATATTGATAAGCTTCACATAATGCAATTTTCATGGGAAACAATATAATGTCTTATATACCTGTTCATGCGAAGGACTTTGTTGCTTTTGATTAGAGGTTGGTTGTTTCTTAGACCTTTTCTTGCCAACCAATTCTAGTGCACCCTTTGCCCTCCGACGACTGCGATCAGAGGCAAGTTTTCTTTTGATACCCTTCGCTTGGTGAATATTTCCATCATAATCAACAACGTTCACTCCTGACTTGTTGAAGATGATGTTTACGCTTTGGTGCAACTTCTCAGAAGTGTCAAGGGAAGCATGATTTTCACCTACGTTGTTCGACCCCATTATCTTGGACTGTATTCATGAGCTGCAACAGACTGATGGTGAATTAATTGCACATTTTCAAGTAACTCCCTTGACACTTTTCTCATGCATACATAGGCTTTTTCACTTTTCGATGCCAAATCTGCAAAATGCATAAATGACCTACACAGTTGTTGGTAACGAGAGGCTATGTGGCACTTCTCATCAACACCAGATTGACTGGCATTATCCATATCCAACAGTTCAATCTTTGCTTGTCTCCTCCATCTTCGCATTAAATATGACTCAGGTATTTCTCGTATCTTCTTTTGATTAAGTACCTTTAATGCATGACAACATAAAATACCTTTGAATTCATACATTTTGCACGTACATTCAACTTTTATGTTGTCAACATTGTACATGACATGTGCTTCTTGCTTTTTCTGATGCTCTTCACCCTCTCATAAAATATGGTATTTGTGCATATTCTCGATTTGCAAGAGTCATTCTATGTTGCAATTTATGACATGTATAACCTCTTTCTTAATCCATTCAAATACAGTTAGTTTATACAGATCTGCAGGTCGTATCAATATTTTCATGCCCAAAGTTACAGCGAGTGTATTGAAGCATTTCACATCTTGTTTAAGCTCATTTTGTCTTATACCGTCTACAAATAATTTATATTGTTTTATAAAACGAAACATTGTTAAACATAAATACATGGTTTTCTTCAGCGTGGCATGCATAGATTCAACTCTTTGTGTGCTTATTATACCTGCACAAAAGTATTATCTTCCATATGCCAATGCCCACTTCTCTTTTTCTGCATATAAATTTTGTAACCATAGACAATCTTAAGTTCGTATATCTGAATCATTTCCTCCCAATCTGACATAAAGGTGACCTCATCTACGCTCTCAAGTACACACCTTATAAACTTTATGTCAAGCCATTTCTTCTAATTAAATGTGTCCTATGTTCTTTGTTGCAATTTGAAAGATATGCCATAAACATAGGTGATAATGTGCATCTGGTCACACATGAAACACTGCAATCGTAATTGCGTGATCACCATTTGTAAGTATGGTTTTAGGTTGCTTCCCATTCATTGCCTGTGTAAATACTCTGAACAACCACTCAAAGCTTTCCTTGGTCTGGTCATACAAAAAAGCGCCGCCTAATATACAACTCTTTGAGTGATGGTTCACTTCGACAAACTGTGCAAATGGCCACTGTTCAGTATTAATGTTCACTATCGTATAAAAAACAAGGACATCATTGAAGCATTTATAATTTACTCTTGATTTTGAATCTGCCCAAAACATATTCACAACATATCCATCTTTATCCAATTCCATTGCACTAAAGAAACCAGAATCAATGCTTGATTTCTTCCGTAAGTAATCAACCAAAGAACATATTTCTTCATTCTTCATGTTATCTGTCATCTTCCTTTTCAAGTGGTTTCTTAGATCCATAGGTGTGAATGATACATTCTCGCGACCACCATCTATGTACGCAAATAAATTATATGTCTTCCTTGGTGCAATGTCGGTGTTTTCAGCTATTGCAGCATGCGCTACAGTTACTTTACGATATGACCTTAACATAGGAGTCATAAATGGAGTAGATAGATCATGATTATGGTCACTGATTAAAGTACGAACTACATATTTCCTATTCAAAAGTCTTCTTAACACCATTCTCGTTGGACATCCACATCTTGATTTTGGCATGCTCCTTGTTGGATTTTCAATTGATTTCTTTCAACCTTTCTTAGAACAAACATATGTCTTTCTCACCACGACACCCTGTGTATTTTTTGACCAAGAAAACCTTCAAACACTGAAGCCAAATTCTAAGGCATAATCATTGTAACATTTATATGCAGCATCCTCAATATTAAACTGTATTCCTTCTACGAGAACAGAGTTAGGTGTACTATCATGTACATTACCAGTGCCTGCACCTTTATCAAATATACTGTCAGGATCGTCTACCTCATTATCGAAATGCATTTCTTCTGCTAGAACATTCAAGTCAAGAGTGAATCCAATGCTTGCACCCTTGTTATCATGTGCATCATTAGTGCACGTGTTCACTTCTTTAGGTGCATCATTAATATATATGTTCACTTCTCTATATCTTTCAAATGATTGAGATAGATCATCTTCATTACAACCAGATGATAAGCTCACCACTGTTATAAGCAAGATATCAATTTGCGTTAGCAAGCGCATACATTTACTACAATTTATTTAGGATGTATATAACAACGGATACTGATAAAGTTAAGCAAGTCAAAGAAACAATTTAATGAATCATAATATAAAAGCAATTGCGGTTTGTTATTTTCTTATACTATGCATCGAGTTGTTACTTACCATGCCAATAAAAGAAATGATATGTCGTACATGTGTGTTGACAATAGCGCTTTAATTATATCTACGATCCTGTGAAGCGAGTTCCATAGAAATCGCTTCACAAGCAGCGATTTGAATATGAAAATCACCACCGCAAGTGCATAAAAATATAGTTCTTCAGGCACACGTTTTAAAAGTCTTTCTATAAATATCTTACAAATATATACTATAAAACAATAATATCTTACAAATCGATATACATATCACATAATATATTACAAATCGATATGGCAATTCATCATAATACCTTATAAATTGACACTACAAAACACATAATATCTTATAAATCAATAAATATATTGCAAAAAATATTATAAATCAATAAAAAAATTCAGCATAATAGCAAACAAATCGGTATTAAAAAACAAAACAATATCTCATAAATTGGTAGTATGTTACTAAAATTGTGATTTGAGATACAATGCATATACTGAGTGAACAGAGGATACCGAATGGGGTAGAGGCCCTTCCTTGCATTTGTAAACCAACATTCTTGTCAACAGGTCCCAACAACTCACAAATATCGATAAGTTTCTAACCATCAAAAGGACAAGATCCACCTGCAATAACAAAACAACACTTTAATGGCACTCAAGATGACATACATTCTTCAACGATAGCACAATGACATAGAAAGGTACTCACGATGCCTCTATGACACTGGTTGGAATGTTGTGCATCATTGTTTTCTTCCATAATGCCTAACGATAACGAAAAAGAAGAGAAGACTCTAAAAAGAGATGGCCGGCAAATTCGCTTATGATGCCCACCAATGATCTAACCAGTCGATCGTGAACACGAGAATGTTTTGTAACACAAGGCAGGAATGAGAAGGCGACAACGTGTTGGAAAACAGTCTAAAAAACAAGGTGGAAACCTCGACTCGAGATGATGGCAAAGTTTGCGTTGTCAAAGGGAGCTCCTGTTACAACAGATGGTGCAAAAGTTTACTGCTTAGGGCAAAAATGGAACATTTGGACTTTAAAGAGTTAACATCATACTTTCTGGATGGAGGACTTTTTTGTCCTTTTCTCGAACCGTCATTTCCCTTCTTTTGAATGGAGGATATTTTTATAATTTTCTCGAACCGTCATTTCATGGCGAGCATAGCAAGAAAGGGTACTTAAGTATTTGCAACCGCACCAGATTCTGATGCTAAGTGATGCCGACACACACAGGGATACAAGCTCTATAAGCTCTTATACGTGGTGCTCATTGGGACCCCCAAACACGAGACGTCTTTGGGGGAGAACACACACCACCCTCTCGAAAGAAAGGGCATGAGCAACCCCTTGGAAGAGTAAGATGACCCTCCCATCCTTTACCATCATCCATCCTTGCAATCAGTAGCAAAGATCAGGTGCAATGTGGTTACACAAAAAATAGTGGTCTTAAACCTAAGATGCTCCTCCCATCCTTTCCCACAGGTGCTGATCAAGTATGAAGCCTTAATATCACCACTATCCAATCTCGCTCTTAAACCTAAGATTCCCCTACCATCCTTTCCCATTGATCAAGTGTGAATCATTAATCAGCATACATCACCACCATCAAATCTGGAAATCAGAAGCAAGGATCAGCTGCAAAGTATGTGACAAAAAAACGTGCTACTCCCTTGGGTTGCCCAACACGTTTGATTTAGACTAAGCTCCATACAAGTTGACTACGTTGTGGCATGTTTCACAGTTTTCAAGTCATGCAAGAAGGGTCAGATATTATTTTTCTGCAATTACATTGTACTTGGCCTTTGCCATGTTAGAATTTTCTTCATGTGTGGGAACTAAAGCTGGGAGGTGTCTTGCAATGACCCTTTCTTGAAAGCCATAATTGCCCTACTTTGTGTAAATCCGAGTGTGCAGGTAGGGTTGGATACAATCTTTTTGGGGATACAACCAAGCCTCCACCTCAGCAGACAATACCAGTCACTCCTAGCATTGAGATGGTTGGTCACCACAACAAGGTTACTTTAAACAACTTCAAGAAAAGTGAGAGAAAGAGCACGAAAAAGAGAGAGGAAAAAGGCTAAGTTTGTTGATGGAATAACTTAAGACAACTGGGATTTATATAGACCCCAACAAAATGGCCTAGTGGATGGTTTGCATGCCTTCATAAAGGCCAAACATGTGGCATGCACCCATTTAAGGTCTAAATGGGTAACATGTACCCATTTAAGTCTCAAACAACCACAGACATTAGACCTCATGTACCCATTCACCTTTTCAACATGTCAAAGACTTGAGGCTAGTTGTTAAGGCTAGATGTCACTCCCTGAATAAATAAAAAATAACCTTTGATTGTCCTAGTCAACCACCAAAATGGTTTGGTAAAATAAAAACTTTTTATGAGGTATAAAATTATCAAAAAGAGTGAAAAAAAGATTGGTCAAAGTAAGACCAAGACTTTAGACCGAACCGAGCCAGGTCAGGCCAAATTTGAATCTAAGTCCAAAGCCAAATCCCAATCCAAGCACAAATTCAAAGTCAAATCTAAATATAAGTCCAACTCCAAAGTCAAAGCCAAATTCAAAGTCTAAAGTTCAAAGTTCAATTGATAAGCCTCATCGAGGACTTGCCCTCTAAGTCAAATCTAAACATTTTAAACTCAATGTGGTTCTAAAATATGTTTAATGTGAGACTAAACATATTTTATAAGGTAGACATTTCCTTTAAAATCTATTTTTCAAAAAACTAAGCAAAGATATGGGTTATTTGACCAAAGAGTTAGGTTCAAAAGGTTCTTGATTGAGATTCTATTTGGTAGCAAACCCTTATCCCCTGTAGCAATTCACTGTGATAGTCAAGTTACAATATATAAAGCAAGAAACTATATATATATATATATATATATATATATAATGAGAAATCTAGAGATACTAATCTAAAACATAAAATTATTTATAACTTACTTAAGCAAGGAGTAATTTAAAGTTGAATATGTGAAATATATGAAATCTTGTCAAACTTTGGTAGATCTACTTACGAAAGGTTTTTCACAAAAAATAATTAAAAGTACATATGAGGTAATGAGATTAAAACCTACTAAAGAAAATACCCATGATAGACCTCCAACCAAGTGATTTGGGTTGATTGAATTGTTGGTTCAATGAGAAGAACAGGTTACTGGAGTAATTGAGTGAGCACTAAAGAATTTATGAAGATAGAGAATATCGGGATGTCTCATTATGATGTAAGTGTTCAAAAACTTGTGCTATGAGTACCAGTCTCATGACTTTTAATGAGATCTGTAAGCCAAATTAGGTAAAGTGATGCAAATAGGTTTTCACTTTTGATAGGCTCACATATTTGAGTGTGAAAGTGTGGGTCGCCTAATATGAGATTCAGGTTGTCTTTAGAGTACTCATAAGTGGGATATTACATAGGACCCTAAATATATGCAGCCCTTATATATTAATGATACATGTGATTACCTAAAAATAATATGTGTTGATGGACCTAAAAAGTCCACAATATGAACTAAGTTCAAACCATAGTTACATAGTTTCTGAGACTGATTCAATTTTGTTTACACTTAGTAAAGGTTCAAACCCAAAGTGTACCTTTAGTCATTCGGCATTTATACTAGTAGATGCTAGTGCTATAAACTCAACTTCCCTAGTGGATTGGGTTATGATAGTTTGCTTTTTGGATGTTTAGGACATTGTCCTAAATCCAAGGGTAATGACTCATCCGCTTTTGGATATGAAATCATCTTTACCCGAATTTCAATTTGCATTGCTATAATCATCAAGGTCAGTGAGTTTTTTCGTATAGAATAACCCATAATCCAATTTTCCTTTAAATTTCATTAGGACCCTTAAGATTGTATCTCAATGCTAAGGTCTCAGATTAATAGTATATTTGCTTTGTTTGCTTATGCAAAATATTATGTATGATCTAGTTTAATTCATTGCGTACATATGACTACCAATAATATTATACTCAAGTTGAGAAATACATCTTCTAGTGTACTTAGTAATTTAACATTGAGATCCAACAGAGTATTGATAGACTTGCATTCAAAACAATCAAATTTTCTAAGCAATTTTTTGATATAATGTGATTGAGTCAAACCATAACCATACTCATGTCTAACAAGTTTGATTCTAATAGTCACATCAGCAAGTCTCATATCTTTTATATCAAAATTAAAAGATAGAAATTTCTTAGTATGATTTACATATTTTATATTATTGTTATGTATTACCATGTCATCTACATATAAACAAATAACAACAATGTTTTCATAATCAACTTTAGCATAGATGCATTTTTCAGATTCAAGAATATTAAAACCATAACTCAAAACAACTTGGTCATTTTTTTCATGACACAGTTTTGGAGCTTGTTTCAAACCGTATAAAGGCCTAAGTAGTTTGTGAACTTTATTTTCTTGACTAGGAACAACAAAATCTTCAGGTTGTTTTATGAAAATCTCTTCTTCTAGATTACCATTCAAAAAAGTGGTTTTAACATTCATTTGATGAATTTCAAGCTTAAAATTCAAAGCTAAAGCTATAAGAACTCTAATTGAAGTAATTTTAGGGTCTGAATCATACATATCAAAAGAATCAATTCTGGATTTTTGTTTAAATCATTTTGCTACTAATCTCACTTTAAATTTATCAATTGATTCATCGGCTATAAGCTTTTTTTGTAAAAATGTACTTACAACCAAATGCTTTAAAATCAGTTGGTAAATCTACTAAAACCCATGTTTTATTTTCAAGAATTCAATCAATTTCACTTTGAATAATTTCTTTCAAAAATGTGACCTCAAGCAAGGATACAACTTCAAAAAACGGTAATGGATCTCTATCAATCATGTAAAGAAGAAAAATTATTCTAAAATCCTTAGGGTTTTTTATTTTCTTTTTTTTAGATTCTCAGGTTACAAAACACAATTTTTAAATACATGCTCACGTAAAATATTGAGAGAAGAAAGATTTTGCAAATCTTTGAAAGTTGGATCTTCTCTAAATTTAGCTTCTACATATTCACAAATTACTTTTTTCATAAATCTATATATTTTGTTGTTTTGATAGTGGCTAATAAAAACACATGTGCTAGTTTTAGGTCTTAATTTTGTTTGTTTAGGTTCATTCAATCTAACATAAGCAACATAACCCCAAACTTTAAGATAATTTAAATTTTGTTTTCTATTTTTTCATAATTCATAAGGAGTAACATTTAATTTTGAAGTGGATACACGATTTAAAATATAGCATGCACTAAGTAAAGTCTCTCCCAATAAATTAAAATCAAGATCAAAACTAATAAGCATTACATTTATTATATCAATTCAAGTTTTATTTTTACTTTCTGCAACACCATTATGCTCAGGAGCATAAGGTGTATTTTTTTGTTTGTATATGTCATGTTCTTCACAAAATTTGATAAAATCATGAGACAAGCATTCTTTATATTTATCTAACCTAATAGATCTTATTCTACAATTGTGAAATTTTTTAATTTTAACCTTAAAATTTTTTAATTCTACAAAAGATTCATCTTTATTTTTCATAAGATAAACATAAGTAAATTTTAAATAATAATTAATGAAAGTTATAAAGTAAGGATTACCCCCATGAGTTAAAGAGTTTTTCAAATCACAAACATCACTATGTATGACTTCAAGAATTTTAGAACTTATTTCTACGCCATAAAAATGTTTTTATAAAATTTTGCATTTTAATGCATACATCACATTTATTATGATGATCATGCCTGCACACAAGAATTAAGCCTAATTTACTCATTTTATTAATAGAACCAAAATATACATGACCTAGTTTAACATGTCATAATTCAAGAGAGTCAAGAAAGTAAGTAGAAAAAGTTGTTTTATTGATCATATTCAATTTGAACATGCCATCAGAAACAAAGCCTTTACCTATAAATACATAATTTCTTGATAATATTAAATTGTCAGATTCAAATACTAGCTTAAAACCATGTATGGTCAATAGGAAGGTTGATACAAGGTTCTTAGTCACGGTGGGTACATGATACACATTTATTAGTATAAAACATTTTTAAGATGTGAATTGGAGTTTCAAAGTCTCTTTCCCTTTAACCCTCACAGGATGAGAGTCTCCTATGTAAACTCGATTGTCTTTCCCCATGACATTGTATGTTTTAAACATACTTCGGTCATAACAAGTGTGAATTGTATACCCTCAATCTACGTACCATTTTTTGTCTATTTGAACAAAAAAATTTGAGCTTACTACATCTATTAGGTTCTCTTTAAAAACTTCTGCCTTGTTGTCTTGTTTTTTACGGTGACAACACACTCTCACGTAATGTCTTGGTTTGGCACACATATAGCAGAACACGTTCGGATTTCTTGTTTTTAGACTTCAAACCATGCTTGAACCTTAACTTACAATCCACCATATTTACCTTGGTGCCAACTTCCTCTTTCTTATCTTTTGGATGAACTTCTTCTTCAATCTGGAAATGAGGAAAAAGTTGCTCTAATGTACATTTCTCATTCTTATGTTTTAACATAGTATGATAATCCTTCTATAAATTGGGAAATTTCTCAATTATTGCAATCACTTGAAAGGACTCATCAAGGTTCATGTCATATAGCTTAAGTTGATAAGCCAACAATCGCACTTTATCAGCTTGAGGTAGAAGTGGTTTGTCAAAAAAAAACTTGAAATCTATATATTTGCTAACGAAAAACTTATGGTTATATGTGTCCTCCATATTTATTCTGAAGAGTTTCTCAAAACTTTTGTGCGGAATTTACTTCTGAGTAAAGATCAAACAAACGGTGAGACACGACATTCAGCACACAGTCATCCTTCTTCTACTTGCGGTGTCTCCCATTCTCAATAATAGTTTATTCTTTCTATTCTAGTGTATAGGGTTCAGTGAATATGTACACCACGTTGGCATGGTAAGGAAAACCATCACTTTGTTTACCACCACTTGAAATTGGTCTTGTCGAATTGGGAGAGCTTAAGAAGCTTATGGTTCCTAACCTTCAAGTTAATGGCATAGAGCTAAATGGCACTATTAAATTATTAGAATTTTCTTCACAATAAGTTAGAACTAAAGTTTGGAGGCGCACAATAATGACACTTTCTTAAAAGCGATAATTGTCACACCGGGTGTGAACCCAAGTATAGTAGGATTGAATACAACTCCGCTTCTAGGATACAACCAAGCATACACCTCAGTGTTCCATACCAGTCAATCCTAGCACTGAGAAGGATGCTCACCACGATACATTCACCCTGAATAGCTTCAAAAAAAATGAGAGAAAGAGAGAGAAAGGTTGAGCTCGTTGATAAAATGACCTGAGGTAGTTGAGGTTTATATAGACCCCAATATAATCGTCAAGAGAACCATTTGCATGGGCTCATAAAGGTCAAACGGCTGGCATGCACCCATTTAATGCCCAATCGACTACTCGCAACCAGACTTATGCACTCACTCGCCTTCCCAATGTGCCAAAGACGTTGAGGGTAGGTGTGACTCCATAGATAGGTCAAAAATGACCTTTGACTATCTTGGTCAACCATTAAAATAGTTTGATAAAATAAAAAAAATTAACAGATTTTATGAGGTACAAAATTGTTCAAAATGAATGATAATAAGATTGGTCAAAGTCAAACCAAAACCAAGGTTGAACCAGACAAAATCGAGCTAGGCCAAATTCGAATCCTAGTCAAAAGCCAAAGTTCAATTGAGAAACCCCCGAGGGTCTTTCCCTGTTAGTCAACTTTACATATTTTATACTCAATGTGTTTCTAAAAAATGTTCAATGCCAGATTAAACATATTTCATAAATTAAGGAAACTTTTCCTCCAAAATCAATTCACCAGAAAATCAGGCAAAGTGATGATTTGAGCCAAACAACATGCACTAGCAATCAGTCTCACAAAATGCAGTATTGGATGGCAGAGATGATTGTTATGAATAACGGTGAACTCACAGGTTTCGTCAGACCCAACTTCGAAGGACCTGTCTTTCAATAATGATGATAACACCCACCCCGGTCACCAAGTGGCAGCAGGCCTGGGGAGAAAGGTGCTGGCTGACCCTTTCATTTCAGGTTCAACTCCCACGGGTTTAATAGGTGCCTTTAATTGGTGGGTTCCATAAGGGCTCGAGTGTCGATGACTCCACCCATGGCTTACCCGTCACATGAGGGCAGGCCCATTAAGTGTGACCCGGTTTGATGAGAGAAAGCGAGTGTTTAGGGTCCATGAATGTGCATTGAACCATCATGAGCTCTGCCACATAAAAGGCCTCGACTAAGCTCTATTTTGGCAGCCCTAAGCCTAAGAAAGCCAGCTATCCTAAGTAGAAACTTGTATTTTGGCTTGTTCAAGTAGAATCAGCTTCCCACCTGAGAAAGCTGGCTATTCTGGTCTCATTGAGGAAATCTTTCGTAACTTCAGAAACATGTGACTCATTTCCATTTGTCAAAAGGGTGTAAAGGGCATGTTTAGGGAGAGGAATTTATTCTAATGTAAGAAAGTAAATTACATGTGAAAATGGGTCATATATTATTTGGAAATTGTTTTCTTATGTTTTTTCTGCACTATATGAAGTGTAACAACATGCTTTAGATCCATATGTTTGTTTTATACTATTAATAAGTTGAATCTCGATACAAAGCTTACGCATTCCTTTGATCACGACCTACTTTTCCGTTTACTTTAATTGGAATAATAGAACTTATGGTTTTACTTAAAATGAAAGAGTATTTCATTAATTTGCATATGGACATGACTCATTTTCTCCCTTTCCAAGTTATGCCCAAGAGGACCTAATTTTCACAGGGTGAGAAAATTTTACCTGTGAAAATTTGCTGATGTTACATTAATTTGCATATGGACATGACTCATTTTCTCCCTTTCCAAGTTATGCCCAAGAGGACCTAATATGTTCACAGGGTGAGAAAATTTTACCTGTGAAAATTTGCTGATGGCCCTAAGAAGGGGCAGCAGTGTTGCCCTAACCTGCGTATGACCACTTTGAGCCAGATAATTTTTTTTTCTTTCTTTCTTTTGATGATCCGTAATGGGACCCCCCAATACAAATTCATATTTCACAGAAATTCATTGAAAGGTCCAAATCCATCCATAACAATTTCACGTGAAAAACATATAGATGAGCTAATCATCAACCATTTATTTCATTCAAATATACCCCCATCAAAAAATAGAACACCACTCCATCCTACCCCTTTATAAGTAATAAGGAGGAGAAGAAATAATAGGGATGATGAGAATAATTAAAGACGTAAGTACTAAAAGAAATGAAGAAACATCATTATTCCCTACAACCAAACTAATAAAACAAATACACCACCTTCCAAACAAGAAAAGCCCACTGGATCCACAAAAATCAAGCTGGAAAACCAAAGTTCCAGCCACTCAACCATTAAATGAACATAGAGATAGTCCCCTCATCGTGAGAACAAGGCCATCACAGACATCAAAGATGCGAAGACGACGACACCGAATGTCGGTAAAGTGATCGGGGAAGCACTCTCCATCGGTGAGGGTGCTGATGCAATCTGCGCAGAGACCATGCTCGATGCGGCAACTAGGAGAACAAGGAGAAGGGAGAAGAGGGATGCAAGCCTTGGTGCCTCCATGATTAAGTTTCTAGAGAGAGAAATAGAGCAAGAGATGGAGAGGGAGAGCTTGTGTGGGCAGACAATTGGATGTTAAAGAGAGGGAGAGACTATGAGATGAAGAGTTTGAGGGTTTCCAATGGGGTCTTTATATATATATATATAGAGAGAGAGAGGTTTGAACGACGTAGGGAGGAACAAAGAGGGTAGAGAGAAAAAACATAGCCGTTGGAACGGGGTCCCATTCATGCATTTTTTGACCTTTCACGCGCCCCATTGCGTGTGGAAACAGTCTAATTTGAAGCTTCGGAGGAGCGTGTGGGGTCTACCCCGCGATGACTAACTGTTCGGATTGACACGTGGCAACCAATCACTGGGTTGTTGAGAATAAAGCCTATGGCAGGTAAAAGTTTTGGAAGATACATTTGATTATATTTGATGTTTCCCATGAGTCATTGACCAATTAGCGTATCCAACGGGTCTAAACTGGATCCGGATTCAATTGGGCATGTGGGTGGTCCAAAGCCCAACCTCATTAATTTGGTTGCTTCTGTTTATTTTTCAACGTCATCACATGTCATTGGATCTCGGATCAAATCTGGATCAGTGTCACAAGGATCCTAGGGAGATTATATCAGGTACTTTATGGCAAACAACCTGGTCAAACTAAAACTATAGCTAGGTTGGACTTGAATGATATAACCCAAGAAGGAAATGGATCAGAACTAGGGATGCAGACGGGCCGGATCCATAACAGCTAAATACAAAAGGATTCGGATCTGGAATAGACAAAAATTGCAAAACCTCCTGTCTAGATCCGATCCATTTGCATCGCTAATCAGAACTATGGAAGAAATTGATTATTAAGTTCAGATGGTGGACTTGGGACAAGGCTTCATGATGATAAGGAGAAGCCTGTGTTGGAAACGGGCAGGGATTGATGAATGCTGATGATAATGATCATGCGGTCGAGCTAATTGAACTTTCTAGTTGGATCGAGTTAAATCAGGCTAACATGGATCTATATGCTCAGTCGGACCTAATCTTTGTTGTTTTTGCCCAAGTCAAGGCAAGAAACCGCATCACCAACAACACATTGGTAGGTAATTGGTAGAACCTCTAAAATCCTTTATGCTTACCAGTGACTACTCCCAGCTTCGATTTTGTGGCAATGAAAAGCATTTGCAAGGTCCGATTTGCAAAAAAAAAAAAAACATGAATGTTGGATTATGTTTTTTTGACAAGCATGATTCTTAGATACTTGAATATTTTCAAAAATTCAAAGCTTTCAATTTTCAAAAATCCTGCTTATGCATCACAATCAAATGATTTAAGAGCTGGTACCTTTAAAACTGAGCACGTAGATTACAGTATGATATGCTTTAATAAAAAAATAAAAAAAACTCATAAAAATTTATGAGCTTTGTGTTTTAGGTTTATGAATTTTTGGTAGAGGAAATTGGATTTAGGGTTTAGGGTCACGATCTTTGTCTATGTGAACGATATAGTCTATCACAATTTACAATTTCATGCCGATTTAAGTCATAGTTGAAAATCGATTTCGCTGCTATAATTTTTCTATCGTGATTTACACAATCACATATAAAAGACGCAAAAGATGATGAAAAACAAATCCAAACGAGACTTGCTATCGTGATTTGACTGATTCGTCCTATCGCTTTGATTAGTTTTGTATAAAGAAGATGAAATGGCATTTATTAACTTCATTATTACGCAATGCAATTTATTGACTCTCGTTTTTTGGTAACTGGCATTATTTGTTTGAATACTGGCGGTCTGTGAAACGACGTTTCCTTCATATATGAATGACACGTCGCACAAGTACTGGATGGTGTGATTATCCTCTGCTTCGTGAACGAGTAACAAACAAACTGATGGTTCCTTTATAAACCTCATGTTCGTAAATCAAACATATAACCTACTTCATCACAAATGGGGTATCGATATCGATAAAGGAGACAACGACAACTACATGACCAATGATGGCGATTCAAGCATATATTGTTTAAACATCATGTCCATTTTCTTTAAAATTGTGTTGTGTACTATGTAATGGAATTTCAATATCGTTTATTGAATATTCTGCTAATTTCAAGATCATTTATTGTAAAAATATTAATAAACGGTAAAATCGATTTGCACAAGCAATGACAGTGCACCTTTACCATGATTTATGCTCATGAACAAAGCGATTGCCATCCAGTTGTGACTGACATAGATGTCAATCCGTAAATCGTTATACCATCATGATTTACAAAATGATGTTTGTCTTCTAGACAACGAGCTTTGTCTAAGTGAACTATACGTACCATCATGATTTACACAATGACCTATGAAAGCTACATGGTGTAGCGATTTGCTATAACGGGCAACGTCTATGTCATCTATTTTTCCTAATCGTTTTTACGGGCGATTGGGAAAGATGGTTTATGGATTTCAGGTTTTGCTTCAACGATAAAAAATAAGTTACATTCTTGAATACAAACAATTTCATTCAGAAATAAAAACAAAGACATATCATTGTCATCGTAACTTTGTAACTACAAATCCACATGAATTATATGATTTACAACCACATTCGTATATAAAAAATATTAGTAGTTGGTTACAATGTCTATGAGCAACTGAGGATACATCCTCTCCAAGTAAACGAGCTCAGTAGTAATGACATCCCATTATACCTTATTTCTCTGTAAACGAGCTCTCCTATTTTGTTAAACTCTTAACAAATCCGACAATATGGAAATTGAGTCATGCAAAGAGGCATGACAACTAACTTGATGGTAATACTTAAAAATAGTCCACACGGGATTCCTGTGTTCCATAGCTCGCTTTTGAATTAGTCTGAGACTGTCATGAAACAGAAAATATAAGACACTGCATTAAGTTTCACAAGAAATGCAAACATCCTCCCAACATTGATTACATACCAAAAAACTTGTAAAACTGAAGCTATCATTCCGAGAAATCTGGTCGGGAGCATCGAAGGTTACAACGTTGAAAATTACGTCTATAGGGTGTTGTTGTATGTTGAAAATTATACAAGTTAGATATTGATAAGCTTCACATAATGCAATTTACATGAGAAACAATATAATGTCTTATATACCTGTTCATGTGAAGGACTTTATTGCTTTTAATTAGAGGTTGGTTGTTTCTTAGACATTTTCTTGTCAACCAATTCTAGTGCACCTTTTGCCCTCCGACGACTGCGATCAGAGGTAGGTTTTCTTTTGATACCCTTTGCTTGGTGAATATTTCTATCATAATCAACAACGTTCACTCATGACTTGTTGAAGATGATGTTTACGCTTTGACGCAACTTCTTAGAAGTATCAAGGGAAGCATGATTTTCACCTACGTTGTTCGATCCCATTATCTTGGACTGATATTCATGAGCTGCAATAGATTGATGGTGAATTAACTGCACATTTTCAAGTAACTTCTTTGAAACTTTTCTCATGCATACATAAGCTTCTTCACTTTTTTATGCCAAATCTGCAATATGCATAAATGACCACACACTTGTTGGTAACGGGAGGCTATGTGACACTTTTCATCAGCACCAGATTGACTGACATTATCCATATCCAGCAGTTCAATCTTTGCATTAAATAAGACTCAAGTATTTCTTGTATCTTCTCTTGATTAAGTACCTTTAATGCATGACAACATAAAATACCTTTGAATTCGTACATTTTGCACGTACATTCATCTTTTATGTTGTCAACATTGTACGTGACATGCGCTTCTTGCCTTTTCTGATGCTTTTCGCCCTCTCATAAAATAAGGTATTTGCACATATTCTCGGTTTGCATGAGTCATTCTATGTTGCAATTCATGACATGTATAACTTCTTTCTTAATGCATTCAAATACAGTTAGTGTATACAGATCTGCAGGTCGCATCAATATTTTCATGCCCAAAATTACATGGAGTGTATTGAAGCATTTCACATCTTGTTCAAGCTTATTTTGTCTTAGACTGTCTACAAATAATTAATATTGTTTCATGAAGCAAAACATTGTTAAACATGAATACAAGGTTTTCTTCAACGTGGCATGCATAAATCCAGCTCTTTGCGTGCTTATCATACCTGTACAAAAGTATTATCTTCCATATGCCAATGCCCACTTCTCTTTTTCTGCATATAAATTTTGTAACCACAGACAGTCTTCAAAGTCGTATATCTGAATCATTTCCTCCCAATCTGACATAAAGGCGACCTCGTCTATGCTCTCAAGTACACACCTTGTAAACTTTTTGTCAAACTCTGTCTTCTGATTAAATATGTGTCCAATGTTCTTTGTTGCATTTTGAAAGATATGTCATAAACATAGGCGATGATGTGCATCTGGTCACACATAAAACATTAAAGCCGCAATTGCGTGATCACCATATTTAAGTACAACTTCAAATTGCTTTCCATTCATTGCCTGTGTAAATACTCTGAACAACCACTCAAAGCTTTTCTTGGTCTGGTCATACAAAAAAGTGTCGCCTAATATACAACTCTGTGAGTGATGGTTCACTTCGACAAATTGCGCAAATGGCCACTGTTCAGTATTAATTTTCACTATCGTATAAAAAATAAGCACATCATTGAAGCATTCATAATCTACTCTTGACTTTAAAACTGTCCAAAACATATTCACAACATATCCATCTTTATTCAGCTGCATTGCACTAAAAAAACCAAAGTCAATGCTTGATTTCTTCTGTAAGTAATCAACCAAAGAACATATTTCTTCATTCTTCATGTTGTCTGTCATCTTCTTTCTCAAATGGTTTCTTAGATCCATAGGTGTGAATGACATATTCTCGTGACCACCATCTATGTACGCAAACAAATTGTATGTCTTCCTTGGTGTAATATTGGTGCTATCAGCTATTGCAGCATGCACTACAATTACTTTATGATGTGACCTTAACATAGGAGTCATAAATGAAGCAGATAAATCATGATTATGGTCACTGATTAAAGTACGAACTACATATTTCTCATTCAGAAGTCTTCTTAACAACATTCTCGCTGAACATCCACATCTTGATTCTGACAAGCTCCTTGTTGGATTTCCAATTGATTTCTTTCAACCTTCCTTAGAACAAACATATGTCTTTCTCACCATGACACCCTGTGTATTTTTTGACCAAGAAAACCTTCAAACACTGAAGCCAAATTTTAAGGCATAATCATTGTAACATTTATATGCAGCATCCTCAGTATTAATTTGCATTCCTTCTACGGGAACATAGTCATGTGTACTATCATGTACATTCCCAGTGCCTGCACATTTATCAAGTGTACTGTCAGGATCGTCTACCACATTATCGAATTTCATTTCTTCTGCTGAACATTCAAGTCACGAGTGAATCCAATGCATGCACCCTTGTTATCATGTACATCATTAGTGCACATGTTCACTTCTTTAGGTGTATCATTAATATATATGTTCACTTCTCTATATCTTTCAAATGATTGAGATAGATCATCTTCATTACAATCAGATGATAAGCTCGCCACTGTTATAAGCAAGATATCAATTTGTATTAGCAAGCACATATGTTTACTACGATTTATTCAGGATGCATATAACAACGGATACTGATAAGGTTAAGCAAGTCAAAGAAATGATTTAATGAATCGTAGTATAAAAGCAATTGCAGTTTGTTATTTTCTTATACGATGCATTGAGTTATTACTTACCATGCCAATAAAATAAATGACATGTCGTACATGTGTGTTGACGATAGCGCTTTAATTATATCTATGATGCTATGAAGCGAGTTCCATAGAAATCGCTTCACAAGCAGCGATTTGAATACGAAAATCACCACTGCAAGCGCATAAAAATGTATTTGTGCAGGCACACGTTTTAAAAGTCTTTCTACAAATATCTTACAAATATATACTATAAAACACATAATATTACAAATCGATATACATATCACATAATATATTACAAATCGATATGGCAATTCAGTATAATACCTTACAAATTGACACTACAAAACACATAATATCTTACAAATTGATAAATATATCGCAAAATATATTATAAATCGATAAAAAAATTCAGCATAATAGCAAACAATTCGATATTAAAAAACAAAATAAGATCTCACAAATTTTTAGTATGTTACTAAAATCGCGATTTGAGATACAATGCATATACTGAGTGAATGGAGGATACTGGATGGGGTAGAGGTCCTTTATCGCATTTGTAAACAAGCATTTTTGTCAACAGGTCCCAGCGGCTTACAAATATCGATAAGTTTCCAACCATCAAAAGGACAAGATCCACCTGCAATAACAAAACAACACTTTAATGGCACTCAAGATGACATATGTTCTTCAACGATAGCATGATGACATAGAAAGGTACTCACGATGCCTTAATGACACTAGTTGGAATGTTTGTGCATTATTGTTTTCTTCCATAATGCCTAACGATAACGAAAAAGAAGAGAAGACAATAAAAAGAGAGGGCTGACAAATTTGCCTATGATGCTTACCAATGATCGAACCAGTCGATCGCGAACACGAGAATGTTTTGTAATACAAAGCAGAAATGAGAAGGCGACAATGTGTTGGAAAACCGTCTAAAAACATGGTGGAAACCTCGACTCGAGACGATGGCAAAGTTTGCGTTGTCAAAGGGAGCTCTTGTTACAGCAGATGGCGCAAAAGTTTACTGCTTAGGGCAAAAATGAAACGTTTGGACTTTGAAGAGTTAACATCATACTTTCTGGATGGAGGACTTTTTATGTCATTTTCTCGAATCGTCATTTCCCTTCTTTTGAATGGAGGATATTTTTGTAATTTTCTTGAACCGTCGTTTCATGGCGAGCATAGCAGGAAAGGGTACTTAAGTATTTGCAACTGCACCAGATTCTAATGCTAAGTGATGCTGACACACACGGGGATACGAGCTCCATAAGCTCTTATACGTGGCGCTCATTGGGACCCCCAAACATGAGATGTAGCTAACAGTCATCTTTGGGGCAGAACACACACCACCCTCTCGAAAGAAAGGGCATGAGCAACCCCTTGGAAGAGTAAGATGACCCTCCCATCCTTTACCATCATCCATCCTTGCAATCAGTAGCAAAGATCAGGTGCAATGTGGTTGCACAAAAAATAGTGGTCATAAACCTAAGATGCCCCTCCCATCCTTTCCCAGGGGTGTTGATCAAGTGTGAAGCCTTAATATCACCACCATCCAATCTCGCTCTTAAACCTGAGATTCCCCTACCATCCTTTCCCATTGATCAAGTGTGAATCATTAATCAGCATACATCACCACCATCCAATCTGGAAATCAGGAGCAAGGATCAGCTGCAAAGTATGTGACAAAAAAAAAGTGCTACTTTCTTGGGTTGCCCAACACATCTGATTTAGACTGAGCTCCATACAAGTTGACTATGTTGTGGCATGTTTCGCAGTTTTCAAGTTGTGCAAGAAGGGTCAGATATTATTTTTTTGCAATTACAATGTAGTTGCCCTTTGCCATGTTAGAATTTTCTTCATGTGTGGGAACTAAAGTTGGGAGGTGTCCTGCAATGACCCTCTCTTGAAAGCCATAATTGCCCTACTTTGTGTAAATCCGAGTGTGCAGGTAGGGTTGGATACAATCTTTTTTGGGATACAACCAAGCCTCCACCTCAACGGACGATACCAGTCACTCCTAGCATTGAGAAGGTTGGTCACCACAACAAGGTTACTTTAAACAACTTCAAGAAGAGTAAGAGAAAGAAAACGAAAAAGAGAGAGGAAAAAGGCTAAGTTTGTTGATGGAATAACTTAAAACAACTGATCATATAGACCCCAACAAAATGGCCTAGTGGATGGTTTGCATGCCTTCATAAAGTCCAAACATGTGGCATGCACCCATTTAAGGTCTAATTGGGTAACATGTACCCATTTAAGTCCCAAACAACCACAGACATTAGACCTCATGTACCCATTCACCTTTTCAACATGTCAAAGACTTGAGACTAGCTGTTAAGGCAAGATGTCACTCCCTAAATAAATAAAAAATAACCTTTGACTGTCCTAGTCAACCACCAAAATGGTTTGGTAAAATAAAAACTTTTTATGAGGTATAAACTTATCAAAAAGAGTGATAAAAAGATTGGTCAAAGTAAGACCAAGACTTCAGACCGAACTGAGCCAGGTCAGGCCAAATTTGAATCCAAGTCCAAAGCCAAATCCCAATCCAAGCATAAATTCAAAGTCAAATCTAAATATAAGTCCAACTCCAAAGTCAAAGCCAAACTCAAAGTCTAAAGTTCAAAGTTCAATTGATAAGCCTTATCGGGGACTTGCCCTCTAAGTCAAATCTAAACATTTTAAACTCAATGTGGTTCTAAAACATGTTTAATGTGAGACTAAACATATTTTATAAGGTAGACATTTCCTTTAAAATCTATTTTTCAAAAAATTAAGCAAAGATAAGGGTTATTTGACAAAAGAGTTAGGTTCAAAAGGTTCTTGATTGAGATTCTATTTGGTAGCAAACCCTTATCCCCTGTAGCAATTCACTGTGATAGTCAAGTTGCTATATATAAAGCAAGAAACAATATATATATAATGAGAAATCTAGAGATACTAATCTAAAACACAAAATTATTTATAACTTACTTAAGAAAGGAGTAATTTAAGTTGAATATGTGAAATATATGAAATCTTGTCAAACTTTGGTAGATCTACTTACGAAAGGTTTTTCACAAAAAATAATTAAAAGTACATATGAGGTAATGAGATTAAAACCTACTAAAGAAAATACCCATGATAGACACCCAACCAAGTGATTTGGGTTGATTGAATTGTTGGTTCAATGAGAAGAACAAGTTACTGGAGTAATTGAGTGAGCACTAAAGAATTTATGAAGATAGAGAGTATCTTCTTGTCTCATTATGATGTAAGTGTTCAAAAACTTGTTCAAGTAGAATCAGCTTCCCACCTGAGAAAGCTGGCTATTCTGGTCTCATTGAGGAAATCTTTAGTAACTTCAGAAACATGTGACTCATTTCCATTTGTCAAAAGGGTGTAAAGGGCATGTTTAGGGAGGAATTTATTCTAATATTAGAAAGTAAATTACATGTGAAAATGGATCATATATTATTTGGAAATTGTTTTCTTATGTTTTTTCTGCACTATATGAAGTGTAACAACATGCTTTAGATCCATATGTTTGTTTTATAGTATTAATAAGTTGAATCTCGATACAAAGCCTACGCATTCCTTTGATCACGACCTACTTTTCCGTTTACTTTAATTGGAATAATAGAACTTATGGTTTTTCTTAAAATGAAAAAGTATTTCATTAATTTGCATATGGACATGACTCATTTTCTCCCTTTCCAAGTTATGCCCAAGAGGACCTAATGTTCACAGGGTGAGAAAATTTTACCTGTGAAAAATTGCTGATGGCCCTAAGAAGGGGCAGCAGTGTTGCCCTAACCTGCGTATGACCACTTTGAGCCTGATAACTTTTTTTTTCTTTCTTTTGATGATCCGTAATGGGACCCCACAATACCAATCATTCATATTTCACAGAAATTCACTGAAAGGTCCAAATCCATCCATAACAATTTCACGTGAAAAACATATAGATGAGCTAATCAACCATTTATTTCATTCAAATATACATCACATATAATCCCCCATCAAAAAATAGAACACCACTCCATCCTACCCCTTTATAAGTAATAAGGAGGAGAAGAAATAATAGGGATGATGAGAATAAAGACGTAAGTACTAAAAGAAATGAAGAAACATCATTATTCCCTACAACCAAACTAATAAAACAAATACACCACCTTCCAAACAAGAAAAGCCCACTGGATCCACAAAAATCAAGCTGGAAAATCAAAATTCCAGCCACTCAACCATTAAATGAACATAGAGATAGTCCCCTCATCGTGAGAACAAGGCCATCACAGACATCAAAGATGCGAAGGCGACGACACCGAATGTCGGCAAAGTGATCGGGGAAGCACTCTCCATCGGTGAGGGTGCTGATGCAATCTGCGCAGAGACCATGCTCGATGCGGCAACTAGGAGAACAAGGAGAAGGGAGAAGAGGGATGCAAGCCTTGGTGCCGCCATGATTAAGTTTCTAGAGAGAGAAATAGAGCAAGAGATGGAGATGGAGATGGAGATGGAGAGGGAGAGGGAGAGCTTGTGTGGGCAGACAATTGGATGTTAAAGAGAGGGAGAGACTATGAGATGAAGAGTTTGAGGGTTTCCAATGGGGTCTTTATAGAGAGAGAGAGAGAGAGAGAGAGAGAGAGAGAGAGAGGTTTGAACGAGGTAGGGAGGAACAAAGAGGGTAGAGAGAAAAAACATAGCCGTTGGAACGGGGTCCCATTCATGCATTTTTTGACCTTTCACGCGCCCCATTGCGTGTGGAAACAGTCTAATTTGAAGCTTCGGAGGAGCGTGTGGGGTCTACCCCGCGATGACTAACTGTTCGGATTGACACGTGGCAACCAATCACTGGGTTGTTGAGAATAAAGCCTATGGCAGGTAAAAGTTTTGGAAGATACATTTGATTATATTTGATGTTTCCCATGAGTCATTGACCAATTAGCGTATCCAACGGGTCTAAACTGGATCCGGATTCAATTGGGCATGTGGGTGGTCCAAAGCCCAACCTCATTAATTTGGTTGCTTCTGTTTATTTTTCAACGTCATCACATGTCATTGGATCTCGGATCAAATCTGGATCAGTGTCACAAGGATCCTAGGGAGATTATATCAGGTACTTTATGGCAAACAACCTGGTCAAACTAAAACTATAGCTAGGTTGGACTTGAATGATATAACCCAAGAAGGAAATGGATCAGAACTAGGGATGCAGACGGGTCGGATCCATAACAGCTAAATACAAAAGGATTCGGATCTGGAATAGACAAAAATTGCAAAACCTCCTGTCTAGATCCGATCCATTTGCATCGCTAATCAGAACTATGGAAGAAATTGATTATTAAGTTCAGATGGTGGACTTGGGACAAGGCTTCATGATGATAAGGAGAAGCCTGTGTTGGAAACGGGGCAGGGATTGATGAATGCTGATGATAATGATCATGCGGTCGAGCTAATTGAACTTTCTAGTTGGATCGAGTTAAATCAGGCTAACATGGATCTATATGCTCAGTCGGACCTAATCTTTGTTGTTTTTGCCCAAGTCAAGGCAAGAAACCGCATCACCAACAACACATTGGTAGGTAATTGGTAGAACCTCTAAAATCCTTTATGCTTACCAGTGACTACTCCCAGCTTCGATCTTGTGGCAATGAAAAGCATTTGGAAGGTCCGATTTGCAAAAGAAAAAAATACATGAATGTTGGATTATGTTTTTTTGACAAGCATGATTCTTAGATACTTGAATATTTTCAAAAATTCAAAGCTTTCAATTTTCAAAAATCCTGCTTATGCATCACAATCAAATGATTTAAGAGCTGGTACCTTTAAAACTGAGCAGGTAGATTACAGTATGATCTGGTTTAATAAAAAAAATAAAAAAACTCATAAAAATTTAGGTTCATACTCTATATATATATATATATATATATATATATATAGAGAGAGAGAGAGAGAGAGAGAGTAATGGGTGCGTGTTAAATGAAATGTTCTAAATGAGCTTTTCAGTTTTTTTTATTTTATTTTTAAATTCTGACTATACAGATGTGATCTATGTACTTGATTTTATAGGGATCAGGTTCCATTCTGACACATAGGTGGATTTTTATAATGTTCAAAAAATCAACGGTCCAAAACCTTTATAAATTTTCAAGGCTCCAAATATCATTTTTCATCAAAAACACATGATCCTGGTATGAATTTCTCTTAAATCGACCATGCCCAACACATTTATGGAGTCGGAATTGCAAAAAAATGTTGAAAGAGCAGAAAAACTCCTTTAGCAAGTTTCATTTAGCACTTACCCGTTACTATATATATATATAATGTTTGCTTTAAAATTTATATGAAAAAATGCCACAAGTTGTTTTGATTCAATTAGACCTCATAGATAGATCCAATGTATCTAAAACAGTAGGAATCGACTTTCAATCATATTTTAATAGTAAAACATGATTTGTGACCTGGGAAAGCATCACAAGTTGTAGGCTGTTGGTTTTTTAAGCGCTTTAACAAAATGTTCATATCCGTCGTAATCCAGCCCTCGCTAAGAAAAACATGTAGTTCACATTTGTACGGTTAGTTTCCTAAAAACAACTAAAAAAAAAAAAGGAGGCATATGATTTATTTATTTTAAAGGCAAGCTGGTGTTAAGCAAACCCCTGCTAGTTATACAACTATAACATTGGATTTTGAACCTGCAACGTCCCAACACAAGGTCACGTACACTAGCCTCTCTTACCAGACAAGTTGAGCCCCCATTGATAAAAAGGACGATTGTGATAAATATGATCCCCATCTATATATAAAGAATGGATCCGGTAGCCCAGATTGGGACCCTTTCTGGGTAATCATGTTAGTCTCTGCAGAGATTGACGGTGTAACAGCAATCTCAATATCTCATAAAGCAGTTGCACACTTGTTCAGTTGAGCTGGCCTCAGTATTCTCTACACCAGCTCCTATATTTGCGTCATTATAGCCCATATAATTTTTTATTTGATAGTCCAGCCGGGGTTAGGCAGACCCCTACCAGATATCTCTTAAGCCCTCATTCGGCAGAGGGATTTGAACCTGAGCCTTCAGCTTGGCACAGGACCCCGCTTACCACACATTGGTGGTTGAAGTATCGTATAAAAAAAATTTTTTTTGAAAGGCAAGCTGAGGTTAGGCGGACCCTACCAGAACTACAGCAGTGGCAGAGGGATTTGATCCTGAGCCTTCAGCTTAACACAGGACCCCGCTTAACACATGGGATACCACCTAGGTTGAAGTATCATACAATATAATAATTCAATATCTCCTAAAGCAGTTGCATACCCATTTGGTTAAGCTGGCCACAGTTTTGTCTGGTGCTATTTTTTTTTTTTTTTGCATCATTATGGTCTTATTTTATATGCCTAATTCAATATTTACACCATCCCCACAGCCATCATTTTCATCACCAAAAATTTTTACATCGGCGGCGTGGTTCACAAGGTCATTGAAATTGAATGTTGGAGATTACTTTGCTTGGAAGCAACTGTTGCAACAGAAGGCCGAGGTTCAAATCCCTCTGCCACCATGGTGGTAGGGGTCTTTCTAACCTCAGCTTGCCTATCAAATAAAAAAAATACTTTTGCAACACTAGTCAAAAATGAAAATGATGCTAGAAAGCAATCGCAATACCGCCGGTTATAAAAGATTTCTTGTCCGGCTGCCACAAGATGTTAAAAGAAGACTTCACACTGTCCCGTGAGGGTTTTTACCATCGGAAAATGGTCGTCCCCTGTGACAAAAAGGCATTTTTTAAAATGCTGAAATCTTTCGGCATATTCAAATTCATAAATTTCTTGCTTTAAAAAAACTTTTTTACCTCTTCACACAACTTTCTCTCAAATATCAGTATGTGAATTTTCTTTCATGAGTTGTGAAGGTCCCCAAAATGTGTGCATATTTTTTAACTAAATACTTTCACATTTGCAAATGGTCTGACTTTCGGACACGAATGTCCTTTTGCTTGTGCCCCTCATGTGGTTAGTAAAAGGAGGTTTGTACATTTTGAGGACCTTTGCAACTCATGGTTACTAATGTCTGTAATGTATTTGCAAATGTCAGGACATGTCAACTTGGTAACAACAACAACAACTACGCCTTCATCCCAAAACAATTGGGGTCGACGATATGAACCAAAAAAGAAAATCATTCTGGGTCTCCCACATGAATCCTTCTCCTCCAATCATTTCTATCCAATGCCATGTCTTCGGTGAGGTTCAAAGCATTCATATCCTTTCCTATCACCTCCATCCATGTCTTCCTAGGCCTACCCCGACCTCTTTTAACTAATAGATTTTCCCATTTCTCCATCCTTCTAACTGGAGCATCATTAGGCCTTCGCCGAATATGTCCAAACCACCGTAAACGATTCTCTCTCATCTTATTTTCAATGGGTGCAACGCCTACCTTTTTCATATCTCCTCGTTCTGAATCTTATCTTTTATTGTATTTCCACACATCCATCTCAACTACACTCATTTTTTGAATATGATGTCTCTTGGCAGCCCAACATTCTGTACCATATAGTAAAGTGGGCCTAATAGTCATCCTATAAAACTTTCCCTTCAACCGCAATGGCATTTTACGATCGCACAATACTCCAGTTGCACTTTTCCATTTCATCCACCCAACATTTATCCTATGATTTGCATCTCCGTCAATTTCTCCATACTTTTGAATGATAGATCCCAAATATTTGAAACAATCATTCATCGGTATTTCTTGTTCACCAAGCTTCACTACACTCTCATCACTACTTCGTTGCTTACTAAACGGACATTCCATATATTTTGTCTTGCTCTTACTCAACTTAAAACCTCTTGCTTCCAATATCTGTTTCCATAATTCTAACTTAGCATTAACCTCAACTCTAGACTCATCAATCAAAACAATATCGTCAGCAAACAACATACACCATGGCACATTTTCTTGAATTGATCTCGTAAGCTCATCCATCACTATAGCAAATAGGAAAGGGTTTTCTGCTAGGTATTTGCAAAAATATTGTTAAGTAAAAAAAACTTTAGTGACACTTCAAAAGCATCACTAAAGCCTTTAACAACGCTTCAAAAGAGCTGTTAAAGGCTCTTTGCTTTTTAGCATGTTAAGTCCACTGGCATCTCAAAAAAGAAATGATCTTACTCAAATGTACTCAAAATGTGTGAGCCTTATTTTACTAAATACTCTCGCATTTGCAAATGTCCTCACACATATGTGAACTTCCAACATAAAAAAACATCCCAACCATGAGGACATTCACATATTTAGAAAAAAATTTATATATTTAAGAAGAAATTTGCATATTCGAGAAAATATTCACATATTCTCATATTTGAGAGAAAATTCACTTGTACAAAGAGTAAAAAGATCCTTTTTATAATTGAAAATTGTGAATTTGGGCATGAAAAAATTTCAGAAATTATGAGGCATTTCAAAGAATGCATCATTTTTGTCATACAATACAATACAATTATTTTTCATCTACGATCATTTCTATTTTACCAAGTAGAGGCGAGCCAATGTGGGTCCATGAAGGGAGGGGTGCCGGGTTGGGGTTTTCCAATAGACTATCCAAAAAAAAATCTCAAATGAATTTGAGCATAAACCAAAAAATAAATGTTGGTCGTCTTCTATTAACCAGAAAGGAGAGGAAGCGAAGTGAGTAAACAAATTACTGAGTAAGTGAACTAAAGCATAAAGTTGTGCGAAGTCTTTTTCATTTTTTGGATAAATGTGAAAAACCACCACATTACTCATGAGTTCTTTGATGTAAAAAACCCAATTTTCCTGCCCACTACACTGTATACTTGCCTTCTACTTACACCAAGAGATGTAGACCCATGGGTTTGGAACCTATGACGTGCCTAGTGACATATGCTCACAACTTTTCCCTACCAGATGAGTAGAGCCCTTATGAGTAGGGGTGGGCAATGGGGCAGGCGGCCTAATGGGCCAAGCCGACTCGGCCCGCCATGTGTCGGGTTTAGGCCAAGGTTTTAGGCTCAGGCCGGTTAAGTACCGAGCCGAAACTCAGTCCATTATATACGTGGGTCAGGCCTGAGCTGGCCCGATGAGCTTGAGCTATTTATTATTTTTTAATAATATAAAAATTAAAAAAATTAACTGTTGCATATTGACTTGGTAACTATTACGATTTACGTAATTAGTTACATTAATTAAAAAGATAATTAATTTGGCGCATGAAAAGTTGAAAATTTATTAATTATTACTATTTACAAATGGATTTCGGTCGGGTTGGGACGAAGTCGGTCAGCTTCACATTGGGCTGGGCCATGGGCTGCTCTTCATACTCGAATCGCCAAAACTCGGCCCATTACTAAACAGCCCGATCCATCTCCGGCCGGCTCAATGCCTACTCATGGGCAACATACACAAAGTTAGCAATTTGTGAAGCATCAAGCATGTTAATTAAAAGAATTTATGATTAAAAGTTTTTTGCATTCGAAAGGATGATCAAAATACATGCAAAAATGAGTTATAAATATTAATAAATAATATATACATTTTCATTTGGTTTTAATTTTATAAAAAAGGTAGAAAAGCATATGTGTGTAGCGTATGAATTATAGACTTTGAAACCCTGCCTAACATGATTAAAACCCCATATCCTAAAAATTGCATTCATATTAGAGTTTTCTCTTCAAAAATATTTTTAATGTTATTTTATATAAAATTTCTTTCAAAAGTGAGCTTTTTTGCCAACATTCTAACTAAGAGCACATTTGGAAGGGAGAAAAATGTAGGAAAAGTAATACAAAATGAAAAAAACCGTACCAATTTTTCAACCCTTCCAAACGAGAAAGAGTTTTCACTCATAGAGTTTTTCTAAAAAGTACACTTTTTTATAAGAAACATTCCTCCATGGGGAGATGTGGAGGAATGTTTTCTACCAAGAGAAAAAATATTTTTACACTCCCCACTACCCTCCTCCTCATCTCTCTCATTTTTTCACATTTTCTCACTATGTTTTTCTCATGCTACACAAACAAGCGAAAAAACTTTCTTTTGGAAAACTTATATAAAAAATCTCATAAGCAAAACTCTTCTTTCCTATGAGAGTTTTTCACTCTTTCAAACATGCCCTAAAGTTTTTCCTCATGGTCTTTAAAGATTATTCAAAATGATTTATTTTATACAGAGTTTTGCTGCTATAAAACTTCATTAATGTTAGAATTTTGAAATATTTCTTGCACTGGTCATTTTATCTGAACTTGACTCCTTGTATAAATTTTTGGTAAGGTGGTCCGAGAGAAAACCTGTATAAATTTTTGGTAGTATCCAACATGACCCAAGAAGCTATGGATGTTGATGATATTCTCTAATTGTTTTCAATCTAACACAACTTTCACTTTAGTGAGATCTACGATTATTCTATCTTTGGAGATCACGTACTCAAAGAACATCACTTTGTCAAGCCAAAATTCATATTTTGAGAATTTGGCGTAAAGTTGATTCGCTTGAAGTGTCTTCAAGACAATCCTCAAGTGCTTTTGGTGTTGTTCTTTACTTTTCGGAGTAGATGATAATATCATCTATAAAGACGATGACAAAAGTGTCCAAATAGAGCCTGAATACTTAGTTTATCAGGTCCATGAAGATAGCAGGTGCATTAGTGAGTTCGAAAGGCATTACTACGAACTCATAATGGACATATCTTGCTCTGAAGTCATCTTTGATATATCTTCTTCCTTGACTCTGAGTTGATGATACCTAGATCTGAGTTCAATCATGGAGAACACTCTCATTTTCTTAAGTTGATCAAATAAATCATCAATTCGAAGTAATGGATACTTATTTTTTATGGTTGCTTAGTTGAGTATTCTATAGTCGACTATAACAATTCATCCTTCTTCTTTATGAATAGTACGGGTATTCCCCACAATGATACACTCAATTAGATAAATCCTTATTCCATCAACTCTTTTAGTTGACTCTTCAGCTACCAGAGTTCTATCAACACCATTCATTAAAGTGCTTTAGAAATTGGAGATATTCATGGTAAGGATTTGATCCCAAACTCGACTTCACGTAGCAGATGAAGTCCTGGCAACTCTTCAGAAAATATGTAACGCCCCGAATTTCCAAAACAAAGCTAAGTTAAAATTATCATGAATTTCTTTTTTTTTTCTTTGCAGCGGAACTTAGAAAAACTTTTAGCAGCGGAATAAGACGATAATGAGTCGTCGGTTTTAGAAAACTCCGAGCACGTTGCAGGTATGTGGTCAAGCAACTCATTGACCACCAAAGTGTTCCATTTTATCGAAAACCATATGTTTATTACAACACTACTGCTTAGAAAAGCAATGTAGATTCAATAAAAGGAAGCAGTACAACTCTGTCTAGAGAAACCCTGGAACTCGATGCCGCTTTGCTCCGCATATCGCCACGCAGGTTCAACACCTGAAATCCCCATTAAACGGGGTCAGAACCACTGATGGTCTGGTAAGTAAGCAATCACAATCCATTCAACTCAAGCAATGCATAGACCACTCAGGGTCGCAGTTCGTAATAACGACGCTCAAGCCTCCAAGACTTAGCGTATGTCGCAAGAGCCTCCTCATGGCTATGAGTTGAACATCTACGCAAGTCTTCTTGACTTCGCATAAGCTTCTTCAGGGTTGTGAGTTAGAATAACCGCTTAAGTCTTTACGACTTAGCTTTGACCTCTTCAGGGTCACGAATGGATGTCTAGCTCAAGCCTTTATGCTTGGCACATCCGTATCCTATGAATCTAAGGACAACTCTCCAAGCTTCGCTTAGTCGTATGGATATCAATGGGGTTCTTTCCCAATCGGTCCAGTAGTATACCGACCATGACACCTTCACAAAGGTTATGCAGGACTGACTCAACAACGTACATACACGCATACATTCAAAGTATCGTTGTACCTAAGCTAATGCTTTGTTTCGATAATTGCACCTTCCCCTAGGCTTAGGGGACTCATATCTGGGTGACAACGCGACGATCTGAGGGTTGATTATTCTATGTATTTTAGATACCCCAGATGCCTGTTGACCCCATCCCCCTAGTAGGACGGTACAGCATACCGGAAGAGATCCTTACTAGGTATCCGAATGCATTCTGCTACTGCAGTAGTTGGGTTCAATCCTTAGATATTTAAGGATAACCACGACCTCCATACCTCTGAGTGACGAAGGCCATCAATGAACTCTATCAGGTTCGGGTGAAATATATATGTCACTCAAGGCTGCGCCATCACCGTCTTCCTCGGTGAGAAATTCTGAAAGGGCCCTGCCGGTCTTATAATTACTTGACGAACATTGCATGCCTATTGGGCAGCCTTTGAGAAGTATGTACCCGACCCCAATCAACCACACGATTTTCACCGTGGAACAAAGGTTTTATTCACATGCATGTTTAACTCTGCTCTCGGCACTTCGGCCTTGATGAGCACTTCACCTCTTTCGGTGGAAACAACACACTCCGGCACAGCGGCCCTTACGAGTCTGGTTGTCAGATAATTCTCAATGAGCATGCACATGACTCGATCTCTACGGATCGGCTACTCGGCGTATTTTTACGCAACGAGCTCAGGACCTTGTCAAGGCGCTACCACTACTTTGGCGCAACGGCTCTTACAAGTATGGTGCCCTTGCAGGTGTCAGGGAGACGAGTCATTCTGACATCGTTCCAACAAAGGGCATCGTTGTGCCACTTATATGGTTCCGACGGCTCTTTTGCCAACCATTCTGTCAGCACCTCCTCTGCTCTACTGGCAGTGGTGTGACGAAACCTTCTACATCGTAGAAGGCATTCCATAAACTGGGTAGCACTCCTGCTACGTTCTTTCTGAGCTATTCTTAGCTCCTTCAGAAATTTCAGCAGCACTTCCTCTCTTTAATGAAGAAAGCGTGCGTTTCTTTTATCCATTTCAGCGGCATCTCCCCTCTTTGGTGGGAAATCGCTATGCTTGGCTCGGGAAATGAATGTGCACCGTTGTGCGTACTTTGCATCCATCCAGGTTGCAAGAACCCTGGGCCATAGCCAGGCCATACATAATTTATTTAGTCTTTACGTAAAGAGCATTTTGCCAAAAACCGAAGCCTTTCCAATAGGGGCTTCGTTCGTCAAGCAGAATCTTGAACGAGGAGCGGTAAGGAAATCGCATTGGCGATTTGGAGTTTGATCTCCATTTGAACGCTCATTTATGCGCCATATATGTAGTATAAGCAGAAGCCTATGCTTTATACAGCGGCGGCGTAAAGGAAATGCATATACTATTGTTCAAAGTGTGTAACTGAATGAAATATTCTACATATATAACAAAACAGAAGCCTTGGCATCGTTTGACGCGACGGCATAAGTAAATACATAATCGGAAGTACAGAAAGCAAGGAGCCTTGGCATCATACGACGCGACGGCGTAAGTAAATACATAATCGGAAGTACAGAAAGTAAGGAGCCTTGGCATCATACGACGCGACGGCGTAAGTAAATACATAATCGGAAGTACAGAAAGCAGGGAGCTTTGGCATCATACGACGCGACGGCAAAGGTAAATTACATAGCCTGTGCGATATAGGACGCGTCGGCAGAATCAACAGATATACACCTAGATCTGTATCCAACGATAGTTACGAGGCGAGCGAGTGAACACCGAAGTGTCCTAGAGGGCTCAACCAAGAACTAGGGCGAGATACTATTTTTTTTGAAGAACGCATATACTGCGCATTCAAACATATATATCTGACAATAGTTACGAGGCGAGCGCGTGAACACCGAAGCGTCCTAGAGGGCTCAACCAAGAACTAAAGCAAGATACTACTTCAGAAAGTATATGCTATATACAAACAATCAAATACTTGAGAGAGATGGTTTAATGAAGTGAACTTACTTAAAATTGCGGAAGAAACGACTCCGGTTGCTTCAAACGCTTCGAACGAGGCTCGACTTCAAAAAAGGATCAACTTCGAACTTCGGACGAAAAAGGACTTGGACTTTGACTTTGAGACAAACCAAGTTCAAGTCAAGTCAACTGGGTTTGGACTTAGGTCAAGTAGGTTCAGACCTAGGTCAGGTGGGTTAGGACCAGGTCAGGCAGGCTCAGACCAGGTCAAGCAGGCTCAGGCTAAGTCAGGCAGGCTCAGGTGGGCTAGGCTAGGTAGGGGAGGTTTGGGAAAGGAGGAGAGAGAGAGGGGTTGGCAATTTTTAAAGAAAGGGGGGCTCCTTTATTTATAGATTCTGAAACTTGGGCCCCAAGTTTCAGAATCTCCCTTTTACCCTTGGCTATTTCGGAAATTCCAAGAGGTTTCTTGGAGTGGGGCCCACTTGGATATTTCCATGGGATATTTTTGTGGGTCCCACCAGATATTTTTCTGAGGAATATTTTTGTGGGTCCCACCAATATTTTCGTGGGTCCCGCAAGAATTTCGGGTTCTTGGTGATTTTTTTCCGAAAAATTTTGAGTACGCCATTCCCTTCGTATTGACGTAACTAAGAGAGTTGGCTCGCAGGAATCCTTTGATTTCGTTCAGGTAGGAAGTTATGGCTTCCAGAGTGTTTGAGCATATATTCGCAAAGCGACGAATATCTTACGTATAATTGGCTTGCAGGAATTGATTTGTTTCGCATTCTGAGAAAAAATGCTATTTTTACCGGTAAATGCCTCATGAATTTTATTCAGATATTTCCTGAAAAATTGCGGGTCTTACAAAATACATCAAAAAAATCTCGCACTACCTCAAGGTTGTCAAGAGGCATGGTAGTCAGCTCTTCTGTCGAGAGACGCACAATTCTTACAAGTCTAGATAATTGGTATTCTACCTTAAGTAGCCCCGATCGAGATAATATGACTTTGCCCTCGTTGCATAAAATTTTAACATGATTCTCGCTAATCAATTCATGTTGAGAATGACATCGTACTGCATCATATCGAGTAGGATAGCACTAGTAGGCAAATGCTGCCCTACTATCTCTATGTCTAGGTTCTTTACACACTTTATACATTTTGTATAAGAACCTAGTGGGTTATTCACTTTGATCATTTTATTTACCGGTTCTACTGAGGTATGGAGTTATTCCATGAAATTGTCAAAGATAAAAATAGGTGTGGCCCCATATTCAAACCGAACGAAAGCGGCTTGTCTATTAACGGATACAGTACCTTCAATTAGGTCACCTTACAACGTAAGCACAACATGCCGTGGGTCTCTACTCTTTTTTTAGTGGCGGCGGCCGTTGGAACAGAGGGCGTTGCTACGGTCATTGAGAGGGTGCAGCTAATATGGTATTCCTCTGTCTTTCACCCGTGAGAGGATCTGATTTTATAATCTTTTTTCATTATCAAAATTGCTACCTGTATAGCAAAATCATAAATATGCAACCATATCAATGGTCTATGACAGAGCTTTTAGTTTGCTATGGTTAGATGGTGCTTTATGCTCAATAAATCAATTTTTTCCTTTTGAACGGGTTCGCTGAGTTTATTGGCATAAATCCTCAGGATGCGGCACCTTGCCACCTACGGATAACACTCAGCTTTGGCCTCCCAGCAAACTATGTGCATCCATGGGTTTCAAACTTGTGTCATCCTATCAGTGACATTTATGAATCCCCCTGCTACCAGATGAGCGGATCCTTTGTGGGTAGTTCTCAATAAACCATTACCTCTACTCAACCCCACTTTCATGGCGATCAATGGATAATTATCCAACCTGGGAACAATATCCTTGGATATGGATCAGATGGATCAAAATAGGCTAGTTTTAGAGCTGGTAGATGAATCCAATGAATTAGGAACAAAAGTGAGCTGGATCAATATATGTCTTGACTTTAAGCCAATAAGTCTTCCTCGTAAACCCATGAAATGGTAGGATCATGATGCATTTAGCACATATACTCATAGTGCCTATAGTGTTCTTAGGAACATCAAGATCTAGTTTGGTTAAGATACCCAACCTACTGGTTACTGTGTAGTCTGGTAAAGCAATTTTTCTCATCTAATTAAAATATAAGGTGGTTTTATACCATGATACTGTACGGTTGTACACACTCTTGTTTTTGTTTGCATGGATCTAACTATACAGATATATTTAGCATGAATTATTTATTATGTTATAAGGTTTTACCATGTTTAAGATTGCATAAGATCCTATTTTAGAGACAGTGAAAATCAGCTTATTACAATTTATGAAAATAAGGGTGGCCTAGAAATGGTATAAAACATCATGTTTCCGTCAGCTCTAACACATAAAAATAATAAATAGAACATGTTAACATGATCCAAAGGTCAGATTTTGTATTTGGAGATGAGATCTATGTAAATCAAGTGTGTACCACCGTAAGCTATGGTGGTGGGGTACCACCACAGAAGCCGTCTAAACTGAACAGAGGGTGTTCAAGCTCGCTAGTTTTTTATAGCATGCTGAGCAGAGCTTGATCTCATGGTGAGCCCAAGCTAATTATGAGCTAAGTTCAAGCTAGCTCTTTAACAAAAAGGTGCATTTTTTTAATTTAAAAATAATAGATGTTAGACTTTAAACCTACTTGGCCAAATAAATTGTTTCAAAGCTATAAGAAATAGGATTTGAACTCTAAACTTATTTCTTGGAAGTCAAACACTCCAAGTATCTCTATGATATAAAATATATGTAAAATATATCCATAACAAGCTCATGAGCCTATATAAGCCGAGCTGAGCTGAACATCTGTTGTTCATTTTTGGCATTCAGAGCTATTTCATGAGCTGAATACTGCCCATCTCATTTGCTAGCTAGCCTTAGTTCTACATTCAAATCTGAATTTGGTTGTCTGAAACCAAATGTATGTAAAAGTGTGCCCATTATATTAAATAGCTAGCTGGATCTGAATTCAGTAATACAGATCCGACTTTGAATCTGATCCAGCCACATCTGATTATGCTGGATTCAGTATTGCATACATCTGAACCAAATCCGACCCATTTACATCCTAATTTCTGAATCTGTTATCCCCGCCAACACCCATGTCAATCCCATGGTTGAAGCTACTTAACAGGCATTTCACAGTTCATCTTTGTGGTCAGTTCTAGCTAGGCCAAAAACTTTTTTGATCACTAGAGGTTAGATTTTTCTCAATTCTAGGGAAGGCAATGGACTGGGGCGCAGGCCACCCTCGCTCCGTCTCAAAATCCTGCCCTCCATCCCCGCCTTCATCTGTGCATGGGTTTTGATTTTAACCTTCATCCTTGCCTCCATTTCCATTTCATGTCCTCCATCCTAGGTTCAAAAGGAGCGAGGCGGGGCAGGGCCCCATTTTCCCTGGGTTCATTGTCATCCCTAAAGAAGGATTAGGAACGGGGCAGAGAGAGGCAAGGCGGTGATGGGGGTGGGGCAGGGGAAAGCTTAAGTTCATCCCCGCCACCATCCCTATTTCATGTCCTCCATCCCTAGTTCAAATGGAATGAGGCGGAGCAGGGGAAAGCTTAAGTCTATCCCTGCTCCATTCCCTATAACTTCAGTTTTAATTTTCTGCATCTGGTTTTCTCCATCACTCCAATGTGTGGATGCAAATGTCAATCTATCAAAGTAAGGTGCCCGCAACTTATGATGTCTGGTCAACTTGGTGACATCCACAAGTCGCCCCAACCAGATGAGCGGCAAAAAAGTTCAGGTGCAATATGATTGCACAAAAATTGTGCATTAAGCACCCGATCTCCATCCATCAGGTCTTGGGCCCCACACCTGACAGGCCCTGTCCCCAAGACAGTGGGTGATCAGGTGCTTAATGCACAAATATTTGTGTAATCATATTGCACCTGATCCTCCCTCTATGAGCGAAGCCCTTAAGGGGGGGGGTGCTGCATGACTTGATATTTGCATTGTACAAGTTCCCAACTTATCCAATCTTTTTTGATAAAAGAGTGCACTTGCTTATTCACGAGTAGTATATCTAGAAAAATGTAGATAATGATTCACCATCTTATACTACTCGTGAATAAGCAAGTGCATCGAAATATTCATAAAGCTAAACATAACCAAAGGCAAATGTCCGAAATAGCATCTCAACATCTCTTTTGCAGGAACTACCTTTTGTGGCTAAGGGCCTATTTGGAATCTCAGCTCTGGTATGGGTGTTTATTCATTTGGTGTTCCCAAGGCAAAATCTTGGTCAAATGCTCATGGTGGTCTCGTTTGGAATCTCGACACTAAGAGTCAGGCGTTTATGCATTTAGGATGGGAAGTGAGGCCTTTTCTCCTTTGTATTTTCACTAATGGATGGATTTGGCAGCTACAAAGTCCTAGAGGTGGCACTTCCTTAAATGCATAAACAGGCCTAATAACCTGTCTAGAAACTAAGATAAGAGTTAATGCATTTGGCAAAAAGTTGGTCAAACTACGATCTGGTGGATGTTTGGAAACTGGTAGCTGGGTTTGGAGTTAATGCATTTGGGATGGAAAGTGTCGTTGCATTTACACTAAAGCATGGAATTGACAACTGCCAAATACAGGATTTAGCATTTGTCACTCCCTAAAATGCCACTTCCCACCCCCAGCTACTAGTTTCCGAACAGTAAGCCAATGGAAGTTGACTTATGTAACCATATGGGGCTTGCACGACATGCATGTTATATACATCCTAATGTAACAAAGTGCAAAAGGATCAGTTTGGGAGATGGTAACTGAAGTAAATGAGTTAGAAGGAAATAGTTAGAAATGGATTGGGAAAGAATTGGAGGAATCCATTTGGCAGCCCCTTTAATTCTTTCAAAGATTCAGGCTATACAATTCTTTGATTCTTTATCTTGTGTGGAAGCATCTCTTCGTTCGTATAAAATGAGAGGATGAATAGATAGAGGTGTATATATCAAACAAGGTAAAATGAGTTTGTAAGATTTACAATCTTACTACTGAAAATTTTCCACTTCAACCGGAAACCTTTATGAAAAAAGGATTTGACAAATACCTCTTTATTTTGAAGGAAACCAAAATAGAGATAGAGGAAATATCAGACGTGGACTAGCTCTCTACTTTCATGAATCTAGCTTTTCCACCTTCCCAAACAGGTTAGATGATAGCCTACCTCAGTCATCTCTCTGGTGGGCATCATTTCTCTCTGAGTATCATTTCTTTCTAATTACCACTTTCCAAACAGACCTTAAAAGAAACCACTCCACAAAGGAATCTCTCTCTCTCTCTCTCTCTCTCTCTCTCTCTCTCTCTCTCTCTCTCTCCAAGAGGCAATTCCCCAGCGTGTTGCTTATAGATTATGTAGTACTTATTAGCTAAGAATCAAAAAAGTATATAAACAAAGTCAAAATTTTGGAGAACAAATTGAAGAATAATGATTTCAGAATTAGCGCTTTAAAAGAAGAGGCGAGTGAAAAAAATGCCAAAAAAATACATCTTCTAATTCAGCAATGTTAAAAGTTTTAATATTTAGAATCTTTGATCTAATAGATAATGGATTGTGGAACATATCAGTAGAAGGATTTTTAATATTATATTATGTGATTACAAGCTAAATGTGATAAATGAGTACCTCTAAAATTAGAAACCAAATTTTACAAACTTGGCACTGTTATACGGTAGTGAATGATGAAGCAATGGACGGTGACGATGTCAAACAGATCACCTGATCTGCTCTCCCCAATTCCCCTTTTGGTTGTCGTTTCCAAATACGCTCAGTTAAAAGAGAATGGGAATGTGTTTTTTGGATTTGGATTGATTTAGAATCTAGTCTCGGATTTGGAACTCAAACTGGTTTATAGACTAGACCCAAGTCCACCTATTCTTTAGATCCTGTAAATATGACTTCAACAACAACAACAACGCCTTCATCCCAAAACAATTGGGGTCGACGATATGAACCAAAAAAGAAAATCATTCTGGGTCTTCCACATGAATCCTTCTCCTCCAATCATTTATATCCAATGCCATGTCCTCGGTGAGGTTCAAAGCATTCATATCCTTTCCTATCACCTCCATCCATGTCTTCCTAGGCTTACCCCAACCTCTTTTAACTAATATATTTTCTCATTTCTCCATCCTTTCGCTGAATATGTCCAAACCACCGTAAACGATTCTCTCTCATCTTATTTTCAATGGATGCAACGCCTACCTTCTTACGTATCTCCTCATTCTGAATCTTATCTTTTATTGTATTTCCACACATCCATCTCAGCATACGCATCTCAGCTATACTCATTTTTTGAATATGATGTCTCTTGGCATCCCAACATTCCGTACCATATAGTAAAGTGGGCCTAATAGTCGTCCTATAAAACTTTCCCTTCAACCGCAATGGCATTCTATGATCGCACAATACTCCAGTTGCACTTTTCCATTTCATCCACCCAACCTTTATCCTATGATTTACATCTCCATCAATTTCTCTATACTTTTGAATGATAGATCCCAAATATTTGAAACAATCATCCACCGGTATCTCTTGCTCACCAAGCTTCACTACACTCTCATCACTACTTTGTTGCTTACTAAACCGACATTCCATGTCTTCTGTCTTACTCTTACTCAACTTAAAACCTCTTGCTTCCAATGTCTGTCTCCATAATTTTAACTTAGCATTAACCCCAGCTCTAGACTCATCAATCAAAACAATATCATCAGCAAACAACATACACCATGGTACATTTTCTTGAATTGATCTCGTAAGCTCATCCATCACTATAGCAAATAGGAAAGGGTTATAGTGATTGTATTCATGACTTCATTACTTTAATTATCTGACATATTTTAGTAGGTCCAAAAAGGTTTTGATCGAGGAAGACCTGAACCTTTGACATCTGATTAGTCAAGGATACACTCAACTTACTCCAATCTCATACCTCATTCTATACTATTTTTAGTTGTTAATTACACAAGAATGGTGTCCACTATCCTTTTTTTCGTGTCCATGTGACATACTTTGGCAACAATGACACTCATTAACAAAAAAGTAAGGGGTTGTAGGCGGGAAAAATATAATGTAAATTTAGAGGTTTCTGATATATATATATATATATATATATATATATATATATATATATATATATATATATATATATATATATATATATATACATATATATATATATATATATATATATATATATATATATATATTTGATGGTATTCATGAACCTATTTTCGGTTCTCTACTTTATCGAAATAATATGATTTCTGGTGTCATTATTCCTACTTCTGCACCTATAGGATTGTACTTTTCTCCAATATGAAAAGCATCATCGGTTGATGAATGGTTATACAATGGTGGTCCTTATGAACTAATTGTTTTACACTTTTTACTTCATGTAGCTTGTTACATGAGTCATGAGTGCGAGCTTAGCTTTTGTTTGGGTGTACACCCTTGGATTGTTGTTGTGTATTCAGTTCTTCTTGTAGAGCTGCTACTGCTATTTTCTTGATCTACCTTATTGGTCAATGTAGCTTCTCTGATGGTGTGCCTCTAGGAATATCTGGTACTTTCAACTTCATTGTATTCCAACACAACATTCTTATGCATCAATTTCACATGTTAGACATGGCTGGGTATTTGGCTGCTCTCTATTCAGTGCCCTATGCATGGTTCTTTGGTGTCATTATTTCTACTTCTGCAGTTATAGGATTGCACTTTTCCCCAATATGAAAAGCATAATCAGTTGATGAATGGTTATACAATGGTGGTCCTTATGAACTAATTGTTTTACATATATACGAGGGCTTAAGAAGATGTTGACATGTTTTGTGGTGGACATTCCTTTATATATATATATATATATATATATATATATATATATATATATATATATATATATGTGTGTGTGTGTGTGTGTGTGTGTGTCAACAAAAACTCTGCATTTGTTTTTCAGCCTTTACACTTGGAGATCATTTTGCTCCAAGTAATGCCTCTAGCCCTTTTTTGGCTAAGCCAGACAGAAACCACCTTGCTCTACTGTAACTGCTGCAAAACCAAAGGTTGCCCTCGTCCACAAAGAAGTACACCCAACTTTGGCCTTATTGCAAGCACACGCATCCCATGAGTCGAGTCTGTGACATCCACGAGCTGCCTCTACCAAATGAGCAGAACCCCGCAGGTCAGATTTGGTCAAAATAATTAACCTCTTTATATGAGTCGCTGCTCGGAGGTTTCTTACCTGCGAGGGTACCAAATATTATACCATTCATCTTCATCAACTTGGGTCAAGCCAATGGTGGACTTGTGACTCGATCGGAGTCAAGCAATTCCTGCTAAAAACTTTAAATCTTGATTAAAACCAAGTTTACGAAGACCGGCAGCTTACTATCCATCTAATCTGAGCTAAGCCAAGTTATGGGTTGCCCTAGGACTTTTGAGAACTGTGAATGCAAAATCAAGGGTTGTTGGGCAAATCGGTGAACTATCAGGACTTGATGTTGAGGTGACTTGCAATTTGTTTGGACAATATTAGTTTCTTTGATTATCATAGGGAAAAAAAGAGATTGACCCCTGAACAAATTTTCCCTCATTTTTAATAGACTTCGTAACAAACATTGTATTACCCAACTTTTTGGTGAAAAGCCAAACAAAACCACCTAGGCTTACCTACCATGATAGTGACAAAAATTCAAAATGACAATTTATTAGCCATGAAATTTTTGGAAGATTTTTAAATTTCTCACTTTGCTTAGTTTTTTTTTTTTGGAAAACTTGGTAACACTATGTGTTTAAGATTTTATATATATATATATATATATATATATATATATATATATATATATATATATATATATATATATATATATATATACGGTATGCACATTTTTATAGCCATTGGATCTTTTGAGATTCAACGGTTGTACTGAATTTTAAATGTGCATCTTTACTTCATTACTCAAAGAGGCAAAGTGCAAGCTGGCATTCTTCCGTCAGCATAGATGGTGGGCTTGCCTAATCTATAAGCACGAACAAAAATGAGAGCTCATCCCATTCACTTTTGTCTCATGCATTATTCAAAAGCTCTCTAAGAGGGGTGTGTGGCTGCTTTGCTCTACCCTCTTTTAGCCTTGGAAGTGCTAGCAAAAGGTGAAATTGAGATCAGGTGCCATGTGATTGCATACTTTTTAAGTATGACCATATAGCTAGAGTGTCACTTTTTCGAGGAAGGAGCAGGTGCTAAAAGTGTACAATCACATTGCTCCTCTCTCGAAAAAGTGGCACTCTAGCTATCTTATGGCAAGGTTAGGTCAAAAGAAATTGAAGGCCTAGGCATATTTCATTGGAGGCCTATATTTCTTTATATTTTTTTTACGCATGATTCTCAATGCAGAGGTGCCATGTTTTATTGGAAGCCCTCAGCATGTGAAATATAAGCATTATATTTTTTTTCATTTAAGGCCCTAGGGGGGTGGCCTTAAATATCAAATAGGCCAGCCGGCCCTGCTTATGGCCGACCAGTAAAAGGTTAAAGCTTATTATGATTCCGGGACCCATTCCCCTTGTGCCACACAAAAGCACACATGGACACATGTCACACTTTTTTATTTCTTTTCTTTTTTGGCAGTGCTTGAGTGGTTCAGTTTGGTTGAACTGTGGTCCTTTTTTTTTCTAAGATAACTGAGGGAAAATCATCCCTCATTGAATAATTGGCGTAAAACCTTAGGTTCTCACCGAGGTGGTATCCCATGTGGTAAGCGGGGTCCTGTGTCAAACTGAAGGCCCATGATCGAATCCCTCTGTCACATGGGGCTGCTGTTGTTCTGGTAGGGGTCTCCCTAACCCCAGCTTGCCTTTCAAAAAAACAAAACCCTGATCAGGTTCTCTTACTCATTAGGGAGATACATTGGCATAAAACCTCAGGTTCCCCTTGCTCACTATGGACTACACTCAGCTGGCTTCCCAGCACATGACACACATCTGTGTGTGTTTCGACTCCATGATTTAGAGGTTCTCTATGAGGTACCTTGTGTCAAGGCAAACTCTAGGACAACTTTGTGATTTGGAGGGTTTAACAGATTATATATTGCATACTTCTCTGACTCTGATCAAAGTTTTAGCCAGTATTATGGACCAATACGCATCGTATCCCAATAGAATCGATAAGATACTGACCTGAATCTGTTATTTTTTAATAAATATAAAAATAGCTTAAAATTAATTTTTAAATATTATTTTAATGACTTAACACACATGTCATATTCTGATTGACACTTAATATCTTTTAAATATTTTTTTGGCGACCATTCAGAACGATTCACTTGAGAATCGGTATAGGCCGATTCACCTGAAGCGTTGGCCAAACGATTCGGGTCTGATTCCGATACTGACAACTTGGTTCTAGCCATGATTGTTGGCCACTTGTGGTAGTCCATGCGATAGGCACACTCAATCCAAATCCAAGTCTGCCACATTAAAGTATATGGGTCTAATAATCTTGCTCTTTTTAGCGAATATTGAGGCATTCATGGCACATGGAAAGCTTAGCAGTTACGTTTGAACTTGGAGATGGGTCTAAACCCAAAAGGGTATTCATACAAAACTTTGACTGATACGTGTTTAGTTTGAGGTTTGTACGTCGACCGTAACCATCTTAAAATGTATGTAGAGGTGGTAAACCAGCCAAATGAATCAAACAGGGCATGTTCAGGTTTAGCTCATTTACCAGTAGATTTAGCTCATGACTTTGCTCGTGCTCGTGTTTAGCTAAGGCGAGCTCAAGCTGGCTCGTTCTTGATTGAGAAGCTACGAATATGAGCTGGCTTGAGTAATGCATTCCTTAGGCTCCCTTTCTCGTTAGGTCTCATTAGGCTCATTCAAAAATCATAGTTTTTAGTTTTTTTTTTCTCACGTCGAACAACATAGATGTGATCTATAGGTTTTGTTCAGTGGGAAGCAGCTTTTGGATTGCCGGAATTTGTCATGTGTAAAGGTTTTTTCGGTGATCCAAAATCAATGGCTATGAAGGTACCAGTTTTCCCCAGCTCAAAAAATATGCTTTTTTGTTTAAAAAAGATGATTCAAGAGTCGATTTCCACTAAATCGAGCATGCTAAATGCATCTAATGGTTTAAATCTATCATAAAACACTAAAAACCTATGGGGCGGAATGAGAAATGGGGCTAATATGTTTAGTTCTCATATATATATATATATATATATATATATATATAGGAAAAGGCACATTGTCGAACGCCCTTCCCGTAAGACGAGGCTCAGCTGTGTGAACTGGAGTATGAACCAAGATTTTTATGAGTTATTTTATTTTATTTTTCTTAAATTTCGCCCTACTCATGTGATCTAGATACTCTGTTTTATAGAAACAGGCTCTTGAATCAGCGGATTACGATGCATAAAAAGGAGCTTTTAAGGCTTGAAAATCAATGGCTTAGTATTTTTGTAAATATTGAAGCATCCGAAAATCTCATTTTTTATCGAGAAGTTGAAATTCTTAGCAAATGAACCATGTTGAATGCATTTGCAGGGTTGGATTTGCAAAAAAAATGTCCAAAATGCCTTAGTTTATACTCTGGTTCACCTTTTTTAGTGACCATGTATATATATATATATATATATATAGATAGATAGATAGATAGATAGATGATTTGCTATCTTGGTGGGTAAGGAACCCCTAGTTGGAACCCATAAAGGAGGCTCTTTTGACTAAATCTGACCTCATGAATGTGTTCAACCTAGTCAAAATAGTAGGAATTGACTCTTGAATCATAGTTTTTTAATGTAAAAATATATTCTTTTGATGTTTGAAAATTTAGTATATTGTAAGCCATTGATTTTTCAATCCTTGTAAAATCTAACATATATGTCACAAAAACATGATCTAGAGATCACTTTCTACTAAAGTTAGAAATGTAGATCTCATTTAAAGGGTCAGATGTGTAAAAATAATTAAAAACATAAAAAATATTGTATTTTTTCACTAAGAGATTCCTTACCCACGAGTGTAGCAAACATTATATGTGTGTGTCGCACTTAATAATTTATACTTTGTGTATATTTTTCATGCATCCTCTTTGAATATGTATTTTTTGCATTCTTTTGTTTATTTATTATACTTAAAATATACATTGCACATAAAAAAATACATATTATCAATACGAGCTCACTCCAGTCGACCTGAGGCGAACACATTGTTTTTGGGTTGACTCGTTAAGCTAAATGAGCTGCTCGTGGCTCTGTTCACCAGCTACATGAACCAAGCACCAATAAGTTTGTGACCATAAATTGCTCGGTTCATCTAGTATCTGCGTGTAGAGTATGCAAAGATCTCTCTCTCTCTCTCTCTCTCTCTCTCTCTCTCTCTCTCTCTCAATATTGACAAGCATAATAAACTAGTCTTTTGCTGCAATGCCGTAACCAGGTGTACTCCTTGAGGGTAAGGGAGAGTTTTATATTAATAAACTCGGTAAATAAGATAGTTTTTTCCCTATTATCTAGAAAAAAAGAGCAATAACATAGCGACTACGAAAAGAGAACCTTATCACTTCATGTTATCACATGCACAAATTTGAGATATCATAAGAAACAGCAAGGGAAAAGGGAAATTAGAATTCCAAACCATGGTGGTGCTATTTTTTTTCTTCAACATGCAACCACTTCTCAAAAACATTATCCTACTTTTTGGTATTGTCAATATAGCATCTATTAATTGTTGTTTTTATTGGGCAAAATAAAAAAGGGATGCATGGATGTATAGATATTTCTTTAAGGGTGTGTTTGGATAGGGAATCAGAAGTTCCTGCTCCTAACAATCAGATCATGAAGTCCAGAATCTGAGTCGAGCAAGTCAAGAGCTGTATCGACTCCATGAAAAGGAAAAAGATTGGCTCTGAAATTGGGATAGTTTTTTTTTTTTTTTGAGTGAGTCTCATTCAAGTTATCTGACCCCCACAACTAAGAGGGTCAATACCTTTTCAAGTGTTTTTTTTTTCTCTATGGCTACCATGATGGAAGCAATGGTTCTCTCCATGGCTTTGTGTGAATCTCTTTCTTTGTATTGAATGTTGAATCTTTCACTCTACTTGTCTACTCTCAGGCTTTCATTGGAACTCCCATGATGCCTTTCTTGGATCTGCTCTTTCTTTCTGAGGGTCAAGTCTTTTTATTCGCCCGGCGAAGACCTCAATCTTGTTGCGAAACTAAAACCATAGTATCGCCCACCTGCTAGTGGCAAGCCTCGAGGTTTTACGGCCTTGCAGTCAAATAGCAAGTAGGAGTACTAGCTACAGCTTGCATAGCAGTAGGATGGCTCGCGTATCCGGAAGGGATGGAATCTACGCTCACAGAAAGAAGAAAAGCACCTGCTGGTGCAGAAGTGAAAAATGCCAAGCAAAGACTGGCAAAAAGGGATAGTATGTGCTACCTTCGATTGCACTGAACCCTCTAGTAGAAGCCACTTGTTTTTTCACATTTTCTTGTTTTTTTGTGGGTCGAGCACTAAGGATATGATCCATGTATGAGTTGTTTAGTCAAAAGCATGTTGTAAACCATCCTATTGCATTGTATAAGCAGATTTTCAAAGAGCCTTGGAACTCAATGGTCCACAATGCATCAAAATTTCATTATTGTCAAAATCATGTTTTAAATTGAAATCATTCGATCCAAGATGTATTTCTTAAGAAATGAACCATCTTGAATGCATCTGTGGGATCAGATTGATCAAATAAAGCTCGCAGTTATTGAGTTTCAGCTAAAGGGTTCAGTAACGGTCAAGAGTAGCCAATAATTTTCCAGCAAAAACTAAGCAGCAAGGGTAGTTTTCTTGACTGTTAAGTGGTTAATGAACCCATTTTGTCAGCAATGCAATGTTCCATGCATATCCAAACATGGACAATGATGTAAACAACCATAAAGAACGGTATGGGTATGTTGGAGGAATTGAATGTTCAACGATCCAAACATACTGTAGAAGTGAACATATTTTCTTTTGAAAAAGATTCCTATTGTTGGCCCTATGTCATAGGGTTAGTGATAGGTCAATCATGAAGAAGATATGTCCCCCACTAATAGAAAGATGAACCTAATTGATCTATCACCATGATAGAAACCTTGGCTCAACACCATTAGCTCATACTAGAGTGACAAATATGGGCAATGTTTTGAAAAACTCACGAAAATTTGTGATATAATGTCAAAAACTTAAAAATGGCTATATGACATTCAAAACATATCACATTTTATACGGTATTTACATTTTTAATGGCAAATTTTACAAAAAAAAATAACATTCAGCTAACTGTTTCTAGAAATCAGAATTAGTTAAGATGCATTAAGTAGTATGCATCATTTTAGGCTAATTATTTTTACTTTAATATGATTGGTTTACCAAATTAATTCGTTACCTCTCTCTCAAACACATTGATTACTCATTAAGACCAAGAGACCGTTTTCCAAAAAACAACGGAAAGTTGTAAGAAAGGAAAAAAATCTTCCAAAAATGAAACTTTGGAAAGTAGAACTTAATTACTTTTAATTAGAGTTTTGAAATAAAACCTTTAATGTGCATGGTATCTAGGGTTTTTTAATTCACCTTATAAATTTTAATTTAATTAATGTTAGCTTAGATTCTTCAAAAAAAACTTGACGATAATAAAAAATTTCAAAATCTCACAAGAAAAACACGGCGATAATTTCCCATTTTTAACTTTTGCCACTATGGCTTATATAGTGGGACTTGAAACAGTCTCAACCAAGTCTAAATGTGGTCGGCTTTGTAACTTATTATGATTCGGACTATGTAGTCAAAAGCACTTTGGTTATTAACTCATTGAGCCTATGTGAAATTTCACACTCACAACACACACAGGCTCACTCACTCTGATTAGGGGTGTCAACGGGTCGGGTTTGGACCGAGGTGGGACCAAACCCATATCTTATTTTAGATAATGGTACTGGGTCCGATCTCGGGTCCAATCAAATCCATCATAAAAAAACCATACCCGGATCCTATAAGGATTACATGAATCAGACCCGAACTCTACCTGGTAAAATAATATTTTTTATCTTTTTTACATTGAAATTTTTTGGATCTTCATCGGAACTCAGATCGGGCCTGGATCTGGTATGAAATTTCACAAACCATAATTGTCTCCATATATCAATTGGACCCTTTGAATCTAACCCGGATTCCAATTAGACCGCCCTGTTTAATACCAAACCCTTACCCACTACAAGGATGCAGGTCCATAGCAGCGCTCGTCGCTATAGGACTATAACGGCAATAATTCTCGTTGATAAATCGTAAAAAAAAAATTGGCCTTTGTTGAGTAATAACGGTGATATTTATAGCTCGTCGTAAAAGGGTGAACCAACACTAGCAAATAATCTCACTAGAACTGGGAACACCAATAACGGTGTGTCAATCTTTAACGACAAAATTGTTTTAATGGTGAGATAGGATATAACGGTGAGATCTTTGGCTCATCGTTATAGGCTACTTATAGGTTATAATAGCGAGGTATTATTCTCCCAGTTATAACCTATAAAGGGGGGAACTAACCCACCATTATAGACTATAACGGCGAGAAATGGATCTTGTTGTAATAAGCTATAAGCATGCAAACAAAAAATAAAAATTTAATTTTCAATTTTTTTTTACATTTAACAAAAACTTGCTATAAACATATACTTCAAATACGTTTTCAAAAATACAACCCCTCCTCCCCCTTACATCTTCTCCAAGCCTGCAACAAACATACTTCAAATGCAAACTCCCTACATCTTCTCCAAGCCTACAACTAATATATAGACTTTCATAAATCAAAATTTAATTTATGTCATGGATGTACACATTTTCAAAGTTATGTAGCATCTTTCTTACTATAGTTAAACAAAGAGAGTTTAAAAATTGTGTACACCCATCACAGGAGAATCAAAATAATTAAATCATAAACAACTAAACAAAGAGTTTGAAATTGTAGCAAGGTAGAAAATTATAGTTAAACAGAGTTTAAAAATTTTGGATATAGAATGGGGGTTTTGTCGATATGCATCCATGAAGGCTTGCATCTCCTTTCTGAACTTTCTAGCTACTTTTTTCTTGCACCATTTCATGTCTTTCTCGCACCCTTTCTACTCTTTCTCGCTCATGTTCTTCTCAGTTTGACCTTTGTTATTCTCATAATTGTTAGAGCTATGTCTGTGTCGCCTCCCACTGAGAAGATTACTCTGAAACTCAGACCTGGCTATAGAAGGTTGGTTTAGACGAAATGACAAATACACCTATCTCCCTCACATGTCTGTATCGTTCCCTAAGGACCTTGACAAAGACATCTTGTTGTGTCATCAACAGGACATCCACAGATTGTAGCTTCGTCAATACGCCAATAATAATTGGTTATCAGTAACTAATGATAATGTACAAAATAGAATGAATGAATCTGACACTATAAAGTATGAGTTACTTATAAAGATATTTTTTGCTTTGCTACAGATAAATGTCTTACAATTTGAATGGGTGTGTGTCTCTTTGTAAAACGCACTCATTGTCGATTTATGCCCATCTATTTAACTCTACAAATGACAAGTTAAGAAATTATTATATTAAACATATTTAGCATTATACTATATTTAGAAAATAAGAAACTTAGCCTTGTATGATACCTCTAGAGGTACAAAGATGATCCACTGGTGCGTAAGACCGTTTGTTCTTCTCTATTCTTTGAATTTTTCTTCGACACCCACTGTTAACCAAAAAAAATCAATTAGTAGATGAAAATCTAAAAATTTGAATATTTATTTACTTATAAATATATATCCAATATTTATCGTCCAAGTCTTTGGTGAAAAATTTAGAAATCAATTTCCACACTCCATAGTCACATCCTTCGAGGGGATGTTGTTCTGTTATGTCGTGGTTTTCAAACTTTTGGTAATACTTGTGGAAACCTTCTTGAACACTTAAGTTTGATAATGCATCAGCTTCTCCACGTACGCCTGATGTTCAGGTATATCCTTGTCTAAATCAAACTTGTTCTGCACCAAATTATCAAAATATAGTTAGTAACATTTTTTACAGATTAATCTATTTATCAAAATATAGTTAGGCAATATACTTATATGAATTGCCTCACATAGCACTGTTTTTTCGTTGTATGGGACCTTTATCCTAGAGTTATGAGTGGGTATGGCCCGCTCCCTGATGATGCATGAAAGCCTCTTAGAGAATGTGAAGGAGCCCTCGCCCACGACTCCGTGTGTCTCAGGCTTGATAATTACTAAAGCCTTTTGTTGCTTGATTTGCTTGATTTGCTTGTGATGGTCTACATATTTGTTCTTTCTACATTTGCGCTAGAAAGATTCTGCAGTTGCTAATTTATAGTAATAAATAAATATTAATATAAATGACATTAATAAATTATTAATTATACTAAAGAATTACCGGAATATTTACATGAGCTCATCGTTGATAACTCAGGAACTGCAGTGGCCTGCAGTGTGGGGGCATATTTTCCTCCCTTGAAGTATCACCCACCTATGATCTAAAGTTTATCTCATCTAGGTGAACCGATCATGAGGGAGAAAGAATGTCCACATTCTCATCGTGAATATGTTGACATCTGTTAATTTCATGCAAACAATATTAATTCATACTACACTATAAAATTGAATCATACAAGAATATTCACTATCTAGGTTAATATACAAGAATATTCACTATCAAAACTCAAAATAAAATTTAGGTTAACATACAAGAATATTCACTGACTAGGTTAACATACATTATTATCATTCACATAAAATATTTATCAATCATCCTCTGAATCATCTTAGTGTAATGACATGGGATCTTCGTCGATGGTGTGGTGATGTAATAAATCAACCCCTCCACAATCGACCTCCTGATATGCATCATTGTCTTGTTCTTCATTTTGTTTAGTTGAAGATAGTAGAATCTTGTACACATTTCTTGATATTATCTTTTGCACTATATGTATTTCGATATTTGTGAGATCTCTAATATAAAATACTTGAATATCGTGAGAGGCTAAAATAAAGAGATTCTGCTGGTATGTTGTGTGAGACATGTTGACACATATAAAGTATGTGTTATTACGCATGTACCAATTATCAAACTAATCACATCTAAACATAGACACTCAAATTTGTTTTATATATTTAAATTTGATAATATCTTTTAAAAATTATAATAGTCTACATTAAGTTTTTATATATCGCCTGCACACGTAACCATTACCCCATTATTCTAAGAACTACGATCTTGATCTCGCGACTGCGTATGAAACCTTATTTTATTTACATCACAAGTTTGATAGGATTGTGATTTGTGCTCAGGTCCTCTTGCGAGACTTCATAATTCTAGAGAAGCATCATCATCATTCTATAAAAACTAACTTGTGAACTCCTGTCATGTCATATTATAGCTTCCTGAACATTATTGCACAAGTCATGGATTATCTACTTATGTTTCCTGCATTGTATATATACTGGTGAGACTGTGTAACAACCATCATATTGGATATAATTTATAATTGTATTCAGGGATACACACCTTCGATACGGTTTACACTCAATGCAGTTGTCTAGCACATACTGATGAGCTCTCATGCGTTTTGAATCTGAAAGTATAACTGGTAAACTACATTCAGTTTTTACATGAATGTCATATGAGAATACACACAAACTGAGTGTCATTGTCGTACTACGCCTATCATTACATTGATCTCGATGGTTAAATCTAGTATCAATATCATTAAGATACATTGAGCAGAAGGTTGCACATTATGTTAAAATATATGCCTCAACAATAGAAGCTTGTGATCGTACTCTATTTCTCACAGTCCACTTTAATCCACCAAAGAATCTCTTGATCGGATACATCCAATGATATTGTATTGGTCCAGCAAGTTTGGCCTCACATGGTAGAAGAATGAATAGGTACACCATGATGGTAAAAAAATGCAGGTAAAAATATCTTCTCCAAAATGCATAAGATTACTGGAATATTTTTCTCATCTACGTTAAAGCATCTTTTCTCAACATCCTTGCACACAATAGTTTGAACATATCATTCAGACAGATTAAAGGCATGTCGATTGTCTTGTTTAGATATCCACGAACTGCAATAGAAAATAGGCACTGAAAGAAGACATGGCTATCATAACTCTTCATTCTCAAAAATTTAGCAAAGTTTAAGTTTACGCATCACTCAATGTTAGATACATAGCCGTCGGAAAACTTCACATCCTTCAACCAATAAAAAAAATTTTATGCTTACTCAAAAATGTGTACTATGCATGTAGTTTTTTTAGTGTGGCACCGCTTTTGTCTAAGTACGGGTGACGATATAACTTTCTAAGCATTAAATCTTCTCATGCATTTTCATTATCCTTTATTTTTCCTTTGACATTGAGTAGTGTATATAAGATACTATCACATATGTTCTTCTCAATATGCATCACATCTAAGTTGTATATTAACTTTAGTATTGACCAATATGATAGTTGAAAAAATAATTTTTTTATCCAATTTAGATATTATTGGTTGTCTTCACGCGCTTTTCTTTTCCACCAACCCATATTTTTCTGAAATCAATAGTAATGTTACTTAATTACACCTTTAGTTCAGCTCCAAATAATTTATTTGGTGGCCCTCTAAGCTTCACTTTACCATTGAAGTTCTCTTTTTGACGACGTTATGGGTGATCGTGTGATAAGAATTGATGGTGTGCCATGTAACACATTCTAAGAAATCATTAATAGTCTACATTATTGTCACTCGTATCTTAAATATCTCTTTAGTTGATGCGTTGTACATGCTAATGCCTTCATCCCATAACTCTTACAAATTTTTTATTAACGGCTGCAAGTAAACATTTATGTTATTTTCAGGTGTCTTTGATCGAGGGATGTGTAGGAAAAGTTGTATGAAAGGATCTTTCATGCAAATTTATAGAGGTAGATTATACGACAATAGTATTGTAGACCACATGTTATATGTATGGCTCATATTTCTAAATGAATTGAAACCATCGCTTGTCAAGCTGAGACGAACACTACGAGGTTCTACCGTGAACTATATATGTTTTCTGCCAACCTCCTTTTACACTAAAAAATTTGATGGATGAATTAATATGTTCTCATCTCTTGCATGTCGGGTCTTGTGACAACTCATATTTGATATTTTCATTGTCATGTACAAGCATTGCAACTTTGACTTTATGAAAAAATATCATAATAACTTTTAAGAAACTTTCTTTCATTTGCTTTTGAGTGGTTTCCATCTTAAAGCATTACATTTTGGGCACGTTTTGTCATTCTCATGCTCCTCCCAAAAAAACACACTGTCATTCATGCAGACATCTATTTTCATGTAATCAAAGCCGGTGTGATTCACAAATTTATTCACCTTATAGTAAGAGTTGGCATTTTTTTTCACTCGGGCAACACCTCCTTCAACAAATCAATCAGCATGTTGAATAATTTGTTACTCGAATTGTCCATTGTTTTGATATATAACAACTTGGGAATGAAAGCTAGTTTTGTTAACTTTGTACATCCATAATAAAGATCACTCTAGGCATCACCCATTAAGCCTTGAAGGGGCATATGTTTGCCATCATCATCTGAAGCTGGATTTAATGGTGTTATCATAATAACATTGTCCAATATTTCTTTGACCGGATCATCAGTTTTTTTTGTATTCTCACTCTCATCATGATATACATGCACTACATCTATGTGGGTTTGGGTCACACTCACATAAGACTGGATATATTCTGGACTGAAACCACATCCAATCAAGTGTAGTTTGATTAGTCGTAGAACTTTAAACTTTTATTATTACAATCCCAAAATGGGCATCACATCTTACCAACAGAATCAACATGAGCATGTGACGCTTCAAGGAATATCGATCAATTTCAAATATATAAGGTTCAGAAGTTCTGTCATGAATGTGTATCTTGGGGTGCACATGAGATGAGCTCGAGCTGAGCTTGGGTTGTTCAAGCTTGGCTTGGCCAGAAATACATATGATCGAACTCGGCTCGAGCTCAGAGCGAGCTTGAACAACATTGTCCAAACTCGACTCTGTTTCAAGCTCGAGCCGAGCCAAGCTTGACCATATTTCACAAAAAATATATATTTTGAAGTTTTGAAAGGGTGAGATTTGAACCTGCCACCTCGTGCGAGATGGGTATAAAGCCTCCCCACTAGGGTAGGTCATTCTTTTCCACTGCAAAAGGCAAAAAAAGGTACAAAAGGTAGGCTATTTTTTGTGATACAAAGGACAAAATAATGGTATACATATTAAATGCAAAGTTGCATTCACTTTTTGATATAAAGTAATAACTCTACCCATTAAAACAAAGTTTGTTTTTTGTATCACATGGCAAACAATACCAGACCGACTGAGCCTAATCAAGTTTTTTTTAGCTTAGTGCCTTGATCAAGCTCGACTCATTAATCTAGGTTGAGCTTGATATTCAAACTCAGCTCATTTATCTTCACAAACAAGCTTGAGTTGAGCTTAAACAAGTCGAGTCAGAGCCAAGCTTGGCTTAGCTCAGCTTATTGTGTACTTCTATGTGTATCCATGATTGATCCATATTCATAGATGATGAGATCACTATATTCAATAAGAGAATCTTTCATCAGTGATATATATATGAGAACTGAACATATTAGGCTCAATTTCTCATTCTGCCATGTTCTGCTCAATAGGTTTTAAGTACTTTATGGTAGATTTGAACCATTAGATGTGTTTATCATGCTTAATTTAGTGGGAATCGACTCTTGGATCATGTTTTTTAATGAAAAAACAATTTTTTTTGAGTTGGGAAAATGGGTACCTTCATTGCAATTCATTTTGGATCACCGAAAAAACCTACATACAGGTCAGATTTTGATGATCTAAAAATTGGTTTCCACTAAACAAAACTTGTAGATCACATCTACGGTGTTAGACGTTAGCAAAAATACTTAAAACTATAATTTTTGAAGGAGCCTAACGAGACTTCAAATTACTGATCCTGAAGAAGCCTATGCCATATACTAAAAGGTACATTTGCCTGCCATAGTCCATGTACTAAGTTAAGCTTCATGCTTTTACCAAGATAGAGTTGGGAGCTCAAGAACTAGGTCTTGTTCATCCAAAAATGGGATTCATGAACTTGACTATAGATGTGTTCATTCGCATTTAAGAAAAAATCATGTATTCAACAGAAAGTTTTATATCCTAATAACATCCATAATAAAACCAAAACAAATGTGCTTAATGTGGGGGAGAAACCAAAAGACACAAAAAGTTTTTCTTATATGCAAGTCTTTTAGGATATTAACAAACATTTTATAGGAATAGCCTAATGAACCTCCCAAAACACCAAATCTTATACAATCATGTCCACCATGATGAGTGTATACAATTTCTTAATCACAACAGCACATGCATAAACATGGTTTCTCACTCCATAACTTTCACCGAAGAAAACTAGCTAGAAAACATTCCATCTTCGAATTCATACAACCACCAAATACAAATAGTGATGCAGGACATGCAAGAACAATCACAATCACCATCAGAATAAACTCAAAGAAGATGACACCAACCCAACAACCAAGAAATACTCACCAAATTCAACCAAAAGGTTTAGAACCGATGCACCTGATACTTCGGTTCAAAGATAAAAATGCATAATTGAAACCATTTTTACAAGAAATCCCTCAAAAACCATGCACAGGGGTTCATAATCCTCCATTTTTGAACAAATGCACATAAGAAAAAACCAAACCCATAAACAACCAAATAAAATAAACACAAATCAATTAACAGAAAAATACACAGGTTTTGAAATCTCAACTCCCCATCCCATGTACCAAAATGAGCCAAACCACAAGACCATCAAAGAGAAAACTCTAATTCAGACACGAAGGCTCCAAAACTTGGTTACCCATCAAGATTGAAGTTCTTATTCACATACCAACGACGAAGAATCGAAACAAAGTAATCATTGCATCAAAGCGATCGATGAAAGACCAAACAAGCTGATAAGGAAACTCATTGGAGTTGTGTCCAGGAGAGGATGCGAGAAGTAGAACCTCAGAAGGAAACAAAGAGAATGAGAATTCTCAGGGGCTCACTGGAAGAATGTCTGAAGATTTGTGCAACGTTTCTGAGCTCTCAGAGAGAGAGAGAAAGAGAAAAATATAAAAAGGGTTTGTAAGGCCCTTTTTATAGACATCACTATGTAACAACAATATAAATGTCACCGTTATAAAGTAAAACCCTATAACAACGAGATGCAGATCTTGCAATTGTTGATCTATAGTAACGAGATCTTCTAGTCATTAAATATAATCGTTAAAGTGTTTTAATAGTAATATCTAACAGTTAGAGAATCTCACCATTATACATGTCTTTAATGACAAGATTTGTACATAGGCAAGGCATTCCAAGGGATATCCAGCTTGTTGCTATTGATAAAGCTAATAGCGGCGAGATTCATAACCGTAGTAAAGGAATAACAACGAGATATTTATATCCTTACTATTATTTATCAATTAGCGGAGACAAAAATCTTACCGTTATTGCTTTATCAATAGAGGCACAAATTTTTTTTCACTAAAAAAGAAACTTGGTTATTGACCCTCATCCTTATAATGACCCTGTAGAGTTTGGTACGGATGGGTCTGGGTCAAAACAGACCTCGGCATCCCTACCCTAACTAATGTATTGCAGTAATTGTCGCTCAAAAGCCAAGCAGTCTCCCTCCAAAACAATTCAATTTGAAGAACCCACCACTTTATTAAGTCATTAGTATCTTGATATTATTTGATTCCCCACCTGTTTGCTGCCGACATTCTTTGTAATTATTGCATGGGTACAGTACAGTCACAAATTTAAAATTCAAGGTGAGCCAATTCTTTGCTGCTATGTGTAAAAGGGATATTTACTTGTTACAATCACCACCAAATTTTACCACACCAGCAGGTAAAGGGTTATATATTACCCCCCTGTCTCCGCCCCTATGCATAGGCCCAAATAAATCTTCACCAAAAGTTGTGAATGGTGATGATGCATTCAGAAAAAGGCTAAAGTCTGCATATATTATTATTCTACAGTTCTCTTCCACAGCACATCCCAACAGCCCAAAAGTTTTGGATTCAGATTATTTTTTCCTTTTAATAATTCAGTAGAAGATCATATACCCACAGGCCAATTTTGCAAAAAATCGTTGGTAAAACAGAAGAGTGAAGGAAATGGGGATTAATGATGGCAGTGGTGATGGTGTTGCAGACGCCAGGAGCTACTGGAGATGGAGCATGGATGACTTCATACCAGAGGAATCGTTCCAGAGCTGGAGCAGCTATGGAGCTGCACTCTCACAGACGTGTCACCGGTTCAAGGACCGGTTTCTCGCTAGATCGGATGAACTTGCAGAAGTGTCAGAAGTCCGGATGCGCAGTGAAAATGAAATGAGAAAGTGCCTGAATTGGTGGGATCTCACTTGGTTCGGCTTCGGTTCGGTCATCGGTGCCGGGATCTTCGTCCTGACAGGCCAGGAAGCTCATGACCATGCCGGTCCAGCGATCATCTTATCGTATGTTGTTTCAGGCCTAGCTGCCATGTTGGCTGTTTTCTGTTATACTGAATTTGCTATCGAAATTCCGGTAGCAGGTGGCTCTTTTGCTTACTTGCGCGTCGAGCTTGGAGATTTTGTGGCCTTTATTGCTGCTGCCAACCTTCTGCTAGAGAGTATCATTGGTGGTGCTGCTGTTGCTCGAGCTTGGACTTCCTACTTTGCCACGTTGCTGAATCGTCAGCCGAATTCATTGCGGATTCACGTCGAGAGCTTCGCAAAAGACTACAGTTTCTTAGACCCAGTTGCAATTGCAGTTCTCTGGATTGCAGCAACAATTGCCATCATTAGTACCCGGAAAGCATCCTTAATCAATTGGTTTCTTACTCTCATAAACACACTAGCTCTTATTCTTGTGATGGTAATGAGTTTTTGGCATGGTAGTGTCTCAAACCTGCATCCTTTCTTCCCATTCGGTGCCTCGGGAGTTTTCCGAGCAGCAGCAATCGTTTTTTTCGCATATGGTGGATTCGATAGGATCGCTACAATGGCTGAGGAGACCAAGAATCCAGCAAGAGACATACCAATTGGCCTACTCGGGTCTATGTTCCTTATCATTGTGATATATTGCCTGTTGGCTCTGTCTCTGGTCATGATGCAGAGGTACACACTGATTGATCCTAATGCTGCATACTCTCTAGCTTTTGAGAAGGCTGGGCTGCACTGGGTGAAAGTGTTGGTTGCACTGGGTGCACTCAAGGGGATGTCAACAGTCCTATTGCTCGGAGCACTCGGGCATGCCCGTTACGTTACTCATATAGCAAGAGCTCATATGCTTCCTCCTCTGTTTGCTCTGGTTCATCCCAAGACACAGACCCCTATCTATGCAACCATACTAGTAACAACCCTTAAAAGTGTCTTTGCTTTCTTCTCTAGCTTACATGTTTTAGCTAACCTTCTCTCTATTAGCACTTTGTTCATCTTCATGCTGATGTCTGTAGCCCTGCTTGTAAGGAGATACTATCTCAGAGGAAGCACACCAAGAACCAATCTGGCCAAGTTGTCCTGCTTCTTGCTTGTTATCATCGGTTCTTCGATTGGGACTTCGGCATACTGGGGCTTTATGCCAAAAGGGTGGATTGGTTACACCATAACCATTCCATTTTGGTACCTTGGCACGTTGGGGATTTCGATTTTTCTGCCTCAGCAGAGGGTTCCAAAGGTATGGGGTGTTCCCCTAGTTCCATGGCTGCCATCTCTGTCAATTGCAGTGAATATTTTCCTCATGGGGTCTCTGGATTACCTCACATTCATAAGGTTTGGGATATGTACTCTGGTAATGCTAGTTTATTATGTCTTCTTTGGTCTCCATGCTACATATGACACAGCCCACCAGAAAAAGGAACTAGTTGAGGCAAACTACAAGCATGGCAGTGGGGAGTCTGCTTTACCTTGATGGTTTTGAAACTCGATACCTCTAAGATCCATCAAGTGTGTGGTTTGATATATTTGTGACCTTCTTTTAATGAAACAGATTGGAAAACATATAGTTGATCTGTGAATGATGCTAAATGAATGATCTTCTTCATTCCTTGTTGATTAAAGTTACCAATTGTGACTGAGTTGTTGAATATGTAGTGTTATGTAAGGCACTCATGAAAAGTAAAGTTTCTATTCCTATGATAGGACCTTAATTTATCTAGGAAAAACCAGAGGTGATGGGGAAGTTATCTTGATTAGGTCTCTCAGGCATCTTTTACTTGGTAATCTTGATTAGGCCCCTCAGACTTCAACTCTACAGCTCCATTATGTGAAGTTGGAAGCAGGTCTGAAAAAACTGAATTTCAATCGCTCCCATGATAGACCACCTCAATGTTTTCATCTTTCCTTTTTCCTGGATATATTCAATCTGTGTATCATTGACATAATGATGTTCTTTGGAAAAGTTTTGATTTTTTTTTATTTTCCCTAGTTATAGTCAACCTGCTATCAGTAAACAACTAAACATAATGATGTTCTCAGGGAAAGTTTCATCTCACCATAATCCCACTGCTGCAGCGCTCCCATTATTTCTAAGTGGTGCTAAGCAGCAAACGCACAAAGAATACTGTTGACTTTCAAGTGCTTTTGCTGTGTCTCCATGGATCCTCTACTTGGTCATTTACAATTTGAAAAGCACCTAGTAGGAAAATCCCATCCAGCGTTATCAGAATCAGTTTCTTAACCGAATAGTTTTTCAAAAATATTCAGAAAATCAGTCTAAATGGGATTAAATCAAAACAGAATGAATCGGTTTATTTAAATCATTGGGGTCCTGTGTCAAGCTGAAGCGCCCAGGATCGAATCCCGCTGTCTCATGGGAGCTGCTGTTACTTTATCACAGTTGTGGCATGTAAGGCTAGGTGGTTGTGGCCTCAACCTGGAGTTTTACCTTGCAGGTATGTGGGCGCATTAAGTGACCCAGTTCTTAGTGAGGGTTTCCCTTCATCATAAAAAAAACTGAGTTTTGAAAAAACAAAAACTTAAAAACTAGAAAAAATTATCTAAAACAAAGGAAAATACAGAATGAAGTAAATGATGACTTTTAAGGTCCAATCAAATTCTAAAATGTGCAATTAATGCCTAAACAATGTAAGAGCAAACAAATATCATACTTGTCACAGAAAAAAAAGTTCAAGCCAATTTGCAATTAAATCGGCAAGGAACCGGAGCATGATTCTGATAACAATGATCCCATCATTGGTATCATATAATATATCCTGTATCTTGCACGCAATGGCTTCTATTAATATGAATCTGATGTTAAACTAATGTTGAGGTGGCTCCAGGTTACCAATCTAAAAGTGACAAAGCGCATTCATCCAAAGTGATAAGGAACACATCCACTCAATGACTTGAGACTATCAAACACTTGACGTTGGTGATTGAGAGGGTTCAATCTTGCCAAATAGGAAAGCTTGGGCTGCCACAACTTTTCAAGAAAGGCTAGATGAGAATCACCTTTCTGAAAAACTTTTGAGATCCATTCAGATCTTGAACTAAGAAAGGCCGAAAAGTAGTGCAGAGAACCTCTGCAAGGCTGCATATGGGTGTGACTTTTTTTTTCGACAGAGAAAGCTGGGGTTAGGCAGACCCCTACCAGTTATACGACCTTATCATTAGGGGTTCGAACTTGAAACGTTCCAACCCAAGGTGACGTGCACTAACTGCTCCTGCCAGACAAGCTGAGCCCCTGTTGGTAGATGTGACTTTTCTCTCTCAATAATTCAGCAAGTCAATATGACCCCCCTTTGGTAGGGTCCCATTAAAGTTCATAAAATGAGGGAGCATGGCTCCACAGCTTTCTAGTTTACTCAACGTTTTTTATTGTGGTCTTGATTGCGTTGAGGCTAGTAAACGAGATGAACGAACCAAACATAAGGTGTTCGGGCTCAGCTTGTTTACACTAGCTAGAAGGTGTTCGGGCTTGGGCTTTAGCTTGTGACTAGGTAAGCCAAGTTTGAGCTCGGCTTGGCCCTGAGCCGAATGAGCTCAACATGATCTGGCTCATGTAAAAAAAAAACATTTATTGCAAAAGTGAAACCAGTGAGATTTGAACCCTGAACTTCCATTTTAAAAGTCATCTAATCCAGCCATATCATCCACTACACAAGAACATTATGTTTCTTAGAAAAAACCAAGCTCGAGAGACCTGCTTAAGGCCATATAGTGCCTTTTTAAGCTTACAAACGTGTTTAGAGAATTTAGTATCTGGGGGCTGTTGCATGAAAACTGCCTCATTCAAGCTTTCATGTACGAAGGTGTCTTTAATGTCCAACTGCCTTATCTCTCATCTATTGGTAAGGATGGTTTGAATGTTTGCTGGTTGTATAACAGGTGAGAACAACAACAACAACAACTACTACTACAACTACAACTACGCCTTCATCCCAAAATAATTGGGGTCGGCGATATGAACCAAAAAAGAAAATCATTATGGGTCTTCCACATGAATCCTTCTCCTCCCATCATTTTTATCCAATGCCATGTTCTCGGTGAGGTTCAAAGCATTCATATCCTTTCCTATCACCTCCATCCATGTCTTCCTAGGCCTACCCCAACCTCTTTTAACTAATATATTTTTTCATTTCTCCATCCTTCTAACTGGAGCATCATTAGGCCTTCGCCGAATATGTCCAAACCACCGTAAACGATTCTCTCTCATCTTATTTTCAATGGGTGCAACGCCTACCTTCTTACGTATCTCCTCGTTCTGAATTTTATCTTTTATTGTATTTCCACACATCCATCTCAGCATACGCATCTCAGCTATACTCATTTTTTGAATATGATGTCTCTTGGCAGCCCAACATTCCTTACCATATAGTAAAGCAGGCCTAATAGTCGTCCTATAAAACTTTCCCTTCAACCGCAATGGCATTCTACAATCGCACAACACTCCAGTTGCACTTTTTCATTTCATCCACCCAACCTTTATCTTATGATTTACATCTCCATCAATTTCTCCATACTTTTGAATGATAGATCCCAAATATTTGAAACAATCATTCACTGGTATTTCTTGCTCACCAAGCTTCACTACACTCCCATCACTACTTTTTTGCTTACTAAACTGACATTCCATGTATTCTGTCTTACTCTTACTCAACTTAAAACCTCTTGCTTCAAATGTCTGTCTCCATAATTCTAACTTAGCATTAACGTCAGCTCTAGACTCATCAATCAAAACAATATCATCAGCAAACAACATACACCACGACATATTTTCTTGAATTGATCTCGTAAGCTCATCCATCACTATAGCAAATAGGAAAGGGCTTAAAGCAGATCTTTGATGTAACCCAACCGTTATAGGAAAATTGGTTGTCACCCCTCTACAAGTGCGGACATTGGTTACTACTCCTTCATACATATCTTTAATTATTCTAATGTACTTTAGAGAAACACCTTTCTTCATCATTGTCCACCAGAGAACGTCCCTAGGTACTCTATCGTATGCCTTCTCCAAATCAATAAAAACCATATGCAAATCTTTATTCTTCTCTCTATTTCTCTCAATAAGTTGTCTAAGAAGATATATAGCCTCCATAGTTGATCTTCCAGGCATAAAACCAAATTGATTCTCCGATATCATGACAACCTTCCTCAACCTAGACTCAATCACCCTCTCCCAAAGTTTCATAGTATGACTCATGAGTTTTATACCACGATAGTTTATGCAATCTTGTATATCACCCTTATTCTTATATAGAGGCACCAAAGTACTCTTCCTCCACTCATTAGGAATCTTATTTGTCTGCCAAATCTTGTTAAAAAGATTTGTCAACCATTCTAAACATTTTTCTCCCAAGCATTTCCAAGCCTCGATAGGTATACCAACTGCCCTTCTTGATTTCATTTTCTTCAAAGCCTCTGCAATTTCTTTCTTTTGAATCTTACGCATGAAGTCACGATTCATCTCATGAAAAGGAATGGAGAAGTCTACAAGATCCTGAGCATGACTTTCATTAAATAGCTTATCAAAATAATCTTTTCATCTCTCCTTAATCTTCTCATCTTTGACTAAAACCCTTTGCATTAATGTTTCATCTTTGATACATCTAACCATACCCAGATCCCTCGATTTCCGATCTCTTATCTTTGCAAGCTTATAAATATCCTTCTCGCCCTCTTTGGTATCCAACTTGTCATAAACCTCCTTATATACCTTATCTCTAGCGTTCTGAACTACTTTTTTAGCTTCCTTCTTTGCTATCATATACTTCTTCAAATTCTCATTATCACGACTCTTAGATTTCTATAACACTCTCTTTTAACCTTAATAGCTAATTTGACATCATCGTTCCACCACGATGTATCTTTACCTAACGATGCACCTCCTTTAGACTCACCCAATACCTCCTTAGCCACCTTTTTCATGTCACCCGCTATCTTATTCCACATTGATTCTGAATCCTCCTCGAGACACCAATCAACTTCCTTAACTACCTGCTCTATAAACATTCCTTGTTTAGCTCATTTCAGTGCCCACCACTTAATTCTAGGATCTATCATATGTCTATCCTTTTTGCGGCATTGTCTAATTCTAAGATCTAAAATTAAGACTCTATGTTGTGTAGCTACACTTTCTCCCAGTATAACCTTACAATCGATGCAACAACCCCTATCTCTCTTTCTAAGTAGGAAAAAATCTATCTGACTCGTATTAACCCCACTTTTAAATGTTACTAGGTGAGACTCCCTCTTTCTAAACCAAGTATTTGCTAAGATCATATCATAGTACAAACCAAAATCTAAAATCCTTTCTCCACTTTCATTTTTTTCTCCTATACCATAGCCTCTATGGATACTCTCAAATCCATCCCTATCAATGCCTACATGCCCATTAAGGTCACCGCCGATGAAAAGCCTTTCTCCATAAGATATCCCTTGTACTACTCCATCTAAATCTTCCCAAAATTGACGCTTAATTGAATCATCTAAACCTACTTGAGGTGCATAAACACTAATAATATAATAATATTCGTACCTAATACTAATTTAATAAGTAAAATCCTATCACCCTTCCTACGAACCTCAACTACATTATCTATAAACTCATGACTCATAACAATCCATACTCCATTCCTATTCCTATTTATTCCTGTATACTAAATCTTATATCCCCAAGGTTCTATTACTTTTGCTTTCTCACCTACCCATTTGGTCTCTTGTAGACATAAAATATCAATATTTCTCCTACACATAACATCTACTAACTCTACCAACTTACCAGTTAAAGACCCTATGTTCCAAGAGGCTAACCTAATTTTATGGTCTTGGACTAACTTCTTTACCTTCACCCATCCAACAAAGTGAGGGAACCCTTGCCTATTTGACACCACACCCGGGCGCCGGTGTGACACGTCGCTTCCGGGCGACGACCTAGCAACCCTTGCTCATTTATCACTGCCTATGAGCCTATAGAGTACAACGCATCGCTCAGTAGGGAACGCCCCAACGAAATTCTCATATTGGTTCATATTCATAGGGTATGACTAAGTTTTTATGTTGGCTGTCACAGGCCTACCGCAACCCTCCTCTTTTATCCGGGCTTGGGACCGGCAGTGTATAACTAAACAATTATAGACAGGAGGAGTTTATAACAGGTGAGAAGGAATTAGAAAAATTGATTCCCTTTATTTTATTAAAACCTTGGGCAACAATTCGAGCCGGTATAAGTTTTGTCTTAAAAAACCCATTTCGATCCTACAATATTCATTTCAAGCTTTCAAAAAATGAGATGCCAAGTTTTATTTTCAATGAGGCCGATCATTTCTTCATCCATAGCCATTTTCTAAAATGGATGGTTTAGAGTTTGCTTTATGGACTTGGGTTCCCTTGGAACGATCTAATATAACACATGCAGATTAGCATATTTTTGGTTAGGTTTGAATATACCTGCGATCCCTCGAGTGATCATGGAACACTGCAGTTGGATATTTTCAGTTTCAAGTCTGCCAACAGTCTCTTCAACAAGCTGATTTCGCATCTGGATCGTTGCCCTGCATAGACACCAAAAATCTCTAAAATTAGAGTACTTGGGATGTTCAAAAATCTTATGGCAGGAGAATTGGCATTAGGTGGTAAAAGCATCAAACCAAAAACCCTTTGGAAGTTCGGCGTGAAAAATCATAGTCGAACCTAACTTGGTAACGTTTTGATGCTTTCACTCTGCAACGCCATTCTGCTATGGCTAGTACACGAAAAATTGGATCTTCATAGCATTAGGAGAGTGTGAACCGGTGCTGAATTTAAATGTTTTAAGCTATATTTTGCAAATTAGATCTCACAGATATGACCAGCATGATCCATTGCCAAGACTGATTCCTAAATCGTATTATCTCAATAGAAAGTATGATTTTTTTAGACTAAATGATTTAAAGTTGTGTACCGTTTATTTTTGAAGTCCTTCAAATGCATACTTATGTGTCGTAATTAGATTATCCAAGAGCTGATTCTTACTAAACAAACTACATAAATCATATTTGTAGGGTCAGATTTCCCAAAAAATAACAAAAATGCAAAATTAATACCATTAGCATCTTGAGGAATCAATCACCTAAAATAGGATGTCATAAAATGTAAAAAAAAAAAAAGAGAAAGAATGAAAACTCAAAAGCCTGAAGGAGGGACAGTCATGGTTAGAAAAGTGATGCATTTTAGTCAAGGTGCCATTTCTTCAAAATTTATTATGAAAAACGTGTAGAAGTTTTAGATCATTGAATGGAAATAAACAATCAATCAATTTTTTTCCTTTTTTTTTTAATAGGAAAGCTGGGGTTCGGCAGACCCTTACCAGATATCCCATAAGCCCTATGTGGCAGAGGGATTCGAACCTAGGCCTCAGCATGGCACATGACACCGCTAAGTCGCTAACCACATGGGATACCACCTCGATGGTAAAATTCAATCAATTCTTAATAAGAGAAGAACGTGAAAGTGACCAACGGGGCCTCTGCGTGGATGGTAGGAGCTGTCATTGCATGTCTCCTTGTGGGACGTCGCAGGTTCAACCACTGAGGTGGTATTCCATGTGGTAAGCGGGGTCCTGTGTCAAGCTAAATGCCCAGCTTTGAATCCCTCTGCCACATGGGGCTTAAGAGATATCTGGTAGGGGTCTGCCACGGTGACAAACGTTTTTATCGGCAATTTCTCGTTTTCCAAAAACTCGCGAGAAATTAAAAAAATTTCATAAATCTCGCACTTTTTCGGCAAAATCTTGAAAATAAAAAATAAATTTAAAAAAATAAAAAATTCATAAATCTCGCATTTTAATGCTAATGTTGGCAGTGAGTGGTCACCCTCATCTTTTGGTCCTCTGACGCATGGCAGCTAGCATGCTGCCCTTCCAGCTACGCCTTCTTCGTTCTTTCCTTTCATTTACTTTTTCGAAAGTTGCCATTTTTGGTTCAGATTCATCGTGTCCCTCCTCCCTCGGACATGACCGTCGGCCTTCTCCACTGGGGCTTCCTCCTCTCTGGTGGTCAGCGAGAGCAATGACCGATCCTCTCTTTCGGTCGTTTGTTGAAGGTTGTTATCTTCTGCTCCAGCCTGCTCCAGCCTGCATCAGCTCTAGCGAGTCCAAGGTCATCTCTTCCACTGCGGCCTGCTCCTCCCCAATGTCCCCATGCACAGATGACCTCCCATGGCTAGACTGCTCTTCATCCTTCCTCGTGACTAAAGGTTGGTTGAACTTCGAAAGCGCCTGGAAGCGGTTCGCCAGTTTCTTCCTCTGCTGGTCTTGTCGCTGTTTTGGGGGTTTGTGGGTCACCGTGACCTTATCACCATCGCATTTGGGGTTTTCTTTGGGCACCACCAAGCGCAACCAGCATCGATCCGATGCATGAGAAATGGCTCTGCAGAGGCTGTTGTATCTATTACTCGTCTCGTATAGAACATCTGGGCACCACCAGGCGCAACCAGCGTTTAAATCACGATAAATTTCATAAATATCGTGTTGAAATTGCGGTATTTATGTTTTTTCATAAATCTCACGAGAAATTGCCGTTTTAAACTTTCAGGCAATTTTTTGCGATATTATCGCGAGATTTTCATAAATCTCGTGATATTTGTCACACTGGGGTCTGCCAAACCCCAGCTTGCCTTTCAAAAAAAAAAGAAAAGGAAAAGACGAGGACGTTACCATTATACATGGAGACAATAACTCAGTTTTTTATCTGCAAAAATATCAAGAAAACGGGCTCGCTTTCTACTAAAGAGTTGAGGCTTCGTTTGACTCACTGGACACACCAGGTGGCGTTTGTCCACGGATTGCCTCCTCTGTTTGTATTATAAAGCAGCGGGAAGCAACTGGTCCCCGCCCAGACCAGCGTATCAAACGTGTGACTGCACCCGTGCAGGGACCGGTCAGTCCGGGCTCCGGTGCGTCCCATGATTCAAACACCCTCTAAATGTACCATAGAAGGTAGCGAATGTTTTCTACTTGGAATATGTCAATATTGGCATGCAACAAGCTTCCAAGTCACTATAACTTGGATTGTAGAAATGACTAAAAGAACAGAGGAAACTTGCAAGGACTTTGCACAGCTGGCTAGGTAGCTCAGCTTAAAGCATTCAAATTGAAAGACATTGTGAGTTCAACCAAACGTTGAAGTTGATGTCAAAGGGGCAAGATCATAACCATATGCCCACAAGGGCTCCACACACTTAGCTGGGCGGGTTGGTTTTAGGCATTCATGCTGAAGGACATCATGGTGGGTTCAACACTAGGGGTATATGTCCCTGGACTTAATGCCAAAGCTATGAGGAGACTTTCTTGATGGGCAAGGCATAGGTTTCTTGGAGGTAGCCATCGGGTCGGGTCGGGCCAGGCCAACCCGACAAAGAGCCCACAAGAGCCCGATTGCCCAATTGGTTGTTTTAGTTTTCACTTTTCAGGTCGAGTGTTATTCAAACACCAAGGTAACGTGGTTTTTGATAAACCAGGTTTGCCAAAAATTAAGCTTATAGGAAACCTGGTCTTGCCTCTTTGTCATCCAAGCAGGGCCTAAGAATGTGTATAACCTTTTTGTACTTTTTCAAATTCTCTCAACTTTAGGGGCCTTGACTGGAAGCAATAGCAAGTATTTTATTGGTTGATGTGAAAGACTGTTCAGTCTTAGTCTTGACAAACGATAGAAAGCTAGTTCCCGAGGAAGGAAGAGAGTTGAACATCAGAAATATTTTCCTTTTCATCCTCTTGGTAAAAGGAGACGGCTTATTTTTTCAGCTTTGGCCAGTCGATATGAAGAATGCGGTGTGTAAAGCAACTTCCAATGTCCCTTCATTGGGATTCAAACTCGTGAACCTTTGTCTCAGTAATAGACCAAGGGAAAGAGAAAACCTAGGTTACTCAAAACGCAAATCCTAAGCTGGTGCATTGTCCAAATCATAGACCACATTCTAGATAAAAATTAAGGGTGTTTGACTGATCTGAACTCAAACTTGTATTTGAGAACAGAGTTTAAAAAAACATGTATTTATTGTCCTAACTCCACACACACCACACAGGACCCTCTCTCTCTCTCTCTCACACACACACACTCACTTT